>NC_091079.1:27667500-28917500 GCF_032405125.1 Capricornis sumatraensis
GCTACTGACTGTCTCCCTCCTGGACAGTGAGGTCCACAGGTGAGGCCAGGTCCTTGTCTGTCTACCTCTCTGGGCTGCAGCCTGGCAACCCACAGGACCCAGCACGTGTTAGAGGCGGAATTCAAGTGAAGGGTCAGAGCAGTGAAGGACACAGATGGATGAAGTAGTGACAGGATGGCTAGATTGAGGAAAGAAGGCAGGAAGAAAAGAAGGACGACAAGCCTGGAGGGAAAGACCAATAAATTCACTTGACTTCTGGCCACCTGATGCAAAGAACTGACTCATTTGAAAAGACCCTGATGCTGGGCAAGATTGAAAGGGGAGGAGAAGGGGATGACAGAGGATCAGATGGTTGGACGGCATCACCGACTCGATGGACATGAGTCTCAGCAAGCTCCAGGAGTTGGTGTTGGACAAGGAAGCCTGGCTTGCTGCAGTCCATGGGGTTGCAAAGAGTCAGACACGACTGAGCAACTGAACTGACTGATTGGCTGACCAACTGACTCAGGCCCAAACTCTGCTCCTCAAGTCCCTGGAAGAAAGCGTAGCCCATGGTAGGTCTTCAGAATCCGTCTGTGGATAGAGGAAGCTCAGGAGTGAAGGGAAGACAGGGCTGAGCTGTGTCTGGCGGGTCTAGTTGACAGCAGGAATGTGTTGATGGGGCTGGGTGAGGAACTGCACCTCCCAGGTGGGGGGCCCAGGGCCACCACTCGGGGTTATTCACCTCCACTGTCTGTGATTCATTTCCTCCTGCGTGGCACAGGGTTCATGGCCCACTGCCAAGGCCGCACAGGGCCCCTCTGAGCCCAGCATTTCCCTGCTTGCTCCCCTCATCCCTGCATCTCACGCCTCTCCCCACCTCCTAACAGCGGGGTCCCTGAGCAATGTGTATGTGCTGTGCTCAGTCGCTCAGTCGTGTCCAACTCTTGTGACCCCATAGACTGTAGCCCGCCAGGCTCCTCTGTCCATGGGATTCTCCGGGCAAGAAAACTGGAGTGGGTTGCTACTTCTTTCTCCAGGGGATCTTTCCCTACCTGGAAATCGAACCCAGGTCTCCTGCATTTCAGGCAGACTCTACCTACTGAGCTACGAGGGAGGCCCCAGTGTGTATGTAAGGATCCCTATAAAGGGTGGAGTGGCGGTCAACTTAATTATCGCACGTCAAGCACTAAGGATGGGGTAAGCTTGTCTCTGAGAGCCTCGCGGGTCTATGCTCATCTCTCCCCCTCTTTACATAGAGGAAATCAAAGAGCTAAAGGGCCAGCCAGAGATCACCCAGCCGGTAAGCAGCAATGAGCAAATTCACGGCGGACTGTGGACCTGGGTGAGTTTGCCCCACAGGTAATGGGCAGGATGCCCCAGGCCCATCCTCCCTCCATGCCCCCGGTCCATTTCGGTTCTCCGACCTCTCCAACAACTCTTTCCAGAGTGTGCTTTCCACCTGCTGCCCTGGTTTTCCCAGCACTGAGCCTTCGAGTCCTGCCTCATCCCACCCTCCTAGCAAGGGGCCCTCTTGTGGCTCTGACTTTCCACCTTCCAGGCCTGGTGGGGGCTTTCTCAGGGATTCAGACCTCAGCACGAGCTGGTACCATCACCGTGTGGTTCAGTTCCGCTGGCACAGGCCTGGGTCGGTCTCCTGAGCCCGTCGCACATCTGCTGTGCGACCTTGGAGAAGTCCCTTCACCTCTCTGTGTGCTGACTTCCTCCTCCCTAAAACAGGGATGAAGGAGGTACTGATCCTTGTGAATTGCTCCCGGCACAGAGTAAGTGCTGTGGAAGGATGTATTAGACACACTCAGTGCACAGTAGATGCTCAGTAAAGCCCCTCGTCCATGATGACAAGGAGTAAATTCTTCCTTGGTCTCTGGACTGCGAGTGCTCAGGGCAGGATCTGGACGGGGCCATTTCTGGGCCCTTATCCTGACCCGATACGTGGCGGGCACTCAGAGCATGTGCGGGGGAGGACGGGGGACCGTAGGAGGGGAGGATGGGGGACTGCAGCAGGGGAGACTCCATCCCCGAGGAGGCCCTGCCTCCACGCCCGCCCCTCCCAGCCCAGGGTCCCTGCACCCGGCTGTCTGTGAGTTCTCCTTCAGTCTGAGCGCAGCTTCTCAGTGGTTCCTCCAGCAGACCTCCCAGAGCCGCTGTAAATAAATTCCAAAGACGGGCTGGTGGAGGGGGCTTAAAAACAGAGGTCTGTTGAGAGCATTCCGATGCCAGACAGTAAGGCCTCCTTGACCAGAGCCAGATGCCCAGAGCATTCCAGCGACTCCCGGGGCCAGGCACCCAGAGGCCCCGGGCCTGCTCACGGCTTATTTGTCATTTGTTTGTCCCTCGAATGTGCACGGCGCCCACCCAGAACAGGAGCACCATGCCAGTTCCCGGGGCTGCTCAGATGCACACCACACTTCCCACTCCCCGGGCAGGGTTGCAGAGGTCTTGTGCTGAACCAAACCAGCTGCTTCAGAAAGCAAAGGTGGGAGGGTGGCTGGCCAGCTCTGCCCCCTGCTCCCTGTGATGCTGGCTGGCTGGCGCATGTGGGGTTCTGCCTTTCTCCCTGAGGCACCCAAATGAAGGGTGACCCTGAGCTCCAGGTCTGCTTAAAGGCCAACACATCAAGGTAACTGTCCCTCTTGCCCCAGCCTAAACAGCTAGGTTGGCTCTGGGAGGGTCACTGGGCAGTCTCTATCCAGCTACCCTGAGGCTACTCATTTCTGGAACCGTGGCTGACTCGGGCAGAAACTCACCTCTAGCACCAGCCTTGGTTGCCTGATGGGGACCCCTTGGGAAGGTGGAAGAGAAGAGCAAGGGCTTTGGGATCAGGCAGGCCCATGTCAAACACTCACTTGGTTACATATCAGTTGGGAGATCTTGGGGAAGCCACTTCATCTCTATGAGCCTCAATTTTCCTATCTGTAAAATGGGGGTGATGATAATAGCTATCCCCTAGGGCATTGATAGAGATGGAATTGGTTCTCAGAGTGTGGTAGATGAGGAATAAATTCTTAATATTCATCACAGACGCTCTTCCCATGTTCCCTGCCTGGGTCACCTGGGTCCCTCCCCTCCAGCTGTGAGTCTCTTGTCCTGAGGAGGTCTGAGGCTGGGACACAGCATCCCCTCTTCTTCTCTGTCCCGCCTCCTCCAGTAAACTCTCCCAGTCTTCCCAGTTTTTAGAGTGAGAGTTTCTGCTGGTCTCTTTGATGAAACTGATTGGGGGTGTGTGCAGAGGAGGAAACAGAGATAAAACCAATACCGCCTTGGCCTGGCTGGCTCCCTGCCAGTACCTGGCAGCACCCCGGGGCTTCTTGCCTAAAGGGGAGGCAAGGTCAGGCCCTGGAGACCCCTTCAGACCAGATGCAAACATGTCCTGAAACTCTTCCTCCTGGAGACCCCCTCCAGCCCCAGTCCTGCAAGACCTCTGGACGTCTCCAGGCTTCCGGCCTGCCCCACAGCTGTGCCTCAGATGGACAGGTGGTTATGGCCAGTTTTCTTTTGAAAGCAACTTATTAAAGTATAACATACAGGAAACCCCGCAAGTCTTTTTAAACATTTTTAAAATTTATTCACTTATTTTGGGCCGTGCTGGGCCTCTGTTGCAGAGAGGGCTTTTCCTCTAGTCGCGGCGAGCAGGGGCTGCTCTTCAGTAGCAAGACAAGGGCTCTTCACCGCAGTGTTTTCTCTGGCTGCGGAACGCGGGCTCCAGGGCGCATGGACTGGGCAGTTGCGGCTCCCAGCTGCTAAAGCACAGGCTCAATAGTTGCGGCACATGGGCCTAGTTGCTCCCTGCCGTGTGGGATCTTCTCGGACCAGGGGTCGAACCTGTGTCTCCTGCACTGACAGGCAGAGTCTTACCCTCTGAGCCAGCAGGGAAGTCCCTCTGCTCCCAAGTCTTGAGTGTGCAGACTGATCAGTTTGACACACAAGTTAGGCCCACACCCGTGTACCCCTGATCAGGGAAGGAAGGCTGCCTCACGGCGCCCTCCCCGCTGATGCCACCTTTGTGAAGTCACAGTTATAGCTTCTAGCACCATATTTTCATATTGTCTGTTCTGGGGGCCCCACACAGAAGCATCCCTGTCCTGCTCCTTTGCTTCTGGACTCTTTGGTGCAGCATCTCATCTGGGGGAGTCATCGTGGGATCCCTGCAGCAGGGGCTGCTTGGATCTGCAGGGTCATGGGATCTCTGCAGCAGGGGCTGCTTGGATCTGCACGATCGTGGGATCCCTGCAGCAGGGGCTGCTTGGATCTGCAGGGTTGTGGGATCCCTGCAGCAGGGGCTGCTTGGGTCTGCAGGGTCGCGAGTTCTCTCGTGGTGCTGCTGCCCAGCGGTGGGGTGCGGGGGTGAGGCCACAGACCCAGGCCTTGGGACCCGCCCTGTCCTCTGCCATGGGGACCTAGCAGGGACTCTGCCTCTACGTTCTGTTTTCATTCCCGGAGCTGGGCTCCAACGACAAGAATTCCTGGGCAGAAGCAAGGCTGTGGGTGACAGAGGGGCCACGGGGCCACAGGACACCCTTGTCAACTCCACGCCCGCTAGGAGATGGCCTTGTGTCAAGCATGCAGCAATCACGCAAGAGATGCTAGTTACAAAAGTAAAGCTCCCTTATAAGAGGACAGTGCCGTCCACGGTGTGGGATTTTTGTGAGCACTAAATCAAAGAGAGGGCCTCTTTGTGCCTCCGCTTCCCAGGATAGGAGTTGACATGGGTGGCTTATACGTGCTGGGTTCTTGCCCAAGCCCTCCCTGTGTGCGTTTGTTTGCTTTAAAAGACTTTAGTTTTTAGAGCAGTTTTAGGGTTAAAATAAAACTGAGAGGAAGGTACAGAAATTTCCTATATATCTACTGTACCTACACATGCATAGCCTCCTCTATTTTAAAGATCACTTACCAGAATGGTATTTTTTTTTTTAAACCAAGAATGAATCAACATTCATGAATCATTATCACCCAGAGCCCATAGTTAGGGTCACTCTTGGTATGGTGCTTTCAACGGGTTTGAATAAATGTATAATGATACGTCTGACCATCACAGTATCATGCAGAGTAGTTTCACTTCCCTCCAAATCCTCTGAGCTCTGTTATTCATTCCCCCATCCTCCTTAGCCTCTGGAAACCCCTGACCTTTTCACCGTCTTCATAGTTTCTTCTTTTTCCAAAACGTCACACAGTTGCACTCTTACAGCATATAGACTTTTCAGATTGATTTTTTTCACTTAGCCGTATACACAAGTTTCTTCCTTGCTTTTAATGTCTTTTTATTAACGTCATTTCTTTTTTTTAGTGCTGAATAGTATTCCCTTGGGTGGTTCATTTCCTTTTAGTGCTGAGTAATAGTCCACAGGGCGGCTTCCCAGGTGGCACAGTGGTAAAGAATCTGCCTACCAGTGCAGGAGATGCAAGAGACACAGGTTCAATCCCCGGGTCAGGAAGATCCCCTGGAGTAAGAAATGGCAGCCAACTCTAGTGCTCTTGCCTGGGAAATTCCACGAACACAGGAGTCTTTCGGGCTACAGTCCATGGGGCTGCAAATGGTCTGGCCTGACTGGATTCACCAGTTTATTGATCCACTCACCTACCAAAGGACATCTTGGTTGCTTCCGAGTGTAGACAATTATGAATAAAGCTGCAATACACATCCAACTCAATGGACATGAGTTTGAGCAAACTCCAGAAGATAGTAAAGGGCAGGGAAGCCTGGAGTGCTGCAGTCCATGGGGTCACGGAGCGTCAGACACGACTGAGCGACTGAACAACAATACATCTGTGGGCAGATTTTGGGGTGGCTGTAAATCTGGGTAAATGCCAAGCAGCACAATTGCTGGGTTGAACATAAGACCATGTGTAGTTTCATGAGAAACTGCCAAACTGTCTTCTGAAGTGTCCATACCGTTTGCATCCTTACCGGCAGTGCCCGGGAGTTCCTGTTGCTCCACACTCTCATCAGCATTTGGGGCTGCCAGTGTCCTGGACTGGGGCTGTTTCAGGAGGTGTGGAATAGCATCTTGTTTTGATTCATCACTCATAACCACTGGACAGGCAGGTGCCAACATCCTTCCCATTTTACTGAGGCAGAAACCTGTGTTCACAGAAGTATGTAATGACCCAAAGACACATGGACTTCCCTGGAGGCTCAGACGGTAAAGAATCTGCCTGCAGTGCAGGAGACTTGAGTTTGATCCCTGGGTCCAGAATATCCCCTGGAGGCATGGCAACCCACTCCAGTACTCTCTCCTGGAGAATCCCAATGAACAGAGGAGCCTAGCGGGCTACAGTCCATGGGGTCGCAAAGAGTCAGGCACCACTGAGCGACTGAGCACAGCACAAGCACATGGGGGTGGAGCTGTGCCTTGGCCCCTGGGGTGTCAGTGCCCTTGTCCAGGTTTATGGCTCTCTGAGCAGGGAGGGGCTCTCAGGGCTCTTGAGCGCTCAGAGGAGGAAGAGCGTGGCCGGAGTCCTGGGTGGGTTTGCTGGAAAAGCTGTGTTGCACTGGGTTGTGGAGGCTGCCCTGAGTTTGGGTTGGCAGCGGGTTGGAAGGAAGCCAGATTCCAGGCTGGGAAGAAGTGAGCAGCTCTGCTGTGGAAAGGAGCTTCATGTTACACTTGTCCTTGGCTCTGAGGCTTTCCAAAGCACTCGTGGAAAGAACGTTGGAGAAGCAGGTCTCAAGCCAGCCTGAGCCAGGAGACACCCCAGCCTCTGAGCCACGCTGGGGGAACCAGTGTGTCTTCATTCTTGAGGCCCTGGGCATCTGACTAGCCTCAGATGCAGTCTAGTGTTGACCAGGAATTCTCAAAAGTAATCGTGCATGGGATTCACCTGGAAACATTTAAAGTGTACAGATTTCCCAGGACTGCAACCCAGAGGCTGTGAGTCAGTGTGTCTGGGAAGGGCTGCAAATTTGCTTTTAAACAAACACTTCCTGGAGAGTCTGAAGGAGGGCTTCCTTGGAGCCTGATTTGAAAAACAGAGCAGAGTAAGTAAGCCTGAGCTATGATGCAAGCTGGTCTGGACTTGATCCAAGCTCCTGCCCCACCAGAGGCTCTCAAGGATGCTGAAGTTCCCTCATCGATTCATGTCCCAAAGGCTTGGAGAAGGAGTCGCCTCTGGCCCCTCCCTGGGGAAATAACTCAAGATGAGCAAACTGTATTAAAAAAAAGGAAAACAACCATTCCAGCAACCAAATATTCTTAAGTCCATCATGGAAGACTAAGGAAATTCTGGCATTTCAACTGGCATGACCACCTTTAGGTCCAATCTCAGGGAATTGGCCAAATAAGCTGTTAGAACTACACACAGCTGCTTAAACTGGCATATTGAATCCATAACCTCTAGCTAGTTCGATCATATCAACAAATAAAGTCTAACTTAATACCATGTTCCTTTCACCTTGATCCAACATTCTATGACTCACTCCTACACATATGACCCGAGTGCCTGTTGATATAAAGTAGCAAACGTTTACAGATGCTAGAGTGTATCGCCTAGGGATGTGTCTGGGTGTAAATCTAGGAGCAACGTGAGCCGGGGGAGGTGGGCCTGTGGGAGAAGTGACATCCCCCCACATGCAGACCCCTCAAGGCATTGCTTCATAGCTTCTACAGACAAGGGAAGATGATCCTCCCAGATGCGGAAGAAGGGTTGTTTCTACTTGAACAGGAGGCTTACAGAATCAGGGCATCTATAATCCCCCCTAATCCTTGGATTCACTGGGATCTTCCCCAGTGTGCTCATTCTGATACTGAGGGCGCCATTTACCCAATTCCCCATGCCTTGCTGGGCTGTGAATTCCATTTATTATAATTCAGCAGCCTTAGGATTTGGCCTTCAGAAATTTCAACTTTGTTTCTACAAAAGACAAGGATTTCTTTGAGGACCACAGTAGAAATGTGCACGCACGCACGCGTGCACGCACACACACACATACAACCCTCCAACTAGTTCACATCCGTGTTCTGGGAGGAGAGCCATTCTAGACACATGACATGCAACTATTTCCTCTGGTTGGGGAATGGGGGGTCTGCCATGAGTGGTCCTGTCTCTCACTGTTGGAAGCTTGGGACCAAGGGCTGGAGCCACTGTCTCCTTAAAGCCATATCTGCCCCCTCCCCCTGCTCCCTGGAGATGATTCGCTGAAGATGAAGCTTGCATGATCAGGCCCCCCTCCCTGTGTGGGCTGGGGCAGCCACGCTAGAGAGCAATCTGGCACTGCTTAATAAGATCAGTAAAATAAAACAGGCATGTGTCCTACGGGCTGAGCAGCCCCACTCCTGTGTATATGCCCCAGAGACTTTTTCCAAAGACTATAAAGGAATACCTGGGAAGATGCTAATCTGGGTTTTGCTTGTAGTGGTGAGGATAGGAGGGAGCCTGGTGTCCACCTGGGGAACATGAGGAAGTAAACTGTTGGTGATGCAAATCATGGAGAAACAACCTCACAGGGGCCCAGAGCAAAGGGGAGAACTTCCAACCCAGAGATGAAGGGAAGACTTAAACAGGAAGCAGGCCTCCAGCCAGTACTGCTGTTGTGAGTTGAAGTCAGATGCAAACAATTGCAATTTTTTACAAATAATTGTACATATTCAAAGGCACACCCAGAAATGCTTCCTGTGGCTGTGGAGGACAGGAGAACAGAGTGGAACCCGGAGGAAGAGGGACAAAAGGAACTTAGAGGAGTTCTGAAAACATTGATGGAAGGAGCCACAGGCCGGAAAATATGGTTAACCTCACCTATCGGCACCCCAGTGCCACAAAACACATGGAAGAGAGACTGAAAAAAAAAAAAAAAAGGAGGAAGGGAAAGAGAAGAGAAGAGGAAAAGGATGGCAAGGACAAAGGAAGGAAGAGGCAGGGTGAGAGAAAAAGAAAGAGGAGAGAGCAGGAAAGAAAATGCATGTTTGCACAAAAAGCTGTGCGGGACGACTCCCAGCTGCTGTATTTGTGAAGACCCCCAAACTGGGGCTCTTTTTTTTTGTGAAGAGCCCCAACCAAAATGCCTTTCAAGACGTTATTGAAACCAACAGTGCTCAGCCACATTGTGGAATTCTATTCAACAGTAAAAAGAACACACTAGAAGCTGGTCACAGAGAGGAAACAGAGAGAGTAGAAATGGGGCACACGTGTTCCATGTTCCAGATACTCTTAAGTTTACAACTCACTTTCTTTTTCACCCAAACCTAGGACAGCAGGTGTAGTGAGGCCCACTTCACGGCCAGGGAAACTGAGACTCCTGGAGTTCACACAGTGTATGGTCTGCCTAGGGCTTCTGAAAACTAGACCACAGGCTGTGTGGCTTAAGTAACAGAAAACATATTTATTTCCTCCCATTTCTAGAGGCTGAAAGCCCAAGATCAGGATGCCACCAGGCTTGTGTCTCTGAGACCTCTGTCCTTGGACATAGATGGCTGTCTTCTCCCTGCATCTTCCTGCGGTTTTCCCTCTGTGATGTCTCTTTGGTAATCTCCTCTTAGAATGATGACATCACACTGGATTGCTGCTGCTGCTGCTAAGTCGCTTCAGTCGTGTCCGACTCTGGGCGACCCCATAGACGGCAGCCCACCAGGCTCTGCCGTCCCTGGGATTCTCCAGGCAAGAACACTGGAGTGGATTGCCATTTCCTTCTCCAATGCATGAAAGTGAAAAGTGAAAGTGAAGTTGCTCAGTTGTGTCCGACTCTTAGCGACCCCACGGACTGCAGCCTACCAGGCTCCTCTGTCCATGGGATTTTCCAGACAAGAGTACTGGAGTGGGGTGCCATTGCCTTCTCCGTCACACTGGATTAGAGCCACACTAATTAACTTATATGCAGAGTACATCATGAGAAACGCTGGGCTGGAAGAAACACAAGCTGGAATCAAGATTGCCGGGAGAAATATCAATAACCTCAGATATGCAGATGACACCACCCTTATGGCAGAAAGAGAAGAGGAACTAAAAAGCCTCTTGATGAAAGTGAAAGAGGAGAGCGAAAAAGTTGGCTTAAAGCTCAACATTCAGAAAACGAAGATCATGGCATACGGTCCCATCACTCAATGGGAAATAGATGGGGAAACAGTGGAAACAGTGTCAGACTTTATTTTTGGGGCTCCAAAATCACTGCAGATGGTGACTGCAGCCATGAAATTAAAAGACGCTTACTCCTTGGAAGAAAAGTTATGAGCAACCTAGATAGTATATTCAAAAGCAGAGACATTACTTTGCCGACTAAGGTCTGTCTAGTCAAGGCTATGGTTTTTCCAGTAGTCATGTATGGATGTGAGAGTTGGACTGTGAAGAAGGCTGAGCGCTGAAGAATTGATGCTTTTGAACTGTGGTGTTGGAGAAGACTCTTGAGAGTCCCTTGGACTGCAAGGAGATCCAACCAGTCCATTCTGAAGGAGATCAGCCCTGGGATCTCTTTGGAAGGAATGATGCTGAAGCTGAAACTCCAGTACTTTGGCCACCTCATGGGAAGAGTTGACTCATTGGAAAAGACCCTGATGCTGGGAGGGATTGGGGGCAGGAGGAGAAGGGGACGACAGAGGATGAAACGGCTGGATGGCATCACTGACTCGATGGATGTGAGTCTGAGTGAACTCTGGGAGTTGGTGATGGACAGGGAGGCCTGGCGTGCTGCGATTCATGGGGTCGCAAAGAGTCGGACACGACTGAGCGACTGAACTGACCTGAACTCAATCTCATTTTAGTCATCTCATTTTAATTTAATCACACCTTTGAAGACTATCTCCAATACAATCACACTCTGAAGTCTGCGGGTTAGAATTTCACCATATCAATTTTAGGGAGGTGTAAAACTTAGCCCATAACTGATGCCGAAGCTCCAATACTTTGGCCACTTGATACGAAGAGCCGACTCATTGGAAAAGACCCTGATGCTGGGAAAGATTGACGGCAGGAGGAGAAGGGGATGACAGATGATACGGTTGGATGGCATCACCAACTCGATGGACATGAGTTTGAGCAAGCGCCTAGAGACAGTGAAGGACAGGGAATCCTGAAATGCCGCAGTCCATGGGGTCACAAAGAATCAGACACGACTCACTGACTGAACAACAACATAACAAATGGTGGGTAACTGACAGGGGTGGGCTTGAACCCGGACCTGTGGGGTGGTTCGGCCTTTGGCCCACCCACAGATGACCTGGGTCTGATGCACACAGCACGGTGCTCTGCTCGCCTTTATGTCCTCATGAGCCTGGTGGTTTTGACCCTGTCTGAGCGACTGGCTGGGCCCCAGCTCTCTACACGAGTCCTTGCCAAATTCCCTTGAATCAGTCATCAGGGCAAATTCTCCAGGGACAGGCACGTGGATGTGGTGAGTGGCGCAGCCTAGCAGAGTGTGGGCTGGGGTTTTGAGAAACCAGGCGGCTACTGGGTTTGTGCTGTCTCTGCAGAGCTGCTGAGCTTGTTCTGGGTGGGGAAGGGCAGTCTGCAGCAGGGCTGGAAGGATCTCTCTCCCCTAGGCTCAGCATTCAATTTGCTTCAACACTGAGGCCAGCCTGCTGGAGTCTCACAGGATTCCCTGGAGCTCTGAATGCGTGGGAGGTCTCAGGAGTCAGACAGCCTCTCCAGTTTGGCGTCTTTTCTGCCAAGCCCGTCTGGGACTTTTGTAGACAGCTGTGATTTTTTCCTGGTGCCTCTGGGCAGTGATGCTGTTCTCTGGGCATCACTGTTCTTGAGTGCCAGGTGTCTCATGCCCGCCCCCAGTTTTGCGTCCAGCATCCATGACACAGATGGAGACAGAGATGTCAGTGGGGTGAAGCAACATGACGGCTTCCTGACCCTTGCCCTTGGCTCTGCACCAACTCAGAGGTCCTAACTCTTGAATCTCTCACTAGAGTCTGGGTGGAGTGGGTCAGTTTAACTCAACAGTGTCTGCAGACCCAACTGTGAGCCAAGCTGCCCTTACAAATGTAACCCCCAAGGTGATCAAGGGGACAAGCCTGCGGGCCTGGGAGATCACGGCAGGTCCACATGCAGCTTCCCCCCTGCAGATGGGGTCATCCGTGCCATGGATCAAGGAGAGCAAACCCAGGAAGGCCATGGGCAGGACATAAAAGGCATGTAAGGATGAATAAGAGTTCGGTCGCAAGGTAGGGTATGGAGACGGAGTCCGAGTCCAGGTGAAGGGAACAGTGTGCAGATTCACCATGCAGGCCTGTGTTTATAGCTCCTTGTTTGTACCAGGAGCCTTTTAAGGTACCTAGCATATATTCATTCAATAATCTTCACCTCAGAACAAAACTAAACACAGCCATCCTTTGATTTCCATTTTATATTTGCAGATAAATTAAACTACATACCTCAAATTTTGTGGTAGAGATGGGATTCGAACCCAGAGACTGTAGCCCCAAGTCTTATCTCTGTAACACGATCCCAGTCTAGTTCTCTACAGGCCTGATGAGAGCAGCGTTCTCTGAGCACCTGCTGTTTGCCAGACACTGGAAGGAGCTGGGGTTAGGGTGGCCATTTACAGCTCTGACAGAAATTATATTTAGTCACTAGGTTGAGTCCGACTTTCTTGTGACCCCCATGGACTGTACCCACCAGGTTCCTCTGTCCATAAGATTTTTCCAGGCAAGAATACTGGAGCGGGTTGCCGTTTCCTCCTCCAAGGGGACCTTTCCATCCCAGGGATTGAACTTGAGTCTCCTGCATTGGCAGGCACAGTCTTTGCTACTGAACCACCCGGGAAGCCCATGTGTAAGGAAATGGTCAAGTCCAATACTATGCAGCAAACTTGCAATTGAGGCAAACTCAGGGAGTTATGGGGATACACTCAACCTGGGGGGTGTGGGACCAGAGGTGGATGAGACTCTGCAGGCAGAGGAGGTAGAGACACAGAAGGCGGCACTCAGGAAGGTAGAGCTAGGGAACATGGTTTCCAGGCAGAAGGAAGATCAGGGCCCAGGGGCACAGAGGGGAAAGCTCTGCAGGTCCCTGGGCCAGGAGGAGTCTAGCCTGGCAGAGGGTGCTCTGAGAGGTGAGTGGTTGGGAAAGCTGCAAAGGATCTGACTCTTGAAAACCCCTGTGGTCCTCCTAAGGAGTGTGGGGTCACTCTGGGGGCTATGGAAGCTGCAGAAAAGGTGTCAACAGAGCAGTGCTGTGGTCAGATCTTCTAGAATGTTCCTTGTGGCTGCCATCAGGAACAGGCATGGTGGGGAATGCTGGAGGTGGGGCCTCCAGTTGGAAGCCAGTTAGGGTACAGTGGTGGGAGTGGCTGGGCTCAGGGGACACGAGGGACGTAGTAGAAGCAGAGGCTCGATGGGGAAAGGAAAGCGTGTCAGGAGAGAGGTGACTTCAGCCTGCAGGTGATGGCAGCTCCTGGGGCTTCTGAGCAGGAAGTGACGTGATGAGAGACGGATAGATGGATGGATGGATGGATGGGTGGATGCGAAGACATATGAATGGGTAGATGGTGACTAAACGGATGAGTAAATGAATGAAGAAACAGGAATGTGGGAGAACTGAAGAGCAATTTTAGAGTTCTTGCAAACCACTGGGATGGCAGGTGAGCCCCACAGTCTATAGTCTGGTGGTCTCAGAGAATGACAGGGTCACTTGTCCAGCTGTTGGACGACTTGAGCTTAAAGGCCTGGCTCCTGGCTCTGAATTCACAGATGTTTGTATTCATCGATTTGTGTGTACAAAGACAGTAGGGAGGACTTCAGTGATCCCTGCTTAGATGGACTTGAAGTAAGCTGTTGAATCCCTCAGATTTCAGTCTCCCTTCCTGTTAAATGGGCTTCCCTTGCGGCTCAGCTGGTAAAGAATCTGCCTGCAATGCGGGAGACCTGAGTTCGATCCCTGGGTTGGGAAGATTCCCCTGGAGAAGGGAAAGGCTACCCACTCCAGTATTCTGGCCTGGAGAATTCCAAGGACTGTATAGTCCACGGGGTAGCAAAGAGTCGGAGACAATAGAGTGACTTTCACTTTCCTGTCAAATGGGGATACAGTGCTTATCACATGGACGTGTGGCTTCCAGGCAGCAATGAACTTGTGTGCTTTGCCCACAGTTGTTTCCAGCCTGGCGCAGAGTTAGCACAACTTCCCTTTGAGTCTAGGGCATGGGGCGTTAGCTTCTGCAGTGCACTCGGGCACCGTGGCGCTGTGAGTCCGTGGGCTGCTCCCTCCCCCTCTGTGCCTCAGTTTCCTGTTCTGTAAGGTGAAGGGTCGGGCTGATCATCTGAACTTCCGCTCGGACTCCCTGACTTGCCTGGTGAACCTCAGCTCTTTCCTTGGGTGTGGAGGGAATCAGGACAGCCCCTTGCCTGGCCGGCCAGCGCCCCAGCTGGGATGGGGTCTGATCTCTTTGCCTTGCGGACTCCAGGGCAACTTAGGCTCTGTGTAGGAGCCCTGTCCCCATGCACACCTTGCCTGGACACAATGCTGCCTGTCTTCTTCTCTCTTCCAGATCTGGGTTAATTTGTATACTTCCTGCCCCACCCCACCCCCCAAACCTCCCCCACCCCCAGGTTCTATGAGATTCAGCAAATTCTGCCCTGGAGAAAGCTGCCAGGTCAGTGGAAATCGAGCATTTGTCAATAAACTGAACTCAGTGTGGTCCTCTGTGGCAAACAGCCCAGACTGGTTTCCAAAACAACTCACCCCAAGTCTGCCCTCGGGAGATGCAGCAGGCCCCTGGGTGGGGCAGGGGGGCGCTGGGAGGGTGCTGAGGCTCATGGGTGGGCACTCCAGGCCCGGAGGGAGAGGCCACAGGGGGAAAATCTAATTTCTGCTCACTTACTGAGTATCTTTAACAATTTCTCCAACTATAAATGAGAATTACTAATTTGACTCCATGGACTATACAGTTTATGGAATTCCCCAGGCCAGAATACTGGAGTGGGTAACCTTTCCCTCCTCCAGGGCATCTTCCCAACCCAGGGATCGAACCCAGGTCTCCTGCATTGTCAGCGGATTCTTTACCAGATGAGCCACAGGGGAAGCCAATAATTGACCAGAAAGGGCTTTTGTGAGAATTAAAATAGAACATTTATGAAGAATCTGGGCAAACATCTGATACATGGAGAAATGCTGGCTATTTTTAATACAAATCATTCATATAATTTATATTTTTTAAAACAATATTTGCTTATCAAATTTCTTTTTAAAGATGAAAATCTAAAGATACACAAAGATTCACTTCCAGAGATAAGCAGTGTTCCCATTTTGAGTGACATTCAGTAATTTTTCTCTGTGCGTATATTACATGTTTACTTAGAAAATGAAGTCTTGCTGCTTTTATTTATTTACTCTTTACTTAATATTTTAGGTAAAACATTCTGTGCCTTCAATTTCCCAGGAGAGCCTAGAGTGAATTAGCTACAGGTGGCTTGGTGGTAAAGAATCTGCCTGCCAAGCAGGGGATACAGGTTCAATCCCTAGGTCGGGAAGATCCCCTGGAGAAGGAAATGGCAACCCACTCCAGTATTCTTGTCCGGGAAATCTCACGGACAGGGAAGCCTATAGTCCTGTCGCTCAGTCGTGTCCAACTCTTTTGACCCCATGGACTGTAGCCTACCAGGCTCCTCTGTCCATGGGATTTTCCAGGCAATAGTGCTGGAGTGGATTGCCATTTCCTTCTCCAGGGGATCTTCCCAACCCAGGGATCGAACCCGGGTCTCCCGCGTTATAGACAGATGCTTTACTGTCTGAGCCACCAGTGAAGTCCCAGGTGGGCTACGTCTACAGAGTCACACAAGAGTCAGTCACAACTTAGCGCCTAAACAACAAGCCCCATGTATGGACCCACTGTGGCTTAGGGGAACAATCCCCTGTCGTTGGACGCTTAGCTTGGTTCCAGCTTCCTATCCCTGTAGCAGCGCAGTCAGGATGTGAGCCCAGGTCTGTCTGGGACCAGAGCCCTGGGCGATGACATTACCCACAAGACCCTCCTATGGAGCTGAGGCTTCAGTATTTGCCAGTTTCTCTGAATTCCTCAACTCCATCTCTGCCTGACTTGTATTCCGCACTGCTCCTCCCTGAGCCTCTCTGTCTAGGACCCCAGGAGCCTGGTGGCCACCCACATCTCACTAAGGAGCTACAGATGCCCCCTCCTTAGAACTGCCCCCACCCACATGGCCTGCCCCGGGGGGAAGGGTAGAAGATTAAGGGAGAAGTGGAGCGAGGGCAGATGGCATCATATAAACATGGTTAACAAGCGTAGTATTTGCTGACAATCCTTTCCCCCTCTATCCTTCAGGGCTTGGCCCAGAGGTTCAAAGCACAAGTTCAGAAGTTTTGTTTCTTTCTTTTTTTTTTGGTAAATCTGTTTTTGTTTTCCTAAGTGTGAGAAACTCAGGACACGTGTTTCTGGTTCTCTCTACTTCACACGAAAGAAAACTTTGCTTAGGGGGTGGGAAGGATGCAAGGGCTAGCGAGTGAGGGCAGTACCTAGATGGAGATGAAGCCCCTGCTTCCTGCTGCGTGTGGACGTCTTCCTGCAGCGAATCTTGGAGCATCCCGCCTGTCGCTTCGCAGCAAGCTCTTCTCTGGTCTCTCTGCCACCCTCCTCCACCAGTTCCTGCTCTCCCGGCTGCCACAGCGACTAGCCCACAAGAGAGACCTGGCCGTTACAGTCCCTTTCTTAAAATCTACAGAAGTTTCCTTTTGTTCTCAGGATAAGATCAACTCCCAAAGCCTGGGACCTCTCTGAGGTGCAGCCTCTCTAGACCTTCAGCATCTTTCAGTTTCTTCGTTGCCCCCCACGCATTTGTTGTCTTGGCCGGAAAATGCATCCCTGACCTTACCTTTTTCAGAAACCCCTTCACCCAGCCACCTCCTGAGAGTGTGGCTAAACAAGGTGAGTTCTGGGTCAGGCAGCCACAAAAAAGAATGAAATTGTGTCATTTGCAGCAACATGGATGGACTGGGGGGGGGGGGTATTATGCTGAGTGAATAAGTCAGAGAAAGACAAGTACTGTATGATATTACTTATATGTGGAATCTAAAGAATAGAAAAATCCAGTGAGTAAGACAAACAAACAGAAGAAGCAGACTCACAGATGGAGTAAACTAGTGGTTATCGGTTGTGGGATGGAAGTGGGGAGGGATGAGAGGGATAGTGGGGGGTAAAGGGTTATTATGGGGTTATGTGAAACCATGCATGTGAAATGAAAATTTGTAAAGCATTACAGAATGTAAAGGATTAATTCAATAAAAAATTAAGTTAAATTAAAAAGAAAAGAAATCATGTGTTCAGAGTCGTTGTTATTGTTTCGAAGCTCAGTCAGATTCTCTGTGACCGTGTGGACTGTGGACTGTTGCCCGCCAGGCTCCTCTGTCCATGGGATTCTCCAGGCAAGAATAAACTGGAGTGGGTTGCCATTTCTTTCTCCAGGGGATCTTCCTAACCCAGGGATCGAACCCGTATCTCCTGCATTTGAAGCCAGTTTCTTTACTACTGAGCCACCCTGGAGGCCCCAGGCGCCCACAGACTGGGCTCAGAATGAGCCAGCTGGTGCGGGTTAGGCCCCACCCCTGCCTCATTCCCTCCCCACCGCTGCTCCATCCCGAGGCAAGATCCCCTTTTCTCCTTCTCTCCTGCTTTCTTCCTTGTTCTCGGCCTGACCGTGGCCAGAGCTGAGGTTTGGCTGATAAAACTTCAGAGCTAACTTTTTCCAGGCATTTGCAAACCCCTGGTCTCAAGCCATTCCACAGATCTGGAAGGAGACTGTCTCACGGCAGGACTGTGTGCTAGACCACTCCGAGCTGACACTGTGGTCCCCACACTGCTCGCCCACCATGAGCTCGCTCAAAAGCCGTGCAAGTGGTCATGAGCGTTGGGCAAGGCACGCCTTTCACGGGCTCGGGGCAGATCTGTGCTTGGCCGGAGGCGCCCAAAGCCAGCGTTTGACCTCAGACTTAAGTCCCCTGAACCTCACGGACGTGAGCTGTGGGTTTTGTCTCCCTGCCACAAGCAGCTCTGGAAGAAGAACTAGACGCTCCAGGAATGGAGTGAGAACAGGCCTCCCGCCCAGCCGTGGGTCGAAGCGGGAGCTGAGAGGTGAGGGGCGGGGGGCTGTCTAGACCATTCGCTTGTTTCACGGACGGGAGGATGGAGGCAAGAGAAGCTGACGGCAAACTGAGGAGGACAGCTGGCCTGAGTGCTCACAGGCCAAATGTAAACTCAGGGGATGGGAAGGGGGCCTGAGCGCTGCCATCGGTGTGGATGGCGTGGGTCCCGGTCTGCCGGAACCTATTGCCGTGTGACCTCCACTCACTCTGCGAGCTGCTCTGAGTGTCAGTCTTTTCATCTGTAAAGTGGAAAAGAAGCACTCACTCCAGGGCAGCCATTGGAAAGATTAAACGAGACCACAGGCAATGGTCAAAAAAAACAGGTGAGCTTTTCAGCGCCAGTGACCTTTGCATCCTCACTTCCTTGAAGGAAGGGCTTTTTTTTTTTTTTTTTCAAACAAACAAACATTTATTATCTCCTGGCTTATTCAGGGACGTTAAGTAGGCTAGGCTTCCCTGGTGGATCAGATGGTAAGGAATCTGCCTGAAGAGCAAGAGATCTGAGTTTGATCCTTGGGTCTGGAAGATCTCCTGGAAAAGGGAATGGCAGCCCACTCCAGTATTCTTGCCTGGAGAATTCCATGTTCAGAGGAGCCTGGTGGGCTATAAGCCCACGGGATCACAAAGAGTCGGTCATGACTGAACAGCTAACACAACACTAATGGAGACTTATTAAGCGCCAAATGTGTGCCAGAGGATACAGAAGTGTCAAAGACAGGGTCCCTAGCTTCTGAAAAGACAGTCAGATAATAAACATCTACCTAAATAAACAAGATAATGCCAGGTACCAGTAAGTGCTGTGATGGAGAAAAAGAAAATAAGATACTGTGGTAGAGAGTGACCCAGAGGCAGCAAATTCTTTTGCAAGTTCACAGCCTGTGACACTTGAGTTGTGACCTGAATGATTAGAAAGAGGCAGAAATGGGGTGATCTGAGGGTCGGGTGGTCCAAGCAGAGGGAATAGAGAATGCCAAGTCCAGAAGCAAGATGAGGGGAAGATGGCTGAGGACAAAAGAGAGGTGGTCGTGGAGGGGCTCAGTGAAAGGAGGCAGTGCAGAGGGAGATGAGAGCGGAGAATCGGGCAGGAGCTGGACCACAGCGCTGGCCAGAGAGTTCGGGCTCAGTTCTAGGCGCAGTAAAGGCCCACTGCATGGGGATGGCATGGCCATCTTACTCCTCAGCCAGAAGGTTAGCCGTTGTGTGGAGGATGGACTGTGCAAAGAGGCGCTAAGTTGCTTCAGTCGTGTCCGACTCTGTGACCCATGGACTGTAGCCCACCGGGCTCCTCTGTCCATGGGATTTCCCAGGCATGAATATTGGAGTGGGTTGCCATGACCTCCTCCAGGGGATCTTCCCAGACCCATGGATCAAAAGTGCATCTCTTATGTCTCCTGCACTGGCAGGCGAGTTCTTTACCACTAGCGCCACCTGAGAAGCCCCCGTGCAAGGAGAAGGAGAGTGGAAGCCCCAGCCATTGTCTACCCGAGAAAGACGCTGATACCCCTTCTTCCATGTGCGGTGACCTCTACCCGCCAGACACAAGAGCCGCAACCCACCCCCCCCCGCCCCCTGCCCCTTATTCTGTGTCCACCCTCCCTGATCTCCTCCAGCACCTGTTCATCCTGGAACTGAGGCTTCTCCAAAACCAAATCCCACAGACCTGGCCTTCTCACTTCCTTTATAGACATTTGTGACTAATACTAACTAAAGTCGTAGTATGTGAGAAAGAAGGCGAAATCTTGTTAATCTTTAGAACCCTTCCAGAACTCTAAGGCCAAAGTCTCATTGTCTCTCTGGGCAGAGGTGGGGTGGAAGGAAGGAGGGGGAGCAGGAGGATGTGGGATGGGAAACACGGTTTCCAAGTCGGCTTTGCACCATGTGGACCAGCCAAGGACCAGGGCAGAACATCAGTCCGGCAGCCAAAGACAATTAACGGGACCAAGCTCCTCGGAGGAAATCCTTCCAAATCCTTTATTTCAAAGATACTCAAGAAGCTGGGTATTTTCTTTGGACAGAGCTGAGTTGGTTTTGGGACTCTTTAAGGGTCTCTTCTCTGCTTCACCTGTGACCTCGCACATTCCAGTGCTTTGAAATACCAGCTGTGTGCCAGCAGCTCCTGGATGGATGATTCCGGACAAGTCTTCTCCTGGGAACCTGAGATCATATGTCCCATGGATCTGTCATAGACATTCCAAGGACAACATGTTCAAAACCGAGCTCTTGGCAGAACTTCCAAACTGGCCCTCCGACAGTCTCGCCATGTTAATAAAGCCACAGCCATCCACTCACTTACTAATGCCAGGAAAATGGGGATGTTTATTCATTTCCTTATCTAACATCTTAACAAATCCTCTTGACTTTACCTCTTAAACGGGGCTTGAACCTGGTGATTTCTTCCCTTCTTATCATTCTGATCTCAGTTTCTTCCCTGGATGGCAGCAGCGGCCTGATAATTGATCCATCAGAGAGAGGGAATGGCATCAGATGGATACTGGAGAATTTGCTAAAATAAGGGAGAAGGGATATAAATCTTTTTTGAAGTTTCTTCTGACTTGGGATATGCTTGCACAGATGGGATTTCTACATCCGTCGATTTCAAAATAGTCTGTGAATATAGATAGCTTGAATGATGAACTTTGCAGTTTCAGAATATTTGGGAAATAGAATTTTCTAGTCATCTGAAGATGTGGGTTAATTAAGAGGTATGACATTTATCACTTCTTAGAAGATTTCTCTCACTCGTCTTAGTTTTTTATTACTTCTGATTCATCAAATTTGCACAAGCCCTATTCATTTTTTAGGAGGGCTTCCCTAGTGGCTCAGATGGTAAAGAATCTACCTGCAATGCAGGAGACCTGGGTTCAACCCCTAGGTCAGCCAGAGAAGGGAATGGCAACCCACTCTAGTATTCTTGCTTGGAGAAACCCATGGACAGAGGAGCCTGGTGGGCTATAGTCCAGGGAGAAAAAGTCAGGCACTACTGAGCGACTAACACTGTCACTTCCATTGTTGAGGATGAGAAGATCAGGGCCCTTAAACCCCCTTCATATTCCTCACTCTTCCTGCCTACCCTTCCTCCATCTTCTCAAAACTTCTATAGGCCACTTCACTGCCAGCAGAAGGAGGAAAACTTCCGGGATCCTAATCACACTCCCACCGTCACTTCTCGGGCATCCATTCTCCCAGCACTCTGGGAGGCGCTTTTCCAGGCCAGGAGCACACCCAACACCTTCCAGATCTGGATCTTCGCATCCGCTCCACCCTTTGTCAGGACCACCCTTTCCCTGCATTACTGAAAAGTCAAGTCCCGTTCGTTAGTCTTTTCACTATAGTTATTACTTTCATTTCACTCAACAACATGCAATGTCCTTCCATTAAGCCCATAGGTTGTACACCCAATGGAATCTTGTATTTTTCCTGAACTTTAATGCACATAGGCACATGCCCATAAATGACATGACACTGTAATGTGTTTGGTCTCACAGATCTGTTTTTTCCTTCTTTTCTCTTTTTGCTTCTTTCCCTCCCTTCCCTTTACAGGGTGAGCCGTCCCCACTCCCAACACCGCCCTGAGCGATCAGTGTCACCAACTTGATGTGCACACACCCTGTCCAGTCTGCTCACAGAGTCATCCACGTGTGTGTACAGAGTTTTCTGATAGCTGTTTGCTTTATTCGAATGGCATAATATAATACAAAGATATCTCTTTGCATCTCACTTTTGTCACTCAGCCTATTCCTATTAATCAAACTGATATCATTTAAATATGGTTTTTAAATGATCTCATAATGTTCCCTGGTACAATATAACTTTACAGTTGACCCTTGAACAATGCAGGAGTTGGGGCATGGCATCCCCACAGAGTCAAAAATCCATGAATAACTTTTTGCTCCCTCCAAGTTTAACTACTCATAGCCTGTTGTTTCACCGGAAGTCTTTCCAATAGCATCAATTCAGTTCAGTTCAGTCGCTCAGTTGTGTCCAACTCTTTGCAACCCCATGAATTCCAGCACACCAGGCCTCCCTGTCCATCACCAACTCCCAGAGTTCACTCAAACTCACGACCATCGAGTCAGTGATGCCATCCAGCCATCTCATCCTCTGTCATCCCCTTCTCCTCCTGCCTCCAATCCCTCCCAGAATCAGAGTCTTTTGTAATGAGACAACTCTTCGCATGAGGTGGCCAAAGCACTGGAGTTTCAGCTTTAGCATCAGTCCTTCCAAAGAAATCCCAGGGCTGATCTCCTTCAGGTTGGATCTCCTTGCAGTCCAAGGGACTCTCAAGAGTCTTCTCCAACATCACAGTTCAAAAGCATCAGTTCTTCAGAGCTTCTTTATAGTCCAACTCTCACATCCATACATGACCACTGGAAAAACCAGAGCCTTGATTAGATGGACCTTTGTTGACAAAGTAATGTCTCTGCTTTTGAATATGCTTTCTAGGTTGGTCATAACTTTCCTTCCAAGGAGTAAGCGTCTTTTAATTTCATGGCTGCCATCACCATCTGCAGTGATTTTGGAGACCCCAAAAATAAAGTCTGACACTGTTTCCCCTGTTTCCCCATCTATTTCCCATGGGACCAGAGGCCATAATCTGAGTTTTCTGAATGTTGAGCTTTAAGCCAACTTTTTCGCTCTCCTCTTTCACTTTCATCAAGAGGCTTTTTAGTTCCTCTTCACTTTCTGCCATAAGGGTGGTGTCATCTGCATATCTAAGGTTATTGATATTTCTCCTGGCAATCTCGATTCCAGCTTGTGCTTCTTCCAGCCCAGTGTTTCTCATGATGTACTCTGCATATAAGTTAAATAAGCAGGGTGACAATATACAGCCTTGACGTACTCCTTTTCCTATTTGGAACCAGTCTGTTGTTCCATGTCCAGTTCTAACTGTTGCTTCCTGACCTGCATATAGGTTTCTCAAGAGGCAGGTCAGGTGGTCTGGTATTCCCTTCTCTTTCAGAATTTTCCACAGTTTATTGTGATCCACACAGTCAAAGGCTTTGGCATAGTCAATAAAGCAGAAACAGCATAAATGATTATAAAACACATATTTGGTCGTCTATGGGGTTGCAAAGAGTCGGACACGACTGAAGCGACTTAGCAGCAGCAGCAGCATACATTATATACTATATTTTTATAATAAAGCAAGCTAAAGAAATTGAAATGATAATGAGAAAATCATAAGGAAGAGAAAATACATTTACAGGACTGCATTGTGTTTTTTAATACTGTAAGTTTATGCTGTCTGTTGAGCAAGATGAATTTTCTATCAGTATCTACATCAATATTTTCTTATATGATGTAAAACACTGTAGGTACTTACTAACAATAGACCTCAAAAGTAGAAAGATAATTTGAAGAAGAAATTCGTATTTATGCATTCATATTTAAGGATTCACGTGTTGATAACAAAGAACAGTGATGTGATCACTATAGTAGGCGAGGGTAGGTGACCTGATTGCTTCGTGGTAGACTGGCCTGTACACTACTGAATGCATTGTCATCAAATTTTTATGCCATGTCATATTACAGTCATATTCATGATGCAATATTGGAAACATTATTACTTTATAAAGAAAACACGTGATCATAGGCTAATAGGCAATTTCTCCAATTATCAGAAAGGCAGACTGTACAATAATGCTGTTCTTTGAAAACAAAGTTATAAAACAGTAAGAAAATGAACATATTATTAATGTTATATTAAAACTTTGATCCACTTTTTGCCTATTGTGTAGTACCTATGTATGTTTTAGGCATTCATGATGTTCCTAATTTTTTCTAAATTTTTAGATATTTTTAGGCTGCACGTGTATTTTGTATTTTCTTCAAATTATCTCAAATCTCCAAAACAATCTCCAATATATTTATTGGAAAAAAAATCTGTGCGTAAATAGATCTATGCAGGCCAAACCCATGTTGTTCAAGGGTCAACTGTATTTAAACTTTCACTTAAAAGTATGTTCACACACGTGAAAACAGAGTCAGAGAGATTCATTTACTCCCCAAGGTCAGAGGAAGGGCAGAGTCAGGATGTGAGCCTGCCTGGTCCTAAAACCTGGCTTTTCAGATGTTCTCCGCTGGCTCCTGTGCACATCTGAGGCTCACAGCCACCCTGAAGACTGGGAGGCAGGCCCCATCATTCCCTTTCCTAGGCTCTGAAGGGTTGAATGATTTAACTTTGTCACAAGTGGAAGTGAACTGCAAATCTCTGCTTCCACCGTCAAATCCAGAACTATTTCAACCCTAGTACCTGCCTCTCCTTTCCTCTGGAGCTGGGATAACAGGGCGGAACGGCCGGGGGCAGCCGCTGGCTGAGCCTGTGTCTCTCTATGGGTTGTCTGCTATCCAGACGAGCAGAGGCATCCCTTGCTTTGCCAAAGTTACAGGAACCTCTTCTCTTCAGTAGATCTTTCCTTTGAGGGCTCAAGTGGGTGGGAGAGAAGGAGCAGACATGCATTGAGTGAGAGACCCTGAATTCCCCAGGACCAAAATAACTTCATTTCCCTCCACCTCCACTCCCACCCTCCATCCAAGGGAACGAGAGCAGCAAAGTTTCAGTTGCCTAATATTTACATAAGAAGCTGCTTACATTTTCCTTTCCTATTTTTAGCTTATGAGCTTGCCCAGAGTCATGGACACCCACCCACGTGTACACGAGGATGTGTGTCCTGATTCACGTGTCTCACACACAGGCTCCATGTGTGTAGGGACCCCACCCCCAACCCCCTGACTACAGACGCAGTAGGGCCTCTGAGATGATCTATGTTCCCCCACAAGCTGTGGGTCTATGTTCATCATGCTGTCAACTGAATAAAAATGCACAACATAGAAGGTGAAAATTAATATTTCACTTGGCAGACTTACTGAGCACTGTAGCCCAAGATACAGCCTCTTAGAGGGGCTGCTCTGAAGAGGTGAGGGAGAAGCCAGGATATATAGGAGTTTCTTCCAAAAGAAAAAAAAAAAAAGAAAAACCAAAACACAGGTGGTCAAACTTCAAAGATCGTAATCTAATTAAAGAAAAAACAGGCATCTTGAGTTAATGAACTGACACTCTTCTATGTATGAGAAGATGCAAGAGTCTGGGCTGAATGAAATGATTCTCTTAATATGCACCTTGACTTTAGCGCCAGCATCCTGGCTTTCTGAATCCCCTCAGGGTGCCCCACTGAAGGACCGGGTGGGGTGGCTGCTGCAGTGGCTGATGACCTTATGGCCTCAACATTCTTTGTTGACTGAAATGACAGGTAACTTTCTTTGTCCACAATACGAACGCATCTACATTTGAGTTTCTTCAGAAGAAGCTCCTGAGATGAGAATTCAAGGGCAAGGGAAGTATTGGGAGGTGATCTGGGGACTCCCACTAAGAGAATGGTCAAGCGACGCTGCAGGGGCCGTAAGAAACATCATCAACCCAGACTGGTGACCAGGTAACAGGGCCCAGCCCCACTGTGGAGCTCTGGGAGGCTGTGCGGAACCTGGCTCAGAACGATCTCATCCTCGGAGGGAGGAGGTTGGAACGCCTATCGGTCAAGTCTCTTTCTGTTGCAGTCAAGGGCTGGGGTAGAAAGAGGGAGACAGAGGCGTCTGATGCCCAGGTGCAGGGCACAGCCAGCCCAAGACGGCTGCCCTCTGCATCCCCCAGAAAAAGGCTTTGATCCAAGTTCCTTTCCATCCTCGTCCGATACCTGGGATCATTCTTGTCTTCTCTCTGAGCTTCCACTTCCCGCAGCCATAACCTGGGGAGAAGATGAGGGGTGAGGCCGTGGTAAACTAATGTACATCGGGCATCGGCAATTTGCGTCACTCAGTTTGCTTGAGAGTCAAGTCAGACTCTTCAAAGAGACTCGTTTCCCATCTCACCACCACAGCTTTCTTAGTTCCTTTTCAACTTCTTGTTAATGGCTCTAAGCTCAGTTCTCTGGAGTCTTTCTTCTCTATGACACACCTCTCAGGTGATCTCATCTAACCTGAAAGTTTTGAACATCCTCTGGAGTAACTCTTAGGCATCCGCTCTTACGTGCTCTCTGCCTCCTCCAAAGTGGATCAGGACTCTGACCGCTCTCACCTTGCCTTCTATCACCTAGGTCTACACCCCTCCACTGGATCATGGCAATAGCTTCTTAATGCTTAAAAAAAATTGTTTATAATTGGAATACAGTTGATTTACAATAATATCATGTTAGTTTCAGGTATACAGCGTAATGATACACTTAGACATAACTGCATATGTATATATTTATGTATATATTTCTTTTTCAGATTGTTTTCCCTTATAGTGTATGTGTTAGTTACTCAGTGTGTCCAACTCTTTGTATCCAGTTCCATCTGCATCTCTCTTTCTACCTCATGGACGGTAACCCACAGGTCTGTCCGTGGGATTCTCCAGGCAAGAATACTGAAGTGGTTAGCCATTCCCTTCTCCAGGTATCTTCCTGACCTAGAGATCGAACCCATGTCTCCCTCATTACAGGTAGATTCTTTACTGCCTGAGCCACCTAAGCCCACTTTTTCTTTTGCAGATTCTTTTCCCTTATAGGTTATTGCGAAATGTTGAGTATAGTTTTAACTCTTCTCTTTTTAATTCCTTGTCAGTCTTTTCTCCGCACAAAAGCCAAAGGAATTCTTTTATAATACGAGCTGGATTGTGTCACTCTATTCAGAACCTTCTCGTGCCTTCCCATCTCTTCTAAAGGAAAAGCCAGCATCTTAACACTGGTTTACAAGAGCGATTTGACCCCATGACTCAAACCTCAAGTCTTATCTCCTCCCACACTCGCTCCGGTTCCAGTACCTTTGGCCTCGGGCACTTTGCATGTGTGCTTCTCTCTCTGGGGGACATTCTTCCCCCAGATGTCCTCCTTCACCTCCTTCAAGACTTTGCTCAAATACACTGTCTCGGTGAGGTCTGCCCGAATGCTCAAATACACTGTCTCGGTGAGGTCTGCCCGAAGCGCCCGGTTTCAGGCGGTGATGCTCTTCCAGCTCACCTCCTCTTCCTTCCCTGTTGTTCTTCACAGCACTCATAACCATTTCTTTTACTGTATGATGTTTGTATTTCTTTAACTCATCGTCTATTTTTAACCCACTGACCTCCAATAGAAAGTATCCCAAAGAGGGCATTTCTTTTCACCTGTTCTGATCAACTGAGGTATTCTAGAGCAATGCCTGGTGAAAGAAGTACTCATCATTCACAGAGTGAATGAATGAATGGTGTGGTGTGGGATCATAGACATCAATTCAGTCTTATTTTCACAACGTACAATCTGTTACCTTGTACACAGTACTCACTTGTCTAAATCTTAGTTTCCTGATCTGTAAAATAGGACAAAAATTAGTGCCCCCCATCTATGGCTGCTCTGAAGAGAGATAATATAAGGTATATCAAACACAGCACCAAGACATAATATGCTAAAAAGATTTCAAAAAAATTTTTTTAAGTTTCTCTTTCGTTTTGTTCTTTGATGTCTTCACAGATATCTTAGTGGGAAATTCAAGGAACTCATGGTATAACAGTAGATATAAGAAAACAAAGAAGCAGGAAGCAAAAAGGGGTGCAAAGTGTATGTAAAAAGCTAGCATAATTATGTAAATCTGCACATACCCACACACAGAGACAAAAGGTCTGGAGAAAATATGTCAAAATATTTACCATGATTGTTTCTGGCATTTCTGAGGGGACTGTGGGTGACTTTAAAGTTTCTATTCACATAATTGTTACATTTGTAAAACTTCCCATGGCAAATTTGTGTGACTTTTACAATTAAAAAAAACAAAACAAAACAATGAACATCTTAAAAGAAAAAACAAAATAGAGACCTTCTACAAAATGTGTCTCTCTTTCCTTGGGAAGAATTTTTTATTCTTCCAAACATTAGAAGTTCTGCGGATGCCCAACATAGAATATGAAATAGGACTAGAAATAGAATCTTAAGATAGACTTACACAACCCTGAAAATGAGATTGTACAGCATTCGTATGTAAATATATCCTAAGTGTAACTGTACTGAAATTGACTTTTTAACACCAAGTTCTCATACCAGTCAAGAGTGAGTTCAGGTCACATTTGAATTCTTGTGCGTCACTCATTCACACTTTGATTTACAAATCCATGTCTGTCTTCTCCAAAGCCCATATTTCTACTACATATCAAGTAGTAGCTTCTATATACTGAGGCCAGATATTCTCAAATGTAGAATAACTAAAAAGCAAATATGCAACTTCTAATCAATTGATCGATTGCATGTTTCATTTCTTGCAACAAGAACGGCAGGTGTGGGCCAGAGGGCTGTTGCCCTGATTTGCCTCTCTCACCTGGAGCGAAGACTGCCCCACCTGTTTTCCTGAGACCTCAGCTCCCAAAGGCCAAAGTCTGGAAGAGAACCTTTACATCGCGTGAGCATCATTCGGGGCTTCCCAGGTGGCTGAGTGGTAAAGAATCTGGTGGCCAACGCAGGAGATGGAGGTTCAATCCCTGGGAAGACCCTCTGGAGGAGGAAATGGTAACTCCAGGATTCTTGCCTGAAAGATCCCATGGACAGAGAAGCCTGGCAGGCTACAGTCCAAGGGTTGCAAAGAGTCAGATACAACTTAGTGACTGAGCATGCACACACAGGCATCATTAGGGGCAGCTGAGGACATGGACCAGACATCCAGTCCCAATCAACGTCCAGAGATCCAGGATTCAGGCAACACCTGGTGGGATAGGAGGCTGGGGAATGTCTGGTCCTGCCTGTTCACCCCAAAGAGTCCCCACAGGTAGTGGCAGGGACTCAATTTTTCAAGAAATGACTGCATTGTGTCATTTTCTGTTATCTGGCAAAAAAATGGGGCCTCAAAATAAGCTTTAAATTGAACTTTTTGACCTCTTTGGAGAGAGTAAAATTCAGAACCCACTGTCATGATAATCAGAACTTTCCTCAGGCGGTAACAAGGTTCCTGTCTGAGCGTTTTTCAAGCAATGATAACACAGCCTGTAAGGAGAGCAATTATGCTCCCAGGGTCCAGGTTTGTTTCCCTGAGGCAGCATCCTCCTGAGCTGTGTGGAGGTCCACGCTGGTTTGCTCTCGTCATTTGAGAGAGCATCCTGAAACCCGGAGCAGCAACTGAGGCTTCATGTAGAAATCAGGAACAGACGTAGGAGGGAGGGACTAGATTGTGGAGAAACAGAGGGGCTAGGAGAGGATTCAGGAAGACAAGGCTGCGTGACATTTCCATTTGGCTCTGTTCACCATCTATTAACACCAAGAAGGAAGAGGGGACTTGAGGCAGAAGTAGGCGTTGTAGTTCAGTCAGAAGAAGTTGCTAGCCTGGGAGGCTTTTTGGGTGTCTTAATGACTGCGAGGCTCCAAATGCATGAGCAATCGTAGGGGGCGGTGGACAGGTGGTGGGGAGAAGGGACTCCCCCCCTCGCCCTGCTGCCTCCCCAAGGGAAAATATTCCGTGACAGCAGGGCCAGTGAATCAGCCATTCGGCATGCTAGATCGCCAGCATGGTGGTTCCGATCCACTCCAGCCAAATATCAGAACAGGTTCTCCCCGGAGCAGCAGAAGGTACACCTGTGAAATTACAGGGTGGCCTCCACTCAGCAAGACACCCTGCACGTGGGGTGCAGCTCCCAGGACAGAGGGTGGCCCCACCCTGGGGCCCGTTGATGTGGCCACTCGGGAGCTGCCTTTCGCTGCATCAGGATGTCCGGGTCTGACTGGCCACCTGGTCTGCTGACTCGGTGTGCTCTCAAACATCCCCCAGCCTCACCCCAGGTCCCCAGCCACCAGGGACTCTCACAGCAGGGTGGGGGCAAGGATCAGGAGCAGGGGAGGGTCTTGGACAGGGTGATGGTCTGGTATGAAAATGTGGGTGTTTCTGTGATTTCTCTGCTGGACGCAGTCTCAGCCGCCCCGTCTCAGCAGAGGTGATGCTGTGCCCTGCCGACGTGGCCACCAGGACCTCTGGGGGCTTCGGTGACACTCCAGGCCCTCCTGGGAAGGCTCTGGTTGGAGCATTTTGAACACAGAGGGCAGAGGTGGCAGATGGAGCTGTGTTCTGGGGAAGGGAGCCGGGCCTAGGGGGAGTCTGGTGATGGAGGTCGTAAAGGGTTTTCATGGCCCTCCGAACCTTGGGGAGGGAACCTGGGTCCTCAGAGGCACCACCTGGAGGCAGGGGCGAGCTGGCCGGAGGGCAGGGCTCCCAGCCGCCAGTGGTGGGTCTGCAGGCTTTCAGAATGAGTCAGGGCCTGGCCGCTGACACTGGTATTTTCCATCCCAGGCCATATGGGCTGATTCTGAGTTTCAGAGGAAACCACTTGGCAAGAGGCGGCCTGGGAAATCTCAAATCATATACAAATGTCTCCCGGCCCGCCCCCTGACCTCCATCTCGGGTGAACGTGAGCACACACACACCACCTCCAGCCCAGAACACAGATGGTCATGTGAGCACACACACACCACTTCCAGGACCAGCACGAGGGAGCACGTGCCTGCACACAGCCTCCAGCCCTGTCACACGTGCCCACATGTGTCCACACACACACACAACACGCACTCACATGACTTCCACCCCACCCTATGTATCCACTCTCCCCAATAAACACCTAAAGAAACAGGGTTTGCTCACTCATTCCTGCTGTGCCAGTGTGAAAGGAAAGAGCTTGCAGAACCCATGACCAATAGGCACCTCCACTGGACCCGGGGCCCTGCCTGAGCGGCTGGGGGCAGGTGGCCGGGGAGGGGCAGAGTGGCAGCCCCTCAAAGGGGGTGCCGAGGGACTCCTGCAAAGCCTCTGAACTGTTCTGATGAACAAGAGCTACAGGTGGGAAAGATGGAAGGGGGACTTCCCTGGCGGTCCAGTGGTTAAGACTCTGCGCTTCCATGCAGGAGGTGCAGGGTCCATCCCTGGTTGGGGAACTAAGATCCTGTGTACTGTGGTATAGCCAAATGAAAGAAAAGGCGGAAGGGATGATGTAGCTGACGATGCTGGGTGACACTTTGGTTTAGAAAAAAGGCCATCGAGGGCCTTTTGGATCAGGACAAGCACAGACCTCTCCCCATCCCACCCCAACCCCCGCCCCAGGACGTGACAGCAGAGTGGGTAAAGATGACTCACCTGATACCGTAACAGGAATTCCAGAGCTTTTCTGATGGGCAGGGAGGGAGAGGCCAGAGTCAGGAAAGAGGAGAAGAGAAAGATATCACAAGAGTTCCATGGGTGAGCAAGTGGGCGGTAAGCCTGGGGAGAGGCTAGGAAAAGAGGGCCCAGGGTGTGATGGCCGAGAAGCCCAAATGTCTAGGGTCCTGTATCCAGTTGTTCCTGATCTGTGTGGGTGGTGTTCATGACCCCAACCTTTAGTACGAGTCTGTCACACAAGCAGGTGGGGTTCTCACGTGAACAGGGCGGGGAGATGCCAAGGAGAGGAGGGCATTATGGGAAGGAGGTGCAGAAAAGCAGGCTGAGTGAGGGGCAGGGGGTCCAGAGGACCACACTTGGGAGGGAGAGTGAGTGTGAGCATGTGTGTGTGCATGTGTGTGTGCAGGTGTGTGCCCATATGTGTATGCATATGAGTGTTTCTGTTGCATAGGGGGAGCCTCCAGGCTCTACATGTTGGGCCACTGTTAGGGGCTCATTGGAGTTGGGGATGAAGGCCACAAGGTCATGGACATGGGATTGGTTTTCTTGCCACAGAGAAACCTCTGAGTCTGGGTTGGCACGAGGAGAAGCCACAGGAGCCCAGCCTCCTATCACCCCACAGAGGCAGGGGCCAAGGCAGCAGGGTGGCTCCGGCTCCCAAGGAGGTGGCTGTCTCTCTCGGTGAGAACGCACCCTCGTCGGTGGGGGATTGCACGAGCTGCCAATGGCCAGGAGGTCTGCTTTCAGGGGCGAACAGTTTACAGCTGTTGTCTAGGCAACCAGCTGCCCAGGGCTTGGGGAGCTTGAGGACCATGGGAACCTGGTTGCCCAGACAACAGCTGCCGTGACTGGAAGACTAAGTCTAGAGTGTAACCCAGCTTGGGTGTGGTCCCTCAGACCAGGAGGATGAGGGCCCCAGGTCTAGGTGGCTCATCATCCAGGTAATTGGGAGTGAGTCCCTAGGCCACTTTCAGACACATTGTTCGTGGGAGAGCAGTGGGCTTCCTGAAATCTGAGGGTTGGAAGCTTGAGCCATTGATTCCCATTAAAGAAAAAACACACAAAAATTGGGAAGTTAGAGGACATGAGGTCACTGACAAAGGCTTTCAAGCTACAGAAATCATTAAGACACATTTCCAGCCTTTGAGCCACTCACCACCCAGAGATGAAGGCAGGCAAGTTACTGACTGCGAGTCAGCATTTTCCGTGCTGACGGGACAGTGAGCAAAATTCCGTGGAAGGTAAAGAAGAGAGTTCCTGAGGGTCCAGAGGGGCTGAGGCTGGCTTCGCAGGAAGCGAGACAGGAAGGAGGGAGAAGAGCTCCCCAGGAAGAAGAACAGAGAGCATTCTGGAAAGGGCAGGGGTGGAGGTGACACCGCCTGACCTGGGGGCTTGGGCTGACCACAGGAGGGAGCGGTTCTGCAGCTCTGTTCTTTCTTGACTTCCCCCGAGCTCATTGCCTGCAACAGAAAAAACTGACATCTCAGGCAGAAAGTTCTAGTTTTGGATGTTCAGCAACCTGATGGACCCACCATTTTCTCCCATTTTCCCAGCAGGATTGAGGAGGGGGTGGCCTGGCTGGAAGAAATTCTGCATCTTTAAAAAGCTTGAACAACAAACTGGGGAGGGAGAAGATGACTCTTAACAAGTACGTGTCCAGCCAGGGCGATAGAGATCTGTAGCCATCAGCAGAGAACGCGGTTGAGCGATGCAAACAAGCCTTTGTATCTGGCGGGGAGAGCCTCATTCTGCACAGCAGCATCGGCTTAGCCCCCGCCAGGCAGAGAGCAGTGGCTGAAATCCATCTCTTGTCTGTCACCAGGCCATGAACCGACAGGGGCCTCCCCAGAGTGGAGCACCTTGTCCTAAGTAACATAAGTGCTCTATGTGGATGAGCTGGGCACCCAGAACATGGCCCTGGAGTTAGGAGCCCTGTACTGTGGGACCCAGAAGGTACTGCCCTAACTACTTCCAGAGAAGTGGCTCTATTTCTCCATCATCTTATGAAACACAGCGTGACCCAGTGGGTGAGAGGAAGTGTGCCAAAATGCCCTGGAGTTGGTATCAGATGAATGATCCAAGGAAACCCCAGGGACCAGCTCTGTGATGGTGGACAAGTCACCCAACCCTTCTGAGCCCGAGTGTTCTAGCTGTAAAAGTCAGATGACCACTGCTCTCCGTACTTGCCTGAGCTGCTATGGCGATCAGACAAGTTAATTGATACCCATAGCCTGTGGACACTCCCAAGACACTCATGGTTATACAAAAGAATCCAGGAGTGGGAGTCTGGTGACCCCACCCTGCCACTCAAGGACCATGCGAGCAGCTACTGCTGAGGCCAGGTGACATCCTCTCCAGTGTCCCCCCCAGCCTCACTCGAGGGCCCTGATAGCATGTGGCCCAGCCACTGATGACCTGCAGGGGGGCCCCTTCCTCTCCTCCAGCTTCAGTTCCGACTAGAAAATGGCAGAGGGGAATGAGATGATCCCAGATGCCCCTTCAAGCGCTGACCTTCTGTGCAGCTACGGTGCTATACAATACGGTCTCTGTGGTGTGACTGTTCCAACCCTCAGATCTCCTTGGTCCTCACTGAGGAGGTAAAATGAGGTTGCTCAGTCACTCAGTTGTGTCTGACTCTTTGCGACTCCATGAACTGTAGCCCTCCAGTCTCCACTGTCCATGGGATACCCCAGGCAAGGATACTGGAGTCGGTTGCCATTTCCTACTCCAAACTGAGGCTGAGGAAGGTCCAAAATGGTGAAACTGTTTTCATTTAACTTGTGGGTAGTCAGCTCTATGCACTAAGTAATTAATAATAATATTGGTATGATGAAAATAGAGAAATGTTTTGAATCAAATGCCTATAACTACAAGCCATCTATTTCTCTTTCATGTTCAACCAGAAAAAAACAGAAAACAAAAGAACGGGGATCTGCTCCAACATCAGAGTAAAAGTTTCGCTTTGAAAGGTCATATTCAGTACAACAGTGGGCTCCCCTGGTGGCTCAGACGCTAAAGAATATGTCTGGCAAAGCAGGAAACCCAGGTTCGATCCCTGGGTTGCAAAGATGTCCTGGAAAAGGGAATGGCACCCCACTCCATAGTCTTGCCTGGAGAATTCCATGGACTGAGGAGCCTAGAAGGCTACATTCCATGGGTTACAAAGAGTCAGACATGACCGAGCAACTAACACATGCCGCACCACACACATTCAATACAACGGTACCAACTGGACACGTATAGGAGAGTTTCAAGATCAGTGTGGGCTGCATATGATTTTTACTCAAGATATCAGAGCCAAACTTCCTTCTAATACTGCAAGATTCAGAGTAATAGTAGCACTAGGTTCAGTACTAGAGTAATACACAGATTCTTTACTGGCTGAGCCACCAGGGAAGCCCCGTGATTAAAAATTACTTAGCAGAATAATTAACGATGCAGTAAGTGCCCACATTTGATTTAAAAGTTTTGTTTAATGTAAGCTACAAAACAGTACCTATCATATATGCCATTTTTGTTTTTTAAATGCATAAATAATTATATGCTGTAGGACTCTGTAAAAACTCAGAGTAGAAAGGTTTCTGTCTGTGTACTGAGGTTTACTGTGATTCCATTTCTCTCCTTTGGCTGGTCTGCTTTTAGTAATAATTCTTATGCCTCTGCAATCCAAGTTGTAAGTTGACGATTCATCTAAGAAGCTGCTGGGAAGAATCTTCAGAGGGTTCCAGAAGAACAGCAGTGGCTGGTCCTGGAGGTCCCATGACCCCGCTTCCCCTCTCTCAACTGCTAACATATGTTGGAGCTCTTTGGGGCCTGTGATGTCACCCGGTGGGCCGGCCCACCGCTGTGGTTATGATGTCATCTGCTGTCTGGCTGTGTGGGTCTGTGGCCATAAAGTGGCTGGAGAGGGGCAGTCCCTGGAGGCGGTCCCTTTGTCTCCTGCACAGGAAGCTGCTCCTACAGCTCAGTCTACAGGAATGTGCCACCATAGCCCAAGAAGCTCCGGCGCTGCCAAAGGGAAGCTGGCTAGGTCTCGGGGCATGGGAATTTTGGCCTTGAGCCTCTACTTGCATGGAGGCTGAAATGCCTGGGCCCTCTCTGGTCATCCCAGCCTGCCTACCTCCTGCTGCTTCATCACTGAGAGGGCCCATCTCAGAACTGTATCTACTGGATTTTGCAGGAGGTTTTTAAGGTCAGTTTTGATGATCCTCCAGCATTCTCAGCATTCCATGATGACTCTGAACTTTGCCCCATGATAGGCCCTCTGGCCAGCAGCAGTCTCTGGTACCCCAACATGGTTAGTATCAGCCCATCCTTTAAAGAGCCAACTGCAAAGTGCCCTCTCCTCCTGCCACAGGGAGGCTGCCAAGCGCAGACGTTCACAGCTTGAGCCCTCGTGCCAGACTTCTAGGTCCAAGTACCTCTTACTGAGTATGGACTTGGGCAGGATTTCTCATTCCTCTAGAGTTGGGTGAAATGGGTTTTTCACTGCTCAATTTGCATGAGAAGGGAAATGAGGAATTTCATGTATGATCCTGGCAGAGCTCGGCCTTGGGCAGGGTTACTGTTTGCTGCGGCACGTGACAAATAATCTTCTTTTGTGTCTCACAGCAGCTCCTCCTGGACATTGCTGGAACCTCTGGCACCTTATGTAAACCCTGCCAATTTCCTTTCTCATCAGTGAAAGCGGGACGGAAGTAATGATTAAGTCAGGACAGGTATCTAATGTTAGGGATTTCCTTCATGGCTCAGAGGGTAAAGCATCTGGCTGCCATTCGGGAGACCCAGATTCGATCCCTGGGTGAGGAAGATCCTCTGGAGAAGGAAACGGAAACTAACTCCAGTATTCTTGCCTGGAGAATCCCACTGACAGAGGACTAAAGTTCATGGGGTTGCAAAGAGTCAGACATGACTGAGTGACTAACACACACACACATCTAATGTTAAAACTGGAAACAACCTCAGAGAGGGACAGCTTCTGAGAGGGTCAATCTCAGAGGGGGTCTACCTTCTCTCCCAGGCACCTGGAGATCTTTATGAATAAAAAGGGAGGTCACTGAAAGACCAGGCAGTGTTTCTGGGTCTTTCTGGTCCAGCTGACTGAGTTTGCCGTGTCTTATTCTAAACCATTATGCACCCAAATCTTTGAACTAGTTTTAGCCCCTGCGAGCAAGGAAAGGGGTGAGAAGAGAGGAAAATGGTTGGTGACTTTTACCTTAGTGGCCTGAGAGACCACAACTAAAGGATTTTTGCCCCAGCGTGTTGGGCATGATCTACTTAAGATATCGAAGTTCAAGATGGAAGTAGCGATAAGCTGTCTCCCCAGCAAAGTTTTCTCCACCTGCTCCCTGTCTCTACCCTTCCCCCACTCATAAATCCCCTCCTGTCTGCATGACCCATCAAACAGATGCAAGGTGTTACAGACTTGGAAGGAGTGCCATCAGTGAGAAGGATCTCAGGACAATAGTGCATCATGGGGCTTGTGAAATTTTTAGGGAAAAACGACTTTGTTTGGACCATTACTTGATTCCTATTGTATAGAATATGTTTACTTCTAATAAAATTCCTCCAAGATTCTCCCAGCCAAAAGATCTTGGCCTTAATTTATCCTGCCTTGTACCCTAGGGGCCCAAGGTCTAATGGTCCATGGGCCTTGATAGCCATACAATAAGCTACCTTGAAGGGTGATATGACGTTTTTAGGTAGGGAGGGATGTGGAAGCCTCAAGCATGGGGCCTGGATCTCAGCAAACACACAAATGGTAGCAATGGTTGTACTTCCAATATGCTTGGTAAATGTATATGGTAGCCAAGGAGTTTAGTTTCTGACTTCTTCATGACCTGGAGGCGCTGTGTATTGGTCTTCTATTGCTGGCAGGGCAAATCGGCTTAAAACAATACAGATTTATTTTATCACAGTCTCTGTAGGTCAGAGGTCTGCCACAGTCACCCTAGGCTAAAATCAAGGTGTCACTGGGGCTGCATTTCTTGCTAGAGGCGCTGGGGAGGACTTCCGTCCAAGCTCCTTCTGGTTGTTTGCAGGATCCTAGATCCTTGCGGTTGTAAAACTGAAGTCCTCGCTGGCTGTCAGCTGCTGGGCGGGGGAGCGGGGGGGCGGGGGGAGCCGGCACCCTTAGCTCCGGAGACCTCTGTCTGGTCCTTGTATGCTCTACATCTCAGAGACATTGAATCCTTCTCATGCCTGGAATCTCCGAGCCCTCTCTTTCTGCAGCATCTCTACCGCCCTTGGCTAGAGAAAGTTCTCAGTTTTCTAGGGATCAGGTGACTAGATTGGCCTTCACCCAACTAGATACTCTAGAAATCTTCCTGTATTAGGGCCCCTATCCTTAATCACATCTGCAAAGCCCCTTTTGGCATATAACAACCTATTCACGGAGTCCTGGTACCAGGGCATGGCTATGTTTGCAGGGCCATTATTCAATCTGCCATACCCCTCAGTGAGTTCTGTGCCAACATGAGAAGCCTGTCTGATATGGTGAACTCTGAGTTTTCCTTTATTCCTCTGAGCACCCCTTGTGCTGGGAGCTTTCTAAGTGCTTGGGCTATGAAACGGAAGTGATAATACTACCAAGAGGAACCAGAAAAAGAACCTGACTTCTGTCGAGCATCTATGATGTGTCACGTGACTTCCTGCATTTTCTCTAATGATCAAGAGCATCCCATTGTACAGATGAGAAAGCTGGGGTTGAGTTCAACAATGCATCCAAGGTCATCCAGCTTATATACTGCACAGTCAGGACTCACCTGCTCGTTCCTTCCGGGCCCTCCAGGTTCTAGACCCTCCAGTCTACAGAGGGGGAAGCATCACAGCTGCTGGGACCAAGCCCTGGACCCTCCCCACCAGCGGCCACTTCCCTCTTCCCTAGAGTGTGAGGCTGTCTGCCTTTGTGACCTCCCTGAGTGACCCTGGGGTTTTCCCGGGGCAGTTGGAACGGGGAGCCAGCTGGCCTGTGGCCCTTGACCTGGATGCCCAGAGTTCTTCTACAGAACCAAGAGGGGAGACTGTGGTGCTGGGTGGGCTCTGGGCCCTAAAGTCTCCTCTGGCCAAATTTACATGTTCTTGACTCCCCAGGTGTACATCTTCCTCTTTTTGATGAGCCAGTGTATTTATAACTCATCCTTCAAAGGGTAATGAGTGGTCGGCTTCAGACTACAGTCTTGCAGAGAACCAGGAACAAATTAGGTGTTAATACATGCTATTGAACTAAGTGAGAAGGGCCATGGCGAAAAGGCAGAAAAGTTGAAATAAAAAGTCCCACATTATAAGAGTCATTCACCTCTAGTTACTAATTATTCCTAATTATGACAGTCGCCTCTTGATCAGCTGCTGCATATAGAAGCTATTAGGTGCCGTTGATAGCCGTGAATTTATTTACTCTTCATGGGGCTCCTGAGAGGTGTAGATATGGGATTTCGTCACTAACTCTGCAGGTGTTCAGTGATGTTAAGTAACCTGCTCTAGGACACAGATCTGGCAAGGCACAGAGTCTGGATTCAAAGAGGCAGGTGTGCCCTCTGCCAACTCACAGCCAACCAGGCCAGGCAGAGAGACCAACAAGGCCTTTAGGTCCCTGGTTTTATTGCAGTCTCATAACTCATGTGTCATTTTCTTCCCCTATTTTACAGTGAAATAAACCAAGCTTCAGAGAAGTCAGGGGCCCTGCGCTAGAAGGGCCAACGGAAAGAGAAAAGAATTGTGGCTTCAGCTTTGGCATTTCTATGCTGCGCTGTCCTACTCTGAGACCACATCAGTCCAGACACTGGGCTGGTGTCTGAGGTCACACTGATTTTTCCACCATGGAACAGGCTGGGAACTCCGCTGCCGGGGGTAAAGAGGGGCCTGTCTTTTTTGTCCTGGTTTGCACTCTTTTCTTCCTCACTCTTCCCCCAGCTCCTTCAGGACTGGCTTGTGCATTAGAGACACACAGAAATGCCATGTCCTCACAGAGGGCCTCTGGCCAGACACACTGCTGGACTAGAGGGTGCTTGGGGACAGTGGAACAGGGGCGAGGGAGGAAGGTGAAGGTCCATTCAGAGGGAGGGGAGTCCCAATAAATTCTAGTTTGAATATACAGAAACAAAGAGGAAGAGAAGATGCCAGGGGTTATCTCAGAGAAGGACCAGCAGGCAAAGACCTGGGACGAACTCTGGGTCCCACAGCCCTGTCCAGGCAGCATGTTGGCAGAGCCTCATGCTGTGCCCATGCTCATTGGTAAAGCCCCCTCACTTGTCTGTTTCCCAGCCTTGACTCACTTTCCAAACTCGGAAAGGCCCAGAAGTTTGGCTCACACGGGCACAATCAGGACAGGGGTCCCAGCTCGGCATTCAAGCCTTGCTCCAAGGTTGGAGGCTGAGCACTTGGTTGGAGGGTAGAGGCAGAACCCTTGAGGGTGGGGGCAGGTAGGTAGCCCTGGAGTCCTGGGCAGATGGGAAGCTGATGGGCAAGGGACTCAGAAGGGACCTGGGGCTCCCCTGGCACGTGAGCAGCTCCCGGGCTGGACGGAGGCAGCTCCTGAAGGTGTGAGCTCACCAGCTCGCCAGATGTTGTCATACTTCGAGGGTTCCTGTACGACCACTGGGAACCAGCTGTGCTTTACTCCTGCAGGGGATGGAGGGGGGCCTGCCTAGAGCACCATCCCCACCCAGCCAAGCTGTCTGTGCCAGGCTTACTTTTATTCACCCTTCGTACTCAGCCTGGGGCCGCCTTCCTGGAGAACTTTCTACTATCTGACTTAGGACCGCTGTTTTGTCTCTATCATCACACTCGTTGCCCTCAGTTGAGACTTTGCTTACTTATCTGAGCTCCTCTAGGCTTGGAGCTCCTCAAGCATTGAGACTGTTAATCTTTTTATTTTGCCTGACCCAGAGTAGGAAATGAACTGAACAAAAGCATTTATCAGATGAAAACATCTTCCAGTGATTGTCTATCTGTTTCTAATTATGCAGAACGGTGGTTTCTCTGGCCTCACAGGAGCCTCACAGCCCTGCCAGCAAAGTGATGACTTGTCCATATTTCCCAGATGCAGCTCAGGTCCCGCATGGTGGAGGGGTTCGGCTCATTCAGTGGGAGAGCTGCTGAGTCAGCACCGACTCCCATCGGAATCTGAAAACCATGTGTCATCCTTCAGGCAGTGATACCCAAACCTGGCTGAGACCCATTAAGAAGGATGTAAGAATACACACATTCCGGGAAGATACTAAAATAAAACCAAAACCAAAGAGCAAGATGGAGGGAGGGAAGAAGGAAAGAAGGGAGGGAGGAAGAGAAGGGAGAAACGAGAGGAAAGAGATTGCAAATGCTAAACAAAGCAAGAGGCTAATGTTATGGTCTAAACAGAAATTGCTCTAAAACATAGCATGATTTGAAGGAACTGATAGAGTCTCATAAAAGAGAAGCTATTTGATCTTGAGGCTGGGCATAATATGCTTGAAATGCCCAGGGGCTGCATCACAGACCAAACGTGTAATTCTAACTCATGGCTTGGCCTGCAAACCGTGTCTGTCGAGTCTTAACCGGGTAAATGATGTGAACTGTGGCAGCCACCCCTAGGGAACAAAGCATGGTTGGCTCTGTGAGGCCGAAGGACAAAATGAATCTCAGGGCATGCACAGCGAAACAGAAGAAAAGGAGGAGGGAGTGTCGGGAAAAAGCACGCTCATCGTTTACATAGCAAGCTAGCAGTTGTTAGAAAATGGACAGCATAAGAAAAAAAAAAAAAGATCTTGTTCAGAATGACGAAAGCATCTAAAAGAAGAAATAAGAATTGCACTGTGACTGAGCTTGTGGAGGTCTGTGAGGGGAGGATGGGTGAGGCGAAGTATGCTAAACCTTCATCTTTCTCAACAGGAAACCAACAGTCCTAGTACGAAGCTGCTAAATCACAAATACGCACTGCAGTATGTAAAATAGACAGCTAGTGGAAAGTTGCTGTGCAGCACAGAGAGCTCAGCTTGGTGCTCTGTGATGACCTCTAGGGGAGGGGTGGGAGGTGGGAGAGGCTCAGGAGGGAAGGGATACATGTATACGTACAGCTGATTCACTGTTGTTGCCCAGCAGGAGCTAAAGAAATTATGCTACAACAATAGAATACAATACTCTTGGAAAAGAAATAAAATAAGCAGGCTGTAAACATGGCTAAAAAGTAAAAAAAAAAAAAAAAAAAAGACATTGTCTAGAATCACGGGGGAGACCAAACTAAAATGAAACTGAGATGAAGTTGGGAAAATGGACTTAAGGCAGACTGGAGACCAAGGAAGGGCGCTCCTTAAGAACCCAGAATTTCTTAGATTTAGGAGCCCCCGAGACCTCTGCAACCTCAAATATTTGGAAATAGGAACCTCAGGTCATTATCGGGCGCTGCCCACCAAGCTCCTCTGTCCATGGGATTCTCCAGGCACGAATACTGGAGTAGGTTGCCATTTCCTTCTCCAGGGGATCTTCCCGACCCAGGGATCGAACCCAGGTCTCCCACATTGCAAGCAGATGCTTTAACCTCTGCACCACCGGGGAAGCCCCTGTCCAGACCCATCTTGGACAAATTGCCTGATGGCCTTGAGTGATCTGGGAGGAGCAGGGAAGCCAGGGGTCCCTGAGTACCGACAATCCGGGCCCTCGCAGCTCGCAGCTGTGTTTCAACTTCCCTTTGAGAAGGTTCCTCACCTCATCCCCTTATCTGTCCGGGTTGCTTCCAGCTCAGACGGAAGCTGACTCAGACCAGCGCAGGGCTCCCGGGAAATGTCGTCACTTCCCTTCCTGATTCCTGCTGTACTGACCCCCAAGGTCACTCTGGGTCTCAGGGGTAGGTGCTGCCCCCTTCACCTCCTGACTCCTGGGCGACCCTTGCCTTGATGTCGAGTGTTCTGGGGCCTTCCTGTCCTTGGCAGAGAAGGAGAAAGTTTGTGACGTCTTCATGGTTGCCCTGACCCACGTCAAGCTGGCCTGGTTCATCTGGGAACAGACGAGGACTGGCAGAGGCATCTGTGTTGTGCAGGAAAAAGGGCTAGAATGGAAACTGGGCCCGATGGGGTGAGTGTAGCTCAGCCCCTTCCTTGTGATGCAGACTCAGGCCTCCTCCAGCTCAAACAATGTAACTACCATACATGTCTCTTTGGCCAGGCATTTTTTGAGAGCTGTCTCAGGGCAGGATGAAGACGGCCTGGTCCTTGGACCATCTGATTCCTCATTCCTGCCTTCCTAACGGGCTGACTCATACATAGCAGGTGCCCTGAGTTGATGGTTAACTGCCTGGGCTCTGGGGGCATCGCATTAGTGTTTTCTGTTGGTGTACACAGCACCTCCATCAGCAGGGTGAACCTGCAGACTAGGCATTATGAGAACGACAGGATGTTCCAATGGGACGTTTTCTCTCTCAGTTTCCAGAGGCTGAGAACGAGCAGCAGGTGGCATCCGGTGCCAGGCCCTACGTGCAGGGCTGACGAAAGGGGTGGTCTGGGTGGGCTCTGTGAGCATGAGTCCATCCTTGTTGGAGACAGTGAATGCTCATTTTCGGAGCTATCAATGGTGAAATTGGGGTTGAAAGTGAATGCTCCATTCTCTGAGCTATCAATGGTGAAATTGGGGTTTTGATATTGGATGGCTGAGAACTTAGGGAAAATAACGAGCTGTGTCTGAGTTTTGTTCCAAGAAGGATAAAGCCTAGCTCTGAACAAGAGCAGTAATATGTTAATTTTCTGTGGTTGCTGTAACAAATCAGCACATTTATGGACTTAAAACTACATGAATTTATTATCTTACAGTTCTACGGATAAGAAACTGACATATGTCTCAGCAGGCTAACTGAGCGTCAGCAGGCTCATTCCTTTCTAGAGGTTGTGGGGAAGAATCCATTACCTGCTTTTTCCAGTTTCCAGAGGCCACTCACATTCCTGGGCTCATAACCCCTTCCTCCATCTTCAAAGGGGCTTCCCAGGTGGCTCGGTGGTAAAGGAATCCACCTGCCAATGCAGGAGATACAGGAGATATGGGTTCGACCCCTAAGACAGGAAAATTGCCCGGGAAATAGCAATCCACTTCGGTATTCTTGTCTGAAAAACTCCATGGGCAGAGGGGCCTGGCAGGCTACAGGTCACAAGAGTTGGACACAACTTAGCAGCTAAAAACAATAAAAACCAAAACCACCTTGGGCGTCCCAGATGGCACTAGTAGTAAAGAATCCACCTGCCAACGCAGGAGAGGCAAGAGATGAGGTTAGATTCCTGGGTTAGGAAGGTCCCCTGGGGTAGGAAACGGCAGCCCACACCAGTATTTTTGCCTGGAAAATCCCATGGTCAGAGGAGCCTGGAGGGCTACAGTCCAGGGGGTCTGGTAGAGTCAGCAAAGAGTCAGACATAACTAAGCGACTGAGCAATGCAAATGTGGATATGAACTTATTTGGAAATATGGGATTTGCATATGCAATCATGGATCTCAAGATAAGATCATTTTGGATTCAGAGTGTCCTTGTAAGAGAAAGGAGAGGCAGGTTTGATGCGCAGGGAAGTCCGTGTGAGGACAGAGGCAGAGATGGCAGGGAGCCCCCAGTCGTTAGTCACCAGAAGCTGGGGGAGGAGCATGAAATGGATTATCCTTCAGGGCCTTAGAGACAGTGGCTCTGCTAGCCCCTTCGTGTTGGATTCTGGCTTCTAGAACTGAAATCATTTACTGCTGTCGCTTTAATGCCACCCCCCTGACCCTTTACGGTAGTGTGTGACAGCAGCCACAGGGAGCAAACAGAGATCGCATCCACTCCCACCTCTGGATCCCCCAGGAGACCCAAACAAGGCCTGGAAAGGCAGAGCACGCCTCCTGGGGCTGTGCCGCCTGCCCCTGCCCCCTGTCTGAGCCCCAGGCCCGGTAACCTGCTCCTCAATTAAGGGTACCTGGATCCACCAGGGCCATGACCCCTGGCACTGGGGCAGTTGGGCTTATCGGATTTCACAGTCCACACTGGACTGAGGAAGTAAAGAGGTGCTTCAGGCCAACTCCAACCCTGGGCCAAGAAAGAATGGCCCCAAGGCTGAGAGGGTAGGATCAACTCTCACGGTCTTGGGAGCAAAGCTAATTTTGTGGCAGAGTGACAGCTCTCTACCCAACAACTATGTCTCCACTTGTCTCAGCTAACTGCACCCCAGCTTTGCTGGAACAGCAACATCTATTATAGGAAACAAGTCATGCCTAGTCTAATCAGATCATGGTAAGCCCATTCCCTACTGTCTAAAAGTCTAAAGTAACTGGTCTAAAAGTGAGAACACAATTCCATTATGGACAATGAGATGTAAAAGGAAATCTGCTAGGAATTTCCAGGAAAGATTTTCCTCCAAGAAAAGAAAGAAGCACTTGAAGGCAAGGCCCTTGGTACTCTGTCCTGCTTACTTCCAGCATGGGATGCTATCAGGAGGGGATGTGATGTCTGGAGCTGTGGCAGCCATATTATGTTAGTGAAGTGAACCATCATCCATGGACTGAAGATAGCAAAGAGGAAGGCTACACAGAGTCTGGGTCCTTGATTGCATCACTGAGCCATTGGTCAATCTTGGGACTACTTGCCTCTGGAAGTATCCTTTAGTTAAAGCACTGCAGTTGGGTACTTGTTTACTTACATGGAACCATCTATGCAAAAAAAAAAAAAAAACAACAACAACCTATAATGCTGATTAGAGGTCACCTGGGGTTTCAGGGCTATCAGTAGGCTTTTACAAGACACACAGACTTATCTGAAGTCCAGGAAGCACAGGGAAACAGAAATCAGAAGACTTGAGTTGAACTCTGATCCTCCACCTCTCCCCTGCATGAATTTAGGCACCATATAAGCCTTTCTGAGCTCCGCCTTCCACATCTGCAGAATGGGAGTGATAGTCCCAACATATGAATATTCACTGGCTTTGGTCTGAGTTCAAATGAGATGACGTGTGAATACCACTTGTGACATGTCATGTAAACGACAGACTGTGAACCAGCTCCACCTGCTTCAACTTTGGGTTAATTGTGTGTGTGTATAGAGTGGGGGAGCGAGGGGAGAGAAACAGGAGAGAGAGAGAAAGGTTGGGGTGGGGGTGAGGGATCTAAACAGGAGATAACAGAAGATTTGCCTTCATAAGTATGTCCCACAGGAGGTGAATGATAAAATCGGGTGCTTACCTGGGAACGCAAGTCAACCAAAAGCTAGGGAGAATTCTGCATCCTTGCACTTCTTTCCTGTCACAGTCAGGTCCTGTCACCTCTAATTTCTGAAGGGTTCCTGGATCTGTACCTTTCCCCACTCCCACCCCATCCTCTCTGCCTCCATCCAGACCTCACCACCTCTCATTCAGAATACTGTCCCAGCCTGAGTTGGCCTCCCACCTCCGTTTTGGAATCTTCACAAGAGAATTCTTTCCAGCACACAGGTGAGACTGTCTTCTTCTGGGGTTTGCCCTAGATAGATCCCCATTCCCTGGGTCACTGCTGACCTGCCTGCCTCTCCTTCTGGAGGGGAGGGTCCTTGCCCCCCTCCACTCCCATTACCCTGCACAGGGCTTGGTGCAAAGGGGATGCTCCATCAATATTTGTCAGAAGGAAACAGCACCTGGGATTCAAACCTTGGGAGGATAAGGACATAGTTTGGTGTCTCCCAAGTGAGTGAGTGAGTGAAGTCGCTCAGTCGTGTCCATCTCTTTGCGACCCCATGGACTGTAGCCTACCAGGCTCCCCTATCCATGGGATTCTCCAGGCAAGAGTACTGGAGTGGGTTGCCATTTCCTTCTCCAGGGGATCTTCCTGACCCAGGGATTGAACCCAGGTGTCCTGCATTGCAGGCAGATGCTTTACCCTCTGAGCCACAAGAATCCCTGGTGTCTCCCAAGGACTGTCTGAAATTAATGAATCTGAGTCACCAATGCTTTTCTGCATGTAGACACTTTATTGATAGCGGCTATGTTGGAGAATAAGGTGTCCAGGGTGGCATTTGGGATGGGGCTGGTCACTTGCTGTAGGTCTTGGAGGCTAACTCTGGGAGACCCAGGAGGTCCTCTGTCAGCCCAGAGCCAGCCAGCTGGTCCTCCTCTTCGCTCTCTGCTGACAGCCCATCCTTAGTTTCATCTGAAATAGGACAGACAAGGCTGGTCCAACCTGGATCCGATTTCTCCCTCATCTCTTCCCCTATGACCCAAAAGAGACCCCAGTCTTTGATGGGAGCTCCCTAGTGATGCCCCTCCAGAGGGAGATTTCTGGGGCGGGGCACCAGACTTATAGCCTGACTCCAGGGATATACTAAGAGCATGATGGCCTTCAGTTCATCAATTGAGAAGATAAAATCAGAGTTGAGGACTTCCCCTGCAGTCCAGTGGTTAAGAATCTGCCTGCCGACGCAGGGCGCACGGTTCGATGCCCGGTCTGGGGAGATTTCACATACTGCAGAGCGAGGAAGCCCATGTGCCACAGTCACTGAGCCTATGACTCACAACTGCTGTGCCCATGCCTCCTGGAGCCTGTGCTCCGCGAGGAGAAACTGGCACACCGCAGCTAGGGAAAGCCCGAGCAGCTACGAAGACCCAGCACAGCCAAAACAAATAAACTAACAATAATAATAAAAAGCAGAGTTGCGAGTCTAAAATGTATGTTGGCCAAGCTGCTTCCCTGCTGAGCACTCCAGCCTTTCGCTCTCCACAGGAGGAGCTCCTGTCAAGCTGAAAACCTCAGCTCCAGTGTCACCTCCCCCAGGAAGCCTTCCCAGAGGCTCCAGGGAGATGCCAGCCCTCGCTCCCTTGGGACCTCCCTAGTGAGGGGTCAGGCTTCCATCATGGCACCACAAAGCGGAATGGCATTCGTTGGTTATGTCACTCACTCCCCAACTTTTCCGGAAGCTTCTGCACCGCTCTCTCTGTCCCCAGTGTCCTCATGATTCACTTCCTCTCAGCACCTTTGCAACAGGAAGTTCTCTTCGACAGGAAGAGATGAAATGCCCACTTCTCCCCTGGCAGAAAGCCCTTTCTAAGCTGTTTCAGCCAGGCCTCCGAGGGCAGCGAGTAGGAAGTTCAAGGTCTCTCCCCACAAGTGCTGCCTGCCGGTGGCTCCCTTCTCAACCCTCCCAGCCCTCCCAACCCCGGGCCCCCCAGGGTCTTCTCACTGTGCCGCCATCAGAACAGGAGGCCTCGGCAAAGAGGACCCACTCCTCCTGCCTCCAAACTGTGAGCCCCTCACGGGAAGGGGCGATGTCAATGGCATCCCAGGGGCCCGGCGACCCCCTGCTCCCCACCTGCCGAGGCCTTCAGAGACTGGATGTACTTGGACCAGAAGGAGCAGTCGGCTTTTTTCAGGCCCTGTCGGTTGGGGAGCAGGACACTGAGCTCCTTGTAGCTCTCTGCGCCATCACGGGGGACAAAGTCAGGCCAGGGGGCTGCAAATTCAGGTGCTCTCCTGGAGAACTCATGAGGGTAGTTGGGATTTCTGGGGAAATGAGAAGAAAGCAACACCCATGAGGAACGATGCTCTTTCCTTTCATCATCTGAGATCACTGCCCGCTTGCACACAGTCTCTGAGGACCTAGTCACACATCTTTAGGTGTTGGAGCAGGAGTTGAAAACCCGCCCCATCTGATTCCAGGGCTGTGCTCTGAACAGCTGTGTTACACATGAGTAAAGACACAGAGGCCCTGACTCACCCCTCTTAGGCCATTTCTGCAAGAGGAAAACATGTGAGTTCAGGACCCAGCAGTGTTTCCCAGGACCTAGCCCTGCCCTTCTGACTTTCTGATTGCTCAGGAGGTCACATGTCCTTTTCAATTCTGGTGATCTTTGCTCTGCCAGTGTCTGGAATGCCTTTGTTTGCCCAAGGCCTGGGCAGGTAGGTGGGCCTGGAGCTGGACAAACTTGTTGGCCACCTACAGGTCAACTCGTCCTTTGAAGTTTCCAGGGGGCTGAGCACTGAGCTCGGTGAGCGCTGCTGGTCTGGTGTAAAGGGACAGAGGTAAACCACAGGGGGGCGGGCAGTGAAGCAGGAACTGGCTCCAGAAGAAGGAATGGTGAGCACACTAGCTGGGCTAGAATAGAGGTGTGTGGGAAGGCTGGGGGGAGACAAGGAAGGGTCTTGAGCACTGGAACTTCATTTGATCTTCTAAGATGGCAGTCCTGCACTTGGGGTGATTCTGCCTTCCAGGGGGCATTTGGTAATGTCTGAGATATTTTTGTTTTCATAAATGGAAGGATTGATGATGAAGCTAAAGCTCCAAAATTTTGACCACCTGATGCGAAGAGCCGACTGCTTAGAAAAGACCTTGATGCTGGGAAAAATTGAGGGCAAGAGGAAAAGGGGGTGGCAGAGAATGAGATGGTTGGATGGCATCATCAACTCAATGGACATGAGTTTGAGCAAACTCTGGGAGATAGTGAAGGACAGGGAAGCCTGGCATGCTGCAGTCCATGGGGTGGCAAAGAGTCGGACACGACTGAGTGGTTGAACAGCAACAACATAACTGGAACACGGGTGAGGTGCTCCTAGCCTCTAGTGGATGGAGGCCAGGGATGCTGCTAGACAGCCTAGAACGCCTAGGACGCCCTGCCACAAAGACTCACCCAGACCAGTGTCAACAGTGCTGAGGGTGAGAAAGTCTACAGTCATCCAAGGGAGCACACGATTGGGATGTTTCTGTACCAAGGTCACTTTGGATGGAAGGGGAGGTTGAGTCAGGGAGACCACTGGCAGGGAGGCAAGGGTGAGTCCGTCAGTGCAAAGTGTGACCTTTGCGTTCAGAGGGAGGGGAAGGGATGCACACGACAGCCTCCAGGTGCACACGGTCCACTCACCCGGATCGGATGAAGTTGGAAAAATATTGCATGATTTTCAGGGAAAGGCTTTTCTCCTCCAGAGTAAACTGCCCCTTGTAGGCAGGGTAGAAGGGAAGTCCAAAGGCATACAGAACATCTGTCAGCAATTCCAAGCTGGGAAAACACACAGAAACAAAAGTTACAAGAAAAAACAAAAGTTAAAGGAATATTAAACTGCTGGAAGAACCCACATGAGCCAAAATCCAGTATTCATGCCCCAGTGAAGATTTTCTCTCTTTATGTCTTAGATTCCTGTGTGGTGCTTAGTTGAGTTGAGATTTTGCTTGGCCCTTAGTCCAGTGGCCTCTTGGGCAGATCCTCGGCACATAGGTTGAAGAGTACCCAACCCTGAGAATGCAACTCCCTGGAGACATCTGTAAGACTAAGCAATTTTCTAAGACAATGTTCTCTTGACTGCATTCCATGATACTTAGAACACTATCAATTGAACATCTGTTTGTTCAAAGTAACTTGTGTTTTCAACCCCTTCCTGTGCTAGTCCTTATAATCATACATGGTTTATACTCTCCAACTCTTTTCCAGCTTGACACTCATCCATGTAACCCATTCAGTACAATGCCTGGCACATAACTGGTCAATAATACATATACTACGCTTAACCGGAGATCTGGATGGATGTGAGAGTTGGACTGTGAAGAAAGCTGAGCACCGAAGAATTGATGCTTTTGAACTGTGGTGTTGGAGAAGACTCTTGAGAGTCCCTTGGACTCCAAGGAGATCCAACCAGTCCATTCTAAAGGAGATCAGTCCTGGGTGTTCTTTGGAAGGACTGATGCTAAAGCTGAAACTCCAATACTTCAGCCACCTCATGCAAAGAGTTGACTCATTGGAAAAGACTCTGATGCTGGGAGGGATGGGGGGCAGGAGGAAAAGGGGACAACAGAGGATGAGATGGCTGGATGGCATCACTGACTCGATGGACATGAGTTTGAGTGAACTCCGGGAGATGGTGATGGACAGGGAAGCCTGGCGTGCTGCAATTCATGGGGTTGCAAAGAGTCGGACACGACTGTGACTGACTGAAATGAACTGAACTGAATAAGCAGCAGGCAGGAGGGAATAAAGATTTGGAAGCCCAATGAGTGGTTGAAATGGACTGAGCTGGCAATGGGGAGACAAGTTCAGTGGTACACAGGTCCATGGGAGTGAGTGCTGGGAGAAAGGCTGGAGGGACTTTACAGCAGTATAGTAGAGAATCTGACTTTTCCCAAGAAGTCTGGCCCATGCCCTCTGGTGGCTGGGAAGTAATCCATGCCATACCGATGTGAGTGTCTTTCTTTAGGGCAGCACTTTGTTGGCCATGCTGGACCTCCCTTAAATGTAGCCGTATCAACACAGGGGCTGGCCATGCCGGATCAACCACGTGCCTTAGTGTGGGGGCTCTGGGCCATATGGTAACACTCAACCTGGAGACTGAGGTTAACCACACGGGCAATCAATGAAGCAGTCAATCACGTAAAGGGGCTCCTATCAAACCTCTGAGCACCATTTGAAGGCACCTCCCTGGTGGACACCACTCTGGGTACATCTTTGTTGTTGTTCAGTTGTTAAGTTGTGCCTGACTCTTTGCCGCCCCATGGACTGCAGCATGTCAGGCTTCCCGATCTTTCACTATCTCTCAGAGTTTGCTCAAACCCATGTCCATCAAGTCAGTGATGCCATCCAACCATCTCATCCTCTGTCGCCCCTTTCTCCTCCTGTCTTCAATCTTCCCCAGCATCAGGGTCTTTTCTAACGAGTTGGTTCTTCACATCAGGGGGCCAAAGTACTGGAGCTTCGCTTTCACATCAGTGTCCAGAGCAGGGCCCTCCCGATTCCACGGGGAGAGGGCAACAGCAGAGCTTCGCGTGAGGAAGCCCCGGGACTCTGCGCTCTGCCGCCCTTCCTTTGATCGTAATCTACATTCCTTCCTTGTGACGACCTCAACCATGACTACAGCAGCTTTCCCCTGAGGTCTGTGAGTCCTTCCAGGGAATTTTCAAACCAGAGGGTAGTTTGGGGAACCCTCCAAATTTGCACTTGTCTTCAGAAATGAGCGAGGTCTTATGGCGAGGCCGTGTTCTCTGACCTTGCACTTGGCCCAATTTATCACGAGAGCCAACTTCTTAACTCTATAGACGAGGAAGATGAAGTTCAGAGAGGTTTCCTGACTTACCCAGAGACAGCAGGAACTTGAAAAGCAGAGTTGGGCCAAGAGCCTTGCCAGGAAGGCATGATGTTAACAGAAGACCTGAGGGGAGTGGCCCAAGGACACTGTCCCTGGTCCTGGCTCCTCTACTCTCAAGCCGAGCGATTTCCCAAAAATTGCCTGACCTCCCTGATTTCCTGTTTTGTCATCTGGGGAACGAGTGTGAAATACCTACTCTGCACATGGCTGCAGTGAAGTCTGAAATACGGGGGATGTGGTAGGTACCTGAACGCTTGGCCCACTTCTTTCTCATTCTCCTTCCAGATTTAATCAACCATCTTTGAGGTGTCAGTGGCATCTCTGAACAGGGGTACAGAGTCACCAGTGATTCTCATCAGCGCTGGTACCATGGGCAGATATGCCCAGTGCTGGTCCTGGGAAAGGGCTTAGATTACATGACTCCCAGGTAAAGGCAATTTGTACAGAGACTGAACTGCTCTAAAGCAAGAAGCAAAGCTGTGTGACTAGACAGTGTGACTCTGAGTAACCCACTGTGATGACCCCAGAGATGGGAAGGGAGACCACCCTCAAGATGAGGGATGTGAAGGGGGACATTTCAAGCACAGAAGGGGCCTTCTCTGCTGTTCCTCACCTGCTTAGGCTGGGAACTGCAGTGACTCACGGGCCTGAGGTGGGGCTGGGGGCCCGGCACCTGGTCTAGCCTGGGGACTTCCTAGGGGCTCGAGAGCCAGAGTGCCTCCTGTGACCATCAGACTTATCAGCAGGCATACATGTGACTCTCAGCAGGGCATAGAAGAATGACATGCTACTGAGTCACTCAGCTGAGACCCTGCTCTATCTGTCACTTGTCACCCACATAACTTTAGATGAGTCATTTGATGTCTTTGAGGCTGAGTTTCTTCATCGTGAAATACAGACCAGTGCATCCATGGCACGTGGAGGCTATTAAAACAAGTGTTTCACAAATTCTGGGAACTAGTGTGATTATGGTTTTTATTGTTCAGCAGCTAAGTCGTGTCCAACACTTTGTGACCACAAGGACTGCAGCATGCCAGGCTCCCCTGTCCTCCACTATCTCCAGAAGATTGCTCAGATTCATATCAATTGAGTCCGTGATGCTATCTACCTACCTCATTCTCTGGTACCCCCTTCTCCTCCTGCCTTCAATCTTTCCCAGCACCAGTTTCTTTTCCGATGAGTTGGCTCTTCGCATCAAGTGGCCAAAGTATTGGAGCTTCATCTTCAGTATCAGTCCTTCCAGTGAATATTCAGGGTTGATTTCCTTTAGGAATGATTGGTTTGATTCCTTGCTATCCAAGGGACTCTTAAGAGTCTTCTTCAGTATCGAAATTCAAAAGCATCAATTCTTTGGCACTCGGTCCAACATTCACATCCATACATGACTACAGGAAAAACCATCGCTTTGAGTACATGGACCTTTGTTGGCTAAGTGATGTCTCTGCTTTTTAATAGGCTGTCTAGGTTTGTCATAGCTTTTCTACCAAGGAGTAAGCATCTTTTAATTTCATGACCACAGTCACCATCCACAGTGATTCTGGGGCCCAAGAAAAGAAAATCTGTCACTGTTTCTGGTGCCTGTATGAAAGGCATCATAGAAGGAACATGAGACAGTGTGAGCCCCCAGGACCAATGGCACTCAGAATAACAGTCCTAAGGGGTGATGTCTCTTTGCAGCTGTTGTCAGGTACCCCGATCCTCTCAGAACCAAGGTAAGCTTTCCTTCAGTCCTGAGCAGGGAGGAGGAAGTGACACCAGAATTTATAGGTTCTGGGACCCGAAGAGCCAAGCCCCTTGTTTGGTGACAAAACATTCACGGTCAAGCTCAGACAAAGCCCAGAGTCTGCAGTCCCCACCTGGACCGTTCAGTGGCCAGCTCTCCTCGGCGCCTGTTCAACTACCATTTCCCGAGCACCTGTGACATGCCAGAGACTGTGGTTGATCTTTGATCAGCAACATTAAGGACCAGCCAGGAAGTAGGAGTAAGCACCTGCATCGTTTGCAGGTGACGACCCAAGGCCCAGAAAGGTGATACGTCACAGGAGAGCCGGAAGTGTGTGTTAGAATGACTTCTGCATTTTACAGACAAAGAGTCCGAAGGTCAAGGAGCTTCATGTGATTTCCCCAAGGACAAGCGGTGGTTGGTTATAGAACAGTGAGCTACTCAGCTTTTCTGAGCCCCGGAGAAAACCGGAAGTTTGGGAACCACTCCAGTGCATGCTCATTAAGGTCTTTCGGCTCTGGTCCTGTGAAAGGCATGAGAACTGAGACCAGAGGAACTGAGGGCCACATCTGAAGGGATGAGGGACATTGGTGATCTCTACACAAGCCAGTCACCAGCTGATCTCTTTGGGAACCATTGCTGGAGTAGGCTGGGAAGATAGATTAGAACAGAAATCGCAGGGTGGCTGCAATTATCCGGTAGGGACAGAAGGCTGCTTCCTTTAACAGACTGCACCCTGCTCCCCCATCCCCACCCTGGCCCTGACCTTACCTTCTAGCCGACCTGCTCACCTAAAATCTGCTGGATTTGCAGGGAGGCTAAGCCTGCATTCCAGCGAGTCAAAAGCAAAGTCACATTTCGGAGACTATTCACACACAATCTCCTGACCTGAGCTCTGCTTCCAGCATAAGGGAGGCATCACACATGAATGCCAGGGCTTCTTAGGGAGCAGGACTGAGGTGCTGTCCTCAGAGAAACACACTTGTTTCTGGGCCCTGTGGACACAGTGACCTGCGCTGGGGAGCAGGGGGGAGGAATGGGTAGGATCTTTCTTGACATAAACAGGCCACATGTTTGCCTTCTGGAGGTTGAAGAGGGTTGGCTGCTGAAAGGCCATTGCTCCAGCCTAAGTAACTGGATTGATCTGAGTTTCTATCCTTGTTGTTCTGACTGCAGGAGGAAGTTTGTTGACCTCATCCCCATAAAATACACTCCTTTTCTTATCTTTAGCCAGCATCTCTCTCGACAACTTCCTCCAAAGGAAATTAGGGAACACGAAGGAATAAAAGTCCTTCTGCTTCTCAGGCCTTTTCTTTTTTTTTTGAAGGGTTGTTAAATAACGTACAAATAGAAGCTTACCAGTATGCTTCTCTTTGTGCAAATCTAATATGCAAAAGTTCAGATTCTGCCCATGAATTAATCAAGAAGTAATTATATGCTTTGGCCTGTGTTTTACAAAAGGATTCCCTATACAATACTTAAAATAACACAGCCCCATCCATGGCTCCAGATGAAATAGTTGCAATATTTCCATAGCTCCCTAAAGCCCAGCAGAGCTGGATAATATATGCTTTGGCAATTCAGGCGACACTTTCAAAGGACTTGCTGGATTAACCTGGACATTTCATTCCCTACATAAGGCATAACAACTGTTGCTCAGAAAAGGCTGAACTTTCCTGGCCCAACACATCTATTCTCACCAGGAAGTTATGTGTCTAGCAAGAGCCAACTGTGTTCCTCGCTAATCTGTTTGTGCCTGTTATAGTTCTCACTGTAATTACAGAGCTGAATTAAATGCATTGCATATTTCGTGGATGCCCCACTTTCAAGAAACCAAAAGTGGACATCACAGAGCTTGCATTATGGTTTTGGTTTTGCACAAATTTCAAAGAGAGAATTCCAAACTGTGTTTTTCTACTCAAACTTTTGACCCTGCACGAAGCATGGCAAGTAAATGTACGTTTATATGCTTACAGTTCAAATTAAATGTTTAAGGCATATACATACCTTATTCATTTTTCACAAGTTCCCATTTTCGTTAACTTTCTTAACTAAATGATCATAATATTGGATAACAGGGTTTCCAATGGTTTTTAGTGAGTTGTGTCATGAATGTGAAAGAAAAGACCAATGTGCATTCTACATAATCTTAAAAATCTCCAATGCCTTTCTATCATACTCAGATACAATAATATCTCTGCCTGCCACAGCTTGCAAACTCCTATGTGAACTGCAAGACCCCATCTTTTTCTCCCACATCTCCAACTACTCTCCTCCTCTTCAAAAGACTTCAGTTCTCCATCCCTCTTTATCCTCAGACATGTCAAGCTTTTTTCCTTTTTTCTTCCTACTGCCATTATCCAAACTGATTCTACTTATTTATCATCTGTTCTTTGCAACCTATTCTTAGACCCTTATCAGCCTTACCCCTGACTATAGTGTTAGTCCCAAGAGTGTAGCCCTTCTCTGTCTTACCAGTTGCTCTATCTCTAGGATTTTCATCTCAGAGAAATGAGATCTGGGGCATAGAAGATAGTAGTTATTTCTTGGATCAGTGTTTAAAAGGATGCATAGCACAAGCCCTTATATATCATGAGGTTGGCTTCAGTCTCAGAAAATGATTTACTTCCATCTTTACTGGGAAATTATCTTGTTAATCACACAGGATGTAGCCAGGCCAAGGGACTCAGTTCAAGAATTCAGCCTCTTAATATTTTCTTTGGTTTGCTAATTTCAACTAATCCACCAAGACACAGCAACTAGAAAGATAAGACTACGAATCTGGAATGTCAAAGGCCCCTGGAATGCACAGAAACATCTAGAATGCACATGCAGTGGTGTACAAAATGTCTTGAGTTTGAAATTGATGGCTTTGTTTTTCCAGGGTTGGGACAACTTGTGAAGGAGGAACATAAATGCTTCGTTAGTCATTTTTTTTTTTCCTCAGACCTTATTTTTCCTAAAAGGAAAATAACCCAAATACTGACCAGCTACAATATGCCAAGTTTTTAATGTATATTGACGGGAATCTTCACACTATGAGGCAGAAGTAACTAAACCCATTTTCTAGGTGAGGAAACTGAGGCAAAGGAACTTGCTCAAATGCAGCAGCTAACAAATGGAAGAGACAGGATTAACATCCTCGTTGGTTTAACGTCCAAGGATGTGTTCTTCTACGCTCAATTGCTTCTTCCAAAGGTATAGAACAGTCCAGCATCCTATGTGGAGCTTGGAAAGGTGTTTAATCCCAACAGTCCGACCCCACCGCCCATTCAAAGTCAAGTCTCAGCTCTCTAAAATGTCTTCTGTACTGCAGAGACACGGAAATCACATCTCAGGATCCTGGAGACCAAAAGCTTTGGAATAAGGACCTGAACAGAGCACACGATTCAAGTCTGACGGCTCACACAGTCCCGAGGTGAATTTCCCTGCGAATGATGACCTGACTGTACCTGCCAGGAAGCTTAAGATCATGGGCCTCAATCTGCTTTCTGAAGTGGCCACAGCAACCCTTTCGGTGGCCAGTTCCCCAAAACCACTTTATCTGTGGTTACTTTCTTCCTTGCACTTGCTCATTCCAACGTGGGTTCTCCCAGGATCATACATTAAACAGTATGGGTAGCACCTACTGAGTGCCAACTTTACGCCAGGCAGCAAGTTAGGCTGTTTGCATGCTTTGTTTTACTTGATCCCCACACACTCCTGTACGTCATCAGTACTATCACTAGCTCCATCTGCGGATGAGGAAACCGAAGCTCAGAGAGGCTGTCACCAACCAGAGGCACACAGTACAAGGCAGAACCAGGCTGAGCCCCCTAAGACAGGCAGTATCAGAGAAAACACCAATGCTCCCTGCTATGCTTGCTGGGGCCTGGAGAGGAACCCCCAAACCTGAGTCGGTCACAGGGGAGTCCTTTTGCTCATGAGTGGCAGAGAATAAAGTGGGGGCCTGTTCTGGGAAGATACTTGGCAAGTGTGTCCTTTGAGAAGAACTGGTTAGAGAGAAAGACATCAACCACAGTCAACAAGATGGTGAAGCCGGGACTGGCAGGGAGGGAAGAGTCCCCGCAGAGTGTGGGAGGTGATGCTTAGAGACAGCTGGGCAAGAGAGACAATGCCCATGGCCTGAGATGCAGGAGTGGACAGCAGGCCAGGGCCCTGCCTGATGTGACCACCAAAGAGAGCCTGTCAGCTCTCCAGGGCTTTGTAATAGAAGCACCAAAGGTTCTGGTTGGGTGGTATGCTGTGGTCTGCCTGAGACTCTGTGGGGCCAGACACAGTATCTGGGGGTGGGTTGGTCCTGTGCTTATTCAGGAATGGGGTCTGAGAAAGGGGTCGCCACTTCCCTCCAGTGCTGTTAGTGATAACTGCAGTTTTGAGGGATGCCAGAAGTGCTTATCAACTGAGGAGCATTTTGGCCCCCAAGGAAAGTGGCCATGTCTGGAGACATTTTTAGTTATCACAACTGGGAAGGTGCCTCTGGCATTGAATGAGTGGAGGTCAGAGTTGCCACTAAACTCTGCTAAACAGCATGCAATGCACAGGATAGGCTCCACACCAAAGAGTTATCCAGCCGGAAATGTCAACAGTGTTCAAGTTGAGACACCCTAGATTATAGTCACCACTGAAACTTCCTCTTCCTGAAACAATAGGCTATATAGATGGAGCCATGGAGGAAACTGGCTCTAAATCTCTGCAGTGAGCAGCACTGAGCAAAAGAAACACTCTAAGTTGTGTTCACTTAGGTTCAGTCACTCAGGTGTGTCCGACTCTTTGTGATCCCATGGACTGCAGCACGCCAGGCTTCCCTGTCCTTCACCAACTCCTGGAGCTTGCTCAAACTCATGTTCATTGAATCAGTGATGCCATCCAACCATCTCATCCTCTGTCATCCCTTCTCCTCCTGCCTTCAATCTTTCCCAGCATCAGGGTCTTTTTCAGTGAGTCAATTCTTCCCATTAGGTGGCCAGAGTATTGGAGTTTCAGCTTCAACATCAGTCCTTCCAATGAATATTCAGGACTGATTTCCTTTAGGATGGACTGGTTGGATCTCCTTGCAGTCCAAGGAATTCTCAAGAGTCTTCTCCAACACTACAGTTCAAAAGCATCAATTCTTCAGCGTTCAACTTTCTTTATAGTCCAACTCTCACATCCACACATGACTACTGGAAAAACCATAGCTTTGACTAGACAGACATTTGTTGGCAAAATAATGTCTCTGCTTTTGAATATGCTATCTAGGTTGGTCATAACTTTTCTTCCAATGAACAAGCATCTTTTAATTTCATGCCTGCAGTCACCATCTGCAGTGATTTGGAGCCCCTCAAAAATAAAGTCTCTCACTGTTTCCATTGTTTCCCCATCTATTTGCCATGAGTAGATGGGATCAGATGCCATGATCTTAGTTTTCTGAATGTTGAGCTTTAAGCCAACTTTTTCACTCTCCTCTTTCACTTTCATCAACAGGCTCTTTAGTTCTCTGCTTTCTGCCATAAGGGTGGTGTCATCTGCATATCTGAGGTTATTGATATTTCTCCCGGCAATCTTGATTCTAGCTTGTGCTTCATCCAGCCCAGCATTTTGCATGACGTACTCTGTATATAAGTTAAATAAGCAGGGTGACAAGATACAGCCTTGACGTACTCCTTTCCCAATTTGGAACCAGTCTGTTCTTCCATGTCCAGTTCTAACTGCTGCTTCCTGACCTGCATACAGATTTCTCAGGAGGCAGGTCAGGTGGTCTGGTATTCCCATCTCTTTCAGAATTTTCCACAGTTTATTGTGATCCACACAGTCAAAGGCTTTGGCATAGTCAATAAAGCAGAAATAGATGTTTTTCTGAAACTCTCTTGCTTTTTTGATGATCCAGCAGATGTTGGCAATTTGATTTCTGGTTCCTCTGCCTTTTCTAAAACCAGCTTGAACATCTGGAAGTTCAGGGTTCACGTACTATTGAAGCCTGGCTTGGAGAATTTTGAGAATTACTTTGCTAGCATGTGAGATGAGTGCAATTGTGTAGTAGTTGGAACATTCTTTGATATTGCCTTTCTTTGGGATTAGAATGAAAACTGACCTTTTCCAGTCCTGTGGCCACTGCTGACTTTTCCAAATTTGCTGGCATATTGAGTGCAGCACTTTCACAGCATCATCTTTTAGGATTTGAAATAGCTCAACTGGAATTCCATCACCTCCACTAGCTTTGTCTGTAGTGATGCTTGCTAAGGCCCACTTGACTTCATACTTGGCTCTACATGAGTGATCACACCATCATAGTTATCTGGGTCATGAAGATCTTTTTTGTATCGTTCTTCTCTGTATTCTTGCCATCTTTTCTTAATATCTTCTGCTTCTGTTAGGTCCATACCATTTCTGTCCTTTATCGAGCCCATTTTTGCATGAATGTTCCCTTGGTATCTCTAATTTTCCTGAAGAGATCTCTAGTCTTTCCCATTCTATTGCTTTCCTCTATTTCTTTGCATTGATCACCAAGGAAGGATTCATGTCAATAGTTTTAAACAGTGTAAGTTGTGTTCTCATGTCAACAGTCTTGGAAGCACAGCTGCTGGACCAGATGCAGGTATTCTCTCCCTGAACCCTTCCAGTATCCCTATGGGACATGCACTATCACTCTCCCTTATACAGATGAAGATGCACTGAGGCTCAGAGAGGTTAAGCATCTTGTCCAAAGTCACAGCCAGCAAGTGGACTTAGCCATGGTAGGGACTCAGAAGTTTCAGGCTGAAGTAGGTGCAATTGAAAGAAAACTGGAGAAAGGGCAGGAGACAGGGTTTGAGTTCAGACTGCCACTTACTAACTCTGTAGCTGGCACATAACTCCAGTCTCCCCTGAGCATTTGTTTCTTTATCTGTAAGATGAGTTGGACAAAATCATCTTACATAGCTTGTGATTCTTTGAATCTGGATCTTAAAATTGCACCTTCCTCCCATACTGTAGATTTTCATTTCTTTGTCTCCTCCCTCATCCATTATGCCTATTCTTTCCTCACAGAATTTCAGAGATGTAAATCTCATCTACAATCCAGGTAAGCAGGTAGAGGACCAAGCAGCGCTGCGATCGATTGACAAGCGGCTGTGAGAAAGTGGTAATTTATTGTGTTTTGCTCTCTGGCTATGCCAGGAAAGCTAATACATGCTCACAGAAATGGAGGTACCAGACAGATGGCTGAAACCATAAGGCACGCACATATATTTTAAGTCTGTAGATCTGAGCCAGAAATAAACGAGACTGTGACAGCTCCAGGGCAGAATGAGGGAGATGTCTTTTCAGGCAGTAAAAGATAAACTTGCCAACAATTAAATGGGTTAGTTCCCGTGATTCATTCATTCATCTACTATATAGATGGAACCGTATTACGCTCGTTGTGGGAGAGATGATACATGCCTAGAAAAATGTCAAGAACACGTTTCGATGGACAAGAATAATCAGGCACTCTCACCATTTCCTGTTTACCAGGTCCCATTCTATACACAAATGATCATAGCAACCCTCTGAAGTAGACGCTCTTATTATTATTCCCATTTTCAGATGAAGAAACTGTCACCAAGCAGATTAAGTGACTTGCTTTAGATTCCTGAGCTAATAAGACAAGTTTCTAACAAGGCAGCTGGCCCAGAGTCCCTGCTCTAACCAGGACACTCTCTGCCTTTGTACAGTTAGCAACATATCTGTCTCTAAAACATATCAGTGACGCAGAGTCTCTTTGCCCCAAAATTCATAGAATGTGAGAGTCAGAAGGTGTCTTAAAGGTGACTGAGCCCAGACGTTTTTCCTCTCTCTCTAAACTGCATGCCCTTGAAATTTTCCTTGAAGCTCAGTTATTGAGATAAGGGGCTGGGGGGCTCAGATTACCCCCACCCTCTTCTTGCTGTCCTCCTCTCAGGGACCCTGGGTCCAGAGCTCTACAGAGCCCAGCTAAAACTAAGTACTCCTGACCTCTGTCATCACCTTACTCCCATTCTGCAGATGGCAAAACTAAGCCCCAAGGCGCCCATAAACTAGAGTGGAAAGGACACTTGCCCACCTGTTAAATGAGGTAGTTGGATCAGCTTCTGTCCTTCAGCATGGTTTCCTGAGCACCTACTATGCCTTTTCTGCGTCAGGAGGGTCTCTTGGCCCTGAGGTGCTGTGACTATAAAGACCCAGCAGGCACTTTGTGTTCTCATGCACAAACATGCCTTCCTTTCAAGGGAAGGTCTGCAGACCAGCCCTGCTTGTTGGTCCCTAGGAGGGTGTGCAGATGCTCTTCAGCAACACAGAGCACCAAACTGGCCACGGCAGTCTGAGGATATGTCTTGGACTCTGTTCAAGGATCACTCCTCCCAGGACCGCCCTGATCCCAAGTCCCAAACAGCCAGCTTTGAATCCTTGTCTCTCAGGAGCCTCCCCGGCAGGGCTGTCATATTACCAAGAGAGGGGTGGTGCTTCAGGTTGAATTCTGTCCCCGTTAAAAGACACGTTGGAGCCCCTGCCTCTAGGACCTCAGAATATGACCTTAATTGGGAACAAGGTCTTTGCAGAGATAACCAAGTTAAATGGAACTCCTTAGGGTGGGTCTTAGTCCAGTAGGACTGATGTCCTTACAAAAAGGAGAAATCTGCACATAGACGCACACTGGAAAGGTGCTCATCTACTAGCCAAGAAATGCCTGAGGCCCCCGGAAGCAGGGGGTGGGGTGGGGCTGGAGCAGAACATCCCCTCCAGCCTCCAGGGGGAGCATGGCCCTGCTCCCGCCTTGATTCCCGACTCTGGGCCTCCAGAACTGTTGTTCTAACCACCCCCAGGGAGGAAAAGAATTCAGATGGGGTCAAAGTATTACTTATTCTGGCTAGAATCCTATGGATCTTTTCATTATGCTTTGTTTTGATTGTTTCTGTCCTCATATAATAGGTGCAGTTCTTTTTTTTTTTTTTTTTGACACTTATGAATTCTGGAGTCCCAGCTACTGAGGTGGCTCAGTAGTAAAGAAAGAATCCACCTGCCAGTGTAGGGGACACAGGTTTGATCCCTGGCCTGGGAAGATCCCACATGCCTCAGGGCCTCTAAGCCTGAGTGCTGCAAATGCTGAAGTCCGTAGGCCCTAAAGCCAATGCAATGAGAAGCCTGCGCACCGCAACTAGAATAGCCCCTACTTGCTGCAACTAGAGAAAAAGCCCATACAGCGACAGAGACCCAGCACAGCCAAGAATAAATAAACACATGAAAAAAAATTATCAAAAACATTCTGAAATCCAAAAGTACACGCATGTGTTGAAGGCTTTTGATGAGCTTACTTCTGGAGGCTCACAGCTTCTGCTATAACCTCTACCTTAGAAGAGAGGTAGGCAGACCAGACTGAAGAAATGCACCGGGCACGAACTCCTGAGAGCCCTGGTATTTGGGAGGTGCTGCCAAGGCAGGCTCCACCAACGACTTCCCACGCCTGGCCCCCCCAGGACGCAGTGGCCACAGGGTTACGAGGCTCCCTTTCATCTTTGTCCAAACCCTCAACTGTCCTCACCACCCTCTTCCTTCTCTACTGACTGCCTTCTCAGCAGAATCCTCGCCTGACATGACTCCCCTTCCCACACCCTGGAGGCAGCTGCTTGACTCTAGGAAATGGAGCAGGCTGACAGCCTTCTAAGCAGAGAGACCGCACATTTTCATGGAGAGAGAACTCTGGGGCTCAGAGAAGCTGAGTAGCTCACTGTTCTATAACCAACCACAGCTTGTCCTTGGGGAAATCAGGTGAAGCTCCTTGACCTTCGGACTCTTTATCCATAAAATGCAGAAGGTCATTCCAACACTGCTGACCTCACAAAGATGGATGTTCTGTGTGTGTGTGTGTTAGTCGCTCAGTCGTGTCTGACTCTGCCACCCCATGGACCGTAGCCCGCCAGGCTCCTCTGTCCATGGGATTCTCCAGGCAAGAATACTGGAATGGGTTGCCATGCCTTTCTTGAGGGGATCTTCCCAACCCAGGGATCCAACCGGGGTCTCCTGCATTGCAGGAAGATTCTTTACCAGACATTCTGTGCAGTGTTACAAATTTAAAAACCTGTCAAGGGAAGCCAGGTAAACAGTGAGTGCTTGCTTAGGAAAACTAGAATATTTGGGAGACTGTAGTAGTTTCTTGTAGTTGCTGTAACAAATTACCGTAAACTCTGGTGACTTATAGCAACAGAAATGTGCTGTTTCATGGTTCTGGAGACAAAACCAGATTTATTGAGCCCAAATCCAGATGTGGGCAGGGCCATGGTGCCTCTGGAGGCTCCAGAGAAGAAGCCAGGTCTTATGCTTCCAACTCTGGTGGTGCTGGCATTTCTTGGCTTATATGTGGATCACTCAAGCTCTGCTTCCTCCTCTTCTATGCGTATCAAATCTCCCCACCTCCCTCTTATAAGGACACCTGTGAATGCATTTAGGATCCTTTGGGATAATTCAGGATAGTTTTTTTTTTTTTTCTTTTTGCATCAGGACCCCTAGTTTATTCACATCTACAAGCCCTTTTCTCCTTAAGAGGTCACATTTAGAGGTTCTCGAGTTTAGGATTTGGTATCTCTAGGTGATCATTATTTCCTTTTGTTGCAAAAAATCTTTTACTTTGGAAAGCCATTTTCTTAAATTAAGCTAACTGTTCAGTTTTTAGAGGCACAAACACATAGGATTAATAAAGATGGCTCCTCCTCCCAAGCCAGATCAACCAATGAATAGCTAATGTTGCAATCCCAAACTGCTTTCTACATATTGCATCCTACATGCCCTTCCTACAGTGCTGTGAGATACAGTGGCGCCCATTTTTCAGATGAGACTCAGAAAAGTTAAGCGATGTGTTCCATGTCATTGAACCATGTCCTGCCACCTTTTCTCCATTACCCTGTGGACCGCAGATCTGACAGGGACCCTTGGCCAGATTCCCTTCATGTGCCGATACCCACTGTGGCCACGCGGCTACCTTACCTGCTGTGGCTGTAGCTTTCTGGAGCGTGGTACATGAAGACGTTTCCTCGGACCGTCCTTGCCCAGTGACTGGCCATGTCAATCACAGGGCAGATGATAAAGTAGTCTCTGGTGAGAGGAAGACAGAGGGGGATGTTAGCCACGTCCAGCTCTATAGTCAACCGTGCTGGGTAAAGGTTTCTCCCAGGCAAGGGTCCCTGGGCTACCAGCCCCTCTGCACACACCCGCAGAGAACACCCCTGCTCCTTGCACCCCCAGCTTTCCTCTTGCCCCAGCTGGGCCCCCTGCACAGTCCAGCCTGCTTCATGGATGGCCATGATCACACACTGTGGTCCATACAACGCATCTCAGGGTTAAGAGACCCGTGGGAGAAACATCTTCCCAGAACATCAATTTTATCCAAAAACTTGGGAACAAAACTTCTTATCTTCAAACAAATACAATACACTGTGGAGCTGAACATAATCATGCATTTAAAAAGAAGATGGAGACCTCAAGGGTCTGGGGCCACTGGGCTTTGAATCCCAGCAGCATCTCTACGTCTCCTTGACACTCCACGTCCTCAGCTGAGAAACGGGGCCCATGAGCCCGAAGCTGCAGGGATTCCGGTAAGTGATGGACTCATGGAAGTCCACCACTGAGGCAAGCTGCCTCCTCCGGAGGTGGAGACCAGCACCTCCAAGGCTCACAGGGAAGGTTCTCAGAGAGCACGTGGCTGGCAGGGTGAGGCTGGAAGTGCAGATGGAGGCAGCCCTCTTCAGCTCATGGGCCCCTGAGGAGTGGTGAGCAGGACAGGGGTGGGAGCAGACCTCCAGAGAGGCCCACCCTGGTAACACTGATGAGGACACTGGAGCCAGGGAGGCCCGTGGAGGCTGTTGTCTCAGTCTGGCTGGGAGGGAAAGAGGGCCGGACCTGAGGGAAAACTGCAGTCCGCCTCATCAGTGAAGCCTTCCTGGGTTACCTGCCCTCCCTCAGACCTCTGCTCCTGCCCCCAGTTCATGGACTGCTCTCAAAGAGAGTTACAGGCTAAAGCTGGAACAGGAAGGAATATAGGTTTCTGAACTCTAGCCTGAGCTCTTTCCACAACATGGATCTGAGCCAGGCCTGACGTGGCTGAGAGCGTCTCAGGGCCCAGGAGTTGGACATCTGTGAGCCCTTAGGGTCCATTCTGGGGCTGGGCCTCCAGGAACAGCTGCTGGCCATTTGGTTCAAAGGGTTCAAAGCTGAACTCTCCACTGGAGGGAAAATTAGAGCCTTCTTGGGCCCCGAGGTCCCCAGGGGTGGTACAAAGTTTTATTCGGAGCCAATGATGACCTGACTAGAAACCGCAGACTCTTGGGCAGAGAGACCAAGCAGGGAAGCGGGTCTCAACACCCTTCAGTCCCACTTGTTCATCACAGGCAAGTTCAGCAGGGGCCTCCGAGCCTCGACAGCGGCTCTGCCCCCAGGGACGGAGAGGGAGGGCCAGTGTGGACCTCCCTGAGGACAGGAAAGGAGCCACAGGATGCCGAAACCCCCCGACCAGGTTCTCCCCTCATGGAGGGGGGCCTGCCAGGGAACTAGGACATGTCCGAGGAGACTCACAGGTGACTCGAGAGCTAGAGTCCCCACTGTGGTCTCATCCCAGGCGCTCCGCAGGCAGAGAGAAACAGAAGTTGGCTGTTTCTTGACTGATGAGAGAGAGGCACGGCCTGCGGATGGCAGAGGCTGCCCTGGGTGGGGGGCATCCACTAACCACTCCTGGGTGGGGGACCTGGGCTGACTTCCCCAGGGAAGGAAGCTGGAGGCAGTGACCTTGAGCAACAAGGCCCATAAACAGCGAGCGTAGAAACAGCATCCTGGGGAAGGGGTCACACGGCCTCAGGAGCCCTGTGTCCTCAATTCTAGGTGTGACATCAGGCACAAACCTTCCCCTGTCTAGGCCTGTGTTTCCTGTGCAAGGTGAATTCTGGCCACAAAGCAGAGTCACCTGAGGGACCCTAGAAATACATTTCATGGTTAGTCACTCCATCCTGTTGGACTCTTTGCGACCCCATGGACTACAGCCCACCAGGCTCCTTTATCCATGGGATTCTCCAGGCAAGAATGATGATGTGGGTTGCCATTTCATCCTCCAGGGGATCTTCCTGACCCAGGGATCGAACCCAGCTCTCCTGTACTGCAGGCAAATTTTTAACCATCTGAGAGATATATACCAGCGCTTATGAGGCCTGGGCTCTTGCCCCACCCTTAGAGTGCTCCCTACACGGTTCTCAAGGGTAGCCTAGGTCCAGACCGCTGGATTGGAGGACAGGGGTCCTCTCTGCTGGGTTGGGCTGTTCCCTTCTGCACCAAGCGCCCCCCTCTCTGGTTCTCCATCAGCACCAGCTGAGCTCAGCTTCTAAGCGCAGGGTGTATACAGCAGGCACAAGCACCACGGAGGGAAGGACGGGGTCACCCCTCGTGTCTCCCCGATGCGGGCAGGCAGCCCGCACTTTGGACTGAATGAAGGAGGCAGTGAAAAGCACCGGCACTGTGTCCCGGTTCTCCCCAAATGGCCTGAGCCTCCCCACGTCCGTGCGGAGGCAGACCCGTGCGCCCAGGGGGCTCACCGCGTGGCCTGCTCCAGGGCGCGGGAGAAGGAGGCGTAGTCGTCTGAGTCATGCTCCAGGGAGTAGTACCACGTAGCTGCAGCCTGCACACCGGCGTCCTCTGCCTCGCCACCCAGGGAGTTCTGCAGCGCCTGATAAAAGGCTGTTTTGCTACTGGTCCGGCCTTGACTTTCCTCAAATTGCTTGAAAAAGAAAAAGATACAGAAATCCCCTGATCAGATTCTGAAAGGTCTCAAGTCAGTGTCGTTCTAACACTTGGTTTAGAGTTTTCTCTCTGGAAAGCAGTGGCAGATGGTGTGATGCCCATGGGTGCTAGAGCCAGACTGCCTGGGTGCGAATCCCAGCGCTGCCTCCTCCCAGCTGTGTGGCCTTAAACAAGCACCTGTACCTCTCTGTGCCCCCTCTCCCAGCCTGAAAATGGACAGAGCGGAGCCTGCCCCAACCAACCCAGGCAGGGCTGCAAGGAAGAGTAAAAGCTGAATACACGTGAAGCACCGAAAAGGGTGCCAGCAACAAGCAAGCGCTCACTGAACGCCAGCCTTTGGTGCAGGCTGCTCTTGGGTCTCACAGTGGGTGCTCAGCCATCTTGTCACATGGTCTCATTAGGACAGCAGACTCCCGTCTCCTTCACTGACTCAAGCAGTCAACGTAAGGATGTTCTCTGTACCCTCTTCTACTGATAAACCCACTCCCAGTCCAGGGCCAGCTGCTTGCCAGGCCTGGGAAACAGCCCTGAGCATGCTGTTCAGAGAGCCCTGATCAAGCTTCCCTGCTCTCGCGGGCCTCATGTTCTAGAGAGTGGAGGTGGAAAATAAGCAAATAGTTACGCCGTTCATCCGGGACAGGTGCTATGAAGAGAAGCAGGGCAGGGAGAGAGGGCGAGGGCAGGGAGAGAGGGCGAGGGCAGGGTGATTTCACAGAGGATGGGCGGGGATGGGGAGGGGTCCCCGGGCACCTCTCTGGGGATGGGCGTCCAGTTGGAAATAAGTCTTTCCCCTTTCCTTCTTCCTTTCCTTCCTCTGTTCCTACCTCTCTTCCTTCCTCCCTCTTTCCCTCCCTCCCGTCTTTTCTTTCTTTCTTGTTTCCTTTCTTCTCTCTTCTTTTCAAAATTTGTTTTTAAACTCCAGTATCACTGGTCTATAACGTTAGATAAGTTTGATGTGTACAACATTCTATTCCTACTTCTGGGTACCCGACTGTGAGCTCACCACCAAAGGTTTAGTTTCCATCCCATCACATACGCTTGAGACAGTAAATGAAACTGAAGTCAATCCCTTTTACCCATCTTGCCCTCTCCCCACCCTCCCGCTCTGATCACCGCTGCTCTGCCCCTGCTGTCTACGTGTTTACTATTGCTTGGTTTGGTCAGTTGTTTGTTTCGCCTGCGAGTGAAGTCGAATGGTATTTGTCTTCCTCCTCTTCCTTCTCCCCTTCCTTACTTGTCCTGTCTGCCTGGGAGAGTCTGGGGAGGGCCATGTCTTCCCCCCAAGGACTCAGTTTCCGTATTTCTGAAGACAAGGGTTGGAGGGAGAGGCAGCTCCCGCGTGTGCAGTCCAGGCCCCTTGGCCCTTGTACAGTCCTAGGGTGTGTGTTTACATATTTCTAGACTTTTATGTCAACACTAACATGTGCTTATCAGGACTTCCTGGTGTGTTTAGATTGTTTTCCTAAACATTCCCAAGCACACTGGACCTGTGATTATGGTCCAGTGGGTATGATCAGTAAGGAATCCCTGCTGTTTGAGACACAACCCACTGGGGTCACGGGCTGTGCTGTCTTCAGCCTGGCTCACCAAGAGCCTGGACCAGTGGGTGAATCGCTGATCAGAAGCACGTCTGCTGGTGGTTACACACCAGCTTCAGGAGAGATGAAGAAAGGCGATAGGGAGAGGTGTGCAAAGATGGCTTAGTCTGAATTCTATCTATATTGGGTTGTTTCTTGGAAAAAGATATGAAAAAAATATGGCAAAAAATACTAATATCTGTTAAATCTGAAGAGCAATGTGCTTACTGTATCAGTGTGTATTATATCAACATGGGTTTCTTATACAATGCATATATTATCAAATGATCGTGATCTGTAATAAAAAAGACATTGGATACATGCGGAATTCACACACACTCACACCAAAAGGGCTGTAGTAATGTTCCCAAGTAACACTCATTCTAATTGTTGTTAACATCTATGATATATCTGATAGTTTTCATTGTATTATATTGAATTGTATTCTAGTCTAGTCTAATCTAGTCTATTCAAAATGCTTGCCTGCAATCTAATTGACTTCACAGTCTTCTAATAGTTTAGGGGGAAACCATCATGTTATTATCTGCCCTTTTCTGAGTTTTTGAAATATTTTATCTCCCAAATTATATTAGCCACCATTCACATAACTCTGATTATTGCTAAACATTTAGCATGTGCATTTCACTGAAATATCAGTGAATCACCATGAGTTGGGCAGTTGCATAGAATCACTGTCAAATTCCAACAAAACTTTAATATACAGGGCATAACACAGCTCTGGGCACACGTGGTCAGTAGATATGAGTGATTTTTTGTTTCCTTGTCCCAGATGCAGGCAGGGGTCCCTGGGTGCCTTCAGGATGCTTTACTGACTCCCCAGGGGCTAGTCTTGATCTATTCTTGTTCCAGTACCACCGAGGAACTCCCGAACCACAGGTGTGGTGTGGTGCTTAGTAAGTGCTGGACAAAATGAGTAATGAAGACCCTGACCTTCGTAGAGATAACACAGGAGAAGCTGCAAGTCCAAAGTCAAACCTCCTAGATTCAAATCCCCAAAGCTGGAAAGACCTGGATTTGGATGCCAGCTTTGCTAGGTACTAGATGTGCATCACGGGCAAGTTCCTGGACCTCTCTGCCTTTGTTTTCTTCTCTGTGCAATGGGCACAATAACATTACCTTCTTAATTAAACTGTCCTGAGGTTAAACATGCACACTGTTAGCATGATGCCTACTGCTGGATGCATGCAGACTCAACCCTGGGCCCAGCTCAGCTGGCTCAGAGGAGCTCATGTTTTACAGTAAGACCTGATCCGTGCTGGTCCCCCTGGCTGTGGGTCCAGACCCTTGGAACTCCTCTTCTGAATCACTGCTGGAGAATGACTGACCTTGTCCTGGTGCTGCGGAAATTCTTTCCACAAAGAGGCCGCTTTTAGGAGCAGCACGCCATTAAGCCCTGGGCCTTACTAGAAGCATCTCCAACAACCTGAATAGTTCCACAGCTAGAATGCTGAAGGGCAGGGCCCAGTTTCTGCCGTCACGAGACTGCGATTCATTTCGCCTTCTAACAGGACCTGAGTCGCTCAGATGAGCCGGGACATGACAGTATCTGTGGTCACTGGTCTGGAGAGATGGCTGGAGTGTGGACCTGGGACCCAGGGGGGGTGCCTGTGGATGCAAAGGGGCCTGATTTCAGCAAGACCCAGGTCTCTTCCTGCTTGGCACAGACAGAGGCACAGATGCCGTTGCTGGTTTAATTAAAGAGGCAGCGGGAGGGAGTGGGGCCACCACATGACTGCCAAGCCGGGGACCAGTAGCACAAGCTGTAATTACAGGCAGGACCTTCCTCAGAGGCGGGTTTGCTGGGCATGGGCTCATTAAGGGCCATCAGGGATTGGCACATCTGAGCTGCGTGGTTTTAAAGGGCTGCCCTGAATATGCCCCACAGAACAGTTAGAGGAGCCCTGGGGAACATTTAGAGACTGCAGAGGGGTCCAGAGTCACCTTGCATGCTGGTGGCCTAGGGAACTGAACGTGGGGTTCAGACCTGGCTCTGTGTGCAGCCTCAGAAGATTCATTGCCCTTCAGTGTCCCCAGCTCCACAAAGCCCCAGCCATGAGCCTAGGAGCCCCTGGTTCTCCTCTCCTTGAAGTTATGCAAAATGGTTGTGACATTGTAAGCTGAAGGAGAGGGAGACCCGGAACGGCATCTCCAAAGGCAAGCAGATGCACGCTGAAAGGAGTGAATGGACAAACATCCCCAGAATTCTCTAGAGCTCCAGGGTACCTGGAGACACAAATCTTCCTTCATTTAATGGGCATACGTTAGAGACCTACTGTGGCCAGCAGCTGAGGGGTTTGAAATGAACAGGACACAGACCTTCCCACAGAACAGCTTGGTAAAGTCGAAGAGGTAACTAACTTGTCAATGAATGAAGTGGTCGTGGAAATTGTCAAGGGTTGGTGTCCAGTGAAGATGGGGATGAAGCAGAAAGAGGGTGGGTTTGGGAAGCACACGATCACTTCCTCACTCCCTCCTCAGCCTACCCTCATCACTCAGGCCTTCCCCTCACCCCCCTGAGACAGCCCTTATCAAGGGGCCCCGGGACTTACATCTCGTCAGGTCCAGGGGTCAGATCTCTGCCCTCATCTCACACCACTTCCAATGACGTTCTACCCTTGACCTCAGCTTCCTTTCATAAACACGTTCTTTTCTTGGCTTTCTGTGATATCAAGATTTCTTGGTTTTCTTCCAGATCTGTATCTATGGCTCTGAACTCGCTCCTGAACTCCCAGCTCACCCACCCAACTGCTGATCCTACACATATCCGCAGTCTGGGCCTGTCTTGCCTCTACCGCGTCTTTAACCCTAACTTAACGCACCAGCTTGCCCCCTGGACTTCGCAGTGGACCTCAGTCTGGTCTCTCAGTCCTTTATTAGCTTTCCACAGTCGCTTTTCCATACAGCTGCCAGAAAGCTCTTCAAATCCACTGATCAGGAGTATCACTTTCTAGCTTAGACTTTCTGATGATGGCCCCCTGCAAGTAGAATCAAGTCACTGTTCAGATGGCCTAACAGGTCTGCTTTCCGCTCTTACTGCCCCCTCCATCACCCACTGGGTTTAACAGCATCTGGCCTTCTCGTCCCCCAAACCAGCCCTGCCCCGGGGTCTTTGCACCAGCTCCTCGACTGGCTCTACTCACAGCAGGCTCTTCTCACCACTCAGGACCAGAAGTCCCCTCCCCGACCTCCCTGCAAAGTGCTTTCCCCTACTGCTTCCTTTCCTCTCTTATTACTGTTACAGCTTTCTTCAGAGCACATTCCATGATCTGAAACCCCTATTTCCTTTGTTTACACACCATTGCCACTGTCCTTTCCATGGAACATAAACTCTATGAGCCAGGAGCCTGATCTCTTTGGTGGGGGCTGGAGGCGGGGGGGGGGGGGGGTGCTTACAACATTCCCCAGAGCCGTAAGGTGAGCCCTCAGAGAGTTTGTATTGACCCCTCCTGCCCTGACTACTGGATGTGGAAGTGACCAGACCCAAGGCTGACTTCACCTTCCAGCAGACCTCTTGCCAGGCCCCGTCATAATTGTAGAGGCCATGATAAAATGTTCCTTTCAATTTTTTTTTTTAATCAGAAGAAAAAATAAATAATAATAATAAACATATACTAATGAATCCAGGGACTTCCCTGGCAGTCCGTGGGTTAAGACTTCACCTTCCAATGCAGCGGGTACATGTTCATCCCTGGCTGGGGAGCTTGGATCCCACACAACCCAGGGCCAAAAATCCAAAACATAAGACAGAATCAATATTGCAACAAATTCAATAAAGACTTAAAAAATGGTCTGCATCAGAAAATCTTAAAAAAAAAATAATAATGAATCCAGCCTGGCTTACATTCATCTTTTACTGGCACAGTCAGAAAATATTTTTACTGTTTTAGGGGAATGAGTCAAACCCGTTGATCCCTGGTTTTCTCTTCACAGAGCACAGGGGATACTGAGACTAGGAACATGGGTGAGTGATGATGCTGAGGGTTGGGTGGTTACAGCACCAGCGTGGAGGGGTCTCAGTACAGCTCCCACGGTTGGGTGCTGTCACCTTTGCCTAGAAGTCCTTAAAAAATAGGACTAAAACCACCCTACGACCCAGTAATCCTACTACTGAGCATACATTGAGAAAACCATAATTCAGAAAGACACACGTAACACAATATTAATAGCAGCACTATTGACAATAGCCAGGGCATGGAAGGAACCCAGAGGTCCATCAACAGATGAATGAATAAAAAGACTGTGGCATATATACACAATGGAATATTACTCAGCCGTAAAAAGGAATGACGTTGAGCCAACTGAACTGAGGTGGATGAACTTAGAGCCTGCTATACAGAGTGAAGTAAGTCAGAAAGAGAAAAATAAATACCATACAGTAACACATACATATGGAATCTAAGAAAATGGTACTGGTGAACCTATCTGCAGGGCAAGAACAGAGATGCAGACGCAGAGATGCAGGTGTAGACACATGGACACAGCGAGGAAACGAGAGGGTGGGGTGAACCGAGAGAGCAGCACGGTGGTGGTTTAGTCACTAAGTCGTGTCCGACTCTTGCGACCCCATGGACTGTAGCCTGCCAGTCTCCCCTGTCCATGGGATTCTCCAGGGAAGACTACTGGGTGGGGTTGCCGTTTCCATCTCCAGAGTAGCATAGAAATATACGCACTACCATATGTAAAATATCCAGCTAGTGGGCAGTTGCTGCATAGCACAGGGAACTCAGCTCGGTGCTCTAGAGGGGTGGGAGGGAGGCTCAGGAGAGAGGGGATATACATATACATATATACACACACACAAATAGCTGATTCATGTTGCTGTATGGCAGAAAGCAACACAACATTGTAAAGCAATTATCCTCCAATTAAAAATAAATTTTAACAGAAGAAAAAAAAAAAAAAAAACCAGACGTTCTCACTTCACTACAGGGTTGGTTGCCCTGTGCCCATTCAAAGACTAAAGAGATGCTAGCTCTCAGACTGGTTCAGCTGCCTGCATGGCATGGCTAAAGCAAGGAATCCCAATCTGTTATTTTGATTCTGGGTCCTGGCTTTCCAGAGGGCCCCAGGATGTCTAGGGTCTGCACCCTCACATCTCTTCATCCCAAAGGGCTGGGGATTCAGCGCAGCAGTCCCCCTCTCTCTCCACAGGAAATCCATGTGCTCCCTGAGACTCTGGCACGCCCCTCTGCTGTAATCTGTCACCAAAGGCTTGGTTTTCCCAGGCTGGGGCTCATGCCAGCTCCTGGGGCTGCCAGGTGCCACTTTCCAACTTTCAGATGGGCTGCCCTCCCCCTCCCCACTCCCTGCAGGGCCCCCACCCCACATGCTCCTGGATGAGGCCAAACCCGGCCAAGCTCAGGGGCAACGTGGCGGGGGCCGATTGCGGTTTTTTTTCTCGCCTTCCTTGGAGATGCTCGTGCTTGGAGGGGAAGGCAGAGCATCGCCTCTTGGAACAAATCTGCTTTTGATCATGTAAATTAATGCCCGGTTAATGTAGGCAGACTGTCAATTTTACCAGTTAGAGAGAGAGAGAGAGAGAGAGAGAGAAGAGGGAAAAATCCCCACTACGGTGACTGACGAAGAATTTCAACGGAAAGCTGCTACTTCAGAAAATAAGATCGTTCTCTGTGAACAGAGCCATCCCAGGCATCTCAGGGAGCGCCGATGCACCACGGGTACGTGGTTAACTCTGCTGGTGTCATCAAGGCTCCTTGGGTGGGCCATAGGCTGCCTGGGTTGCTGGGGGCTGAGGGTCTTCACGTGGACTCGCTGGAAGCCCTACCCACCCTCTTTGGGCTGAGGGAATTTATTGGGTCTCCGCTGCTGTGACAGATGGGTGAGTCTGGGGGCTCCTTTGGGGTGGGAGGGACGTCTATCTACCTCTGTATCCCTGGGAAGCTGGATGGTGTGTGTTTGGGCTTGGGCTCTGGATGGTACTGACGCAAGGGTGGAATGAGAGGCAAGCAAGTGTATGTATCTGGCACAATTTGGAAAACTGGCGCAGGTCAGGTGAGGTGATTCAGTGATCATCTGCTCTTTGTATTCCTGCCTCCTTGGGATAATTCTCTAGATTGGGGACAATAGCTTTGATATTGATTGTCATAGCACAGTTAAAGAATCAAGGGAAAAGCTAATATTTATTGAGCATATGCTACTTATTGCCTGTATTTTTTTCTTTCAACATCTTCATGGGGATATGTACTGATAATCTCCCGATTTTGCAGATAGGGAAACTGAGGCTCAGGCTCTAGTGAGCTCAGATTCTCCTGATTACAATCCGTGGACACCCAGGACATTCTCGCGCTCTCTTGACAGACAGCTTGGGGGACAGGGTACTGGCCAGCTCCGCCATCACTGGGCCACTTCTGTTTTCAGTGCTACTGCGGGTCCAATGACCCCTTCTTCCCCAACTGCGCAGAGGTCCTGCAGTAGGTGTCTGTCTCCAAACAGTGTATCAAACTGCCTTTTAATGATTTACCTTTGCTCATTTTCTATTTTGTTCCTTGACTGTGAGCTCCTCGAGGGCAGGAATTTAATTTGTATTTATGTCCCAGACACCTAGCACAGTGTTGGGGGCAGAGTAAGTGACCTTGTTAAGCGTCGCATGACTAATTGAACAGGTCTCTGTGCTGGGAAAACATGCTTGGGACTCTGTTCCAGGGGATCTGTCCTGCTTCTCAGCACAGACAGGGTGGGAGAGGCGGGGCCGATACGGATGGAGGGAGGACTGGGGAGAAGGAACTGCTTGGATGAAGGTCCTTGGGGATATGCCACCCGGGGCTTCTCCCTGACTAACGGCAGCTGGACTCAAGTGCTACAGAGACCTCCAGGGGACATGGAGAAACCCACAGCCCAACCCTGAATGCAGGTCGCGAGCAGGCTGAGACAAGGCAGTGTAACCTGGAGGGCAAGCGGGCGCAGGGTTGTTGGAAATAAAAGAGGAACTTCAACACCACATCCAGAGGGCAGCTGGTAGCGTGGTTCCCACTTGGGCGTCCACGCTGGTCCATGGCAGTTCTGTGTCGGGCAGGATTCTGAGGACTCCTCTGGGCTATGAGCTGTCTGTAGGGTGCAGACGGTGCTGGTGCATCTCTACCCCCCAGTTTCCTAGAGGTGAATACAGAAAGCAGCCCCAACTGGAGCCAGAGGACCTGCAGTGGAGGCTCGGCTTTGCAGATGACTAGTTAGGTGACCCGTCGTACGTGCACGTTTAGTCGCTCAGTGGTGTCTGACTCTTTGTGACCCCATGGACTTTAGCTCACCAGGCTCCTCTGTCCATGGGATTCTCCAGGCAAGCACACTGGACTGGGTTGCCATTTTCCCCACCAAGGGATCTTCCCGGCCCAGGGATTGAACCCAGATCTTCTGCACTGCAGGTGGACTCTTTACTATCTGAGCCACCAGGGAAGCCCCTAGGTGACCTTAGGACAATATCAACGCTCTCAAAACATGTTTCTTCCTCAGTACAATGGTGTTAAATGTTGATTCATGAGTATGGACCTCATAGCGTTATGGCTGAGATAAAAGAAGAGTGCGGGAGAAATTGCAAAGCCCTTTGCATTGAGTGGCCCTGATTCTACCTGAGTTCCTGTCCGTGTGAGCACCCAGCACGCGGTCATTGGTGGACAGCAAGCTCATGAAGGGAAGGCTGGCTTTTCCCAGAAGGCTGGGATAGAAATAGAGTGCCTTTGGAGTTGGACAGACTTGGATTTGAATTCTGACTTCTCTCTGAACTGGTTTCTCACTGAAAAATTAGTGATAATAATCCCTGATCGATAAGGTTGGTTGGGGATGAATTATTGGTTTTCGTCAAGCCAATATTTCCTTGAAGACTCCTAAGTCAAATCCATAATTTTATTCTTTCAAACTAATAAAGATTCATCGAGCACTTACTGTGTATCAGTCACTTTTATAGGCACCAGAAATAGAGCAGAAAGCAAAACAGATAAAGTCTCTGAGCTCAGGGCGACTTATATGTGCTCACATTCTAGTGGAGGAAGAAATGTGATAGACAAATAGATGACATTCAGCGGAACAAGTGCTGAGGATGGAGAGCAGGATAAGGGAGAGAGAGAATGCTGGGGGTGCGGTGCCCTCTCCACCAGAGTGGTCCAGCAAGTTCTTTCTGAAGAAACAGGCCCTGAAGGAGGTGAGGCAGTGATTTACCTGGAGAAGAACATCCTAGCTGGTCTAGTGGTTAAGAACCCACCTTCAAGGGTTCGATCCCGGGTCAGGGCCTTAAGGTCCCACATGCCAATGAGCCACACCTAGAGAAGGCTGCACCCGCAAAAAAGAACCAGCACAGCCAAAGAACATTCTAGAAGGGGGAATGGAAAGTGCCGAGATCCTGAGGTGGGAGTGTGCTCAGCAGATCTGAGGACCACCACAGGGACCAGTTGGGCTGAAGCACAGTGAGCAAGAGCAGAGAGGCAGGAGATGAGGTCAAAGACCGTATCAGATAGTGGTCGTGATGGACTGGGGCTTTTCCCCTGTGTGAGCTGAGGCCACTGGAGGACTCTGAGGAGTGAAGGGCTCTGACTTATCCTGTGAAGGGATTACTCCAGCCATGGTGGTTCTTATACCTCATAAGAGGCAAAACCAGAAGCTGGACGATGGTTGGGGGGCATTATAAGAATCCTGGAGAAAGATGATGCCATGGGTCAGGGTGAAGGCAGAAGTGGTGGGGTCAAGGCTGGAAATGTTCTGAAGACAGAGCCACACAGACATGCTGATGGAAAGCTGGGAGCAAGAAAGAGAGGTTTGGAGCCTGCGCCTGCAGAAGCAGGAGTTGTTGTTTATTACGATGGTGAAGACAGTGGAGGACAAGCTGGTTGGGGATGGGGGAGGGCATCAGTGGAATCAGCAGTTCCTTTGGCTGTGTTAAGAGTGAAAAGCGATGAGACCTCCAAGTGAGGATGCCAAGTAGACCCTTGGCTAAGCCAGTCTAGGGTTCAAGGGAAAAGCCCGAGTGGGAGATAGAGTCGGGCTGGAGGCACAGTCAGTCCAGGAGATGCAAGCATGTAGACGTGATGGCTCTGCAAGTGTGCATTTGGCTCCAAGCCTGACTGTTACCGCATCCTTCTTCCTCCCAATTTTCCAGTCAGCCCCTGGGTGAGCTCCCAGGGGGACATAGTCTCCCAAGACCCTGCCAATGGCTGCACTAGTGCCTGTTCACAGGAGGACAAACACAGAAGGGAAGGAAGACGGGGAGAGTCTAACCAGAACACAGGCGCTAAGGGAGCACTGGCTGGGACGGGGTTTGGATGCAAGCAGAGACCTGAACAGAGCCGGGTGCCACTCCACCCTGACCTCCCAGCCAGTTCCCTGATCTGGAGCCTGGCCCCCTACCCGCCTCCTGATGTAGGCAGAGAGCTCTCATCAGCAGACACCATCCTTCTTTGCAAGTGGACCAAGGAAACAGCTCCTTGAAAGCCTCTAAGGGAAATTCAAGGAGAAGAATGGAAACACATTGCTGGGGAGGGTTCCCAGTCCTCTGGATCTGGGCTCCCTGCCATGAGGGCTCTGAGAGTCAGGGCAGAGCTGCTCCTCTCCTGTCAGGGAGAGGAGAGACCAAGGCAGCCGCAGACCATCCTCTTACACTGGGCTGTCATCACCCCCAAAATATAAACCTGAGCTGCCCTACAGTCAACCCCAGCACAAGGTCCATCACCTGGGGATCAACGTGTCCACACCGCTATATTTAAAATGGACAACCAACAAGGACCCACTGTAGAGCACAGGGAACTCTGCTCAACGTCCCACGGCAGCCAGGATGGGAGGGGAGTTTCAGGGAGAATGGATGTGTATGTATATGTATGACTGAGTCCCTTCGCTGTCCACCTGAAACTCTCACAACATTGTTAATCTGTTATTCTCCACTATAAAATAAAAAGCTTACAAATTAATAAATAAAAGCTCCCCTCCCCCAGTTCCAGTGGACGGACGGCTTCTCCACCAGGAGTTGGGGGTGTCTGGGAATTTGCTGCCGGGGCCTGCTTCCCCCCACCTGTCTAGGATGCTCCCTAGGCCCCCAGGGATGCAGTCCTTCCCCTCTCTCTAAGGCTGGAGATGGGCTAGGATGCATTGCCAGTGCATGGTCCAAAGACTTAGAGCTTTGAGGATAGAGTATCTTCTGCACAAAGCTTCCCGTGTCCTCCCCTGCCGGGTCATGTGAAATGAGGAACTGCACAGAAGGGAGTCCCGGGCCGACGTGCACGTCTTTCCAACCTGCCCGTGCTGTAGGGCACTGTCTCCCACATGGAGTATGCAGAGCGTGCAGCAAGAAAGCAGAGTCATTTCTTCCTCATGCTTTAAAACGTTCTGTTTTTTTGTGAATCTTGATAACAATAAGTATAGGACTATGCACGTATATTATTTATACTTGAATGACTAAGCTCACTGCTTTTTAACTGATAACGGACTTGATCAAAAGTAATTTGAAGAGCCACTGCTTTAAAGAAAAGCCCAGGGCTAGTGGTGGAGAGCGGCCTTGTTCCAGCATTTCCTCAGTGAAACCGTCAGTCTGGTTCATAACCAAGTTGCAGACCCTCGAAATAAAGGGCTGAGACATAGATGGGTGCTTGGTAGAAAAACATAGAGATGGATCAGAGGCAAAATTCCTTCTCCACGGCTGTGAGTCAACCGATGGAAGCTGATAGTGACTAAGCTTTGCTGTATGCCACCTCCCAATACACACACACACACACACACAGCTCTCTGTTTATACACATATACATGGTATTGTTGTTCAGTCACTAAGTCATGTTCAACTGCAACCCCACGCTAGGCTCCATGGGGTTCTCCAGACAAGAATCCTAGAGTAGGTAGCCATGTCCTTCTCCAGGGGATCTTCTTGGACCAGGGATCGAACCCGTATCGCCTGCATTGGCAGGTGGATTCTTTACCACTGAGCCGCCAGAGGTGCCCATACATAACTGTACAGGCACACATATATGCATATATGTTATAGATAATGAGTACACATGTATGTTAGTAATGTTCATAATACTAAATTCATAGTATTATGAAACTTCTTTTCACACCGATGCACCTCCTGAGACAGTCCATGTTAATCGTTTGCTGTGTATTCTTTCATATAGAAATACATACAATTATACACACTTACATATTTACAGATATACACTGTTCTTTTAAATATATGGATACTACCTTAATTTCACACTCCTCTGGGTTCTGACTTTTGTTTTCCATTCAACAACATACCACAGGCATCCTCAAGATGGGAGAGATGGGCCTGGTTCGTCCCTTTTACCATCTACATTCTATCTATCCAATAGTTCACGTGCATCTTCATTCAGTTAACCATTTCCCTGCTCACGGATATTTGGGTTGCTTCCAATGTTTTACTATAACAATTAATGCTGTGATTAATACCTTTATATATTAATACATCTCATCTCAAAATGGTAGTTTGCATTTTCTTTTTTTATTTTGCTCTAAGATGGATTCCCCTTCAGGAGGTAGATTACCCAAGGGAATAGAATAATCCAAAGGATGAGAGATCCCATTCGGTTGTGTTAATGATCCTTATTTGCTGTTATTAATTCCAACGATACTGCCTTATGGTCAATAGAGTCAAACTGAGCCAACACTGAGTATCTGTCCTGTGTGTGTGTGTCATGAGCTCGGACCACCATCCCAGGGTGACAACCCAGAGGGCCATCAGGAGCAGCTGGACAGGGAGAGGGGGCTGGGCCAGGGGCCAGTGTGCCTGACCCCTTCCCAGGGCTGGCCACATCCTAGTGAGGAGTGATGGCTTCTCTGCTCTGAGCAGGAAGCATATGCTCAGGGAGATAAATGACCCCACGAGTCCCTCACACTTTGCTGTGTCTCCAACAAGCCACCACAAGGCTCACATTTGGGCTTCCCTGCCAGGCTCCCTTCATCCACCCGCCTCTCCTTCTCCTAGGCTCCGTGGGATAAGCATCCTTCGTGGGTACAAGGGGTAGGCACAGCCTGGAACCCTGAAGCTACAGAGCTCTTGAGTCAGCCTTGCTGACGGTTTCCCACTGTGATTCATACATTCACAGATGTAGTTTCTGGATGTGTCTGTGTCTGTGTTGCTCACAACACAGCAGGTGTCTTATTTCTGAACCCCACCCCCACTACCATCTCCTGAATTCCTTACAGAGCTTTTGTACATGTAGTTTTTCATTGACTGTCTTGAAAATAACAAGCAAGCAAGTCCATGACTCTTGACCAAGGTCTTGCTTAGGTCTAGAGTCACTGGGCCACACTCCGAGGCCCCTCCTGCCTACCTTCACAGCCTTGGCTCTGTTGATGAGTCCGTCGTCCTGAGAACTTCCGATGAGCAGATCCACCTTGACCCGTGGGGCCCTCTGCAGCGCTCGGGCGGGGGCCTCTCGGAGGTACTGGCCGTCGACCACCGGACCCCAGTAGTGGAAAGGACCACTCACAGCCAGCAGCTGCATCAGGTGCAAAGGGATGTCATGGTTTATATAGACTTCATCCTCAAAACCTGATACTGAAATAGCCAGTTGTATTGCTTCACTGGGGGCTTCCCAGGTGGCTTTAGTGGTAAAGAATCCCACCTGCCAAAGCAGGAGATGCAGGAGATGAGGGTTCAATGCCTGGGCAGAGAAGATCCCCTGGAGAAGGAAATGGCAACCCACTCCAGTATTCTTGCCTAAAAAATCCCATGGACAGAGGAGCCTGGCGGGCTAGAGTCCAGAGGGTCACAAAGAGTCAGACACAACCGAGCCACTAAGCACAACACAGTTGCTTCGCTTAATCAAGTCTTAACCATAATGAGCACCAAAGCTGGCTATTCACCCAAAGCTCTCCTGGGAAATAAGGGTAACGTGGCCAGAACAGCAAGCAGGCAGGACACCAGGCCACAGTGCCAGGGTCAGGACGGCAAGTCTTACTCGGAGCAGTGACTAGTCCCTAGGGGAGCATCCCAGCACCTCCCACCAAGGTGACAACAGATCCACTGGGAGGAAGGGTAAGCCTGAGCCTGTAAGAGCTATTGATCGTGGTGGTGGCCAAAGGCAGGACATGACAGGGGAAATTCATCAGCTTTAGTCACGATCTGATTAGCCCATATTTGGAGGAGCTGAGGATAAGACCTGCTCCAGGTCCATGAGTCCAGGCCCGCTGCGGAAGGGATTAAAGCCTCAGCTCAGATGACAAGTTACTCTTTCTAGAGTCCCCTTTGTCAATATCAGGGCCAGGCAGGCAGCCTGGGGGCTGTGAGCACCACCCTTACAAGTTGGAAAAGCAGCACACAGCTGCCATGTCTAAGGGGCGTGGTGGCCTCGGTGCACTGCAGCCCTGCCCACAGCACTCAGTACATGTGACTGTGACCTGACCGGGTGGCACCGCGATCCCAGCAAGACCCTTTACAGATGTCACTTCATCTTCTTCTCCTACTCTGTCAGAGTCCCATTATTAACCCCATGCTGCGTGCATGCTCGTGTCTGAGTCTTTGGGACCCCATGGACTGTAGCCTACCAGGTTCTTCTGTCTATGGAATTCCCCAGGCAAGAATACTGGAGTGGGTTGCCATTTCCTCCTCCAGGGGAATCTTCCCAACCCAGGGATCAAACCCAGGTCTCCTGGGTCTCCTGCACTGGCAGGTGGATTCTTTACCACTGAGTCACCTGGGAAACCCTATTATCCCCATAGTACAGACAAAATCTGATGCACAGAGACCAGTCGATCCTCAGGACCCCAGTTTGGTCCATGACGTACTGCAGCCCAGGCATAGCTCGGGGAAGGGGTGAGGCGGTCAGGGAACATGCCTTCGGCCCCAGCTGGTCACCAGCCTACTGCGTGGCCTTGGGTGGGTCCTGTCTCCTTTCTGGCCTGGTTTCCATTTGTAAAAGATCCCTCCCTCCCCAACTCTCACACGAGTGCCTACCTTGGTCTGGGCATCATTGAGGATGCTGGCCGGCTCCTGGCGGAGGCAGGACACCATTTCTTGGATGAACGAGCTGGGGCAGCCAACCTCCTTTGCCAAAGCAGCTGCCTGTTGCTGAGCCCTCTCTGGCCTGATGACCACAGCAGGGGAAAGCGCAGAGCCACCCTGGAAGAGAGAGCAGACTCAGAGCCTGAAGTCTAAATCATCTCCCACACCCTGCTCAGCCCAGAGACCCCAGGGCTGCATCAGGGCTCCGTGTCCTTCTTCCAGGTGTGGGAGTCCCAGAACCCTTCCCTCGAGTGCCCACAGGCATCTGGGCGGTCAGGGCTGATCAATATCACATCAACATGCTGTGTGGTCTTGAATGAGTCTCTCTGGGCCTCAGGTTTCTCACCTGTGAAGTGAGGGCAGTCAACAGAGTGATCTTCAGTCCTGACTATGAACTAAGGTTGTGCGTGTGTGTGTGTGTGTGTGAGTCATGCAGTCCAGTTCTTTGTGATCCCATGGACTGTAGCCCACCAGCTCCTCTGTTCATGAAATTCTCTAGGCAAGAACATTGGAGTGGGTTGCCTTGCCCTTTTCCAGGGGATCTTCCCAACCCAGGGATGGAAGCTGGGTCTCCTGCACTGCAGGCAGATTCTTTACCATCTGAATCACCAGGGAAGCCAGAACTAAGGTTGCATATTGAGACAAAGAGTTGATGGTGGTTGAGCAGGGACAAAAATCAGAACTGTCCTCTGAGAAGAGGACTCCGCAAAAGGTGGGTACATACCACCAACACCTCCTGAGGATTTCTTAAATAGCAAGCTTTCCTGGCTCAGTTAACGTAGAGTCAGACTTTAAAATAGATGCCCACCTAGAAGGTGATGGAAACACAGTCATCGTGCAAGTCAATTGTATCGGCAGTCATTGTAAGTCTCCGTAAAACCTTTAGGTCTCTGGGAGCATTTTCTAAGAAGGCAGGTGGTGGTTGCTAGGTCCTGGGCAGTGGGTCTCTGAGCCTGGACAGTTGGTGGGACTGGATCTTCCACCCTGGGTAGAAGAGTTTAGCTGAGCAGGGTAGGATCCTGGGGCCTGTCCTCTGTGGGTCAACCCCTCCCTCCACCTCAGACATAGGCTGGGGCCCACCACGGAATCCAAGACAGCCAGGGCGGGACTACTGGCATCACTACCATTACTCACAATGCTGTCTCTAACAACAGTAACAGAACGGCCATTGACTGGGGACTTCAACTAACTTGAGTTAATCTTGTTTTATCTCACTGGGTCCTCACAATAGCTGTGTACCTTAGCAGCCGTTACTGTCTCCATTTGATAAACACGGAAATAAAGAAACAGGGAAATGAGCAACTTAGCAAACCACAAAAATCTTATCAGAGGCAGAAACAGCCTGCGGCTTCAGACAGTCAGGCTTAAGAGCGTACAGTGCTCAGGATCCCAGGAAGAAAGTAGAAGGGTCTAGATTGATTCCTGGATTGGGAAGATCCTCTGGAGAAGGGAATGGCTACCCACTCCAGTATTCTTGCCTGGAGACTTCTATGGACAGAGGAGCCTGGTGGGCTACAGTCCATGGGGTCACAGAGAGCTGGACATGACTGAGCACGCACCTACACAATTTACTTAAGTCTCACAATCATCCCACGAGGCAGGGGGAATTATCACCCGATTTTGTAGATGGGGGTGTTTAAGGCACAGAGGGCTCTGTGGGTCTGCAGTCAAAGACTTGCTCTGAGCTTCAGCATCTGTTAACCAGGGCAAGTCCTAACTCCAGGCTTAAGCAGTAATACAAGGAAAACACCAACCAACCCAAGGCCTGGAGGTCAGCAATGGTGGCAGTGAATAGGTTCATGATGTTGAACCCTCACCATCATGAGGAGTCGAGTCCCTGGGCCCTTGGGTTTGTTTCCAATGATGAAGACCACCGCATGGACTCGGTCTTAAGGGAAAACACACACACACCAACACACACTCAAGATATTCAAGATCAAAGCCCCATGTTCTAAATTACGCACTGAGCTGACAGAGTGCAGGAGGCCGAGGTGGGCTGGCTTGACCCACAGGTAGGCTGTGGGGAGACGTGGGTTTCAGGAGGGGGCCCTCTAATGTGTTCTACATTTTCTACAGATATAAAAAGCCAGAGTCCCTGATACGGTGAGGAAGTGGTTAACAGTGTGGGTTACACTAATATTGCAAGATGCCTCAGAGAACGTTTTTCTCTGCAAGGACTTTGTCTTAATCGATCTTTCTGAAGGAAACCATGTTCTTCATGGAAAATCGGTGGTTAAACAAGCCAACGGCCGGCTCAGCCCTCACTATGAAGCACTTGGTTGAAGACAAAGAACTGGGGGCGGGAGGAGGGGGCGGTACAGAGTTGTGAAGAGAGAGGGGGCTTCGGGGGCAGAAGAACCAGGTTCAAACCCCAACCCTGCTGCTTACCGATGAAGTGACCTTGGGCCAGTGAGTGGCCCCTGGGGCCTCAGTTTCCTCATCTGTAAATGAGGACAATGAAGTGACCTCACCGGTCACTATGAGGCTGCCCAGAGGAGGGGGCAGCATCCTCCCCACGGAAGGCAGAGAGGCCTCCGCTGCTCTGGGCACCACGGACCCGGGACCGGCAGTGGGGTCTCTCCAGCCCACCCTGTCACACCAGCCAGCCATCCGCAACTCTGGGCCCGGACTTTATCTAAATCTGACCTAGCTATCGAGTGGCAATGAGTTTCCGCTTGTTTTTTTTTTTTTTTTTTTTAACTTTAAAAATAGCACAGGGCAAAAACCACAAGTGCTGACCACTGCTTATTCGTTCTGGAGCCTCCAAACATGGGAAGGTATCTTGACCTCAGTCAGCCACAACGGTTACTTCACACTCTGGACCTGCCCTCGGGCGAGCGCGGGCACAGACCACACGGTCAGACGGAGAGGCACCTCACGGAAGGGTCTCACACACACACACACACACACACACACACACTTACCGAAACACACCCTCACACAGAGACACACAGAAAGACACACACAGACACTCAGAAATACACAGGCACTCAGCCACACACACAGACAGCCTCTTAACTGGGACACCTCAGTGAACCCCTCACAGGCCTTCCCCGGAAAGCAACAAGGAGGGGTAGTTTCTGTGACAAACGTGCCGGCCCGGGAGGGCTTGGGGGCCTCTGGAAGATGAAAAATTCTGATGGCAGCAGTTGGGACGGGTATTCCCTTACCACCAGAACCTACCACAAAGCTTGGTGCACAGCAGGCCTTCGCTAAAGATTGGTGGGCAGAATGGAACTCAAGTGAATGGCTGGATGGTTGACTGGCCGCTGTGTGGGAGGAACAGGAGAGGTCCTGTCTGAAGCAGGGATTCCAACAGAGGCTTGTGTGGGTGGAGGAGAGAGGGGTGAGGCATGAACCAGAACATCACTGCCACTGCTCTGCATCGGACCCTCTCCTGGGAACGGACCCAAAGCTGAACTTGCCACCAGAACATCATAGACTGGCTGGGTTTATTGTCACTGTTTGCTCTCTAAGTGATTTCCAACTCTTTTGTGATGCCATAGACTATAGCTCAGCAGGCTCCTCTGTTCATGGGATTTCCCAGGCAAGAATACTGGAAAGGGCTGCCATTTTCTTCCCAACCCAGGGATCAAACTCGCATCTCCTGCATTGCAGGCAGATTCTTTTTACCACTGAGCCACCTGTGAAGCCCCCTAGCTGGATTTGGGGACATCATTGAGGCAGACAGCTCAGAGATAACTCTGCAAGCTAACAGAAGAGATAGACTTCAAAAAAAAAAAATCTTTTGTACGTGCAAGTTAATATTAATATTGCTTTTAATCTTTTCTACACTGAAATCATCTTCTTTCCTTGATCCCTAAAAGCATGAGTTTCACTCTGATTTGTAACACTTTGATTTTGGCAAAATTTCAGTCAAAGGGATGATAATGAACACAATTTTCATCCGGAGCCCCTAGTCTTCAGGGCATCGGAGCATACTGCCCACTTCCCCTGCTTCTTCGGAATCAGCAATTCTTGGTTTTAGTTGGTGGGAGCCCAGGGAATTTGGATGAAGGAAAAAGGGGGTATCTTAACCTTTGTTGGAGAACTAAATGGCAACCCACTCCAGAATTCTTTCCTAGAGAATTTCATGGACAGAGGAGCCTGACAGACTACAACTGAGGGGGTCGCAAAGAATCAGACACAACTTAGCGACTCACATACATAGCCCTTGTTAGTGTCCTTTGAATATCAGACAAAATGATGCCCTTGAAGCATCTTAACGCCAACTGCAGGGGTGAATTATAGCCTAGGAGAGCTCGTGAAAGACAAAGCTCTGTGAGTGCTGCTACTTTTGTGGAGAAATGCATGTGCACAAAACACGTCACCTCCCCAAGCCTCAGGGGCCTCCACTAGAAAGCGCTGGCCTCACGGTCTTGCTGCCAGAGGTGTCAAGTTTGCTGCGTGGGGAGCTCAGCATGGGGCCAGTGCAGGGCAAGGGAGCGGCCCACTGGCTCTCTCTCCTGCTATTCCTCCTAGGACTATGTATGGGTCTTCCCAGTAGGACATGCCAGCCTTTCACTGACTAATTCTGAATTGCCGTGCCCTTTAAAACTTTGAAAACAACTTCCAGTGTGGAAAACCTGAGGGAGCAATTTGTGAATCAGGGCCGATGGCAAGAATCAGAACCTGCAGGAAAAGCAAGCAGCCCAGTTCCTCTGGGGAGCAAGGAACCGAGAGGAGGCCTGGCTTCCGGGCCAGCCTGCTTCCTCCCTGCCACAGGACCCCTGCTGGGTGCTCCTCACCCTCTCTCCCCCTCCCATCTCTCCACCTTTAAAGTATGCAACGTTTAAGGGGAGGCGGAAGAGAAGGAACATTTTATAAACTAACTTCTAAGAGCCAGGTCATTCCTGCATATTTTCTCATATGATCCTAGCAACAGCCCTTATGGATTACCATCCCCACTTTACAGATGGAGAGACTGAGGCCCAGGTGGGCAAGTACTTTGGTCAAGGTCTTGGGACTGAAAGCAGCAGAGCCAGGGTTATAAAGCTTGCACCGTCTCCGCTACACCGTCCTACCTACAGGCAGAGACAAAAGCTCAGCCCATCACACTCTTGGCTTTCCACTACACTCGGGAGCGGCCGATGGGTGGTGATTTGTAAACAAGATGTTTGCAAGGTGGTCAGGACAGAGAGATGAAAGGCAGGGAGAGCCTGGCTTCACCCACAGCAGGAGTGCCGAATGCGAAACAGTCTCACAGGCCGGCTTGCAAAGGCCCCTCCCTTGTCGTGACCTCATTAAGTCTGCGGCATGGAAAAGCCAGCCCGAGACCAACCAGAACCCACCCTGGGTCACTGTGATGTGCATTTACAAGTGTGCCACTTTTCGTTTTCTATAGAGTGTTCGCTCAGACCATCTCAACACCCCAACCCATCTGATGAAGTAGGAAGAACCAATATAATTTTAAAAGGAAATCCATTACTTATTTAATCACTCTTTTTGTACATTCCCTGCTGCTGCTGCTGCTGCTAAGTCGCATCAGTCGTGTCCGACTCTGTGCGACCCCATAGACGGAAGCCCACCAGGCTCCTCTGTCCCTGGGATTCTCCAGGCAAGAACACTGGAGTGGGTGTACATTCCCTGCGTCATTCCAAAAAGAAATTGGGATATACTCAGCAAAGAATGTCAACAAAGCTTAGTAAACTGTTTGTACAGATGAAGGAGGTTAAGAAGCCAGATTTTCTGGCCCCAAGATGCTGTGGTTTTCCCATGCTTCCCTGCTGCCTTGATGGAGGGCAGGTGTCCTGTGAAGTCCACAGGCATCCTGACTCGCTCATCTCCCCATCACCTATCACTCCACCAGGTTCTTTGGACAGTCCATCTGCAGTTCCCAGAGTCCCCTATTAATTCAAGATGAGGGACTGATGAGTGATTTTTTTGGACTTCTTATAGTTTCTATAGAATTTTATAACATTTAATTAGAACAAATTTTAATTACATTTAAAAGAGTAATTCCTTATGAAAATATAACCTGACTCTTGTTGAGAGGAAAGCAGGCATAGCCACTGATCTGTGGACTAGTGGCAAGGTCAAAACCACGTAAGAACACTTGGCAGGGGGAAGAAGAGATGGGGCAGAAGGAAGACCACTGTGAGCAGAGGGAGGTGATCCTGACCCACGGGTGTGGTCCCCAGAACGAGCCTCAGCATCATCACATCCCAGGTTTGCCAAAACAGCAATCCTCTTCACACCCGGAAAAAGGCCAACATGCATTGCTCTACAGCCATCAGTGTCACCTCGGTCTCGTCGCTCAGTCGTGTCTGACTCCTTGAGACCCCTTGCAGTGCTCCTCTGTCCATGGGATTTTCTAGGCAGGAATACTCAATACCATTTCCTCCTCTAGAGGATCTTTCCAACCCAGGGATTGAACCCACGTCGCCTGCACTGCAGGTAGATTTTTTGACCACTGAACCAGCAGGGAAACCCAATCTGTCACCTCTGTTTAGTTAAAGGTAAAAGAGCAATTTTTGCAATTTCAAAGCAAAAACAGCACAGAAATCTACAGTAGAAAATAAAGATGAGCAAAATAATGGAAACTTAAATACAAGTTTCTGAGTCAAGGAGCAATTATTGTTAGCCTCTCAGCATGTCTCTTCTGTGTGTGTATGTTGGGGGGAGGTTCCTATTTATATACTTATATGTAGGGAATAAATTAGATCATACTGATTTTGAACTTGTCTTTTTCACCTCTCGGTCCATTGTGCATATCCTTCTGTGATGGTACCTAGCCATTTATGAGACTTTCTAACATCAACAGCGCATTGGGTATTTAGGCTGTTAGGGAGAGAGTCATGGACAGGTTAGGAGCGCCTGCAGGTCATACTTGAACACAAACCACAGCTCTGATTGGCACTTTTTGATCTGGACTCTTCCTTCATCTGCAAGGAGTAGAATGATGCTGATAGCTTCTCTAGAAGACCTCAGACAGGATAATACTGACTTGCCCCAAATCATCTACTCTTACCGAGTTGGATTCAGGATGCTTTTCTTCAAAGCCATCATGTCACCTGGCCCTGCTAGGCCGAAGGGAGCAGGGGACCAGGCTACGGTCTGCTCTCAGCCTCCCCTCTCCTGACATCTCTGGCAAACACTCCTTCCCACGTGGCTCGGTTACAAATCGCTTCTGCTACCTGTGGATGTGCTGTGTGGAGGCCTTGCCCAGGCATCCGCTGGGGGCGGCCTTCCGGTGGGGGGGTGCCTCCCAGGCACTTGGTCAGCCTTGGCTTTGCCCCTTTAGAACCACACTCACTCTCCTGTCATACTTGTCCTCCATGCTCTTGAAACTTGACAAAACGCCCTCCCCCCCCCCATCTGTCACGACCATTACATCCAATGGCCTCTGTCCCCTTCTGCCTGTCAGAAACCATTTAAACGCTTGGCACTCGAAACGTACTGCTGTCCCAGGCAAAGCTTTCACCCTTTAAAAGGGACACCCTGACTAATGACCGAGGCAACGGCCGCCTTCTGATTTCAAAGGGAATGGAAAAGGCAGGCTCCTGAAGCTCCCCCTCTGTTCTAAACGAGCAGTTCACACACACACGCAGTAGGGAAGTGTCGCCTTTGAAAAATAATTTCCAAATTACAACTTGTAAAAGTGCCTAGGTGCCTGGATGTTTCTGTCCAGCCATTGCTCCTGTGGCTGTTTCAGGGACCGGCCGATTTAGAATGAATGCCTAGGACAGCTGGGACTGTATGGAGGAGAGGGCGAATCTTAGACTCAGAGGAGGTCGGCCTCGGCTTTCCCACATTCTTATGCTTTGGCTTTGAACAGATCAGTCACTTCTTCAAGCCTCAGCTCCCTCAGCCTTACCGCCTTGCCACCAGAGATATAGGAAGTATGGGGTGTGAGAACTCAGCACGGGGCCGCGTGCAGACCAAGCGCCCCACTGGCTCCCACTCCTTCAATTCCTATTAGTTCTCTGGGTCCTCCCAGTGGGGCACGCCAGCCCTTTGCTGACTAATTCTACGTTGTCATGCTTTTAAAAAGTTTGTAAAGCAAAACCAGTGTAGAGAAGTGGTAACAAGGACTAAGCAAAAAGAAAGACTTGCATTTGAGCCTCTGCTCTTAGTGGCCTTGTCTTGTTGGGCAAATCAGCTAACTTCACCCTGTCCATTTTGTGAAGTTGGAATTTTATTTTATTTTTTAATTTTCTCCCCATGTGCTGCACAGTGGGTTCCTGTTGGTTATCCATTCTAAATATAGCAGTGTGTACATGTCTATCCTAAAGAAAAAAAGAAAGAAAGTGAAGTCGCTCAGTCGTGTCCGACTCTTTGTGACCCCATGGACTGTAGCCTACCAGGTTCCTCCGTCCATGGGATTTTCCAGGCAAGAATACTGGAGTGGGTTGCTATTTCCTTCTCCACGGGATCTTCCCAACCCAAGGATCGAACCTGGGTCTCCTGCATTGCAGGCTGACGCTTTACCATCTGAGCCACCAGGGAAGTCACGCATTTCCATCCTAAACTGCCTAACTATTCCTTCCTCCCAGCCCTTCCCCTGGCGACCATAAGCTCGCTAAGCCTGTGAGTCTCTTCCCGTTTTGTAAGTTCATTTGCATCACTTCTTTTTAGACTCCACATATAAAGGATGTCATAGGGCATTTCTCCTTCTCTGACTTACTTCCCTCAGTGCGACAGTCTTTGGGCCCATCCATGTTGCTACGGATGGCGTTATTTCATTCTTTTTAATGGCTGAGTAACAGTCCATTGTGTCTTCTTTATGCCTTCCTCTGTCGATGGGCATTTAGGCTGTCCCCGTGTCTTGGTTACTATAGACAGTGCTGTAGTGAACACTGGGGTGCAGCTACCCGTTCACATCATGTTCTTCTCTGAATAGATGCCCAGGAGTGGGGTTGCAGGGTCATATGGTAGCTCTATTTTTAGCTCTATGTTTGAGGAACTTCCTTACTGTTCTCCACAGCAGCTGTACCAATTTAAGTAGTCGGGGATTTTATTCATCCCTCTGCTTGGTTGTATGGATCAGTATACAGAGATAACTGGAATTGGTGGCAGATCTGGGGGTGGGGGGTTAGCCAGCTCTTGCCCAGGACTATATTTCCACGTCTAATATCAAGGTGGAAAGACGGAAGAGTGAGGGGCATGGAGGGAATATGTGGCCCAGAGGAAGTTGGCCTGGAACTGAAGCCTGGCTGCTCTGCCCCACAGGAGAGACTGACTGGCTCGTTTTCTCTATAAGTGTGGCTCTGCAGTCAGCCATGGCTGCCTGTTTGAACTATGCCTCCAAATATGAGCATCTAGAAGATAGTAGGGGGCCTCCCAAGTGGCTCAGCAGTAAAGAACCCAGATTTCAAAGCAGGAGATGTGGGTTCGATCCCTGAGTCAGGAAGATCCCCTGGAGAAGGAAATAGCAACCCACTTTGGTATTCTTGCCTGGGAAATCCCATGCACAGAGGAGCCTGGCGGGCCACAGTCCATGGGTCGCAAAAGAGCTGGACACAACTCAGCGACTAAACAACAAGAAGAAGACGGCAAGGCCCAGCCCAGTCATCTGGGAGTGAGAAAGCCTTGCCTGGTAACTGGTTTCCCCCCTGTCACCTGCGACCACCTCCCTCTGTCCATCTTCTCCTCCTTTCCTTCCTGGACTCGGTGGCACTGACCAGCTCCTGGGAGAAAGGGCTCCCCGGGCTGCCCTGGAGAAGCGCAGTGTGTGTTCTGAGACTCTGGTGGGTGTGGATGGTCTTGTGTGTGCAGAAGGGGAACTGGCTGGGGGACAGGGTGTCCTCTCAGGGGACAGTGTCATCAGCAAGGGTAACCGGGGCCACACGGACATGACTGGGGATGCCCTCTGTCAGAGAGAGCAGAGCAGAGAGGAGGGATGTGGCCCAGCTCTCATTAGACATCCCTGGAGGGGGGCACCCCTTGGAAAGAGGCTGGACCAGGAGACAGGGCACTGACCCAGAAGGCCTTCCTGGGTGCCCGGCACAAAGGTACAGGTAAGGGGGCCACCCTGCGGAGGTCAATCATGGGTGCTGGAGTCAGGTTCTGGGCTGGAGGCCCCGTGCTGGCCACAGCAGTGCAGAGGCGGGAGGGGCCCCCACCGGAAGTGGACGGTCAAGGGCTCCCAACTCACGTCCAGACCACAGAGGCAGCATGGAGCGCCTGAGGGCAAGCCATCTGGGCATCCAGCTGGACTGAACCCTGCGGCCCTGAGCTGTCCTGGCAGCTGTTCTTCAGACTTGAGCCTCACACCCGCACCCTCCCACACTTGGCCTTGTGTGTTCAGTGGGGCCCTGCATTCTCCACGGCCCACTTCCTTATTCTGTATTAGCTCCAGCTAATGGGTGTGTGGTCTGAGCTTAGCCCCCTCTCTATAACAAGGGTAGCCCTTGCAGGCCCTGGGCCCATCACTCTGCCAGACCCCTCCCCAACTCCCCCGTGTGAACAAGCCCACGGGACTCTTGCTAAGGTGCTGACGCATCGGTATGAAGTAAAAAGGCCTGCTTCTGAACCCCGCCCCAGCTGAGCTCCTGGAACCCATGTCACGCCATTTGCAACAACACGATCCCCTTCAAATTTGTCAGGGAAAAACAAATAAACATTTTTATACAGTGTAGAAAAAGAATGGACAGAGCTTGGGCTTTGGGATTGGAGAAATCTTATTGAATCTTGAACTGACAACTTGGTAAGTGATTCTACTACCTGGATTTCAGTTTCTCCACCTGTAAAATGGGTACATAATAGTGTCTCAAGGTACAGCATCGAGAGCATGGACCATGAGTTCATTATTAATGCACATGCAAGGTCAGTACCGCCTCCTCCTATGATCTGTGTGTACTTAGGAAAGCTATTTAAATCCCCTGTGCCTTAGTTTCCTCAAGTGTAAAATGAGGGTAAGAAGAATATTTCACTAGATTGTTGAGATGAATTGATGAGGTAAAAGGTAATGTGCTTACATGGGTTAGGTTTCCAATAAATGGTAGCCAATATTAAACTCAGAATTGATATTTCAAAGAGCTCTAGCAAGAATTAAATGAAATAACAGGTTTGAAAAATACTTCAGAACCTGTACAGCACTGTCAGAGATCGGTTATTATGATTTATAATATTATTGCTGCTGCTGCTAAGTCACTTCAGTCATGTCTGACTCTGTATGACCCCATAGACGGCAGCCCACCAGGCTCCCCCACCCCTGGGATTCTCCAGCAAGAACACTGGAGTGGGTTGCCATTTCCCTCTCCAATGCATGAAAGTGAAAAGTGAAAGTGAAGTCACTCAGTCTGTCAGACTCTTAGCGACCCCACGGACTGTGGCCTACCAGGCTCCTCTATCCATGGGATTTTCCAGGCAAGAGTACTGGAGTGAAGTGCCATTGCCTTCTCCAATTATTATTGCTATTCAAACGCAAATTTAAAAAATAGCCAAATCTTCTCCAATCTAAAGAAAGCTTTGGGGATTGCAGTTTTGTATTGGCCAAGGATATTTTAAGCAGCTGGGCTTGTCTATCTTCTTTCCCTGCTTGGCGGCCCCATGCTGCTGAGTGTAATTAGTCGTGGCTCTGTGGGTGATAAAGTAAAGGCTGACTGACAATTTCACACCCACCCAGTGGCTTAGAAATGGATGACACCATTCTAAATTGCATTAAGGCCAGTTTTGAGCTTGTTCTTCAGGTGACAACCACGGAATCTTGTTTTGAGTGGAAAGCCTATCTCACAGAAGTATTAAGGCATCATAAAATGAGAGAGAAATTATTAGCAAGGGGACTTTAATAAAAGCCATCATCATGCTATGAGAGATGGTAACCTCATTTTGTTCTGCTAACGCATATTTTGAGGTGTTTGGACAAGTTTAATTGTGATTATTGTTTAAGAGATGAAAATACAGGGGTGAAGCAATGAAGAGGCCTGACTCCGCTCACGCTCGAGAGCTGATCGCAGAGGCCTTATCGCTAATGTTCACCCAGCTCTTCCTATCCACTCTGGGACACAGCCAGCTCTGCTCCCAGAAGCTGGTTCTTCACCAGCATAGCTCCATGGGCATCTTTGAGCATTTCCGTATGCAAGATGCCGCATGGAATCTGAAGGTGATTAAGGCCTAGAGCAGGAAATGGCAAACCCACTCCAGCATTCTTGCCTGGAGAATGTCATGGACAGAGGAGCCTGTCGGGCTGAAGTCCACGGGGTCACAAAGAACCGGACATGACTGAACACACACCCATGAAGGCCTGAAGAAAGTTTGTAACCTACAGGAAGGGGCATTTCTTTGTCTTTCTGGGTTTTTTTTGTTTTAAATTCTCACTCCCCCTGTCCCACCCTCCAATTCTCCATCCGTTCTGCCCTTTCTTCCTCCTAGCAAATATTTGATGGTTCCTCTGGCCATGCAAGGTGCTAACGCTAGGTGTCAATCACTGACAAAACAGGTAGCCGCCTGGCCTTCATGGCACTTAACAGTTTTCGGATGACAGACCAACATAGAGGGGGAAAAGGGGAGGTATTAAAGAAAAGCTTGAAGAACTTCCCTTCAATGGGCCTGATACCACCTGATGCCACCATGTACCAAATCATATTTCTCTCGGTAAGACTGCCTCTTGCCTTTGTCCTAAGTGAAATTCACAAAGGATCTCTGCGTCCTTCCTGGTTCAACTATACATCTGAACCAAGGAAAGATAACCTGTGATGTCTCAAAACTCCTTGTTAATAATCCTCTTTGTTTAGAAATGATACTTGTCTCCCTCTTTACGTTTCTATTAGAGTCTTGGTTTCCCAAACAGGGTACATGAGACAATCCATTGGTACACAGGAAGAAATTTCCAGAATATTTACCTATAAATATTCTTTAGGTAGTCTTATTCTTTTAAAACATGTTTATATCTATAATGTATATTTTAGTACAGTCATCTACAAATATAATTAATGACTGTGTATATAAAAGATATATATATTAAAAATGTGCACATATAGGGAATGCTTACTCAAACTCACTCAAAACTCTGTTTTACTGTCATGATCAACAAGTTTGGAGATGAGAACACTTGTACTCGAGAACAGGAAGAGGCCCTTTTCTCAATGAACTGAAGGAAACAGAGTCGAACGAGGATGCCCCCATGCACCGTAGCATTTGCTCCGCTGGTGGGAATAAAAGTGACCGCAAACTTCTCGCCTCTAGGACAGTCACAGGGCGTTCTGGCAAAAGGCTCCACTGCAGACAGATGCCACTTTTGTCATCCCTTCTCCCCACCAGGGCCACACGGAGGGAGCCAGTCTGGGGAACAGGCCGTTCAGACAGCTGAGAACTTCAACTTAGGACAGAGGACAAGAGCAGGCAGGGGAGAGGGCTTGACCCCCCTCCTCCCCCGACCCGCCGCCACTGCATAGGGTAAAGGAAACATGAGTCTTTCCGCCAGGCTCTAAGAGGAAATGATCAAGCCTTGGCTGGCCCGCGCTGGAGACTCACTCCTGATTCTGGCAGGTCCTAGAATGAGGGGGACAGCAGGAGTAAATTCAGGGACAGAGCCAGCAGAGCCTGCCAGGCAGCAGGAGAAAGCGGAAGTCACTGAGATGGCAGGTCGGAGCAGTGAGCACCGGGAGGAAGCCATACAAACGCCACGCACGGTGAGGGCAGCGGGGGTGGAAGGCTGGGGCAGAGCTGGGCTGAGACTGAACTGACCTGAGGGGGTCAGCTCGTCAGCCTGTTCCAGGAGCACCAAGAGGGAAGAGGGGATCACAGGCAGTGGGAGGACCAGCATGTGGCCGATACTGACATCACTTCCAACTCCAGACAAGATGCAACTTATCATCCCACAAAGAGAGAAAAAACAAGAAGGGACCAATGGAATGTCCTGGCCATCACTGCCAAATGTGTAGCCTTAGTGGACTCACGTTCAAGGTTGAGCTGAACATCACCCGCGTCCATCAAGGCTCGGGGCCACTGCAACATTCTGAACCATTTCCTTCAGTTTCCCTCATCACAGAACCCCCGCTGTGCTGCCCTGTCATCGCGGTTCATTCCTGTCCCTGTTCGCTGACCTCTTGGATGGCAGGACATGAGTCCCAGTCACCCTGGTGCCCCCTGAGCTTAGCCTCATGGTTGGCATGAAGCTAATAGTTACTCAATACAACATTCATTTAAATAAAGAAATACCTGTTAGATCTAGAAAAGAAAAGAGTTTGCATCTTCATGCATCTACAAGAAGTTAGCAAGGAAAGCAAAACTGCAATGTTGCGAAGACTGAAATTGGGGCCCCTCTCAGACAGCTTCCCAAGCTTTGGGAACCCACTGTCCCTAAGGGGGATGCAAAGGGGATTAGTTGAGCAACCACAGAAGAGAACAGCTTGGGTGAATCAACGTATTTGTGCAACTCCTCAGAATGGAGAAGCCCAGTGCAAACAGAGCTTCTGCTTTTTTTTTTTTTTTCTTCTCCTGAAAACACTGTCAGCTCCAAGAGGCACCCCCCAGAGAAACACAAAAATTCTGAGAATACACATTCAGGTGCCATTCTAGCTGGACAATTCAGCTCATCCACATGGACCATTTACCCAGGTCCGGAGATGGTTCCAGAAACATGAACAGCTCCCAACTGCAGGAAACAATAGGGTCTGATATCTCCCAGATGATTTTCAAGGTTAGCTCATCATCCCCTGCCCTCCCCCGGAGGTGAAGAGTCAATATTCACAGGCCAGATGCTTTTTGTTCAGAAAGCAGATCCATCGCTTCCATTTACTTGTTCATCTGATGCATGGGTGTGGCTCATCTGTTTGGGGGGCAGGCTCAGTGCTGGGCTCATGGTCTGTGTTAGACCTGCCCCTGCTCACCCCAGCTTATGCTCCACTTTGAAAGGAAAGAGGCAGAGGCATATTCCATGGTTCCTACGTCCCGACCCTCCACCCCGCCCCCGCCATACACCTTGCACTATGCTAGCTAATCTATGCACATCCGCCTATGGACCTCAGCTGGAGAAGTGGGCTTGGTTCCTGCTTGGTTTAAGAGAACTGCAGACCCCCCAGTGGGGAGGTAACACCTGGCTCTCGATGACACTAAGTGTGTAAAGCTAGCGTTTACAAGGGAGAACATTTCGTTTCAATAAGACGATGACTGCACAGAAGTAGGAGGAAACTAGTCAAGCAAATCTCAACATACAGGGTCATCTTGCTAATTTGCCTGTGGACATTAGCCTGGGTCCTAATAGCTCATAGACAGCGTTAGAGCAGAGACATCACTTTGCAGACAAAGGTCTGTCTAGTCAAAGATATGGTTTTTCCAGGAGTCATCTATGGATGTGAGAGTTGGACCATAAAGAAGGTTGAGTGCCGAAGAACTGATGCTTTCGAACTGTGGTGTTGGAGAAGACTTTTGAGAGTCCCTTGGACAGCAAGGAGATCAAACCAGTCAATCCTACAGGAAATCAACCCTAAATATTCACTGGAACAACTGATGCTGAACCTAAAGCTCCAATATTTGGCCACCTGATGAGAAGAGCCAACTCACTGGAAAAGACCCTGATGCTGGGAAAGATTGTATACAGGAGGAGAAGGGGGAGACAGAAGATGAGATGGTTGGATGGCATCACAGACTCAATGGATATGAGTCTGAGCAAGCTCAGGGAGTTGGTGATGGACAGGGAGGCCTGGTGTGCTACAGTCCATGTGGTCACAAAGAGTCGAAAGCGACTGAGCAACCAAATAACAATGTAACAACTTACTAACTCAAAAAGCTCTCTGGAAATCAGCTGCTTTTGCACTGATGGACCGGGATATCTCCATGTGTTCTTGTAGTGCGATTGCCGGACAGGTGGTCACTCAGCCAGGGCTGATCCCATTCTTAACTTAAAGACTTTGGTGGGGGTGTCCCCCTGCCAAGTGTGGGCTCCGACCTCCACACGATCCCTCAGCCTGGGCCACAGCCTGGGATTCTCTGAAGTGCAGTTGACAGCTTCGGGTACATTTTCTCAGACAGACCCCATTTCCATGCCGCCACCCCAGGGGTGAAAGGGAGGTCATGAAACAGCAAGGCCAGGGCAAGTGGGCAGCAGCTCCAGGTCACCCAGTGGAAACGGGCAGAGAGGATCCTGCCCCCCGGGCTCCCACGGCTCCCAGTTCTGGGCTTTTCCTGCAGCAGCCTCTCCTGGGCACCGGCCACTCCCTTTGATGGAGACCCGTCTATGGTCCTTGCCTGCCTGCTGTCAGCCTCCACCATCAGACCACCCGGAGCTCCCTTAAGCCCACCGTGCTTTTCCTCCCCGTCCCCCAAAGTCTGCACGAGCCTCTAGGCCTCTAATGTGTTCCTGGGCTGGTCCTTTTCCTCCCGGAGCCTCAGCCCATGGCACAGAGAGCCCCTCCCTCTCCCAGCTCCACACTGGCCATTTTCCTTTCCTTACAGAGTCACCAGAACTGATAGCTGTGTAGTAGGGCAGGGCTTTCTTGCATGGCTGAACTCCAATGCCTAGGAAACGTCATTGAATAAATAACTGAATGAGGGAATGACTCTAGAGTCTAACTCATAATTGATGCTCAGTAAATATCTTTTGACAAGTTGCCTAAGGCTTCGTGCCTCTTAACTATCAGTCTAAACCTCTGCTACTCCTCTGGGTGAGTTCAGGGGGAAAAGTCCAATTCTGCTTCTCCCTGCCTACCTGCTCCTCCCCCTCGAGGCCAAGCACCCAGTCTGTCTTTGCAACATTTCCTCTGCCCCTTCCCAGGGTGCCCCGCGCAGCACAGGGACTCTCACAAGTCGTCTAAGGAAGCATCTCTCTAGTACAGAGCCCCTGCTAAATTTAGAAGCAGCCCTGGTGTTTTGAATTCATCTTCGATCACAACAGTGAGAGAGGTTTCTAAATGACTGTCCCTGCTGGCCGTGTCGTTCCCACCAGGTTGGGGCCGCGCCATCAGCCCCAGACAGTGACCTGACTCTGCGTGGGGACCAGTTGGGTGATGCTGGGCAGATCACTGGATGCTCTGCCTTCTCTGTGAAGTGGGAGGTGGACCAGGGCTTTCAGAGGGCCATGCAGCAGGTCATGTGGCATTCTGAGTTCACCCAGGCAACTCCATGACATGCTGTCTGGAGCCAGCATTCTGGCAGCTTCCATCTCTACCACCAACAAGCCCTCGCGCTCCATGTGTTGGGCTTTGCTGATCGAGACCAGCATGCTACGAGTCGTGTCTGACTCTTTGTGCCCCCTTGGACTGCAGCCCTACAAGCTCCTCTGTCCATGGGATTCTCCAGGCAAGAAAGAATACTGGAGTGGGTTGCCATTTCCTTCTCCAGGGGATCTTCCTGACCCAGGAGTCAAACCAGCATCTCTTGCATCGGCAGGTGGATTCTTTACCACTGCACCACCTGGGAAGCATGCTATGAACATGGAGATACATACCATTACTTAAAAAAATTCAGACCCATCACGAAGCTGAAATAGTACAATGCACATATTCCCTTCACCTAAACTGACCAAGCATGAACATTTTGCCACATTTGCTTTCTGTCTTTCTCATTCTCTTTCTCTTTGTGTGTGTGTGTTTTCTTTCTTTTTTATTGAACCATTTGAACTTTAAAGACAGCGTGCCCCTTGACCTCTAAATATATTAGCACGGAGTTCCGAAAAATTAGCACATTCTTCACATAACTCAATGTCATTATCATACCCAAGAAAATCAGCCCTGACACAAATGGTCTAATATGCAGTCTGTATTTGAATACCCCCACCTCCATCCCAGGAATGTTCTTTCTAGTCTTTCTCCCTTGATCCAGGAGCCAGTCAGGCATCATACATTCAGTTACCATGTTTTCTTAGGCAACTTTCATCAGGAACCTGGGACAGCTGACTATTTTTCATAACCTTACTAGTTTTATAACCTTTCATAACCTTTTCTAGTTTCTTCTGGTTGTAGCACCAGCTAGCCAAGGGGTGGTATGCCTCCCCCAGGAAGGCTGGCGGGCTGCTCCTTTCTGTAAAGGGTCTTTGAGGCCCATTATTTCAGTCCTCTGCCAATTAAAAACTTGTCTACAGCGGAGCCAAGACCAGAAGCTTTGCTCGGGGCCCACCGGGCAGTGACAGCAAGAACCTGAGAAGAGAGAAGCAGCTGAGGCTTCTGAGCCTCGGCCCCCTCGGACCCAGTGAGCTTTAGACCACGAGAGCATCCTCTCAACCTCTTCCGCCTTTTAATTAGAGACAAAATGTCCCCGTGTCCGAAAGCGGAGCGTGGCCTGGACACTTAGAATCAAGCTGCCCATATTCCCAAGTGCTTTGCAAAAAAAAAAAAAAAAAAAAGAGCAGTGCTGCTATCTGCCCTGTCCTTGCAAAGAGAAGTCTGCTCAGCGTGGTTGCTGAAAACAGGAACCTGTCTCCTGCAAGCCCGCGCCTTCCTCGTTTCTAGCAGAGGAAGTGGCAGCCGGTTTAGCAACTGTGCTTCTCGATAGCATGGGCTCCTCTGCACCGGCGGGAGGCTCACTCTGCCACGGAAGTAGCAGCTGATGGAGCGGTGGTGACAGTGCTCCTGATGGTCCCTCCTCTGCGACTCCCAGGGGAGACCGTGCCCAGCTGTTGAAGGTATCTGGGGGACGTGGCAGGGGCTTTGGAGAGGAGGTGTCGGGACCCCTGAGACACACAGCTGGCAGTGGGGGGACTTTCTGGAGACAGACGTGCTCTGGGAAGACAGGCAGAAGCAGGTCTAAGTGAGGCTTGGTGGCTGGTGAGTCGTGGCTGTTCACTGATGGGGAACTCTATGCCAGGAAGGGCTGGGAGAGCTCAGACTGGGCACGCTTATGCCAGAAGCAGATCTTCCAGCCACAGAACATTCTAGCACAGAGCAGGCTTCTCGCTGTGGACGTTCTAGCTTGCTATTAGACTTTCTAGAAGTATATCCTTAGGTAAGACATTTAAATCTCTCCAGGCCTTCATTCTCTCCTCTGGGAAGTGGGAATAATGGTACACAGCTCACACAGGTATTGGGCAGATTCAACGAGCTAAGATATGCAAAGTGTCCAGGGCAGTGTCAGACACACAGTAGGGGCGCAGTAAAATGCCATCAGCTTGGAGTCATAACGTCTGCAACTGGAGCCCAGGCAGGTGGACATCACAGTAGTGCTTCTAGGTATCTGGGGTGTGGATCTTCTTGGGAAGGTGCCAACAATGACTGATGGTAATAAACAACAAGAATCCAAGTAGGTGAGATTTTTACAGTGCATATGATTAAATCAAAGGCAAACATGGGAGGCATATAAAAATCTGAAAATAAAATGCAAGCATTAGGAGATATTTTATAGAACAAGAATTTTCTAAGGAACATGGCACACGCCTTATCCTGCTAGGTTCTTCCATGTCCAGAGAGCCTGGTGTGTGTCAGGGAAATGGCCTGGGTTTTGACCTCAGAATGTCCTGAATCAGGGTTGCGTACGCAGTGTGAAGGGATGGAGTCTGCCCAGCTGAGTAGCAGGGGAGGCATGTTGCATGAAAAGTTATTTTCCTGCAATCTTTCTAATAATCCTGTTAAGATTATCATGATTATTCGCTTCCAACAAATGAGAAAATGAGGCTCAGAGAGGTTAAGTGATTCATCCAAGTCACACAGCTGGTGAGAGGCTCTGAGAGCTCCAAGGGCTGAGACAGGGGAGGAAGAGCCCCACCTAAGTGAGCCGAAGCGTGGGAAGGACAAAAGTGTGTATTTAAAGCAGTGCTCGTAGTATTAAGTATGCTCCATCAACTGCAGAGTGTCTTTTTGTAGGTTGCTGTGAGATCGTGTACTGGGCTTTGGTTCTTTCAAAAATAGGGAGGTAAACTCAAGTAAAATTTCTGGCAAAGTTTGGTGCAAACTATAGTCTTCAGTTGGGAAAATGTTATTCAAGAGTACTTAAGGAACTTTCCTAGTGTTCCACTAGCTAAGACTCTGAGTTCCCAATGCAGGGGGCCTGGGTTTGATCCCTGGTCAGGGAACTAGATCCCACATGCTACAACTAAGACCCTGTGCAGCCAAATAAGTAAATAAATATTCAAAAAAAAGAGTGCTTAATAGGCTCTGAAATATATAATGGTAATAATAGGACAAAAATCTATGGAATAGGCTAAAAGCTATTTAGACTCTTGTGTCTTAAAACAGGTCTAGAATCAGGGAAGTAAGGCCAGGAAAACCTTTTTAATCAGCTCCACCTGGGCCTACATTCTGGGTTGGTTGCCAGTCACTGTGTGACTCTGGGCAATTTGCTTTGCCTATCTGAGTGTTTGCTTTTTCCTCTTATTATAATAAAAAGAAGACCAGCTTCCTTATGCGTTTGTAAAAAGTTTAAATTATATATAATATGTAGTGGATGCTAAATACTAAATAGCAGCTACTATCACTCCTAACCCAGACAATTAAAGCACCCAAGTTGCTTGTGTATCCAGCAGCAGTAAACAGTAGCAGGCAGTGTTCAGTATGACAGGTCAAATGGCACAGCCAATGACCTGGTGATTCCTGTCTTGATTTTCCTGAATGCTTATTTCTACCTGGTGGTCCTCCATCTCCCTTAAGTGAAACAGCTATAAGTAGGTTTGTATTGTACTGAAATCATCTTCCTAATACAGAAAGAAAAAAAAAATTTCCCCACTCTTAGTTTTGAGAGCTGGCACTGTATTTCCAAGGGGAGTGGGTCTTCCTTAAAGACTTAGAAATTATTCATCTCGGTAAACCCCAGTCAGCTTCCTGCATTAATAGATGCTGCCGGGTTTTAATTTTTCATCTGACATTCAGCAAGAATTTATTCCCCCAGCTCTGAGAAGCTGGAGCTTAAAATTCTCATTAAAATTTTCCAGCATGTCAAGCTAGAGCCTTTGGTTCTTGTCAGCAACCCGAGGGCCCTGTTAGTACATTTATCCATCCGTCTGTCCACCCACTCATCCATCCATCCATCCTTCCCTAATGAACAACGCATTGAGGCCGTACCCTCTGACTGATTTCCTCCCCTCCCACCTCCCCAAGAGTTCCAAAGGAAATAGGTAAACGGGGTACACTGGGTCCCAACCACTTCCTCCCATCTGAGAACCACCACGGGGGGAGGCAGTTCATTTCATTACGGTAACTGGTGCTACAGACAGAAACCGTGGGGCCTCCAAGTGGCTCACTTTTGTTGCCAAACAGCCTTGCAAAGTCACGCTTCCCTCCTTGGCACCTTCCAGGCAACTGGGACCATGGCTGGGGGACTCGGGTTGGGGAGGGGGGCAGGTGGGGAGACTCCAGGAGCTCCAGACCAAAGTGGGAACTGTCCCCCCGATGGTCCTTGGGGGAAAGGCCCAACCTGAGAGAATAGGGCTGCCCCTGAGAGCACAGCCCTGCCTGCCTGCACTGCGCTGGGTACTCTGTAGGTGATATTTTTAGCCACTCGACTGAATGCAGTGAGCCCTTACTACGTGCCAGGCACCTGCTAGGTCATGATTTCTCATTGAGCAATAAGGAAAGGATCGCGTGCTCAGGGAGTTTATAACCTGAGGCTGTTGAAGACACAAATCCACAACGAGGAATTGTGGTATGAGCCATGAAGGGGCCAGAACGCTGGACAGAGAGCAGAGAGGAACTGTTGTCAGTGAAGTCTTTACCTTAAACTCTCACATTAGCCCTTGGAGGCAGCCATGCTCCTTCTCAAAGTACAAATGTGCCATCTCCCCTACTCTTCTGGACTCCCACACCCTCCAAGTCACGTGGACAATCAGCTTAAAGATTACATCCTCTGAATAGAACTTGGAAGAGCCTGGCAGGTCAGGAACCCACTTCCCGATACGCTACTTTAGCAATATACCGACTGGTCTATCTACTGAACCGCTATGATGCAACTGACCTCCTAGCATACAAGAGCAGTGCCGTGATCTTCTCATGAAAAGGGGTTGATTTAGCTTCATGCAACCCTCTGTCTACTTCCTTATGACTCAGAGCAGAGGACTTAAAAGCCGGGCTCCGGAGCCAGACACCTGGGTTCAAGCCCTGCCTCCTCTCTTACCAGCTCGCTGATAAACCCAGATAAGTTATGCAAACCCTCTGGCTTTGGTTTCCTCAGTCCTACAAAAGGCCTAATGGCCGTGGTGTGTCCCTCCCGGACATAGGGTCTCCTCAGTTTTCATCTCTTCCTTTTCTTTCCCTTTGGAACATCTACTGTGTTTCAGGTCTGAGTGAACACAGACCTCTGTCTTCACGGCACTTACAGTCACTCATCAAACCACCACACAAGTATGTGTTAGAATCATAATTCACTTTGCAGGCAAGGCAGGTGACCCTGAGCAGGTAAGGATGAAACCCTGAGCTGAGAAAGTGTAGTTTCGGGGGTCCCCACCCCAGGCATCTGCAAGTGATTCACGTGCAGCTCAGCACATGCAAAGGCCGTTAAGAGACAAAAGAACAATTTCCGTCTCCCTTGATAAGCTCGTGAGCCTCGCTGGTGGTTCACGTATCTGTACAAAGAGCAAACTCAAGTCTTGCTGGGAAAAGTGACGCAATACAGGAACCCTTAACTTCACCACGCCCAGGCCCAGGCGTCCAGATGCCCTCTTGCCTATCCATCTGCGTCACCATTGACCTCCACCTTCTGATGAGACCTGCACTTCCCGGGCATCTACGTTTGAAATGAAAAGCCCATTTCATCTCCACTGCTTTCCCATTCTGTGCAATTGCGTATCTTTGTGATCTAACATCAAAATACTCGGCTTTCTGACTATTCATTGCCAAGGTCTGTGATTGTCAGCTTATAGGTTATGTGGGTATCTAGGATCTGGCCTGACTTCATTTGTAACGTGGTTTTTGTCAGGAAGTATTAGGTGTTCAACAGACTCACAGATTGGGAGGTACCATATCCCACCAGCCCTGTGTATTGCAGGGCTGGTGGGAGGAGGGGGTTGGTCACTCTGAGGATGAAAAGCTGATGTAGGAAAAAAAAAAAAAAGAAATGGGGAAATTGTTAATTTTTATATCAGTGAGATGTTAGAGCCATGCCAGGAATAACTGTATTGCTCACCTCTCCACGCTGGACCCCACTTTATACAGACCCCGCTAGGCCTGGAGTCAAGGTGCTCACTTGTAGCAGATTTACCGTTGGCAGAGAAATGAGCAACAGAGCACTCACTTCCCCCCTCAACACACGCACACACCCAGCAATGTGCTAATCTGGTAACACATACTCTCTAATCCTTACTTGTGAAAATTCATCAAGGAAGCTATGGCCAAGCTCAGTTTTAAAACAGAAATGAACAAAAAGCAGTGGAAAGAAGTTTAGTGACTTCCTAAGGGATGAAACAAATATGCTCCAGCACCAAGAGGCCCCAAATCTGGATTCTCCCTCTGACATCCTAAAATGACTGTAAAATGTTTTCTAGGATGTGTCTATCCCGGTCTCAGGGTAAAGCCAAGACTTCCTGTTATCCTGAGGGTATCGAGATCCTCTTCTGGACACCCAAGGGTGAAAGGAACATAGGCTTGTGGACGTGTGGTTCAATGCTGATAAATGGTCAGTGGCTTTTTGTGGTAGGAAGAGTGCTGGATGGTTGTGGGGGGGGGGGGGGCGGGGTGGGTCATAGCACTTATCCAAAATCACTGGGCAGCCTTGAGAACATGGCTTGCCCTCTGTGAGCCTTTTCTTTGTAATTGAGGACACTGACCTGCTCATCTCCAGTTGGTGCTCTATGATATTCCAGGGTCAGAGAGTCCTCTCTGGAGAAGTAAAGGGGCAGGGAGTGCTGAGCCCCCAACCCCCAATAAGCCTGCTTTTATCTAATTCACACGTTGAGCTTCCTGGGGAAACTTTGTTAGAACAGGTTTCAGCCAGCTGGCTGGACCCCAGACTCCTCTGCAGAGGGGCAGGAGAACAAGGTGGGCCTGAGGGCAGGGAGGACGTGCCTGTGGCTGCACCTGCCCGGCGAGGAGAGCTGGGAACCATGTGGGTCACAGGGCTGGCACACCTGCCGAGCGAGGTCAGGATGTGGTGGGGTGCCCCCGGAAATCCTGAGAGATTTTTGGCAGGGGAGCCAACTGATGCTAAGGTCCTGGCCCAGTTCTTAGGGCCCCTGCTGTGGGTGGCAGACCGCAGGCAGCACCGAGCAAGTCCCAGGGCGGTTGGGTGGGTCCCGGGTACCACTCAGGGTGTCGGGTAGTGGGTAATTGAGACAAAAGGACCATCAGGCATTGTCTGGCCCAACCCTTTCCCCATCATACTTGAGAACCTGAGGCCTAAAGGAGGGGAAAGACCGCCCAAGCTTGCCCAGTGACCCAGCTGGCCACCCCGTACCCCTGGGGAGCCAGTGAGTAAATCTGCAGTGATCCCATCTTACCATGTTTATCTCTGCTTCCGATAGGACCTTAATTTAATCCTCAAAACAACCCCTCAGGGCATGGATTAGGATCTCAAATTTCTGCATTTGGAAAGGGAGGCTCAGAGAAGCACAGCAAACTTGCTAAAGGACACACAGCCAGGAGGTCAGGGAGCTGGAATCTGAACTTCTGCTTGCCTGTGTTAGAAACCCTTTATTCCAGGCACCCTCCTTCTTCCCTAGTTCTACTTCTGATTATAAAAGCAGTTCAGGCACATGGGAGAAAAACTGGGAGATTTTAAAGAGGTGTAAATAAGAAGATATAACCATTATATCTACTACTGCGGGCAGGAATCCCTCAGAAGAAATGGAGTAGCTATCATGGTCAACAAAAGAGTCCAAAATGCAGTACTTGGATGCAATCTCAAAAACGACAGAATGATCTCTGTTCGTTTCCAAGGCAAACCATTCAATATCACGGTAATCCAAGTCTATGCCCCAACCAGCAACGCTGAAGAAGCTGAAGTTGAACAGTTCTATGAAGACCTACAAGACCTTTTAGAACACCCAAAAAAGATGTCCTTTTCATTATAGGGGACTGGAATGCAAAAGTAGGAAGTCAAGAAACACCTGGAGTAACAGGCAAATTTGGCCTTGGAATATGGAATGAAGCAGGGCAAAGGCTAATAAAATCTTGTCAACAGAATGCACTGGTCATAGCAAACACCCTCTTCCAACAACACAAGAGAAGACTCTACACATGGACATCACCAGATGGTCAACACTGAAATCAGACTGATTATATTCTTTGCAGCCAAAGATGGAGAAGCTCTATACAGTCAACAAAAACAAGACCAGGAGCTGACTGTGGCTCAAATCATGAACCCCTTATTGCCAAATTCAGACTTAAATTGAAGAAAGTAGGGAAAACCGCTAGACCATTCAGGTATGACCTAATTCAAATCCCTTATTATTATACAGTGGAAGTGAGAAATAGATTTAAGGGCCTAGATCTGATAGATAGAGTGCCTGATGATGGACTGAGGTTCATGACATTGTACAGGAGACAGGGATCAAGACCATTCCCATGGAAAAGAAATGCAAAAAAGCAAAATGGCTGTCTGGGGAGGCCTTACAAATAGCTGTGAAAGAAGAGAAGCGAAAAGCAAAGGAGAAAAGGAAAGATATAAGCATCTGAATGCAGAGTTCCAAAGAATAGCAAGAAGAGATAAGAAAGCCTTCCTCAGTGATCAGTGCAAAGAAATAGAGGAAAACAACAGAATGGGAAAGACTAGAGATCTCTTCAAGAAAATTAGAGGTACCAAGGGAACATTTCATGCAAAGATGGGCTTGATAAAGGACAGAAATGGTATGGACCTAACAGAAGCAGAAGATATTAAGAAGAGGTGGCAAGAATACACAGAAGAACTGTACAAAAAAGATCTTCACAACCAAGATAATCACGATGGTGTGATCACTCACCTAGAGCCAGACATCCTGGAATGTGAAGTCAAGTGGGCATTACAAAGCGTCACTACAAACAAAGCTAGTGGAGGTGATGGAATTCCAGTTGAGCTATTACAAATCCTGAAAGATGATGCTGTGAAAGTGCTGCACTCAATATGCCAGCAAATTTGGAAAAGTCAACAGTGGCCACAGGACTGGAAAAGGTCAGTTTTCATTCCAATTCCAATGAAAGGCAGTGCCAAAAAATGCTCAAACTACCGCACAATTGCACTCATCTCACATGCTAGTAAAGTAATGCTAAAAATTCTCCAAGCCAGGCTTCAGCAATACGTGAACTGTGAAATTCCAGATGCTCAAGCTGGTTTTAGAAAAGGCAGAGGAACCAGAGATCAAATTGCCAACATCCACTGGATCATCGAAAAAGCAAGAGAATTCCAGAAAACATCTATTTCTGCTTTATTGACTATGCCAAAGCCTTTGACTGTGTGGATCACAAGAAACTGTGGAAAATTCTGAAAGAGATGGGAATACCAGACCACCTGACCTGCCTCTTGAGAAACCTATATGCAGGTCAGGAAGCAACAGTTAGAACTGGACATGGAACAACAGACTGGTTCCAAATAGGAAAAGGAGTCCATCAAGGCTGTATACTGTCACCCTGCTTATTTAAGTTCTATGCAGAGTACATCATGAGAAACGCTGGGCTGGAAGAAACACAAGCTGGAATCAAGATTGCCAGGAGAAATATCAATAACCTCAGATATGCAGATGACACCACCATTATGGCAGAAAGTGAAGAGGAACTCAAAAGCCTCTTGATGAAAGTGAAAGAGAAGAGTGAAAAAGTTGGCTTAAAGCTCAACATTCAGAAAACGAAGATCATGGCATCTGGTCCCATCACTTCATGGGAAATAGATGGGGAAACAGTGGAAACAGTGTCAGACTTTATCTTTTTGGGCTCCAAAATCACTGCAGATGGTGACTGCAGCCATGAAATTAAAAGACGCTTGTTCATTGGAAGAAGTTATGACCAACCTAGATAGCATATTGAAAAGCAGAGACATTACTTTGCCAACAAAGGTCCGTTTAGTCAAGGCTATGGTTTTTCCAATAGTCATGTATGTATGTGAGAGTTGGACTGTGAAGAAATCTGAGCACTGAAGAACTGATACTTCTGAACTGTGGTGTTGGAGAAGACTCTTGAGGGTCCCTTGGACTGCAAGGAGATCCAACCAGTCCATTCTGAAGGAGATCAGCCCTGGGATTTCTTTGGAAGGAATGACGCTGAAGCTGAAACTCCAGTACTTTGGCTACCTCATGAGAAGAGTTGACTCATTGGAAAAGACCCTGATGCTGGGAAGGATTGGGGGCAGGAGGAGAAGGGGACGACAGAGGATGAGATGGCTGGATGGCATCACTGACTCGATGGACGTGAGTTTGAGTGAACTCCGGGAGATGGTGACGGACAGGGAGGCCTGGTGTGCTGCGATTCATGGGGTTGCAAAGGGTCGGACACGACTGAGCGACTGAACTGAACTGAACTGACTGAAAGAAGAAGTCAAGAAATTCACCTATAAAATCAATCCTCAGAGAGCCCTTGAAAACACCTTGGCAATAATTTCCTTTAATAGTTTTTCACATATATGCAGATGCATGTTAAACTTTTGGGCTTTCCCGTTGGCTCAGACAGTAAGGAATCCGCCTGCAATGCAGGAGATCCAAGTTTGACCCCTTGGTCGGGAAGATCCCTGGAGAAGGGAATGGCTACCCACTTCACTATTCTTGCCTGGAGAATTCCACAGACAGGGAACCTGGCAGGCTATAGTCCAGGGGGGTCACAAAGAGCTGGATACAACTGGGCAGCTAAGCACGCACGTTGAAGTTTCATAACATTGACATAGTATGAGTACAGCTAATTTTTTGTTTGTTTGCTTTGTTTTGAGCTTTTTTTCTCCCCATAGCATTAATAGTTCTTCAAAACAATGCTTTGAAAAGCTGGAAAACTTTCCACACAATTCACTCCTGCCCTTCTGACCACAGCAGGCCGCCTGATAGTGGCCGTGACAGCTCAACCTGAGCAGACCTTAACTGGCACTTCTCTCCTCTCCTTCCTCCTCCCCCAGTTAAAACCCCAGCCCTGGGCTTCCGATCACTGCAACTTGACATCCAAGAGACCGCTGAGAACCTCCATGTCCCCTGGACTAAAGGTCCACCCCAACGTTTACGGCCCTCAAAGCTTCCTTTGGCGACCTTTCAAAATCACTTTCGGTTGTGTTCTTGGACTAGACCCCAGGGCAGGCAAGCAGGACAGCATTCTGTGGCAGTTTTGAGAATGGGTTTGGGAGTCAGGCAGACCTGGTGTAAAGCCTGGCTTGCTTTCTTACTACCCATAAAACCTTGGACACATTACTTAGTTTATGACACCTAAGAGCAGGGCTCTTGCGAGAAGCTGGTGGGGGAGTGTGATGTCTGTAAAATGCTGGTGCCCGGCAGAGGAAGGCTGACCACCCAGGGACGGTGCTGGCGATTATGTGGTGACCACTGCTGTTGGGGTTCGGAGGTGATGGGTGATGAGGGCCCCCACTGGTGCCACCATGCCTTCACACCTTAGAAACAGGTCACGTGGACGGACTTGCCGCTGCCACACTCTGTGGGAGAAATATCTGATTCCAAAGGGAGGGCTGCATCCCCAAGTGAGTTCTCACCTCCCAGCTGTCGCCATGCTTACCCGACTGTTCTAGACCTGCCTTCCCCGAGTTGGGGCTCCTCGAGCTGCTGCCCCCTTGTCACACTATGAAAGGGTTCAGGTTACTTCCTTTCCCAGAGCGAGGCTTGGCCTTTAGGAGCACAGAGTGGGTGAGATGCACAGGGCAGCCCTGGGATGCTGCCCCGTGCGTGGCAGGTGCTCTGTCTACCCGGTAACACAGAGCCCAAGATGGAAACATCCCTGATCTGGTCAGACAGAAACCAGCCTGAGAAGGCAGGGCCCACACACCTTGACCCCTCCACACCAGGGGTCCACTCAAAGGGTGGCCAGCTATTTGCTGACCAGAGTCCTTTGGGGACCCGGCTTCCTCCTGGTGGAGTTGGCAGCATGGCCCTGGGGAAAGGGCGAGGGCTCTGCAGCCAAGGCCAGCAGGCAGGCCCCCGCATCCCTGCTCCACGGGGCTCTGGCCCCAGGTGTGTGGGCCGGGGAGCCAACCAGCTGACCTCCACACTGAGAAGGTGAATGCAGAAATTCTCCAGGATGCCAGGAAGATGAAAGGTGGTGGCATCTGCTCATCGCCCACACGAACCACCTTGCTTGTGTCCTGAGAGGTGTAAAGACCAGGCTTGTATTTTGTTCCATGTAATGGGACTTCGTAAGAAAGCGATGATGGGTCTTTTAGTAATCATTTCCAAAAGGTCACTGAAGTTGCTGGAATTGAACGAGGTTCAGCAGCTCTCTCTTTGGAGATCACCTTTTCCATTCATTTCATTTTTAAGAAGAGTAAACTGAGGCCCAAGTTTTTGCAGAACAAAAAGCAACATTGGTCCAAAGATGGGGGAAGAAGAAGGGGCGAAGGCCGGTTTCCATCCTCTGACATCACAAAGAAAAGGGATGGAGAAACCAAGACTGTTCAGAGCCAATGTTAATTAACTCATTTCTCTCTGGCCCTCTCCTTATTGTTTCCAGAAGCAATTATGCCTTTCAAAGCCTCGCTCCCACCTCCAGCCACTGCATAAAACTGTCACAGATTAAATCAGATCGCTCAGCCATTTCATTAGGGAAACCCCAGCTCTCAGTCTCTGGGGGCACTTTCGCTCTTCTCAAATCAAAGCCTCCTTCAGATGAGTTCACCCCTCCCTGGAGATGATAGGAAATCGGCGAGCAGACCTCCAAGGAGCAGGTGGACTGACGGGCTTTTCTGACTAGCACGGGCAGGATAAGGAGCTTACAGCCCAGCCCAGCCCCTGCTCCCGGCGTGCACCCACTCGCCAGACAGAAACAGGAGAAGACCAAGAACCCAGGCTCCTAGCAACCACGCCATCTCATCTCAAGACCTTGGGTATGTTTCTTCCCTTGGATGGACCTCAGGTTTTTCATCTGTAAATGCAAGTTTCAAACCTTTTGTCTTCCTGTATTGTAGTTCCTGGGCTTCCCTGGTGGCTCAGATGGTAAAGAATCTGCCTGCAATGCAAGAGGGCTGGGTTCAATCCCTAGGTCAGGAAGATCCCCTGGAGAAGGGGATGGCTACCCACTCCAGTATTCTTACTTGGAGAACCCCATGAACTGGGCAGCCTGGCGGGCTACAGTTCTTGGGGTCACAAAGAGTTGGACACGCCTGAGCGACTAACACTTTCACTTTCATTGTGGCGCCTGAATTCCTTCAAAGAGCACACACATCCTTGAGAAGAACGGTATATCTGTTGGAAAGAGAAGAAGTTAGAATTCCCTCTGATAGATAACAAAGTCTATCGGCGTGACTTTCCTGGAGCTGCTGATGTAGAGATGAGAGTAGGACATGATGGCTGGAGGTCATCACTTGGAAGTGGCTGGGGGAGAAGATGGACCAGGAGTGGGGCTAAGACACGCCTGGGGGTCTGCAGGGGTGAGAGCTCACCTGCCTACTGGGTGCTTGGGGGAGGGGTGAAAGGCCCAAGCCCTGGGATCTGGCTGACCCTGCAGACCCAGCATCAGGCTGCAGGGAGAGAGGGGCATTGTTCCCAGAGTCAGCGGCAGTGCTGTGGGGACCCTTGGAAGTGTGAGGGGGCAAGGTGGGCACACATTTGAGTGATATCTCCATGGGGAGGCCTGCAGGGCCACTCCCCACATGTCCTGAGAGCTTCACTAGAAGCCTTAGTGACCACAGATGGGGTGGCTGAGGGGCTGGGGTGACCGCGGGCACCAGGAAGTCACTGGGAGCAGGACAGAGGCAGTAGGGCCTCTCAGGACGTCTGTGCATCCCATACAGGGTGCCGGCTCCCCAGAGCCAGTCTGCTTACTTCCCCCTTCCCTGAACAAACCTCAGGTGGGGCCCCAGAGGCAGCAGCTTTCCTGTCCACTGGGTGGGACCCCAAGGCCCCCCTTCCTCCTGGCACTGGCTCAAGGCCCCACCCAGGAGACACTAAACTTCAGAGTGAGGCTGCAGGTCCTTCCAGCAGCTGCAGGTCCTTCTAGCGTGGTTTCCCCAGCACTTTCTTTGAGCACATTTCCAGGAGTGCCTGCACCACACCCGAGACAAAGAAAATTCATCCCTGCCCTCCCCAGAGCCAGGGTGATGCTGTTGAAACCTGCTGGCCTGCAGGAAGGGCCTACCAGGGACAGAGCGCCCCCTTGGCTCTATTTGGGGACGGGGGAAGCAAGATGGAGGAGGAAAAAGGGCCTTGATCTTGCATCAGAGCAGCCTCACCCTTAAACTACCCTCATTGTGTCCAGTCACAAAGGCCAACAGGATCAGAATCCGGGCCTTCTCATTGGAGCACGTGGCCCATCCAGCCACACACTCTGCGGTGCATTATAAGTTTAGGGTCTGGGCAAGTCTTGTGATTATCTTGAGAAGAACTCAATGATACTATAATCTCTCAGTCTGAGTTATAAGTGATAAACTTCATGTAACTAGTTAAAATAGATTAACTTTCAAAGGACACACTTTCTGGGTTTTCTTGTTTCACAATATACCACATAGACCCCCCCTTCCTTGCCTTCCCCCCACCCGTTAGGAAGTGGTGCACACCTCCCTCAGTCTCTGAAAGGCCTTGCGCTGGGAGCATTGATCTGTCCAGTATCTGAACCTGAAATGCATAGAGGAAGGATGCAAGGGTTGGATTGGCCGACTCTGGGGCCCTTTCAAACTCATAACACCTTGATCTTAAACTGGAGACAAAGAATGGGGTGGAATGCAAGTTTCCAGGTGGGCTGGACACTGGCTGGGGGATTCTGTCTCATCAATTTTCTTTGTCCCTAGGGACAGGAACAGCTCTGTCTATAGGTGTGGACTTCCTCTGCTTCAAGCAGCCTGAGAGGACACTTCTATGATGGAATCATTTAAGCCCCTTTCTAAAATACTTATATGAAAACCCAGAATTAGAGCTTCCCTCACCATGGACTTTCAGAAAATATACTGTAAGTGGCAATAACTAGCAATTTTACGCTTATTAATTTTCTGCCAGGTTGTGTTCTAAGTGTTTCACGGGCTTTATCTATTAATGTTGCAGCCACAACTCAATGTTGTTTTATTTTTATTCACTAAAACAGGCAGGGAAAGGTCAAGAACTTCCCCAAGGGCATCCAGCTTGCATGCGCAGAGCCAGAATTTGGACATTATGGAACGATGTTCCAGAGAACTTAGCATTTGAACAGTAGAGAACAATTAAACCAGAGATTTAGCATTCTCTGTTCAAATTCCAACTTCCCCATTACATGCTGTGTGACCTTGGACAAAATCCTTCCCCTCTCTGAGACTCAGTTTCCTTTCTGCAAAATGGGGTAAGGGATGCAAAGGATGCTACGATAATCAAAGGCGACAGCAGGTGCCGAAGTGCTGTAGCAACACAGGAAGCAGGCAGACAACAAATAGCCCTGTTAGGGGTTTTCACTTGTCCCGTTGCTTAGAGCATGTTGAGAAACTCCAACAGAAGAGACAAAGTGGAAAGAGAAAGTACCCATTTCTCATTCCCTTCGGGTTGTGGAGCCACATAACTCCTGCAGGGTAAGAGCTCTGGAGGCCGGGACCCTGGGTGTTGAGGGTCGGGGCTCAGGAGTGTTGAGGGTCTCGGGTGGGGAGTCTGAGAGGCACTCAGCCCCTCATACGAACACTGCCGGCTGCTGGCTGTCAGCCGTGCAAGGAATGGAAACTTTCTCCACCAACAACACTTGCTAGCAACTTCCTTCTCTGTGGTTTCTCTCTGTCATTCCCTTGATAAAAGAAGTAGAGCTGCGCAAATGTAACCAACATTCACGAATCTCATCTTCACATAAAAACACCCGCCTTTCAAGAAGCGAGCGGGCTGAAAAAATGATGCAGGATGTACTCTAAACTGGGTCATTCTCCACCCAGAGGGCTCGGCGCGTGGCTGACTCCCCGTGTGGATCCCCTGTGCCGTTGGCTTCGAGCGGCTTCGACAGCCCGGGGAGAAAGAAAAATGGGAAACAGCATGCGATCCACCCCGGCGCCCCCCGAGAGGCCTCTGCCCAACTCAGAGGGTAAGTCTGGCTTCTTCGGCAAAGACGGGGCGATGGGGGTGCTGACAGCTGTTCAAACAGGGCAATGGGTACATAGGGCTTCCTTATACCGTCTCTCTTGCTTTGCCTGTGTTAACAGGCTCGTGATTAAATGCTAAAAATGATCAACAATGGTGTCCTGGCAGGATGCTAAGCTGCTGGCATTTTACGATGGAATTTCAAAGCAGCTGGTTTGATCCTTTTATTTCATTTATAGGTGGGAAAACTGAGGCCCACAGAGCAAATGCAATGTGTATATTAGCTATTGGTAGAGTCAGATTTCCAACCTGGGCTGGTCCGGTTCTTAAGTCTAGGTTCTTTCTTACCACTTCTTGCCAACTGTGATATAATATTATGATGGGTATATTAATATTATCCTGTGTCTATGAAATTATCATGGGTATATAATGTCCGCCTGTATATAATGCTACAAAAGCTCTGCCAGAATGTTTTCAGTGTAACTTGATGATGCTAGCCACCAGTCCTAGGAAATCTTCCTGAAAATAAAGGAATCTTTGTGAGCATCTGTAGGACAACAGGGACCAGGTATTCTAGAAGGAGGGCATAGTGTGGTGGGTTAATCGAGGATGCCAGGAACCAGCTTTCTCCAGATATGCAAGGCTGAGCCAGACTCTCGAAGCCATAGTCATTCAGGGATGGCCGAAGAGCTGGGAGGGGACACTGGCAAGCAGCGATAGAGGCTGAGATCAAACCCATGGTTTAGAGGTGCGGGTGGCCGCTAACACCCTCACCTTTATTTCCTGTGAGAACAGTGAGGATGCGCCTATGGGTCCTTTAGGGAGTTAGAAAGGGGATGGTCAGGTTGGGTGACCCATCAGCGTCTCCAGCGTGTCTCTGGAGCTTTGGGACACTTGGACCTCCCACCTTTTATCACAGCAAACCAGAGTCCGATCACCCTCTCCTAACAGGGGTGACCCCACCTGGTGCCCCCATGTCCCTCGCAGCATTGAACTGGGCCAAGTTCACATGCACAGATGCCCAGTACCATGTCTGCGAAGCACAGCTCCACAGGAGCGGGGACAAAGCCAGACCAAGCCCTGTCTCCCCACCTGCCGCTTACTCCATGACATCTGCGACCCCTTGAAAAGGGAGCCACTTTCTCATTTCTTCCAAAATGGAACACTCCGTATCACGGCCCCATGCCTCCTCAGATGCCCCCAGGTGACTGCACAGAGACCCTCCTGTTCCATCCTTGCTCAAATCAGATGCAGGGCAATTCTAGTCACCCTCCTGTCCAGCTCCGCAACACCCCTCCCCAGACCTAGCGGGGAAGACACTGAGACGTTCCCCCAGACAGAGGAGGCGGAGCTGTGTGATTAGCGGGCGGGAGCACGTGCACCCCGGGCAAAGTTCCGAGCAGTGTGCAGTTGCGCAGAGTGGCTGCGCCTGAGCTCCTCTTCCACCTTCTCCAAACCAGCTCACAGCAGTCTTCTGCTCTGACCGTGGCCACTTCTAGAAAAGCGATTCTGCTAGGCCCGGGGCCCCCGCTGCCTGTGGGAGGCACCACCCAGGAGCCCATCTTGTGAGGTTGCCTCTCCCACAGGGGTGGTGGGGGCGGCATGCTTGAGCGAACTCCATGAAAACACAGGCCTCCAAGGACTCGCCCATTTGCCTTTATTTTCTCAATGCAAATCGTCATGAAATAAGTTTCCCTTTTTCCACTGTGTGGGTGGGAGGGCGCCTCTAGAGAAGTAGGCCAGGGGTCTCCCCAACCCTCCGCCCCCTGGTTCCGAGAATTCCCCAGGTGGTACCCGGGTTGCTATCCAGGCAACCACATCAAGTGCTGGCGGCCGGTGGCTTTTCCATCCCCAACCCCTGAAAAGTTTCCTTTGTGATCAGTCCTAACTTGATTTCCTCTTTCCTCTGACACCTACTTGAATAAGGGATGAGGTGGTACGGTCGATGCTAAGTGAATTAGTCTCGATTCAAATGATGTAAAGAAGGTGGGTTTGCATGGCACCTTTCAGCCAACACTCCTGCTTACTCATTTTATTGGTCTCAAGGACCCAGGAGGTCTCCCGGGAGCAGATTCTTTAGGCCAACAGACAGTACCTCCACTGACTTCAAAAGCCCCACAGCCCCAGGCTCCTTATACGGATGAGCAAGAGGTCAACAATGTGGACTTCTAGACAAACAGGTGTTCTGAGCACGACTGTGAATGCCTGGGAATATGGATTTGCCCATCTGTTTTCTCCTCAACTAAGCTTTCCAGACTATTCCTGATTAGTTCCCAGAGACAAATATCATAAAACCCAGAGAGACAGCAGGGCTTGCTGAAAATAGGACAGGTCTCAGAGGCAGATGACCTTGTTGGGCTTCTGGTATTATCCTGAGGGGGCTGCCTGACCACAGAGAAGTCACTCAGCCTCCCACGAGGCAGGCTGTCAATGGAGATCAGAGTAATTCTTCCCCAACAGTGATGAGAGCACAAAGCAGCTACCTGATACATGTGGGTGGAAGCACTCCTTTTTAAAAATTCATTTAAGGTTATCTGATGGCACTCAGTTCAGTTCAGTCACTCAGTCATGTCCAACTCTTTGCAACCCCATGAATCGCAGCACTCCAGGCCTCCCTGTCCATCACCGACTCCCAGAGTTTACCCAAACTCATGTCCATCGAGTCAGTAATACCATCCAGCCATCTCATCCTCTGTCTTCCCCTTCTCTTCCTGCCCCCAATCCCTCCCAGCATCAGGGTCTTTTCCAATGAGTCAACTCCTCGCATCAGGTGGCCAAAGTATTGGAGTTTCAGCTTTAGCATCAGTCCTTCCAATGAATACCCAGGACTGATCTCCTGTAGGATGGACTGGTTGGATCTCCTTGCAGTCCAAGGGACTAGGCTGTGTCTAAATGGCCTTCCCCACTGCCCGCCCCCCCCCCAACCCCCGACCCTGGAAAAAGTTTTAAAGTGGGGATTCCGTAACTTGTTCCCAAAGCATCCCAACAAGCTCATTTTCTCTGCAAATTCTATGCATGTTTCAGACTTCAGTTTGGGGCCAGACGCAGGTGGAACAAAGTTGAGTAAGACCCAGGGAATTCCCAAAGAGCTAGGAAATGGCATATTTCCACCCTAACAAGAGAATTCAGTCACCTTGCTGTGATCTTTTTCCCCTCCCTGTTTCTAACTTTCTTACCGCCCCGACCTAAAGTGAGATCTCACTGGCAAAGGTAGTAAGTAACACAAACCCAGACACTGCTCAGACCCCTCTCTCTGCAAGGTGGAAAGAATGCTAAACTGTGCATTTACATAGCATCAAGAGTGCTGCCCAGGTGGGTGGAAAGAGGGGTGGGTGGGGCTCTGGGGAGGAAGAAGGGGCAGGCAGTCTCAGAGCCAGGGGACTACTTCTCAGTGAGTGGTGTTCAGACCACCTGCCTCGATCCCCTGAGTAACCATCAAAAATGCAGATGCCGGGGCTTTCCTGGTGGTCCAGTAGCTAAGATTCCATACTCCCAATGCAGGGGACCCAGGTTCCATCCCCTGGTCAGGGAACTAGTTCCCACATGCCCCAGCTAAGCATTCACATGTCACAGCGATAACCAGACACAGCCAAATAAATAAATAATTTAAAAAATTCACATTTTGGGGCCCCACTCTAGAAGTGCTCATCAGAATCCAGGGATGGTGGGAGGGGGCAGCATGCCTGATTTCCTACAAGCCTCCTGGTGCCTCTTAAGCTGCCTGAAGCTTGCAGAGCACAGATCTGCCGCCACACCAGCATGCAAGGAGCAAGAGAGGAGAAGCCAGCCTGTCTCCCTCATGTCTCTCTGTCCTTGTTTGTAAAAAGGGGAAATTCAAGTTATTTGGTGCTTATATGCACCAGTCCTGAGGCCACATGCTTTAGACACATCAACTCTGGATTCTCACCTAGAGCTGAGGTTCATCCCTATTAGCATCTCCACTTGGCAGCTGAGGAAACTGAGGGATGAGATGGTTCAGTTACTTGCCCGAGGCCGTACGGCTGGGATTTGGGAAGCCAGTGGCCTGAGTCTAGAGTTCCCCTACCCCCCTGACATTATATGCCTGGAGGGAATGGACTTACTAAAAGGACAGGTGTTCCCTAGGATGAGGGACAGTGTGGTCACCAGACCAAATGACACAGACACTCAAGTGGCCTTGTGAAAGACAGACAGAAACCCATGTCAGATCTCTGACTAGAGGCACTTTTCCCACCCGGTCTCACTGACTCTACTGCCGGTACATACGATGGCTTTAGGACGAACATCATTCAACTTTCACACTGAACGTGTAATATTTGTACATTTCATGGATACCATGCAAATTATGGCCAACCCATCAAACCTGACTTCACATTGCTTAGAATGGGATTAAAGATTTTTTAAAGTAAATTAACATTAAAAAAAAAAAAAACAAAAAACAGTAGGCTCAGAGGGCTAGTGTTCCAGCATACAAGGAGTTCCCTGGTGGCTCAGATGGTAAAGAATCTGCCTGCAACACAGGAGACCCAGGTTCAGTCTCTGGGTTGGGAAGCTCCCCGGGAGGAGGGCCTGGCAACCCACTCCAGTATTGTTGCCTGGAGAATCCCCATAGACCGAGGAGCCTGGCGGGCTGCAGCCCATGGGGTCCCCAGACTTGGACATGACTGAAGTGACTCAGCAGGCACGCGGTGTAGGTGGTGCTCCGCTGTGGCCAGGAGAGCAGGTGGTCAAGAGCAGAGTCTGTGACCGCTGCTGTTAGGTTACCTGGTTCTGAAACTAGGCTCTCAACTTGCTGGTTGTGTTTGTTGGCAAGACTCTCCACCTTGATGTCCCATCCGAGCGCCTCAGAGTCTGCTCCGCCCCACACTTGCCCATCTAATTGACAGAGAAGTCAGAACCTCTCTGGGCCATGGGGGTCTCACTTTCCAGCCCATCACAAAGGGTCCACAGGCACAAGTGTCCCATGATGACCAAGAGAACTCAGGAGACCTGCCATCAGGCCACTCCGCCCAGCCCTGTCTCATTATTTCGGTGTGTGTCAGGGCCGGGGTATCTCCTGTGAAACAGAACTAAAAGTAAGACCTTCGTTGACTCCTCCGTAGGCCACGAGTTTGAACATGACTCAAGGCAATGCAAAACAAGAAGCTGAGCTCACTAAGCTGGTTAACTCCTGTCCCACCATCTGCACTGAGTAGCTTTGTGTAAATTCTGAAGCCACAGTGAAATTGGCTTTTGTCCCAATTCGTCATGAGCCAAAGGTCAACTGGGCAGAGCTTGGTAACTAAGTCCCAAGACGAGCAAAGCAGCTTCGTGACCTCACCATGAGCTTGGCAACCCCCATGCTCTCCCCTGAACATGTTTCTGAAACTCCTCCAGCCTTGCTTTCTTCACCTTTTAAATAAGAAGATGAAAGTGAAAGTGAAAGTGAAAATCACTCAGTCATGTCCAATGCCTTGCGACCCCCATGGCTATACAGTCCATGGAATTCTCCAGGCCAGAATACTGCAGTGGGTAGCCTTTCCCTTCTCCAGGGGATCTTCCCAACCCAGGGATCGAACCCAGGTCTTCTGCATTGTAGGCAGATTCTTTACCAGCTAAGCCACCAAGGAAGCCCAAGAATACTGGAGTGGGTAGCCTATCCCTTCTCCAGTGGATCTTCTCAACCCAGGAATCAAACTGGGGTGGGTCTCCCGCACTGCAGGCAGATTCTTTACCAATTGAGCTATCAGGGAAGCCCAAATAAGAATATATGTTCCATACATTTATCATGTTGTATTGGAGCCAAAAAAGTAAAGAATGCCTGCTTTTGCAAGATGGTTATACATGGGATCTACTAAAGGCTTTCTGCATTTTAAAAGAAATGATAGGCCTTACCTGGTGGTCCAGTGGCAAAGACTCAGGGCTTTCAATGCAGGGCCCTGGGTTTGATCCCTGGTCAGTGAACTAGACCCCACATCCCACAACTAAAAGATTCTTCATACTGCAACCAAGACCAAATGCAGCCAAATAAACTAAAAATTTTTTTGCACTTGGATTGTAATTTTCCTGTGCAGCTAATTAATATGGATTTTTCTCAATGGCTAAGGCCATTGAAATTCATATAGTAAAAAATTAGTTTGTATTGAAATGCAAAAAAGCACAGATACTCTTTATAGTGACTAGTTATGTCTCCAAGACTATTAATATTGTAAATATAGCCTTGTGGTTAGGATTTACTAAACCTACACATCAGTAGATTGTACTTGTTAATACAACTGAAAAACAAACAAAAAATGAATGATAATGCTACTCTAAGGAATAATAATGGAAAAAAAAGGGCCTGTCCTCTTGTGACCAAGTAATATTTGTGGCTAGTAAGTTCTGCCTCGGTCTCCTTCCGCTTTTGGATTCATTTCCTATTTTACACTTTTGTACAGTGTGTTTAATCTGACTCATTTTTGCGTTCAGCTATTAGCAAATATTTGGTCTCTTGAACTGCATCTTCTGTTCTCACCAAATGGCATTTATTTTTAGAAGATAAGAATATTTGTAAATTTACGGGACTAGAGGTTTTGCAAAATTCAGAACACTGCCGGCTGAGACTGGCCTGGGATCACAACGGAATGATAACCTCACCCCCTGCCGTAAACATGATACCAGCTACCACTGACTGAGGCAGGTTCTGTTCATACACTTCCTCATGAATCCTAACCCGATCCGAGAGGTCCAGTGTAATAGTTCCCATTTTAATACATGAAGAAATCAAGCTCAGATGAGTTAAAAATAAATCTCTCCCCAACTCACAGAACAATTATACAGAGGAGGTGGAATTTAAGCCCGGTCTGATTGATTTCAAAGCTGGTCCTCTCTTCTGAAAGCTCTCCCTGGATTTCTTCTTTGTCTGCCCAGCATGCATCTCATCACTTAATTCGGTTCCTTATCTTGAGTCTGCAATAATCCTGTCTGCTTCCTCTGAGCAACTCTTCCCTGTATCCTTCATTTATCTGACTTAATCCAAATGCTCTGCTCTCCACAAAGCTAGGGACTACAGAAGTCCATAATCCTGTGTTTGAGCTTTATGAGCAAACTTAAGTTTCCTGTTTTGCATTAATTTCACCTTAGGGACCAAAGTGCATGGAAACTTAGGTGTGATTCTAGCCCCAGACCTTACTTAAAACGGCTGCCCTTCCCACAAAAGTACAAACCAAACTCTATCTCCCCCTGACTCTACCTTCTGGTTTTCCAGTGCTGGGGAAACAAGGTGGTGCAGTGGGCCTAAAACCCCTCGCAAAAGACCAAGCAAGGGCCGTGACCTTGAAGCCAAAGGTCGGACTCAAAGTTTCTCAGTGATGTTTAAGTATCATAGCTATCAAAAAACATCATTATTACGGAAATTCCACAGGAAACTCAACTTGTGAAATTGAAACCCTCCAGCCCCTGAAGCCTGTTTTCCCCTCCTTGAAACACTTTTTTTGTACAGGGATTTTGTTTTTGTTTCTGTTTTTAACATTAAGAAAAGACGGTTGCTCTGTTCCATAGCCTTAATCTTGAATCAGAGATCAAAGCCCCGGCTCCTCTTGTAGACATACAGCTTGTTTCAAGGTTCCATTGCTGTCACAGATAACAAAGCTGTGCATCTCATTTTCACGCTTGTTTTTCAAAACGGTCTGGTTCTGTCACCCCACCCCCACCCCCTACCATCCTGCTTGCCACTAATCAGGCTCCCTTCTCCTGAACCCTTTCAAAAGCTCAGCACGACGGCAGTTTTCCAAAGGCCTAGTAGCATCAGGACCTCCTCATGTGTTCGTTTGATAAACCTGCCTTGAGCATCCCAGGCTGGGTGCACAAGACTGCTCCTCCTGGAGTCCAAGGCCATTCCCTGATGGTCACACACACAACACATACAAGCCCAGCTCACTGCCTCAAAGGCAAAGCCCAGGGCTGGAGAAGCAGGACCACAGGAAGGCTGGGCTCCTGAGCATCAGGTGACCTCTAAGTCGACAGAGGCAGGAGGGATGAGAGAGCGGAGAGCAAAGTGTGGTCCAGGCGGAGGGAACAGCCTGTTGACTGGCTTTGCAGATGAGTAATCTGGCCAGCTGGGAAAAACACAGCGGCCCATCTCAGGGCATCACAGGCAGTGGAGACCCTGTTACTAAGTGGTCCTTCCACAGTTGGGGGCTGTCAATCTAAGAGGAACAGATTTCCGTCATGAAGACATGTTCCAACCCCTCATTTTCCAGAGTAACCCACATCCTGGAAGGGAAAATGTGACCACACTCAGAGCTGCGAATCAGCCTCAAAACCAGGACGATTTACCAGCATCTGGACAAACCTTATGCACCGGGCCTGGCTTCCTGGCACGATGCCTTCCTCAGTCCCCTACCTAACATTCTACCTGCAGTTTTGTGCCCTTTTTCTTAAAGAGGACCTCCAGATCTGCAGAGGTTTCATGTCCCACCGAGTCTGGCTCCACCCCTTGTTAGAACTCAGGACTTTGGGCATGAAGTCCAACTGTAGCGCTGCCGCTAATTATGGCACTGGGTCTGGGCTGCACGAGGGAAGAACTCTCTTGATTCAGCAAAGCAGAGTGTGACGGAGGACTCCCCACAGGTGCAGGGAGGGTCAGAGACCTCACAGGTCAGCCTTCCCCGGGGACTCCGCTCCTTCTCATGAGCCCTCCCCCACTCCAGTGACCACGGCCACCATGAGTCACTTTTGGTTTCCATCTCACACGCAGGGACACTTGCTCTTACAGGGTGTGTTGTGTGTGACTCAGCTTCCCCAAGTGAACAATCCATCTGAGGACACTATTCCATGGCCATCACTCATTTCTCATTTATTCTTACTCAGCCTTGTACTTAAGCTCTCTTTCAACTTAGTCTGATGGGGACTATGTGAGTTGGAGACTACAAGACAGATGGGCTGGGAGGTGTGAGACTATGTGAGATGGAGACAGATGGGCTGTAAGGGACAGGGGCTAGCGGTTCCAGCATGAGGCCTTCTAGATCCTAGAAGGTGGCCACCAAGCCTGCCTGGGGTGAACGAGGCAGGGAATGACCCCTCCTTCCATGACTGTTGTATTCTCTAGAATATGAGTTCCATGACAGCAGGGAGACTTGGCTTGCTTTGTTCACCATGCTTGGCCCACAGTAGTGGCTCAATAAGTAATTGGTGAATGAGTGAAGAAATAGTATGTTACCTAGAATTTTGAGTTCAGATGCCTGGCCAGCAAACAGACTAATAAATGCAACACCACAGCAAACAATTACTGTCTTGGCCAATTTGCTGTTGTTATTGTTCAGTCACTATCATGTCTGACTCTTTGCGACCCCATGGACTGCAGTACGCCAGGCTTCCCTGTCCTTTACTGGTTCCCGGAGCTTGCTCAAACTCATGTCCATTGGGTCGATGATGCCATCCAACCATCTCATCCTCTGTTGCCCGCTTCTCCTCCTGCCCTCAATCTTTCCCAGCATCAGAGTCTTTTCCAGTTTGTAGGATATGCTATTTCCCCAAAGATGTACCCTGATATTACCCTGTAGCTAAGACACCTGAATTGTGGCAAATCACTAAGGCTGTGAAACAAGGCTTTGCTTAGTGACAAAAAGCAAACACACATGCTGTCAATCTATCTTTAGTCTATAGTAAGCTGTACTAACCTCAGCCAGAATGAACCAAAGAGCATGCTTTCCTTTTCAAAACTGCACCAGAATTACTTTCAACATATGTATGATGAGTACTTCATTTTTTTCCTACCTCCCCACCAGCAAAGGTCCCTGTAAATAGAAATCTGACATGGCATCTTACATTCTATGGGGAAGAAGGGATTTGTTGAGTTTCAGAGTTAATAACCTCCTGGTTCTGGTGGGTCCCCAGAACTCATGGTGCCTAACCCTGACACCCCACCTCAATAAGTTGCAGATGTGGAACTCGTAAGCCCCAAGGAGGGTGCCTAAAGCCATGGTAATAAGACAGGATGTTTTCACAGCATCTCATCATTCACGGGTGTTGATATATACTTTCATCTTATCTCACAAAAATCCTGGAAAGAGGAGTTATTAGCCCCATTTTAAAGATGGGAAAATGGAGGCTAGTAGGCATTCCAGGACTCGTCCAGGAGTATATGGATCAGTAGATGCCAGGGAACACCCTGGAGTCAGACCCTGTGACCTCAGCTCAAAGACCTCTGCATCCCCATTTCCCAGAGGAAAATGTCCAGGTCAGGGCAGGAATGAGCAGGAGAGTAGGTCACCTGACTCACCGTTCCTGAAGAGAGGAGGACCAACTGAAAATTGCTGTTTCAAAACAGTTAGCTGCCTTTTGCTGCGAAGTCCCCAGGAAGGTCTCACCTCTGCCCCCAACCTTGGTTTTGTTTCCCCAGAACTGGACAGTGACTTTCTGGCTGTGCTGAGCGACTACCCATCTCCCGACATCAGCCCCCCGATATTCCGCCGTGGGGAGAAACTGCGTGTGATTTCTGAGTGAGTGAGCTTTCCAAAACTTTTATGATGCCCCCAAAGAACTCGATGCTGGTGGGAGCTGTTAGATTTTCTCTATGGTTGTCTGGTTCCCCATGGGCCCTGGTGAGGTGGAAAAGTTGGCCCAAACAGTGGGCCTCCAGGCTTAATCCTCCTGACTGCTGCTGGTGCTCTAAAACTTTCCCTGGCTCCTAGTTGCCCAATGGATAAAAGTGAAATTTCTTAACTTGGCTTTTGAGACTCTTAATGATCCAGCTTCTATTTCTTATGTTGGCCTCATCTCCCCGCAACACGGGCAAGGTTGAGGTTATACATTAATGCAGACTGAGGAAGAGGACTCAGGGATCTGGGGGGGAAAAAAAAGAAAAACTTCTGATGATAAACAGAAAGGTATTGCCTTCTGACCTGTTGTCTCTTTTAGATTTGAAAAAGGCTGTAGAAGACATAGGGGCTCTGAGCCCCTTTTATTTAGGTCCTCACTGATGTAGACATGTGAAACTGTCTTGGTTACATCTCAGGGTAATCTAATTCAGCAGAGTAAACATTTATTTTTTAAAAAGCCTCCAACCACGGAAGATAAGCTAGAAACATCAGCTGCTGATCCCTGAAAGGTGGCTATTGCCAGCACGTGGGAAGACTTTCTGTTTAGATCAAAATGGGGGGATATACTTAAAAACTAAATTTCCGTAGGGAGAAAGTCTAGTTAACGTGGCCAAAGACAGACCCTAAAAAAGGAACATCCCAGTGCACCTGGGATTAAATCTGGTTATTCTGTTCATTCATTCAATCACTCACCACTTCCCCAGTCACTCTTTTCTATTTGTTCTTATCCTTCTAGTGAAGGGGGCTGGTGGAAAGCCATCTCTCTTAGCACCGGTCGAGAAAGTTACATTCCTGGAATATGTGTGGCCAGAGTTTACCATGGGTGAGTACATTTCTAAAATAGAATCAATAAAGCATGATCTCTGTGAGAATGCAGGCTTCCCTGTGGCTCAAATGATAAAGAATTTTCCTGCAATGCAGGAGACCTGGGTTCAAACCCTGGGTTGGGAAGATCCCCTGGAAAAGGGAAAGGCTACCCACTCCAGTATTCTTGCCTGGTGAATTTCATGAACAGAGGAGCCTGGTGGGGTTACAAAGAGTTGGACATGACGGAGTGACTAAATTTCATTTTATGAGAGTGCATAGAGAGATCCCAGCAGGGCACACTGGAAAGGAAGGTGTTAGTTCAGTAGGGTCACTTCTAATCTTAGCTCAGTCTCTAAGGACAGAGGTGTCCTTAGGTTAACCCTTTCTCTCTCTAAGACTCAATTTCTCCATTAGGTAGATGAATAATGGACCTCACAGGTATAATGTGATGTTGCTATAGCAATAAGGATTCAGGAACTGTGATCACAAGAGGCAGCAGACAAAAGTCAGCCAATCTGAGGCGCAAATCCAGAGACTGTCACTTAGTGGCTGTATGAGAGTGGGCAAGTATCAGCTTCCTATCCCCACTCATTAAATCGAGAGCATAGTATAGAATGATAGGAATGATGATCTATAGTAATGGGACCAGAGTCTGGGGCTGTTAGGAGAATGAAAGAGGATGACACACAGATTCTTGGAACTGGGCCTGGTGTTGCCACCAGTTACTCAGCACATACTGTGGGTGCATGGGCGCTCAGTCGTGTCCAACTCTTAATGAGCCTGTGAATGGTAGCCCGCCAGGTTCCTCCCTCCATGGGATTCTCCAGGCAAGAATACTGGAGTGGGTTGCCATGTTCTCCTCCAGGGGATTCTCCCGACCCAGGGATCAAACTCATGTCTCCTGAGTCTCCTGCATGATCAGCTGGATTCTATGCCACTGAACCACCTGGGAAACCCACTCAATACAGACGAGCCACATTCTTATCCAGTCATATCCAGCATACGGAGAACATGCTGCCAAAAATGCTTACACACCCACCCTGACAAGTGGAGAAGTCAAGCAGAAAAGAAGCCCCTTTAAATAACAGAGCATGCAGATGAGAAAGCAAAGATGTTTCTCTCCCCTGCAGTCATACAGAAGAGGCCACGGGACATGACAGGTGGCCCTGGTGGCCAGCACACCCCAGCCAGGACAGGTGTGGCTCAGCCTGGCTTCCACTGTGGGGCCTTGGAAAAAAATTCCTCAGCCTCCATGAACCACAGTCTCCTCATCTGTCCAGCTACCAAGGCCAGAACTTGGCATACAGGACGGGAGAAAGGAACTCCACTTTTCACTTGAGGGGTCCAGAAATAACTTCCCTACAGTCAGAGAAAGACTCTGCAAGCCACTTGCTTACCTTGGGAAGCAGAGCAAACTGCCTAAGTTTTTTGAAGCGTGGAACCCAGTGCATTTCATTCAGTGTTACTGATTCTGATGATGAATATCAAGAGTTGTCCCTGTGCTGAGGATGACAAAGCTGAGCAGAGGAGGGGCAGTGGTGGCTATGAGAGTTACTTCCTAAAAGAGACGTGAGTCATGTAACTCTGATCAGCTGTGTGTCATTGATCCATCCATGCACTCAGCCATCAGCCATCAGCACCTTCACGCTGAAGAGGCAGCGCTGAATGCCGGCCTGAGTAGGCACGAGGGCTGAAGAACCCAGATGAGTAAGATGCAATCCTGACCCTACACAGCTTCCATTATTATAGGTGCAATAATGTCCTGAAAACACAGAGCAGGAAGAGAGGGGGTGCAGCATGATGGCCACAGAATTGGAAAAATGCAGCCAGTTTAGCAGTGTCCACTGTGACGTGGGTGCCCATTTGCTCAGTCGAATTCAATTCTTGTGACCCCATGGGCTGCAACTGCCAGGCTCCTCTGTCCATGGGATTCCCCAGGCAAGCATACTGGAGTGGGTTGCCATTTCCTACTCCAAGAGTGGGTCACTTCAACAAATTACTTAATCACGCTGACCCTCAGCATCCTCATCAGTGAGGCAGAGAGTATGCTCTTGACCTTAGGTGGTTGATACAAAGGTTAGATTTCAAGTGCATGACACGGTATGGGCCCATAATTAGTATTCATGCATGGACGTCATTATTGCCATTGTTTTATTATCTTCATTTTTATAAGTGAAATTTCATGAAAGGACTTGAAACGATGAATGTTTATCACTTATGCTAAAACAAACTAACATGCCACGCATCACAGAGAACTAAGGGAACAGCTGAAATAGTTGGCCCAATATGGCATCACCATGATCTTACCAACAAGAGCACTCTTGGAGACCAGCACATAAGTAAAGCGCTATCTGATGTTATGTCTGCAGGTTTCTCACACATGGTGGGAAGCCTCAGCCAGCCCTGCCAATGGCCTGCTTTCATGCCAAGGGGAATATTAAAGGGTGAGAAACAGTAGAATGTTAATACTCCCACAACACTCGCTCATCCAGATGTGATCAAAAGCCAGGGCCCATTCACTGAAACCCAGCATCAATTAAGAAGGGGTGACGACTGCTTCCCAATACACAGCAGCCAACTGCTAACAGTGGTTCTGCAAAACCAGTCAGGGCCCTTCACCCCAGAACACAGATTCCTTTGTGCCCCTAGCTGCTTTCTAAAGCATGTTCAAAGTGCCCGTTCTCCTCTGAAGGTGAACATTCCATTGGAAAGCTGGGCTACAGTATTATAACTGTTTTATTTTGAAGAGTGAAGTGAAAAAAAAAAGCACAGAAATGCACGGAAATGCATCATGCAATGACAGCTGAGTTTAAAAACGTGTTGAAAAGGAGGAAACAGAATGTATGCAGAGTGGGGCGTCAGGTGGTGAAATCAGGCACCGCCATTTCTTTCATTTTCTTTCTTTCTTTCTCATGTTGACTTATTCTTTCATGGCTATATACCAAGCTTAATAACCTGGACACCCAGGTGAGACAAAACCCCAAACGACAGGCATGGTCCCTGCCCCCGTGGATGGAGGAGCTGAGTAGTCAGAGTACAAGGAACATAGACATTAAATAAACTACCGAAAAGGTCCCTTATCATGTTTTAAGATGCTTTTATATAATACGGAATGGGTACCATGCAGCTGGCATTTGAGAAACAGGATGAGAAAGATGCTGTGTGCCTCTCCGTGTCATTATTCAATGTAACACCTGCCTTGCAATGGGCACTCAGGAACTATTTGAAAGATTTAAAGAATGGATGAATGAACCATTGATTGCCTTGCTCTTTTTCCTGTTTGTTTTTTAAATCCCAGCAGCGGGTGTTATGTTAGCTGGACCTGGATCACTTCTGCATCCCTCCTGTCTTTTGGTGGGGAGGGTACATTCGGGGCACTCATGGCTGTCTTTCTTGTCCCCAGTTGGCTGTTTGAAGGCCTGGGCAGAGACAAGGCTGAGGAGCTGCTGCAGCTGCCGGACACGAAGATCGGCTCGTTCATGATCAGAGAGAGTGAGACCAAGAAAGGTGAGCAGCCTTGAACCCATCCTTCCATTCGGGGGTCAGAAAACAAGCTTTGCTCTGGGCTGACTCATGCATCACCCGGCTCAGGTTCCCTTCCTCCCACGATGCACACGAATCAGCCCATGCAGTGAGCTCCCAGAAGCCCGCACACAGGCAGTGTGGCCAGCACCGAAACCAGGGCACTGGAGCCAGGCTGCAGGGAGCTGGTGGGGCACTGGCTCAGGCTCTGACCCACACCAGGCCTGGCAGACTACCACTGCAGAATTTCCCAACAACTGAGAAAAGATGAAAACGCCAGTGGGCAGTGCCCGGGCCAGAGAGGATATGGGCCGCAAAGCTCTGTGACTGGGGCAAGTCACGTACTTCTCTGACCTCAGTTTTCTCATCTGTGAAATGGAGAGGAAACCCCTTCCTTGTGAGATTGTGGTGTGATTCAAATGTAATAATATTTATTGTGCTCTCAAGACACAGCAGACCTTCAGTCTTAGTCCCTGCTGTGCTCTACAATGAAATCAGGCAGCCGAGAGGACTGGGACGAGCAGATTCACCATGGCCTTCACCATCGTAATTTTCATACATCCTACGCACTAAGTAATTCAGTGAAAAAGAAATGGTTCAAAGCAAGAGTCTCCAACTCTAGTTTGGCCTGTATAAATCACTAAGAAATCACCTCCTCTTGCTAAGCCTCTTTTCCTTTCTCTATAGCATGGGATTAACAATGGGAATGTGTTTGGCAGGTGTCTGGAATAGGTGGTGGTGGTTTAGTTCGCTAAGTTGTGGTCAACTGTTACAACCCCATGGACTGTAGCCTGCCAGGCTCCTCTGCCCATGGAATTCTCCAGGCAAGAATACTGGAGTGAGTTGCCATCTCCTCCTCCAGGGGATCTTCCAGACCCAGGGATCAAACCCGGGTTTCCTACATTACAGGCAGATTCTTTACCAACTGAACTACAAGGGAGCCCTTCGAGGGAAGTCTGGAATAGAGTATGCATAAACTCACAGAAGCCAAACATTAATAGCTGGGGGCTACTCAGACTAACTGAGAATTAATATTAACTTACTGAATATAGAAAACAGCTCCAAGATCTCAGCCTGTTTCTTGTACAATCACCATCAAAGAAGAGAAAATGCGGTTTCTGAGACTATCTCCCATGCACTTATCAAGCACCAGAACTACCTGGTACTGGATGGAGCGTTCCAGTAAAATGAGCATCAGCTTTCCTCTGGGGAAGCAGGGACCTTCTGAGCGATATAATGAAGAATCCAGGACCAACCTTTTTTCTTAAAAAACCTAAATATGCAGGATGAGAGCAAAAGCAAGCAGAGGCGAAACTTCCTGTTCAGGTCCCAGGGGGTCTCCTGAGGCAGGAGACCCAGACCCAGGCAGGGTCAAGGGGTGGTGGGGAAGGACCCCAAGTGTAGCTGCCAGAGCTGATCTAAAAATAGACTGAGCCGCTGCCTGGGTGGGGGCGGCAGGCTCTGCTCCCTCGGGTATGCAAAGTTCTCGTAAGTTTCCACCTGCAGCTCTTGAACTGCTCGCTGTCCTTTCAGTCCTTGTTGCCATTACCGGAAGACACACGCTGAACTGACGCAGAGGGTGGGCCTGGGAGAGCAAGGGATGCTGGCCACTAGAGAGGCCTGCTGCAGGAGGGCAAAGGTCCCACCCGCCTCGGGGCGGCCACTTCTGAGCTGCGTGCCTCCAGCCATCTCACTCTGAGTCTCAGTTTCTCCAGCTGTAACAGTACCTGAGGACCATACCTCCCAGGGTCTTTCTGAGAATCAACAGAGAGGTTGCTATGAAATAGCTCAGGCCCTGACCCAGCATATGGAAGCCAAAACTCCCCACTCACTGCCTTGTGAGTCTTTTCCCAAATTTTAAAAAGAGCATTGCAGTACAGTTAATGCAACTGGACTGCTCAAATACCACGTTCCTGGAGATTCTAAAGAGTGAGCTACATCCAAACAGATGAGGCTCGAGCAGTTGTTGCTCAAAACACAAGAGCATGTATCTGGGTACCATGGTCGTATCACAAGGCTGAGAAGGTCTGTCCGCCTCCATGGTGGTGGGCTCCTTAGCTGGTGGCCCTGGGGTGATGACCTGTCCTCCACTCCCTGCAGGTTTTTATTCCCTCTCAGTGAGACACCGGCAGGTGAAGCATTACCGAATCTTCCGTCTGCCGAACAACTGGTATTACATTTCCCCGAGGCTCACCTTCCAGTGCCTGGAGGACCTGGTGAATCACTATTCCGGTAAGAAACACACCATCAAGACTGATGCATGACATCTCTCTTGGCTCACTGCCTAACCCCCCAACCCCAACTCCAGGCACTCCGTCTAGGCTGCTCCCCTAGACCTGCCTGGTGATTTACTTTGCTCTCTTGTCCATCCTGCCTTCTTCAAACGCTCTTTTCTCAGTAATTCAGACTGCAAATTTCAGGCTAAAACAGACTGAATGTGAATGCTAAGTAAAACGCAGCCAACCTCAACTTCATCCTCTCTCTGTCTGTAAGTGAAATGAATCAGGATGCCCCTTACAGTCAAAACCACAAATGGTCTGCACTTCCTTAAGTGGGTTGTACACTTGGGCCTCTGGGGCTTTGCTCTGAAATGCCCTTCATTTCCCCCTTTCTGCATGTCAAAGTCCTCATCAACTTTCAAGGCCAACAGGAAGCCAGCTCTGTGATGAAGCCCTTGGAGTTAGAAGACGAATGGCCTGTTTTTTCTCTGCTCCCCTGGCATGCCAGGTGTTTTTCTCCCTAGAATTCTGGGCGTTCCGCCTGGTGACCTAGTTAAGTGTCAACTAGCCTGTGTTTCTCAACAAGCTCTTAGAAACCAGGGATTATACTTCATTCATCTGAATGTCCTTCCTGGGCCCAGGAGACAGGTCCAAGCAGGCCATGCTGACCGGAGCATCCTCCAAGACGGCGGATGCGGAGCGGGGTTTGATGGAGGTGACGAGTGTAGTGCATGGAGTCGGAAGAGGAACTGTGAGTTAGACTGACCTGAACGCCAGGTCAGGAGTTAAGAGTTTCACCCTATGGAAAAGGGAGAAATGGCATTTGGAAAAAAAAAAAAAAAGTGGCTGAAAGCTGGCTCTGAAACCATCTTGTGTTCAGATCCCAGATCTGGGCAACCTTAGGCTGGCGGCTCACCTTTGAGTCCATTCTTCCCTGGGTCACACAGACGCTAAGTGTTCCTACCTTGAAGACACGGTGAGAGGGCACTGAGTTAGCACAGGGAAAGTGCAGATGAGAGCGCCGCAGGCATAAATGTGGGCTCCTGCTAGAGAGCCACCGTTTGAGCCGCTGTTCCCTGGCCAGGAGGGTGCCCTCCTCCCCGCTTCTGCCATGTGAGAGAAAGGAAGACAGAAGTCACTTTCACCACACAAGCATCTTCCCCCTTCCACGTTCTGGATGTCTGAACCCAAGCCCTGGATTCTTTAGGATGTGTGATCCTGAAGGGCCTTCCAAGGTGAAAGGAGGCATCCACGGTGCTGGGTTATCACACCTGGCCTGTGAGAAGGGCAAGTCAGGAAGAAGGAATGGTCACTTGGGAGACCCACGGCCAAACTTGCCTCTGGGCTCTATGAGTTCTTGGGTGAAGACCTCCACCTCGTGGAGCCCACTTCACTGTTCACGGAAGGCGGATGAGAGCGGCCCACCTACAGGTGGTTGCCACGATACCTGAATATGACAGCTCACGCAACGTGTCTATCTGAGCTTGGCACACAGCGGGTGCAAAATAAATGATAGAGCAAATATTACTCCTATGACACCTGAACACCTAGCAGCGTAGCTAAAAATGAAAGAGGAAGGGAGTCCTGGAAGCAGTCAGCTTTTACTGATCATGAGTAGAAGTTGGTCGTGGTATTTGGCTTTTAATAAGAATCATCTGAGAGGTGTGGAGACCATAAGTTTTGCATAGACAAAAGCAAACATGAAAAGGATGCTGGCCCAGCAGAGATGTTTACAGAGCAGGAGGTCCATGAGGCTTTCCTGCCATGAACCCCCGAGGATCGCACGGCAGCACAGAAGCATGCCTTCCGAAAACGCGCCCTGGGTCACTGCACCAGCACAGGGGTCGAAGGCAGCAGTCCCCTCTGCGAGTGACTGAAAAGGGTCTGGGGCCCTGCAAGGATTCTGGTACCTTCAGGACCCCATGGTGGGAGTAATGTGGCCAATTTACGTCCCACCACATTCTTCCTAAAGGCGCAGAATCTGAGAAAGCATGCAATCAGGGGTGTGAACAGACTTGTTTTATGAGTTACTTATATTTATTATCCAAGTGCCTTTGGGCAAATTATTTAATAAATTAATTATTCAATTCTATTATTCAAATTTGCTATTATTGAATTTAATAGTTTTGGAGCCTCAGTTTCTGTATCTATGAAGTGAAAGTGAAAGTGTCAATCGTTTAGTTGAATTATCCAACTCTTTGCAACCCCATAGACTGTAGCCCGCCAAGCTCCTCTGTCCATGGGATTCTCCAGGCAAGGATACTGGAGTGGGTGGCCATTCCCTTCTCCAGGGGATCTTCATGACCCAAGAACAGAATCTGGGTCTCCTGAATTGTAGGCAGATTCTTTACCATCTGAGCCAATAATTTTGGAACCTCAGTTTCCGCATCTATAAAATGGGGATTAAAATGCCTCTTACAGGATTATCGTTAGGACCAAAAAAAAAAAAAAAAATCATGCCTGTGACTGGCTGTGACCTTGAGCTCATGACTTGACCCCAAGGTCCTTGGGTTCTTCATTCCCCAAATGGGTACACAGTACCAACAGCCAGAGCAGTTTAGGGCTCCCTGAACTGACAGCTGCCAGGCTCACTCAGCATGGGGCTGAGGCTATGTGCTCAGAAATGCCAGTTCTCTTCTTTGCCAAAATGTATGTTTCACCCTAAGCATTAACCTTTGTAAGGAAGGTGCTCTCTACCACCGCTGGTTTCTTTCATCTTTGTGTCTAACTTGGTGTCCCTCGCCTCCTAACCTGTGAGGTCGTTTCAATTTCCAGCCCATGACAGGTAATTATTTCAGGTTCACATCTAGTTAAGCTCCCTATAACCTCAGGGTCCAATCTTACATTCCTCAGTGCATGCCAGCGTGGGTGGACATCTGAGTCCACGGTGAAAGTCACGCGGACATGAAGCATTACTGACAGTCACTCTCTGACTTGATTCTTTAGCTACAATTCCCCTGTGGTCTTTGGCAAGGACATCCCAAGAGTTCTATCAATGTGATGGAGACAGAGCCCAGCAGAGGGGTGCTGTGCTTGCTAAACCCTGGTGATGGGCAGTCTCGAAGCCGGTGTGGCCGCATCCGGGCAGACACTTCATCTCCCACAGGACATGAGACCCACTGGGCTCTCCATCCTCAGCAGGGCCACAGAGAATCTCCTGCATCTGTGAGAACATCCGAGCACTGCAGTCTCATGATGACATGGGCTAGGGGAAGGCTTTGAAGAGATAGAGGATCTATCTTAAAGCTCCTAGAGAGACGGGGGACCCTGGAAGCTCAGCAGGAGCTATTAACAGGAAGATAAAAGGAAAGGATTTATTTAATTTTCATCCTCTTCGTGCTTGAGTATCTAGGGTGGAGAAGAGAGAAGTTTCTTTTTTGTCTTCGTCCATTTTCTTCTCGATTTTGCCTGTTACCTCTCTGTTTTTCGCCTCCTACTTCTGTGTCTTTCGCCCTTTTTTTGGTCAGTCTTTGCTTCTTCCCCTCCTTCCCTGTCTACCTGATTCCCTCCTCTCTTCGTCTTCCTTCCATCCTTCCCCCCTTCTCTCTCCTTTCCTTTCTGTCTTCTTCCCTTATTTCCTTTATCTCTCTGCCTTCCTCTCTCTTCCAGCCCCACCCGTGCTATCTTGACCCCCATTCTGTGTGCCGTGGGGGACGCAGCAGTGCACGTAGCCCCCCAGCACACAGGAGGCTGCCCCTGAAGCTGACGGCCCAGCACCTTGGTGGGAAACCCCTGAGTGTGGGGTCTCCCTCACACGGGCACTCTGCCAGCTGTTCTCACATGTCAGCTCCATCCTCTCATCCAACAGTAGAGGATTCAGGTTCAGAGGGGGTCCAGGTGATGCGCTATCTGGGCGGAGCTGAAACTCTACCCCAAGTCTGGTGGCTTCTGGGTCCTAAAGACTACTCGTGCCTTGTGTCAAGCTAAGCACAGCGTGCACTCGGGGCATACTGAGATGTCTTCAACACCTGCGCACATGGTTCTCAGCCCCTCGCAAATCTCAGCCTCAGTTTCCCCTCATTAATATCCAGGGCCCTGCAGCACGTACTGGCCAGGGCATCTCAGAGCCGCTGACCGGTTCTCTGTTTTCTCCTCAGAGGTGGCCGACGGCCTCTGCTGTGTGCTGACTACGCCCTGCCTTACTCAGACGGTGGCAGCCCCAGCAGTAAGGGCCTCCGACTCACCCGTCACCCTGCGCCAGAAGACCTTCAACTGGAGGAGGGCGATAAGGTGTGTGTGTGTGTGTGTCCTCCATGAGTGTATAAGCCCCAAACCAGCATGTGAGCCCAGCACATAAAAACTGTGGCCAGTTCCCACCAGCCTTGCTACCCGCTTGCTCTGAGCAGGTGCAGACACCAGGAATCTCAGTGTCCCTCGGAAACCAACCTGTCTCAGCTCCCATGCCCTGGGTGGCGTGGCCGCAGCAATTCCCCGCCACAGCCTCAGTACCCCCAGTTCTGCACACATTCATTCAGCACTCCTTCAGTGTCAGATGAATATTTTCTAGCTGAATGATACCACCTTGCGCTTTTCTGCTGCTGCTAAGTAGCTTCAGTCGTGTCCGATTCTGTGCAACCCCATAGACGGCAGCCCACTAGGCTCCCCCGGCCCTGGGATTCTCCAGGCAAGAACACTGGAGTGGGTTGCCATTTCCTTCTCCAATGTGTGAAAGTGAAGTCGCTCAGTCGTGTCCGACTGTTTGCGACCCCATGGACTGCAGCCTTCCAGGCTCCTCCGTCTATGGGATTTTCCAGGCAAGAGTACTGGAGTGGGGTGCCATTGCCTTCTCCGTGCGCTTTTCTAATTGTTAGTATCCTAGAGAGCAACACACAGATCAATCTTGTGTAAATTTGATATTGTAAACTCAATCGTGAAGCTTAATCCCACCAGCAAAATCCTAAGGTGACTTCATACTTTAAGGGGGCAAAAAAAATCTTCCTTTATTTGCTCTGATTGTCAGCTATTGCATTTAAGGGGTATCCATAAGTGGGGACTGGTGGGTTACCTTACTAATTAAATAATGATCCAGACATCCCACTGGTAAATTCAAAGAAAATCAGTGATCAGAATTGCCTAGGAAATAAAACAGCTGTTCCTTGTAAATTATCATGAAGAAAGATTCATGTACAGCTGGAAGTTTAGCCATCCAAGGAAACAGTGGCTCAAAGAGGTCAAGTGATTTCTCCAAAATTATACAGCCACAGATGGAAGAAGCAGAATTAGAACAAGTTCGATACCTATTAACCAGGCTCTTCATTTGTTTTTCTTCCTTTTCTTATTCTCTTGTCCTCCATCCCACTACATCCTCGGCCTTGCCCCTTTTCTGCCCACTATCTACCCGCTAGCAGACAGCAAGAGGACCCAGAGGTGGCAGAGAGCCCAGTCGGTGTGGACGAGTCCCTTTTCAGCTACGGCCTTCGGGAAAGCATCGCCTCGTACTTGTCCCTAACGGGAGACGACAGCACTTCCTTTGACCGGAAGAAGAAAAGCGTGTCCCTGATGTACAGTGGGAGGAAAAGGAAGAGCTCTTTCTTCTCATCACCACCGTACTTTGAAGACTAGCCAGAGAACAGACGCCATGGTGTTTGCCCAAAAGAACAGAGGTTATGACTGTCACCTGGCATCCTGCACAGAGGCACATGGTCCCTGGGGAAACACGTCTTCCAGAAGCCAAGAGAAGCCACGTGGAGAACTGAACTCTTGTCTTCTGTATCCACATCATGACAGAGGGAACCCCTCCCTGGCATCTGATCAGGCACACTGCAAAATGTTGACTCCTGGCATCTTCGTGCAAGGCGGTCGGAAGAGCCGTGTGTGTGTGTGTGTGCGTGCATGCATGTGTGTGTACGCTATGTCTGTGCAAAAGACAAAGATGCTCTCTCACAAGAAAGTGCACTGGTGCCGCTCTCCAGCACACCACCCAGCTGGGCTCCCTCTGAGGCCACTAGAGAAAACTTCTGAATGAGAAAAGCCTGAGAAGAAAATGAGCCAGAAGCTACAGCCTGGCAGACAATCTGGGTCTGCAAATCGACCCCCTGCACTGAACTTTTGAAACCCATCTGTAAAGAGAGCCCTCTGGGCTGCAGCTCCTCTCTTTCTAAGGGAGCTCAGTGACACTAAACGCTAACTTTACTTATGAGCCCCTAGTCGGAAGATCCCTTTGGGCTTCTAGCTCCAAAACTACGTGTGTAGAAGTCAGATGACTTCCCTACTTATGCAGAGACCAGGGGAAATGGGAGAGGAGGTGGCTGCCAATGGGGAAAGCACAAGGGCAGGCCTGGAACTGAGCAAGATTTCGTGACGACACCAACCATGGCTCACAGCACAGAAAGGGCTTCTCTGGGATGCTGAGGTTCTTGCCTATCTTAATGCACCCATTATTCATTCATGATTACCAGAAGAGGCACTGTGTTAAGTCTGTAGGTATCAGGTATCAGGCCCAGCAGTATAGACAGGAAGAAAATATTTGTATAGACAAATATTGTGGAAGTAGTGTGCTGTGCTAAGTCGCTTCAGTCATGTCGGACTCTTTGTGACCCCCTGGACTGTAGCCCACCAGGCTCCTCTGTCCGTGGGATTCTCCAGGTAAGAATACTGGAGTGGATCGCCGTGTCCTCCTGGGACTAGGTGACCCAGGAGTTCATGTCTCAGCTGGATCCTTAAGTAGTGGGAGGGCTGGCTGGACTGGATAAGTAAGATTGGTTGGATTTTTTGGAAAAAGGAACTTGATAAGTTCTAAAGAAATCATCCATCCAGTATCTTCTAAAAAGAGTCTGTCAGCCACATGAATAAAAATGCTAAGCTCCAGAAAAGAGGGGAACCAGAGTGGCTTAATTCTGTCAAACAGAATTTTAAGAGATGAGAGAGAAAACACCACAAATTTCTGGAGAAGGAGAAGCGATTCTCTCCGGATCCTGTTAGGAAGGGGTTGCAGTTGCCCCTAGGACCTGTTTCCCCGCCGTTGCAAAGGGGTTCCGGGAGAGGAGGGGTGCTGCTGATAGGAAGAGTCTGTCTGTTCAGCATGTGCATTCCAGCCGTCTGAGATCACTGCCCTGGTGGTGTGTGAACATGCGTTTACACGATTTTCTGTATCATCGGATTCCAGAGTGTTTATCCGAGAGGACGTTTGTGGTTTCCTCAACACTCCCCACCAGCTATTTCTAAAGGGCCGGCCGATGTATGGGAAATGAACGTAACTCTGGGGACGCCAACTCCCCACCTCACCAATGGCAGATGGGTGTACTCCGTCTTCTCTATTGCTTTCCGTTGTAACCAACGAATGGTTGGAACGTTCGGGGAGAACTCGGCAGGGCGGGAGGCGGGCCAGGTTTCAAATGGGAAGCATTACATTTTGCTAAATCATGTATTTATTCCTGATTAAAATAAGCCTAATAAATATTTAATTATCGGGGACTCCCCTCGTGGTCCAATGGTTGAGACTTCGCCTTCCAATGTAGTTGGTGGGGGGAGGGATGCGATCCCAGGTCAACGGGCTAAGGCCCCACAAGCCTCACGACCAAAACATAAAACAGAAACATGTTTTAACAAACTCAACAAAGACTTTAAAAGTGGCCCACATGAAGACATCTTTAATTCTTGGCATGCTGGGGAGAGGTTCCTGGGTGAGGCCTCTGGGTGGTTAGTTCAGAGGCTCTGTAGGTTAAGGATTTTTAAAGAAACTTGCAGCTGTAGAGAGAGGAGACCAGGGAACACAAGAGGAAGCCACACTGGTCGGTGTATCGGTGTCTCCTTGAGGTGCAGTCATAAGAAAACAGGGTTTCGTGACTTTTGAGGCTGTCTTATCCATTGGGGCTGGACACCCAAGATCCAGGGAGATAACAACCTCTTAGCGATTGTTACGAAAGTCTGGTCTCGCCTAGACACTCCTGCGTGTTACTTGTGATAACTCTGCAATTTGTTCTTCCAAGAATTCCTTCCACAGATATGTTTTTGGACACCAGCTAGATACCAGATGCTATTCTAGAGGCTGCGACCATTGCAGTGAAACCAGAAAAGGACCCTGCAAGCAAGCAGGGGGCAGGCGGTGTCCTTCCCAACCTAAGTCCCCAGGGGAGGCTCTCCACTCCTTGCGTCCCCTCCCTTCTGCCTGAAGTTCCTGGCAACCCAGACCCAGCCCCTCAGATGACAGCAAGACCGTAGGATGACAGAGAAACACATAGAAGGAATGTGGCCCCAGAGAAATCATGAGATATCTGGACTCCCCGCCTGGGAAAATGTTATGGGAAAGATAAAACAAAAAACTCACGTTATTTAAGCTGCTTTCATGATGGGTCTCCTTATTAAAGCAGTTGAGCATTTGCTTCAAAGTGCAGAGAAATAAAAGGGCTCCCCAGTTGGCTCAGTGGTAAAGAATCCGCCTGCCAATGCAGGAGACTTGAATTCTATCCCTGGGTCGGAAAGATCCCCTAGCATAGGAAATGGCAACCCACTCCAGTATTCTTGCCTGGAAAATCCCATGGACAGAAGTACCTGGTAGGTTACAGTCCATGGGGTTGCACAGAGTCAGACATGACTGAATGACTGAACACACACACTCTCACACAGAAATAAACCTGATTTGCAGATAGTGAGGTAACTATAAAAATCCAATGGACCCAGCAGACAAAGTATTAGAGACGATAAGAAAGCTGAGCAGATGCAGAACCAACTTAGTTCCCAACACCTATGTTTACTGACTGGAGAGTAACACAGAACACATGAAATCACTTATGAAGGGTCTTGCCTCACAGCAAGTTTGCAAAGCTTTTATGGAGAAAAGTTCAAAACTCTATGAAAAGATAAGGAGTCAAAAATACTATGGGCCTGGTTATAGGGTTAAGCTAATATAAGAACTAACATCCTAAAAACATATTTTCCCAAAATGATTTGAAAAAGTACATGAAGTTCAGTTCAGTCACTCAGTCATGTCCGACTCTTTGCAACCCCATGAATCGCAGCATGCCGGGCCTCTCTATCCATCACCAACTTCTGGAGTTCACTCAGACTCACGTCCATCGAGTCAGTGATGCCATCCAGCCATCTCATCCTCTGTCGTCCCCTTCTCCTCCTGCCCCCAATCCCTTCCAGCATCAGAGTCTTTTTCAATGAGTCAACTCTTTGCATGAGGTGGCCAAAGTACTGGAATTTCAGCTTTAGCATCATTCCTTCCAAAGAAATCCCAGGGCTGATCTCCTTCAGAATAGACTGGTTGGATCTCCTTGCAGTCCAAGGGACTCTCAAGAGTCTTCTCCAACACCACAGTTCAAAAGTATCAATTCTTTGGTGCTCAGCTTTCTTCACAGTCCAACTCTCACATCCATGCATGACCACAGGAAAAACCATAGCCTTGACTAGACGGACCTTAGTCGGCAAAGTAATGTCTCTGCTTTTGAATATACTATCTAGGTTGGTCATAATTTTTCTTCCAAGGAGTAAGCGTCTTTTAATTTCATGGCTTCAGTCACCATCTGCAGTGATTTGGGAGCCCAAAAAAATAAAGTCTGACATTGTTTCTACTGTTTCCTCATCTATTTCCCATGAAGTGATGGGACCGGATGCCATGATCTTCGTTTTCTGAATGTTGAACTTTAAGCCAACTTTTTCACTCTCCTCTTTCACTTTCATCAAGAGGCTTTTTAGCTCCTCTTCTCTTTCTGCCATAAGGGTGGTGTCATCTGCATATCTGAGGTTATTGATATTTCTCCCGGCAACCTTGATTCCAGCTTGTGTTTCTTCCAGTCCAGTGTTTCTCATGATGTACTCTGCATATAAGCTAAAGTACATGAAACTACTGTCCAATTCCCATCAGGAATATTTTTAAAAATCAGTGAACTTATTCTGGATTCCTGGGTAGCTCAGTGGTAAAGAACCCACCTGCCAGTGCAGGAGACACAGTTTTAATTCATGGTTTGGGAAGAGATCCCCCGGAGAAGGAAATGGCCACCCACTCCAGTATTCTTGCCTAGGAAATCCCATGGACAGAGGAGCCTGGTGGGCTACAGTCCATGGGGTCTCAAAGAGTCAGATGTGACTTAGTGACTGAACAAAAACGTTAAAACATATCCCAATATATATACAGAAGCATCAAAGCCCATGAATAGAGAGGGCAATTTTGACTAAGAGAAGTAGCAGGGTGGATGAGTACTCCTAAGAGGTACATGTGAAAACAGGGTTCTGGACCCAAACTAGCATCTCCCTCGCCCCCAGATGATTTAATGGACTTAGCGTGGTCTTAGATGCCCTCTTTGAACCAGGAGCTGAGCTAAATACTAAGGAGATTAGTTGACTCATTGGAAAAGACTCTGAAGCTGGGAGGGATTGGGGGCAGGAGGAGAAGGGGACAACAGAGGATGAGATGGCTGGATGGCATCACCGACTCGATGGACGTGAGTCTGAGTGAACTCTGGGAGTTGGTGATGGACAGGGAGGTCTGGCGTGCTGCAATTCATGGGGTCGCAAAGAGTCGGACACGACTGAGCGACTGAACTGAACTGAACTGAACTGAAGGAGATGAATCCTGTACCCAGTCAAGACTGCAGTCACAGTAGAAATGGAATAAGCTGTGCTAGAAAACATGACAAGCAAGTAAAACAAATCAGAATTCCTAAAAGTCACCAAACAGAAGTCTCTTCACCACAGTGAGATTCTTTCTGTTTTAGAGATGGAGAAAGGCTTCGAGGTCCCATCCAGCTGAGCCCTAAAGGTGGAGTGAGTTTCCAGGTGGAAAACAGGACGTGCTGACCACAGATCAGCGTGGAAAAGATCTAGAGGAAGGCATGGCATTTTCTAGGAATGGTGGTGGAGCTGGTGAGCCTGGGCTGCAGGGTTTGTGTGGGAAAGGTGAGAGGAAAATTTAGCGTGAGGCCAATTCCCGGGGCCTGGAGCTCACTCTGAGGAATGCAGAATTGGGGCAATGTTGTAGGGAAGCCATGGAAACTTTTTCTAAGTCCTGTAAATCACAGTGTGGAGGACACGACCTCTTCTACCTTCTCTTAAAACTGGTCAAGGGGTCAGTGCCACAGAATTCAGGCTTGCAACACGGCCTCCCCTTCCTTCTTCAACCTCCCACGAGGGTAGGTGAAATCTCCCACCTCCCAACCTGCTTTTGTTTGGAATTGCCTTTGCTTGGCATTGGACATGGGGAACTGGGTTTCTTAAGTTCCCACAGGGTGCAGCACACTTTACAAACCTCATATCGTGACTCCTCGAATCCTCAGGATACAGAATTAATCACACCCATTTTATCCATGAAGCAGGTAAAGTAAAGGGTTTCACCCAAGGCCAGCATCTTAATGCAAGCTTGTCTGATTCTAGGCTCTTTCTCTGACACATTGAGATCCTGAACGCATCCCAGCCTCTTGGAGAAACATTCTCACAGTGTGGAAGAACACAGGATTCGGCTTCACAGGTTCCAGCCCCTAAAACAGTGCCTTCTTGACTGTGTGTTCTTTAGCAGGTCACTAAACATCTCTGAGCCTTGGCTTTCTCATGTCTAGATTAGAAACAAAATAAATGTCCCTTGCAAATCAATGTCAGGAACCTATGAGATCATGTATTGAAATGGATTTATGGCCCCACACATTTAAGCTATTAATTATCACAGGAGTCTGTCTCGTTCAAATTTCAATAGTTCTGGCCCCAAGATTTGCAGAAAGACTGAAGATTTTATCCAAGAATATATCACCACCTCACTTTCATTCCTCCAAACATCTGTTGGTAGAGAGCACGTTGAAGGAACTGCTAATATATTGAAGTATTTTAGTTCTCTCTGTTCCAAATAATTTCACATGCATCCCAAAGACTGCAGGGAACAGTTGTAAAAGCTGTCTCTAAATGACTAAAACAGAAGGAGGATTTATTTTTAAATACACTACCATTTGTTAAAACAGATTCGTTTTTGAAATTCCCCAAACATCTAAACCCTCCAGAACTTCTGAAAGGAAAATTCTGCCTTCTGGGCCTACTGGAAGGCATTTTTGGTGTCCTCTGGGTCCCCTCGAGCGTCTGGTTTCTGAGAGGGCCCTGGGGGAGTCCCTCTGGGTTCAACCCAAAGCCAGGAAGGTCTGCTTTCAGTCCCAGAAACTGCAAGGCGTTTGTGCTCAGAGCTCCTGCCACGCAGACGGACCCCGTACGCGGGGACAGACTGAAGACCACCCGAAGCGAAGGACAGGAAACATAGGACAGAGGTGGGAGGAAGGGAAGCGGACCGGCCTGTGGGTCCCAGGACACACACCACGGCTCCCCTACCCAGGTTTGCGAGCCAGCTGCTTCACTGGCTGTGTGTCAATCATGGAGCATCAACCGTAACACAGCGGTGTTGCGTGCCCCGGGCTCTGTGGAGAGCCGGGCACTGCTGGCCCCTGCTGTCCTGGAGTTGACAGTCTGTGGGAGAGACACACGTGGCAGGAAGAGTAATTCTGGGCTGGTGGGGAAGCGGGAGAAAGGCTGGATGAGATTTACAGGTGGCAGCGGCCACAGGAAGGGGGTCCGACCCGAGGCTGGAAAGTCTGGAAGGAGTCCCTGAAAGACGAGTAGGTCGGGAAAGAGAACGACGGGAGAAAAGCACTTCAGGCAGAGGAGAGCACCTGGAGGAGGCTGAACAGAGCACAGACTTCTCAGTGACTTCTAGAAGGCTCTGTGGCTGCTGGAGATAGAGAAAGCGGCAGGAGGGGCCGCTGCTTCTCAGGGCGGAGACAACGCCCATCCGGCCTCAACTGTGCGCTCTGAACTGACACTTCTCTACCCTCCTCGTGGACACGGGTTTGGACCCCAGGAAGGCTGGACAGAGCTGGGTGTGGTTTGATGGCCTTAGAATCGCCAGGTGGTCATGTCACTGGCCCTGACGGTTCTCCATTGCTCTTTCCTCTGAGTCACTTAACAGTCTCCTCACTGCTCTCTTTTCCTGCAGCGCCACCCCCTTACATGCCCCAGCAAGCTCTAAAAGTCTGGCCCGTCGATGGTAAGAGTGTTCACAGTACCACTACTGCCAGTAGCCAAAAGGGGAAAGCAACTCAGATGTCAGTCTGCAGACGAATGGGCCAACAAAGCATGGTGTACACACACAATGCAATATCACTCGGCCTTAAAAATAAATGAAATTCTGATGCATGCTACGACGTGGATGAACCCTGAGGACCTGAAACGAGCCGGTTACAAAAGGACAGACCTCATAGGATTCCACTAACATGAGATGAATTCGTATTAGAGTGGGAAAATTCACAGAAGACAGAAAGAACAGACGTTACCAGGGGCTGGGAGGAAAGGAGAGTGGGGAGATAGCGCTTAATAGGTGCAGAGTCTCTGTTTGGAATGATGAAAAGGTGCTGCTGACGATGAACACTGACGGTCGCACAACGTTGTGAATGTACCCAATGCCAGTGAATGGTACACTTAGTAACGGTTAAGATGGGAAACCAAACCGGCAAACAAACAAAAGCTGTCAAGGGCTCACATGCACTCAGGATAAAACCCAAGGTGTTCAGTGCAGTCTGGCTGCTCGCTGCCTCCCAGCCTCCACTCCACGGTCCAGGCAGACCCTGCCCTCCAGCCGCACTGCATGATGGGCAGATGCCAGTGAGGAGCCCCTGATGCCAGGACTCTGGCTGCGTGCCAGCACAGCCTGCGGCATCAGCATGCACAGTCCCTCCCCCAGGGCACCCCCTGCTCCCTGAGCTTGGTGGGGGGCTTCTCTCTGAGCTGCCATAAGACTCTCTTTTACACAGCTGCTTAAAGTGTCTGTTCCCTCTCTCTCAAGTAAACTACAAGCTTCCTGAAAACTAGGGCACAGATCATGTAGTAAGGCACTTCCAGCAATGAGCATAGTACCTGGCACCAGTTGGACGTCCAATAAAATTAGAAGCTAATCAGAACAGCCAACAGGGCTTATGCTGTGGTCAACAGGTGGTTTCCTCCATCATAGTTATTCCATCCCTATCATTGTCATATCACCGTCATCATCACTTTCACCACCTTCATCACCATTATCATCATTAACACTACCCTGTCTACAGGATTAGTACTTAAGCTACGAGTAGCTATGAGTAGCCAGTAACATCCTGGCTCGTGTATGCATAGAAAGATGGCCATGGGCAGGACACCAATTCAGAACAAAGGAAAAAAGGAAATCCAAGCAATCGAAGTCAGGTGCGGGAAGGAAGAACCATCTTCAGCAAGACTGAAGACAGAGTGGGCAGCTCACCATCAGCACAGCTCTCCGGAAGAGTCTGGAGTTGGCAGCCCTGGTGTTTACAAGATGGATGCTGGCCACATCGGCTCCGCCACGGTCTGCTGCCAGGGTCACGCGCCGAGGGTCCCCGCCAAACGCTCGGATGTGGGTCTGCACCCAGGTCAGAGCCACCACCTGGTCCAGCAGCCCCCAGTTGCCGCTCAGCTCGCTGGACCCTTAAGAAAGAGGAAAGCCTTTAACCCTCTGTGATCGTGCACCCTGGATGCAGCTGATCAGGCACATGGCGCCTGTGGGGGACCTAGACTCCCATCCACTCAGGTCAGGATTGTGGTTTCTCAGTACGGTGGGAGAGCCTGGGCTCTGGAATCAGGCGCATCCAGATGGGATTCTCCCATCAGCCTTTGCCAACTAGGAGACCATGGACACATCCCTCCACGTCTGTGGACTAAGTCTTCCCCATCCTAGAGGGGGTGACTGCTCAGATGAGAGGCAGTGTGTGTTCAGAGCCCCTGCTTGGCACATCCAGAGAAGAGGAGCTGCGCTTACTGCCCCGGATCCTCCCTGGTTGCCCCTGACTCTCCATGTCTCTTCTCCATGACGAAGGCCAGGCCAGCCTGAGCCATCAGTCTCACCCCTTCCCACCACCTTCCATGACCTTCAGCAGCACTCAGTAGAGCTGATCTTCTTTTTCATATAATTCAGGAAACATTTTGTATTTTTAGATTTTTTTTTTTTGATGAGGACTGTGTTTAAAGTCTTTATTGAATTTTTTGCAATATTGCTTCTGTTGTATATTTTGACTTCTTGGCTGTAAGGCATGCTAGCTCCCTGACAAGAGATTGAAGCTGCACTTCCTGCATTGGAAGGTGAGGTTTTAACCAGTGGACCATCAAGGAAGTCCCCAGCAAATATTTAGTGAGCGCTCAGCACTTTTAAAAAATGGAATGATTCGGACACAGAAAAACATACAGCCAGAACATTCTTCTCCGTGGCATTTGAGACACCCTATGCCCAGGCCCCATGGCCATCTTCTGAACTGAGTGGACCCTCCTTAGTCTACACCACTAAGGACCCTGGATACCAGGCCAGTCCTGGTCTGAACAGAGGCTCACGCCCTTCTTCTCTGGCAGACCCTTTGCTTCAACCACCGCCTACGTGTGGCTGACTCTCCGGATGACGTCGCTGCCCACAGCACTCTCAAGGCCCAGGTCCCTCATGTGCCTCCAGGAGGCTGTCTCACGGGCACCTCAGGTCCATTCAATCCCAAAGGGAATCATTCTAAGTCTCTTGAGTGCCCCACCAGAAGCTTTTCCTAAGTTTCTTGCCTTCTCCCTCAAACCCACCCACTCCTCTCCCGCACAGGCTTGTGGGTCTTCCCGGACTCCTCTTTCAGCTGCATCCCCTCTTCCCTCCTCCCCTGGTGCAGTGAGTGCTCCCGCACTGATCTCTGCCCTGTCTCTCCTAGAGCTGTTCGCTGGCCTCCTGTATCAGCACACTCCTCCTGCCCCTGAATTCTCTGTGTGCATCGAGTGATCTTCTAAATTGTAATTTTGATTCTCTCTCTGAGACACACACACACATCCCCAATGTGCACACACACACACACAACAATGTATACACACACACCCCAATGTACACAGACACCAGTGTATACACACACACACGTACACACATATACTAGTGTACACACACCAAGGTACACACACACACAACAAAGCGCACACACACACACACACACAAATACCAATGTACACACACAGAGACATCAATGTACACACACACCCACTGCCCCATCCCATGTAAAGTCTCCCATCTCATCTCATGGTCCTTAGGGCAGCATTTCAATTCTTCTCGTGCATTCCAAGCCCCCCAGGACCTGGTCATCCTTCTCTCGGGGCACATCTCCCTTTGTCGCTCCCCTGTCCTGTGCAGCAGCCGCCCAGGCTCCCCATTAGATGCTCAAACACAGCAGCCCTCCCCCCCCAACCCTAGGCTCGGCACATGTGACTTCCTCCACCCAGACCCCTCCCTCTGCCCTTGACCTGCTGTAGCTCCGACCTCTGACCCAGTCATCCTCCCAGTTACAGCGTCAACTCACAGGCAGCCTCGGGGGAAGTCAGGGTCCCCTTTCAGAGTACTTGTCAGCATGGGCTCCCCTGCTAGACTCCGCCCTCCACTAAAACCAGTGGCACGCAGTCAGTCCTTATGAAATGTTAAGTGAATGAAATGACTACACTTATGATAAACACGATTCAGTATCAAGTGAGAAACTATCAACAAAAACCCATTTCCCCAGATAGAAAAGCAGCAAGACCTTGCATGCTGATTCCCCAGCCTGGTGTTCACAAAGAGCTGACGAGAACACCAGCTCGGTGGACTTAATGGTTCGAATTACTCCTCCAGCTGGGGAGATGCTCAGAATTTCTTCAAACGCATTTCATGTTCTGGGTTTAATGAAGCCATTGGCACCCTTCTCTGTGGGCTTTTCTGGATTGCAGACACATTCTGTTTGTTTCCAAGGTCTCAGGGAGGGCAGGAAGGCTGGGCAGCGGCTGAACAAGACCCAGTCTGGGAGGTGACGCCCACGGCCTGCATTTCCAGGGACAATGTAGAGGCAGGGAGGGCACTGTCCCTGACTCCCAGGCCCCCATGTACCAGCTTCCCACTGACAACGCTGACATTCTGGGGTCTATAGACCCCTAGAAGTCACAGATGAGGGTGCTTTCAGGAAGCAAATCTGAACTGGGCTTCACTTTATGCCAGTACCGTGTTAAGTAGTGCAGAGAGCAAGACAGACAAGGTCTCAGCCCTCGGGGCAGACAGCCTCCAGGACAGGCACAGGGAGCAGCCAACTAGCGGATTTGAGATGGTCTAGCTCAACCCTTTTACTCCCCAGTGGAACCTGAGACTTGAAAGGGAAAGAGTTTGTTTAGTTGCAAGAAGTAAATTTTCTTTCAGATTTTATTTTTAATGTGGGACCAAAGTCTTTATTGAATTTGTTACAGTGTTGTTTCTGTTTCATGTTTTGGTTTTCTGGCCACAGGGCATGTGAGATCTTAGATTCCTGATCAGGGAAGGAACCCACACTCTCTGAACTGGAAGGTGAAGTCTTAACCACTCGGCTGCCAGGGAAGTTCCCTAGAAGCAAATTTTAGATAGAAGCGGCACTTAAATCTAATACACACTCAGTACTTTTTATCCTAACATTCAATCCAATTCAGCAAACATTTGTCAAAAAAAAAAAAAAAAAAAAAAGGAGAAATCTATGGTGTGCAAGGCACTCTGTTATTTTCATTAAAAATTTTAGGTACTCTTTTTATGGAAGCTTCTCTGCTCAGAAGCCTTCATAATTCCTTCATTCCTGCTGCACACAAAGTCTAACTTCCTGGCTTCTCCTCCCCTCTAAGATTAACTTCAGGCTTCCCTGGTGGCTCAGCTGGTAAAGAATCTGCCTGCAATGCAGGAAACCCGGGTTCGATCCCTGGGTTGTGAAGATTCCCTGGAAGAGGGTCTGGCAACACACTCCAGTATTCTTGCCTGGAGAATTCTATGGACAGAGGAGGCTGGTGGGCTACAAGTCTCATGGGGGGCGGGGGATGTCTCAAAAAGTCAGACAAAACTGAAGCAACCAAGCAGTAGCAGCAAGATTAACTTCAGCCCATTTGAGCAGTCTGCGTTCCCTTCATTTTCCAACACCCATCCTAGTCTAGACCTCGGGGTCTGCTCATCGCCTGTGCTCATCACCCTACAGTCTGGTCTTGGCTGAGCTCCATTCTCTTCATCTTCAGGGCTGAGCTCTGGTCTCACCTGGCTCAGCCCTGCCACAAATATGCAGCAAGCAGTGCTGCCGGGGGCATGAAACTGGACAGGGCTGCTCTCTGCTGGCCCGGCATGTATAGTCCAGGAGGGAGCCCAGGATGTGAGGGGAAGATCTCTGGACAACGTGATCATGCATCTCTCCAACTGCCTCACCCCACCCTGATCTAATCCTCCAGCTCTGTTCACCCCACTCTCTGGTCAAAACACACCAGCAAGCATGCAGTTGTTCCCTCATGGTCTAAATGACTCTTGCTTGCTCATTTGATTTATTCAGTTATCTTTCTAAAGCTCCTCAGCTAGGCTCACAGCAGTTCTTTCCCCAGGTCTTGTTGATGGCTATCAATAAAAGGGATCATGGTGCATGGGCTTTGCAGGTGGGTTATGGAGCCAGACCAGTCAGGCACTGGTCTTACTCCATCCCCTACAAGGTGAGCAGGGCCCTGGATGAGTTACTTAATGTGACTTGACTGTCTCCATCTGTAAAATGGGATAATAACAACTTCAACAGGTTGTTATGATGATTAAATTTGTTAAGATTTGTAAAAGGAATAGAATGATGCAGAGCCTAGGTCCAGCTCTTATCTCACAGATGCCCTTTGTGGGGTCTATGTCGTCGTCAGCAACAGAAGTTGCACTGGTGATGGAGCAGAACTCCAGGCCTGTTCTGATCAAAACAGGGAGCAGACCCTTCAGAGGGGAGGCTTTAAGGGGAAGCTCTGAGTGCTCCCGGGATGATGGGGTGATGGGCACATTACGGGGCCTGGCCTTCAGTCTGGCTCCCAGGCCAAAGCACACTTCCTCTGCTCCCAGACCCTGCAGGAGGCCTGAGGGCCATGGCCCACCCACTCCTCTGACCCTGCAGGCCCCTAGCCCCGGGTCCCCTCACTGCATTGCTTTGCCAGAGAGAGGAGGGTAATCACTGTACCCCACGCTGGCGGGGTCTGTCCTGCCTGTGAGATCCAGGCAGGGGGACCTCTTCACTCCCTTTCCACCTGCTCTTCATCAGGAACCATGCTCCTTCTAAGTACTGTTGAGTTTGGGCTTTTCTCTCTGAGAACACGAGTTTGTCTAGTCAGCCGCAGAGCTGACATCAGTTTCTGATTCCATCTCTCTCCCATCTCTTTCTTAATGTGCCTCTGGAGTCTGGCGCTCTCGGGGGATTATCTTCACTCTGAGCTACAACAGCAGATGCCGCGTGCATTCATCACATGAGATAAAGTACATGAAGTGGCTACTCGGCATGACTCGGTAACTGCCAGGGCTGCTGCTGGCCAGATGCAGAGCCCGGACATGGCTGCAGCAGAGCCCTCACTTATGGAGGCCCTGGCAGGGAAAAGGAAGTGGTGTTAACCCTTGGGAGCCCCTGGGAGGTGCCAGCAAGCTTCCAGATGTTTGCCTTCACATGCTTAATCTCATGAGAAGCAAGCAGCCTGGGATGGATGAGATGCGGAGGGACTGAACCCGGGTCTCTTGCATTCTAGGCATATTCTTTACCCTCTGAGCCACCAAGAGCCTAAGGGGGCTGGTAGAGGATCCACCTGCCAACGCAGTAGATGCTAAAGATGTGGATTTAATCCCTCGGGTCGGGAAGATCCCCTGGAGTAGAAAATGGCAACAGACTTCCAGTATTCTTGCCTGGAGAATCCCATGGACAGAGGAGCCTGGTTGGCTACAGTCCATGGGGCTACAGAGTTGGGGACACAATTGAGCAACTGAGGATGCACACTCAGAAGTGAGGCAGAAAGTCCCTTGACCTCTCTGAGCCCTGTGCTTTTCTCTGTGAAATGGCCACACTGTGCTGACCTCATGGAGGTACCTGGAGACTGGGACGACATCATCTGAGAAAGACATCTGGTAGAGACACGGACACTGGGTGAGCGTCACTCACTCTCTTTCTCTCTTGCTGATGAAGTTGCTTTATGCAGAGAAACAGGCAGTGTTGCAAGCCAGGAGTGAAAAGGGGTGGGTGTTCTCTGCCTTCCCCAACACTGCTCCCAGAAATGGGGCTGCCTTCCCAGAAGCCCGTGGAATTCTCCATAGATTACAGTCCATGAAATCATAAGCCCGCCCCCTCACCTACGGGTAGCATATGGAAATTCTCTTCTGTTTGGAAAAGCTCTGAGCCGGAGTCAGCCAGGTCTGTGGAAAGCCCCACACAAGCGGGTCCTGCAGGCTGGCTTCTGAGTTTCACCATCTCTTTAGTGAAAGGAGCTCCTGACTTAAGAGACATCAGTGGTGTTTTTAAAAAGAGGAAAGAAAATCCAGCAGAAGAGTCCAGTGCTCTAGCAGCCACCGCTGCCTCCCTGAAGGAAAGCCTGGAATGGGTTCATCAGCCACACTCCCCTCATTGGCACTGGTCACATGTTGCCTTAACTTGTTGCCCGTTTCATGTCCGCTGTGCAAACCTAAAGTCTTCGTTATGACACTCAAAGTCTCTAGCCACATGATCTACCCAGCCCTATCCCCCAAGGCCCCAGGGTTCTGCTCACGCTGCATGCCTGCCTTGCTCACCCAGGCTCTGGAGAAGCCATGGTTCTGGCCACGTTACCTCCCACCCGCCCAACCATATCCATCACACAAGACATCCCAGGTCTTAAATGAGACCCCCAAAGAACAGAAATGATGCTCAGTGCTGTCCTTGAGGATACGCAAAGCCCATCACAGCCTCTGGAGCCCCTTCACGCATAGCACCTAGCGTGAGTCTCACAGTGACTTTGGAAGTTGGGTTAAAATTACTCCTATTTTACAGAGGAGAAAACTGAGACTTGGAGAAAGGGAGGGTTTTGTCCAAGGTCACACAGACAACACTTGGCTCTTTGGATTCCCAGACCAGGAATTCCCATTCCCATCTCTGCCCACCACAGCTGCCTAACAAACAACTGCTCTACCACTGGAGGTTGGGTGGGGTTGGGTGGAGTTGGGTTGGGGTGGAGATGAAAGAAAAGACATCATCCGTGGATGATGCTGGGATTGGTCCTAGCCTCAATTCTGCCCTGGGGGCTGCTGGGAAGGTAGAAGGTGTAACCTGAGGGATAATGTCTGTGACTGCAAAGGAGACAGGCCAGAAGCTGACGGTGATGATGGAAATCATTGTCTATGCAGCCCTTGCTCCAGGAAACGGCTCTCTGAAGGCCCCAGAGCTCTTACCCACTCCTTAGCATCTCCAGGGCAGGTGGACCCTGGTGGTGAATCCTGGCTCTGCCTTTTTTCCTGACCATGTGAGCCTGAGCAAGGGTCTAGCCCTCTGGGGTCTCAGTATGCACAAGCACACACACAGAGTTATTAATATCACAAGACAAAACACTTAAGGTACTTGGAACGGCTTCAGACACGTGGTGAGTTCCATCAGTGGCGAATGTGACCTACAGGCATCAGCATGGCTGGAGCGTCTCATGAAGGTACTGGCTATACTCAGTGGGCTGGAGGAGGGCCAGGGGCCAGGAGGGGATGGGGTTTTAGGAAGAAAGGACTAAACGCACACAAAGAACACACTTGGCTCAGGGAGTCAGCGGTCCCCACCAACCCCAGCAACTCACCGGAACTCAGGAATCCAAAGATGCCCGTTCGATAGCTGGCCGTGACCACGATGAGGTTGCCGACAGCAGCCAGGAAGGAGCCGTCCACTGCCGGCTGGTCCCCACTGCCCTTGCCCTCCGCGGCGTTGTGGAAGAACACCAGCACAGAAGCATTGGGGGCCTGCAGGGGGTGTAGAAATGTGGGGGCTGCAGGCGGCCACCTCCCCCTCCAGAGCTTGGGAATGACACCTTTGCCATGTAGGTGCCAGACGGAGCCGACACACCACTCTGGGTGTGTCAACACACCTACCCCAAGGCCAGGCAGGGGCAACAGAGCAGCCCAAGAGAGAAATGGCAAAGCTACTTTTGACTGGAAACTCCCCAATGGGGAAGGGATCCTCGATTTGAAGTCAGGAGATGGGGATCAAGCCTCTGCTCAGGCCAGCTGTGATTTCTTAGTAAGCCACGAAGCCTCTCCTAGCCTCAGTTTCTACACTTCTAAAGTGAGAAAGGGGGGAGAAGATAGAAATAAACATACCTATCATTTCCTCCCAGAGTCGGTATGAAGACCAACTACATCGTAGGTCAACTGTAAAGTACTGTCGTCACCTTCTTGCTCACATTATGGCAAAAGTTATGCTCACTGGTCACCACTCACTGGCCCTAGCTGTGAACTCTGGGACTCGAATGACCAAATCTACAGTAATAACTCACTAGCTGAGTGACCTTAGGCAAGTCACCCGACCTCTCTGAGCCTTGGGCTTTTCATCTATCCAATGGGAATGATACCTCTTAGAAGCGTCAGGAGGATCAGAAGGAAGGATGCTGTGAGGTGTTCAGCCAATGATGGGCACAGACCTCCAGAGGTGGTCCCTCCCCCGGCCCCTGCTCTTTCCAGTGCATTCAACACTGTCCGGCTCCTACACTGCCCGAGTGATGGTCTCCTCCAGGCTTTAGGTGTAGTCTCTGTCCCACTCTGCCATTTCCAATGTCTCTTATCACCTGTTCATTGGTTAATTAGTATCTATGACTTGTTTTATTCCATTCTCATAAGAACCTCATGAGCTGATGCTATTTCTCTTCCTACTTTTCAAAACAGGAAACTGGGGCACAAAAAATGTGAGTTGCCTTCTCCAGGCCAGGGAGGCAGTGGTAAGTGGCAGGCTGGTTTGGAGCCAGGACTTAATTCAACATCTCCAGGATGATCTGGCCAGCACTGGGCATCACCATCACCTTCCTCACTCTAGGCTCTATGATGCAGCCCAGAGGAGCCTCCATGTTCAGGTGCCCTTGTTCCAAATCTCACTCAGCAGCTTGCTGTGCTCAAATCTCCCAAGTGCATTGCCTCCGGCTGCTGGTGGCTCAGGGACCAGGAAGTGGAGGTGCATCACACGCACTGTGGGATCTGCCAACACGACTCACGTCTCCTAAGGTGCATCAGTTCCGTTTTCTCTCATGAGTTCTGACTCTTCCCCCCAAACAGGAAACTCAACTCAGCATCAGGATCCTAGATGCCACTTAGGCAGGTACAGGCTTCAAAACAGGGCCTAACCAGAGTCACCCGTGAATATTCACTGGAAGGACTGAAGCTGAAGCTCCAGTACTTTGGCCACCTGATGTGAAGAGCCAACTCACTGGAAAAGACCCTGATGCTGGGAAAGATTGAAGGCAGGAGGAGAAGGGGTGACAGAGGATGAGATGGTTGCATGGCATCACCAGCTCGATGGACACGAGTTTAAGCATGCTCTGGGAGTTGGTGATGGACAGGGAAGCCTGGCATGCTGCAGTCCATGGGGTCGCAAATAGTCGGACGTGACTGAGTGACTGAACTGAACTGCCTATTTCTGTTCCTCCTGCTGTAATGAAAGCCCCCTTGAGGACAGCAGCTTTATTGTGTTCATAGCTACAGCCCACGGAGAACAGATCCTCCCATCATTGGCGCTTTATGAATATCTCTTAGAGAAATGAACCCAGATAACCATGTACCATGCTCCCATGCAGGAGCTGAGAGGAGGCCCTTGAGGAACCAGGCTGGCGCTCAGCCCCTCAGGCCTCAGGGAGCCAAGAACCAGCCAGGAGAGCACGGGGCGGACCATGCTGGCAGTGCAGGATTTGGGGATTTCCAACAGGGCAGCTTTCACGGCAAACATAGCAAGGGCGGTTGAACTCACCATGTTCTGCGGGACAAACACGTTGAGATACAGGCAATCTTCGCTGACCCCAGGAGGCGTGGGCATCCTGATGCCTGGCTGCCAGCACCTGGCCCTGCAGATACAGATGGATGGCGTGTGACTTTCAGGAAAAACAATTAAAGGAACACACGCAGCCCTCCTGCATGCCCGGCAGCAGCAGCAGAACCCACTGCCCAATTCTGAAGGCCCAGCAGCCCACTGACAGTTAGGCAGCTTCAGGAAATGGTTAATGGGATTGGTGAGTAAATGCTGGAAGGAGCAGGATGACCACCAGTCTCTCTATCATGGGCCTGAGGAGTGTCCCCTGGACAAGGTGCCCGCCCAGATAGAGCAGAGGAACACGGGTGTCACCTGGGCCCCGGGGCCCTGCAGGCTTCAGTGTGCAGACCTGCTGGGATGAAGGGCCTCGACCTGCTTCTCCATCACTACAGAGTCAAGTGTGCTGCGAAACATCTCCTGGCATAAGAGCTGAGATGCATGTCTGGGACACACCTGAAGCAAGCATGATGGTTACCTGTACAAGCCTGGTTAGTACTGGGCTCTGATGGACCGAGCTCTCACTGCTCTTCACTCAAAAGCCTCAGTTCCCTCACCTGTCAAGTGGGTGGATCCTAACCCAGTGAAGTTCTCTAATTAGTGCTTATATGTTTCTTTTGTCTCCCAGTGGTGACTTCCATGGCTTTCTGCATCCTTCTGCCACTGTCCTAGCTTAAGTCTTCCTGTCGCTCGCCTGGAATATCCCAGAGCCTCCTGCTCATCCCTCTGTCTGGTCCTGAGCTCCTAGAGCTGCCCACCAACTGGCCGTGGGCAGTGATGGACAGGGAGAATGTGGCTGTGTCCTCGGGACAGAGCTGTGGAGGGAAAGGCCGTGGGGCGAGAGAGGCAGGCACGGGTGCTCCTTCCACAGGTACTCTGAACATGCTTTCATCAGAAAAATAACAAAATTGTATCCCATCTTCAACTATCTACAGTGGTACATGCATGGGAGGGAATGGGCAAAATTGAAAAGCAGAGGAAGGAAAATAGGATATTCCATTTTTCTCCCATTTTTGAAAACTCCTTTTAATATCATTTCTATTGGGGGAATGAAAAGGCCTTTTACATTATTATTATTTTTTAATTATTATTATAAGCTCCTATGCTTTTCCTTCTCTGCTTATTTCTCAGCCCCACTGAGATCAGATGTAGCTGGGAGGTTGAGTTCCAGCCACTGCCACGGTGGGGCACGAGATGAACCTGCTCCACCCATGGGCGTGGCCCAAGGAAACCTCCCCTGCCCTAACAGCCTCTTTTTCCTGGACGCGAAGTCAACGGAGGTTCCTAGAAGGAAACTTGGAAGATCTGTGCTGAAGAAGACACGCCAGCCTGGGTCCCCGCATCACTGCATGGAGCAGAGCCCACCAGCCCCTCCATCACCAAAGGAGGCAAGACCAAGACAATGTTAAGTCACCAACAAGTGGGGGTTTATGGGTAAAAGCACTCGACGTCATCTTAGCTAATGTATCCCCAATCCTCAAATTCTATCAACTCTCACCTTGAAGGCTTAGAATGGGAGAAGGCTTCTCTGGACACCACACCCCCCCCAAGATGTATTCCACTCCATCCTTACCGTGGCTTGGTGGCTTCCCAGGACCCAGTCCAGTTCAAGTGCTCAGGGGCCCGGAAGCGTTTCTCCCCCAGGGGCGGGGCGGCATACGGAACTCCCAGGAACTGGTCCACTGGCTTCCACGAAGTGCCCACTTGAATGGCCTGCGACCTGCCCAGCAGCTGGCCGTGGGTGGCGATGGGCACTGAAGGTGGAGATGTCCCAAGGCCGGGGAGAGGGATGTCTGGGGCAGGGGAAGGAAGAGAGCACAGTACATGCTCTGTTCAGGGGTATTCTAGACATGTTTTAAGAAACAAATCAAAAAGCCCAAACACTGCTTTCTGTACTTAAAAATGATGTTAGTTATTCATTCAGGCCCCAATAACTTAAGTCTAGTCATGTTAGTGTCTAATGTGGAAAAAAAAAAAGAAAAAAGAAACCCAACAAAGACACCTGATCTTCCCCAGGCACTGAGCAGTCCTTCCCTCAGCTCTGTCATCTCAAGTTCTTTCCGAGGAGATCACCCAGGCCCACAAACCCTGACTCGGCTCCCTGGGACCAGATGTCATCACGATTCTGGATTACTCGGATTTTAAAAAGAACAGAGGGGCCCAGACCATGCAAGGTCCAATCCTCCAGGGGAGTCTGGACTTGAGCCCCACCACTGGACCTGCCAATTACTTCCGGGAGGAAATGTATGGGCTGGTCCAGCTAAGAGGGATGAATACCCAATATCATTTCTTCGGTCAACTTTGGGCCAGATTTTGACCCCAAATGAGTTTGCCAAAAACTTACAAAAATATTTTTTTCTGACTTTAAGATTGCTTGGATTTTAGAACTGTCACTGAGGCACTGCAGACCTGGTAAGCACATTTCACTGGTGAGGAAGTGGTTTTAGGGGCTGAGGGTGGGTAGCTGTCAGGACGTCAAGGTGATGAGGTAAGATTCAAAGCTGTACTTTTCTGAGCCCCAGCTCTGCCCATGGGGCCGAGGTTCACACGGGGTCAAGGGTCGGGCCTGGGCTGCAGCACTCATCCTCCCTTTGTGCCTGTCTGGATCCCACCTGGTCCTTTAGGTCAGGCTGGTGCTGCCGGCCATCCCGCCCCTCCCAGCAGTGCTAATCTCCAGACACGTATCAGCCTCCCTGTAGCCTTATCTTATCTCCTCTGCTGTATTCCCTCACATTCATTCATTGAGTCAATATACTTTTATCATCTCAGTTTAGTTCAGTTCAATCACTCAGTCTTGTCTGACTCTTCACAATCCCTTGTCAATCTCTTCGCAATGGACTGCAGCAAGCCAGGCTTTCCTGTCCATCACCAACACCTGAAGTTTACTCAAACTCATGTCCAAGGAGTTGGTGATGCCATCCAACCATCTCATTCTCTGTTGACCACTTCTCCTCCTGCCCTCAATCTTTCCCAGCATCAGGGTCTTTTCAGATGAGTCAGTTCTTCGAATCAGGTGGCCAAAGTATTGGAGTTTCAGCTTCAGCATCAGTCCTTCCAATGAATATTCAGGACTGATTTCCTTTAGGATGGACTGGTTGGATCTCCTCGCAGACCAAGGGACTCTCAAAAGTCTTCTCCAACACCACAGTTCAAAAGCATCAATTCTTCAGCGTTCAGCTTTCTTTATAGTCCAACTCTCACATCCATACATGACTACTGGAAAAACCATAGCTTTGACTAGACAGGCCTTTGTTGCCAAAGTAATGTCTTTGGTTTTTAATATGCTATCTAGGTTGGTCATAACTTTTCTTCTAAGGAGCAAGCGTCTTTTAATTTCATGGCTGCAGTCACGACCTGCAGTTATTTTGGAACCCCCAAAAAATAAAGTCTGTAACTGTTTCCACTATTTCCCTATCTATTTGCCATGAAGTGATGGGACCAGGTGCCATGATCTTCGTTTCCTGAATGTTGAGTTTTAAGTCAACTTTGCCACTCTCCTCTTTCACTTTCATCAAGAGGCTCTTTAGTTCTTCTTTGCTTTCTGCCATAAGGGTGGTGTCATCTGCATATCTGAGGTTATTGATATTTCTCCTGGCAATCTTCATACCAGCTTTTGCTTCATCCAGCCCAGCGTTTCTCATGATGTACTCTGCATATAAGTTAAATAAGCAGGGTGACAATATACAGTCTTGATGTACTCGTTTCCTCATTTGGAACCAGTCTGTTGTTCGATGTCCAGTTCTAACTGTTGCTTCCTGACCTGCATACAGAGTTCTCAAGAGGCAAGTCGGGTGGTCTGGTATTCCCATCTCTTCAAGAATTTTCAAGAGTTTGTTGTGATCCACACAGTGAAAGGCTTTGGCATAGTCAATTAAGCGGAAGTAGATGTTTTTCTGGAACTCTCTTGCTTTTTCGATAATCCAACAGATGTTGGTAATTTGATTTCTGGTTCCTCTGCCTTTTCTAAATCCAACTTGAACATCTGGAAGTTCACAGTTCACATACTGTTGAAGCCTGGCTTGGAGAATTTTGAGCATCACTTTACTAGCCTGTGAGATGAGTGCTAGCTCAGGCTCAGTGCCAAATGTCATTTTCAGGGGCTTAAGACAGGCGGCCTGTGTCTGGTTCCCACAGGTGTTAGGGCCTCACCCAGAGGAAACCAACACTGGTGAAGAGATTCTGTGTGTGTGTGTGTATCTGTGTGTGCGTACACATGTGTGTGCAGTCTCTCTTATTTATTTCCAACAGGTGTGTTTTCTTTGCTCCAATTCACTGTGGGCCAATGGCGAGAGAAAGCTTTGCAGCTTGGTCCGCAGCTCTGTCTGTCTAAAATACACATTTATGATGAACATAAATGTGGGAGAGGAGGCAGACCAACAGATAGGCGGAAGTTTACCCATTCCTCAGGAGTTTGGTACTATGCCGTGGCTCAACTGGAGGTGGTTTTGACCCCAGGAAACATTTGACAATGTCTGGAGATATTCTGGGGTTGTCACAGGAATGAGGACAGGTCTGAGCTCCTAGTATCTCATAGGATGGAGGCCAGAGCTGCTATTAAACAACCTATGATAGAGACAGCAGGTCATCCAGTCATCCAGTCCCAGGTGTCAGTAGTGTCGGGGCTGAGACCCCCTGGTGTGATGTGCATTCATGACCTCCAGGCCACTGAGGGTCCACGTGGTGAGGAGGAAGCAATGAACGGACCTGTGTTTGTGTGAGGGACCAGCTGCTTTAGAAAAACCTCATGGCTCTTTTGACCCTCGATTTTCCCATCGCCTAGAAAGGAACAGTAGCTGTCCCTACAACACAAAGATGTCAGGAAGAAATAACACGATGCCTGTAATGTCCCAAGCTCAGTGCCTGGTGCTTGACCGGAGACCAACATGTGAATGAATGAATGGGGAGAGGGAAGGAAGGAAGGAAGAAAGGAAGGAGGGAAAGATAGAAGGAAGGAGGGAAGGAGTAGAGGGGTGAAAGAAAGAAAGAAAAAGGAAGGACAAAAGGTAGAGAGAACAGAAGGAAAGAGTGAGTGAAAACTTGGTTGTTCACACAGTGGCATGTGAGTTATAACCCAAAGTGGAAACTTGGGATGGAAAGAAATACGTGCTGCTTTATAATCTGGCCTCGATCGCAAATCATGCCTGCTCTCACCCCCACAGTTCCTTCCTTCTCACAAGATTTCCTGTTTCAATTGCAAATCACAGGCTCTCAGGCCAGCATTCAGGACCGACCATGGATGCTAAGGCAGTGAAAACTCCCAAGGTCAGCTCTTTTGCTCTGCAGGAAACAGCCACATTTCATGAACGTGGCATCATCTCAAGCAGGGAGCAGAGACAGAAAGTATAAAAGCTAAAGAATTTTGAGGGAATGCAAGCCTGCTTTCCCACGGACACTGGTATTTAGGCCTCCCTCCAGAGGCTGCCCAATGTATCCCAGATGGAGTGAGATCCAACATGGGAAAAATATCTGCTGTGCGTTTCTCCCTTTTGAAATCTTTTGCAGAAGTGGAGATTCTTTCTAGAATACCCATATATTTAGGTTCTGTGACTATTTGGATTAAGAAAATTATTTGTAGCTCTATATGTACTTTAGGTGCAAATAAACAAATGTCTATGTAGACACACGTGGGCATGTGTCCTATGCTGGAGAGTGAGCATTTCATGCTGAATTTGAGACACAGAGAATTCAGAGAGAAGCAGTCTAGTTTGTTTTACAGAACTCATACCTCAAAGTGAAGGCATTTCTCAGCAGGACTACTGTGCAGATTGGCCACACTATGGATGAAATCTATTTAACTCAACCAAATGATATAAGCATCCTGAGAGTCCCTTGGACTGCAAGATCAAACCAGTCCCTCCTGAAGGAAATCAGTCCCGAATATTCATTGGAAGGACTGATGCTGAAGCTGAAACTCCAATACTTTGGCCACCTGATGCAAAGAACTGACTCATTGGAAAAGACCCTGATGCTGGGAAAGACTGAAGGCAGGATGATAAAGTGATGACAGAGGATGAGATGGTTGGATGACATCACCAACTCGATGGACATGAGTTTGAGCAAGCTCCAGGAGTTGGTGAAGGACAGGGAAGCCTGGCGTGCTGCAGTCCATGGGGTCACAAAAGTTGGACACGACTGAGTGACTAAACTGAACTGAATAGCAGGCTAGCCTTAAGATTAAGGGCCCAAGACCTTAGTTTATAGGAATCAAAGCACTCCTAAGCCTGGGGACCTTCTCCTGATCTAAACACTGAGGTGGAGGAAAGGGGGAGAGAGGATATCCCTGGATCCAGACAGCCCTGAAGGACCATTAATACTCGAGGAAAAGGTGGGGCCAAATCCACTGCTACTTGGTCTTATAAATAAAGTTTTATTGGTACCCATTCATGCCCATCGACCTATTATTGTCTGTGGCCACTTTCTTGCTTCAACAGCAGAGTTCAGTAGCTGTAACAGAGACTTGTAGCTGTGAAGCCTAAAATATTTATTATCTGACTCTTTACAGAGAGAGATCACTAACATCTGCTCTTGTAGATAAGATGGCAGACTCAGCCAACATTTCTAAAAAGTTATTCATTCAATCCCATAAGCATGTCTAGTGAGGGGGTATCCCCCAGGGCCTCGGCTCCCGGGTTTCCTGTTCTATAGCTCACATCATTTCATTTTAGGCTGTAATTATGTGCTGCTTGCTCCTTGCCTGCTTCACCCCTGCATCCCCAGCACCCAGCACAAGGGCTGACACATGATAACACGTTACTGGATGTTTCTAAACTAAACCCAGCCAGGAACAACCACACTCTTTGGTGATGGTGATATGGTAGCTAGGCAACACAGTTTTGTGGGAGAGGATTGCCTCTAGAGATAGGAGACCTGGCTCCAAGTCCCTGTTCTGTCATCACTAGTTGTATGATATCAGAGAAGTAACCTAACTTCTCTGGACCAGAGTCTCCTGGTCTCTAAGAAAGGGATCAATCCTTTATCTTGATATCTCACAGGATAACATGAGGATCCAACAAGATAAGGTATGTGAAACAACTTTATAAACTCTGAAACAGTACTAAAAAGTGGCCTAATGAATTTTTTTATGCAGAAACTCGAATGCCAAAATGGCACCTATAACTCAAAAGAAGTCATGAATACAGACAGTGCAGAGAAGTTCTAGGTCAGAAGTAGGCTTTTTTGTCTTCCTTCAGTTCATCCGGTGTAAGTGCCACATAGCCTAAGATGACTTTGACTGACTTTTCCTTAAGAACCTCAAAAGCCGCCGCCAATGAGTCACCACATGCTCCGACAGTCCCTCCCAGCCATACCCAGGCCCTCGGGAATGTCTGCAAAGACACAGGCTGGCACTTACTTGGCTTCCGGTAGATGTAGGTGGCCTCTTCGTGGAGCAGAAGTTGGCAGTTCTGGGCCTGCAGGCTATGTGTGCAGCTCTGGGTATCAGCATAGAACATACACCTCACAGCTCCAGGTTGGGTCTGCAGAGTGGTGACAAGGCAGTCCTGGTGACGGGAACACTCTGCGGAGGAGAAGAAGGGTGGGGATTGAGCCTGAGAGATCATCTCAGTCAAGTATTCAAAAGTACATTCATAAATCCACGCATCCACTGATCCATCCATCCCGTTATGATCCATGAATCCATCCATCCATCCATCCATGCATCCTGCCATCTAACCATACATCCATGAATCCATGCATGCATCATTCCATCTATCCAAGCATCAGCCGCTCATCCATTCATGTAATTATACATCCGTGAATCTGTGTATCATCCATCTGCCCACTCTTCCATTTGTCCCAAGACAACCTGAGGTGCCTGGCAGGAAGGAATTCATCTGAGAGAGAAGACGTGCGTGAGCACTCCTCTGCAGTCTCCTCGCTTTCCTTCAGGGTCAGCCCAAAGCCACAGTTTCTCAGAGCATAAGCCCGCTAGACATCCTTCGTCCAATCACACTTCATGAATCTACACATCCACTTATTCATCACCCATTAACCTATCTAATTATGCATGCATGCATACGAACACTCACTCCTTCATTGTAGCACCTGGCCCAGGGCTAGAATCTTGGAATGAAACAGTGGGGGAGGGGGGGGGACTCAACTCTCCCATCAATCTGTTTTCCACACAACAATCAGGGTTTTCTTTGGTTATTTATCCACAAATATGCTCTTGTCATTTTTCTGTTTAAAGCACCTTCATGGCTCCCCACTGGCCTCGGAATTAAGTCGTACAGGACAAGGCTGTTCATGCTCTAGCCCATGCCTTCCTCTTCAGCCTCATCTCCCTCTGCCTCCTGCCTCATCACACTCACCATGTTCCATCAAGGGTTATGTCCTTTCCCATGTACACCAGGTCCTGCCCTAGACAGTTTAAATGATTCATGGCATTAGGATATTTAGTCCTAAGAACAGCCGTGAAAATAATGACATTTCATTCAATTGAGCAAACCGTGCCTTGCCTAAAGCCCTTATTCATGCCTAATCTCTGCAATGTGGCACCACCCAGAGTTGTACAGTGTACAACCTATACAACTGTACATGGCAGCCCTGTCTGTAATTTGTGCATGTTGTTATCCAGCCTTGTAGAGGAGGAGATCCATGGAATCTCAAAATTGCAGAAGCACAAATGGGCTTCCCTTCTGGCTCAGCTGATAAAGAATCTGCCTGCAATGCAGAACTGGGTTTGATCCCTGTGTTGAGAAGATCCCCTGGAGAGGGGAAATGCTACCCACTCCAGTATTCTGGCCTGGAGAATTTCATGGACTGTAAGGTCCATGGGGTCGCAAAGAATCGGACACAACTGAGCGACTTTCAACTTTTACAAATGTTGTCTAATCTTGATCTCTTTCATAAAGTAAAGTCTTTGTAGACCCTTCCTATCAGGTTGTCACCTAGCTTTTGTTTGCATACCAGTGACCAAAACCCTCTAAAGGAAGTAGGCATCTGTGGACAGCTTTGCCTATTATAAAGTTCTCTGTATAGCACTGAATAATGCTGAGGGCAGGAGAAGGGGGAGAGAGGGTGAGATGGTTGGATGGCATCATCCACTCAACGGACATGAGTTTGAGCAAACTCCGAAAGACAGTGAAGGTCAGGGAAGCTTGGCATGCTGCAGCTCATGAGGTCACAGAATCAGACACGATTGAGCAACTGAACAACCACAACACAGGTCTTCACTTTGCCCCATGAACTTGGCCAGAACAATATCTTTCTTCACTGTCATGACCAGGCACCTGTCATCTGAGGACAGCTGTCACAGCTTCCACCCATCTCCTCCGTCTCAGACTAGCCTCCTTGATCCTTCCTCTGACCTGGCTTAGTGTTGCTCATTTTCTGGCTGGCTTAGCCTCTTGGAGACCCTGGCCATGGGTCAACTCTGCAGGAGGGAGGCGACTACAGAGAAGAGCCCAGCCAGGGTTCCTCCCCCAGGTGACATCCTTTTGGCCAGGCACCCCAGGTAATCTTGGGGTCTTCTATGTGTTTCTGAGGTCAGAATCTTCAGCAGCACTTGTGTGAGAGGACCCTCGTCCCACTCCATCCCCTACCTAGAGGGTGGACATTCCCCTTACCCCACAAGCAGCGGTCTCGGGCCGCAGAGAAGTTCCCCATGGCAGCGGTGCTGATGTGCGCAACGTCAAAATTCCTGATGGATGGATCAACAATCACTGCAGAGAGGGCCAGGGACTGCCATGAGTCCAGAGTGACTGGAAGGGAAAGAAGGGGACTGTCAGTGGGGCATCACACGATGTTCCCAAAGGGCACCCCAGGGCTGCTTCTGGGGGGTCTCCATTCTCGTGTGACCCCACTCCTTTATCCAGCTCTCCATTCTACTGCAATTTTTTCAATGATTTCTATGAGCCAAACTCCAAATTTCTATGTGCTCAAGCCAGGGAATACAGAGGTTAAAAAACAAAACAAACGAACCAACAAAAGCATGGGCATTTCTATTGAGCAGATTACAGGGGAATGAGAATGTGAAAGGATAAGAATAACATCATAGTACAGTTGTTATGGGCTTCGCCGGTAGCTCAGATGGTAAGGAATCCACCTGCCAATGCAGGAAACCCGGGTTTCATCCCTGGGTAGGGAAGAGTCCCTGGGGAAGGCAATGGCAACCCACTCCAGTATGCTTGCCCGGAGAATCCCATGGACGGAGGAGCCTGGTGAGCTACAGTCCATGGGGTCACAAAGAGTCAGACACGAATGAGTGACCAACACACATACACAGTTGTTGTAATGCAAAAATCAGAATAATGCCAGCAACCATGATAATAACAGGCTCATCAGTGTTGGTTGGCGCAGTGGGAAAGAATCTGCCTGCCAATGCAGGAGATGCAAGAGAGTAGGGTTTGATGCCTGGGCTGGAAAGATGCCCTGAAAATGGGAATGGCTACCCACTGAAGTATTCTTGCCTGCAGAAACGCATGGACAAAGGAGCCTGACAGGGCCCAAGGGATCACAAAGAGTGGGACATGGCTGAGCACACACACAGTGCTGGTCATATGGTGCTTTGTGATGCACTGTGTAGGCTGCCTTCAGGGCCAAGGCTCTCATTTCCCCAAGTGCTAGGAAGCTGGGGAAAGCTCTCATTTCCCCAAGTGGTTGGGGCTGCTGGCCGAGTCCCTCCCTAGGAATCACCTAGGACTAGGCCAGCCGCCTCCATCCACAGAGTCAACCTTCACCCCCAAACTTGTCCAGGTGGATCTCCAAAGTTCCAATTCTCTGGCCCCAAGATGGGACAACCCCCAGGGGCCAACTCAGCTTCACCGCTCACTGAGGCGTCCATGGGGCCAGGATTTGGTTTGCATCCACGTTCTACTTCACCCCCAGCCCAATTCTGCCTCACATGTGTTGCTCCCAAGAGCACTGTGCACTAAACTGTCTGCATGCAACTCTATCTCGGAGTCTTTCCTGGAAAACCCCAGCCAAGACATCCTCTTTAAAAGATGAAGACAATTCACCCCATCCTCCCCTCCCCCCGCTGTACCCACAAGTCCGTTCTCTACGTCTGCGTCTCTATTCCCACCCTGCAAATAGGTTCATCTGTACCATTTTTTAGATTCCACATATACACATGATCATGCGATATTTGTTTTTCTCTTTCTGATTTACTTCACTCTGTATGACAGAGAGTAGCCCTGGCATATATACCCGACCATGTGTGAAACAGACAGCTAGTGGGAAGCTGCTGTACAGCCCAGGGAGCTCAGCTCGGTGCTCTGTGATGACCTAGAGGGGAGGGAGGGAGGCTCAGGAGGGAGGGCTTATATATGTACAGGTAGTTGATGAGGATGAGATGGTTGGATGGCATCACCGACTCAATGCCAGCTGGATGGTGACAAAGCCCGAGATAGAGCCTGCCTCTCACACGGTGAGCATCCTCTCCAGAAGACCATCCTTGGATAGGAAAAGGTTGTTGCCTTTGTTAACGCCATGCTCTTAGCTATATGAGGAAGCCTATTGCTTTTATCTCGAACCTGTCTTTGACACCACAGTATGAGGGTCACTAAAATTAGAACGGTAAATAGAGTAGCAAAACAATCGAGTACCACTACCCTTTTTTTTTTAATTAAAAAAAAAAAAAAGAAAAGAGAAAAAAAAGGAAAGGAAGGAAGGAAGAAAAAGAAGAGAGAGAAAAAAAGGTGTACTCAGAGAAGTGGCCAAATAATGCAAGCAGATCTCACGTGGATTCAGGAAGAGGAAGGTGAGACCCCCACACTCGTCCTGGAGCCATGGGATCAGTTTCAGAATCTCAAACTATGTATTTCTGAACTTGGGACCTGGTTTCCCTGCAGGAACCCTAGGGCTGTCATCTTCTTAAGCATCCTCCATGTGTTGCTATTTCCATAGCAAATGCAAGTGGCATTTTTGTAACATGGCTGAGCTGAGGCACATATTATTAGATGGTGAGTACAGGGGAATTTCAGAGAAAACTTATGATGGGGTTTCAGGACTGAACCTCCCAATTATGGTCTTAAAATGGAAGCTTTGGCTGCCCTCCATGTTTAGGTTGATGTCTAGGGGAAAGCACTCTAATTAAAGGGTGACTGTCACTGCCAGAGTGAAAGCCAGCTCATCAGTGGCCATCCCAGGGTCTGGATCCAGCTCTCTGCCCCACCCAGCAAAGGCCCCCCTCCCCTGGCCCACAGGACCCCTGGATGAATCATTGCTGCCATGCTGAATCCAACATCTGAGGTTCTATATGCACCTCATGAAAAACTCTGACAGCAAGTCCCTTGTGAATGCAAAATCATAGTGAAGCATGAAAGCTGGGTAGTCTTGGTAGCATTTCATAAGAGTTCACTAATTTGTCAAGGACTCAGCAATACCACTGCCACTTAATATTCACGGTAAACCATGCTGTGGGCACCATTATGTGGACATTTTACAGGCGAGCAAACAGATCCAGAAACACAGGCAAAGAGCTTAGCTGACAAGTGATGATGCTTGAGCTTGAGCCCAGCTCCTTCAGCTTCAGCATCCACGGTTTACTCCAAGGGTTCTGGTTAATTCACCAGGTGAATGAGGCGGCGGTGGCTTTCAGACTCACCCAAAGGGATAGTCTCCCCTGAAATGCAGCCTCTGTGGTTTGTTGATTAGTTTTTTTCCTTTGTGTAAAATGTATTTTACAAATCGCATTGCCAGCATTACTTATTTAAAAATGAAAGTCATTGGAATTCGCTGGCGGTCCAATGCTTAGGACTTGGTGCTTTTGCTGCCATGGGCCCGGTTCAACTCCTGGTCGGGGAACTAAGATCCTGCAAGAAAGAAAGTGTGGCCAAGAAAGAAAGATTTGGAGTGGAAAGGAAAGGACAGTTCCCAGAGGGGCTGAGGAGGCAGAATTGACAGGACGGGGTAAGGGAGAAGGTGATGAAGACCATGGGATTCCTGGGTTGGACAACAGAGCGTCCAGTGGAAAATGTCCATGAGGAAAGAACGAACACGGTGTGGGGTGCAGAGCAGGACAGAGGGTGAGGCCAGCGATGGGTTCCCTCGGGGACGTGCTGGGCTCACAAAACCGCAAAATGCTGCTGTTTCCAAATGTCACTGTGTTTAGCAGCAGGCCTCAGTGCCAGGCACGTGGCCTGGGTCCCCCGTGCCAATGGCCTCACCGAGGAGTCCCAGAGCCAGAGGCGGGAGGGGAGGTGTTGATAGAGTCCCCCAGGCAGAAAGCCAGGGGTCCTGGGACAAGGCTGGCATGGCGGGATCAGGCGAAGGCAGGAGGAATTTTTTGAAGTCTCCGGGTCATTTGATTATGTCTCCCTGCACACCACAGCATTGCTGAGATGGGGCGGGGCTAAGGGTAGGGGGGCAGCATGACCTGCAACTTTGGGTAGAGCAGGCCTCGGTGTGACACCAGGGCCCTTCCATTCCCTTCCAGGCAGCATTATTCCATTTTAATGTCGACTAAGCTTAACTCCCTAGGCTAAAACACATTTGAAGATTTCCACCAAAATATTGAAAACCGCACTTCATTCCCTTCGCTTCCTCCCTCCCTTCCTTCCTCTTTTCTTGCTTTCCTGTCTGCCTGCCTTCCTTTATCGCTTTCCAAATAGATGTCAGTTAAAGAAGGAAATGTTTGATTTTGATGTTAAGGTTCAAATAGAGTAATTTCAGGTGTTAAAAATAGCCACAACAAAACAAATGCCCACATAACTGCAGACCTGTGTTGAGACAGGAGGAGCAGGTCTGTCCCTTGCTGACTGTGTTAGCAAGGGTAAGCATCCACTCTGGCCTTCGCCTCTCAAAACGAGGGCAAGGAGCCTTTCAGTGATTTTTAATCAGATCCAAGGGCAGAAGTGTCAAGCCAGTTGCGAATGCCTGACCTCGCCAACGTTCAAATAATCACAGACCCATTTGTTAAATGAAAAGACTGATGGGATTTTCTTAAGAATCACCAAGAATGGAGATAAAAAGTAGAAACTCTAAAGCACTGAAAAGAAGCCAGGACTCATACTGTTTTTCTTGCAGTCAAGAACCAAGAATTCCTTTCTGCTCCTCAACACTTATCAATGCTGGATATGGGAAAAGCTTGAGGAAATATTAGAGGTGGTTTCCATGCCCAGGCTGGCTGGCTGGGGGAAAACATCAACGTTTTGAAGTCTTTCAGGCAGGACAAGGCTTTCAGACAGGAAAACCATTTCAGGCACCAGCAGTCCTCCGTGACCTTGGCATAAACAGAGGGTAACAGGGTTGTTGACGCTGCTTTCACAGTTTTATGGCCACTAGCCCTAGCTGATGAAGACACTTGTGTGCTATCACTATAAGATGGGACCACAGCTCAGACAACCTCATTTCTTACCAGACACTGTCTTTCAAGTGAGAACCACGTCACACTGGGCTATTTTTACCCTCATTAGCATAAAAAACCCTAGATGTTCCTTTGATAACAGAAAGAGAAAAGACACTCCTTGTTATTTTGCAATCATCTGCGAGATGAAAATGGGACCGGAGCTAACTATCCATCTCGCATATCTTCAAAGAGAAATGCCTGACATTTAAAGCAGACCATACTGGAACCATTTTAACATTTATAACACTATAAAAGTATCCAGGGACATATTTACCCCTGTTCAGCCCCTAAATACTTACTTTTGAGCTCCCCAGGAGGCATGTTTTCATCTTTGACTCTGCGCCTCCAGAGCTTAGCAGAGGGATGGTGCCGAGTACTGTGGTGGAACTGTGTCCTGCCTCCACTCCAAGACTCACACTTCAAATTCATCCTAACCCTCCGCACCTCTGAATGGGATGCTATTTGAAGACAGGGCTTTAACGGAGGTAATCTAGTTAAAATAGGGTCATCAGTGCTTGCTGTGCTAAGTCGCTTCAGTCGTGTCCAACTCTTTGCGACCCTATGGATGGTAGCCCACCAAGCTCCTCTGTCCACGGGATTCTCAAGGCAAGAACACTGCAGTGGGTTGCCATGCCCTCCTCCAGGGGTTCTTCCCAACCCAGGGATCAAACCCACATCTTTTACATCTACCTGCATTTCCAGGCGGGTTCTTTACCACTAGTGACTCCAGGGAAGCCCTGGTCCCTAATCCAAACAGCCTGGGGTCTTCATGAAAAGGGGAAATTAAGTCCTAGAAGTGGGCATTAAAGGAAAACGATAAGCAGACAGAGAGAGAAGACCACCATCAACAAGCCAAGGAGAGGGTTCTGGAATAGATTCTTACTTCATGGCCATCAGAAGGGACCCGCCCTGCAAGCACCTTGACCTTGGACGTCCAGCCTCCAGACCTGGGAAAGACTAATTTTCTATTGTTTAAGCCCCCAGTTAGTGGTATTTTGTTACATAGCCTGAACTAATACAGTGAGTGAATATTCAGCAAAAACGTCCATTCCTTGATTCACAGTGAGCTTGCTGTGCTCCCTGTTGCTCAGAAGTGCTGAGCCTAATGATAACTCTTATCAAGTCATATTACAATGGCTAAAGTTTCTTAAGCAGTTCCTATTTGCCAGACACATTGTGCTGTGCTACGTGTTGTTTCACTTAATTTGTACACAGCTGTGTGCGTGACTGTTCTCGTCACCACTGCATGTGTGTTTTAAGGCAGGACCACTCTGGGGGCACTCTGCCTGCCCCAGTCCCAAGCTCTGCCCACTGCTAGCTCTGACTTAGGGTCAACTGCACTCTGTAAACTGGAATAGTCTGGCCACCCGATGTCACCTGAGTCAGGGCTTCCCATATGCTAAGGGTCAGAGTTTGCTCTTGATCCTTCCAGTCTCTCGGGGGGAGGGGGGGGCTGCTGGGCCAGTGCTCCACCTGGTTTTCCCAGTGCCATGTCATTGCGCCCAGTGTGTGTCATGGCACGAGAAGGCAGTGAGCCTTGGACACGTGGTGAGGGTGGGGGATGAATGGATTGGTGCCTGCAAACTGCTTGGCGCAGGAGAGTGCTCAGGAACATTTTCTAAAGATTCACCCCTGTGTGTTGGCCTCCAAAGCCAGAGCTTCAACCTCTGTGCCGTGTTGCTGAATGCACGAGGGTGTATGTGTTGTCCCTTGTATTAATAAAACAGGGCATTTTCAGCCAAAACATGAGCATTGACAGTACCAGTAGGACTGCTGCCACATCTTCACTTTCCTGGTCGAGGCTGTCACACAGTAAGGGGTAGGTTACGTGGCCTGGGAGCACCAGAGAAGATGTGCTCAGATGATTCGGGGACTTGGGAGGAAGGATGGAGAAGACAGCTCATATTCAGGCTAGAGCAGGGCCAGCAAGACTTTTCTGTCAGAAGCCAGATAGTGAATGTTTGAAGCTTTGCTGCCCCACGTTCGTTCTCTGCTGCATACTATCTGTATGTTCCATATCCATTCTCAGATCAGAGGTTCTGTACAGACTGCACGCTGTGCTTTGCCACCACTGGTCCAGAAGGCACAGACAGAAGGGCCATGGGTTCAGTCACTAGGCACCATGATGGGTGGAGGGTCTACATTCTGGGAACCAAAAACTCAACAGGAAAGTTGACAGGGAGTTTCTGTACTTTTTCCAGGAATGAGGAGTCACCTGGGGAATGCCATCTGGAAGGTAAAATAGTGTAATTTTAATGGCAACCCACTCCAGTGTTCTTGCCTGGAGAATCCCAGGGACAGAGGAGCCTGGTGGGCTGCCGTCTATGGGGTCACACAGAGTTGGACACGGCAGAAGCGACTTAGCAGCAGCAGCAGCAGCGGCATGACATGTTGATAGTTGCCCTTCCTTCCTAACTTGGCATGTTAAAGTCCTTTTACAAAATGACAAAGATTCGTTTGGTTTGGGTTTTTTGATGGTTCTTATTTGGTAGAAGGAAAAGTTGGCAAACATGAGCTGCCCTCCAATTCGAGGATAGAATCCAAGCCTAAATCAACATGGTCTTACCCTACTGGCTCCCAGCTCTCTGAAACCATCTCCCTGCTGTCAGGGCAAACCCTTGATCCTGTCTCATCCTTCCCTATCCACTGTGTCCTGGAAACAAGGATTCCTACCATAAAGTTCCCTGCCTTCATTTTGGGTTACAGTCTTCTGCTATGGAACCTTCTAGTATTTCTCTCATCCCCAACTACGGATGTCTGGTCATTCCCCCACATTCTTCCAATTCTTTGCCAGCTATTATCTTTGCCAAGATAATTTCCATCTTTACCCCAGCTACTGCTAAAGTGACTTTATCATCTATGGGTAAAGCAGATGGCCCATTTCACATTCTGGTCTCAGCTTCTTGACCTCTTCAAACACAGAAAACGGTATCTGCACTCACCCCAGCCAAGCACCTCCACAGCCAAACTCTGCCAGGGCACTGAGCTCCACTGCCGTGCCAATGCCACTCATTCAAAGTGCCACTTGCTGCTACAGTCCACAGCCCTCCTTCCTTCCAGAATTTTTATACTTTATTCCATGAAAATCAGCTCTTTCATTTCACTATGATTTCTCCTCTCTAACCCTTCCAGGTTATCCATCTGCACTGGCTTCTCATAAACCAAGGCCTCTCATGGCTTGGTCCAGCGTTTCAACCTCCCTTCTACCAGTGCTCTCTACCCGCTTCCCTTCCGTTGGATTAATCCGGTGGGCCTGCTCCCCCTGCACCTTGTCTTGACCTGAGCACAGCTAAAGAAACACCCACAGACAGACTGGCTTTGAGTCTTACAGGTTTTGAGTCTTCAGCCTCCACTGAGCTCTCCGTGCGGCCTGACACTGTTGTCCTGTCTCCCGTTCTCCTCAGGCCCAGGCGTCGCCATGACCCTTGCACTCTCACGAGGTGCCTGATCTCTTGCCTCCCAGAGAAAAAGTGACCATTATCGGCATCGGCTCTAACTCCCGCCCCCCTTCTGCTCTCTGTGAAGCCTTCCATCTTTCCCTCGTTGTTTCTCCTGAGAGAAAGGGTGGCTGTTTGAAGCCAGTTGGACATCCATCTCCAATTTCCCCCCTCTCCCCCTCATCTCCTACACACTCACTCCCACCTCTCCTACACGCCCCGCCTACCCTTGACACTGACACTTCAGTCTGCGTGAAAACACACCCGCATTTCTCTACTATGAAACCAACCAGTCACCTTAGGTTTCTTAACTTGGGGTCTGGGTTTCAGGGAGTCGCTTGCATGAAAATACAAGCGAAATTTGGTACCTATGGAGGATACATTCCAATACTTTATCATGGGTGATTCATGACCTACAAATGCGTGGTTACCAACAAATGCTCCACAATTCTCTTTTCAGCTGTCAATCTCATTCTCTCTTTGACTGTAGAGCCAAGATTTTTTGGAAAGTCTGTAGTTTCCATTTTTGTCAAATCACTACTATGTAGTTTCTTCCCTCTTCACCAGTGAAATTTGCAAAGGGCCCTTCATGACTAATCCAGTGAACATGCACAGTCTCCATCTTCCTTGAAGGTACTGACCACACGGCCCTCCCCTGGTTTCCATGACCCCACACACCCTGCTGCTCGTTTTAGCTCCTCCTCTGGCTTCTGCTCTTCCCTTAAAGACCGCAGTTCTTGGGGGTCTGTCCCTGACCTTTACTATTTACATTCTATATACTCTCCAAGGGTAATCTCATGACCCACAAGGCTTAAAATGCCACTGACATGCCAGTGATTATCAGAAGTATCTCCAGGACAGACCTTTGCCCAAGCCTCATGCTGAGATATTCAGGACTCACTAGATACCTCCCTGAAGCATCCCAAACTCGGCATGTTGAAAGCTGGACACTGAAGTCTTACTTCCATCCTCGCGCTCTTTAACTCATTCCCTCCTTGCATTATCTTTTAGAGAACTGGCAGCTTTTTGAGAACTACCCGGGGGACTGCCGACCTGAAATGTTCAACAGTATCCTTAACCAGTATATCAATAGACTGTCCATCTAGAAAGGTCACAGTACAGAAGGAAAGTCAAAATAAATGGCTTTTTTTTTTTTCAAGTCTAAATATCCATTATAAGTGGATACTCTGTGTGGGGTAAATGCATTTATCTGATTTTCTAGAGAAAACAACAAAAACACACGGCCTCCAAGTTTTCACACTTTCTGTCTGCTGCCTCCCTCACCGGCCTCTCCAGGCTCCTCTCTCGTCCACCTACTTCCTACCACCCCAAACTCATGTTTGGCAGTCTAGCAAAACATTCGGTGCTGTCTGACTTTGTTCACTATTCCCTTTGTGTGCACTTGCAAAGTGAAGTCAGTTTATGCACCTGATGAGCTCATATCATCTTTCAAAATTCAACATAGATGTCACTTCCCTCGGAAACCCTCCCAAGAGTCCCTCCTCTGCCATTCCCGGGAGTTTTTCTTCTGCTCTAAGTATCTTATAAATATGTCAAGTGTTCCACTGATATGCAGCATTGGAAGTTACTTATGTTTTTTTCCTCTGTTAAATTATCAGATCTGTTAAATTTCTAGAAGCCAAAGAGTCTGCCTTGGTTTTATTAATTCTCCAAGACTTGTCATAATAGCATATAAAAATACTAACAATAGCAGAACTTCCCTGGCAGTTTAGTGGTTAAGACTGGCCGCTTCCATTGCAGGGGGCCCGGTTTGATTCCTGGCCTGAGGACTACAATCCTACATGTTGCACAGGATGTGGCCAAAAATAAGAATAGATATAGATATACAGTTGCAGTTTAGTTGCTAAACTAAAAGAGTCATGACAACTCTTTTGTGAGCCCATGGATTGTAGCCTGCCAGGCTTCTCTGTGTATGGGATTTCCCAGACAAGAATACTGAATGGGTTGCCATTTCCTTCTCTAGAGGATCTTCCTGACCCAGGGGTTTAACCCAAGTCTCCTGCATTGGCAGGCAGATTTTTTTTTTTACCACTGAGCCACCTGGGAAGTCAAATAAAGTTGTAGCTAGCGTTTACTGAAGGATCTAGGGTTCTATGTGCTAAACAGGAATATCAATATCACAAGTTTGCATGAACTGCCCAATCCATAAACATGTAACAAATGAGTGAATGAACAGAGCTCCTTAATTAACAAAGGAGAAATGGGATACTCACTCTTTTCATCTCTATAAATATTAATGCTATGATTATTCTCATACCACAAGACCTCAGTAAATAATAACTGAATAAAATCAATTAATTGATCAGTGGATCACATAGAAAGCAAATAATGTGCATTTGATTTTATAATATCTCACTTTTATGTGGCCCATTCCTGTTTGTGAAACATTTTCCTTTAAACCGTGATATTTAATAATGGGGGCTTCTCTGGTGGCTCATATAGCTAAGAACTTGCCTGCAATGCAGGAGACCTGGGTTTGATCCCTGGGTGCAGAAGATGCCCTGGAGAAGGGAATGGCAATCTACTCCAGTAATCTTGTCTGGAAAATTACATGGACAGAGGAGTCTGGCTGGCTACAGCCCATTGTGTCGCAGAGTCGGACACGACTGAGCGACTGAACTGAACTGAACTGAGTGACTACACTTTCAAACTGAAGCTTGGAGCTGGTGAATCACATGGCCAAAATCACAGCACATGAATGTCAAGTCAAGGACTTGACCCAGACTGGCCCCTTCCAATCCCCACCCCACTGTAGCTGCGCCCTCCCTCCCCGGGCTCAATTCCAGACTCATCAGTTGACTTCCTTCAGTGACATGCAGGCTTCCCAGGCAGCACTAGTGATAAAGAATTTGCCTGTCAGTGCTGGAGACGTAAAAGGCAGGGATTCAATCCCTGGGGTGGGAAGATTCCCTGGAGCAGGAAATGGCAACCCACTCCAGTATTCTTGCCTGAAGAATACCATGGACAGAGAAGCCTGGTGGGCTACAGTCCATGGGGTCCCAAAGAGTCGGACACGGCTGAAGCGACTTAGCAGGCACACAAGCAGCATGTACATCCCAGGCAGGGGTTTTCAAAGACATCTGAAACAGTCCCGCATTTACTGAGGTTATGAGCTTGTGGTTGGTGAGCAATCACCTTTTACATTGCTAACTTCAAAGACACTTCTCAAGAAATGTCTAAGAAAAAAGCATACCCAAGAAACCAGACTCTGTCCACGTCCTCACGGCAAATCACTAAATGTGTCACAAGCAGAATTTCCTAGTGGAAAGTCAAATGCTCAGGTTGAATCTGATTTCTCTTAAAGAAGTTTGACTCTTATCAAGTGGAGGCCCCAAATTCCACCCCCATACAAAGGCTTCCTGGGAGGTGGCAGGACAGCTGGATTACTCAGAGCATAATTATTCTTCCTTGGAGTCACCGAGTGGTCCTAGGAAGGTGGGGAAACATGCAGAAACTCAGAGGCGCACATGCATCCAGGCCCAACGTGAGCTGAGCGAAGTAGTTCCAATAGTACAGAGGCTTCTCTAGGGACACTGAGCTCTTGCATGGGACAGCGGCCACCATGACCTCTCAGTGGACTGTGGGTGACTTGCGCAAGGTCACAGAGTTGGTTTGAACCCAGGCACAAGGTCACAGAGTTGGTTTAAGCCCAGGCAGGCAGGCTCTCAAGACAGCACTCCCACCCTCCGCCCCTCCAGCCACTGTTGGGGCAGGAGCTGCTGAGATGTCCCCACTGACCCCTTACTCACTGGACATGTTAGGTTATCATGCTAAACACTCATCCTGCCTGATTCACCCAAATCTCATAGCAACTCATGGATGCAGGGGATATGATGAAGAGTGCCTCGAAGAACCTGGGGCTCAAAGAAGTGAAGGGACTGAACCAGGTTACACAGAGGAGGAGCAGAACTGGAATTGAAACCCAGATTTGCCCAATGCCAAGGTCTCTCCGCTTCACTGCTTCTGCTTCTAAAAACATCTACCAAGAGCTTTCTGCTTACCTCTGGGTAAGTTATCACAAAAATAGAAGAAAATAAAAAACCACGCCTCAAAGTGTAACTGAACCAGTCATTAGAATTACCAAAATAGAAAAGTTAAAAGAGAAGCAAAGAGGCCATTGAAGCTACTCCCTCCCACAGCGAGGGAATCTCCAACATGCTTGAATACACCACTGACGGGGACCTCATCCTCTCCACCTCACACCATCACAGCAGGACCAGTAATGCCTCTTCCTCCATCCTCCGACCCCACCCCTCTCATCTCATGCCCCGCTGCCCCCTCCATGAGGCAACGTCTACATGGAAGCCCTCCCACAGTGCCCTTGTGCTAGGTTCCTCTCCACTTCTGGACTCCACTCATCGAGGAGGGAAGGTGACTACTGCCCTGACAAATGAGATTCTGTTCCACCAAGGAGGCCAGAGAATCCAGCACAGGCTCCTGATGGCTCAGCGGTAAAGAATCCTGCTGCAATGCAGGGGACATAGGTTCGATCCCTGGGTCGGGAAGTCCCTGGAGAAGGAAATGGCAACCCACTCCAACATTTTTGCCTGGAGAATCCCATGGACAGGGGAGCCTGGCAGACTACAGTCCACGGGGTCACAAGAGTCAGACATGACTTATCGACTAAACAACAAGAAAAATTAAAAAAATAATAATAAAATAAAAATGTTGTGTAGCACTAGCCACTGGTAACATAGTATTACCATTTTTAATCAACAGAATTATTATAACCCATAAAAATAAAGGAAACCTACCACGGTTGATGGACTGCTTTCAGAGATGGTTTAATTCATAATCCGCTCACAGTGATTAGAGTGGTCCTAGGAGGGGTAACCATTCTGAAATATTTCCCCTCAAATGCTTAACAAAGGGTCTGAATTTCTACTTTTAAAAATTAAATCTTCCTGGTTTACCCACTTCTTAAAATGTGACCACTTTGGGGGAAAATGTTATTATACAAAAGAAGGTAGGTCCTAGGTTAGCATATTTTGTTTTTTACCCTATTTCCCTTCAGTTCAATTGAGCCAATCCTTGATGGACTAGGCACAAAACTTGTGCTGTCTGAGAAGGAAATTATCAAGATAAATCCTTTGTTTTCTCCAGTCTCTAAGATCTAACAAAGGTTTAAGACACAATTATTCAGCAAACATTAATCAAATGTCTCCTAGACATGCCATGTACAGTTCCACAGGTTGTATACTGTACAAGTGCAGAGGCAGCATTCACGAAGATAACCTGTGAAGAGGATCCCTTAGAACTGGCAGCGCTTGACCTAATTCCAACAAGGCCAAACTTCATCAGGCACTGTGGCAGCAATTTTACACATAAGGCATCTTTAAAGTCCAATAACAAGCTCTTTGAAGACGCCATCATCTCTATTATATAAGTGTAACAACTGAAACTCATAAGTGAAGTTGCTCAGTCATGTCCGACTCTTTGTGACCTCATGGACTGTAGCCTACCAGGCTCCTCCGTCCATGGGATTCTCCAGGCAAGAATACTGGAGTGGGTTGCCATTCCCTTCTCCAGGGAATCTTCCCAACCCAGGGATCGAACCCAGGTCTCCCACATTGCAGGCGGATGCTTTAACCTCTGAGCCACCAGGGAAGCCCTCACCAGGTAAACTCATAAGTATCCCTTAAATTGGTCAAGTTCACAACCTAAGGAGGGCAAAGACAGGATTCCTACATCCCATGTGATCTCTAATCCATTCATCTGGTTACCATTCATTAATCTATTCATACTTTCAACAAGCATTAATTGAATCACCATTAGCTTTAAACTACTAACCTAGAGCAAAATGAATATCTATATTTTTCTTTAAAAAAGCAAATAATTGTAAATAAAATAAGATTGAGCGTCTACTAGACACTTGGCGAAGCGTTTAGGATCAAACCATGAATTACCAAATATCTACCCTTTGCAGCGTGAAATCTCACAAGCAAGCAAACCAGAGAAATATGTTCACTCATTTGGGGACTATTTCCTGAGAACTGGCTAGGTACAGTCATGTTTCTAGGAGCTACAATATAGCCGTGAACAAGACAGATAAAAGCCCCTGCCCCGTGTGGCTTCCTTTTCAGAGGAGGGCAAACAATTACTCAGGAAGTACACAAGGGAGAAGATTTCATAGCACAAAGATATGCAGACCCTAAGGCAGGGTAGAGGGGTAGGGAGTGCTAAAGAGGCTGCTTTGATGGGGATGGTCAAGGGTGATGTTAGCTCAGAGCCAAGGAGGTGCCAGCCCCAAAGATATACTAGGATGAAGGCTCCACGGAGCAGGGCTGCCTGAGGCTCTGTACATGGTTCTGGCCCTTGTGCCTAGTGCCCGGCAGAGTGAGTGCTCACTAAACACTAAACACTAAACACTTGTTGAACGAATCAGCGAATGAGCAGGGGGATGGCAGCTGAGGCAGAAGAACCATAACTGTGCCCCAAATCCTGCACTTCACCAGCTGGCCCGAGGCTTCCTCCTGCCTCCGTGGAGAGAAGTGAAGCCTTCCAAGCTGAGGGCCAGTTTCCGCCTGTGTCCCACTTTACTTCCCTCTGCTGTGGCTGGGATCCCAGTCTACCAGCCGTTTCTCCATCTCAGTCCCTGGGTCTCCGAGCAGCAGGGCATGGGTCCAGGGGAGCTGCCCAATGCGAGGCTCTGCCCAGAGCACACTCAGTCCTGCCGGTCACAGCCATCCAGGCAGCACGGGGCTGGGACAGGTGGGTGTCCCGGCTGCAAGCACTGGTCTAGGAGGGCACTGCAGCTGCCCCCTAGACTCAGCGCTCTTGACAGGCTGCAGACAGGAAAGAGTGCATGCCTGCCAACCTCGCCTTGCTGGGCCCTGGGATATGGACTCTACCTCTGGACACCACTTCCCATGAACAGGGACAGAGTCTATGTGAGGCCCAGAGAAAGGCTGTGTGTCTCTGTGTAGGTGTGCATACATCAGCTCTGTGCATTTTGGAAAGGAGATTTAAGTTTTATGCAAACATGAGGCAATGCTGGAGTCAGTGCCTGCTCACGTGGCCCTTTCAGCCCAAGGACCAGAAGGATGAAGAACTGGCGTGTGTGTGGGTTAACGCATCACCACGCTAGCAGCTACGGCAGGCAGGTGACAGTGCCCGAGGGTCGCTGCAGGACAAAGTTGTTAATAGCTCCCATCCCAGCCTCAAATGACCCCCAGATGAGATCATTAAAGTATAGCGCCCCTGAGATGCAGGCTGTGATGTCCTCCAGACCCGCCTTCAGGAAGGAAGGGCTCTTTCCCAGCTGCTGGCAGAGACCCTACTGTCAGACCCCTGCAGGAAGGGTGGCACCCCAGAAGGGCAGCCATATCTATGTGTGACCAATGTGAGGGTGTAACAAGTTTAAAGGTCATCCCAGCATCCCCAGAGATCAACTGAGCTAAAGTCGCACTGAAGCTCAAGTTCTCTCACCGTCTTTCTCTTTTCCTCTTCACCCCCTTGATTCCACTTCCTAAAAAATGACCTGCATTCTGATCACCGAGTCTGATCCCTGGGGGACCCAACCAGCAACAGTCAGCATCTTCAATGGGGAGATTCTGGGTTTGGATCAGACTGGGTTTGAATCCCGGCTCTACCATTCATCCATTCATGAATTCTATGACCCTGGGCCTCTCTGACCAACAGTTTCCAAGTCTGTAAAATGGGCATAAGGGTGCACACCTCCTGGGGTAGTTGTGGGGATGAAAATACGGAAGTACTTAGCACAGTGATTGACAGATTAAGTTGCTAGGTACGTAACAATGGAAACATTCATGACTTTATAGCTCTGACCTTAACTGGCTGTGACTTGGGAGAGTCACTCTTTCTCTCTGCCTGTTTCCTCCTCTGTAAAAGGATGGGTTTGGGCTTTGGAATTATTACAGACATTTCTTGAACACCCAGTCTTCCCAGGTTCTGTGCTGAGCCTTGTACTCTTTATTCTACAACACAAGCCTACTAGACTGATATTTCTTATTTTTCACCACCATCCTCACTTTACAGAGGCCAACAGAGGCTTGAGGAGGCTGAGGGATCTGGCCCTGGAGTGCCCAGTGGTTAAGTGATGGGGCAGGATTGGAAGCCGGGTGGACGGACTTCAAAGCCCATGGCCGCACCAGAATGCCCTGATGTTTCCTTCAATCAGACACACACTCCCTGCCAATGCTGGCATTTTTTAGGATCACACAATTCTGTCTCCAGCTTAACGGAAAACATTTGCAGAACAGATCAACTGAATTCCATCAGCCCCTTGGCACAGCCAGGAAAGGATGGAGGCCAAGCAGACAAAGTTGACTGACTACAATCGTGTGTCCCCAAGAAGGACTGTTGGCACAGCCACTTCTATCTCCACCAACCTGGAATTCAGACTTTTTCACTGTTGCTGAGCTCCAGGCTGGGGAAGCTGAGCAGGGCAGACTCTGACCAGGCATCTTCTTCAGCCACACCTCTCACCCTCTCAAGCTGCAGCCTCACCGACACCCTTGATCTGCCGGTAGCAACCTGCGCTCACAGTCAAGAGCTGGGGCGTATTTTAAAGGGTGTTTCAAATTCCTCAGGTGAAAGAAACTCAGAGCATAGACACAATTTTCTAAAGCTCACATTCTGTGTTTTCCTCTGGCTTGCACTCTAAATACTCCGTTTGTTTCAATGACACCACTAAAAGAAGAGCTTCTGAAATAGTAGATAACAAGCAATTATCCTGGGAATTACCCCTTGAAAGACCCCAGGCTTGGCCTGCAGGGGACGGGGAGATAGTGGCCATCATACAGAAAGGCTCCAATGTCCTGAACATCACTCTGGACTGGTTGTCACGGGTCTTTTAAGAAGCAATGGACCTTTTCTCTTACGAAGAAATAGCATCTTTGCCGTTTTGCCTATTTTAAAAAAACATACAGTTTTCCCTAGGAGAATAAAATGGCTCTCGACACATAGATGGCACAATTGTCCTTATTTTCTCAAAACCTAGCTTGTCCACGCACCATGCATCTCCACCTCAGTCCAAACGGAGAGCGTTTGAGTCATTTTGAAGCTCATTATGGAGGTGGCTCAGGGGTAAAGAATCCACCTGCAATGCAGGTGACTCGAGTTCAATCCCTGGGTCAGGAAGATGCCCTGGAGGAACAAGTGGCAACCCACTCCAGTATTCTTGCCTGGAGAATCCCATGGACAGAGGAGCCTGGCGGGCTACAGTCCATGGGTCACAAAGAGTTGGATCCGACTGAGAGACTAACGCTTTCACTTTGCTGTCTTCAAACCCGCTAATGTGTTAGAAACCTTCTTTGGAGCAACACAAACCAAGACCCTAGAGTGGTCCCTAGCACACAGAATGTACCCAAGACAGGCCCTGAGGTCACAGGTCACCTTCCTCCATCCACATTAATCCACCCATCACTGCATCAGGATCCCCCTTTCCAAGCAGATGTTGAAGGGGTAGCTTATACACACAACTTCATAACAGAAACAAGGCCAAGACTTTAAAAGGTCTCTGGACAAGCCTGAGACGGGGAAGTTCATCTCTGCCATCCCTTCCAGAAGCTCAAACCAAACATTTTGATCCAACTCTTAGTGGGGCTAATCCCATGGGTCCCGATCCCAGTGTGCTCATTTACCCTAATGGAGCCACGGACTCCTTATTTGGAAAATAGACCTCACGACCATCTCACTTTCTTTTGAGCATGAAATGATTTATGCAATGTTTGGCACTTAATAAATACTTCCTTTTCTCCCTGAATAAAAAGGGCATAAAGATGAGGGATTTACATATGCTTAATGTGTATTTGCATGTGTGTGCACGCACACCATCCATGTCAGCATCACATAGAGGCACCAGTACCCTGAAGGCAGAATGATGCTCCTGCCTCTGACACATCAAACGAACAAGCTCACACTCTTCATTCCAACCTGGGAGCTCTGTGCACAGGTGGAACATTGGCCCCACACTTCTTCTGCTTTCAAACCACACTCGTCCAAGACATATTTGAAAATACTGTGACATCTCATTCCACTTTCAAAACATCTACCCAGATCCATAGACTTTGTGTATTCATGAAGAGCGATGTGGAATTCTACACCTTTTTTCTTTTGTTGGTGATCCAACTCTCAGTGGTACAAATCTTACCAAAAACAGACTAGAAGCATTGTAAAATCACCTGAAGCTGCTTATACGTTGATTGATTCCTATCTAACAGTATACATTTGACATAAGATATCAAAACTTTCTTTATCCATAAATTTAATAAATGATTTCTTACTGATAGTATTTAAGAATTCTAAGCACGTGATGGAAAAAAAAAACACTTTAATTCACTGCTAGCAAGTATGAAACTACAAACAAGGGTTTGGGACTAATTTGGCAATATAGACCTAGAGTTTTAAAATCTAGAGTTTTCAAGCCCAGTAATTCTGCTTCAGAGAAGGTACTCTCACCACCACCAGGAAATGATCTGGACATTGCAAAGAGCTTTATGCACAAAGGGATTCTTGTGATATTTTCATGGTGATGAGGAGTCAAAAACAATCAAATGCCCAGAACTAGAGGAATGAGTTAGTGAACTGCATGACAGTCACGGCTGACACTGTTCTCTTTGTTCTTCGTCACTAGAGTGGGAGCATTTTAGGGGTAACAGCTTGATCGAATGAATGAATGAATATATACACGCATGCACAAATGGTCAGCACATCTACAACAGTTTGGAAATCTACACATGATGCAATATTAGGTAAAAACAAAACACTGAAGAGAGATTACAACTACTTTTCACACACAAAAAAAATCTAGAGAGATTAGGAAATAAACCAAAGTATTAACTGACATGGAGTAACTTCTAAATAATTCTGTGACTTTTTTTTTTCCCCCTTCTGTATTCTGGCAGGTTTGCATTTTTCTGTAATTAACAAATAGGAAGATAGAACCTGCCGTTAGAGGTTGGTGTGATGATCAAATTAGACATGAAATCTGTAAGGGCTTAGACATTGATATTCGGAATAGAACGCTCAGGGGGAAAAAAGTATACACAAAGTCAGCTCTTTTCACTGAGTGAAGGAAGTGACAACACGGTTGAGGACATTTGTACTCTCGGCCCAGCCTTGACTGAAAACGATCCCTCCCACACGAGCCACTTTCTGTCCCTTCAGCCAGTGCTGTAATGACACACGTCTAGCGCCCCTCAGACATCGTGTCACCGGACAGGAATGATGAGAGCCTCGCGCTTCCTGACTAAGCAGAGGCAGAAGCGGGAGGCGCAGTAAGGCCCACGCTGGGCTGCCTGCTCCCACCCTGCCCCACCCGGCACCCAGCGCCCCACACTTCCCACTGCCCGGGCAGCACATGGGGCCAGCGGTGGCAGGCACGGGGCCAGGTGTGGGAGGGACAGCAGCCTCAGCCTGCCCGTGCTCCTGGGCTCGGGGCCAGTGCCCGGCCTCAGAGGTCACTGTGCCACGTGGGGGCACCCGGGGCTCTGAGCGCCAACTCCTCTGCACATAGAAGAGCTGACTCCTTTCACTTTGGGCCCAAACACCACGGCTCCCGACACAGCCCCAGGGTTGTGCAGGCCTCGTCACCACACCACACGCTGAAAGCAAACCTTAGAACGAAATCAGGAGCGCCAGGAAACCCCCTACATGCGGACCTTCAAGTTGCAGACTTTCAAAGATGCAAACGTCCGTGCGCACGCCCAGTCACGTAAGCTAGTTCACGCGCCTGGCGTACATGGTCAGGTGCGTGCATCCTCTACAAGCGGGAGTTTGTGTACTTTACTGTACAGAACTGCACAGAGCACAGTCGTGCAGTATCTTTATTTCAAGCCCAAGATGTCCAGAAACAGGAGTATAGGAAGCGGTGAAATAGCTGGCACTGCTGAGACGCACCAGCTGTAGAGTTGGACTACTATACTTTTCAAGGTAGTGGATTGTAAGATTAAACACGTTTCATTTTTTGTGTTTGTTTTGTATGCATTATTTGTGCAAAAAGCATTATAAGCCTATTACAGTACACTACTGTATAGCCCACGTGTTAGCTGGGTACCTAGGCTAACTTTGTCAGACTCGAGCACGCTCTTGGGATGGAACTCCTACGCGTGTGGCGGACTTATTGTACTGGGCGCCCGCCCCACTCGGCCTCTGCTTGGCTGCATTGCTTCACCGTCATTTAACCACTGCAAGTTTCCTCACCTATGAAATGGCTGTGGTGCTGGTATTTGCCCTTTCCATGCATGTGTCTAACCGAGAGGAGCTTGAGGTTAGAAACGTGATGGGCTCCCGTGAGCTATAAACTCTTGGACAGAAGCGAGGAGAAAGTCAGCCTCACACAGGAGAGATAAATAAGACCAAGGACTCACCATTCTCCGCGAGGGCAGGCAGAGCCACCGAAGGGCAAAAACTGGGAGCGTCACTTTGAGAATCTGAAAAGAAGACAAAGACGGCCTTTTAGCCCTTTGTGACTCTTTGGATCATTGAGCCCCAAAGGCAGGAAGAGTGGTCTTACTTGGTGGCACAAAGTCGTGCGTGGAAGGCAAGACAGTGTGCCCAGCGCCTGGTCCCACTCCTGTGTGGTCAGGACGGGGTGGGTTGAGATGAAGGGACATCCTAACAACTAAGGGGCTTAAAGCAACCAAGGGCCTGCTGCAGGTGCTGGGGGCTCTCCTCTGTGTTAACCCCCTTCAAGCCCTAGGCAAGGGGAGGTTCCATCACACCCCTGCCTCCCAGACGCTGCAGCAGGGAAAAGACAAGGCTACCCCTGCTCTCACAGCTTTGCCTACGAGTAACACATAGCACTTATTTTCACACCATTTGCCAAAGCCAGAGGTGCAAAAGTACAGACCAGCCATGTTCCAGAGAGTGGTCACCTAGAGATATGTGGTGAACAAGGGAAATATCCGCTATCGCTGCTTAGCTGACTCACTTAGGGGAAGCACTTAGCCCCTCTGGGCCTCAGTTTCCACATCTGTACAATGGGGATGACATAGCCCACGCTGAGAATTGCGTGTGAGCATGACAGGAGGTAGTATCAGGCCAGGCACAGGGTGAAGGCCACAAGACGGCAAATCTTCATGGCAGGCAGCGTGGCAGGTGGACAGAACCTGGAGTAGGTGGGCAGACAGGCCTGGGCTCCAACCTCCATGTGCCTCTCAGAAGCAGGGCAAATGGATAAGTGATCTGGCTTCTTCTATCCCCAGCTTGGGGCACTGGTATGAGGCGATGATGTCGGAATTAAACGAGAAACTGCACACACCCAGGAGCTTCCCATCAGTGCTAACTGCCCCCTCCCCTGCCTCTCCCCTTACTGAACAGATCACAGTCTTCAAAGCCACAGCATCCTTTTCTCCCAGTGGCCCAGACCAGGAGTGCGGCCAGACCTTCTCCCTCTCTGAGCTACAGTGCAGCATGGTCAGCAGTCAAGGGTCATGGGTGAGGCTCAGGGTCAAGGGTCAGGAACCCAGGGTGACCTTCCTTGTCCTCAGCTTCCCTGTCTGTAAAATGGGAGTAATGATAGTATCTCATTTAGGGCTCTGAGGCTTAGATGAGTTAGTATACGTGAAGCTTCAGGCATACAGTAAGCACTCAATAAATGCTGGCCACTATTTACTCTTAATATCGCCCTTTTAGGGACTTCTTGGCAGTCTAGTGGTTAAGACTCTGAGCTTCCAACACAGGGGCTGTGGGTTCCATGTCTGGCTTCCCCAGCCCACAAGGATCCCACATGCCTTGGGGCATGGCCAAAAGAAAAAAATAAAATAAAGTAAAATAAAATTTAAAATTTCAGCACTACTGAAATTGTAGGTGAAGCAAAATTAAAAAAAAAAAAATCAGTCTTTCATAGTAACGCATCCTTGTCACTGACGCTCAGGCTCGTCTGCCTCCACAAAAGCCTCGAGTCAGTCGTGTTCCATCTGGGCCCCAGAGCCCCGGTTTGGGTCCCCTGCCATCCCATCTCCTCCTCTGCCTCCTGACTTTGGTCAGACACGCCGTGACCCAGCCTCCAGTAGTTCTAGAGCCTCAGTTATCGTGTGTCCATCCTGCTTGGCTCCATCTGCCTATAAGCAGCTGCTCCCGGTCATCATTCTAGAGCCTGGTTCCCAGCCTTCAGTGCACATTGGAATCCCCTGGAGGGCTTGGTGACCCACACTGTGTGAGCTTCACCCCCAGAGTGTCTGGTCCAGCAGGTGGGGGCTGGGGCCCAAGATCCAGCATTTCTAATAAGTTCCCAGGTGAATGTGACCCTGTTGGTCCACGGATTCACTCTGAGGGTCACTGAGCCAAGGCTTCCGTCACCCAGCATCCTGAGCTCCTCACACAAAACTCAGAACCACCCACCACCCTCCATGGTACCCAGGGGGCCAGTGTGTTCATTTAAATGTCCATCTTTGCTTTCTCAGAGCAAAGATCCTGAGAGTCAGCACACTCCAGAGAACAATTATTTAACGGATCTGTAACAAGGGCATTCAGACATCTACCCTCTTGGGCCCAGTGATTCTCCTTCTGGAAGTCTGTCTGGAAATTCAAAGCAAGCTCAGTTTGTGAAGGAAAGATTTATACAACATAATGAATGGCCAGAAACTCTGTATATCCAAGGCTGTGAGAACAGTTAGGCAAGCTGTCCACAGGGAGAATTACCATATGCACGTCCAGGCATTTATCACCTAGATCTGCTGCAATTGCCTTACTTACTCTTTCTCAGCCCCAACAGTGCTTCCTGACAGGGTGCTGTCAACCCTCTGGGTGGGACCTTCTTCAGTGTACAGGAATAGCTGAACCCTGAAAGTTCTCAGCTTCCCTGGGCCCCCTGGGGCACTGAAAATCTCAACAGCCTCGTTCCCAGGGGGCCCTCCTACAGAGAATTGCACTGTGCAACTTTGAGCCGGTTGCTCAGTTAATTCATGCTTGTTAAGCAAGAGGATGGTAACCCTTCTTGCTTCTTCCCAACTCTGCTTTCAGCGACATCAAGCTGGTGGCCTGAAAGGGGCTGCACCCGGGGTATTTACACCACGGAAAGTGGCAACCACGACCCCTCGCCCTGCACCTGCCCAGCTCTCCCTAATTGTAACACATTTGCCAGCAGACCAGAAAATGGGGGTAAGGAGAGACCCCACCTCATCACGTCGTTTGGGGACTAAATAAGACGCTGCCTGCCAAACACTAGCCTAGCCAAGGAGCCGACAGGGCACTAAGCAAATGGCAGACGCTTGTGCTGTGATGTGAGTGATGCTGAGGAATGAAGTAGACAGTAAACTCTCCTACGTGTGGTGGTTTCTATGTGGGCTGCAGAGAGGCAGAATTAGAAGAGCCAGTCACTTCCTTTCCAAGTCATTCCTGTATCTAGAATATCTGTCTACAGGGTCCAAGTGCATTTGTTTAGCAGAAGAAGAGAGGAAGTGGGAGGCTTCTATTGGTTTTTTTTAGAAGCCATGTTTGACTTTGTAAACAAACCAAAGACCCTGCCCCACTTGCAGGCCACACGTGGCTGCAAGAGGTAGGGGGGGTGGGGTTGAACAGCAGCTCAGCTCCCTTCTGAGAGGAGCCAGTGGGTACCGGAGACCCAGAGGTGCCCCCTTCCAGGCAGCCCGGAGCCTCAAGGCAGCTGGACCACAGAGCAGCCTCTTCCCCTTCCATTCCCACCATGGCTGCTAAGACGCTTCCTCTTTGAGTACTGCCGCCCTGACCGGAAGGGGCTGCAAACAGCTTCATTTGCATCCACAGTCACTCAGCCTGGGCCTCTGGGTTCTGTGCTCAGATCCCTGGAACTTTCTGTTCACTCTGGACAACAGTGAGAAGTCACACGGCTCTCTGGGCGGCCCCTCTGGGTGCTCGCTGCTCTAGGTTTGTGCCACTCTCCCGGCTCCTAGGAACCTGACTTCCATTTTTGTTCTGAGAACACAGCTCAGTACCAGGGTCGTGTTGCCTGCGTGCAGGTCTCTGGAGGTCCGGGGGTTGCAGGGCAGGACCATGGCCATCCTACCCACTGTCCCTGCACCCTCCACCCGACAGGCCTTCATCTCCGCCCAGATTCCACCTGGAGTGGCTCTGGGGCAATCCCTTGTGGAACAACATTTCTTGCTTCCCTTTTGGGCTCCAGAAGTCCCCCTGCATCTCCCCACAGTAAGACACGTCAGAGGGCTGAGTTGTTCTCTGGGACAGAGGGAGTAATTACTCCTGATGACAGGCTAGGAGAGCACCAGCCCCACAGTGGTCCTAGCGAACGTGGGGAGAGCACTGCAGAAGTGTTTCTGGCATCACCAAGTGCCTGAGAAATGTTCCTTCTCTCACGTCTGCTTCCCAGGCCAGGCTCAACCCTTTGGGGAAGGACCTTCTATCGCTGGTGCTTCCAGGGTGTTTGACGTGTAGCAGGGGCTTCCCTGGAGGCTCAGATGGTAAAGACTCCACCTGCAATGCAGGAGACCCAGGCTTGATCTCCAGGTTGGGAAGATCCCCTGAAGGAGGGTATAACAACACACTCCAGTATTATTCCTGGAGAATCCCATGGACAGAGGGGTCTGGCAGGCTACAGTCCGTGGGGTTGCAAAGAGTCGGACACAACTGAGTGTCAGAACACATTATTATTATATTAGGAGCTCAATAAATGGCCCTTCCTTTCCCCTTCTTCTGTCCAGATCTTTAGGTACAGAGCGCGGGTTACGCTTTTTGCTTCTGGTTCTCAGCCCAGAGTCAAGTCAGGAGTCCATGCTCATCACTCAACATAGATGGCAGTAGATAAGGCATGCTTTATGTCTGTCTAAGTAACTATGTGCCGATATACGTAAGAATGTGAACGTGGCTCAGTCGTGTCCGACTCATTGCGGCCCCATAAACTGTAGCCTGCCAGGCTCCTCTGCCCATGGAATTCTCCCAGTCAGAACATTGGAGTAGGCAGCCACCCCTTCTCCAGGGGATTTTCCCAACTCAGGGATCAAAGCCAGGTCTCCTGCATTGCAAGCGGATTCTTTACCGTCTGAGCCACCAGGGAATATGTATGTGTGTGTGTGTATACATGTGCGTATGTATGTATCTACCTGTCCATCATCTGTTTATTTACCTATCTGCCCATCGATCCATCATCTATCTTTGTATCGATCTATCCATCCATCTGTCCTCTCTCTCTCTGGTTTTGGGTTTCTGCCCTGAGGTCCTTGACCATGCTCCCTGCCTCACTGTGTACCCCTCTGGTCTCTGCCTCTCTGAGTTTGACGACATGGTCCCCCCCCGAGCAGTATCTCAGGAGGAATCTCACTCTTCCCTGAAGTACCTGCTCTCAGAGTGCTCAAGGTCATGACCCCTCCCCCTCCAAAACCATAGATGGCAGAATGCTACACGACCAAGCCATGGAGTTGAAGCCAGGGCAAAATCTACTACACAAATTCTTTGCAAGAATTCCCTTGTAAAACCCATGTTTCCTGTGCCCATGCTGACTGAGAGGTCGCCCTTCAGGCGCAGGACCCTCTGCGCAGCCTCGCTGCTCCTGCGGGGCCCCTTCTTCCTGTGACTGTGTGAGACTGTCTAATACGAAGACGAGGATAGGGAGAAAGTAATGACAATGGCAGCTTGTTTGTTGGGTTTTCCAGAGTTGCACTGGGGCAGTTTTATCTACAACAGAAAGCAGAATACAAGGCCATACTAAGGTACAGAATCCAGAAGATGACTGACTGTTTTGGCTCAAACTATATCAGAAATCAAAAGGTGACTTTGTACTGGATCAGTGTGACTGAACTACGAGAACAGTCTAATTAGTGGAACCAGTTTCCTTGAATAATATTCCTTTTCTCTGCCTGGGTCTTAGGAGGAGATCATTCATCGTCTTAAGACCTACCCCACCACCTGCTTCTGATGAAGATGACTTAAGGGAGAAAGATGGACTGGCGAGAACCTGGTTTTGCTCGGATGGGAGCCATGGGTCACACCAGGTCACCAAAACTCTGTGTCAGCCAGCCCTCTTTCTTCCACTCTTTTGAAATTGGAGATTCAGAGCCACGCACACCAGGATGGCCTTGAGCCATGTACATCTCAGGGTGTTTTCCAGCCAGGGGCCCTGAGAAACTGATGCTATCGTGGCATTTTAAAATCTTTCACCCCACTCCCCCAAGCACTGAAAACAGGCAGTGTGCAGTGTGGAAACCGGCCTGCGAGGGTGGCTCCAGGCCAGCAGACCAGAACCTACAGGGAGTGGTCCCTGAAGCATGAAAGAGGGCTTGCAGGAGGCTGTCGGTAACGGATCCCCACCTCTCGGAAGCAGAGCTAGTTTCTTGTTCCTGTATTCCTACAACACCTTATGCACGTCTGTTCTGGTCCCGAGTCTAGGACACTACAGTTAATCACATACGCCCACGACCTCCTTAGTAGGATGTGAGCATCTATAATAAGAAAAATGACTACATCTTATTAATTTCACATTTCCTATTGCCCAGCGCAATGTATGACTCAGTATGGACACTCAAAAGAGTTTCAAAACTTCTAAACTCATGATATGACCGATCCAGCACTAGAATGGCTTATTTAGTTACAGTCTGCAATTGCCCTTTAGGGTTTCCCAGGTGCCTCAGTGGTAAAGAATCCACAGGAGATGTGGTTTGGATCCCTGAGTCAGGAAGATCCCCTGGAGAAGGAAATGGCAACCCACTCCAGTATTCTCACCTGGGAAAACTCAAGGACAGAGGAGCCTAGCCGGCTACAGTCCACAGGGCCACAAGGAGTTGGACACAACAGAGCAGTTAAACAGCAACAACGTCAAGTATTCCTTAAGTGGAGCATCTGGAGGATAGGAATCATATCATATTCATACTCAGCCACTATATCATAGTGAATATGTCACGTAGCTGAATATAGCTATATCATTTGGTTATACAGTTGGTTATTTGGACCTGATTCTTTTTGACAAAGTCCAACAATCCTGAGTCCAAATTCCATCATTTACCTGCTATGACTTTGGGAAAGTGACTTAGCCTCCATGGACCTCTGTTTCCTCATCTAACAGTGGTTGTAAGGATTAGATGGGATAACACTTGTACAGTGCTTGCATTCAGCCAGGCACACACACAAGACTCCAAAGAACAGAGGCTGGATTTAGAAAACCAGAGACCCCAGAGGTACGGCTGATGCTCGGTCAATGCCCTAGTCAGAACTCCTGAGTCCTCAGCCTGACCCTGTGAAATATATGTCGGAAAAAGTTAATAGTCTCTGCAGTCAGATAAAAAGAACAGAACAGATGGAAAAGACTTGGGACAATACCACCTTGAATACTTTTCCTGGTCGACTCCTGCCAAGATGTTGTAACACTCTGGTCTGATTCCCATATTTCTGAACAAATGAATTATGTCTTAGCTTCTTTTTACCCAGCCCTTCCCTGCGCAATGGAAAGATGAAAAATGACATTTTCCAGCCTTTGGTAGGTAGGGTGAGGAGATGGGAAGAGGTGTGAGAGGACGGATGGGCAAGGAGGCATTGAGCGGTGAGAGTTCAGTTCTGAAGGCCCTAAATACCCAGAGGTGGCTTTGGATCTCCTGCGGAGCCACCAGCCTAGGCAAGTGTTCATGCCCCAGCCTCTGTGAGCTGGTTAAAGTCTCCTCTGTGTGGCACATTACCCCTCCTCCCCTCATGGAAACCCAGAGCTTCCCCAGTGGCTCAGCGGTAGAGAATCCACCTGCAATGCAGGAGCTACAGGAGACATGGGTTTGATCCCTGGGTGGGGAAGATCCCCTGGAGAAGGGCATGGGAACCCACCCCAGTATTCTTGCCTATGGAATCCCATGGATAGAGGTGCCTTCTGGGCTGCAGTCCATGGGGTTGTGAAGAGTCGGACCCAACTGAGCAATTTAGCACACATGCATAGAAACCCACTGAGGCTATTTCATCATACAGTCCTAATGTTTTTCTTAAAACACTTCAAGATGTTAAGATAAAATAAAAGTCATAAATAGAGTGAACTCAGAACACAGGATGCTCAAGGAGGGAGCAAAAAGGACTCCACTCAGCCTGGTAACAACCAACTCCAAAAATTCCTGCTCTGCAGTGACAAAATGTCTCAGGATTAGTAATCTCATGCTTAAGTGTCAAGGACCAGATTCCACCAAGGAGCCCGATCCCAGGTCTCTAGGGTTGGACATGGTTCTGGAACACATAGCCAACCTGCCATTGGTTTCATTTATTAGTTTATTACTCAGTTTTATTTTTTCAATTTCTTAGTCAATTGCCTCTATGGCCAGTTGACTTGAGCTGGGGGAAAACCAGCCAGACAGTGCGTCTAGACAGTTTCACATCCAATAGCTCGTGGCTGTGGAAGACCCACCAGGCACAGCATGAAAAGGGGAAGAGAGAAGTTTGGAGTCGTCAGAGCTGGGTTTGTGACCTGACTCTGCTTCCTGCTGGCTATGTGGCTTGGGTCAAATAACTTCCACTTTCTGCACCATACTCTCTTCATCTTAAAATGGAAGAAATAATGTCCACTCCCCAGGGGCCCTGAGCAATAATTGTGTAGCTGTTCAGGGCAGGTCACTTACCAGGCTTCTGGTACCATCCGAAGGGGTAGGTGCGGACCTCAGTGTCTGGGGAGCCACAGTCCATAATGCGCCAGACCCCTCCATATTCCTCGCTGCACGTCTGAAGGCCCAAGCTGTTCAGAGTTAGGCATGTCACCTCTCCTCCTGGAGCAAAAAGTAACCAGGACCAGGGAAATGATCATGATGGGAGATTCTAAGTGAATGAGAGAAACTGCAAACTCATCCTTCAGCAGACATGTGGGGTGAAGCGCCCTATTCCAGGGATGATCTTAGCCACTGATGAAAACCCTGCTACCTTAGTGAGTTTCTAGTCTAAGGACACGGTGGTGGGGGCAACACACTTGTCAAGCATCCTTCATGTGCCCAGAGCTGTGCTAAGGCTCTGTACAAATCATACTGCTCATCCTCACAGGAGCCTATGAGGAGGCTAGCACTGGTATCTCTATTTACAGATGAGGAAACTGAGACTCAGAGAGACTCGGTGGCTCATCCAGGATAATTCGTCTAGCATGTGACAGAATCAAGTTTCAAATGCAGATCATCTGGAGGGATTCCAAGCTCAGCCCACCCAGCTACCTGACCCAGGTCTTGAAAAGCAAGCAGAAGACAGTTCAGTGAGCCATGGCAGGAAGGCTACTTGGGTCAGGTGGAAGTGCAGTGTCCAGCTGACTGGGTACTGGACCGGCAGCCCTGTCCCAGCTACCACATTTACCAGCCACCTGCCCCTTCTCAAGCCCCCACGAGGTGATGCTGTGGATTAGGTCAGACCATAGACGTGAACAGGGCTTCCCTGGTGGCTCAGCTGGTAAAGGATCCACCTGCCCGCCAACGCAGGAGATGTGAGTTCAATCCCTGGGCAGGAAGCTCCCCTGGAGAAGGAGACAGCAACCCACTCCAGTATCCTTGCCTGGGAAATCCCATGGACAGAGGAGCCTGGTGGGCTACAGACCATGGGGTCACAAAAGAGTCAGACACAACTTAGCAACTAAACAGCAACATGGATGTGAACATGTTTCTAGACTGCAAAGTGGTACTTTACAGAAGGAGTTGTTATCACCATTACCTTTTAACTGAGAAACGTTCAGAAAGCCAAAGCCGGTGCAGCACGGGTCCATGTCACACAGTCGCTCACATTCGAAGAAGCTGGTGGAAGAGGAGAGAGGAGGCCTGAAGGTTTGTGCTGGATGGGATCCTCAAGGTGGGGTGACTTGCTGTCATTCTGGGGGCCTGCTCTCTGACAACTCTTCCCTGAGTCCAGGCACACAAGCTCTGCTCCTTGTGTCTCCAGACACACCCAGCACCAGGGCCAGGCAGACCCCTGTTCTCCACCCTCCCTTTCTTCCCCACTCCCATCAGCATGGGCAGTGCCCAGCGAGATATCTTTTATCATCTTTTAATCTCCATTTTTGAAAGCCAATCTTAAATGCCAGCAGCAGGGCATAGTTTCATATATTAACAACACTTTGTAAATCCATAGTTCATAGATTGATGACTCTCAAATTCTAAATTCTACAGGGAGAACTTAGTTGAAATTCACATTCGTGAGCCCCCCATAAATGCTGATTCGGGAGGTCCAGGGTAGGACCCAGGACCGCGGGTTGTAAGAAGCCCTCCTGGTGATTCTGATAGGTGAGATTCACAGACTAGCGGAGAGAAACACTAGTCACGTTCAATGACAACAACTAAGTTATAGCTAATTAAATCAATAACAAAATATATTTTTAAAATTTTCTTTTTTTTTCAGCTGCACTGTGTAGCATGTGGGTTCTTGGTTCCCCAACCAGCAATCAAATCCATGCCCCTTGCCTTAGGAGTGCAGAGTCTCAACCACTGCATCACCAGGGAGGTCCCACAGGATACATTTTTAAATAAAAATTAGATAAAAGTCCTTATATGCCTCTGACTCTGTAAAAAGTTCTGCTTGCTCTCCGGGTTCTGAATGCAGCAGGGAGACTTTGCTGATCAAGTTTATTTCAATGCTTGAATATTTGTATTGATTGATTTAAAAAAAAAAACCACCACAGGTCAAGTTTCCCTTTTGCATCAGCTGACCTTAGGTTCAGGGCTAAATGTTGTGTTGATTATTGAGTTCCAGAAAAACATCTATTTCTGCTTTATTGACTATGCCAAAGCCTTTGACTGTGTGGATCACAATAAACTGTGGACAATTCTGAAAGAGATGGGAATACCAGACCACCTAACCTGCCTCTTGAGAAATCTGTATGCAGGTCAGGAAGCAACAGTTAGAACTGGACATGGAACAACAGACTGGTTCCAAATAGGAAAAGGCGTACGTCAAGGCTGTATATTGTCACCCTGCTTATTTAACTTCCATGCAGAGTACATCATGAGAAACGCTGGACTGGAAGAAACACAAGCTGGAATCAAGATTGCCGGGAGAAATATCAATAACCTCAGATATGCAGATGACAGAAAGTGAAGAGGAGCTAAAAAGCCTCTTGATGAAAGTGAAAGAGGAGAGTGAAAAAGTTGGCTTAAAGCTCAACATTCAGAAAACGAAGATCATGGCATCTGGTCCCATCACTTCATGGGAAATAGATGGGGAAACAGTGGAAACAGTGTCAGACTTTATTTTTGGGGGCTCCAAAATCACTGCAGATGGTGACTGCAGCCATGAAATTAAAAGACGCTTACTCCTTGGAAGAAAAGTTATGACCAACCTAGATAGTATATTCAAAAGCAGAGACATTACTTTGCCGACTAAGGTCGTCTAGTCAAGGCTATGGTTTTTCCTGTGGTCATGTATGGATGTGAGAGTTGGACTGTGAAGAAGGCTGAGCGCCGAAGAATTGATGCTTTTGAACTGTGGTGTTGGAGAAGACTCTTGAGAGTCCCTTGGACTGCAAGGAGATTCAACCAGTCCATTCTGAAGGAGATCAGCCCTGGGATTTCTTTGGAAGGAATGATGCGAAAGCTGAAGCTCCAGTACTTTGGCCACCTCATGCGAAGAGTTGACTCATTGGAAAAGACTCTGATGCTGGGACAGATTGGGGGCAGGAGGAGAAGGGGACAACCCAGGATGAGATGGCTGGATGGCATCATGGACTCGATGGACGTGAGTCTGAGTGAACTCCGGGAGATGGTGATGGACAGGGAGGCCTGGTGTGCTGAGATTCATGGGGTCACAAAGAGTCGGACACGACTGAGCGACTGAACTGAACTGAGCTGACCTTAGGTTCAGGGCTAAATGTTGTGTTGATTATTAGTTGCTGACCTTAGCCACCTTAGTCAATAAAGTGAATAATGAAAGTCCCTCAGTCGTGTCAGACTCTTTGTGACCCCATGGACCCCATGGAATTCTCTAGGCCAGAATACTGGAGTGGATAGCCTTTCCCTTCTCCAGGGGATCTTCCCAATCCAGGGATAGAGCCCAGGTCTCCCGTATGTTGCCTTTTATTACTTTTTCACCCTTTGCTTTGTGTTTTGTAGTTTTTCATGCTTGTGTCTTTAACTGATCTTATATCACCTTCTTTATGAAAATAGAAGGGTCTTTATAATAAATATTGTAGAGGGCAGGGATGAACGGAAGTAGCTTACCCGTTGGAAATGGATTTGTCAGACATAGGCACTTTGTTTCTAATGGAAATCCCCGTCAGCTTTTGGAATGGTAGGCGAGTGTAAAAATTCTTCACTCTGTCTTGCAGCACAACTACAAAGAGGAAGAAAGACATCTTATAATTTAAGGGGAGATGCACTGTAACCAGAAAAATACTTCTGTAGGGGACAAAGCATAAAACCCATATTGAGAGCTTCTGATTAAAGGTAACATATTAAACCCATAGACTTACTCTCTCTTCTCTCCCCAAATCTCACTAAAATCACAGTAAAGGGATTTTTATAAAGGCATATACCCACAAGGCAAAAGAGAATAGGAGATCAGACAGAGCGACAAATTTTGGTTGCTAGAAAAAATACAGAGGAGGAAAAATTGACCTCATAAACCTAAGAAGGCTGAATTCTTGACTTTTCTGTGGGAAGAAGCAACCCTATACACCTGGGCCTTCCCAGGTGGCTCACTGGTAAAGAATCTGCCTGCCAATGTAGGAGACGCAGGAGACAAGGGTTCAATCCCAGGGTCAGGAAGATCCTTGGAACAGGAAATGGCAACACTCTAGCATATTGTCTGGAAAATCCCATGGACAGAGGAGTCTGGCAAGCTACAGTCTGTGTGTGCTAAGTTGCTTCAGTCGTGTCCGATGCTATGTGAGCCTGTGGATTGTAGCCCGCCGGGCTCCTCTGTCCATGGGAGTCTCCAGGCAAGAATACTGGAGTGGGTTGCCATTCCCTTCTTCGGGGGATCTTCCCAATGAAGGGATCGAAGCCAGGTCTTCTGCACTGCAGACAGATTCTTTACCATCTAAGCCACCAAGCAAGTCCACAGAGATGTGAGGGATTCCCCAAAGGGCAACCCAACTAGGTCATCCTACAAAGAAAGCCAAGGTCAACACGCTCCCACCACATACTCAGAGCTTCCCAGTTAGCTTCTGGGCCCCTCTCTTACACTGAAGTGGAAAACCAAGGGTCACCAGGTACCTGAGAAAGGCTTCCAGCAAAGAAGACAGAACAGCAAGTGGAAGATCACAGCACCGCAGAAGAAGTGAAAACTGAGCAAGGTGAATCCCTCTCCCCAGAGTATCACTGATGTTCCCAGAGGGTAAAATCAACTTCTGTCTTGTTGAAGCCACAGCTGTTGGGATTTTCTCTGATAAACGTCCAATGAGAATTCCAACTGCTCTACACAATAAACATGATTTCTAAGAGCAGTGGAGTCCAGAGCAAGCATCTTCTCTCTGGTCAATCTGATACATTTCTAAATGCCTCTGCATCTCTACAAGAAACCTGGGTAACTTTCCTTAGAAAAGAAGAAGAGCTGATCAGGATATTTCTAAAACCACAGAGTCAGCAGCCCACTGAAAATGCAGTTTGGGATGATCCGACCAAGCGTTCACCTTTTTTCCTGTAGAGGGCACTTGGCCTTCGGGGCAGGATCAGCCTGCAGCCCTTGGGACTGGACTCCAGGATATCGTCACACACCTGGGCCTCCGGGTAGAGGGTGCAGGTGAAGTACAAGGGTTCACTGTCCATTACCTCTGCCAGCTGACAGAAAGAGGGCTCTCCAACACAGCCTACAGGCGAGACAGAAGTTGGGTGTTAGTTCCTGGGAGGGAGGCTGTCAGGGGAGGGTTATCCCTGCAGGATCTTCGGAGGAAATGTCCTGTGGGGATTTCCTCCCAGGAAGGGCTGAGGCCCAAGTCAGTAGAGGCTGTCCAGTCTGGAAGGCTCAAGAAAAATACCAGGGTTCTGCCAGCTGGAAAACAGGGAGTCCAGGTGGCTCTAAACAAAGGCAGAGCCAGGAGGGTCAGGGGTCAGCTGTAAACTCAGCAATATGGGAGGAGAGAGGGTGAAATTCCATTGAGTCTGCCCGGGACCATCTCAGAGGCAGTCAGGGTCTCAGACTACAGACCATAGTATGTAAAACTTGGTGACGCTGTGAACAGTCTCCCCTGGCCCCACTCTCATGTCCAACTTTGCTCCGGTACATGTAAGCTCCTTGAGAGGGAGGGCTATGACTGATTCACTTTTTATTTTATCATCCCCAAGGTCAAACACAGAGCCTAGAACACAGCACATACTCAACACAGGACACACCTATGGGTAGAGAATAGATGGATGGATGGATGGATGGATTGTTGGATGGATAGATGGATGGATGGATGGATGGATTGTTGGATAGATGGATAAATGGATGGATGGATAGATGGATGGATGGATGGATTGTTGGATAGATGGATGGATGGATGGATAGATTGTTGGATAGATGGATAAATGGATGTATGGATAGGTGGATGGATGGATAGATGGATGGATGGATAGATGGATGGATGGATGGATTGTTGGATGGATGGATGGATAGGTGGATGGCTGGCTGGCTGGCTGGCTGGCTGGCTGGCTGGCTGGATGGATGGATGGATGGATGGATGGATTGTTGGATAGATAGATGCATGGATGGATTAATAGATGAACTGCTAGATGGATGGATGGATTGTTGGATAAATGGATGGATGGACTGTTGGATAGATGGATGGATGGATGGATTGTTGGACGATTGGATGATAGGTTCTGGGAGCAGAGTAGATACTGACTGTACAATTAGCTTCTGAAGATGTGGTTATGTTCTGTCTTCAGTATCACTCATGACAGTAATACTGAAGTGATCTCTGAGTTTGATCTTGTCTGTGTCTCAAGAGTTGTTAAACTAGGCCTTTGTTGCCTGACCACAGGATGGAGAAGAAGGTGGATGAGGGCTAAGATACTCACGAGAAAGGCACCACAGGTTTGCCTGCTGAAGTGAAAATAAGTGTTTGAAAAGCCAGTGTTGCTGGCTGGGCAGGGATAGGTTTCGATCGACAATGACCTGGATAAGGTCCACAGGGGAGAAAAGACCTGTTGTCAAATCTGAAAAAGAAAGGGCGAGTCAACTTCCTTTGGCTTTATCTCATGGCAAATCTGTCTGTCTGTCTGTCTCTCTCTCTCTTTCTGACTCTTTCTCTCTCACATACGCATGTGCACGCGCACACACACACACACACGCACACACACACACACACACACACACACACTTGCAGGCTCAATGACCCCAGAGCCGGTTTGGAATCAATATGGCTGGGAGTCTGGTAAGGCAAGAAAATTTCAGAAGGTCCCAGAAAGTCCTAAAAATTATGGAGTTGCAAAATCTCAGAATCTTCATTGGGGAGTAAACTTGGGAGCCATCTGGCTCAACTTTTTACTAAGGCAAGACTCTTGCTCATGATATTTCTGGCTGATCTCCCTGCAGACTCATGTAACTTGTCTGTCCTGACCGCAGCAGCCCACCCCACAGTTAGGAAATCGAGGAGTCAAATCTGCCTCTTTGTAAATGTGAACAACTGATATGCCCTCTGTCTTCCCAAGCCATGTAGAATTTCTATCTCCCTCCCAAATGGCAGCCTTCACCTGTGAAGACAGCTCTCAGCTCTGCTCAGCCCCAGACTTGAAAGTTCCAGCTTACCCATCATGGGTCCATTCACAGATCAGACCCTTGGCATCACCATCTTGTCTCCACAGCCAGACCCCCAAATATATCAAGAAGTTTGGGGTGGGTACCTGTTTCTGATGGAGATGCTGGCCTTGGTTCCATGCCTCTTCTGCATCCCATAGACTCAGATCGAGACCCCATGTCAGAATCTAGGAGAGAAAAAGGGATTATTGTTCTAACATTCAGAAGGAAAGGGGAGGTATTCTTCTAGTCAACAAATGATAATGACAATGTGAGAAATCGTCATGGTCCACAGCCAGGGCCCCCAGTAAGATCTGAAAAACTCCAGTGGCATAGTTTTGCATTCTTTGGCTTTTTATGGAACATCAACAAACTTCTCCATAAGGGAACTATTATTGTCCTTGATGCTGAAATTATCAACATTTGCAAAATCCTCCAGAGTTAACAGAGTATGTTCATCAACAGTGGTCTTCCCAAGACTCCATGATAAGGAGTAAGATGTCCATTTTACTCTTGAGGAAACTGAGACTCAGGGACTTGAAATAACTTATTCCAGAACAGGCAGGTGGAGAATAGATGAAATGGGATTCAAAAGAGTTAAATAAACTCCCAAGTCAGTAACAGGTCTTCCATGATGGGGGAACTGGGTTTGGGGTGGGCCTTGGGATGCTTCTGTTTAGTGGGGCAAATGTCCTGGGAAGAAGCAAGTCCTTAATTTTCCACCAGCTAGCAAGCTATTTAAAAGAATTTTATTTTTTATTTTTTTAAATTGAAGTATAGTTATATACAATATTATAAAAGTTGTTCATGCTCAATCACTCAGTCATGTCCAACTCTTTGCGATCCCATGAACTGTAGCCCACAAAGCTCCTCTGTCCATTGAATTCTCCAGCAAGAATACTGGAGTGGGTTGTCATTTCCTTCTGCAGGGGATCTTCCCAACCCAGGGATCGAACCCAGGTCTCCTGCATTGGCAGATGGATTCTTTACTCCTTTGTTTGTCCTCCTTTGAGTTTGTGAACATTGACCAAGTGCCTACTCAGAGCCAGGGCCTGTGAAAGGCATGTGGGGTGAGTCTAACATGATGAGAGAGATGGCCAAGCCCCCAGGAGGGAGGCACCTGGGTCTGAGTCCCCCAGGAGAAAAGCCTCCTGTAGGGTGTGGTGTCCTCAGAGCCCCCATCCTACTGACAGGGACACCTTGTGGTCAATGAATTCGATCTCACAGGACCCAGTGCTTACTTCATCCCTCCTTGGCTTTCCACTTTCCATTTTTGTTTTACACTTTGGTGTCTGATGAGAATTGAGGCCCTTCTCTCCACACAGGGTACTCACTTGGACAGTAAATCTCTACATTTTCTTTCTGGGGAGCAGAGTGCCCCATGAATGAGAAGTAGGGCCACACGGCCTCCTGTGATGGGTGTCCTGCTCACCACCCTCCCCACCACAGAGCTCACCTTTCCAGAGATAAACCTGCTGGAAGCTGGTCAAGGTGTTCTGGGTTCCTTCCAGGGGGTTCAGACCTGCAAAGAAGATGTTTATTTGTATGAGCTCGAGTGTGCTTGCTCCTACTAGGGACTCACCATGACCGCAACTGCCTCACCACCCCGACGCTGAGGCCCCTCCTGAGCCTGACACTCTGTTTCCCATGCAAGGTGCATCCCAAAGTCTTCTTGGAGCTCTCTTCCAGCGGCTAGTACAAAATCAAAGCTGACCAGAGTATAGCTGTTAGCATAACTGATGCCATCTTGGGCCCATGCAGTTCCTCCTATTCTTCCATTGAAGCCTAGGACTGTCCAGGGTGGTAAATCACTTCTCTGTCGTCAAGGGCTTTGTAGTTAATACATATCGTTTAACAATTGTTGGGCTTTCCAGGTGGCTCTGGTGGCAGAATCTGCATGCCAGTGTAGGAGACGCAGGTTTGATTTCTAGGTCAGAAAGACCCCCTAGAGGAGGAAAACTGCAATCCACTCTAATATTCTTGCCTGAAAAATTCTGTAGACAAGAGGGGCCTGGAGGACTATACAGTTCATGGGGTTGCAAAGAGTCGGACATGACTGAGCAGCTGCACGCACACACACAACTGTTAGGTCCAGGTGGCCTCTGTGCTCTGGTAGCCTCCAAACAATGACGAAGACCTTGGCTGATGTATTCCCAGCACCCATGAGACTAGCTACCGTTCACAAATCTTGACTTAGGAATGCATGCCTTGTTCCTAAGCACATACCTCTATTTGCTTTTGTTGTTCGGTCAGTCTCTTAGTCATGTCTGACTCTTTGCAACCCTATGGACTACAGCCCACTCAGGCTCCTCTGTCCATGGGATTCCCACAGCAAGAATATTGGAGTGGGCTGCCAATTTCTTGTCCAGGGGATCTTCCTGGGCCAGGAATTGAACCCGAGTCTCCTGCATAGGCAGGCAGATTCTTTACCACTGAACCACCAAGGACATACTCCTATGTGTGTGTGTGTGTGCGCAGTCATGTCCAACTCTTTGGGACCCTAGATTAATTATAAATCATCCCAGGGGCTCCTCAACAGTGCAGAGTGTAGCTACTAATGGTTCTAGATCACTGGTGTTGGATCCCCATCCAACCCTCTGAGTAAGTTACCCTGTAATAAATTGACCCATTGATTATTTGGAGCTGCCTGCCTCATTTCCCACTGTCAAGATACCTTCTCAGTTCAGTGGGCACTTTTCCTTCCCTCTGTCCTCACCAGACCCCACGTGTCTTTCTTAGGGCACCAAAGGGACTACAAGGGGAAGGGCCATGGTGCTGTGACACTTAGCATCACTTAAGGAACTGTGGATTGGTTTAAAGAGACCAGAACTTAAAGACGAGTCAGCAGTTGTATTCATTTCCCATTTCACTTAAGTCCTCTGAGACTCTCACCTCATTGGCAACCGAGGATAGTATTTGTGAGGCTGGGAATTTCTATCTTCAGTCTCATGCTTGACCATAATTTTCCAGCTCCTTAAATATGCTTCCAGAGGCTGATAATTGAGCCTTATTTTTCTTTTTCTCACCAACACCTAGCATAACCCCTGGTATAGAAGCAGTGTTCAGCACATTCACGAATGCAAAGAGGAATGAGTAAGGAAAACAAAGCAGTCAGTGGTTTTCAGAGCCCACCAAGTAAACACAGAGCCTCACTGCACAAGCACAAGAAGGCTGACCATGGGACTACTTTTTCTACCGCAAACTTCTGATCCTGCAATCCATTCCTCAAAGCCTCTCCAGTTCTATATTGTTGATGGTGAGAAGGTACAGAGAACAGAAGCAAACACGATTCCTCCTTTTCCTGGCTAATGGTTTACATTGCCCAGACATCGTTCCATGCCTTCCACAAGAACAGTTAAAACTTCCCCATTACATAAACAGGCCTGCAGACTCTGATGCATGTAATCTGCTCTCTCTGTAATCAAGGCTGCAGGAATACACACACATTTAGAATGGTGGAAGTTTGGCATGGAGCCTGATTCTTGAGGGTTAGTGGGTGTTATGTGATCTTGATTGACTTCAAGACACTTCTGCAGAGACCCTGTGCTGCATCTGAGGTGTTTAGCTTGACTCTAAAAACCTGGAAGTGTTGTTGTTCAGTTGCTGAGTCAAGTCCAACTCTTTGCGATCCCATGGACTGCAGCACGTCAGGCTTCCCTGTTTTTCACTATCTCCTGGAGTTTGCTCAGACTCATGTCCATTGAGTCAGTGATGCCATCCAACCATTTCATCCTCTGTCACTTCCTTCCCCTCCTGCTGTCAATCTTTCCCAGCATCAAGGCCTTTTCCAATGAGTTAGCTCTTCGTATCAGGTGGCCAAAGCATTGGAGCTTCAGCTTCAGTCCTTCTAATGAATATTCAGGGTTGATTTTCTTTAGGATTGACTGAACTGGGGGTGGACAGGATCCTAAATTGGAAAGCCCAGGTTTCAGAGTCTACCTTTTCCTAGGCATTTTCTCTTCCCTGTATTATTCTCCCCCCATGTCTCTACTTCTATTCCTTGTCCTTCCTACATAAACTACACTCCTGAACCCTCGTCTCAGGCTCTGCTTGGTGCTAATGATGGCTACTGTAAAGAACTAATAGGGCCATCCCGTGTGTAGGTATCCACCATACATCCACTCCAGAGTCATCCAGTGATAACAGGGGCATGTGAGTTCCTCTCTCTCAGCCCCCAGCATCCCAAGAAAATGATAATCATTTATACAAGACAGAATCCCATGAAGAGAATGCCAGCCAGTGAGCTGAGCCTCACCATGAACCAACAATATGAAGCTTTGGGATTATAAAACAAACCCAGGAGTACTTCTACCAAGGTCTATTTTTCCCATCAAAATTTTAATCCATGTGGGCATTAAAGAATGTTTAATCTATTTTTTTATATTCATTTGCACTACAAGATATTGTCAGAAATGAGAGCTTAGAGATTACTAAGCCATTTTTCTTAGAAACAAGATCAGTCTAGCCAACACCAAATAGTTGAAAATGTCCAGAGATGTCCATTGGGAATTTAGGAGAGGCAGACTCTGAGTGGATTCCTCTATCAAGGCACATGTCAACCCAGGCACAAAGGTTAAAGCTGGTGACGGGAAAGAGAAACCTCACAGCCAGAGAAAAGTGCCGATAAGACGGCTTTCAGGGATTTGCGGGGTTGTCTGTTTGGAGATATGTTTGTTCATTCTGGGTAATATCAGTCTACCCTAAACTCCTCTGGAGCCAGAAAGGGTTGGTTGGCTTAACAGAAGAGGAGACATGTCCCTCAGCTCTCTCCCAAATGAGCCTACTCACCAAATTCTCCTTCCTCTGTTTTGCTACCTTTTACATCATCCAAGTAGGTGGGGGGTCTGGGAAACTGTTCTTGAGAATTTTCTTTGGAAGTGTACAGTGATTCCTCACTTGGAAATGCCACATCTATTGTGCATTGGTGTCTGGATGAAAATTCCATTTTAATACCGTTTCATACATACATAAAATTGTGCTATGGTGGTGTGCTTATAGTTGTGCTTACAGTTGCTAAGTTGTGTCCAACTCTTGCAACCCCGTGGACTGTAGCCCTCCAGGCTCCTCTGTCCCTGGGATTTCCCAGGCAAGAATACCGAGTGGGTTGCCATTTCCTTCTCCAGGGGATCTTCCCAACCCAGGGATCGAACCTGAGTCTCCTGCACTGGCAAGCAGTCTCCTGCATTGCAAGCAAACTCTTCACTGAGCCACCAGGGAAGCCCAAAATTGTGCTACAGAACATTAAAAAAAAAAAAAGAGTAAAGACATGCTAAGGGGGATTCTGTGTCCAGGGATCTGTCATCAGTCCCTAAGACAGGCAAATAGGAAGCCCACTACACTTTAATAATGCCCCTATCAGTCACCCCAACTAGCCTGTGAGCCCCTTAAGAGCTGAAACCACTCTCCCCATCTCAGTGATCCAACTGCCTGGCTGGGCTCCTCACAGCCAGCTGCTTCTCAGGACGAGAGGCAGATGGGTGAGCTCAGCAGCCCCCCTCCCCACGCTGTCCTGCACCCCCGACTCAGCACGGCAGCGCAGGCTCGACCCTCCGCGCCTCCTGCACCTTTTGTTCCCTTCCCCCACAGTCCTTCAGAATCTTGAAGCAGAGCCTGCTGGTAGCTGACGGTCATCACCCTGCAGGCACCCAGTGGCTGCAGGACAGCGGCCCCAGAGAGACGGCCAGGCAGCAAAAGTTTCAGTTACCAGGCTCCTTAGCTTGCTGCTGTCATAGGAAGATCCTGCTGAGGCACTTCCTGCTTCCAGCCAAGGAGATGCAGGGCCATCTCAGCAGACAGTGAGTGCTGCCCCTGACGACTCGGATCCCCGAAGCTGGAGTTGAAGCCCTAGCCACGGTGCTTAATGCAAAGATAGCTTCTTGAAATGTGACATGTCACAGCTCTGAACCTCACTCCCACGAGCAAAAGTGTGATACAACCTCACGCTTCTGCCTCAGATGGCCTCGGTCTCACCAGGCTGTCAAACACGGATCAACTGAGCTGATGGAAAATGCTTTGTAAAATGCAACACGGATACTGACGTGCTTACTATTTGAATTTAGGGTGTTCCATTCACTAACACTTTCTAAGTAAATACTCATTCTCCACAAACCAGATCACCTGCCAAAGCAGGTCCTCAGCGTACCTGTGAGCTGACCGATGAGAGTGGACCTCCGAACCAGACGTCCCGTGGAGCGCCTCTGTTGGACGTGCAGGTGAGGGACCAGGGACTTGGGGTTCAGAAAACCACACCTTAAACTTCAGCCTGTAGTACATGTTAGTAATCCTCCGTCGATGGGATTTTCCCAGCAAGAATACTGGAATAGGTAACCATTTCTTCCTCCAGGAGATCCTCCCGACCCAGAGACCAAACCCCATTTTCCTGCATCTGCGGCATTGGCAGGAGGATTCTTTACCACTGAGCCACCTGGGAAGACCTGCTTCATTGTGTAAAATATTAAAAAGCACACCACTATTCTGCAGATGAAAACCCTGAGGTTTGGGGGGTGTTAGGTGATTTGAACAAGGTTATGGAACTGATCGGGGAGGAGGAAGCAGGATTCAGCTGCAATGTTTTCAGTGCAAACCACAGCTCCAGCATCTCCAGTATCTACCCAGTGCCCATCTGGGCAGTACTCCGAGGGCTTCACATGCATTCTTCCTAGGATGCTCCCAACCTCCCCAAGCATCAGAAATCACCACAAAACTCATTTTATCATTAGAAAAACCAAGACACAGAGAGATCATACAATGAGTAACCATTCACATTGGGATTTGCCTCCCAAGGTCTGATTCCAGAGTCTGTATTTTAATGAGCATCTAGCCATTTGCTAAATGGAAGGAAGAGGCTGACCCTCAACCACCCCTGGGATGGATAGAGTTCCTCTTTATTGCCCCTACCCCCTCTCACGTTCTCCCAATCCAATCTACACTGTCTCCATCAGCTGTTCAGATAGCTGGAATTCTCACTCTTCTTTCCTTTCATCAGTATCTGCCATTAGGAAAGAATTTTTTCAGCTATTTGCACTTTAGTAAGAATTTTGATCCCTATGTTTATTTTCTCAGGGGTTAATTGTTCTTGAGTTTGAATTCCTATTGTTCTTGAGGCTGAATTCCTATTGTGTAAAGGTAGGATCTGTGCCCTACGGTTCCCAACTGGAGGTGACCTCCAAATCACTCCGTGTACAAAGCAACCATCAATCTGGAACATCACGAATATGACTGAGGCTGCCTGAAATTCCCAGCAAAGAGTTCCCTTCATAAAGCTCTGCCTGGACCCCAGGATATACATATACACCCAGGGGCCTGGAAAAAAACTTCAAAAGTAATCACTCCGTCTCAGGGAGGCCAGATGAGAGCACAGTCTTCACTTCTTGGGCTGGACCAAGCACACGCTCTGTGTCAAGCAATTCACTCCAGATTTATTATCCACGAATAGATCATATGTCTTTCTTCAAATGCTCATTTTCACCCTGGGCTACCTCTCAGAATAACGGATCCCATATGTTTACTTTCCATCATAGAAAAAAACTATTTGATTTTATTTACTGCAAAAGAAATGAATCCTCATGGAATTCCACCAAATTCTGTAATATTTTTTTTCCAGGCTTTGGTAAATAGGCATTCCACAGGTCCGATGTGCAGTCTCTATTCCAGGTCTTATGTTCCATAGAGTGAATCCAGAAGTTAATAAGACACAGATCTTATTATATACTATATAATAAGTCTAGTTCTTAAAATGTAACCAAAAAATGACAGATTTTTTAATGATATCATATAATATCAATACTGCATCAAATACACTACTAAGTTCTACAAGGGTATCATCTGAAAGTACCGATATAAGGAAGCAGTTAAGAAAGTCACTTTGTAGGCCTTTGGAGGCAGAATGCCTGGTTTCAGGTCCCAACCCTTCTACTTACAAGCTCTGAGACCTTGGGAAGCCCTCACTTGTTTGCCTCAGTGTCTACAGCTGTAAAATGGGAACAATGGTAACACTAGTGCCTCCCTCAGAGCACCATGTTGAGGATCCATGAGTTAGAACAGGTCGAGATCTTGGAGCAGGGCCTGGCTCTTAGTAAGCACAATGGAAGACATTTCTATGACTACTATTATTGTCTACCCTCTCCTTTCATCTTCACAGCAACCCAGTGAGCGAGCAGCTGTCATTACCCCATTAGCAATCAGGCCTGCAGATACTTACTGGCTTGCTCAAGGCCAAACAGCTAGTGTCCAAAGCTGTAATTCAACACCACAGGGCAAACTCTCAGCTGGGCCAGGGAGGGTAGCTTCCAGACAAAGGCTGTTTCAGTGCATTGCTCACTGCCCTGCACTTCCTAAAAGACCAGCGCACGAAGCACACTCGAAGCTCCACAGAGGAGGAAGGAATACGCTCTGTGGGTAGTCAGGGAGGGCTCTTGGAGGAGGTGACCTTGAGCTCACTGCCATTAGAGCCCCAAGAGCTACAGCACACTGAGAAGCAGAGCACGGAAACTTCTCCCTGCTCCGCAGAAGGCAGGCCTCGGTCTCTGCCAGCCCTTAGAGGACCACTCCCAGGGGATCTCACGGCTCTTTTGACAGGTCATCCCCCTCCCTCCTCTTTCTGGCTGACACCAGCATGTGCTTTCGCCCCTCACCACTCAGAGGGTGGACTGGAACCACGGGGTCCAGTTCTGACATTCAAAGGCTGGCAGATAAATACAGCAGAGAGGAGATAAGATGGAACAGGCTGCCCTCGACCTCACACTGAATCCGAAGAGGTGAGTGAGCAACTGGGCCCTGTAAACTCGATCTCTCAAGGTCAGAAGAGAACTTCCAGGTCACCTACTCAGAGCTTCTCAGACTTAGTGGACATGGCATCATCAGACAGCCTGTTAGAGAGGATCCCTGGGGGTTTGAAGATGCCTGAGAATGCGTATCTCTCCTGATCCCCCAGTGATACTGAGCCTGCTGGTCCTGACCACACTAAGGTGCACTGGTGTGGTCCGTCCTGACTCAGGACAGAGCGGTCTCAGCCCCTCCCAGGTAGACATCTACAGGTGGAGGCCCCCCAGGGCCAGGGGAGGCAGAGAGAGCTGACTGCCTGCTGGGGCTGCAGATGCTAACGCTCCTCCCTGTAAAATGAGAGGTGGGGTGTATGAGCTCAGGGTGACCTTTAGATGCAACACTTAAGGAAAAGGTTGGAAGAGCTTCTCAAAGAAAGAAGAGCTTCTCAAAGACAGGAGACTAAGGAGCCAGCTCAAGGGTTATTTCCATCAGTTGAGCCCAGGTCAGGGGCCCCACAGTTCCTTGTGCCCCTCTAACAAGGGTGGGAGGTGTGGCAGTTACCGCCTGGAATTCCTTAACTGTCAGAGGGGGAAATCTGCCCAGGGGACACTCATTTGGGAGACAGATTTCATTTTTGGCTCCAGTTCTTCCAGTTCCAGTTGGCCCCCTTGGATCCACACATTTTACATAGGACTCTGCAGTCACTCCTGCTAAAGAATGGAGTGTTTCCCCAGCCCTGACTTTAGGTCAGGACAGCGCAATGAGGTCTTGGTGACAGTGTCAGACCCAAGTCTCAACCTTCAGTGGACCGGCTTGTTTGCCCTGTTCTCTCCCTCTCCTGGGACTTCCCAGGTGGCATTAGTGGTAAAGAACCCGTCTGCCAGTGCAGGAGACACAGGAGATGTGAGTTGGATCCCTGGGTTGGGAAGATCCCCTGGAGGAGGGCAACCCACTCCAGGATTCTTGCCTGGAGCATCCCATGAACAGAGGAGCCTGGTGGGCTACACACAGTCCATTCACAAAGAGTCGGACACGACTGAAGCCACTTAGCACACACACACACTCTCACTTCTGCCCACAGGAGAATACGCTCATCTAGAAGGCCAGGCACTGAAGCAGGGCCAGGCCACCGCTGTCAAGTCCAAACGATATCATCCAACTGCCAAGCGACCCCAGGACGTGAGCATGCCTGGCCAAGGTCAGCGCAGCCGTCCCACTGAGCCTGCCTACGCTGAGCCAACCTGAGGCCCCAAAGCTGCACCACGCTTCTCACAGAGCACCGCTGAAATGCTCTCTGGTTATTTTTTACGCAGCATTTTGGTACAAATTCTTTTCAGAAGGATGAATTCCTCAGGGTACGGAGAGGGCTCCCAGCAGAGGACCAGACCCTGCTGGTGAGCACAGATCACTGTGAAGGAACGCACCCGGGGTGAAGGCAGACACTTACCCCCGATCTGCTGTCCTCCCAGACGCAGCATCACCTGGTGGCTGTCCTGGTCATAGGTCACTCCGGGACAGGAAGCATTAGCCTGGGCTTCCGCAGGGTCCCTCCAGTCTCTGACATGGCACAGCAGGACATCGGGGGAGCTCAGCAACCCACAGAGGAGGGGGCCTGCAGAGTCACGAGACGGAGGAGAGGTGGGTGTGATGGGGACCAAGCAGGGGCCCCTTGGAGATGCACGTCTGTGCCCTGAGAAGCTCATAGGATGCAGGCAGGGAACCAGTCCTCGGACACAGGAATTCAGGAGCCTGCTTTTGACTTGGCCCATCCTTCCCCGACCGTCCTGCAGTTGTCTTACCAGCCAAGTCCAGAGAGGAGGCATGGCACTTCCTCCTCACGGGGTCAACAGCAGTGACACCTCAGATACGACCAGGGCTCCTACTGCCAGCGTCCCCTGTCTCCACTTCCCACATTTTTAAGGCCCAAGGAAATAAACAGTGCCCCCCACCCCTGCACCATCTCTCATTCTCTCTGTGTCTCTCTCTCTCACACACACAATCAATCTTGAAGAGCTCAGGATTTTTTTTTTTAATTTATATATTATTGTTATTTTTCTGGCCGCCCCATGCGGCATGTGGGGTCTCAGTTCCCTGACCAGCCATTGACTCCACACAGCCAGCACTGGAATGCACAGTCTTAACCACTGGACCGGCAAGGAAGTCCAAGGAAGGAGTATTTAGAGGAAAGTACAGAACTATTAAAATCCAGGAGCTGTACACTCATGGCACAAGCCTTCCTGGTAGGAAATGAACTTCTCATCTCTGGGTGGATGCAAGCCAAGGCTGAGCACCCGTGTCCCTGGGATGCATAGAGAGGATCCATCACTAGATTTGGCAGGTGGAAGCCATTGAACTACTCTGTCTAGAATATATCTTCTAACTCTGACTCTTAAAAGAGCTGCCCCAATGTTACGACTTTATTTAGTAGCAGAAAGACCTACCTGCCCCCCAACTGAATTTGATAGTGATTTTAGTTAGATCAATAAAGGTAAATCAAATGTTGGGATGGATGCCTGTGACATGTCAGCCACTATGGTCAGTGTTTTAAGAATATTAATTCTCTTAATTCTTATTATTTTTTACCTCCTTCTCCAGATGAGGAAATTAGGCCTCATATAAGTACATTGCTTAAGTTTATTGAATTTAGAAATTAAGTAATTTATATACCAAATGAGTTTATATACTATATACCAATTTATATAATTTATATACTATATATAGCATTATATGGTATATAATTTATACCATTTACACCATTACATGGTATATTATTTATACCATATACACCATTACATGGTATACAATTTATGCCATACATACCATTATATGGTATATAATTTATATACCATATACCAATTTGGATACATAATCCTATTAGGTAGTACAGTTGTTCAGATTCTCCTGGGGGAAAATAAAATGGAAATACACCACTTCACATCTCCCATCCCCTCCATTATCCTAATTTATGTCCAAATGCAGATAACGCTTCAAACTTCTCTCACCAAAATGGCTCCAAAATAGATGACTCACCAATGTCCGGCCTATAAATTTGACGTCTTGTTCTCTCCTGCCCCACTTTTACCTGAGTAGCTAAAAATCACCGTCACCGTTACTGTCAACAGCATCTCGGTGGTGAACGTTTAGCTCAGGGACCCACTAACTCACTCGGTGGTTCTCAAACCACTTAGACCATCATATCAAAGTCACAGAAAGGGCTTTGAAAATGCTTGTTCCTCAGCACCAATCACAGAGGTGCTGACTCCACAATCTGTGCAGGTCAGTGGAGGCGGGGTGCACTTGGGAATGAACCCTTATGAACATCACCACCCGTGATGTTAGTGAACGCACAGCTGAATCCCAGAATCCCTGGGCTGGTGAGGCCGCTTCATCTCACAGATGGGGCAACAGAGGCCCGGAAAGGGAGGCTGGTTTGTCCCAGCTGGAGAACGGGGCAGAAGGGATACATAAGAGCCTGCAGAGAGCCCAGAGGAACCTGAGCTCTGTGGCTGCCCGTCTCATAAACCAAGAATGAGAATCACGGACTTAAACAGGAGGCAGGTTGTGTCTTCCCTCCGCCCCTCAGAGCTGAGAAGAGAAATGCTGCTTTCTTCTTTAACTAGCATTCAGTGAGCACTGCAGGTGTCTGACAGGTGGGCGCCAGCTGGAGATTTGAAATCACTTTGCTGATCTGCAGGCTGGCTTCAGTTAGATGCCAGGAGCCTCAGGCCACGCAAGTGTCGCTGAACCCCACTTCCCAGTGGCTTCAGCTGCTTGTCAAGGTACAAGGAGGCTCGTGAATATAGGTCTGGAAGTCTCATGAGTTTTCACTAATAATTATCAGCAGAAACAAAGACATTTCAGGGTGGGAGGTTGGCGGGGGTGGGAGCCTTGCCCGGGAGGAGGGGACTAGGGAGCAGGGAGACTGTTCTAGAAATTAAGTGCCTTGCCAGACAGCAGGAAGAGGATTCTGTTCCTGGTCACGAGCAGACCCAGCCAAACTTCACAAGTTAAAATTCCAGGTCTGCCCATCAGACAAGACTGGGAAACATATCTGCCTGATGGTTGATGTGTGTCTTGAAGAAAAGCTTAACTTGCAGCATTTCAAGGTCGCTGTTCAAATCCACATAATTCACAGATCAGGGTTACACTGGAGGGGAAGGCAGGTAAGCTGCTAGCCAGAAATGTCATGGAAAATAAAGGACTGTGTGCGATTATGGCTCCATGGAACAAAATAATTATTCCGTATATGATCCTAAGGAAAATGAAATCAACATTTCCAACCTGAAAAACCCTATGGTCTGCTGAGTAATTGGACATCTGGAGAATTGTGGTGTCCTCAGAAAAAACATTTAGTTTAAAGAAGCCAGAAGTCATCTGGATTTGAATTGCAGGGTTCCTAAATACAGGCTGATATAGAGACATACACAGACACACCTCAGAGCTATTGCGGGTCTGGCTCCAGACCACCACAACAATGTGAATGTTGCAATCAAGTGAGTCACATGAATTTTTGGTTTCCCAGTGCATATAAAAGTTATGTTCACACTGTACTGTAGTTTACTAAGTGTGCAATAGCATTACGTCTAAGAAAACAACGTGCGTACTGTACTTTAAAAGTACTTTAATATGCTATCTTCTGAGTCTTCAGTGAGCTGTAATCTTTCTACAATAGTAGCATCAAAAATCACTGATCACAGATCATCATAACAAGTTAAATAATAATGAAAGAACCTGACATATTTCAAGAATTACCAAAATGTGACCTAGAAACCCAAAGTGAGCAAAAGCTGCTGGAAAATGGCACCAATAGATTAGCTTGATGCAGAGTTGCCATAAACCTTCCATTTGTAAAAAACAGCATCTGCAAAAGCACAGCTAAGTGAAGTACAGTGAAACGAGGTGTGCCTGTGCACACGCCTCTAAACACTGTACGTGTGCCTGTGCTCAGTCACTGAGTCGTGTCCAGCTCTTTTGCGACCCCATGGACTGTAGCCCACGAGGCTCCTCTGCCCATGGGATTCTCCAGGCAAGAATACTGGAGTGGGTTGCCGTTTCCTCCTCCAGGGGATCTTCCCAACCCAGGGATCAAACTCACATCTCTTGGGTCTCCTGCATTGGCAGGCAGATTCTTTACCTGCCGAGCCACCTGGGAAGCCCTCTAAACACTACCCAGTCCGCAAAGCCTGGACTAAGCCTCTCCTCTTCTAGACAGCCCTCCCTGACCGTCAAGTCCCCTCGATATCCTCCTCCTCTGCACTCAAGCCTCCCAAGGCCTCAGACACTCATGCTGCCATGTGTATCAAGCCTGGTACACAGCAGAGCTCCACACACACTTGGATGAGTCATAAGCTGGGTGACCAGGAGCAGCTGGTTTAAATTCTCTGAGCCTCAGTTTCTCAGTTCGTAAAAATGGAGCTTGAAATACTTCCCCTGAAAATAGCAGCAAGGAGAAACGTGATGTTGCCATGTGAAGCAGCCAGCACATGACCTGTTGGAAGGGTCACAATTGTCCCTCATTTTGTAAATATCACCTTCTAAATGACGGTGGTCCCCTCATGCCTGCTGCTTCCTACGGCATTCCCCGTGCTGTGCATACTGGCTTTGGCAACCCCATGCCTTCCTCAAATTTTACAGACCACAGGTCATGGAAGAGGGAGGAGGCTCTGGCCCCCACTGTCACCTTACCTCCTCGGACCTGCACAAGGATGAAGCCATCGCAACAGGAATCACTGTCACAGGCGAGAAGACAGAAGAGATGGACCTCGGTCAGACTGGCTCCTGAGGCTGAGAAGGTGACGGGGCTGTACATTCCAGAGAGTGCACTTTGGAAACCAGTTTGTTCAAATCTTTTCTGACCTGTGATGGTGAACTCTTGGCCTGGGAGAAAAGCAGAAATATAAACTTTTTTCGAGCTGTAAAAGGAATGCAGACTGTGCTGGTCAAACGACAGTGAACCCTCTGACCACAACAGGTACAGAGTTCGGTCCAGAGAGTTGCCCTCTGTGTCCTAAAAGCCCTGGACCTCCCGTGTGTGCAGAGCATGGAGACGTGGCCCCAAGACCCAGACAAACGCCCGCTACACCTTGGAGGGTGTGCAGGGGAGATGTGGAGAACGGGCATTTATTATGGTTTTATCACCAGTGAATATCTTTTGAGCTCTAACTGTACACAGACACCAGACCACACGCTTTACCCAGACAACCTCATTGCACGCTCAGTGCTCTCGAGTTCGGTTCAGCCTGCTCTGCCATTATGCGCGTTTCTGTAACACACTCAGGTTGGCTGCTGCGACGCTGAGTCACTCTCGAGTTTGGTTTGGCCTGCTCTGCCATCCTGAGCTTTTCTGTAACACACTCAGGTTGGCTGCTGCGATGCTGAGTCACACTGGTTGATCTGCAGTGTCCCCAGCGTGTCCCTGCCCTGTGCCATCAAACCACAGGCCAATGTGGCATTTACACAGGCAGCTAAAGAGCAAGCTGCAGACACACAGCGCTACGTGATACCCATCAGCCCACGGGCTTCTTCTTGCCTCAGACGGGCCAGTGGCTCTGTCTTCGAAGTGACGACTGCAATTCTCCCTTCTCTTTGAGCATCTGGCCCTCGTTGCCACAGCTCAGCATCCTCAAACCTTCCCCTTTCCCTCTACCATCAAGCTACCCTGCCCTTCACATTTACGGTAGCATTTCTTTGTGATGGATTCAGTATGTCTTTTTTTTTTTAAGTTTTGCTAACATTTTTAAATAAGACTGCTATTGTTTTTGTCAGTCCTCTGGCTAGAAGTGGCATGGTTTGGGTTTCTTCTGTCCCTCAGTCTAGTTTTCCCATAAGCCTGGTTATTTTTAGAGCATCGTTTTGCAAATATGAGGGGTTTTAATCAGATATATATATACATATATATTTCACTAGAGACAAAATGTCCATTCTATTATAATATCCATTTTACATTTGAGGAAAGAGAGCCTTAGCAAGTGAGCAGTCTGGCCTAGGTTTACACAGCTCATCGGTGGCAGGAAGAACACCAGAGCCTGTGCTCTGGATCACCCTGACCTCCCAGTGGCCTAGCAGGTCACCAGGTCTTAACCAACTCACGCACCTAAAGCTGGGGGAGACCTTACAGCCGAGAGTGCACACTTCAGAACCAGACAGACCCAAGTGCAAATCTTCACAGCACCCCAGGCATGTGAGTTCTTAGGTCCTCAAAACCTCAGCTTCCCCTCCTGTAACCAGGCATGTAACCCTTGCGGATGATGTTGAGTGGATGAAAAGATAGACTGGAAATTAAAAGGCTGATCCATGAACCTGGCCCTTAGCTAACACTCAGCGGGTATATTACAAGTGTCCAAAGAAGCCAGCATCTTTTCCTCCAAGCCCTGGTTCCCTCAGCCCCTGCTGCCTGACTACCCTCTAACTGGGCCAGGCCCATCCTGCACCAAAGCCCAGCTTAACTTAAAGAGCCCACGTCCCAGCTTTATTGGGTTAGAATTCACCTCTTTCCCTCCATCTCTCTTGCACTCTGTCTGTGCCTCTACTAAGGCTCTGCCATCCTTCACCCAGCGGTTAAGCCACTTGGGACAGCAACCGCTCCCACACCAGCTGTGATTCCTGGGCCCAGTCCTGCTGTCAGAGGTGAGTAGCCAGCCATGTGTGACTCCTCGAATATCAATTCCAGTTCACCAGAGTCATGTTGCAACAGCCACATTCCAAGTGCCCAGTGGCCACGCGGCTACCGGCTGTCATGTTGGACAGCAGAGACTTATGGAACATTTCCACGCCTGCAGAGAGTGCTGCCTGGACGGTAGGGCCACGTCTCAGCTCACAGGGCATCCTCCACACAGCCCTGCACAGAGGACCTCCTGCCTTGAGATATGGACAGGTGGGCCCCTCCCCATCCTCTGTTCCAACATCCCCCTTCTCTGAAGTTCCTTCGCTGAGCACCCAAAGCAGTTCATGTCCATTTTTCTTTTCCTTCTTAAATTGTCATAAAATGTACATAATGAACGATTTACCATGTTAACCATTTTTAAGTGTACAGTTCAAAGGCAAAAAGGTACATTCTCAGGATCTGCAGCATCACCACCATCTACCGCCAGAACATTTTTCATCCTCCCAACCGAAACTCTGTCCCCATCAAACATTTTCTCTGCATCCCACTTCCCCCAGCCCCTAGTAACCACTGTTCCACTCTCTTCTCCATGAATGTGTCTCTTCCAGGTACCTTACATCCTTCTTTACCCCAATGTCCTATTTCATTTTCATCAAAGCACTTATCACCCTCTGAAGTGCTCTTGGATCAATTCCTCTATCAGCTGTGATTCTGATCTTGATCACAGCTGCATCCATAGCACCTGCTGAAGTGCGTATCCTACCACGGGTGCTGGGTAGACGCATATGGGGTGTGCCTTGCTGGGATCACCCACACGGTGGCCGAGTCCTGAGCAATGGAGCAGGTCTGGGAGATCCTCCTGAGCTGGGGGAGGCGGGGCCTGAAGTCTTGGGTCCCCGGGATGGAGTGTGACCTTCCTGTTTCTAGGCTTCCTCTGTGAAACGAGGGCCAGACAATCTCCAAGGAACCCTCAGGCCCTGACTCCCTTTGACTCTGAAAAAGCATGTGGCTCCTCCTCCATGGTCAAGACCACGGACTTGGGCAGAGGATGGCCCTGAAGGACAAGCCAAGTTGTTCCATCTTCCAGGTCCCCTAAGCTCCAGCGTGTGGATGGACATGCTGACTACCTACTGGGCGCCACGGAGTTTTCAAGAGACCTTCAGAAACCGTGTCCTTTCTACCTCAACTGCGGCACTGTATTCCCACTTTTACAGAAAGTAAAAGAAGGCATTCCTGATCAAAGAACTAGTAAGCTGGAGGTGAGTCTGCACTCAGGTCAAGTTTACCCCTACCTCCCTTCTCTTTCCATTACACCACAATCCAGAATGGCTGGGTCTGTGCGTCTTCTGCTTGAAAAAATAAAAAGCAAAACAAAAAAAGGACAGAAAACAGTTCTGTCCTTGATTTAGTTTGGCAGCAAAGAAGCTCCACAATTTCCCTTGCAATTTTCCTCCAAAGTATAAACTTTCAGAAGATGAGAAAAAAAATAACAAACACTTAAAAAGAAATACAATTGCATTTTTAAAAAATGATAAAAGGCCAAAGTAGAGTTTTCAAGAACATTTTTGAGAGGGGTTACTTGTTTTATTTGGGTTTTCTTTTTCAGAAAATGATCTCTGTGCTCTGTCATTTTTCAAAACGGGTAGTAAAAATAATTGGAATAAACACTGGGGCAGAAATTCTAAAACCCTGGCCCGAGATCAGAGGAAACAGAGCCCTGCTGGACTCCATTCTCCCAGGGGAGCTCTCATTTAAGACAGGATGGAGGTATTAGGCTAAAGAAGGACCAGAGACAAAAGGACACAGTCGCTTGTCCCTGCCGTGGACTGGGCCTGCTACTGAGGTCAGCTGAGGCACTGGGCCCCGGGCCGACCGATCCTCTCTGCAAATGCCAGCAGCTCACAGAGCAAGTCTCTGGCTGCTGGTGGCCAGGCTGCCTGCTCAGAGCCAAGGACCTAGGGGAGTGACACGCCTGCCACCTTCATTCCAACCCCCGAGTCCTCGCTTAGGCTCCCTGCCCTGTCTTCCTGTCCACAGCCACAGCCGTGGGTCTTTGGGAAACCACTGGCAAGAGTGACAAGGATGGTAGGAACCTCCACTTGCACTAGCTCTTCACCACATGCCTCACACTGTTTAAAAAGCATCGCATCATTCTAAAGCACCCTCTTTCCCACCTCCCAACAACCTCGGTCCACCTGCAACTCCTGTTTGACTAATGCACGCACAGCAGCCTGCGATGCCAAGGAACCTGCCCAAGATCACAGAGCTGGCGGCAGCAGGGCCAGGGTCAACCCATCAGGTGGGCTCCAGCCCCTCACCCTAAACCGCGGGAAACGAGGCCAGGGAGCCCTGACTAGCAAAGGTATCACAGCTCACGGGCAGAGCCTAACTGTGGCCCCGTGGACAGGGTAGAAATATGCATGTCATAGGATTCTTGGGAGAGGCCCACCGCTCCTCTCACACGTGCTACAGTGACCAAGAAGTGTCACCCTGTGTGAGGACGCCCCCCTCTGTGAGGCCACATGGGGGATTCAGACACACTTAGGCTCAAACCCAGATGCCCGATTTCTAGCAATACGTACGACCTTGGGCCACTATCTTAATCACTTTGAGCCCCAGTTTCCTCATCTGTAAAACAGGGATTATGATACCGTTTTCACCTTCCTCGGAGAATCTCTGTGAGGGGAGGAATGAAAGGATGTTTGGGGAAGTGAGCCATAAACTATAAATTATGAGAAGCCCTTGCTACTCAAAACGCGGTCCATGAACCAGCAGCTTTGGCGCCCCTGAGAAGCTATTTGAAAGGCAGAATCTCGGCCTTACCTTGAGTTACTGAGCAAGAATACTGGCGTGGGTTGACATTTCCTACGCCAGGGGATCTTCCCAACCCAGGGATTGAACCTGGGTCTCTTATGTCTCTCGCCTTGGCAGGCAGGTTCTTTACAATTAGCGCTACCTGGGACGGCTCAGTGGTACTGCGCATGCACACTACATAGGGAGGCGGTCCCGAGTGCTGGGCGTGGAGGCCTGGACTGCTTGTGAGCTTCCAGGGAGAATAGAGAGGAAAGGGGGTGGGGTGGAGTTCCCTGAGAGGGAGGATTGGTACAGGCAGCTGCAAGGAGCTCAGGGCCCACGGGAATGCCCCCGTATCACAGGCAGGCTCATGGGTCTGCACGGGGCACAGGGCTGGACTCAGCTGACTTTGCCTGTAGCTTTTGTGTCTGCTCTGCAACTCAGCCTCTCAACAGCAGGAGGGCCTCCCCCGTCCCTCGGGGCCGGGGGCAATGTGGCCCCCCTCTAAACTCGCCCTGTGGGAAAGAAGCTCCAAACACTGATCACGTGAAGCCAGTGGGCCACCCCGCCACCTCCACACCCCGCCCCCCTTGCCAGCCATCCAGCTCATCAACCTACCCTTTTTCAGATACACAGCTAGAGGGTCTCCTTCCCTGCTCCTCACTTTCACCTGACACTGAAGACTTCCAAAGCTGGTGGTCTGCGAGGTCCCCAACACGTCTTCACTCTGAAGATGGAAAGAAGCTCCATTAAAATCCTGTGGTATTTAACGTAATAATAAATTCAGCAAACGTTGACCAAACTCTACCCAAGGTTAGGCTCAGGGGCTACAGAGATAAATAAGAGAGGAACCCTCCTCCTTAATTTCTCGCTTTCTACTGGATCGCACAGACAGGTAAGCAGCAAATTCCAGCCAGAGTGTTAGCTGCAAAGATACTTGTCATAAAAGAGGAGATAATTACCCCTGAAAAAGGAGGGCTTAATTCTTTGTGTGTGAGGTGGGGGGAGGATTATCTCTTGTAACTTCTAAAACAGCTCTATCAGGTAGGTGTTATTGATATGTGCATTTTAAAATAAGGAAACACATGCTTAAAGAGGATGAGTTGATTGCAAAATCCACACAGCTAATTATGGAGTGGAGGGATAAGAATCCCGGTTGGATTTCATTTCCCAAACACAGCCCCTGGGCAACACTGCCAGTTTAGGTGTTCTGGGGAGATGGCAATCAGGGGAGGTTAATTCTACTGAGAAACAGAAGCTAGAAAATTTTCCCAGAAAAAGTGAATCCAGGTGGATTCTGATGTATAAATAAAAGTTTGTCAGGTGGAAACAAGAGAAGGGGGATTTTAAGCAGAGGATATGGCAGAGATGGAGACCTGGGATCCCACAGGTGTTTTGATTAACTAGGTCCAGTGGTTCTCAGGGACTGTCTGTTACAGGGATGGGAGGCAGGTGGTGGGTGGGAGAGAGAGAGAGGCAGGGGCCAGCCTGTGGAAGACTTTGGCATACATGGTGAGGATCAGGGGAAGACTCTTTAGCTTGAAAATAAGGAGGTTTGACTTCTGTAAATCATGTCGTTCTCGTTTATCTCTGATCTCTAGTTCCAGCGCTCTTGCTATGTGGGTTTGGTAGGGTAAATCTATATTCATTTGTGTCTTGTTTCTAGTACTTTGCCTCCTCCAAAGTTACCCAACTTTGAGTTTCCCAGTTCAGTTTTGGGAATTTGGGGAGGGCAGAAGCTAAAACAAAGGCTACTGGAAAGCAATCACTCTTCTTGCTTTTTAGATAAAAAGCAAACTTGGTGAACACATGGTGGTATGGAGAGGGAAGAAAGGCCTTTAAGCAGGAAACATTCCTGCAGGTGGGAAGGATCTGAGTTTTAGGTCCCAGATTACAGGAGCCCTGATCCCATGATCTGCTAAAACTGCCAATACCCTACCAGCTTTGACTTATAGAAAGAACAATTTCATGTGGTTCTAATATTTAACTTTTCTTTTCCTTTTTAAAGTTATAATCATGTTTTACTTCTACAATGAGAAAGAATGCTGGAGTCCGGGACTCAGATGGTATTTGGGACTTTGGACAATGTCCTGGTGTGTCCAGTGACCCAAGCTGCCCAGTGAGATAAGCTGGTGGGGGGCAGAGGGAAGGGGCTCATTACTATGACCCTCTCCTGATGAATCTGTCAGGAAATGATGCTGCTCAGATGAATAGTCCCTATGTCAGCTTCATCCTGAGCCATCACCGGTCCCCTGCAGTTTCAGTTTCCCAAAATCCCATCATTTTGAAGAAATGGAAGTAACATGGGACCACTTACTGATAATCTCATTCCATCATCTGCTCAGAGTGGTGTTGATTCAATGAAGGCATTTCTGATGTAGGACAGACACAAGACAGAACTTCCATGTGGCTGCCACAACTCACCCGATCGGAAGTCATGCAAGCGATGTTGTCACTTGCCCAAACATAGAAATCACAGGACACTTCTGATCCTGCTGTGGACACCGTGAGGAAGCTGCAGGCCTCGTCCAGTGCACAGTCTGCAAGAACCAGGGGACAATCACCCACCTGTCTCTCAGGCGATACAGAGGACAGACAGACACAGACGCCTACTCCCTGCCCCTCAAACACACACACACACACACACACACACACACACACACACAGTAACAATGACTACTCGTGGAGGACTGGAGGATTATGAGAAAATTCTTGTAAAGATGAATGCTCAATATGTGGTAATTGTTATTATTCATCTCTGGCCTCATCCTTGAAATAGACAGCTGCATCTCCTGAGCTGGACTAAATGCTCTACAAAGAACAAATGTCCCTCAGGGCTTCTCCCTTAACATCTGGCCGAGCCTCATTCTTGGCAGGCAGCAGATGCACTATAAACTCAGAACTAAAATGATGAGTTAGATGTACATTTTGGAAATCAGTTGATTTACAGAGTATTTCTGAAGAAGTATATTTGATTATGATCTCGAAGGTTGTGCTTAACATGTCTTGCAAGATCAGCACCATGTATTCCTATGGCACCACCCACGTGCCCGGCCCCCCATTGCCCCTCACCTGCCAAGCACTGCATCAGTGAGGGCTCAGAACCAGGAACTTCAAACCTGACCATCACAGCCACATCAGCATTGAAGATCACCTTAGATTCTGGAAGCTTCTCAAATTTCCGCATCACTGAAATGTAAGCATATCCGTGAAACTTGACTCTGAAGAGTCTGGGGTCTCTGCAGAGAAGCCAGAAGGAGATTTAAGTCAAGAAGTCACTTCCCACCCATTGCGTTTGCTCACACGGGTGCTCCAAAAAGACAAATTCCCTTTGAAGGGTAGTTCCAGAAGCTGACTCATAGCGAACACAGAGCTATTGCTCATCATGTCTCCTTTTTTTTATCTCATTGTCTGGAAGTAAGAAGAATATCTGATATATGTTAATCCTCACAACTCCCTTTTTCACATTGATACTGATTTTCTACATAAATTTATATTTCCTTGTCCTTATCTTTGAATGCTAATGATATCTCATAATTATTTTATTTATAATGATTCAAATAAAATATTTTATTTATAATGATATCTCATGTTTATTTTTAAACAACTTGATCTCTTCCTGGAAAGAAGTAAATTATTTTTAAAAGACAAAACGTGCACATGGGTTCGGGTAAGTCTGAATATGCATCATGTAGCTCAGACATTTTTATGATAGCACTTGTCTAAATGACATGTAAGCATCTGTTTTTCTGGGTCCCATCAACACACCTGAACTCCTATCTGTCACAATGACAGAGTCACGAGCTCATGGAACTGGACAAGAGAGGAGAAAGAAATAAAATTTCTCAAGGCTATGAAACTTGGAACTCACCCTTTACCAAGCAAAGAAACCATGGCAGGTAACTAGCTCTCAAGGAACAAAACTCATTTTACAAGCCAAAATGCTCAAAAGCACCAATATTTTACAGGTAACTATCAAAAAATAAGCCCTGAAGTACATGAGTACTGATTTTTTTTGAAGATGTGGTGATAAATATGTATGAGTCAGACACAACTCAGCAACTAAGCACAACACATGTAAGCCCTCATTCTCACACACACCCATTGCTTTAAAAACGAGATCGTGTCTGAGTTGATTTTCATCATGTCAGTACATTCAAGGCCATCCTAAGAAACCTGGTCTCAGTTTTCATAATAAGTGTAGGGGGGAAAAAAGTGTGTTTGGAGTGGGAATTGGAGAGGTGGGTATTAATATAATAGAAATGACAGGCGTTAAGCCTTCAGAAACTTTGATGGGAAAAACTCATTTTACAAAGTGGCCCTCGTTGATCTTAGAAGTGGCCAAGTTCATGTGCTCAGACCATAATCAGCCCTTCCCATCTCCTCCTTTCTTCTTTATTTTTTTGTACTCCTTGATATTTTGTTTATAGGGACCAGAAGCTCCAGTCCAGCAAATACCATCTTACACTCAGCCCAGTGTCCCTAAGGCTTGGTTGGTATGGACAAGAAGCTCACAGCCTTCTAGGGGACTAAATAAAATTTGAAAAGTTTTTCAGTTTCCAATTAAAGTAGTCTCAGGAGCCATAAATGCGGTAAGTTCAGCACTTCAGTTACAGAATCTGCTGGGTTTCACCTAAGAGACACCACAGTGATGGGGATCTCGACATTGCAGAGCTCTAACAAAAAACTCATTGACAAAGAGAAGGGAAGCAATCTATGAACTGAGTTACCAAGGAGTCCTTGGAATACTGAGTTAGGATGCAAACGTATACATCCTCTTGTTGTAATATCCCACATGCCTCATAGTTATTTACAAATTTACATACGTAACATATTTGCAGATGTCTTGGGAAAAGCATTAAAGGTCAGCATCAAAGCGCATCGCCCTATTTGGTCACGATTCCTCCACAGCTTGCGAAACCGGCCACAGGAGTTCAAGTGATGGGAAAATCCCCCTCCTTTAGGCGCCCTTTAGGAGATTGTTCTGATCGTGCATGCTCAGTCGCTCAGTCGTGTCCAGCTCTTTGTGACCCCATGGACTGTAGCCTGCCAGGCTCCTCTGTCCGTGGGATTGTCCTGGCAAGAATACTGGAGTAGGTTGCCATTTCCTCCTCCAGAGGATCTTCCCAACCCAGAAATCTAACCTGTGACTTCGGCATCTCCTGCATTGGCAAATGGATTCTTTACCACTGAGCCACCTAAGAAGCATAAGTTCTGAAGAAGCCCAGATAATTAGAGCCATTCATTCACTGTGTCTCTAGTATTCGTGCTGAGTAAGTTTGGAACTTTGCTTAGGAAGCCAGAGATTCGGAGGACCTATCTGGAGGCTATTCCTACAGCACCTCAGGGAGGCGTCATCAAAGTTGGCAAAGCTGAGCCGTGTTCCTTGTAAACGTTTCTGATGCCACTGATTGAATGAGCTTTTCTGCTCCAGATGAATGCAGGCCAGAGCAAGCCAAGAAATGCTTTACAAAGTGTCCGTTACAATCCACACAGCTGAGCTGGTGGTAGGGATGCAAAGAGGGCTGGAGTTAAGATGCAAGCACCCAGAACAGCAGCCATCACCATGGTCCTTGGGTAAGTGGCCTTCCCTCTGAGAACGTTCTCTCCCTCATTTGTAAAAGAGAGCAAAGATCTGCCTAACTGAGTCCTTAAAGCTCTAACTGTCCTTAAAGCTCTAACTCCCCTGACTGCTGTTTCTGCCCAAGAGGAGGGATTGTGGAAAAAAGCAATAAAGATTTTCCCTGGATTTGCCATGAGATTTTATCCATGGACATGAAAGTTTGTTCATGGACACATCTGCACAAATCTTCGGCATTTATTAGTTCTTTGCTAAGCCATTTCATCTCCATCTTGCAGATGGGGAAACTGTTGAAGGGGACTTGCCCAGCATTACAAGACCCGTAAAGGGCACCATTGGGATTAAACTAGTTCTGACCCCCGTCCCGTTACACTTGGGACTGTAGGACACCTGTCGGCTCACTCGGGGCTTTTGCATCCATTATCTCATCGAAGAGCTGGGCTCAGTGAACGTTTGTCATTTTCATAGGATGATATTGACCCTCACTGTGTCTCAGGAAGTGAGCAGGAGGCTGCTGGAGTGATGAGGCTCAGAGAAGCTGAGCAATTTGCCCTGGGTCACCCAGCAAGTAAGTTCTGGAAGAAGGACTGGCCCTCGGGTCTTCCCCTAACATCCCACTGAGGGAGAAACACTGACCACTTCTGGGGGCAAGCTGCCCACAAGAAAGGAAACCTCAGCAGATGAATGACTTTTAAATTCATTTCTCGTGAGGCTGAGTACTTAGGGGTGAGGTTTCATGATGTCGGAAATATTTTTCCCCAGTGATTAAAGGAGAGAGAGAGAGAGCAAAACAATAACAATTTTTGGATCTGGATGACGAATATTTTTTCATCCTACTAATCTTTCAACACCTACGTAGTTTAGAAGTTTTCAAAATAAAAGGTTGGAGACAAACACATCTTGTGTGTCTCTCTCATTTTAGAAAGCCTGGTGGGATCGCACACCCTGTCCCCAGGAGTGGCCTGCACGTACTTAGACACTGATCATCCACCAGCGGGGCCTCTGCCTCCGTCCAGGGCAGCCTCAGCCCCTCGCCGTCCACACAGAAGGCCTTCCCGCTGGTCCTGTCCCTCTGGCTGGCTCGGTACTGGCCATCCTGGTCACATTGCAGGCCCATCTCATTCTTCTGACAGTCAGTGACACCTGGAACCAAACATGAATACAACCATCAGTGTCACTGGGACTTCCCCGGTGGACCAGTGGTTAAGACTCCATGCGTCCATGGCGGGGGGGTAGAGGTTTGATCCCTGGCTCTGCATGGCCAAAAAAAACACAAACTATCAGTGTTGTGCTTCTGGGGTCCCCTATCTGCCTGGCTCCCAGTCCTTGATCAGACATCCAAGTCCCATGTCTGAGCCAGACACACTCCCCCAGCCTCAAACTTGTCAGTGTCCCCACCCTGACTTAAGGACAAAGTCTGGGCTTGCCTTTGGGCCACAAGGGCCTCTGTGACCTGGACCCACCCATCTGACCCTCCAGCTGCACCTGTGTGTCCACATCAGTGGATACCACTGGCTCTGATACCATTTTCTGGACCCTGACCCCGACTCTGCCCCCTGGTTCTTCTCCTGGTGCCTAGCTCTCCCCAGTTCTCGGGGAGTTAACTCTTTGCCACCCAGTCCTCATTTCCTCAGGGAAGTCCCTTGACATCCCTTGATGCCTGAGTGTCACACCCTGTCCTCTGGACCCGCACCTCTGCTCAGAGCCAGGAGTGTGATGATTATTTCCATCAGTCTGCAGAACGACTGGTTCGCAGCTGTCTGCCTCCCTCCCCAGCTGGCAGGGACCTCACCTGGGTCTGCTTCCTGTTATATCCCAGTGTCTTGCTCAGCATCTGACACATAACACAAGCCTGCCCTGCCCACCCTGGGCTTTGATACTGTGATTTATAATAGAAATACGTATCTGGTCTTGATCCGCCATGTCTGGAAGTGGACGTTCAGAGAAAGGAGGTGACTCGGCCGAGGTCACAACAGTAGAAGGGAGAGTGGGGAGCAAAGGGGAGCAAATGCATTTGGGGCGGGGGTCCCGAGCCCCCACCTCCTGCTCAGCTGCCCACTGCGTGTGTATGCAGCATGCCCTCCACAAATAAGGACCAGCACGTGGCAGGGAACCCCTTCCCAGAAAGGATCCCTTGGGCCATGTGACAGAACCTCACATCATCCCAGACTGCAGTGACTGGAACCCACGTGTGGACATGAAGGATGCTGTGTTCCCGGGGAAGAATCTCTTCTCTAAAAGGGATGCCGGACTTCCAGCCTCAGGAATTCCTCTGATCTTACTTCCTTGGAAATACCGCCCTATTTCCACTGCTCTCCTGACCAAAGAAGATCTCCTCTATCACAGAAGGGGACTTGATCTCTTCTGATTAACTATTTTACAACTCCAAACACAACTCAGATTACAAATAGTAGTAGCCATGGTTGCCTCACATTGACACCATTTCAGACTATCATGAACAGATGTACAACGAGGCAAGTTATGGGTCCCTGCGAGGGAAAACCCGACCCTCCCCAGGTGACTGGTAAGTAAATAGACCAAGTGAAATCACATGACATACGGGAAGGCTGCCGTACACACAGATCCACGGGCCCAGAAAGGGAATATGAGCTATACGGCGGTGGTGACCGTAGGTGGAAAACATCTTCCACTTCTAAATCTGATAACACTGACTTACAAAAATCGGAAGTTTCAGAATCAGACAATACCAAGATCAAAGGCCAGTTATATCACTTTTTGAGCGACTTTCACACTAGTTGAGTGACTTTAGCTAAGTTTCATCAGATGAGTCTTGGCTTTCTTACACGTAAAAGTTGAGCTCATAATGTTTATCTAAAAGGAGAATTGGGAGGATTGACTGAGACAACACTAGTGAAATGTCTGGCCTAGGGTCTTAACAGAGCAGAGACATTCAAAGGTGGTGCCCCTTTGATTATGCTATGGACCCAGAGGTGCTCAAGGGTAGACAATTTTGCCCCCTATTTAAGAGATACTTGGCATTGTTTGGAGACAGTTCGGTTGTCACAATTCGGTGTGCATGAAGGAGGTGCTTCCAGGATCTGACAGGTAAGGACCAGTGATGCTGCTGAATAAACATCCTCTCACACAAAAGACAGCCCTCCCAAATGAAGAACTGTCTGTCTCCAGCTTCCAGGAGTACCGAGGCTGAGGTGTCCTGCTGTATTCGCGTGGCACTGTAGGGTTTCTCTTTCGTGGCAGGACCTTGAGGACTTACAGTGAGTCTGGCTGAAAGCTCCAGCATAAACGGTAGTTCTGCCCTCAGGACAGGGCACACAGGCCAGGCTCCCTGCCTGTTCTTGGTAGAATCCAGCAGGACAGGGAACGCACCGCTCATCTTGAAAATAGCTTCCTTCCGGACACTTGACTGGAAGAGATCAACAGAGCAACGAGGTTAAAAAACAAGACACCTGCTGTACAATTACAAGCTCAGAATGCACTGGATCTGTGAAATTCCAAAATCAGACAAGAACTCATTCATTTAGCAAATGCCCACTGAGAATGCACTGTGCATCCAGCTCCAAGAGTCGAGGATAAGCCATGAAGAAGGTCCACAAGGTTCCTGCTCTCCAGGAGTTGATGGGCTGGTAGGATGAAAGGGTGTCTGACAAGACTGTCAGATACAAGTGAGATGAAGCAGGAGCAGAGGGCAGGATAGTGAGGAAGGCCCCTCTGAGAGACAAACTGTGAGACCTGATGAGTGAGGAGTAAGCCAGGCAAGGATGCAAAAGAGAATTTCAGACAGAGGGAACAGCAAGTGCAAAAATCCTGAGGCAGGAATAAGTTTGGATTCTTCAAGGAATGGAAAGAGAAAAGCCAAACAGAGCCAGCTTACTGAGTTAGAGCTTAGTGGACAAAGAGAAGGATGTCATGAGATGAAGTTGGAGAACTTTAAAGATGAGCACCCATCCGTAGGTTGCTATGGGAACACGGTGGAGAACAGTGCGGGGTGCAAACTTTGAGGTCAGACAGACCCAATAAAGTCCCCTTCCTCCCTGTGCCTAAATGACTGTGGATTACTCTGAGGTTCCATTTTCTCCTCTATAACATTTTGTTGTTGTTTATTCACTAAGTCATGTCCAACTGTTTGCAACCCCATGGACTATAGCCCGCAAGGCTCCTCTGTCCATGGGATTTCCCAGGCAAGAATACTGGAGTGGGTTGCCATTTCCTTCTCCAGGGGAATCTTCTCGATCCAGGAATCAAATCCATATCTCCTGCACTGGCAGGCAGATCCTTTAGCAATGAGCCACCCAGAAAGCCCTCTCTGCAAAAGAGGGGTTCATTATGTTATCCCACTGGAGTGCGGTAGTGATGTGCAGAAAGCAGGTACCACAATGCAGACTCCACAGTCTACAGGTAAGGAAGTTGTTCCTTGTAGCCTCAACTCCTGCTCTCTCTACACAGGGTGCCCTCCCTGTGGGGTGATCTCAACCATCCAGCACCGTCTCACTCCACTCACATGGCCTCTTCCTCTGGGTCACTCAGTGATGGCGGGGCTGAGACCTGGGGCCACCGGGAGGTGAGATGCCCAGGGCATGGGATCAACAGAGGCCCTCGAGGTCCGGGTATTGAGGCTCTGAGTTCCTCAGAAACCCCAGGTGTGACCCTGGGAGTGGGGCCCTGCTCCTGTTGGCACCCTGGACGCCTCCCTCCCCTCCTTCGCTTCCTGCCTGTGCGCCCCTGTCGGTCTGCAGACGCCCAGGGCCTTCTGTGCCTCTGCCTCTAACACTTGCAGCCCTTCCTACTGCGCTTCCTCCAACAGGATACGAGCTGGGAAACAGAAACCCAAACTGGACAGGTGCCCGCCTCATAAAGGCTCTAAGTTGGCAGCCAAGAGCTCTGCTCCCCAGCAAGGGTATGAACTTGGCCACATTGATTCAGACAGCTCAGACAAGGGATGGCAGAAAGAGGTTCCCTCTTGCCTTTTTTCTTGGTCCAGGGTTGGGCTCCTGAGAGTTTGTCAAGTAACTTCCGGAAGAAGTGAGCTGTTACTCAGGGAGGGTGGGAGTCAAAAGCATGCCCGCTCTTGAGAGCACTGTCTTAGTGCCTGGCACTCCTCTGTGTACCTCCTGCATGTACATCACCTCTGCACGTATGGGAGTTTGCATGTTACCCCCATTTCACAGATGAGAAAGCGGAGCCTCAGGACATCCATGCATGATGCCCCTTTGCCCACTGCAAAGGGCAGTGGGGAAGTAAAGTCATAGAATATGCCAAGCACAGTGCCAGGTGTGTCACCAGCCACCTTTCACTGTCACCACCTTATGGAAAAGGTATCAGCGCCATTTTAGTCTGGAGAAAACTGATGTTCAAGGTCAGGTTCAACCAGGCCGCGAGGAGATATGGGTGGGATCTCAGTCCCATTTTCACCAAACCAAAGCCTTTTCTCCACCCACCAATTCAACCACCTTCTTTTGACGAAGAAATGAAGCCCATGCACGTGGGACCTGCTAGAACGGAGCCCGCATGGATCTGACAGCCGCTTTCCTGCGTATGCATACGCGTGTAGTGTTTCTGAGAAAATCAGAAACCCAGGCCCATCTTGGAAACAGAACGGTGTGTTTTCCGGCCTGCCTGGCGCCATGCACACCCTCGCTCAGAGCGGAGTTTCGTTACCTCTATGAGTCACATTGTTGATCATCTCTAGTATTTTTACCTCCGTGCTGGGGAGTTTTTTTTTTAAAGTAGTCTCCAAGTTCATTGCTGAAGGAAAACAAAACCTGTGCAGCCAGCCTGAATTGCTGCCTCCCAACCTCGGGTGCAGCCGAAGGGGCAGAAAAATGAAAGCTGAGATCTTTGCTGCCATAAACTTAAGGGCTCTCGACCACGCACAAGGAAGCCGTGCTGTGTTTCTCTCCATCTCTGACGTCAAGTGTCTTTTCCACCCAAACGAACCCTTGTAAACATCATGATGAGCCTCCTCCTCTAGCAGGTGGGTCCTCTTCACAGAAACAATAGGGTGTTTATCCTTCAGTTAAATCCCCTCATGGAAAACCCCTGAACCCTCAGTTCCCTCCTCTGTAAAATGAGGCCATTTGGCCCAAGTTTGTGAATTTTGCAAAGCTTTGGGATTATGGCATCCCTCCTGCCAACCGGATCCCAGGGTCCCCAAATCAGGCAGCTACATTCGTGCTGAAGAAAATTACCTGAGGACAGGGGACACTCCTTCCCTCCTTAGCCTGCTTTGCTCAAGCCCACCCCTGGCCTGGCCCAGTCACTCTCCAACTGAAAATTCCCCCATTGTGACCCCACCAGACCAAGCCCCTTGCTGTGCCCCCAGGCACCTCCATGCTGGTCCCCGCCGACCACTCCGGCTCCATCTTTTGCCACATTCCCCACACCCCTATTCTCCAACTGCACGAACCACGTGCTGCTGCTGCTGCTGCGTCACTTCAGTCGTATCTGACTCTGCGTGTGCACTGGCCCCATAAAAGCCACAGCACTTCCTAACTGCCTGCTTTAGCACTAGTCTCCATTTCTGGAGTGTCCATCACTTTAGCACCCTAAACACAGGGGCACATATACACACACATACATACACACCACTGCTTGTCTGCTCTTATCCAAGCAGCAATTTCTACTCATCAGCCTTTGCTAGCCCAGCAAGCCTTCTCTGACTTCCCCGACTGTGATGCAAAAGGCTTTTCACGTGATATTTTAGCTGCCTTTTCACTTAACCCTGCCTCAGCTAGACTGTGAGCTCTTTGAAAGTAGGCCTATGACTTTTGGTTCCCTGAGTATTTCACATTATGTGTTTGACACATAATTGCATTTTGAAAGTTTGGATGGGATAGATGGAAAGATGGATGGATAGAAGGATGGATGGAAGGATGGATGGATGGATAGAGAGATGGAAGGAAGAAAGAGGAAGGAAGAAAGGAAAGGAAGTGGGGAAGGAAATAAGATGCAACTTGTTACTTTAGGAAAATATCCATAGAGAACTAGCTCTATAATAAGATCTTGCAATGAATGAGTGAGCGAATGTTGTCCAGAACGAAAATGGAAAATCCAGACAGTTTCCCTGGGATTCTTCTTAACGGGCCAATTTGGCATGAAGGCTGCCTGCAGGTAATTCCAAAGGAAAGCCATTTGCCTGGCCTTGAGGCAAGAGGGTGAATGTAACTGACCCCATGGGAATTGCAAACAAAGCCTCCTGCTCCTGCAGCAGGTACTGCGTAGGTCAAGACAGCCCTGCCTGATGGAGTCACGGGAGGCAGACACTCCCACTGGTGCCCCTGAGTCACTGCCCTCCCAGGGGACCATCCAGATTAGCCCCCCAAGACGACACACAGAAACCCTGCCTCATCTCCACAGGACAATGCTCTGCTTGTAGCCTCACAGCTGTGTTCCAGATGCGCTTCAGAAGGGAAAAGAGTCAATTAGAAGAGATACAAGGATCAGAGGGTGTGATTTCACCAAGAGCCCTTGTTGAGAAGGGAGACTTGTGAATCCGAGGATAGAACCAAGATTTTGGAACCGGCACAGCTGAGTTGAAATCTCACGTAGCCAACTGACAACAAAACCATCTGCTGAAGTTTCACTATGTGTGAATAGACGTGCTTTGTATCGATTATATTCTGCTATGCAAATTGCAACCCCCCCCCCTCCATGAAATAGATATTACTGTCCCTGGTTTCCAGATGATTTCTAGTGAAGATGGGCAGTGTCCCAAGAACTCACACTGCGACTTCCATCTTCCTGACACTGTCAATTGTATTCCCCGCACTGCTTTGTCCATCCCATGGGATTAAAGACACTGGACTCTCTGGACCAGAGCAATGCAGAAACTCAGTAGGAGAGGGATGTTATCATGGATACTGGAGGAAACCTGGGGCTTTTGGTACTGCTTCTGTGAATTCCATTCTGGACCTTTCTGAGCATTTGGAGTAAGGGGTGGGGATGAATGATGTGCTCAACAATTCCTTGTGAATCAATAAAAAGCTGCCGCAGTTGAAAAACAGAATGCAGGTTTATGTAGAGCTAGGATGGGCGGACTGCAGCCTTCGGGCCAAATACTGCTCACCTTCTGTTTGGCAAATGAACTTTTACTTAGAACACGGCATTTTTCTCCCCACTATGGATGACTTGAGTCCTTGAGACAGAAAGAGAATGGTTTGCAAAGCCTAAAAGACTTGCTTTGGCTCTTTACAGAGAAAGGTGGCCACCTCCTGGAGCAATTGCAGCCCCGGCCAGACCTTTCTCTCGGCCCCTTTGCCAAGCCCACCCTGGGGCCCCCACTCTCTGGAGTCCGGTCACCCCAGCCCAGGTTCTGATTCCCAGTCCCTCACTGCTCAGCACCCACCAGGAAAGTCTGCCTGCTCTCCTGGTTCAGCTTTTCCTCCCATCTCCTACTTGAGCGGGACTGTCTGTCCTGGGAGACAGGAAGTGCTCATCTAATCATCAATCAAGGTCCCTAGAGAAAACCTAGGCCCAGATTCCAGGCCACCCCCTTTATTTTACATGAAGGAAATGGGAAACCAGCACTTGACAGGTCCCTCTCACCATCTCCTATTGCCCCACCTCTTGGCCTCGTGTTCCAGAGGGGACACTCGAGGTCATTGAGCCTCAGAGTGGGCTCTCAGACCCCCTTATCACCCCCTGGGGTGACCCTAAAAACACCCTCCTCCCAACACACACACACACACACATACACATACTCTCACACATACACACATTCACACACACTCTCACACATACACACAACACACTCATACATACACACATTCAGACATACCCTCACACACACACACCCAGACGTACACACACTCACACACTCATACACGTAAATGTACACACACACGTACACAGACACACACTCTCTCACATACATACACACACTCACACATATTATCTCACACATACACACACTCACAATACACGTAGTCAGATGTGCGCACACACTCTCTCATACACCCTCTCACACACACTCATACACACCCTCACACACACTCGAATCTTTTCTTTGGCAGTGGAGCTCAGGGCCCTTCACAGTGAGTCTCAGGACCCAGTGCCAGGTGCTGCAGAGACCCCCACTGTAGTGACCCTACTTCACCCACCCTGGGGGGTGGCACCATCCACACCTGCTTCTGCTTCTTGTTCTCTTTGTCTGGGCAGCTCTTCGAGGTAGAAGGATCATGAGGGCTGGTCCCAGAGGACCTAGGGTGACTCATCCACAGAGAACCAAACCCCTTCTTTGAATCAGCCCTGCTCTGGGCACTGCAGACCCATGGCCTCCCCTCATCTGGCCTCCACCCCTTCACCTGTCCAGTGGGGGGATGACCTGCCACCAGGGGCGACTGTGATGGCCGAGTATCGGTGACAATGCCTCGTCAACTGCAAGACCCTCTGTAAACATTAGCAAGAAGCAGTGCCTCTGGTTTCTGTGCTGAGTTAGCAGCATGTGACATCTAGTGTGGAGCTTAGAACTTGGCATGGATTTCACGAGAGGAGAGGCCTTGCAGCTTTTGTGTGGCAACCAATATAAATAGTGGAAAAATAAATAACTGAAAAACATCTTCTCTCTCTTTAGCTCCATAAAAAAGCCTCTGTGTCTCACATCATGTGGGAGGCAGGCTGCTCACTGTGAGACCCTGGAAGCTTTGGTAGCAGATGGAAGATTGGCCCCCAAAGAGGTCCACATCCTAGTCCCTGGAAACTGTAAACACATGAGGACACGTGGCCAAGGGAGTCCAAGGTTGCAGATGGAAATAAGGTCGCTAGTCAACTGGCCTTAAAAGAGGGAGAGTGTGCTGGGTTACCCAGCTGTGTGTAGTCACACAGACAGCTGCTTCACTTTGCTGTACAGCAGAAACTAGCACAACTCTACAAAGCAGTCACACTCCAATAAAATAAAATAAAAAATAAATTTAAAGAAAAGAAATGAGAGAAAGGACTTCCCTGGTAGTACCATGGATAAGAATTCACCTGCCAACACAAGGGACATGGGTTTGATCCTTGGTCCGGGAAGATGCCACCTGCCAAGGAGCAACTAAGCCCGTGAGCCACAGCTGCTGAAGGCTGCCTGTCCTAGAGCTCAAGCTGCACATCAAGAGAAGCGGCCGCAGAGCGAAGCCCACACGCCGCAAGGAAGAGCCGCCTTCACCCGAGCGGCCAGAGGAAGCCCACATGCAGCAACAAAGACCCAGCACAACCAAAGATAAATAGATAGATGGATAAATAAGAAATTTTGAACAACCATTCCTTTGAAAAAACAGAAGCGAGAGAAGCATCCAAGGGAGCTGTGATGACAGGCACGGCCTGAGAACTCCAGCACTTCCAGCTTTGAAGATGAAGGAAGGAAGCCAAGGGCCGAGAAACGTGGGCACCTTCCAGAAGCTGGAAAAAACTCAGGAAATTGATTCCCTCCCAGGGCCTCCGGCACAATGCAGCCGGACGACACCTGGCTCTGGCCCATGTGAGGATTCAAACCCACAGAACAGCAGCATATAAGCGGGTGCTGTTTTAGATCACGATGCTTGCGGCCATGTGTCATAGCAGCGACAGGAAATGCACAGAGCTTCCATTCCGGGCGCCGGCAAGCTCGGGCTACTGAGGGTGCTGCCAAGGCTGCCAAGAACAGCCCCGTGACCTCCACCAGGACTCACTGCCCCTGAGCCACCGTGCCCTGGGCTGATTGCTGGCCCTCCGGGGATGGCGGTGAGAAAGGTGCTGCTGTAACCAGACTGGGACAAGTCACAGAGCATGCGCGGGGTGGACACCGGCCTTCTCCACAAACACAGTGCAGCCCAGGCTGCGGGTCTGTGCTTGGCAAGGGCGAAGAGGACAGATAACCCCTACTTGGGGCTGCTTCCTTCTGCCATGCTGCTCCCAGTTCTAGCTGCTACCTGCTGGGCGATAACTACATGCCCACACTCACAGCTGGACATCTGAAACGCTTTCACTGAATAAATAAATGAAGGGTTCCCCACTCTGCGTGTCAGAATAACCTCCCTCAGAGCTCTGTGGCCATCCCCCCAACTGGCATGGCCCAGTAACAGCGGTCCAGGGAGACAGGAGGCACCTACCACACCCCAGGGCATCCTGACTGGCATCGCTGGTGGTCAGGACTCGGCCGAATCCTTCCAGGCACCCAAACTGTGTCCTGGGAGAGGTGCCAAAGTGGTCCCCTTGGAGGAAGCGGATGGAGGTGTCTGCCGAGAAGGTCTTGGAATCCAGATGAAGCTGGAATGTTCCGCTCTGGATCAGATCTGCAAAGCGCCCAGCGAGATACTTGCCAGCCAAGGCCTCCTCTGCAAGACAAGAGGAGACAGGGGTGTCGCCTCACTGTCCCCACCGGGGGTGGTCCAGGTGCAGAGCTTCCCAGGATGTCCACGTTGAAAGGAGACATAGGCCTTACCCAGTGTCTCAATTCACAGAGGGAGAAACAGGTTCAGAGAAGGGGGTTGACTGACCCAAAGTCACACAAAATCAGAAGCGCATCTAGGACTCCAGTCCAGGCCTCCAGCTCATGCTGTTTCTGCGACAGCAGTGTGACCCTCAGTGCTTCCCAGGTGGTGCTGCTGGTACAAACCTGACTGCCAGTGCAGGAGGCGTGAGACCTAAGGGTTCCATCCCTGGGTGGGGAAGATCTCCTGGAGGACGGAATGGCAGCCCACTCCAGTGTCCTGGCCCAGAGAATCCCACGGACAGAGGAGCCTGGTGGCCTCTAGTCCACAGGGTTGCAAATAATCAGACACGACTGAAGTGACTTTGCAAGCACACATGCAACGTGACCCTCGCTGGTAGAGAATATCATGACCCCAGTCACTCATCCAAGGTGCATTATCCAGGTATGCAACTGTCTCAGCCTTTGCCAAGCCACCATTTCCGAGGCTCAGTTTCCCCATCTGAAAAATGGGCTGGGAAGTCTGCTTTTGAGGTTGGTGGGGATTACAAGAGAGGACGTGATGGGGCCACTCAAAGGGAAAGTGGAGCCTCCACCTCAACGTTCAGCTTAAAGCTGGCAACGTTCCAGCTGTGGAACTGCGAGGGTTTCCTAGGAAGGAAGCAGGTGGGCAAGCCCCACACCTGGGTGTCCCTGCGAGCTGGGACACCCCAGCACGCAACGAACGTCCCCACCACAATGGCTGCTCTGAAGGAAACCCCAGGCCACTGATGCCAGGAATAAACATCACATCCATCTGCAGCTTCCAACACACCCAAACCGTGCAGTCTGTTGCCAGAGAACAACAAAAAGGGGCTCTTAATTCATAATGCTGGGGTTTCTCTGGCAGCTCAGCGGTAAATAATCCGCCTGCCAATGCAGAGACGTAAGAGATGTAGGTTCATTCCCTGGTTCGGGAAGATCCCTTGAAGAAGGACATGGCAACCCACTCCAGTATTCTTCCTGGAGAGTCCCATGGACAGAGGAGTCTGGTGGGCTACAGTCCACAGGGTCACGAATGAGTCTGATATAAGGACACGGCAACCCACTCCAGTATTCTTCCTGGAGAGCCCCATGGACAGAGGAGCCTGGCGGGCTACAGTCCACAGGGTCACGAATGAGTCTGATATAAGGACATGGCAACCCACTCCAGTATTCTTCCTGGAGAGTCCCACAGACAGAGGAGCCTGGCGGGCTACAGTCCACAGGGTCACGAATGAGTCTGATATAAGGACACGGCAACCCACTCCAGTATTCTTCCTGGAGAGTCCCATGGACAGAGGAGTCTGGCGGGCTACAGTCCACAGGGTCACGAATGAGTCTGATATGATTTACAGACTAAATAACAACACAGTTCGTAATGCTATGGGGAGGAGTGGTATTAATAATGACTGTCACGAGCACCGCAGAATGGCTGAGGTGCCGCCTGCCTCCTGGGTTACACTCTGGTCTCTTCCTCGACTTCTCCCTCATAGAGCAGCGGTCAAGCTCCAGCCAGGCCTGACCCTGGGTGTCTGGCCACGAGATAGTGCTGGAGAAATAGGAGAAGTTCTCACCATCTAGTCAGAAGACCATGGGTTGAGTCCCACCCTGGCTCAGAGTAACAATCATAAAGGCCACGCTACTCCCTCTTAAGTCTTTCTATTCTCAATTCATCCATACCATCACTGTGCAGTTCCAAATAGTGTCCTGGTGGGTGTAAACAGTGTCAGTGGTCTGAGAAGTTCTCTGATTAGAAGTAGAATGAGCAAAAATTAAAACCAACAGGGACTCCCTCACCCTACCTCATTGTCCCCTTCCTCACATGTGTCTTCCTTCTCTGTGCCCAGAAAACATTCTCAAAAGCAGTCAGAGGGTATTATTATATTTAGCGCTAGTCAGCTATGGGCCAGAACTCTCGCTTTTTATAAACTTCTCAGTAACCAGCTCCACCCATGGGCCAGGCACGTGGTGGGCTCTCTGGCCCCACAGGGAGGCGCTGGGGCCGCACTGGCTCCATCCGATGGACGGGGACACTGAGACCCAAGGAGTCTGCGGGGTCTCAGGGCAGCAGTGTAAGAAAACATACCAACGTCCCGCAGGTCCGGGAGAGAGGCGGAGGGCACGTCCGCAAGCTGCAGTTTCCACGTGATGTTGACTCCTAACCGCTCCCTGCTCAGACACTCCACCTTTACCGAGGAGTCGTCACAGACGGGGATGGAGACAGGGGTTCCCGCCATCTTCACCTGCACGGAGATGCAGACGGGAGTTCAAGAACATGAAGCCGGGAGCCAGCTTTGCTGAGCCTACGCGAGGCACCGAAACTGGCTTATCTTACTGTTGGGGGAAGTCCCGGAGAGAACAAGACTGCCCCTTGACCTGGGAGCTGGCCCCAGGGCGACTGGAACTCCTGGGCCCTCCCGTGTCCTTTGAAAGCCCGCTCTGCACCCCCACCGCCTTGTGGGAGCCATTTGAGAGGGTGCAGCCTTGAGAGAGCCAGAAACTGAGGTTCTGGGTCCAGAGAGGTTGAATCGCCTGCCTTTGTCACGCAGCTTGTAGACAGAGGTGTTAAGTGGCATTAAGAGCCAACTTACATGGGGAAAGGATTGAAAAACAATAGATACATGTACATGTGAAAATAAGTAGACTACAAAAAATATACTTAGAAAAAAATGTAAAGTTTCTCAAAAAATAATTAAAAGGGCACGCACGTGCACACACACACACAGAGATAAAGAAAGCTCAGACACTCCAAATTCAAGGGGTCATAATTCACTGGAGAAACAATTTCTGCCGACTGCCCAAGTCCTCTCAAGACCCAGCAGGACACGACCCTCCCTCCCGGGAAGCACCCACTGGCTCCTCCAGTGTGACCACGCAGCCTGGCTTCTTGCCCCACCTAAGCACGCCCCACAGTGCCCGCTGACCATCTGCAGGGCAGGGTGGGAGGATGGATGGTGGTAGGACCCGGTTAACTCGAGGGCAGCACCAGGCAGGGCCGGGGATCCACACGAGCCTCACTGTGCACTCTTTGCATCGTGCTCTTTCAAAGGCAACAGCCAGAAGCTTCTGTGTGGAGTCCTGGGGGTGTCAGTTTATCAGAAGCTGGGGCGTCAGAGGTGAATGAGAAGGTGAATGAGAAGGTGCTGTGTAAAAGCAGGGGATTCTGTGGCCCTACCATCTCTCAGTTGTGTGACTGCCCAACTATTTTAACTCATCACAAAACGGTAATAATAGGGTCCCCATGAGGACTGCATTAGCTAAGCCATGCCAAGTGGTGCAGAATGCCTGGCACAATCTAAGTGCTCGGCACACATTAGGAGTGGCATCTGTGCGCAGACAGAATGGCCAGTGAGACAGGTATCAATCCCACCTCCACCTCTGTGTCATTAGTCTTGTCTGAGCTGCTTTCTCATCCTGGGTCTCAGTGGGTGAAATGAATGAGGGTTGAACTGTAGGTTCATTTGAGCCCTGAGGTTCTCTGCCCGGTGACCCTGAGCTCAGTCCGAGCCCCACTTGTGGGCACATACCTGGATCTGACAGAAGCCGCGGGCCGTAAGCTCGTCTAACAGGAAGACCTGGAACGCCAGCAGCAAGCCCGAGTAGTCGGCACTGCACACCTTTCCCGGAGGGAGCTGGAGCTGGAACTGCGCTTGGGTCTGGAGAGTCTGCCAGAACTGGGGCCCTGCGGCGAGCACCAGAGGTCAGCAGACAAAGGCAAAGAGCTATGGGGTTCTTGTGGTGTTTTTCTCTGCAAAAGCTAACCCTTCTTCATTTCACTTGGAGTCCACAACTGCTGCCATCTTGCGTTGTCTCCCTCTGGGTCTCGCTACTTCCCAGTACGCCAGCTTTTCTCTGAAATTACTTAGCACCCTCACTGCAAGCTCAGTCCTGCCTCAGCCTTTAAACCCAGGCTGAGGTCCTGGACAGTCTTCTTGGAAAATCTTCCATACTACCTTGCACTCAAACAGGGCCATGCCACCTGATTTGGCCAGTTCAGAGTGGTTACCGCAGCCTAGTGCAAGGCTAAAGTTGTGCAGTGCACAACCTGCACAAATGTACACAGCAAGCCTGCACTCCATTTCAGGAGTTCAGGACCCACACCTCTCTTCCCCCAAGTCCCTTACTCATGACAAATTTAGCTCTGATTCCTAGCTACTCAGTCACCAACAGGGGGACAAGTCACTTATTTGTCCAAATCACATTCTGAACTTTTTCTGGATAGCATTCTCTATTTCAGAATGTTTTGTGACAAATTTGTGTCCTTTGCCCCCCCTGCCAGCCAGCCAGAGCCTTGTGACAGTCAGTCCCAGAATCTGGGTCTCTCTCCTGAATGTCCCTCCTGCTGCCCTGGGTGGACCTAGCACTGGTCCCCGTGCTGACCCCTGTCCTACCTGGCCATGAGTAAGTACAGCCAGCCTTCGCCTAGGCGGACACAGTCGGAGTTCGGTGTAGCCTCACAGCCACGAGCACGTGAAAGTGGGTTCGCTGTGAGAGCAGGAGGAAGGAGCTACCCATATTTAAATACGGCCCAAGTCCACAGTGATCAGAACAGACGCCATAGCCTGGAGCTACAGTTGGACCGGGGGGAGGCGGGGCAGGGAGAGGCTGGTGTGGCAGTGTCACTGTGACCCCAGAAGCCAGATCAGCAACTCTGAGCTTGTCAGCATCATAGTAACCAACATGGCCACTGGAGCATCTGCACTTTGAGAACAGTCCTGTATCCAGGACTCCCCATGGAAGCCAGAAACGACAGAATGTGTCTCAGAGAGCAGATTGCTTCAGAGGAGCCACAAATGAAGCTTTGCCCAGGGGCCTGGGAAGCCCTGCTGATCCTTCTAGAAGAAAATGCTGCATTGAGCGCTCTGTCCTGCTCTGATGCCACCTGGCTATCATGGACATGCTACCCTCAGGTGGGAAAATGAAGGCCTCGGCCCCGAGGGAAGGTGGGGAGTGGGACTCCAGGCGGACCTTTCTGGGGCCACTCACGTTGGCAGGCATGGGGCTGGGGTGGCTGGGACTCCCAGCGTCTCCTCTGCACGCTGCACAGCAGTGGCTCCGGCGGGAAGGCGCTCTGGTAGCCCCGGCCGCACCGTAGTTGGCACTGCTGCCTGGTGGCTGCGCCCAGGCCCAAAGCACGTTCACACAGGACGGCCCCACCGGCCACGTCCGCCACGCTGAAGGGCAGTGGGCACTGTGGACCTGGGAGGAGGAAAGGGGCAGCTGTGGGCACCTACCCGGCACCAACACTGAGCACCTACCTCCACCTCCCATTTCTGCTCACGAGCACGGGCCCCCCTCACCCTCCCTTCTCTCAGGCCAGCCTGGGCCCGCCTGCTCCCTCTCCACCCTCCCTGTTGGCTAATCCCATCCTCTCTCGTTTTAACAGACACCCCTGGGTCGGGGAAGATCCCCTGGAGAAGGGAATGCTACCCACCCCAGTAGTCTTGCCTGGAGAACTCTATGGACAGAGGAGATGGGTGGGCTACAGTCCATGGGGTCACAAAGAGTCAGACACGATGGAGTGACTAACACTTTGATAGCACTTTTGCGTAGAAAAGGAAATGGCACCCCACTCCAGTATTCTTGCCTGGAAAATCCCATGGACAGAGGAGCCTGACAGGCTACAGTTCATGGGGTCACAAAGAGTTGGATATGACTGAGCAACTTCAACTTCAACTTCAACTTCACTTTGAGCAGAGATGACTCTCACATCTTCAACTCCACTCAGGCCCTCTGGAGCACCTTCCCATCTCTAAATCCAGTCTCCTCCACCTCAAAGCCAACAGGGCCAGGCTCAGCATCTGCTGCCCATGCCTGCTCCGGCTTCAGCAACTCCAGCTTGAAGCCTGGCACCTTTAGCCAGAAAGGTGGCAGCCAACCCAGACGCTGCCACCTCCTCTGCCCACCAGCTCAGCTGCAGCTCACAGCTCCTTGACTTCTCTTCATCCCCATCCTTCATTTAGACACGCGTCATCTTCTCCCTGAACGGCCACTGAAGCTTCCTCACCAGCTCCGTGTGTTTGGGCCTCACCTCCTGCCCTCTGCTCCCATGTCCAATCCATTCCCCCCGCCAGCAGAGAAATATATGGAGCTGGACTCGGTTCTCAAGTCTCCCGAGTGCCTGCTGGCCCGACTTCCTCTCTGCTCTGGTCTCCTCTCCAGCCCCGCTTTGCCCCAGGGCAGAGATGCTATTTCTCAACCATATGCATTATACAGCCCATGTCCTTACTTCTTCTACCAGCTTATCTGGCTAGAAGATTCCTTTTTGGGTCCTCAGTTATCAGCTCAACCCCTTTAACTTTCTAACACTTTTCATGGTTTTTCCAGGCTGACTTTAGCCACCTTTCTCCAAGCCCCCAGGCTCCCTGGAGTAGACTGCCTTGTGATCAATTATACAAGACTATCTGCATTCCGGTCTCCCCGCTGGACAGAGCCACAGAAGGGGAGAGGATATCTCTCCTCTGTTTACCCAGGGCCCAAGGCTCTTCACAGTCCAACTCTCACATCCATACATGACCACAGGAAAAAACATAGCCTTGACTAGACAGACCTTAGTCGGCAAAGTAATGTCTCTACTTTCGAATATGCTATCTAGGTTGGTCATAACTTTTCTTCCAAGGAGTAAGTGTCTTTTAATTTCATGGCTGCAATCACCATCTGCAGTTATTTTGGAACCCCCAAAAATAAAGTCTGACACTGTTTCCACTGTTTCCCCATCTATTTCCCATGAAGTGATGGGACCAGATGCCATGATCTTCATTTTCTGAATGTTGAGCTTTAAGCCAACATTTTTGCTCTCCTCTTTCACTTTCATCAAGAGGCTTTTTAGTTCCTCTTCACTTTCTGCCATAAGGGTGGTGTCATCTGCATATCTGAGGTTATTGATATTTCTCCCGGCAATCTTATTCCAGCCTATGTTTCTTCCAGTCCAGCGTTTCTCATGATGTACTCTGCATGGAAGTTAAATAAGCAGGGTGACAATATACGGCCTTGACGTACTCCTTTTCCTATTTGGAACCAGTCTGTCGTTCCATGCCCAGTTCTAACTGTTGCTTCCTGACCTGCATACAGATTTCTCAAGAGGCAGGTCAAGTGGTCTGGTATTCCCAAAGCAGAGACATTACTTTGCCGACTAAGGTCCGTCTAGTCAAAGCTATGGTTTTTCCTCTGGTTATGTATGGATGTGAGAGTTGGACTGTGAAGAAGGCTGAGCGCTGAAGAATTGATGCTTTTGAACTGTGGTGTTGGAGAAGACTCTTGAGAGTCCCTTGGACAGCAAGGAGATCCAACCAATCCATTCTGAAGGAGAACAGCCCTGGGATTTCTTTGGAGGGAATGATGCTGAAGCTGAAGCTCCAGTACTTTGGCCACCTCATGCAAAGAGTTGACTCATTGGAAAAGACTCTGATGCTGGGAGGGATTGGGGGCAGGAGGAGAAGGGGACGGCCTAGGATGAGATGGCTGAATGGCATCACCGACTCAATGGACGTGAGTCTGAGTGACCTCCGGGAGTTGGTGATGGACAGGGAGGCCTGGCATGCTGCGATTCATGGGGTCGCAAAGAGTCGGACACGACTGAGCGACTGAACTGAACTGAAGGCTGACCCAAACCACAAGCTCCAGGTGTGTTAAATCAATAGATGAATGACTAAATTAAAGAACAGACACGCTCAATGACAATTTCACACCTGGCTAAAGATACAGTTAATTACCTGACTCTAGAGCACAGCCTTGCTGCCTGTAAATGTCTGGCTTTAAAGCTTGCAATCCTCATGTGACTCAAGGTTACCTGGGGTCCTCAGATGGAGAGCGGCTCATTTTGGTCTTCAGGGTGCAGCCCGGGCTTCTGTCTAACCAGGACAGTGGCCTCTGGACAAGACTCGGTGCTGTCATTTGCAGTGGGTCACTGCGTTGGCCCTTAGCCACCAGGCTGAGCAGTTTACAGAGGCTATTTGAATTAACCCTAACAATGATGATCAGAAATAGCTATGATTCCCCCTCCCCATGCCCACAGGTTACCGAGTGGGAACTTGAGGTTACGGGACTTGCCCAGGGTTGCCCAGCAAGGGCGTTGGCAGAGCTGACACTTGGGTCTATCTGTCTGACTCCCTCATCTGAGCTTTCTCCCCACACTCTGTAGCAAGTCAGCAGGAAGAAGCTTTGGGGAACTCAAAGTGCTTGTTGTTCCACTTGCTTTCAACACATTAATGACCCTCTGTGAGTCCCAGTTTTGCCATCTGTAAAGTGGAGAGTAGGACTCTTCTATCTATTTACCTGCATCCCTGGGGGGCAAAAATGGGACGTATGATGTGACAAGCACATTTTAATAGGCGACCTCTGCACAGGTGAGCTACGATCATGGAATCCTGGTAGGGCCAAGACACAGGGGGTCTTTCCAGACCCAGAAGAGCTGTGCTCCCAGACCTGTTCTTGCAGGACACTCAGCAGTCTGTTCCTTGGGTCCCGACAGTGCAGACCAATCTTAGATGTCCTCTAAGTTCAATGTGTCTGACGCTAAGGCTGACACTTATTGCTCTCGGCAACACCCAGCAGGGAGCTCTCCTCATAGACACCCATCGAGCACCTGCTATGTTCCCTGCATGGTGGCAGTGGCTGAGCGTCTTGAAACAGAACCCACAGAGACTGGGAGACTCAAGGACTTGGGAGAAAAGGCGTATAGTGAGAGCCCTGGGCATGCACCGCAGGTTTGGGGCAGGAGACAGAGCCCCACGAAGACAGCATTGACTCTTCCTTCCCACCCTTCTTTTGAAGACTCCCCCTCTCTCTTTACAAATATAAACATCACTCTACAAATGTAAAAATTCTCTTTACACATAGAAATCACTAGACCTAATTAAATGTGTCTGCAGTTCCAAAATGTTGCCTAGAGACTGCAAATGTTAAAAAAAAAAAAAATAAGGCAACAAAACAGTAAAAACAACAGAAGAAAGGCAACTGCCATAAAATTAGTCATTTTGTGCAGCATTTCTCTACCGTGCCAGCCCCAACATCCCAACTTGTAATAAGTAATTTGCAATGTCTTCGTTTACCGCTCTGAAAAAAAACTCACAGATAATGTAACCCACTTGTGCACACACATTTTAAAATGACTACAGTGTCCTGTGACTTGAGTATACAGGAAAAACTAAAGGTAAGTAATTGATAATTCAATAATATGTTTAATAAGTAATAACATATTTCAATATTATATATTCATGTACAGTTCGATATCTGACACCCAAATGATCTTTTAAAGTAGAAACAAAAATAAATAAATCAACACCTCCACTTACTCCTGAAGCTCCCCGGCTGGGATGGACCCCTCTGAGGTCCCCCCCACTGAGATCCTGCCGTCTGGACCCTCCTCCCCACTTGAGGATGGTGAGACCAAGACCTGGCACCCCCCAGGAGGCCAGCACCCAAGCTTCACTGGCTTGGGAGATTGCCACAAGGGCTCGCCTTGGTTTGAGCTCCTGAATATTCACTGGAAGGACTGATGCTGAAGCTGAAGCTCTAATACTTTGGCCACCTGATGCGAAAAACTGACTCATTGGAAAAGACCCTGATGCTGGGAAAGACTGAAGGCAGGAGGAGAAGGAGACAACAGAGGATGAGATGGTTGAATGGCATCACCAACTCAATGGACACAAGTTTGAGTAAACTCCAGGAGTTGGTGAAGGACAAGGAAGTCTTGCATGCTGCAGCCCATGGGATTGCAAAGAGTCGGACACGACCGAGCGACTGAACTGAGACGGAGTTTCAGTGTCACGGGGGTCAACTGCAATCCCTCACACAGATCCCTTGTCTCTCCTCCTGCCCTCACTGTCCTGACATCTTTGGTGACCCCTTTACCCCCACCAGGGCCAAGGAAGAGACGGCAGGACCCCCACCAGCCCGGGGGTCACTCTGGGGCATCACAACTTACTCTCACAGGCTGGCTGGCTCCCGGCCACGCGGGTCCCAGGCACCTCCTTCCCGCTGTCCAGGACACACCAGCAGCTGCCCTGGGCTGGGTCGCACTGCACTGGGGAGAAGCCTCCGTCCTCTGCCCTGCAGGCCGGGCTGTAGCTGGGGCTGGTTCTCCCGGAGGGGACTCCCCTCTGGAGCACTTCACAGAGGCTCAGGCCTTGGCGCAAAGACAAGCCACATGTGTTCTCTGCCAGCATGGGTGTCACAGCCCTTGCCACCACCCACTGCCACCTGCCTGCGGGGCCCCCAGGGTCTGGGGCTGCCTCCCTACTGGGGTGTTGCACTCGGACACTCAGCTTTGTACTCCCCTCTCCACTCCATGCACACGCACGCACACACACACATTGCCTGTCTTCAAGGAGCTTAGAATCTTAGAGGATACTTAACAAGTAAGTGAGCAACTGCAGTTGAGATGCTAAGGATGATAATGGGAGGTGCAGGGCAGTTTACGAGCCCATAGGGTGGCACTGAGCTCTGCTGGGAAAGACAGAGAGGCCTGCAAGTCTTCCTTGAGGGACTGATGGGTGGACGGAGTGAGAGTTAGCCAGCTGGGGTTGTGGGTTTGCAAAGGCTGCACCAGACCATGAAGGCCCAGGGAAGACAGTGACTACCTGCTTGAAAAGCCTGATTATAGTTTACTCTTCCTGGACCTGCTGCTGAGATGGAGAAATAAGAGAAGCCCAAGAAGATACAGGAGCCTACATGGAGAGGTCCGGGAGCCAAAGCAAGGAGCCTGGCCCTGAGGACCACAGGGAGCATCAGTGGGCTCTAGGCAGAGGAGAGCCACACATGTGCCCTTTAGAGACACCGCCTTAACCTCACTGTGGAAACCAGATTGCTGGACCAGGCTGGAGGACGAGAGGCCAGGCGGGAGTCCCGGTATCTGGGGCTGAACAGCAGACCCCAAGAAGGCAGCGGTGCCCACTATAATAGAGACGAGTGCTGGTTTGTGCCTCTAGTTACCCCAAATCCTGCTATATGTATTACTCCCAAGAACCCACTGAGGTGGGGGAATCACACCCCTATTTCACAGATGAGAAAACTGAGGTGCAGTGAGGTTAGAGGCTTTCACGGCTCTGGAATGGCCAAGCTGGGACATGAAGCCAGCTCTTGGGGCTCCGTACCTCATGCTCATGGGGTGGGGGCTGAAGAGTGATGGGGAAGGGTCAGTACTCACACTGGGCACTGCTGTTTGTGCCAGGGGGCACGCCCTCTCCTGAGGCTGGATCCACACACCAGGTGCCAGCCTCCGACGCCTGCAGCCTGGCAAACTCTCCTGTCTGAGATAAAACCGAGGTAGTGTCACCCAGCGAAGATGCTTCTGTAAGCTGGTAAGTCGGGAGCCAGGCATCAAGGATATTTCTCCCGAAACTACTGGCGATGGCTTTTCCAGACATTGGGGAGGGGCTGGACGGGACTGTCCTATTCGAGACCCTTTACGTACGTTGTCTGAACTCATGGCTGTAACATCCGCAGGAGACAAAAACTGCAGTGAACCCATTTTGGGAGTGGGGAAAACAGGCTCACGCAGAGGAAGAAAGTGACAGAGGACCAGCCACAGCTGGGGGTGGCAGACCCAGGCGGGGCCCAAGCCTGCCCAGCCCGAGCCCAGCTGCTGACTTGAAACCACCCCCCTAGTTCCGGAAACGATTCTCAACCAGCATCCCTTGGAGAAAAGGGGTCTGTAACAGAAAAGGAAGACAAGGGAGGAGGCAGCCCCCTGCCTTTGCCCAGGGCCCATCTCCCCTCGGCCAGCTGGGGATGCTGGGCAAGCTCCTCCAATTCACTGGGGCAAGTTTCCTCATCTAAAAAGAGAGGAGATGGGACCAGATGGACCCATGCACTCCTGGGAAGACAATGGCCTCTCTCCTGTGTATGCAGCTGCAGGCAGAAGGGAGGCCCGTTTTCTCAAGCTCCCTGGGACCACTGAGTGTTTCCCTGAGATTTCCGGGGCCACTTGTTCATTCTATACTCTGCTGTGCCATTTTCACAGATGATAAATGACCATTGTAATGACACCCGACATTTACAGAGACCATAATCAGGAGGCCCCCAAGGTGTCCTTCAGTCCCTGATGTAGGTAGAGAGCCTATGTCCGCATTCTACTCAGCGAGACCCAGGGAAATCAGATGAGGTGCCCCCGGGTGCTTGGCTTTCAAGTCGCACAGGAAGGATTCAAACCAAAGCAAAGGTTTGAGAAAATATGGGATTGTAAAGATCTACAACTGAGAACACCCTCACTGCTAACATGACTTCTGCTGAGGACAGCCATCCAGTGTGGGCACTGGGCATCTTGGGTCCTGTTTTCTGGCACTTGGGTCCTTCCAGGAGCCAGCCTGGGGAACCACACAATCGGAGGTTCTCTGGGAGCTGGTCTGAATCACTTTTCCCTCCGTCAGAAGTATGCTTCCTGTCTCTCCTTCTCCACAGGTGGACTTGCAGACTCTGATGATAAAGCAGACTCTCATTTCAGTGGTAGGGAGCTGCCAGCCAAGATAAAAGACTAGATCTGCTAATTTCTCCACAAAACTCTTCCGTAATCAGGGTCCATGTTTATAGCACCAAACAGTATTAATGACAGTGAGGAACAGTAACAAGGAAACTTTTGCTCAGTAATTTGCATTTTATGAACCTCTGCACCACTGATTTCATCTAACTTCCTTGGAGCCTCTGCGAGCCCAGCAGAGTGGGTGGCGGTGTTCCTATCATCCCTACTTCAGGGTATGGGGCCTGAGCCACACGGAGTTCCATCAGCTGGTACCTGAGTGGTTGGTTCCAGCAAGAAGTCTCTCTCTAAGAGCTTTCACATCAGTCACTGCCCGAAATCATGACAACCAGAGAGCTGGAGAGGGAATATTACAGTCTTCCATTATGTTGAGAAGCTGAAATATGATGGGCATGTTGATGTGGCTACATGGTTTAAGGAATTATGTACGTGTATATTATTCTTCAAAGAGTTTTCATTAAAGGTATCTCCTAAAAGCCTCAAAACAATCCTGGTGCTAGGGAAGATTAAAATGTGACCTGATCTTGGGATAACGCAAAGCCCAGAGAAGCACAGAGATGGTAAATAAATTGCCCAAGGTCATACAGCTTGGGCCTCTAGGTGGCTCAGTGTTAAAGGATCTGCCTGCCAGTGCAGGACATGCAAGAGATGTGGGTTTGATACCTGGCTCAGGAAGATCCCCTGGAGGAGGAAGTGGCAACCTACTCCAGTATTCTTGCTTGGAAAATCCCACGGACAGAGAATCCTGGCAGGCTTCCAGTCCGTGGGGTCATTGAACACGACTGATCAGCTAAACATCACCACCACCACAGAGCTTGGATCAGCCGGGGCTGGGACAAAAACCGAGGCCTAGAATTTCCTTTGAGTTTTCAATTAAAACAAGTTTATTGAAAACTAGAAAATTCGCCATACAGAAAGTTCTGGCTTCTGGAACTTTCTTGGGCCTTCAGAGACTTACCTGTAAGCAGGTCGGGATGAACAGGCCTTTAGTAGATGGTTCTGCTTGGACACCAGCCTGTTTCCAGCTGGAAAGCAGTCCACTGGCTCGCGATCTCTCGCAGCTGGTGGGGCCTGGGTGGGGAGAGAGGGGAGCTCTCAACAGGCTGGCCGCAGGCGCTGAGGGCAGGTGGGGAGCCCAGGCTGGCCCCGAGAGTTGGAGCCGTGTATCTGGGTGGGTGGAGGTGCTTTGAGCAGACAGCTGGGACCCCAGAGAAGCAGGCTGAGGGTTGGGGACAAAGAGCCACGTGGGACATTTCATCTCTGAGACATAAAGTGAGCGCTTGATTACACGGGTCCAGACTCAGAAGAGAGGTTGGACTATGCATCAGACATGAGGTCGTTGTAGAAAATACAGAAATAGATGAAACTTCCCAGGAAGCAGGTGTCGGGGGGTGGACCTGGGGCTCCTTGCCCACCCCCAGCTCCCTCCCTCCACCTGGGAAACGAGGAGCACCATTAGGAACTACGACCAAGGTCAGGGAAGTCTTCCAGGCCTGGGGGCTTGGGGGTGTGTGGTCTGCCTGTTCTCGGGGGTTGGGCTGAAGCGCTGGCCCACGGAGCCTCCCCAGGCAGGGAGCCCACTAGAAGGCCCAACAGCCAGTCCGGCGGCCCCACTTACACTGCGGGATCTGCCGGGAGCGGGCGGTCAGCGAGGCGGGGATGTACTCTCCCCTCCCGTCCACACACCAGCAGTGCCCTGGAAAAGAGCCGTGGCCAGAAGTTCAGGAAGTGCCCAAGGGCCCTGCCCTGAGGGCCCTGCAATACACACCACCACATATAAAAGAGGTAACAAACAAGGACTTGCTGCATAGCACAGGGAACTCTACTCAGTACTCCGCAGTGGCCTGTATGGGAAAAGAATCTGAAAAGAGAGTGGGTTCAGGTATCGCCTACTCACTTGGCTGCACAGCAGAAGCTATTGTAACACAGCATTCCAAATCAACCAAACTCTAATCAAAATTTAAAAAATTCCTAGCAGTGCCAATAAGTTCTCTCACCCAAACCCCTACCTGTCTGCTCTCCCTAACAGGGTCCACAATCAGAGGCCCTAACACCCAGAAACCCCAGCAGCTACCCACTTGGTCTTCAAGCAGGCAGAAGGTTGCCACTCCCATTGTACAGATGGAACAATCAGATGGCAGAAGAATTAAGGGACTTGCCACCAGCTGCCGAAGAGGACGAGGGTCCACTTTGCTTTGCCCTAATAGTGCAGGGCTCTTTCCTTTCTTTCTTCCTAAGGCTCTTTTCTCCACATGAAAAGGAGGGGTGTCCCTCAGCCTCCCCAGGGCGCCTGCCCGCCTCACCCGTCGCGGCATGGCACTGCACAGGCTCCCAGCCTCCGAAGGCATCACACTGCGGCACATAGGGGCTGGACCGCACAGGGCTGGATGCTCGTGGGGACTCGGCCAGGCTCACCAGGCGTCTCTGGTAGAAGTCAAAGGCTGGAGTCGGGAGAGATGAGGAGAGAGGTGAGCACTGGACAGGCAAAGCCCAGGCTGAGCGGACTCTGTCCTGAGAACAGCCACCTCATCCTTTCCCAACATAGGCGGCCTTTTGATTTCTGTGACAAACATTTCCACCCCAAAACAAGACAGAGGCTCATCGAGGAGTGGGTAGGCCCTCACCAGATTGCCCTTTAAAATGAAAATGAAAAAAATTAAGATGCCGGCTGATGGGAACGCCCTGGTAGTCCAGCCGTTGGGACTCCACGTTTCCACTGCAGGGGCCACAGGTTTGATCCCTGGTCAGTGAACTAAGATCCCACAAGCAGCGTGGTGCAACCAAAGAAGTAAAAAATGTCAGCCAAGTTTGAAGGAGTCACTGTTCCTCCTTCAGGAGTTCTCATCTAGAGCCCATCAGGTTAAGGCAGATGAGAGAACAGTGATGGCTGATAACACTGATGGCGTGTTAGTAACTGACTTTCCTCCTGTGCCCACCCCTCCTCCCTAGAGACCCTGGGACACCGCTACTGGGTTCTGTGGGTCGAAGATGCTTTGTGGCCCTCAGTCTCTTTCTGGGTTGGGCCTTCAATCCCCAGACTCTCCAGGCTCCAGAGGTCTGCACACCAAGAGCTTCCTCTCCTCTGGCACAGTTAAAGATGCCCCTTCTCACCTGAAGGGGTGCCCAGAAAAGTGACCAACCCTGGTTGTTCTCTACAGACACTTCCTTTTTTCCCAGTGGCATCAGACTTGCAAAAGCAGAGCTGGTGGCTCCGAGGAGGGGAACTTCCTTAGCCTGACTTCTGAACAACGTGCCACCACAACATTCAGCCAATAAATCCCCATGGGGCCAACACTTCTCTCTCTTCCTCTCAATTTCCCTCCCTGACCGAAGTGGTCACCACTCAAGGGCATCAACCCCTCCTCCTCTCTTTGATTACATGACAACTTGCCCAGCCACAACATTTTTTTAAAAAACTGGGTTCCTGCCAAAAGCAGAATCTCCAAGTCTCTGAGGAACAGAGGAAAAAAAAAAAAAAAGTACCTGGGGAGGGAAGGAGAGAGAAGAGGAAGAAAGAAGCAAGGAGGATGGTTAAGCATCCTTTTGCAGGTCCCCACATTCTGTCGGCGCTGTGCGAGAGCCAGGATGTAAAGAGGAAGGTGGGCGTCTTGTCCTCCAGCAGAGGTGGCTGGGGAGGGGGAGGAAACAAAGATGGCTCTGGGGAGACTCACATGGGGTTAGGGGAATAAAGGCAAGGGAAGCCCAATGCCAAGGGGGCAGCAGAACCGCCAGGAAGGTGAGGGCAGGGAGGCTCCAGCCTGTGGGCGTGGGCGTCTTTGTCTTGGTCCGGATGTTACAGGAGGTGCAGTGGGAGCAGGGGACAGAGGCCTGGGGGCCAAACCACCAGCATCGCATCCAGGCTCCGCTGGTTGCTGGTTGGATGAACTTGGACACGTGACTTAACCTCCGTTTCCACTTCTGAAGAGAATCATGGATGGTGATAACAGCATCTCTCTCATGGGACTGTCGGAGGATCAGATGCAAAAATCTGGTAAAGATCTACTTAGCACAGAAAGGGCTTGGCCAGGGGTACGTGTCAAGCAATGCTGAGCTGGTCCCAGGCCGGAGCAGTGTCAGCCTTCTGAGCATAGGTCTCTGTCATGCGAGGGACCAAGTGGTGCTTTCTGGAGTTAACTAGCTGGATTAGATTTGATCACATGAGGAAGGTGCCTAAACCCAGAGCGTGTTTCCTCAGTTTAGGAGGGCTCTTTTACTTTCCTCCTTGGAGGTGTTCCTGAGTCCTTGGAAATGGAGGGAAACATCAGAACCGGCCACAGGGGAGTAGGAGCTTTTGGGGCTCACACAATTGAATATTTTAACTCAAATACTTGGCTTCCCAGTGGGCTACAGGTGCCATATACAATACAAAATACAGAGCCCTGCCCCCAGGTGGCTCTGTTGGAGGTTTGGGTGCCATCTTGGAGGGGTGGGAAAATTTTCAGCTTTAGGATCACAAAAGATGTTTGTCTTCTCTGGAACCCATGGGCTGGGGGAAACCACAGCTCTAAAGATGACCAAAGAGAAACTCATTCAAACTCTCTCTTCCACTAAGGAAGAAACAAGAAACCAGAAGCATGGGGCACTCACTGGACTGAGCTGCCAGTCGAATGGCATAATCGCTCCCGCTCAGAAACTTCTCCAAGAAAGTCTCCCGAGATGGGGAGAGTGGAGGAAAGGCCAGCTCCTCGTCCGTCAGCTGGATTCCTTTGGCTGCAAGGAAACTCTCTCCCAGAGGGAAGCGAGAACTGTTGGAATACGTGACAATCTCTTCTGCTTCTCTGATGAACTGCAGGACGCGAAGCTTCACTTCCTCACAAGAGCCAGGACCTGGGGAGGAAAGGCAGACGGAGTCACCCACCACTTGGCGCTCACTCTGACCCCTCTGAAGTATGTACACACACCAGCATACACATGCATTTCTGGCTCAGCTGTTCCCCTCGCCCCAACTCTTCCCACAACCTGGAATGTTCTTTCTGTTTTGTCTCCGCAATCGGATTCACTGCACTGACGGCATACCCGCTTTGTGAGATGATTAGTAATAGCTAATGTTTACTCCACGCCAGGAACTCACATGCTGGGATCTTGCTGGGCTCATTCTGGGTTCCTTCTAGCTTCTGACCAGCCTCATCCACACACCAGCAGCTCCGGAGGTCAAAGTGCGCCAGAGGGGCGCTAAAGTCTGAGTAGGGCCCTGGGTATCGGTCAAGCTGGCCGTTTAGGATCTGCCAGAAGAGGTAGGGTTCCAGAAACACGTTCCCTCCAGGCTGGGTCCGGTTCCCTTCCAACACCGACACTGGGACATCTCGGAAAGAAGAGTATCTCGCCAGCCCTGGGAAGATGCCTTGTTGGCCAGCCTCGTACAGATTTTGAATGAAGAGACGGAAGTTTCTGGAAGCTGCTTCTCTGTAGCTCATGATCTTCATTAGCAATTCCACCGGGGTCAGCGCCTGGCCAGCACTGTTCTGAGCCTCCCAGCGTTCATACCACTCGAAGGCCTGCTCGGGGGGCCCGTTGCATTGCACGGGGCTCCACTGCCCACTGGCACTGCACTGCGGGATGTAGATGCTGGAGAGGGCGGGCGGTGTGCTGGGATTGGAGACCAGGGTCCGCACCGTCCCGAGGAAGGCTCGCTCGGCCTGTAACTGACAGGGGCTGGGGCCTGGGGAGGAACGAAGCACAGGTACGTCAGGTTAATGAGCCCCAAAGGCCAAGATGTGTATGTGCTAAGTCATTTCAGTCGTGTCTGACTCTTTGCCACTCCATGGACTGGCAAAGGGGACCACCCTTTTGCATGCTATGCTCCTCTGTCCATGGGATTCTCCAGGCAAGAATACTGGACTGAGTTGCATTTCCTTCTCCAGAGGGATCTTCCCGACCCAGGAATCGAACCCCTGTCTCTTGCATCTCCTTCATTGGCAGGTGGGTTCTTTACCACTAGCGCCACCTGGGAAACCCAAGACCAAGATGGAAGCCCTTATCTGTCCAAACTCCATCTAAAACCTTACACAGCCATAGAAACCCCATCAACCTTAAATTTGTAAATATTCAGAGAGAGAGCCTGCCCATCACTAAATCAATGCAGTTGAGACCAGCTGTTGTCAGCACCACAGAAATTTTATGTGGCAGCTTCTTAAGGCCAAATTAATCTCCCAACCCCACTCCTTGGAATGGTTAACATTATCCAGACCTTTGTGGACAATGTTTAAATCAGCCAGCAAATTTCACCATTAGCAGAAGTTTGGGCTTTAACTATAACTCTGATGCGTCATGTCAGGGCCCTAGGGGAGAATCAGAGTCTGCAAGTTGAACACTCAACAGACTCACATTTCTTGGGCTCTCCAAGCGCACTTCGAGTTCCAGGAATAGGCTGACCCTCGGTGTCCACACAGTAGCACTCTGAGTTGAAGCATTGGACAGGGAGAAAGTTCCCATCGCTGGTACAAGCAGGGACAAACAGGCTGGACCCAGCGGGCTGGCTACCCAAGAGGCTCTGCATGCGCGCCCTCTGCTTTTCGCACTCCGTGGGGCACCGGGGTCGTCCACCTCTAACTCGGGAGCCGGCAAGTTCTCGGCCTTGGGCGTCCACGCACCAGCAGTCTCCAGCGAAGCACTGGACCTCCTCGTAGCTCCCTTCCACAGTGCATGCCGGGACGAAAAGGCTGCCAGGTGCCTGCCCGCAGCCCTGAGAGCTGAACACCATATCCATCACGTCACCTAAATCCCTCGCTGTGTCCTCTGGCACAGAAATAGCATGCTGCAAGAAGAGAAGGAATTCTGGAAGCTCCAGGAGGGAAGAAAGGAATTGCAGGGCATTTTGGTTCTCTTGTAAGTTGACTTCAAAGCCAAAGCTGCCCACAACTGACTTCCTCGGGGCAACATCTATCTTGGAGGCTTTTGGGGCTTCAGAGGCAGGGTTTGAATTCAGTCCCACAGAGACAGGCTTGGCCAGATCGGCTAGTGCCCGTCCATCCTGGAAGCCTGGGAGACCCAGCTGCTGGAAAAAGTGACTGAAGTTAAATGTGCCTCTTGTGCCCAGGGCTCCAGACAAGTTAAACTGGCCTACGTTCACCAAAAATCTCCCCCCGAAGAGGTTTTGCTGCAGTCGCTTTGCATTGGTGGTGAACTGGAGGGCGAGGCGGGCCAGCTCTCGGGAGGGAAAGATCCCTCTAATGGCTTCCTTGAGGAGACTTTCTGGGGCGACAAACCGTGAGGCTTGTCCTTGCAGCATTGGCTGGAAAATTCCGGAATCCAGAAAGAGCTCCTTGATCGAGGGTGGGCAGGGCGCAGCAAATCTGGTGAGTCTCTGAGACACCGATCTTTCCTCAGGAGCCAAGAACAAGCTCTGCCGGCTGAAGTAGCCGGAGGGCCCAAAGAGGAGTCTGGAAAAGGCCCGCCGCCTCTCGGAGGGACAGGACTGGTCTTCAGCTGCAGGGGGAACGCAAGCAGAGACACAAATGGAGAGATAGTTTCAGCATCGCCAGTGACCCTGACACAGCGCTCAGACCTTTCTGGTTTGCTCTTGTGCAATCATCACTGTCTGACTCCTTGCGATGCTATGGACTATAGCCCACCAGCCTCCTCTGTCCATGGGATTTTCCAGAAAAGAAGACTGGAGTGGGTTGCCATTTCCTTCTCCAGGGTATCTTCCCGACCCAGGGATTGAACCCATGTCTCCTGCTTGGCAGGCGGAACAAAAACAGCACCAGCATTTCTGACACAGCCCTCAGACCTTTCTGGTAGAGAGATGAAAACAAGTCAGTCAAGGGCTGACTCTCTGCCTCCTTTCTCCATATCCTTCTGTTTGTTCCTTCCCCCTGAGCAGAGTCTGTGACCCCCATCTTGGGGAGTGAGGACTCCAGGTGACTTGACTTCCTCTCCTTGATTGCACTCGAGGGTGACCCCTTCCTAAGACAGGGCTCAGAGACACAGGCCCACTTTCTGGAAACTTGCCCACACACTCATTAAATGTCCCCACTGGCATGATATCTCCCCACCCGGTAGGTGCCCTGCCTTGCCCAATACTCATGTCTGCCCAGAACCTCCAACTGTGATCTCATTTGGAAATAGCATCTCTGCGGATGTCATTAGTTAAAATGAGGTCATACTGGTTTAGGGTGGGTCCTAAATCCAATGACTGGTGTCCTTAAAGAATGCCATGTGAATACACAGAGGAGACACAAAGGAAGAAAAACACAAGAAGAGGCAAGGCAGAGACTAGGGTGATGCAGCTGTTAGCTAATGAACGCCAGAGACTGCCAGCATACAGCAGAAGCTGGCAAGGACCCTACCCTGGAGGTTTCCGAGGGAACACAGCCCTGCCCACACCTTGGTTTCAGACTTCTGGCTTCCAGGATGGTGACAAAATAAATGTCTGTTGTTTCAAGCCACTCAGTTTGTGGTCGTTTGTTATGACTGCCCTAGGAAACTCCTGCACCAACAAATTCCTGTTTGTTTTTAATGGAATGTTGTTTTCCAGGGTTCTCCTACTGGAACCCTCAATGGCCTTTAACGCTTCATTATAATGCTCTTCAAGAGGCTGTCTATTCCTCTGCGGGGATCATCTTATCTAGGCTAACTAGCTCATCGTCTGTTTGAGGTTAAAAACCATACTTTAAATGCTACTGATATTTTCCATACTAAGAAACATTTTCCTATGTTTTAATATGCAATATTAGAGGAATTGGGCTTCCCTCGTGGCTCAGTGATAAAGAACCTGCCTACCAATGCAGGAGACTTGGATTCAATCCCTGGGTAGGGAAGATCACCTGGAAAAAGAAATAGCAAGCCACTCCAGCATTCTCATCTGGGAAATCCCATGGACAGAGGAGCCTGGTGGGCTACAGTCCGTGAGGTCACAGAGTCGGACACAATTGAGCAACTAAACAACATTACAGGAATTATGGTGTTTCCCACAATATAATGTGATAATGCCCGCTCAGCAAACACGCTTAGCACAGTCTTCCAGACTTCTTGAACTTTCCTTCAAATTATTAATTAGCAATCAACTCCATCGGAGAAGGCAATGGCAATCCACTCCAGTACTCTTGCCTGGAAAATCCCATGGACGGAGGAGCCTGGTGGGCTGCAGTCCATGGGGTCGCTAAGCGTCGGACACGACTGAGCGACTTCACTTCCTCTTTTCACTTTCATGCACTGGAGAAGGAAATGGCACCCCACTCCAGTGTTCTTGCCTGGAGAATCCCAGGGACGGGGGAGCCTGGTGGGCTGCTGTCTCTGGGGTCACACAGAGTCGGACACGACCGAAGCAACTTAGCAGCAGCAGCAGCAGCAATCAACTCCATGCACGGTCAGGTCATTCTGTCTGAATATCCCAAGTCAATGGTCATCATATTCAGAAAAAAGTTTTAAAATTCAAACTCTGATCATCTCAGTCACATAGGTGGAAGGGAGAAAACTCCATTTTTCTCCATAAAACCATAAATCTTAGAAGTTCTTTTCAACTCACCCCACCCCCAACTTTTCAAAATAATTCATTCCCCTCAGTTCACACGGGTGCCAAAAAGAAAGTCAGCCAATTTCACTCTGTAACCAGGCAACAGAGTAAGAGCTGGAACATGCGGTCAGAGAGAGTGAGAGAGACTGGCAACATCTGAACATATAACACATCCGTCCCCAAGGCCAGGGCTTCCTCTAATGGGTATTACAGGAAGGCAGGGGAGAAACCAAGCTCACGTCCCTGCTTACTCTCTCTCCAAATTAAGAGCATATCCTGCCCATTCATTTGTTATGTAGTTACCAAGGCAAAGAAGAAAATCAGGTATTGGTTTCTTGTAGCACATGTTTCCATGGTAATGAGACTGATACATTAGATGGAAAAAGTAGAATATATATATATATATATATATATATATATATATATGATCTATGCATTTGCAAGTACTTTTGGTTTTAACGTGGAAGACCATAGTTCTTCATTTTCACCTGGAATTAGGGAATGGTGTTCTCTGGGTCTAACAGAACCAGAGTGTAATTGTAAAGGCTACCTTCAAGACAGAGCTTCACAATGTTCTTTTTCTACATCTTCACACTTAGCCAAAAGGATGCTACCCAACACAGTGCTGAGAACTCAAAATGTTAAGTTGGAGAAATCAAATAGTTTCCCAGGAAGTCACTGAAAGAATGTTAACACATGTCTATTTCGAGGCTCTGAAAAGACTGTCCTCCTCCTTCGCTGTCTCACATCTTGCTGAGTCCATCCAGCTCACCCCAACTGGGAGCCTATGACGCCTGCTCCACCGCTAACACCCTCCAGGTCTCTGTGTAAGGAGGAACGGAGTCTGATGCAATGCCTGGCCACCTGTCTCAAGTCCACGCCCTTGTCCCAGGCCCACTGCTTCTGCTTCAGTACTGCTTCCTGTCCTGGGCTGAATAGTGTCTCCCTAGAATTCACATCCCTCCTGGAACTTCAGAAGATCCTCCTGGATCTTCTATGGATGTAGGGCCATTGTAGGTGTAATTAGTTAACATGGGGTCACACTAGAGCAAGGCAGCATGCTCAGTCGCTCAGTAGTATCCAACTCTTTTCAACCCCATGGACTTCAGCCTGCCAGGCTCATCTGTCTGTGGGCTTTTCCAGGCAAGAATACTGGAGTGGGCTGCCATTCCCTTCTTCAGGGGATCTTCCTGATCCAGGGATCAAACCCACGTTTCTTGCATCTCTTGCATCTCCTGCATGGATGGGTGGATTCTTTACCACTGGCACTACCTGGGAAGTCCATACTAAAGTGGGCTTTTAATCCTACATGACTGGTGTCATTACAAGAGGAGGAGACGAGACACAGAGGCAGACAAACAAGGCAGACAGCCACGTGACGACGGAGGCAGAGTGTGGAGTTCTGCAGTCACAAGCCAAGGAAGGCCAAAGACTGTTGGCATAAAGAAGAAAAGAATAATGCTGTTTGCAGCAACATGGGTGAACTAGAGTGTGGCCAACTAGAGATGGCCATACTGAGTGAAGCAAGTCAGACGGAGGAGGACAAATATCATATATTGTTCACAGGTGAAATCTAAAAATGGGTACCAGTGAACTCACCTACGAAGCAGAAATAAAAAGAGTTACAGATGTAGAAAACAAATTTAAGGTTACTAGAGGGTAGGAGGTGCTACAGAAGGAGAAATTGTGAGACTGAGATGGACAATACACGCTGCTGGTGGTTTAGTTGCCAAGTCCGGTCTGACTCTTGCAGTTCCATGGACTATAGCCACCAGGCTCCTCTGTCCATAAGACTCCCCAGGCAGGAATAACGGAGTGGGCTGCGATTTCCTCCTCCTCCAGGGGATCTTCCCAACCCAGGGATCGAACCCGGCTCTCCTGCTTTGCAGGCAGATTCTTAACCTACTGAGCCACCAGGGAACCCCGACATATACACACTACTATATATAAACTGGATAACTAATAAGGACCTACTGTATCACACAGGGAACTGTCCCCAATTCTCTACAGTGACCTATATGGGAAAATAATCTAAAGAAGAGAAGATATATGTTTAAATGATTCACTCTTCTGTACACTGGAAACTAACACAGCATTGTAAATCAACTACACTCCAATAAAAACTTTTTTAAAAAGAAAATAAAACAACTAAGTTTCTGGCTTTAAAAAAAAAAAAAAAAAAAAAAGATTGTTGGTGACTACCACAACCAGGAAGAAACAAGGATTTTTTTTCCTGAAGCCTTCAGAGTGAGCACTGCCCTGCTGACACATTGATTTTAGACATCCAGCCTTTAGAAATGCCCAAGGATACATTTCTGCTGTTCTAAGCCATTCCGTGGGTGGTCATTTGCTACAGTTGCCCCAGGAAGGTAATATAGGCCACTCATCTCTTTTTAGGACACCTCAGTGACCTTTAAATGCCTACTGCCTACAGCCTGCTGCTCCTGTTCAATCTCTCCTCCAAAAAGCCTGGGGTGCCTTTCCACACCACCCACACAGGGTACTCTCCAGCTTCAAAGCCCTCAACAGCTTCTCTGAAAGCTGGAGGATGAAGCCCCCAAGGCTCTGCTTGATATGAAAGACCTCATGACCCGTACCTTTCAGCATCCCCCACCCAAATCAGGAGCTTCCCAGGTGGTTTGGTGGTAAAGAATCCACCTTCCAATGCAGGAGAATTAGGTTCGATCCTGGGTTGGGAAGATCCCCTGGGAGAGGAAATGGCAACTCACTCCAGTGTTCTTGTTTGGGAAATCCCACGGACAGAGGAATCTGGCGGGCTATAGTCCATGGGATCGCAAGGGTCAGACACAACTGACCTTACATGCGCACACACGCACACATGCGCACACACACACACACACACCCCAAACATGCTCCAGCAGGTTTTTGTCTCTATCCTTCTTGCACACTCCATGTTTCTTAGCACATGTGAAAGTCACTCAGTCATGTTCCTTAGCACACCAACACCTATCACAGATCTTCCTCAACTAGGATGGAATGACCTCCTGATAAACTCATCATAAGTTGAAAATATTAAGTCAAAAATGCATTGAATTCCTAATGCCATAGTTTAGCCCCGCCTACATTAAACATGCTCAGAACACTTACATTAGCATACAGCTGGGTAAGATCATCTGAACACCAAGCCCATTTTGTAATAAAGTTTCAAATATCTCATAATTTTCCCGAGGGAAGGACCACACCATGCAACTTGCAAGATCTTAGTTCCCCAGGCAGGGATTGAACCTGGGCCCCAGCAGGGCACCAAATCCTAACCACTGGACTGCCAGGGAATTATTGAATACCTGTACTGGAGGGGGAAAATGGAATAGCTGTCTGGGTACAGAACTGTCGTAAGTGTATGGGGTACAATTGTGTGGCTGACTGGGAGCTGTGGCTCACTGCCACTGGTTAGCATCATGAGAAAGTTCCATGCCACATATCCCTAGGCCAGGAAATGTTCAAGATTCAAAGCACTATTTCTACTGAACATGTATCATTTTTGCACTGTCGTGAAGTCTAAAAATTGTAAGTCAAGCCACTGTTAAGTCAGGCCCCATCCATATTTATGTCCCTATAATTTCGCTTCCCCAGGCCTGACTCTAGTGAACACCTCTCTTTATTTTCATCCTTCAGGAAGCATCTTTAGTTTAGAAGAAGCTCATCAAGCATCACCTCTGCCATGAAGCCCTCCTGGGTGTCTCCTCGCCATACAGGCACAGATAGAACTGACCCCCTGCTGCCCTGTGTTCCTGGAGCTATCAGCACACACTTCTCTCATGGCACCGTACACTTAATTCTCTCCTCTCCTACTATTCTCTGAGCTCCCTGAGGAAGCAAGCATGTCTGATACGGGACGAGAAACATAATGGAAATTAATAATGATAGACGGGTTTCCATCCTGTTGAACTTGAAGGGTCTGTGGGGCACCCCTGGGAAGCAATGGAATGAATGTGTTCTGGGAAGGTCAGTCTGGAGAGACAGATACAGTCACATGACCTGACAGGAACAAGGGGGGAGGCTTGGAGAGGACACCCACCGCAGGACGGAGGCTCCCCTCGCCGCCGCGTCCCCGGGAGCTCCTGTCCCCGGCTGTCCACACACCAGCATGGCCCTTTCCCCTGGCACTGTGCCGCCCGGTACTCCCCGTCCGGGCGGCAGCTCGGTACGTAGGGGTGACGGAATCTGGTGGCTGCAAACCGCTCCACTTCACATTTCGTGGGGCCTACGAGAGATCCAGGCAGGAAAGGCAGGGCAGTTAGTGTCTTTACGGCATGCGTTCTGGACGCTGGTAAAGTCAATTCAGTCCCCACGCCCGCTCTGGTAGGACAGCCATGGAGGCTGTGGGGACATGAAAGCCAAGCGGTTTCCTCCCATTGAAAACACATCTGCCTCCAGCTTGTACTCACATCGGAATCTGCCGGAGATGACTAGCTGCACTGCTAGGAACCGTCTCTGCAATATCCGGTACAGAGTGGTCTCAGCAAAGGTGGAAGCAAGATCCAGGCCGGCAAAAATAGTGTCGTAAATTTCATCAAGTAACAGCTCCAAACCTGAGCCAAGAAAGCAAGCGTTTGGAAGGGATGGGTTCATTCAGAAAGGAGGCCCTGACCTCACCACCATGTAAACAGATATAAAGAGGCCAGAGCCCCCAACGGGCATCACTGTGCTTTGGGCCTGAACAAGGCTTTAATGGTTTCCAAAGTCAGGGTGGCTCTGTGTGGTTGCCCAGGTTGTTCACAGTACAAGGGAGCACAGCTGAGAGAGTGAGAGAATGAAATCCAGCCTGACTACCACTTGCCAAGCTCAGAGCTGCATCTGCTCAGAGAGGGGGTTGATGGGGGTATCTCTCCCCAGCAAAGGCACCACGTGGATGAGCAGCAGCTGTATTCAAAGTACCTCCCTTGAAGGTCTGTGAAGGCTGTGCCCTCCTGCATACCCGGGACAGCCCAGCCGCTATTTCTGCTTTACAGGGAGTGACATTTACGCTCTCAGGGGGATGTGCTTACCTGTCTCAGCCAGTTCCCGCCCTTGGCTATCCGCACAGTAACAATAGCCAGACACCTCTGGGAACCTGCTCCGGAAGGAACTAAAGGTCACAAATGCATCTGGGAACCTGCAAGACAATGGCATTCATGGTCACCGTCTCACACAAGGCAAGTCATCACAACTTCTTCCAGCAGAAATAAATTAATGCGGCCTCATCTCATCTGAAGATGAGACTGTTAGATAGCATCGCTGACTCAATGGACTTGAATCTGAGCAAACCCCAGGAGAAAACAGAGGACAGAGGAGCCTGGCGTGCTGCAGTCCATGGGGCCACAGACAGTCAGACATGACTTGGTAACTGAAAAACAACGACAACAACAACAATCTTATCTGGGAACAAGAACTGTCTGCTTCTTTGTTTCATGCCATTTGCTCCATGCTTCCTGTAGTAAACATATTTTTTTTCTAAATTGGTTTTCCCTGGCCAGAGTGAGGCTGGACCTGTGAAAATGAAGCTGTGCTTGACTGTCATCTACCAATTAGTGTTTTTCTCACTCGTGGGCTTTGACCAATTTATACCCATAGGATCAGACAGAAAACAGTTAATCAGCATTGCATTAACAAGTTCCTTTACTAGAATAGAACTCTCAAGGCTAAGGGCCAAGTGTGCTTTACAAACATATGGTACACATTGCAGATGATCTCATTCAGGGAGATCACATGACTTCAGAGCCCTTTACGACTTCTCAAGAGCTGGAAAAGAAGCCAGGCTCCACCACAGGAAATTCCTATGTAGGACACTTCCCAGTCCCATAGTCGAAGAAAACACCAAATCACTATGACATCACTACAAGGGCTTTACTTCATTTTCATAAGTTGAGGGAAAAGATGCCTAAATCACGCCTGGCCCGACAACTGCTACAAGGAGCTAATTGGTTGGGCTACCCATCCTAGAAGTAATATGAAGTTCAGGTGATGAAAATTTGTGCCCACGTGCAATGACATAGCAGCCAGAGGGGAGTCGCTCATCCCTATGTAACATGGAGAAATTCATTTTTAACGCTTCATATAGCGAGTCTATATGGAGAAGGAAATGGCAGCCCACTCCAGTATTCTTGCCTGGAGAATCCCATGGACAAAGGAGCCTGGCGGGCTACAGTCCACGGGGTCGCAAAGAGTCGGACACAACTGAGCAACTAACACACACACACATAACAAGTCTATGAACCAAGCATAGTATGTTTCCACCTGTATCTGGAAATATATTCCCAACCAATAAATTAGAAGAAGTATAATAGCAGCTCTCTGCACAGAAAGGTCTATTGCAGTGTGATATATTCTAGCAAAGCGTTGACGACAACCTGCATGTCCAAAGCTATGAAAATTGAAAGTGAATTATGGTAAATCCCCTAAACGAATGTTTGCATAACATTATGTAAAAAGGGTAGGCTACAAAATGGCATGTGCACACACTACAATTGTTCCTATGCAAATGAACCAGAATTGGAAGGGAATGTATTTCCAGGAACTTCTCAGAACCTCAACACAGGGTGCACATGTAGTAGTTAATCTGAAAGGAAATGAATACACAAAACAAAACACACTATAGAATTACGGATTTTTTCCAGATTGTTGGTCTGTGATTATGCGTACATGGGTCAAATTAAAAAGAACGTTACAGTCAGTGAGTGAGTTGCGTGAGTATGAGTGTTCATCGCTCAGTCGTGTCCAACTTTTCAAGACCCCATGGACTGGAGCTAGCCACGCTCCTCTGTCCATGCGATTTCTGAGGCAAAAATACTGGAGTAGGTTGCCATTTCCTGCTCTAGTAAGTTGCATAATAGAAGCGAAAGACACACGTGGCCCAATTGCTCACACTGACTGTAGGAATATGACAGAAGTTCATTCATATGAACAGGAACAGGAACAGGAACGTCGCTCAGTCGTGTCCGACTCTTTGCGGCCCCATGGACTGTAGCCTACCAGGCCCCTCTGTCCATCGGATTTTCCAGGCAATAGTACTAGAGTGGATTTCTATTTCCTTCTCCAGCGGATCTTCCTGACCCAGGGATCGAACCCGGGTCTCCCACATTGTAGACAGACGCTTTACCATCTGAGCCACCAGGGAAGTCCGGAACTTGGGATAAATTTAATTCTAAACGTGTTAAAACTGTACGATAATCACTTCCCTTTATTAAGCATTACTTTGTAAAAGACAACCTGCAAAATGTTTAATAGACATTGACTAGTTTAATCCACTTAACGGTCCTAAAAGCAAGGTAGTGTTTTTTTGTGTGTCCATTTTACAGGTTAAAGAGGTGAGGTGTGTTGGCCACCGTCTAAAGTAGTGGTGGGAGCTGGAGTTCAAATCCAGGCCGTCACCACCACGTGACTCTGTTAGTGGGGTTACTCGGGGCGCTTGGCTGCTCCCTGTCCCTGCCCCATTTCCCGAGAAGCAGTCCTCTGCTCTGACACTCTGCCCACTCTGCTGGATCCTGGGTTTTCCTGGCATCTAACAGACAGGGACAGGGCTCCCCGCTGGCCCGAAGTTCTGCAGGCCATTCCAGCATGAGGCACAGGAAGTTTAAACCACATTCCACCAATTCAACCCAAAGACTCATCTTGACCTTCAACTAAAGGAAAAGGCTTCCCTTTTGTTGAAAGAAAAGCAACATCTCAGGATGATGATCAAAGAGTCCTCAAGAAGGAAAATTGTAGTGGAGGGTGAAATGATGGCGTTTCTGCATTTATGCTCAGGTTGTGGCCAACACAGAGTTAAAGAAATCACAAATAAGGCTCCGTGAAATATAATGTCAGTCCCAACCAGGCATCTGGTCTTGCCCACCTGCACCACAGGATTCATGCCCTTGGGCTCAGGTAGCCAGCATCCTTACTCAGACAGACTCTCCCACCCCTCTCATGGTGGCCGGTCCCTCCAGATATCCAGCCTTTGATGAAGACCAGCAGATCCCCCCTCAAAACCAAGAGCTGTGATGACTCCCACAATGCCCGGTGCACTGCAGACCCCTGCAGAGGGTCCAGTGAGCATAACAGGCGATGTTGAGTCCATGAGGGTTTCTCTGCACAGTTGCTCTCATGTTCAGGTAACCAGTCCCCTTTACTGCATATTAAGATGCATCGGCTCCTTCTCATGGGTCATCTGTGTAGCAGGAGTTGCCAGTGCATCTGAAGAAGTTTGGATGAGCTCTGTCACTAAGCACACCAGTTGACCGAGTCTCACCTCGGATCACAAAGGCATGATAATGGCATCAGCTCTTAACCAGGGTTACTTAACCAGAACGTACTTCCTTAGCCAGTGGTTAGGCCAGGGACTTGTGAAAGATGGGGAAAGGAGCAGAAAGACTAGCAAAGCTTACTCCCCACCATGACATGTTTTTTTTTCCTAAATTCACCAGCCAAACGGGGGTAGTTAGCAGCTGCTTTTTTCAAGAGGCGAAAGGATCTGCTTCAAATGGGCAAATGCTGTGGTCAAGTTCAAGCGTAAATCATCACCCAGCACATCAAGAACCCACAACAAACAGGTTTGCAAGTGAGGCTTCCGGGCTCCCTGCAGCCCCATGGAAATGGGTCAACTGCCTTACGCCACTTCTGCATGTGAATTTCCCAAAGAAATCTTTTCAGATTTGTTGAGGTCCTTTAATGGACCAGAACCTGGTGGTCTGGAGTCGACCGATAAGAAAGTAAAGGAGGAGAAAGAGGCTGATATTCCTTGGTTTATGCAGAAAACCAATAAAGCCCCTGCACGGGGCTTGCTCTGTTCACGAAGGCCTCAGGCGCCCTCTCGATGGGGTGAAGGTGCAGAGAGCCTTCTTGAGAGGGTCTTAGAAGCCCGGGTAGGAAAGTGAACTCAGAGAGCCTCTGCGCTCCAGGAAATCAGCCTGAAAATGAGAGAGAGGGAGAGAGAGAGAGAGAGAGAGAAAGACACAGGGACCAGAGCTCTGACGGAGCAAAGGTGTTTTATTCAACATTGTGTGAGAATTTACACTGTCTTACAAGGCAGCTATTTTCAGCAGAGATAAAATCAAAACTTACAAGTTATCAAGGAAACGTGAGGTCATCCATATGAAAGAGAGTTGTAAATAATCACATTTACCATATAGTTCATAAAAAGGAAAAAGGTACTTATCGCCATATAGAAAAACTAACGAAGGAAATGCCTGGATTCCTCAGCCCCCGGGCAAGGCTTGCCTCTCCTCTTATTCAGTAATTAATAAGGAACAGAGAATTCCTGACAGATCCCAAAACAGCACACAAGAAGCCTCCTGTTAAATGCTTCCTGACACAGATTCAATATCCCAAAAGCAAATTTGTGACTTTTCCTTTCCAGACTCCTCTTCTACCAGCCAACCAGAAACTATACCTTGGAATCATCCTTGACTTTTTCTCTCCCTCACCCTTCCTATCTGTTCCTTCCCCAAGTTCCATGAATCCCACCAAGTCAATATTTCTCCATCAATCCCGCTCCATCCCACCATCGCCCTCTCCATCACCTGCTGTGGTTCAAATGGACAGCCCCTCTCACCTGGAATAGTACAGTGGCCTCCAAGCTTACAGAGTCATCCCTAGGTACCCACTCTGCTCTTCCTTGACTGCAATCCATTCTTTTTAAAATCCAGCTCTGCTGGTTCATGGAATATCTCCAACCTCACCCAGTTTTAAAATACTTGATGCAATATTCAGGACACACTTAAACTGAAAAATTACTCCTTGCTTATCTGAAATTCAAGTATCACCGGCCATCTGGCGTTTTTTCATCTGACAACCATCCAGGATACTATGTCTATACTCTCCACATAGCCTCTGGGGCTCCTGACACTTTGTCCACTGGAGACACTGGGGCTGGCACTGCCCAGGTCTGCTTATCAGAAAATTCCTGAGCATGGCTGGGCTTCCAGTAACCATCTACTTGACCCTTCCCATGACCTTCTTAAATCAGAATTCACTCAGAGACATGCTTGCTTACATAAAAGAAAAGCTCCCGTTTCAGGGGTAAAAGTTTTTTGATTCTCTTAACAATAGATGCTTAGTCCTGAACTTTTGCCTTTAATTTGACTGCCCTCTGGTGGAAAAAGCTGTGAATTGCGCCTCAAGCAGGCACCGGCAAGTTCTTTGAGAATTGTAGGTATACGCAATATGCCAGCAAATTTGCAAAACTCAGCAATGGCCACAGGACTGGAAAAGGTCAGTTTTCATTCCAATCCCAAAGAAAAGCAATGCCAAAGAATGTCCAAACTATTACACAATTGCATTCATCTCATACCCTAGCAAAGTAATGCTTAAAATTCTCCAAGATTTCTTGAACCGAGAAATTCGATATTCAAGCTGGATTTAGAAAAGTGACAGGAATCAGAGATCAAATTGCGAACATCTGTTGGATCATCGAAAAAGTAAGAGAATTCCAGAAAAAATGTCTACTTCCACTTCATTGACTACACCAAAGCCTTTGACTGTGTGGATCAATCACAATAAACTGGAAAATTCTGAAAGAAATGGGAATACGAGACCACCTGACCTGTCTCCTGAGAAATCTGTATGCAGGTCAGGAAGCAACAGAACCGGACATGGAACAATGGACTGGTTCCAAATGGGGAAAGGAGTTCATTAATGCTGTATGCTGTCACCCTGCTTATTTAACTTACATGCAGAGTTCATCATGCAAAATGCCGGGCTGGATGAAGGACAAGCTAGAATCAAGATTTCCGGGAGAAATATCAATAACCTCAGATATGCAGATGACACCACCCTGATGGCAGAAAGTGAAGAACTAAAGAGCCTCTTGATTAAAGTGAAAGAGGAGAGTGAAAGGCTGGCTTAAAACTCAACATTCAAAAAACTAAGATCATGGCATCTGATCCCATCACTTCATGGGAAATAGATGGGGAAACAGTGGAAACAGTGAGAGACTTTATTTTCTTGGGCTCCAAAATCACTGCTGATGGTAAGTGCAGCCATGAAATTAAAAGACCCTTGATCCTTGGAAGGAAAGTTATGACCAACCTAGACAGCATATTTCAAAGCAGAGACATTATTTTGCCAGCAAAGGTCCCCATAATCAAAGCTATGGTTTTTCCAGTGGTCATGTATGGATGTGAGAGTTGGACTGTAAATAAAGCTGAGTGCCGAAGAATTGATGGTTTTGAACTATGGTGTTGGAGAAGACTCTTGAGAGTCCCTTGGACTGCAAGGAGAGCCAACCAGTCAATCCTCAAGGAAATCAGTCCTGAATATCCATTGCAAGGACTGATGTTGAAGCTGAAACTCCAATACTTTGGCCACCTGATGGGAAGAACAGACTCACTAGAAAAGACACCCTGATGCTGGGAAAGATTTAGGGCAGGAGGAAAAGGGGACGACAGAGGATGAGATGGTTGGATGGCATCACCGACTAGATGGACATGAGTTAGAGCAAGCTCGGGGAGTTGGTGATGGACAGGGAAGCCTGGCGTGCTGCAGTCCATGGGGTCACACACAAGAGTCAGACACGACGGAGTGACTGAACTGAACTGAAAACGAGCCAGACAGGTCTATAACCCACAAATTGTGCTTCCTAGTGGGTTCCTTAATTTCTGCTCTTCAGATTCCCTGCTGTGTGCTAGAGGCCATCATTTTCCAGTTATTTTTATAAATATTGAAGTAGATGAAAGGATCCCAAATCCCACTGTATACTGTGAGTATCCAATTGAACTTGGACTGAGCGCACCTCAGTTTGCATTGCTGAGCATCAGTAAACCAAGATGTTTGAAGATTCCACTATGCACACGAGCAGGCCATTTTCTAGGCCTGAGGTGGGTAGGGGAATGTAACCTACATTTCCAAAAGCTGGTGATGGATTCCCTACAAATGCATAATAATTTACAATTTTCACTGTGGTTTCACAGGCAAGGGCTCAGCAGATCTTCACATGACTAATGAGCTGGTGTTGTCCTTACAGATAGGAACACTGAGACTCAGAAGTAAGTGACCCGGTCACTTTGCCAGCAGCAGCAGAGTCAGAATGAGGGTCACAGGGCAAACATTATGGGGCCAGACAGCTAATGCCAACAGTTGGAGCAGGGGGAGCGTGGCGCATACAGGAAGAGGCCCACAGCGTGGGCTGGGGTCGGGGGGTTGCACTTGGTCCAAAAAGAATCAGCTTCTTGGTGCCCTGGGACAAAGCATGCAGTCCCCAGCCTTCTTCTTTAGAATCAAGAATTCAGAATTTTGTGTCTTGGGTTGAACATAGAAAATTGCTATGTTGGACGATTTTTACCTACACAAACTGAAATTTCACAGGATTCAATTTAAAATTTCTCAGTTTTGAAAATAGCGTGCCGCTCAAATGAGACTTGTCTCTGGGACAGTGCCTGGTCACAGGCTGCCGATCTGTGACCCCTCTGGGCACAGCCCATGGGAATTCCCACCCCCCCATAGGAAGGAAACTGGTGGTTTTGAAAGCCAGACACATAAAGCCTCAGGTTCTCTAAGAGAATTCCTACTAGTATTTACAAATTAATATTATTATTTATTTTCCTTCCCAGTATTTTGATTATATCTGAAGTCTGTGCAAGCCCTGTATACTGATAAAGTCACCATCTTAAATAACCAGAAGCCATCCAGTTATTTGGGCCAAGAGCTATAAAAAAATACCATTTTAATATTTTTTATATAGATCTTTAAGCTTAAATAAGCTTAATAGGTGCACACATACATGCCATTTATAAGACTGCATCAATGTGGTCCACGTTTTTCCTTTTCTGCAGATTCTTCTCTCCTGACTCCTCCCCCTCCACAGCAACCTGACCTTCAAGGTGGCTGAGAACCACCCAGTATGTGTTTATTCATGTAATTCTCTGTCCTCACCGAGTCCCATACCGGGGAAGCTAACCCTATACAGACACAAGCATCATCATATAATCATATGCATACACTTAAAATTAGGACCTGTTTGCTTGTCTGTGTTCTAAAAATTAAATCCTCTTATATTATGTGTACCTTGTATCTTACATGATATTATCATAACGTGCTGCCAAACCCTCTCCAAATCAACAGACGCAGTCTGAGTGCATCCTGTTTAAGGGCTGCGGAAATATTTACAGTGGCTTCCCTGAGAGCTCAGTTGGTAAAGAATCCACCTGCCGTGCAGGAGACTCCAATTCGATTCCTGGGTGAGGAAGACCCCTTGGAGAAGGGATAGGTGAACCCACTCCAGTATTCTTGGGCTTCCCTGGTGGCTCAATCTGCCTGCAATGCCAGAGACCTGGGTTCAATCTCTGCATTGGGAAGATCCCCTGGAGAAGGGCTTGGCAACCCACTCAAGTATTCTTGCCTGGAGAATCCCCATGGACAGAAGAGCCTGGCGGGCTGCAGTCTATGGGGTCACAAAGGGTTGGATACGACGGAGTGACTAAGCACAACACAGCACGCTTTTATCCAGACACCCTCCTTGGGTTGTCAATCACTCTGTTCCCAGTTTTTGGCCTCAATTAAAAAACAAACAAACACGGTGCAGTGGACATGCTGCTGCTGCTGCTAAGTCACTTCAGTCGTGTCTGACTCTCTGTGACCCCAAGGACGGCAGCCCACCCGGCTCCGCCTTCCCTGGGATTCTCCAGGCAAGAACACTGGAGTGGGTTGCCATTTCCTTCTCCAAGGCATGGACATTCTAGTACATTCTAATAAAGAATCTTCATATTCTGGTGTTTTCATCTCTGTAGGCTGGCTGGGCCAGAGGGTCCATGTATTTTAATTGAATAGCTATTGCCAGTTTGTTTTGTGGGAGACGCCGTGGGCCCTCAGTGTCCATCACAGGAAAGTGAACACCAGGCCTCTCTCGGGTTGCAGGGCTGAGTGTGTCACACACACCCTTGCCAGCGCCCAGCCCCGCAGACAGCAGGAGCCTGGGCGGGAGACCGGCAGGCGTGGGCCGTGCTGGGCACACCCGGGGGCCCTCACCTGTTGTAGCTGTGGACCAGGTCGAAAATCATCATGTCTGTGGTGTTGACAAACTTGCACTGCACCGGCCTGAAGGCCCCATCTGGGGAACACTGGGGTGGCGACCTGTCGCCCACACCGTGGAGGAGACGGCGGTTTCTTATCTCACAGCTCCTCGGACCTAAATGTTTCCAAGGAAACAATTTAAATCTATTTACATTTCATTAACTTTTCTTGGGGTATAGTTGCTTTACAATGTTGTGTTGGTTTCTGCTGTACAGCAGAGTGAATCAGCTCTGTATTTACATATGTCCCCTCCTTGCTGGATTTCCTTCCCATGTAGGTCCCCGCAGAGCATTGAGCAGAGCCGACTGTCCTATACGTAGATGCTCCTTCGTCCTCTATTTTATACATAAGATCAAGAGTGTATGGGTGTCAGTTCCAGTTTCCCAATTCATCCCACCACCCCCATCTTTTCCCCCTTGGCGTCCATAGGTTTAGGAAACAATTTCTAATCCTTGCATATGAGGAGGCATATGTGCTTCTGCAGTCAAGATGCTTGTGTTCCTACTACACGCACGAGAGCATCCCGAACGGGGACTAAGGCCTGATGCTCCCGGAAATCCCACTTGTTAAGTCTGTGCATACTGCGGTCCACAGCGCAGAACCAGAAGGGAGAAAACCTTCCTAAAACGCCTTCCCTCGCGTGCGGAAGGCCAGGTCCCCTGCCTTTCCTCGGGGAGCCCTCACCCGTTTCGGTCAGCTGTGGGAGGCTGCCCCGGGCCTCCGCCTCCCCGGGGCCCCGATGGTGGCACTTACACCGCGCTGGCCTCCCCTGCTGGCGGGTGCCGTACACCTCCATCCCTTCCGCGTCCACACACCAGCACTGCCGCCGCCGCAGGTCACACTGCACGGGCGAGTAATCCCCCGAATCCTGACATTGGGGTAGGTAGGACGCGGCCGTGCTGTTGATGTAGCTGCTGAGCAAAATCTGCTGCTTCTGCAGCTGGCAGAACGACAGACCTGCATGGCAAAGAGCAACGTGAGAGGAGGGCAGGGGCACCACGTAGGGGTCCGAGCCCCGGAGGACCACGCGCCCTGCCTAGGGGCGGGAAGGCAGGGTGGTCCTTCCCACCACCCAAGGAGGCTCCATGAGCTGGCAGCAGCCTCAGGGTGAGCGTTCAGCCTGCCCAACTCTATATCCCAGGATTTGTTCTGACATCCGGCAGGCCGAGCTGGGAAGAGCAGGTTTCATTGTGTCCCCTCAGTCCATGGGACGCCCCAACAGCCCTGGAGCTGAAGAGGTCAGGTGTGAAGGGAGCACAGGCTGGCTGTTGCTATCTTGTCTGAATACGAATTTCCCGCACAACCTTGTGCGGGAAAGAAGACTCTCTGGGGGGAGTCTTCACCCCTCCGTGCCCGACTTGCCTTCACTATAGAATTAAAATACAACTCATGGGAAAGACCCTGATCCTGGGAAAGACTGAAGGCAAAAGGATAAAGGGATGGCAGGGCATGGTTAGATAGCATCACCGACTCGATGGACATGAATTTGAGCAAACTCCAGGAGATAGTGGAAGACAGAGGAGCCTGGCGTGCTGCAGTCTCTAGGGTCGCAAAGATTCAGACGCGACTTAACGACTGAACAGCAAGCCTACTTCAGGTGCGTGAGGACTAGTGACGTTGATTACTGCTCCTACTCAATACCTAGTTGGGGCAGGTGTCTTACGTGCAATTTAAACCCTCACGACCATCAGAGCTGACCCTACAGCAGCTCCCGTATTCATGGTACAGACAAGGACCTGGAGTTCAGTGAGAGTGGGGCACCCAACAGAGGTCACTCGGCAGGACTGCTGGGAGTCAGCCTGCTCCCCAAGCCGGTGAGCTGGCCCCCAAAATCAGCGCTGCAACAGAGCTTGGCTCTTTTACAGGATAACTGGTTTGAAGCTCAATCTCACCATTTTAAGATGAGCGGCTTAAACTGACCTTTGTTTTAGCTTTACTGTGACACGCTTCTTTGACCACTCATCACAGCAATTATTTTAACAGGAAAGTTTTTGCCTTAAGTCTCAAATCTTAGAAACACCTCAGTTGGGAAAACACTTCTTGCGTAAGAGGGTGCTTTCTGGTTTCAGAGGATTTTGAAGTCTTTTCCCCGATGCATCCTTAGCATCAGACGTGGGGGCCTGGCACAGGGGGATGTCAGAGGCTACTTGCTGAACACATGACTTGATTGTCCCATTGATTTTTGCAGCAGTCCTGTAGGAGGTAGGGCCTAATTCAAAGAGGATGATCCCGCAGCCCAGAGACTAGCCCTGGATGCACCCGAGCCCAGGGCTGTATCCAGGGTGTGAGCTGCCCCCTGCAGTTCCTCCCCTTCCTACTTACAGGCCGCAGGCCGCCCGGGCTGCGGGCTACCAGGCACTTCCCTGCCATCAGCGTCCACACACCAGCAGGAGGCCCCATCCTTCCCGCACTGGATGGTCCTGGAGACAGGAGCCACAATCAGGTACCCTTCTTCCTTTCCCTTCCCTCCACGCTTTAATTCATTTCAGTTAGGAAAAAGACTGGTGTGGAGCGGGACTGGTGGCTCCAGTTGAAGTCAGGGAGGAGAGGGGGCATCGGAACGTAAATCGTTGGATCATTGGCGAGTAAATCACCGCCGCCACCACCACCCCATGCACCCTTGTTAAAACAAGTACGGTAAAAAGTTTTGGCAGGAAAGGAAGGGACATCTTTGGTTCTGGCTGGAAGGAAGCATGGATTGGGGCGACAGAGGTCAGACGACTCGGTGTTGATGGGCCTGGGGAGCGCTCCAGCGACAGTGGCCACAGGTCAGCTTCGAGGAGGAGCATAAAGGGCAGGGGGGCGGGGACAGGGAGAAGCTGGGTTTTAAGGACCCCCCTGGGTGCGCATGGCTGGAGGAGGCCTTACTGGAAGCTGCCGTCCTCGGCGCACTGGGGGACGTAGTCTTCTCGCCTCGCAAAAGCCCTCTCCCTCTGCAGCTCGCATGGGCGGAGCGGCTGGGCGTCCACCTGGTACTCTGCACAAAGGAAGTGATGCCACTCATGAGAGACAATCTGCTGCCTGGATTCCAGTAACAGAGACAGGCTCGCTGGAGACACAGACGCTCTTCCGGGTTTTATTTCTAGCACCATCAGCAAGCATATTTCAACTCTCAGTTTTGCAGCTACTCACAAGTTTGACATTAACTCCCCTGATCCCCAGGAAGGTGATGCCACCGTCTTACCCAGGTGGCCATGAGACTCATTCGGAAAAGTAGCCTGTTCAGGATCACACCACTGGCAAGAGAAGGATTCACAGTGGACCCTTGGGCTGTGCATTCCCCAGGACCATGGTTGGGTCAGGGAACACCGTAAAGGAGGGATTCTTGAGTTTATCCAGGCACTTCTTGCAGACAGAGCACATTCCTGGCCTCAATGGAGAATGCATGTAACGTGCAGGGGCTTATTCAGAAATCACAGTCACAACTGCTTCCTTTCCAGAGAGGAAACGGCTGAGCCGCAGCTATAATAGAACTCAGGTCTGTTTCACACCACAGGTAGATTTGTGTTTTTCATTACCTGCTAATACCCCATATGGACAACCTAGGACTTGAGATTGTAAAGATAATTTTTAAAAAAACAGACAAACAAAACACATAGCCAATACCAGCATTTGCTAACAGGGTGGGGTGAGGGGAGCTAGAATCCAATTCGGAAGATCTAGTTTCCCATCTCCTCTCCACTGATCACTGACTGTGACTTCTCAGACCCTCTGTCTCTTCCTCTGAAAAGGAGAGTGCATAACTGACCTCAGGACACTGTGAGGATGAAATGAGGTCACAGATGTTCCAAGGCCCTGGGGCAGATCCTGGCTAACAAGGAGTTGGCCTGAGAGGTCCCTCCCAACCCGACGCTCTGAGACCGCAGGGTCAGAACTCACCAAAGATGTTGGCTGACACCAAGAAGGCTAAGTCCAGCAGACCAAAGACCCACAGGGCCAGGGCCATCTCGGGAGCCCTTCCAGGGAGAAGGGTTCGAAGCTGCTGCCCACCTTAGGGCTCTGGCCAAGGGGCCTTTATAGCACTGCTGCAGGCACTTAGCCCCCACTCACAGGCACTCAGGGAAGCAATGCCTGCCCTGTTTTCTCTGCTGGTCACAAGGAGGTCCTCCACCTGCATCTGTTCCCCTGGAGGACACTCCTGTGGCCACTGTGGGGTGAGAATCTTGTGGACGCTGTAGGGGAACAAAACTGGGGACGAGTGTGTGGGAAAGTCGCTCAGTCACATCTGACTCTCTGTGACCCCATGGACTGCATCCTGCCAGACTCCTCTGTCTATGGGATTCTCCAGGCCAGAATACTGGAGTGGGTAGCCGTTCCCTTCTCCAGGGGATCTTCCCAACCCAGGGACTGAACCCAGGTCTCCCGCATTGCAGGTGGATTCTTGACCATCTGAGCCACCAGGGGAGAACTGGGGGCATGGCTCCATAATTCATCTTCAGGGGTAAAGGCCAAAGTTTGCAACTTGGTGGGCCACACATTCAGGCCAGCCATGAAAGAAACACAATGCTCCCTCCCTCCTCATCCCTGCTCCTTCCTCCCCTCTTTCTAGCCATGTTTCTTTAGCATCTGATAGAGAAGCAGACACTATTCTAGGCCATGAGGATATGGCAGGGAACAAAACAGAGAGAGCCATTAACACAGATGTAGGGATTTTGATGAGTAAGCCAAACACACACACACTCATATTCCTAGTCACCCCCCTTTCCCCTGTCCCAGGACTTCAGATAACCAAAAGGCAGCAGGAAGCCTGTCTTCCACACAAAGCCTGCACATCAGTGAGCTTTCTCCAGTTGCTTCTCCCGTCAAAAGGTGGGGGATGGAGACAGGCTCCATGCGTGTTCAGAAGGTAGGTGGGCAGATGTGGGAGAGTACTTGGGAGTGAGGGAGATCACAGTGAGCCTTAGGTTTTAGGTAAAGATGATTTGAGAAGACGTGCTGGCATTTACTGGAGAATTAGAATCCCCCAGCTTGGCCCTCTGCAGGCCCCATTGGATGCTAAGTGACTTCAGTCGTGTCTGACTCTTTGCAGCCCCATGGACTGCAGCCCGCCAGGCTCTTCTGTCCTTGGGATTCTCCAGGCAAGAATCCTGGGGCAGGTTGCCATTTCCTTCTCCAGGGGATCTTCCTGATCCAGGGATAGAACCCGTGTCGCTTATGTCTCCTGCACTGGCAGGAGGGTTCTATACCACTGTCACCACGTGGGAGCCCAAAGCCCTAATCACACAAGCCAAGTTCTGCCCAGGCTACAGAGACACTGTAATATTACAGTTAGCCTGGCCATGTTCAGCCCTTGCCAGCTCTCCAGGTCCAGTTGTTCTAAAGCAGATGGATTTTCTAAAATGTTGAAACCAGGACTTCCTAGGCAGTCAAGGAGTTAAGACTTGACCTTTCAATGCAGGCGGCAAGGGTTCAGTCCCTGATCGGGGAGCTAACATCCCCCACGCCTCGTGGCCAAAAAGCCAAAACATAAAACAGAAGCAACACAGTAACAAATTCAATACAGATTTTAAAACTGGTCCCCGTCAAAACAAATAAACAAAACCCTTTTAAAAAATACAAATGCTGAGACTGTGACTAAGGTCTACCAGAAAGCCCAGCCCGCTCCTCACGCTTCCTACCACCCATGCATGCGGGCAGGGGTCTTGCACAGGCCAGCCTGTGTCCTGAGTCATTCTTGCTGGCCTGGCCCCTGGGAAGAGGCACAGCAGAGTCAGTGAGTGTGAGAGCCGCCCGGGCTTCCTTCTGAGTGAGAACAGTGTGCCTGGAAGGAGAGGTGCTTCTCTCCACCTCAGCGATGGAGCGGTGAGCTTGGAGAGAGCCACACCAGGCGCTGCCTCCACACCGTGAAAACCTCTTTCTCATGATGACTCAGCTCCTGCCCACGCTCTCATCTGATGCCCCGTGAGCCAGGAAGATGCTCTATGGAAACTCTAGGCAGCAACTCCTTGGTCTGGCCCCCGTGAGCCCCCTCCTGGCTCGGGCCTCCATCCTCTCTGCAGGCTCCCCACCTCTGGCCCTGTCACCTCTCTCTCCCTCCTGGATCCTCACACAATCACAGTGCCTTCTCGTTCATCTCCTTCATTCTCGAAGACTAGGGTGCTGTGTATAATAATCCCGATGGCTCGGCCGGTAAACAATCCACCAGCAACGGAGGAGATACAGGAGACAGGGGTTCGATCCCTGGGTGGGGAAGATCCCATGGAGGAGGAAATGGCAACCCACTCCAGTACTCTTGCCTGGAGAATCCCATGGACAGAGGAGACTGGCAGGCTGCAGTCCACAGGGTCGCAGAGTCGGACACAACTGGGCAATTAAGCATGCATGCAACAAGCACGGGGGACAAAGAGAGAATCACTGGAATACAGGGGAGAAAACTGCTTCAAAGCAAACATCAGATGCCACGGTTTCTGGCTCCACAGAGAAGCACTAACCAGCCGTCTCTCCTGGAATCCCGCTTGCTGCCACGTTGCTGGGTTCCCTGCCACAGCTTTGGACAACTACTCTCGTCTCCCACAGAACCAGTGACTCAAAGCCACGTTCCTCTTTCTCCCAGGTTGCCAAAGCAATAATCAAAAGTACTGGAACTGGACTTTTGCTTCCAGAAGATGAAATACACACATTCTTCCCCTATTCCTCCAGCTAAGTACATTTAGAGCCCCTCAATATTATATGTAACGCAAACAGAAGAAGACACTAAAAGATGGATAGGAACACAGTCATCGAGCAACCTCAGAACGAGAGAAACAGGATAGTAGTAAGTTCCCTGAATGTTACCTTGCCTCACACATCTCATACTCGTGTTAGAGAAACCAGCAACCAGAAATGCCAGAAGCAAAGACCCCAGAAAAGCCCCAAGAAAAGCATTTTTGAACCAAAGGTCCAGGAAAAGGCAGCCTACAAGACAGATTTTTAGACAATAATTATTCTATTCTTGCAAACCTCACAGAAAAAAACAAATAAACAAACTGTGGTTCCACCCCCACCCATGCCAACAAAAGCCCAGCTAGGGAGCCTAGAATTCCATTCTTACCAAACTAAGGAGTCTCTCCAAGCTAGGATGGTGACTAAAAGGCCATGTGAGAAGCCAGAATTTTTACCCCAGCTGGGCAGTCATGAGCCCCCTCTCCCTGTGGGGTCAGTGGAGACCACACAGGCAGCCTGAACTTCCACCTTCCCCCAACCAGCAATAATAAGGATGCCGACCCACCCAGCTAGGGTGGCATCAGCAGTGACCCCCAGGGGAGCCTAAACACCCACACCCAGAGATCTCCACCAAAGTAGTCATGCTCGCACCTCAATGAGATCCTCCCACGAGTACCGAGGGCTTGGCCTTGGACAAGCTGCCTAATCTCTCCATGCTCCAATTTCTCATCTATGAAGCTGCAATGTTATTAGTGCCCAAGCTTATAGGATGATGTGATTGCTAAATACATAAATATAAGATGCATAGCACAGGGCCTGGCCCACAGTAAGCACCCAATGTTATTTTTCTTGTAAACATGAGAGATTTCCAGTGGTGGTGACCCCGGACATTGGTCTCATCTAAGGGGCATGTCCTTCCCTCCAACATGTTTTAAATCTCTTCACTTCTACTTCCTCTTTGAGTTTACTGTGGTACACTGAAGGTGTACAGATGAGGTGCCTGGCGAAGCCTCATCCGCTAGTGTGGGTGGGCAGTCATCCCCAGCCCTGTCCCACAGTGACCACTGTCCTGGAGTTTTAAGAAAGTGAAAGTTGCTCAGTCATGTCTGACTCTTTGTGACCCCATGGGCTGTAGCCCACCAGGCTCCTCTGTCCATGGAATTCTCCAGGCCAGAATACTGGAATGGGTAGCCTTTCCCTTTTCCAGGGATCTTCCCAACCCAGGGATCAAACCCAGGTCTCCCACATTACAGGTGGATTCTTTACCATATGAATCACCAAGGAAGCCCAGAGTTTTAAGAGGGTGCCCTTAAACCTTAGCCTTGTAAATATTTCTTCCTCATCTTCATTTTTTTTTTTTTTTAGCTGAAGAATCATCCCAGCTCATTGTATCCACAGTTGATGGCACCAGGGAACTGGCGGGACCATGTCAACTGTAAGAAAAATGAACAATGTAAGAGTTGTGAGTTTGTTTTATTCAAGAACCTTCCTGAGGACTATAGGGGCTTCCCTGGTGGCTCAGATGGTAAAGAATCTGCCTGCAATGGAGGAAACCAGGGTTCAACCCCTGGGTTGGGAAGATCCCCTGGAAAAGGGAGTAGCAATCCACTCCAGTATTCTTGCCTGGAGAATCCCATGGACAGAGGAGCCTGGTACAGTCCATAGCGTTGCAAAGAGTTGCACACGACTGAGCAGCTTTCACTTTTCACTTACTGAGGACTGTAGCCTGAGAGACAGCCTTTGAGGATGTAGAAGCACCAGCTTCCAAGTGCTTTCTGGCTAGGAGATCCTTCATTTGGGCGTACACCTTGGTTAAAGATCACTGCTAGTCACAAAGAACAAGTATCTTGAGTTAATCATTCAGTACTTTCATTGTATGGAAAGATGCAAGAATCTGAGTTCAGTAAAAAATCTGCCTGAGACATTCATCTGTCTAAGGGGCTGTTTTCTCATAGCACGGAGTGGCTCCTCTGTTCTTCACCCTGAGCTTTCTGCAGGTGCTTTGCGGGTCACTGACCGCAGTGGCTGACAACGTAATCCTTGTGGGACTGGGTGAGGAGCAACGCTCTTGGTTCTGCTTTGTTCACAGCCAGAGCCTGACGCTCCTGAAGCACTGCCCTTCCCCACTTTTCACTCTGTGTTTTGAGCAGTACATGTTTTGTTTTAGTATTTTCCACAGTAGAGGAATATAATGCTGACATTTCAATTTCCATGGGGGTTCCCCTTTTACTTTTAGGAAGGCTCAGACAATTTTCTAACACTTTGAATAGCTTCTTAAATCATTCGCTTTTCTTCTCTGGTTCATTTTGGATTAGTATCGTTTGCTAGATTTGAGTCTTTCTCTCTTGGCCCACTTTCCTAACTGAAAATGCATATATTTAACAAATGTGTCTCTAGGTTTTGTCCTTTTGGGTCTCTTAGATTGGAAGAAATCAAATCAGGAAACTCTAGGACTGCCAAAGCATCAGTTATTCAGACCAATCTTGTCTGCTGCCACTTCTGTCACAGTCAAGGCATTCTCCCAACCAGCCAAGAAACCAGTCATGGATTCCATCTTGCTTTGCCTGGCTTCTCTTCAATAGGTTTCTTATCTGTGTGCCTTACTTTGTGTGTTTGTGTGTGTGTGTGTGAGCACGCAAGTGCCCTCAGTTGTGCCTGACTCTTTGCGACCCCATGGACTGTAGTCCGCCAGGCTCCTCTGTCCATGGGATTTTCCAGGCAAGAACACTGGAGAGGGTTGCCATTTCCTCCTCCAGGGGACCTTCCTGACCCAGGGATCGAACCCTTGTCTCCTGCATTGGCAGGTGGGTTCTTTACCACTGAGCCACGTGGGAAGCCTGTGCCTTACTTCAAGAGGCATCGTTTGATAAGTTTCTCAGGCACGTTCCTCAGGGCAGAAGTAGTATTTGTGCCTCCACCTCTGTGCAAAGGTGGCTGCCTCACTTTGAAACTCCCTGAAATTACCTGGAGTATTCTGTGCTGATCTTCATGGTCTAATCTTCCCACATCTGTCTAGATTTCCTATGAGCACTGAACACAGTGGCTCATTCAAGGTGTTAGACAGAAGACATTCTTCTATACTCTCCTGGGTTCTCCTGACTAGTCTAAGAATTAGGTCAACATGAGACAAATGAACAGGGGAAAATCAAAAGTTTAGTAACACTTGTACATGGGAGAGACCCATGAGAAGTGAATAACGGGCCCAAATGGCCCAAATCTTCAACTTAAATACTATCTTCAGCTTTAGAAAAACAAGGATATTGTGGGTAGTGATTTGGGATTTTGAAGGGGAGGAAAGCAATTGGCATGGAGATGGAAAAGCAAATGTTTGGTAAACAAATACTTGCTGGGCCAGGAAGATTTAATGAGTCCCAGAGTGAACTGATGAACTATGGATGGAGCTTCATGACATTGCACAGGGGACAGGAATCAAGACCATCCCCAAGAAAAAGAAATACAAAAAAGCAACATGGCTGTCTGAGGAGGCCTTACAAATAGCTGTGAAAAGAAGGGAAGCAAAAAGCAAAGGAGAAAAGGAAAGATATACCTATTTGAATGCAGAGTTCCAAAGAATAGCAAGGAGAGATAAGAAAGTCTTCCTCAGTGATCAATGCAAAGAAATAGAGGAAAACAATAGAAAGGGAAACACTAAAGATCTCTTCAAGAAAATTAGAGATACCAAGGGAACATTTTTTGCAAAGATGGGCTCAGTAAAGGACAGAAACTGTATGGACCTAACAGAAGCAGAAGATATTAAGAGGAGGTGGCAAGAATACACAGAAAAACTGTACAAAAAAGATCTTCATGACCCAGATAATCACAATAGTGTGATCACTCACCTAGAGCCAGACATTCTGGAATATGAAGTCAAGTGGGCCTTAGGAAGCATCACTACGAACAAAGCTAGTGGAGGTGGTGGAATTCCAGTTGAGCTATTTCAAATCCTAAAAGATGATGCTGTGAAAGTGCTGCACTCAACATGCCAGCAAAAACTCAGCAGTGGCCACAGGACCAGAGAAGGTCAGTTTTCATTCCAATCCCAAAGAAAGGCAATGCCAAAGAATGCTCAGACTAATTCACAATTGCTTCATCCCACATGCTAGCAAAGTAATGCTAAAAATTCTCCAAGCCAGGCTTCAGCAATATGTGAACTGTGAACTTCCAGATGTTCAAGCTGGTCTTAGAAAAGGCAGAGGAACCAGAGATCAAATTGCCAACATCTGCTGGATCATGGAAAAAGCAAGAGAGTTCCAGAAAAGCATCGATTTCTGCTTTATTGACTATGCCAAAGCCTTTGACTGTGTGGATCACAATAAACTGTGGAAAATTTTGAAAGAGATGGGAATACCAGACCACCTAACCTGCCTCTTGAGAAACCTGTATGCAGGTCAGGAAGCAACAGTTAGAACTGGACATGGAACAACAGACTAGTTCCAAATAGGAAAAGGAGGATGTCCAGGCTGTATATTGTCACCCTGCTTATTTAACTTCTATGCAGAGTACATCATAAGAAACGCCGGGCTGGAGGAAGCACAAGCTGGAATCAAGATTGCCAGGAGAAATATCAATAACCTGGGATATGCAGATGACACCACCCTTATGGCAGAAAGTGAAGAGAAACTAAAAAGCCTCTTGATGAAAGTGAAAGAGGAGAGCAAAAAAGTGGGCTTAAAGCTCAACATTCAGAAAATGAAGATCATGGCATCCGGTCCCATCACTTCATGGCAAATAGATGGGGAAACAGGGGAAACAGTGGCTGACTTTATTTTTTTGGGCTCCAAAATCACTGCAGATGGTGATTGCAGCCATGAAATTAAAAGACGCTTACTCCTTGGAAGGAAAGTTATGACCAACCTAGATAGCATATTCAAAAGCAGAGACATTACTTTGCCAACAAAGGTCCATCTAGTCAAGGTTATGGTTTTTCCAGTAGTCATGTATGGATGTGAGAGTTGGACTATAAAGAAAGCTGAACGCTGAAGAATTGATGCTTTTGAACTGTGGTGTTGGAGAAGACTCTTGAGAGTCCCTTGGACTGCAAGGAGATCCAACCAGTCCATCCTAAAGGAGATCAGTCCTGAGTGTTCATGTGAAGGACTGATGTTGAAGCTGAAACTCCCATACTTTGGCCACCTGATGGGAAGAGCTGACTCACTGGAAAAGACCCTGATGCTGGGAAAGATTGAGGCAGGAGGAGAAGGGGACGACAGAGGATGAGATGGTTGGATGGCATCACCGACTCAATGGACATGGGTTTGGGTGGACTCTGGGAGTTGGTGATGGACAGGGAGGCCTGGCGTGCTATGGTTCATGGGGTCACAAAGAGTCGGACACGACTGAGTGACTGAACTGAACGGAACTGAGAGTGGACTCTGATCTCTAGGCCCTGCTGAGTTTTCCCCACCAGACATTGCCCGTGTTCTCTGCTGATATCTGCAGTGACAGCTCTATTCTGGAGCAAGCCCTCTACCTAAATCCTTTCAGATAGCTATGAGCAAGGCCAGTCTTCTCTTGAGTTTTTTGGGCCTTGATTGTTTTCAGCTCAAGATAATCCATATTGCCAGAGAGACATTTGGGGGATGGCAAAAAAATTCTGTTTCCCTATAAAGAGATGGTCCCTCCTCTCTATGAGCCTTCCATTTGTGACTTTAAGATAGAGCTTCTCAAAATAGTCTGCTGATCCTAGACCTGTCTGTCTGTGGAGAATTTCCAACAAAAAAGAGCCAAGATCTGACCATGCAGTCTGGCCTAGTCCTCTCAATTAACTTGTGTCTGCTTGTTCTAGCATCTCTTTTCAAGACAATTTTATTGCCCATGCAACATTATCACTCACTCCTATCAACCTACAGTGGCCTTCCAAACCCCATTTTCTAATTGAAATCTGGCCAGTCTCCCTTGTAAGATCTCAGCCTTTCTCCCAAGGAACACTCTTATTCTTCTATCTTTGAAGTTTGTTTTCAATCTTCCAATGCTCCCGTGCTGACTGTAAGAAAGAAGAATGCTTTTCTAATGAAGGCATTTTCTCCTTGATTTCCTGGGCAAGACTGACTCCCAGAGACAGAGTGTTTCAAGAACAAAACTTTAAATTGTAGGGTTGTCATAATTTTACTGAATTCTCTTTCTGAAGCTAAAAAGACAGCATAGTATAATTATCCCCTCACATTCCTTTCTCTTATAACTTTTTTAATTACATATTTTACAGTTTTAGATTTACAGGAAAATGGAGCATACAGTACAGAAAATTCCCATATTCCCTTTCTCCAGTTTCTGCTAGTTTGGTATCTTGCGTTACTGTGGTTCAGTTGTCACAATTAATGAAACAATACTTATACACTATTTTTAACTAAAGTCCACAGTTTACATTGTTTCATTTTTTTTTTTTACTTTTCATTTTGAAATAAGTTGTCAACTTGTTCCAAAGTTGAAACAGTAATACAGAGTTCCCAATACTCTTTAACCAATTTCACCTAATATTAACATCTTACAAAACCATATCATAATTAACAAAAGTAAGAAACTATCAATACAATACTATTAACAAAACTACAAACTTTTACAGGCTTCCACCAGCTTTTCGACCAGTAAATTTTTTTTTTTCCTGCTCCAGGATCCAATCCAGGATCTTACATTTCATTTACCTATAAGGCCTCCTTAGTTTTCTCCCTAGAAAATATTTGGAAATATTCAAAAATTCTAGGATTAATAAGTGAGTTTAACAATGTCATCAGATACAAGATATTTTTTAAAGATCAAGTTTATTTATATTCTAGTAATTAAACATCTGAAAACAAAATTGAGAAAACAATTCCATTTACAGTATCATCAGAAAGAATAAGATACTCAGAAACAAATTTAACAAAATAAGTGCAAAATCTGAACACTGAAAACTACAAAATATTGCTAGGGGAAAAGAAAAAAACAAACCAGAAATGCTAAACAAATGGAGAAACACACCATGCTCTTGGATCAAAAGATTCAATAGTGTTAAGATGGTAACTTATCTGTAGATTCAGTGCAATTCCTGTCAAAAGTCCAGCAGGCTTTTAAAAGAAAGTAACACATCTGAGAAGGGGATGACAGAGGATGAGATGGTTGGATGGCATCACTGACTTGATGGACATGCGTTTCAGCAAGCTCCAGGAGTTGGTGATGGACAGGGAGGCCTGGCGTGCTGAAGTCCAAGGGGTTGCAAACAGGCAGACACAACTGAGTGACTGAACTGAACAAACCTGATCCTAGAACTTTTATAGGAATGCAAAAAAACAAAACCAAAAAAACACTAGAATTGGCAAAATACAGGCAAGAAACAAGAACATAATTAAAGGAATTATACCTAAGTGATTCCAAACCTTAAAGCCACAGTTATCAAGATAGTATGGCATTTCACTAAGGACAGACATCTAGATCAATGAGAAGAGAATACAAATACCTGTGGAAATAAACCTACATAATTATGGTCAATTGATTTTCGACAAAGAGACCGAGGTAATTCAAAGGGAAAATAATATTTTCAACAACAGGCACTGGCACAACTGGATACCCACATGCAAATTAAAATGAAGTATCACTGCACACCTATCACAATGGCTAACATGCAAAACATTGGCAAACGCCAAACACCGACCAGAAAGGATGCGGAACAACAGGCGCCCTCCTTCATTCAGTTGGCCGTATTTTTAGGTCTATTTCTAGATTCCCTATTCCGTACTACCAACCTACATCTCTGTCTTTATGCTACATCTACGCTGTCCCGGCTACTACAGCTCAATAACCTCCAAACCAGAAACTGCATGGCCTTCAACTTGATTTCTTCTTTTTCAAAATTGCTCAGGATATTCTCGTTTCTTCACATTTCCATATAAAATTTGAATCAGTTCGCTAATGTCTGCTTCAAAAAGTCTGCTGGGATTTTACATGGGATTGCACTCTATTAATGTTTTGGGAGAACTGACATTTTAACAGTATTGTGTCTTTCAATCCATGTTCTTAGTATTTCTATTTACCCCATCTTTATTCTAGGTAGGCATTGTTTTGTAGTTTTCTGTGCACAGGTTCTGCATATGTTTTCAGATTCACTGTCAAGTTTTTTCTTTGATGTTATCGAAAACGGCATTAAAAAAAATTCTAATCTCCAACAGCACCTTGCTAATGTAAAGAAATCTTAATTCTAGTGGCATTTTTGGTAGGTTCCTTAGGCTTTTCCAAGTACATGTCACCTGCAAATATTTTTTCTTCCTTTCTAAGTGCTATCTATGCCTTTTATTTTTCCTCCTTTATTGCCCATGCCCTATTGCAGTAGTAGGACCTACACATTGTTGGATAATAGCGGTGACAGTGGATATTCTGGGTTTATTCCTTATTTTAGAGAAAGTATTCCTTTACCATTATGAGGTTTGCCTCCTGATAGGTGCTCTATATTGTTATGCAAATTCTTATTCTAGTAGTTTTTAATCATGGACACTGAAATTTATGAAAACCCTTATCTTAGTGAATTAACATAATTCATTGACTTTGAACTACCTTTGTATTCCTGTGGAATACCCAACTTGATCCTGATATATTACACTTCCTGTATATCATTGTATTCATGTAATTATTTTGCTGAGGACTGTGTCTATATTCTACCCGTGTTACTCTGTAATTTCCTTTCCTTGTAGTGTTTTCTTCTGGTTCTGGCATGAGGTTAAAAAGTTGGTCTTGAAAAATACGTGTTTCTTTCTTGTCAGTGCTTGTGTAAAATCAAGGCTTCTTCCTTAAACGTTTGATGTAATTCACATTTAGGCCTGGAATTTTGAAGGAACATTTTCAATTACAAATTCAATTTATTTAATTTCTTAAGTAGACTTGCTAACTTCTGCCTTTGAGGAATTTTTGTTTGATGTAAGCTGTTAGTGTTTTTTTCTCTATATCCCTTTTAAAAATTGTATGTTTGATATGTTGTAATGTTACCTCTTCCGTTTTAATTTTCAGTCAGTCTATGTAGGAGTTAACCAGTTTTATTTTCCATGCAAAGAATCAGCTTTTTTGTTTATACTGATACTTCCCTTTTGTGTCCATTTGATACTTCATAGATTTCACACATTTCTTTCCATTTATTTTGGTTTTAAAATGCCTTATTTTTAAAATCTTAAACCAATGATTTTGTACCTTTCTTAATTAAAATTTCTAGTTTTTTTAAAAACTGAGGTATAATTGACATGTTTGAAGGGTACAGTATGATTCAAAATTTGCATATATTGCAAAATGATCACCACAGTAAGTAGTTAAAATCTGTACCTTGCTTTTTATTATAATCATTTAAAATGGTAAATTTACCTCTAATATTGAGCTGCATCCCACAAAATTTAACATAATGTGGTTTCCTTTTCATTCACCCATTTTATAATTTAACTTATAACCTTTTTGAGTCATGGATTGTTTACAAGTATGTTGATAATTTCCAAACACTTTGGAGCTTTTTCAGATATTTAATACCAGTTTCCAGTATAATTTCATTATTGTTGGAGAACGTTACACATTTCAACTTTAAACGAGTTGAGACCTTTTATAGCCTAGTATGTAGTCCATCTCTTTGAGTGTTCCATGTGTTTTAAAAAGGAAATTCCTATTCTCATGTTGTTGGGTGGAGTGTCCTCTCAATGTCAATTAGGTTGAGTATTCATTTTTGTTCCAGTGTTCTGTCCTGATATTCTGGCTACTTGTTCCATCGATTAGTGTTAAAGGAGGGCTGAAATCTTCAACTATAACTGCAGACCTCTCTATTTTATATTCAGTGATATTAGTGATTAGTTCACCAAGTATTTTGATACTCTATTATGAAGCCTATAAATACAATTTTAAATTGCCATTCTTTGTGTGTGTTTATGGACAAAAGTATGATAAAGACTTGTAAGTATAAAAGAAGACAACATTCTATTAGGAAGTAAAATAGAAAGGCAAAAAATAGAATATAAAAACTGAAAATTTTCCAAATGTTAAAGAAGAGCTTGCTTGTGTACTTTTAAAACAGATGTTGGTAACTAACAAAACGGTATTGATTCTATTTCAACATTGATAAGAGGTTGATTTTAATTGCCCAATATTTACAAATTAGAAATCACACTCTGCAACTGTTTAAATTTATGATGAGCAATTTCAAATGGCAGACTCAAAGCCCCGCTGCCCACAGCATTGTCCCCAATTGCACTTATTTACTTGGGCTTTTTCCTCCCTCTTCTCTCCTTTTCTCTCTTCCTCATTCCAAACTTCCTTGGATGATCTAAGTACAAGTCCTTAGCTGACTAAGTACACTCCAGTTTTGTCTCTGGATGTACTTTCAGGGTACCAGAAACGGATGAGAATGTTTCGAAATTCCTATGGAGAGGTCACAGTCAAATAACATTCAAAAATGACTGTTTTAATTGAAGGTTTCCCAGGTGGCACTGGTGGTAAAGAATCCACCTGCCAATGCAGAAGCAGCAAGAGATGTGGGTTTGATCCCTACGTTGGGAAGATCCCTTGGAGTAGAAAATGGCAAACCCCTTCAGTATTTTTGCCTGGAGAATTCTATGGACAAAGGAGCCTTACAGTCCATGGGGCTGTAAAGAGTCAAGACATGACTAAGTGACTGAGCACACAAACCCTGTTTTAATTAACATATAGATTCTATTTCCCCCAAACCTCTCCACCTACAAGTCTATTTATCTTTTCTTTTGCCTCCATGGCTCCTTGTACTCTTTGACATCACTTATCTTGTTGAAAAAATATTTTTTTTAATGTTTCCATTAGGCTATATAGACTGTGATTTTATTAACATTAATTTCACGTCCAACCATACAACTTAATGGCTGGCAAACAGATGACATTCAATGTGTCTACCATATTTAACTTTCAACTTTACAATTTACTGTATTTGCTTCATTAAACCCTCAAAACCCAGGTTCTAAGCTAGGTATTATTCCTTTTAACACAAAAGAAAACCAAAGCTCAGAGAGGTTATTGCTAGTAAATTGCCAAAGCAAAAAATCTCAGAAGAGAATTACAAAGCTCCTTTCTGTTTCACCATAGGAAATATATTATCTACTGACATGGTCCCTCCATAGCTTGGTAGAACGACACTATTAAGACATCTCCAGTGACGGACTGCTCCTCTTAGGAAGAGAAATCAAAGCCTGAAGTACTGTCTGCATTTGAAGCGACACAACAAAGGAGAATTTTCCAGAAGGGGAAAATAATATGAAGGCAAGAGATGGAAGCCATCCATGGAAATCATGAGGCTATACACTTAAATGAATTTGAGAACTGATTAGGCAAAGTACAAAAGATCCAGATTACACAGATATAACTTGGTTTGAAATAGGGAGTCACTAAGGATTCCAGAAAAGAAATGACAAGAATATGGGAAACACACCTGCAAGGGAAGAACACAAGCTGGAACAAAACTGGGTTTGCATCTTGAACCTGTCAAGTCTCTAAATGTTTCTAACCCTCAGCTTCCTGTCCTCCTCCTCCTCAGCTTGAAAATGATCCTGTTCCACCTCTCCACAAAAGAACTAAATCAGATGCTACAGGTAACACGTACAATACCTGGCACAGAGCCATCACTCAGTATTAAACCCCTAGCCTGATAGTGATCATTTTGATGAATCAGAATGAAAATTAAAATTTCAGAAGCCCATAGTATTACCGTCATGATGTGATTTTATAAAAAATGGTGTCCTACTAAGTGGGATTCAGAAGGAAGATGACACCATCCACTTTGAGGAACCAGCACAACCAGTGAAGGAATGAACTAGGGTGGAGGGGGCTGTGAGTTTCCACCCAGGGCTCTTAGAAGATGTGATAACAGAGAGAATGAAGCTGGCAGGAGATCCTGTTGGCTGGAGGAAATGAGGTCCTTCCCTTCATCTTGAAAATACAGAGTAAGAACATTTGAGAGGATGTAAGTCAGTGGAAATAAGGTGAATGTGGGAAAAAGGATTTCACCTTAAATAATGAGAATAATCAATTTCCTTTAAGGAAAGTGTACACTCCTCTTAAGTTTGAAAGTCAGCAGAACCACACAATGAGTATGAAGAAGTACAAACTATACTTATCAGTAGCAGACTAAGAAGGATCTCTCCCTACAGTGTCTGTCTACTCTGTCTGGGTGGCAATGAAAAGTTACCTTTTCAAGAAACACCCTCCCTAGTTTACTGCTTATATTTAGATGTATATACTCACATTTTTTTTAAAGTAAGACTAAGTGGAAAGAAAACCAACTCCTCCGAAACCTCGAACAATGGACTGACTTGTCAAAAACAAATTCACTCACCTAAATACAGAATGAGTCAGCAGCCTATCGTTGCTAAAAGGCTTCAACCAATTTTTGATACACTCTGTATTATTAATAAATGGAGATGTACATACAAGTAATTCAATACAGATTTACTTTAAAATATAAATTAAAAACTTCAGACTCCCAATTCATATGCATTAAAGCAGAGCAAGAATTCAATATTCTAATTATTAATGAAATTTCTAGTCACCTGGCTATCAAAGTGATCTAATTTTAAGATGTCCCAAGAAAAAATGCACATTAATTTAACTATGGTCATCAGGGGCTGAGAATATGAGTGTTACTAGGCACAAAAGGTCCCTCGAGCATGTGACAAGCATCTGGGCAACTCCACTGTTCACAGCCTGTTAAGAATGCTATTTGTTCCATTCTGAAGAACAGATAAATGTCTAGAATTTAACAATAGGGAAAAGACTAGGGTCATTATTTTAAAACACAAATGAAAAAATAAAGTATCAACCCTGAAAAAGAGACATTAGAAAATTTACTCCACACGTGAAATACAGGCACTATCTTTTTTTACTTTAATACTCATATTTAATAACTACCTTGTATCTCCTCTACTAAAGCTTTTCATTTCTCAGTAAGGTCTCTCACAACGGTAATGCATCATAAGTAAATACACAGGGCTGTATTTTATGTCTGTGATCTTTGGCACATGGGTCAAGTTGGAGAATCTCAAAAGGCAATAAAAATTTCTAGTTACTGCTTTGCACATTCTTTTAATCATCTTTACATCAAAATATAAGGCCGCAAAAAGGCAAGCTGAAATTTTATGATATGTGGAATTGTTTTAATAAAGTTTTACATACAGTACCTTACATATAGAACAGTGTGTTTGCAGTTTTAAATAATATCTGAATGTACAGTGGCATGTATTCTTATCAAAGATAAATTCAAGTTGACTGTCTATCAGTTCTAAAATGCATTTATACAGATTGCTAGAACTGATAAACAGGATGAGGCATAAAATATTCAAGTGTTAACATGTCATCAAATAGCCTCCTCTTAACAGTCTTTTCTCCCCCCTTTTTAAAAAAGTTTCAAAACCTATACATAACATTTTTAATTTTTTAAAAACAGTCTGTTAAAAGGTAACATTTCATGTTAACCACCAACTCTTATAGACTATAGTAATAAAACTAGATATGTGTAGATATAAATATGTCGATTATGTACACATGTATGCTGAGTGTTTGTTTCAAACAAGCATACACACTGAACGCACACCTGCGTGAGCACGGGGGCGGCACACGGCTCGCAAGAGCACTGGCAGACGGAGGCCAGGCCAAGATCCAGCAAGAGCTAACGCAGCAACTTAGTTGCCTTTGGTTTCAGAAATCTGTCCATTTGTGATCAAAGCTACAAGTTTTGAGTGCCTTATGTATTTTTTAAAAATAAAATTCATCTTCAGAAATGAAGCTTTTCCAGTATTCCACTACCAGCAGTTTAAAAAAAAATCCACAGCCACAAATTGTTTTGTTATTTTTGTCACTCCTCATCCCAGCTGAGGTTATTTACTTTTTTTTTTTCTGAAGGCAAATATCAAGCACACTCAGGGTCAAACTGTACGTTGAAACCTGAATGCTGAACTCTGACTATATATATTCTATATATAGTATACGGGATAGACGCGTCTCTGATGGACTGATGGCATTATGTAAGACTTGGGTGAGAGAACTCCCAGTTATTTAAATCTCTCTTTCCAGCAGTATCGTTATTTGGCACACTGACAATTCCGCGAGCCATTCTGTTTTTTACAATGAGTTTATAATGCCAGCAATGGATTCCAATTATTTCACTGTTTTTAAAATATATTCATAATGAAGTAAGGGTGCCACAGCTGTTCTCCTCGGAAGTGAGACTTCTACTGTCAGTTTTCTGGTTAAGGACATTCATCACCTAAGAAACAGTTCATGATCCCATAAAAGTTTAAATACTCTGGACTTCAGTGCAGCTGGATCAACTGCAGAGAAGACAGTTCTTACAACAACCTTACAGAACTCTCCACAATTTAAATCTCCTCTACAATTTTGGTTTTGGCCAAATGCTGGTTTATAAACATAGATCTTTCTACTAAGAACTGTATGAATGCACCGTATTTCTTCCTACAGGTATCTTGTGTTTCATGTTAGCAACTACTCAAAAATCCTGCCAATCTGATTCCCTCAGCATAGATTCTAATCTACCTCCACTGACCCTGGGCATATGGCACATTGTCATTTGTATCTAGCTCATGAATGTTTTTTTAATATTAGCTTCCCTGATAAAGTTGTTCTTCACTTTCCTTTCCAAGGTGCCATCCTATTGATGTCACAAATCAGTAAATGACCAAACATCACTAAGCTTTTAAACTATCCACTTAGCAGCCATGTGGATAATAAAAGCGAGTCGACTGAACAGAGCCCCATTCTTTGCATCACGTGTTCAGCCATCATACAGAGCAGAGAGTGGCTATCTGCTGTACTTTGCCCATGTCAATTAGGAGTTGTTTGATGTGGCGTTTAAGCTGGGGCAGCCTTGCAAGAGGATCGGGTGGCTCCAACTCCCCTGTGAAATCAAGCCAGCTTTCCAGAACTAAAAGAGAGAAGAGAACACACACATTTACATGGCAACTGAAAACACAGTCAGAAAATGGTATAATGAGAAGGCTGAAAAAATGATGCAGAAACAGTTCGCTTCCCTTTCTCTAGAAAGCCACAAGCCACCTCTGAGCCATTAAGCATCCTCTGTCCCTCAGCCCATCCTGGTAACCTTTATCTGTTGTTTTACCTGTCATTATTTTAGGTAATTTCCCCCTTTATAGATATAAAATAACTTCATTTTGAGTGTCTCCTTTTACTAGCTTCTAGAACAGAAAACAACGTCCCCCGTACCTGCTCAAGATTACTATTAATTTAAGCTTATCATTTCCATTTTAAATGAAACTCAGCTACCCTAACCTTTTTTAGTCCATAAGTTCTTTTTAACAAAAAAAAGGTGGAAACTTCTTAGTGTCCTCTTGAACCAGTACTTTTAAAAAATGCAAACATACTAGAAATCTAGGCAGAATGCAATTAGTTACATTTTATCCTTTTTATTAATAATGGAAAATGGCATCAAGTTGCAATTTTTTCTTCTTTAAAAATCTACTTAAAACTAAACTAACTCTACAAGCTAGCTTATAACCAAATGGAGGATGCTTCTGAAGTGGGTTTCCATTTCCTCTTTTCACAGGGAAAAACAAAGCAGTAGGAACCCTAACTTAATGGGGGGTGAAAGTAGTGCATGCTTTTGCAAATAAAAAGGGGGGTGGGAAATACAATCTATGAGTTTAAAGATGGGAGTCAAAAAGCACAGGAAAAACACTAGATTTGAAATCGAGTAATCTCAATTACTCTTATTTTCTCAACTATAAAATGAGGATATTTTCCCTGTCTACTCCTTAGGGTTCCTGTGTAATGAAATTAAAAATGCCGAAGAAAAACATCTGAAAACGTATATGTGAACTAAAAGTTTACCCACTTAACCTAGCAGGAGTTCTTTTTTGTTGTTAATTTCACTTAAAAAACACTGACCAAAGTGAAAACAAAATGTTTTCCCCAATATTTCAAATATGCTTAAAGTCCTTATACTGACTTTCAAAGAAAACACAGTTCAATGAAATTAATAAATATCCCACATGTGGTATACACTGAGCCTCGCAGATGGACAGTATTTCATAAGTACCTATCTTAAAAAAGAAAAATCCCTAAAATAGCCATCAAATACCCTAACTGCCAGATATGCTAAATACAATGCTAAGGAAGCAATAAAGCTCCATCAGTGTGGTCACTGTCTGCAGTTTTTGTCCCATAATTTAAAAGACTTTAAGGAACATCATGTTATTCATAAGCACACACAAAAAAAACACTTTACAGACTACAGCAACTGTGTTTCAGATCCTTCTTAAATTACCGTCAACTTCCTTTTCGATGAGGTCCATCCTGCTGGTGACTTCTTTCTGCACGTTCTCTATGTGCGTAAGGAGATTGAGCTGCCACTGAAGATGCGAGTCTCCCGGGTCTTCAGTGCTCTTTTTATCATTATAAACAAATACTGTATTCCTTTCAGCTGGATTCTTCTCCAAAGAACCAACGGAAACAAAGAATTGGATGAAATGTAATGTCATGTCACACAGGGAAAAATACATTAAAAGCCTCATTACCCAAGAGTCTAGGTTAAAATCCAATCTGAGCCCCAGAATATGCTTAAAGGAAGTACAAGCACGTAACTAAATTACACCTGATGGCCCTAAAAAAGCAGACATGCCTGCTGTGTCTCTTCCCGATGCCTAGCCCAGTGCTACACAGGGTAGGAGGCCTTCAATCAAACCTGCTAAAGAAATAAAGGAGCCAGTTATATAGGTAACCAGGAAGCCCAGATAATTTAGACTGACCCCTTCCTCAATTAATCTAAACTGTGTTGTAAGTGGAATGAAGGCAAAAAGCAATATGAAAAAACATTAAGTGAGATGAGGGACTGCACACTAGAACTTACTATTGCAGCTAAATCAGTGAGATGAGGGAAAGATAAAAATCCTTTAAAAATTTAAAAAGTGCAGACTGCTTAACACACACACAAAGTCTGAGCTCAGATTCACCAGCAATAACTCACTTTGTAAGATGAATATTAATTTGACAAATAATTTACCACAAAATTTCACGTAATACAAGCTATTCAAATTCAGTTAAGTATTTACTTACAGAACTTACTTGATAAAAGAGGCCAGAAAAATAAAGAACTGATTTTAAAGCAGTATTGCTAACTGAAAATCAGTAAAACAATGAAGGCATGAGATCTCTAAGTCGTGAATAGGAAATAAGTTTATAAATATTCAATATATACAGAGCTATAAGAATTCAGCTTATTGCATAATGGGATTGATATACATATACAAATATGCTAAAGTTTAAAAAGACAACCAGACTGACATTTCTTATCTGAAACATGTACAAAACAACACAAGTTATATTAATATATACACACCCATATGCACTTTCATGTTTTTAACACATAGATGTTCTCTGGGAAAAAATGCGGTTCATGGTTTTTAGTGACATCTAAGTGTACTTACAGAATCAGAACTTTCGTTAAGGCAAAAAGTTTAATGAATTACTGTATTTCTGAATTAGGGGATAATTAAGTGTTTAAAAGGTCAGTGGTGTTCTTGGAGAGACAGCAAAGAATGTCTTTACCCTAACAAGGTACTTATGAACCTGGAAATATAAGTAAAATCTGGGAATTCGGTATGCCTTATTTCATGAAATTTTCCTTTGTTCTATCGTATTTCTAAGCAAAGACAAATGAACTACTTATACCTTTCCGGGCCTTCCATCTTCTTTTACTGGATATCGTAAACGGTTTTTATCTCTCATGTGAAATTCTTGTTCTTCTTCAAAACTACTAACATCATCATCATCTGAGCTCCCAGGGTCTGCGACAGATTTGCAGTCTGGACCAAAACTTTGTGGCTTTTGGTAGCTGTGCTCACTTGTTATATAAGTTCCTTCCATTTTTAGGGGTAAACGAGGTGGTTCTTTGTGGTTCTGTATGTGATACTTCTTTTCTTCTACATTAACTGTGTTTTGCACCATTATTTTTTTCTCCACCCCAGCAACCACTTGATCTTGATCTTTCTTCTTCCCCGAACAAGCCCAAAGACGAAGGTCAGGATGATGTTTATTCCTTAAAACAAATTGGGAGAAACAGTTCAGGGGGGAAAAAAAAAGAGTAGTAACAAGTTTTTTGTTGTTGCTGTTTTTAGTTTTGTTTTTTTTTTATGTGGACCTTTGCACCTGATGCAAAGGGCCAACTCACTGGAAAAGACCCTGATGTTGGGAAAGATTCAGGGCAAGAGGAGAAGGGGCAACAGAGGATGAGATGGATGGATGGCATCACTGAGTCAACGGATGTGAGTCTGAGCAAACTCCAGGAGATAGTGAAGGACAGAGAAGCCTGACATGCTGCAGTCCATGGGGTCACAAGAGTTGAACGCAACTTTGCACACTAGTGGGGATATCAGTTAGATCAATTTCTAGATATGGAATTGCTAGAAAATGTCTGCACATTTTAATTTTGACAAGTACTGCCAAAGTGGCCTCCAAAGAGGTTGTACTAATTATGTGCTAACAGTCCAAGATAATGTGTCTTTACCACCATCCTCACTGAACACTCAAGCATGATACTACACAATTGATTCTGTAATAATTAAAATTCTGCAGTAAGTAAAAGAGGAATCCTTTCCTCAGATTCTATAGTGGGTAAAAGAAGGACAATCTGAAGATATAAATCCAAATCTTGTTTCTGAAGCTATAAATTTTATCTTTTAGACCTCTCATTATTTAATATCCAGAAAATACTATAATTCTTTAACAGTAGAAGGCGCAGTAGAAGGAGAGCTAGACTTGTAACTCAACAGTCCCATGGGTAGAGTCCTGCTCTGCCTTACAGGAGGAGCTTGGACAAGTTACAGAACCTCTGTCTTTGATCACCCAGCTATCACAGTAAGGTCATTATTGTAAGGATTAAATGAAATATCATAAGAAACCAACAATTTCAGGGACCTAGTAGACTTTCAATAAATACTAGCTAGTGATAATAACTACTATTAGTAGAAACATTAACATAAACAGAACCTATAAGCATCAGGCAAAATTTGTCCAGCGGAAATCTTTACTGAAATTACGCATGTTCAGAAATTTATATTGATGTCAAGGACAACCACATTTTTTTTTAAAGCCTATCTTTATAAGTTAGTTTCCCTCTTGAGTTTTAGCATTTGCATGACTTTTTTATGAAGAAATTCATCTTCAGGTTTATGACATCCAACAGAAGCAAATTTCATTTGTTACTGAGAACTTACCCCTCCACTAAGCTCTAGGAATAAAATGATGAGTAAGACACAATCCCGACCTTCCAGGAACTCAAGGCTTAGTCAGGGAAGGCAGACATAAACAAGGTACACCGAAGTGCCTGACACCAGGATGCATGGAGTCTACCAAAGACATGATCAGTTCCAGTTGGCCAGTAAAGCAACTACACTCCAGTAAAAATTAGTTGGAAACAAAGAACAACTGACTTAGCTTGAATTAAAACTTACACCTAACCGAGCCCCTCCCTTGGCCGCCCTTCACTTACTTGAGTATTCCGATCTTCAGCTGTAACCCATGCAGGACTTCTGTAACACCATAGACATCAGCAAGCAGATGGTGTGTGGAAACTATCTTTTTGGCATTGAGGTGAGAGTAATTTTCTTTTAAAAACGATAACCCACACATTCTCCCATTATTCAACCAATCCTTATCGTAGCGATACTTTGCACTCCATCTCTGACCTGTAGATGAAATTGAGATTACAGTGACAAAAGAGTCCATTCACTCAAGACTTCCCTTCAACTGCTACCAGACCAATATCACTCAGTGAGTGAGGCAAGCTCTAGGACTAAGAACAAATTCCAAAGATGAGCAAGGCTAGTGTTCCGAGGAGTTGGCACTGTTTAGAGTTCTTCCCACCGTCAGATTTCCTGCCCAGTAAGGAGAACAAACTCCATTAAGGATGTGCTCAGTGGCAGGTCACACCTGCAGAGGACTACCTTTTTATTTTTTTACTTATCTGTCATCTGTTCTCTAAAAAGGTCGAAAGGGCTAGATAGAAACTAGGAGTTGAACTGGATGAAACATAGAATTCTAGTTAAGTAAACAGGGACCCCCTCCTTCATGTTTAAGAGCTCTATATCTATTGAATCTGATATAATCCTATATCTTCACTATCAACAGTGACTATATCCAGTTACAATTAGCTGCTTCTATGTCTGTGTCCCCTACTATACAGTGAGCGAGTGGATGGCATGGTTACCTCTTACCTCATCTTACCTCTAACCACAGAGCCTGGCAAACAGAAGGAATCCCATAAATGCTGCTAGATGAATGAATGAACAAATGCCTACATTCATGAAGGTTTAAATAACTCTCCTGCTTCTTTGTGTTATTCATCTGATACACACAAGAAAAGGCAGCAGCCTTTATCTGAGATGCTTGCATGGGTTCTGCTGGGGAACTGGAAGCACACACCACATGTAGGACACTGCTGCTCAAAGAGCACCTGCAGCAAGGAAGGCCCAAGTGCGGGGGAGGCAGGTGCAGGAGCTCCTCCCGGTGCCGCCAGTCTAACCATCTTGAGCACAAGGCACGTGAGGCCCAGGCTCCTACTTGCCCCGTCAGTGAAACAAAGGGGTCGGATGTGGTCCCTGGGCATCCCACCTGCTCTTATACTGCAAGGTCATGCAGCACCCCCAGAAGCTTGTTCAAAACCCCGTCAGGAGGAGCCTGAGTTCAGGCTATGAATCCATTCAAATAACCATACATTAGCCTATTTAGAAATCAACACACAGGAGTACATTGAAGAGCGAGTTCTTCTCTAGGAAAAAGCCGCAACCCGGTCCTTCCTGTAAGGCATTAATTATGCTGATGAATTTATGCTAATGTTTTAAGTAACTGATGTGGAAAATAAAACTGTTAACAGTGAAAAACACTTTCAAGTTTTAACAAGCAAGCAGTGTCTAGCTGACATGGAAGGTGGGACGTCAGGCGGCGGATGTACAGTGGGACCGGTGAGCGCAGGAGGGACGGAGGCTTACCCGGGGGGTCCCGGCAGATGTAGCAGAGGTACTGCTCCGGGATGCTCTCCTCCAGCAGCCCCATGCACACGCTGTGCTGCCAGCACAGGCACTCTTCACACTGCCGGAAGACAACCGCGTTTCACTTGCTGGGAACTAAGACAAGCCCCTTCTCTTCAGCTAGCTGGCTGAGTCCTCCTGCGGCTTCGGCCCGCTCACTTCTTAATCCACGTCACAAAAGCGAGTCATGACTTACCATGAGCTTTACTTTACTTAAAGTAGACTATTTCAGGAACTTGGTGCACCCATTAACATGTGCTTTAGTAAACTGGCTTAATCACAAGTAAGTCAAAAACTATGTCTCCTATTTCCCACATCCTTAAAACTTAAAAATTGCTTATTAAAGTAGAGAAATTAAAAAAAGAAAAAAAGCAACTTTGAAGCAGTGTGTGAGGCTACAACCTTGTGAAGTACTACTTGTGTGGTGAACCTACAAACTTGTAGTTCCCTTATTTGAGAAAACCACTGGAAAGCGGAGAAAAGAAGAGTAAGGAGGAAGTTACTCTTTCTTCGTTTCTAGAACTAACCTCCAGATCTTCCAAACGTCATCACAAAACATGGGTTATGCTTTCCTTTGTCTCAAAGATCCCTTTTCTACAGGGAGAGGTGATATGTAAGGGTAATCCTTGCAACAAAGCTTTCCTTTAATCTTCGACACTGTGGAAACTCTGTTTCAGTATCTGCCCTTTAAAGGGTGACTAGATGACATAAATTACTAGACAACAGGATTCAGACCAGCAGGAGAACAGTTCTATGGTCTCCCCTTCAATGTGGAAGCTTAGCCGTTTTAATGGCTCTTGAAAAGAATCTTAGCTTGAAAACCTCAAAATAAACACCCTGGAGACAGGTCCTCGGGTAAGAAAACTACACTTCATCTGAAGATGAGACCTGACAGTCGTTAAAACTGGTACTTTAAATGTAATGACAAGCTAGAAACCTCCATCTTCCAAAGGACGGGGAGGAAAAAGAGAACACAGGTGCCCCCACGCACATGCCGAGCACCTGGACCGACTGATTCCTGTGAAGGGGAACACAGGTCACCTGAATCATGAAGCCATTCTCCTCGTCCAGCTCACAGATGCATCGCACAATTTCATTAAGAGCATCGTCTTCATCCTGAGACTCTTCAAAATTCGTTGAATCAAAGTCCTGATTGTACTCATCCCCACTGAGGAGCAAACTCTCCGTGGAAGAATCATCCAGGAATTCCATGTCCGATAAGTCTAGAACATACATAAAAGTGCGCTCAGCACTGCTTTTTCCAGTTTTATGTCATTTTCTAGAAAGAAAGGTGCTGTGGGAAGTGCATATAAGCTATTAAGTATTTAGACAGGGAGGACGGATGAATGGGAACAGAGTATTTGCTGCCAGTCAATGAAACAAATGATTTTTGAAGCTTGGGTGACTGTGACTGTTTTACATCTTATGTTAATACCATTACAAGTGACTCAGAAAGTATCCTCTAGTCCAGGTGCTTATAGAAGTGATGGCCAAAGTGGATATTAATAATTAAAATAGGCAGTCTTCAAATGCTTTCACAAACATTATCCCTTCTGATCCTCACAGCAACAGGTCATAGAAAGAGGTTTCATTATTTGCACCATACAGATAATAGCACTTCAGGGAAGTGAAAGAGCGTGCCTAGGAGCTAACAGCAATACGACTCTTTAACAATCTCAGTAACAGTAACCAGCACTGCACTTCAGAGACAGCAGGGACCACATGAAGCACTTTGTATATAAGACACAACCTGCCAGGCAGTGTAGCCAGCGTGTGGTAAAGCCAACTGCGTGCCAGGACAGCCTCATTCTAGAGCCCGTGCACTCACGGATCTCACCAGGATTTCTTAAATCGGGATTATGAGTTCCCTGAGGAATTTAATAACATTCTAAATTTCATTTTGATAAAATCCCCCCACCCCCTGCAAAAAAGTACATCCCAGAAGTTAGATTATATGGATGACCACTACAAAGACTCTATTTAAGTGCTAGGTTTCAGGTTTGTTCTTGTAACAGGGTTAAATCAAAGACTACCATTTAGCTCAGGCTACTCCAGAAAAATAACTGAGGCAAATATAAGGAAATACATGAGTAATGACAAAGGGAAAGAAATGACGGCAGGACGCTAGAAGTGTGTCGGAGTGTGGGTGGAGAAATGCTGGGGAACCTGAGTCGTCCCACTGCCCGGAGGCTGCTAAATGGGGGCCATCCTCAGAGCAGAGAGGGCTCCTTCCTCTCTACCTCACCTCCCTAACGTGCAGTCATGTGCTCAGACATTCCTCCACTGCTGTTTATTCACTTCCCCTTTCTAGCAGGTCAAGCGTCCAGGGGAACAAGGGCTTTTGCACTGCTGACTGCTCCGCAGCCAGTGCTCAGAGTGAAGCCTGATATACACGACAGCCACTCCAGCATGCTTTTGGAAGTGGGGAGGAGGGAGTCGTGATATAGAGAAAATTTCCTTTTCAGACTTAATCAGATCAGATGTAAGCTGCCTCAACTCAAACCAAGTAATTCATGCTATCTGTATTCTAAATATTTCATATGCTTTAGTTTCCTTATCAGCTTCGAATCTTGGCTATTTTTTCCCTGACTCAATGTTTTTGAATGTTTTGTTTCTGATTTACAAAAAGTTAATGTTTTACAAAAAAACACATGTTTTTTCTCCTTAGAATCTTGGGACATCTTGGAGAGTGAGGTCAGTAGAAATGAGGATAATGGTAAAGAAATACAAGAAAACATTCAAGCAGCAAGAAGTAAATCAATTAGCTATTATAAAATATTTTAATATTAACAATCTGAGTAAGAAATTTCACTTATTCATACTCTTCCTAACTGAAATCCAAAATCTTTATTTTTCTCTTGGGCTTTCCTGAACACAAGTTCATGTTTCAAAATGACAGACTAGAACACAGATGAACAGTTTCAAACACTGCTGCACACATACGTGGTATTAAACGGATGGCAATCATAACAGTAATGAATTTAATTTAAACACTATTACCCTTAAAAGGAATTATACATGGGCTTGTATAACCAAAACAGCCAGGCTTTATGGTGTTAGAAGGCAAATTTGATATACTGGCCAGAAAATCCAGTCTGACTAACTCACAAGCAATAAAGCAATATTCAGCTGAATTCTGGAGGCTAAGTAAATGGGTCACAGGGTTGGAAGTAAGAAAAGCAGGTACAGGTTCCCTCTTGCACTGGACCACCACCTGATGACAGCTCCAACCAAGCGGCCCCAGCACACTGCTGCCCCCAGAACTATCACTCCTGTTTCCAGACATAGTCCCCAAGTGCACTGTCCAAGTCAGCACTACCTGGGAACTGGTTGGAACCCAGAAATTCTCTGGGTAAGGCCCAGAGATCAGGTGTAAGAAGTTCTCTAGCTGGTTCTGATGCACCCTCACATTTGAGAACCTCCCCACTTTCCTTCTCAGGGCTCAGAGCTTGAACACGTGAAGAGCAAGGAAACGCTCAGGACACTCCTTCTAGCCCCGCTCACCTGTTCTAGTTCCGGCCACACCACTCGCCCATCCCCCACTCTCCATCACTCTGCATAAACAGGCAACCATCAGACCTTGATGACTCACAGGATGGGGGTTACCTGATTTTCAACACCAGCTACCAGGGCTATCTTGCCAGGATCTGCCCTCCCAAAACCCCCAGACCTCTACCCTGCTGCAGCACCTAAAATACCTGGTATTTTAGCCTCACACCAATGAATATAATGTACACCTAAGGTTAAGAACCACTGGCCCAAAAGGGAAAAGGGGATGGACCTTTTCCCTAGTCCTCCCTCCCCTGTTTTTCTTAGATTTGAGATTTTAAAAATCTCACAAGTGCTAAGTGCTTATTTTAGGGTCAAGGGAAGAATATACTTTTCTCTATCGTGAGCTAGAAGGGAGTTAGGCCTGGAAGAGAGCAGGCGGTAACAGTGCCAAAGAGAAACATGACCTGGCATCCGCCACGCAGGGCACTCAAGAAGACAGGGGACCCCCTAAACAGTCCTGGGATTTCACACAGGATGGAGCCCCATCCTTTACCTTCCATTCCCTGACTGTGCTGGAGCTCCAGTCTCAAGCCACTGCTATCAATGTCTATAGTTAAGAGTCTCTCTCCCCACTGCTTAGCACACTGGCAGGAGAGTCCTCACCCCCTCCACCACAGGGACTGGACTTGCAGGAGAACCTGAGCCTTTCCAACTCCAAGGCTCATGCCATCGCCTAACTGGCTTTCTGTCAACATGCCTAACACCTGAATGTGTTCCGATCACTGCTTGGACCACATTTCCAGACTTTTGGTTACAGAAGTATCTGTGATCTGGAATTCAAAGTGTCTTTTTAAGACTAGGATAAAAATCTGGTAGAAAAAGCATTTTCTTTGGAGTTAAGATAGACCTTGGTTTGAATTTTAATTCTAATACTAATTAGCCCTATAAGTTACTTAACCTATAAGCCTCTGCTTGTTTGTGCAGTGTGGGTAATAGTATCTATTTTATAAGCTGGCAGTGAAGAATATAGTGCATGTAAAAACACCTGCAGAAGACCAGTACACAGTGGACACTAATTGTTTCCTTACCGCCTGTCCTACAGTTAGGTAGAAATGCTTGTTCTACTTCATATAAAATTTAAAAGTAGCTAAATTTCTAATGTTGAGATTTTCATATTGGTTTATCGAGTAACTTTTTAAATTGTGGGCCCTGCTCAGACAGGACCTGATCAAGTATGCGCTGTTCTCAGTTACACATTTAAGAATCATAAGACTTTGTTTTAAGCATTACATGGTTACACATACTTTCACCACTAAGATCAACTGACAAGATTGCCCTTGGGTACTGATATGTTGTATTTTTCTCCGTAAACATGCTTCGCAGAGCCAGAGAACTCCCAGAAGATCGAGTTAGTGGAGAAGAGCACCTTTCCAAAAATTCTAGGGAACTGTCTTCATAGTCTGAATAGTCTGCAACATAAGATACATAGAGAAATATTAATAAAGTGTCAAGTAATCAAGAAGAGTCACTACAAAAATAATGAGAAGGTCATGTTTTATGACACATAAACAAGCATGCCACCACTTTCTCTTCTCATCCATGAGCAGCTAGATCATCATGCATCTGATGAACTGGCTTTGGCAAGAACATTGGGAGATACACCCCAGGCAGTGTCTACACAGCAGGGAGCACCAGGTTCTAACTGGTATCCACAAACTCTTATTAAGTAGTCCAGAAGTGAACAAGGATTATAGTTACATTTTCTCTTCATCATAATCACAGCTATGTCTGAAGTTAAGATGTGGAAGATGGTAATTAACTGTTTGCTTTTCTTTTTTTTGGTAAAGAGATTCTCACGTCTAGCATGTCAATTATCATAGTGATAATTCAATCAATAAATTCAGCAGAAAACCTCTGAACTACATTAAATGGTCCAGAAAGAAATCAGTCAAAGTTCTGTCTTCTTCAGCTTAGACTGAGTGGTGCAGAAGGACTGGCTGAGTTGGGTGCAGTCGGGGGCAAAGACAGGAGAGGGTGCGAGTCTAGGCACATGGGGCGGCCACTAAGCAGAACACTGGGCACATCTGAATGACAGGACAAGCCCGTGGCCAGAACACAGTGAGGGAGGGAGGGAGGGAGGTAAGAAATGAGGCCAGAGTGACAGGAGCTAGACCACACTGAAGGTAAGATTTTATTCTTGGTTTTAAAGGAACAAAAGTCAAAGTCTGTAAGGAGGAGCAGGATGTGACACCCGTGTTTTAAAATTGTGGAATGGAGGGGGAGTCCGGGGAGCATGAACAGAAGTGGGGACACAGTTCAGAGGCAGTGGTACAGACCAGACAAGAAATGCTGGCAGGCTGGGCTGGGAGGATGGCGGCTGAGGTGACATTTGAAAGCAGACGCAGTGATCTGCAGACTGGAGACGGAGGGCTGTGAGCCGCCATCATGGGCAATTTCCAGGTTTCTGCTTGAACAACTTGGTGCTGAAACTGGGGTTCTGAGATGGAGCGGAAGCATAAATAGGAGGTGGAGAAATCAGAAACGAAATGTGAGTTCACAGGGGGCTTTTGAAAGAAGGAAGATCCTACACATTGTCCATACAAATCTAAACATGCGGTAGGGGTGGTGATGGGGGTGGGGGTCGGGGGGGAGCACAGGAGACATGCCAGCATTCAAGAATAAAAAGACAGGCAGTTTTCCATTTTGGCAGAGGTAAAGGAGAGGACATATTCAGCTAAGTACATAGATGTGGTGGAGAAGAGATGAGCCAGTGTTCATCTGATGGCTTCCATTTCCTCAACTGAGTGTGAGGCAAAGGATGTAACTAATGCAGATGAAGGAATAAATGAGAGGTAGAAAAGGCTGAAGAATCATAGAGAGTGGAAAGCAATGTTTACGAGAACAGTCCAATGCTGGCGCACACTGAGTCTCAGCCATTTGCAGTTGGTGGTTATGGGAGAAAGAATAACAGTCCCCTAAAATGTCCAAGGCCCAATCCCTAGAACGAGTGGATATGCTGGATCACATGGGAAATTAAGGGGAATTAAGGCTGCTGATGGAATCAAGGTGGTCATCAGCTGACTTTAAGAGATTATCTCAAACTATCTGGGTTGGCCCAGCGTAATCACAAGGGTCCCTAAAATTAAGAGGGAGGCAAGAGTCAGTGTCAGAGGGATGTAAACTAAGACGAGACCTGAGCCGCCACTGCTGGCTTTGAAGATGGGGCAGGACATGAGCCAGGACATGCGGTGGCCTCTGGAATCTGGGAAAGGCAAGAAAACGGATTCTCCCCAGAGCCTCCAGAGAGGAGTGCAGTCCTGACACCTTGGTTTTAGCCCATTAAGACCCATTTTGGACGTATGACCTCCAGAACCTTAAGAGCATCAATGTGTGTTGTTTCTGACTCACTGTTAGGTAGTAGTGTGTGGCAGCAGCAGCGGTCATCCTAAACACCATGGCATGGGCCATGCCAAGTATGACGTAAGTGTATTATGGGTACCAACTACTCTTAATCCTCACAGTTCTCCAACAAAAAACTAGTGCTGTTAGTGCTGTTATACAAATGAAAAAACAGGCAGAAAAGGTTCAGTTGCCCAAGAAGACACAGCTATCAATGGCAAAGCCAACATTCGAACCCAGACAGTCTGACTACAGAAGCCTTACTCTTAACTAGAAAAGCGTTATTAGCGGATTTTGCATCTGATACACACTGGGAAGCTTTTAAAACCACTTCTCTCAGGCCTCACGCCCAATGTCATTCAGCAGTGGGATGCTCCCAGACTATGCTCACACTGCCAGACCTCAGAGTCATCCCTCAGAGCCTCCCTGGAACTGCAAAGCTGCCAGCATCGCCTTACTTGAGCACAGGTGTGGAAATGTGAAGGGGATCTACTAAATGCTAGCCAGGTACTGAGTACTTCATAACAATCACCTTATGACATCCTAACAATGAATCTACATAGCAGAAACTATCATCACCATTTTACACACAAGGAAACTGAAGTGTATAGAATTTAAATAACTTAAGCTCTAAGTGTCACAATCAGGATGTAAACTTGCACAATCAGCTCTCAAAAGCTGCCCTTTTACTGATTACATATTATAAGGCCCTCTCAGAGAAAAGGGAAGTATTTGTTCAGTATAAAAATAATGGTAGAAATCTCAATTTGGTATTAAAAATAAAACATGGAGGACATTTAATCTCTGTACAGTATATTAGCACTGAACAAAAATAAAATTTCCTAGCATTCTACATGGTTGCATGTTAAGTCGCTTCAGTTATGTCTGACTCTTCGTGACCCTGTGCACTGTAGCCTACTGGGCTCCTCTGTCCATGGGATTCTCCAAGCAAGAATTCCAGAGCAGGTTGCCATGCCCTCCTCCAGGGTGATCTTTCCAACCCAGAGATTGGACCCAGGTCTCTTACATCTCCTTAAGTCTCTGGCAGGTGGGTTCTTTACCACTAGCGCCACCTGGGAAGCCCTAGCATTCTACACCGAACCTGTATTCCCCACTCTCATGCCCTATGGCTATTACGAATAGAAGTCTACTGCTATGTTTCAGGGTTAGAGCAAATGTCATCTTCTTCATAAAGCTTCACCAAGTAGAATTTATTTTGTATCACTTTTACCACACACACAACACATCACGGTAGATATTTATGCCTACTCCTTACCACTCCCAACATAAATGCTTGCTTACAAACACCTAGAAGGGAATCTTTGTTTTTACTATATAACACTTTGGATTCTCTTTGCATTTCTCATTCTAGTTCTCTTAAACCTCTGTTATGTCTTCAGTTTCCCCATATTTACAGATACATAAAAGACAAGGAGATGAAGCAATTTGCTTAAAATAACAAAGTTAACCACTGGCAAAGATGTCACTCAAATAAAATCCCAAGATAGCCATTTCTCACACACACAGGACTGAACACAATGTTAACTTTATATTATGTAAACTAATTCTGGTAATCAAAACATCTGTCAACCCACAGTTGTATGGAATAATTATAAAGGATCGTTTAACTACTATTTTCCATAGCTTCATTTAAACTAACAGATAACTACTAAGGACTTAGTATGTTAACAGACACAAGGAAGGAAGAATGCATAGCCTAGAAAACAGTATTTAAGGCAAGGAGGTCAAAATTAACAACACAGCATGAAAATTAAGACTCAGAAGCTAGACTGCCTGGGTTTCAATCTGCTTTTCTCCACTTACTAGCCATGTGAGCTTGGACAACTCTCTTTTATCTTTCTGTTTTAGTTAACTGTTTATAAAATGGGGCTAACAGGCCCCACCATGGAAGGTTAATGTCGGGATTAAATGAACTAGTATACGTAAAATGCTTAGTATCTGGTACATAATAAGCATCACAGGATATGCAAAACTGCACTGAGTGGTAAAAGGAAAAGAATTTTTTAAACTCCTTGATGGTAGTAATTGCAGACTAAAATACATCTATTAGGAACGCATGCAGTAATAATGTGAATTCTTTAAAATTTAAGATGTCCTTAAAATTTCAAAGTTATTTAAAACCCCCTATTTAAGTTTAAAGAACACTCTTCTAATTTAATCACCTGGGGGAAAGTGTCATTTCCAAGATGAATTAAATAGCCCAGAATAAATTTTCCTCAAATGTAATAATTAATTGCAAAGATGCTAGTGATTACCCGCTCTAACACCTGCTGTGTACAAACAGCAATGCTCCTATGCATTGCTAGTCTTTACCAGGACTCTGTTTTCAAAGTTAAGATTTTCATTTATAGATCTGATTTTACAATGCAAAGATATAAGGTTCTTTTTAATTAAAAAACATGCAACCTTTTTTTAAAAAGGTTTATTTCTTTAATATGTGCTTAGTTGCTCAGTCATGTCTGACTCTTTATGGGCTGTAGGTCACTAGGCTCCTCTGTCCATGGGGATTCGCCAGGCAAGAATACTGGAGTGGGTTGCCATCTCCTCCTCTAGGGGATCTTCCCAACCCAGGGATCAAACCCATGTTTCCTGCATAGCAGGCGAAATCTATACCTGCTGAACCATCAGGAAAACTCCATGGGTCTTTATAAACAGTGTCACCATAGGTCATGGTGGGCTACAAGTCTGAAATGCAAATTTTCTCTGAACTTGTCCAAGACTTAAGTCATCCCTGGAGAAGGAAATGGCAACCCACTCCAATATTCTTGCCTGGAGAATTATATGGACAGGATAGCCTGGAAGGCTGCAATCCATGGAGTGGAAAAGTCGAACATGACTAAGCCACTTTCACTTACTCATCCTAACCATTCTCCTTTCTTTAAGTCATCGCTTCCTGCAATCTCACGTGCAGTCACTACCCCTCACTCTGCTACCAAGTATGGCCTGCTTCTTACTTTGTTCTTCATCAGCCGCTCCTTGCTGTCTGTTCCCCACTGTCACAGGTGCTTCAGTACAGGAGACTCTGCATCTGCTGCAGCGTACTAGAACAGTCCTGTTTGCTGACGCGACATTAAGGTGACTTAAAAAAAGCACGGCCCTTCCTGCCCTGACGCTTTGCCCTGACGCTTCAGTGTCTCCACTGGAATACCCAAGGCAGCCAAATACCTTCAGCTAGTTCATCTGGCATCTGGCCTGCAGTGTGACACTTGTCATGCCTGCATTCTGATATATCATCACAGGAGAGAAGTCACTAAACAGGAATCTGTGGTTCCTGGTTTCTGTTCACCTGATTTTTGGTTCTCTCCGGTATGACTTCCAAAGAGCTGTCTATGAAGGGGTGGGGTCAGACAGAAAAGCTGAGAAGCAAGGCAGAGTGTCTGGGAAGTGGGTTCCAGTTTTTCAATGCCATTTTGATCCCACATCTTCAAATTTACTTTAGAGTTTGAGAATACAGAAACTTTATATTCTGTGGGAAGATCAGATGCTATTTTTGACCTACAGAGAGAATTAAAATCTGAAGAATTTACCAACAATGATTACAAATTCTGAAAGTACCTCATTGGCGTCATAGTTTCTGAAACTGTTTTTTGTTTAAGTGTCTGATGCGTATGGGGGGGAAATGAGTATGACATAAAGCCGGTAAATACTACAAAATGCTCAGATAGTCACCATGTACTCTGAGAGAGCATCACTGTCACTTTTGGAAGGTTCCTTTGTGCCACCTTCAATGTGAACTGAAAAGTCCTTTCTCTACCTCACAGGCAACACTAATTCTGAATTTCTATTTATCATCCTCCTGCTTTCCTTTATGCTTTTGCTACATACATTGGAATCTCTAAAAAATATACTGCTTAGTTTTACACCTTTTAGATGTTTACATAAATGAAACTGTAAAGCTGTACATGTTTTCCTCTGTGACTTGATTCTTAGTTTATCCATTTTATTCATGCAAGTCCAGTGGGTATCATCCCTTTATTTTACACAGTGACACAGATCCCACTGAAAGACAGGAGGACCCAGGCCAGTGCCAGTGCTGCCATCAACATTCTTGCACATGTCTCCTGACAGACCGTGTGAGTTTAGTTCGGAATTTGAGGTCAACTCCACTCTCATCAGAAAAACATCGCGGCTTTCCCGTGGTGGTTGTACCACTGCCTCCACCTCCTCGGCACATCTGATACCTTTCACCTCGTAATTTCTGCCAATATGGCAGAGAGGAAATAGATTTCACTAGGTTCTGCAAGTTACATTAGGCAGCTTCGCCTAAGAGTGTGCACTGTCTTATATAACCACTTTCAGGTTTCCACTTCTGTGAAATACCTATTAAACTCTTTTGTCCATTTTCCTACTGGGTTTTCTTTCTCTTTTTGATCTGTAAGGGCTTGAAATACATTCTGAATACTAATACTCTGTCAGGTATTTCTGTTATGATTATTTTCTTATGGTTTGTGTTGTTTTTTTACTCTCTCTGTAAGGCTTTTGATGAACCAAAGTTCATTTCAGTCTAGTCACATTTTCAACCTTTTCTTTTGGGGTAGCATTCTTCATTTAGAAATTTCTGCCCAAAGAGCACAAAGATGACTTTCTGTACTTTCAAAGTTCTATAGTTTTGTCTTTCACATAGGAAGTCTCATCAGTATCAGTCTGATTGTTGTACATGGTGTAAGGCTGGAGTCCAGTTTTACTGTCACTATATGGATTATAAATTATTCTAATACCAATTAGTTACCTACCAAACTAAGAGGTCAGCTTTGAACAAACTAAGTTTTGAAATATGTATGATCTGCTTTGGATTATTCTGTTCTTAACACATTCTATTCCTTCAAAATACCTCCCTGCTTTGATAACTGAATAGTAACTCTCCTTATTCTTCTTCAAGAGTGACTATCTCATTCTTGGCTCTTTACTCTTCCATGTTAAGTTCAGAATCAGCAATGAATCTATACATTTATTTCAAGTGGCACCTTTTCAAGAGTAATCTACTACCCCATGAATATGAGTCATTTCCCAATTACTTAGGCTTTCTTTATGTTTCTAAATAAAGTTTTACAATCTGCTATTCAAAAGTTTTTTTTTTTTTTTAATGTAAGTACACACAGATGCATCAAATGGTTTTTCTACATCTATTGAAACTATGTTACTGTGGTGAATTTCATTAATTCATTTTCTAATGTCAAACCACTTTGCATTCCAATCCTATATGGTCATATTTTTAAACATCCTGCTAGATTTAATTCCATGTGTTTTGCCTCTTTGTCCACAAATAAGAACGGCCTGTGACTGCCCTTTCCCATACTGTTCTCTTCTGATTTTGAGAGCAAAGCTATTTAAATCAATTAAAATAAATTTTGGGGATTCCCAGGTGGTTCAGTGGTAAAGAACCCACTTGCCAATGCAGAAGACCTGGGTTCAATCCCTGGATGGGGAAGACCCCCTGAAGGAGGAAATGGCAACCCACTCCAATATTCTTGCCTGGGAAATGCTATGAACAGAAGAGCCTGGTGGGCTACAGTCCATGGGGTCCCAAAAGAGTTGGATACAACTGAGTGCCTAAACAACAATAATAACAAACTGAATTTGGAGTTGTATCAGTTTCCCAGAGCTGCCCCCAACAAATTACCACAAAACTGGTGGACAGAAATAACAGAAGCTTATTCTCTCAGTTCTAGGGGCCGGAAGTCTAAAATTAGGTGTCATCATTTAATTCTGGCATTTTTCATTTCTTCCTACCTTTTTTTTTAGTTCATTAATTTCTGTTCATATGTTTATTATTCATGTTCACTTCTACTTTTTCTGGGCTTAATCTTTTCTAACCTGTTAAGCTGGAGGCTTAGCTGACTTTGAGCCGCCTTTTCTTTTATAAGCATGTATGGCAATATTCTTCTCGCAAGTGCAATCTTAACTACATTTTCAAGTGTTGATACATGTATGATATTTTCATCACCTGCCAGGTTCTTAATATCTTATTTTCCCTTTGGCATTGTTCTTTCATCCATGAATTATTTAAAAATATTTTGCTTGATTTCTAAACATTATAGGGCTTTTTGTCTTTTCAATAGTGATTTTAAGATAACTCTCCAGGCAATAATATTGGAGTTGGTAGCCATTCCCTTCTCCAGGGGATCTTCCCAACCCAGGGATCAAATCTGGGTCTCCTGCATTACAGGCAGACTCTTCACCATCTGAGCCACCAGGAAAGCCCTTAAAATGTGTTGAGGCTTGCTTAAAGTTGCATCCCATGGTCCATTTTATCTGAGTCTATTTGAAAAAGCTGTCTACTCTGCAGCTGCTGAGTTCAGTGTCCTGGACAGGTCTGTTGGATCAACTACACAGCTGCCATCTTTCTTATCCTTACAGACACTTCTGGGTTGTGTTAATTAATTACTAAGAAAGATATGATGATGTTATTCAGTGATAAAACTTAGAAAAATGTAAAGTGAACTCAACCTTTATCACTATATGGTAACCTATCTCTAAGAATGATTTTTGCTTTAATGACTATTTAGTGACAAGCTGTTGTTAGAAAAATCATTTGTTTTTTCTCCAAGCTTTTCTAAAAATATTTTCCCTCACTTCTGGAAAGCTAATTCAAAGGACCTTAAATTCGAGATTGAGAGAAATTCCTTCACGGAGGGGTACTTGTTCAGGGTACCTAGTCCACCATAATGCTGGCAATGAAAGACTCTAGTCATTGCGAGAACTAATTTACAGACCACTTAACTTACTGACTGTAGCTAAACGGGCAAGACAAAGGAAGGCCTTAAGAACATGGGGATACTGTCCTACCTCAACTTTGTAAAAGAGGAAAGCTAAAAGAACCTTAGAATATTAAAAAATGGGAATCACCATTTTAGCGTAGAGTCAGCCTTCTGTATCCACAGGTTTTGCAACGGTGGATTTAGCCAATTGCAGATCAGTTTTTATTTCCACAGATGTATATAGAGCCTACAAGTATGAAAGGCTGACTACACCATGCCATTTGATACAAGAAACTGGAGCATCTGTGGATTTTGGTAACTGCTGGGAACTAATACCCCCGATACTGAGTAAGGACTGTACTTACCATGCTGCTTAGATTTCTTTTTCTTTTTCTTCTTCTTCTTCTGCTTTGGTTTGTAGTGATCTTTGTCTCTCTTCTCTTTTCTTTCTTTATCCTTTTCTTTTCTCTTACCTAAATGACAAAAAGGAGTCAGTTAGTAATCATGACTGATCCCGAGGTGTTCCTTTGTGGTTAACCTAAAAGCAGCATTTATGGTTTAATCAGCTATTCCAGTCACCTGCCCAGAGTGGATGGATTCAATTAAACTGTTCCTGTCATGAGTCTGGAACTCCTGATTAGCTTACTGGGCTATAAGAGGGAATCTTCATTAGCAGTGTTGAGAAATCCCAACTCCTGACACCTTAAAGTTAACACAGACAGTAGTTAAAATTCTTAAATGAGTAACGTAACTCAGTTTCCTGATGTGGCAAGAAATATACTCCACAATTTAAGAAAAACTTAACTGAGGAGACTCAGCATTTCCACACAAAATTTAACAAGAAAATGTATTAGAAGATTAAAAAAACTTGAACTTTTTTCTTTTGGAAAAATATTTTAAAAACTAAGTCAAATTCACAAATAATTCCTTCAGTCTTTCAATATTTTCCACGTATATAAGAATGAAGATAAAAAGCACAAAGAAGTAAAAACTTAACTCATTAAACTAAATTTTGTCTTAAAATTTTAAAATATTTCTTTTTTCTCAATATTATGCACTTTAAAGAAAATGAACAGATGTTAAAACAGTATCCTAGAATACTTTATTTAAAATTAACTCATCACATATATTCAACTATTGTCCAACTCAGAAAGGTTTAGCCCACAGCTTATCAACCACATTGAACCATCTTTGAGTAACTCAAGCTCCAGGGAGCTAATTTGTAGAATATTTAAGACTATTATCCATTATTCCAAAACTTACAGTCATGATAGCACAGAAGACAGAAAAGACAGCAGAAAATTTAGTATCTTTTTATAAAGAAAGTACAAAAAAAATGGCTGGGAAAAAAAGGCTATTTTAATTTACCATCCATTCTCTAAGGATCAACAATATTAAATGGCACCATATTTTTAAACAGTCATAATTTCAAAGATGTTCAAAAACATCAAGTTCTCAGAGAAAGCCTTAGGGTTTGTTGACAAAAAAATACACATACTACTACAAGACATGTATTAAGAAACAACATATTTGGAGGTGAATAAACTAATAAACACTAAAACAGAGGATCACTTACACCTACAGGAGCACTAACAGGTAAAAAGTAAGGGACAGACTACGTCCTCCCACTGCCAAGCCATCTACAGTCTTTTGCTTAAAGATTACTTTCTGTTCATACCAAATGCAGTTGAGCTTTTTTCTTCCAATTTCACTTTTTTTTCCATTTTCGATATTCCTGCAGGTTTAGGGGAAAAATACGTAAGTTTAGTCAGAAAAGGTTAAGAGTATGGGACAATGTTTTAAATTACAATTGCTCACAAAACTCTACCAAGACTCTTTTCCCCTAAAGGTCTACATTATTGCCTGAACTAGTAACAAAGAAGTGGTATTTCTTACTTCAAAGAAATAAGGATGATGTTTGGTTCTTCAGACTATTCAGATTAGATTCCTAGTTCCACCATCTATTAGCTGCACAGTCTCAAGGAAATCATTTAATCTCTCTGTGCTTCAGTTTCCTTATCTGCCAAATAGGAATAAGAGTATCTACCTACTACTGTTATCAGCACTACGTGAGTCAAAATATGTAAAATGATTAGTGTCTGATAAATAATGAATGCTTTTTTTTTTTTTTTACTCCATTATGGTGGAGTAATTTGAGACTGCATCATTTCTAGAAATAGCATAAATGTGGGTCTAAACATAAAAAAATGTTAGGGTGAATGCACTGGGCAATCAGTTAAGATCAAGTCTGGCACCACAGCCTTTGGCAACCCAGGAAATGCTGGAATGCACTCCAGCAGTAGGTCCATGTAACATTTCTGCTCCTGTGACAATTACGACAAAATGCTATTCCCATCACCCAAATGAAATATCAAATTTCATATTAAATTATACTGGTTTTCAACAATCTGCACAAATTTTTTAAACTAATATTGTAACCCCTGTTGCCTAGAACAAATGAATACCTCTGAACTCCATCAAATGTGTTATTAGGTAACGAGAAAAGCCAAAACAGAATTATTCTATAAATCATTTTTGGTCTTTATCCAAATGTAAGATATAAAGGCTTAACACAAAAAAATATTCAACTTAATGGCACTTAGGTATTATAATCTAATAGTCCAAAATACATTCTTAAACCAACAGTACACTTCAATAACTGTGTTGCTGACAAAACACACTAAACCAAGCTTCTGAACTCATATTCAGCTATTTCCAATGCTAATATCTTATCTGTGTCTAGGGTTAATCTAAGAAAAAGACTCTAGTACGCTTAAATACAATTTCAGTCTATTAAATTATGCTCTAATATTACCATTTATGAGTTCTTTGACTTTTAAATCACTCCAATAAGGTATCAAAAAAGCTAGCATTTGATTCACCTTACTGTAAATAATTTACATAAATTAAATAAAACACAACAAAAATTTAAAAATACCACTCAACTTGAACTAAATGTTAATGAGGTGCTACTAATTGTTTCAAATTCAATAAAAATATTGGTAATCTCCCTGATAAAAAGATTTCTTATGACCAAAAAATGAAAAGAACATCAAAGAGAAATGAGATTAAATTCCCTTATTATCAAGACCGTTGAACAAATGCCTCATTTCCTTTCACTAATCACTGCTTACTAACAATGACTGCACCACACCATGAAATTTAATGCAGTATTCTTGACAATGACAGGGCATTTACGACAGAAACAATAAGAGATTTGCATTCTAAATCTTAAGTGATGGTAGAGATACACCAGAAACAACCCTTGACTATGATTTTTGCCCCTGTAGGGCCCTAATCTCTGGGAGCACTGAGTCTCCAGTGTGAAAGATGGAACACGTCCAGAATCCCCTGCGTGCAAGCTAAGCCACTTCAGGCATGTCCGACTCTTTGCAACCCCACAGACAGGAGCACACCAGGCTCCTCTGTCCATGGAATTCTCCAGAGAGGAATACTGGAGTGGGCTGGCGTTTCCTACTCCAGGGGATCTTCCTGACCCAGGGATCAACCCTGCGTCTCTTATGTCTCCTGCATGGCCGGCGGGTTCTTTGCCACTGGCGCCATCTGCATGTTGCGCCTGCGTGTTCAGTCACTGGTCTTGTCAACTCTCTGCAGCCCTATGGACACAGACCTCCAGGTGTCTTTCTGTCCACGGGACTCTCCAGGCAAGAATACTGGAGTGGATTGCCATGCCTTTCTCCAAGGGTTCTTCCAGACCCAGGGATCAAACCTGCTACTCCTGCATAGCAGTCAGGTTCTTTACCCACTGAGTCACCTGGGAAGCACCTGGGGTGATTCAAATGAAAGGAACAGCCTTTCAGGGATGCCTTTTCTGGCTGGAATGTGTGGGATCCTCAGGCACTTGGAAGACAAACAACACTGTCCTGACCCTCAGCTCTGGAACACAGGTCAGCACAGCAGAACAGATACAGAAATTATAATATCAGAGTGCTTTCAGGAGGATCCGTTCTAGGCTGTTTTCACATGTTCTGGGGGGTCCCAAACCTTCATATTTCTTTTTTTTTTTAATTGGAGGAAAACTGCTTTTCAACATTGTGTTGGTTTCTATATTTCTTAACTATAAAATTTCAAAAGTAAAACTAGGGAACTGAGAAAAGCTTGTCAACATTTAAACAAGGATATTAAAGTAAATATTCCTATAGGCAATAATGACAGGACTTTTAAAAACACTCATGCACAAACAGATTTAAAAATAGATCTATTTAAGAATTCCATAAAAGAACAAATGTCATTTTACGAGACGCTCTCTACATTGTCTTTATTTCACCATGCAGCAGAATTTGGGAACCACAGTACTAGGTTATTAGTTAACAGAATAGTGATTTGTAAACTAAATTTTATCAACAGAACTTTTTCAAACAAAATACTATATAATGGCCAATATATATTACAACCCCACTCCTACCCCTGGCCAAACAAAAAACACGATAAAAAACAAATGGGAGCTATCCAGATTAAAGCAAGAGAGAGAGATCTCTGAGCCATATCTGCTTTCATGCCACGGAAAGCCCCATAATGCAGAGTGGTTTCTTCAGTGTGCTAAATATCTGATTTTTCCAGCAAAAAAAAGAAAAAAAAAAAGAGGCTATCCCTGAGACTCTCCATGGAAACCCCAGGCTTTGAATAAACCATGAACATTTGGTGTGGGGGTGGAAGTAGATTAAGGAGTCTCTGGTTGTGGTTTGGTTTGGTTTTGTACAATTCTGGGAAAAAAAAAAATTGAAAGCCACCCTAAAACAAAAAGGCTTTCATAAAATAAATGTGAAGTTGGTGTAAGATGATGGACTAACCACCAAACATTTAAGATGCGATGCCTGCACAGCACCAGGCACAGGCGACTCAGCGACTCAGTTTGATTGTTGGCCCATCCTTTCATACATTGAGCTTCCAGATTTAAACTCCTTAAAGAGGTCAGAGTAATTCAGTAATTGTCATATGGACATCCAGGAGATAAATAAGAAAACCAGCCAACATCCCCAGTTAGCGACAGAACTAATAATAATAGAACTAAGACTCTATCCTTACCTAAAACTGATGGACTCTGTTAGATAAAGCATTCTGAAAAAAAAATAAGAACAACGGCACCAAGTTTCACAAGGGCACCAATGACTGGTATTGTTGTAATGCGGGCAGCAAGGTATTTTTGATCTTGTTTATAGTCACATTGCACGCATGCTTCCCAGTAGAAGAATGTAGAAGATTAGCGTAAGTTCATTATCTCTACTAGAAAATAACTAAAAGCAAGTGTTAACCTATTGAGAACAGGTGTATGTAATAACTGCATAATCTGCATAGTATCATCAGTTCTTATCTTGACTGCTAAACTCAGCAGTGAGAACATAATCTCCCACAAGAAAAAGTAAAACTCTGTTAAACTATTCCACAGTTAAGGACTAATATCCTCAGTCATTCTAAATACTCCAAGAATTTCAATTTGGAAAAAACACCCCAGAAAATGTCTTTGATACAAGCTCTGGGAAATAATGTTTTCTACAGAAGTTTTAAAACTCAACAGTAATAAAGCTTACTTTTATAATTAAGATGGAAATGAACCAAGTAAACATGAAAAAAAAATAAGATCAAACAGAACAAAAACTCCTGGTACTCTGACTTCAGATGGAAGAAAACTTGGGGTGCAGAGAGAAGGCCTACAAACACTGCAAACCATTTTTGAGAGCAGCTAACAAAAATGTTAAGAGAAAAAAAGCGCGCAGACCACTGAGAATTTCCATGCAAGTCAGACAGGTTCACAAAGTTTTAATCAAAAGGTGTCCAATTAGAACACAACTTGAATTCTATTATTTCCCTCAAAAAATAAAAAAATTAAAAGAGGTTAAGAGAAACAATCCCTCCCAACCCCACATTCAAATACGCTGTGACTGTGTTCAACCCTAATAAACAAGACTTTCAGTTAATTAACATTTAAAACCATGCATTTCCTTGATTTAAGCAATTAAAGTTGCCAGTCATCACCATACTTAAAACGGTCGTCACTCTTCAACGAACTTACAAACTCATCACATTATAAAACCAACTCCTCTCTACCTTTCACCTTCCCAAAAAATTACCTTGCTACTTGGACTTTCTCAAATAGTTATTTCTAATACTTAAATGGGGGAAAAAAAATCATGCCTTCCCTCTACCCCAGTGCATCTTAACCATTACGAGAAACAAGAATCACACCTCAATGATAATTACCTGTTTCTCCACAAATATGCTAGAAATTCTGGAAACAACACTAGGCTAGTATTCTGATTAGACACAAAATCACTGGAATCATGGATTTCCATACACAATCACTACTTCGACATTTTAGGATACATCATCCAGCTAGCATAACTTAGTTATAATATACACCTATTTACACTGGTCTATCTTTCAGTCTTGTTATTATTAGAAAAAATTACATATATAAACCAAAATACAAATATTTTCAAATGCACAACTATAAATAATCTCCCCAATGAATATATAGTTTAACTTGAACATATTTTTATATATTCAGTACAGCAACAAATTCCATATTGTGAAGGCACTCTTAAGAACTTCACTTCTTGAGGAAAAGTATCTCAAAGGTTAAGGGTAATTCAGAAATCTTGTGAAAACAGGGGAAAGAAAAATCAATTATCCACAGATAGAAGGGGCTTTTATAAAGTGTCCAAAGACAATGGATAAGATTTGGGAAATGACAAGAAATGCTTCAAAGCCTACATATCTCCAAGTTTGGGCATTGGTTTCTTTAAAAAATCCAGATATGGAAACACTATTGCATATAAAATAACTTCAATCTTTTTTGATTAATGGACTTGTAGAACACTGTATATTTACTATTAGTTACAGTTTTACTTTCAAAGAAGGAATAAGAAGGTAATGGCAGTAATGTAAAAAGCATGTTTCTTTAAGTTACTTTAATATCCACCAAAGGCCACCAGAAAAGAGCAAGCTCTATTTCATACTTCACCTAAGGATTTGATAAAATGACTTCAGAGAAGACGCTATTAAAATCAATTATCCCCAGTGCTCTTTGGCTGCAAATCAAAAATAGTTATGTTTTTTCCCATTTCAGAACTGACTCAGTTCAGATCTCCTTCATCCATCTAATTCTAAATTAGTAACTTACTGGAAAGGTATTAGTATTTGCCTTTATTTTTGAATTGCACATACTCTATGCTTGAAATTAAAATCCTATAAAATTCCAAATAAAAGGATGTAAACATATAATGGAAATACAAATTAATATTCTGTTACATTAAAATACCAACTTGATAGAACACCTCAGAAAGGTTTCAAATAATTACAACAAGTATCATAAAATAATCAAAAAATGTCTTCTAGAGCATGGTTGGTTTTACACTTGAAACTCTCAAAATAACGTTATAATCAATTATGGTTAAATTTGGGAGATTCTGCTCCAAAATATGGGACTATATTTAAGATAAAAGTATATCGTTAACTTAAGCTAAGTGTTTCTTAAACATTAAGTTCTATTACAAACACTGGAAAAGACCCCAATGCTGAGAAAGATTAAAGGCAGGAGGAGAAGGAAGCGACAGAGGATGAGACGGTTGGATGGTATCACCGACTCAATGGACAGGAGTTTCAGCAAACTCCAGGAGATGGTGAAGGACAAGGAAGACTGGAGTGCTGCAGTCCATGGGGTCATAAAGAGTTGGACACGACTTAGAGACTTAACGAAGTTCAGTTAACTTATGCCAAGTGTTTCTTAAATTCTATTAAAATTTTTAAACCTATAAAGTACTGATCCTGTTAAGTATTTTCTGGCTTCAAAACCAAGAACTTCTGTGATTATATTTAACTCTAGTAATTCCTACTTAGTAGAAACGGGATATAAGAAAAAAGTAGGGAGAAGCAAGTCAAGTGACAAAATAACAATTATGTCCAGGAAAAATGGTACACAATGGTCGCACAAAATGACTTTAAACCCCATCTTCCACAGCTGTTACATAAAAGTTATTTATGAGGAGGAACAACATATTAAAAAATGTAATTTATACATCAAACTCATTTTACCATATAAATGCAAGCCTAGCTAACTTTGTAAAAATGAATCTTTTACCTGAGGCTGCTGGAGCTCCTCTTGCATCAGTCACTGCTTTGGAAGAAAGATTTGTAAGCATCTGTGTATCTTCCTTTTCTGCTCTGAGGCATTCATTATGATAAGAGGGATCTGGGGCTAGCGGTGTTGTGACTTCCGAACCACGACTTAAGTCAAGAGGGAGACAGGGTCCCAATGACAAATGTGCAACATCAGGTACTACACAGAATAAAGAACGCAATATGTTAACAGAGGTACACTGTCTCAGTTAATATCAATGTGGATTAAAATGCTACATAAGTTAAACAGTGCCTGGCAATCAACAAAGAAGGCACTGAACGAATATTTGTAGAATCAAATGAAGTGCTTATCTACAAAGTCCAGAGATCTTAAGAAGGAAAAAAGCAGAAATCTCTTAAATTTTAATAATCTTTATCTCTTAAGTGTTTTCTTTGTCTTCTTTTACGTTTGGATCTATAGGAAATCAATATACATTACCCTCTGGTCCTGAAGACTCTTGCTGATTTTGAGAACTGATGGAGAATACTTTCCCATCAGTGGCTGGAGAGGGAGGAGAAACCTTTTCTACAGAATCATCAGGCATGGGCAAGGTGGCTAAACGCTGCGATCTTCTTCTCCGCTCACTATGCTTGAAAGGTCTAGGGGGGTTCACAGGCTGTGGAGGACCTAGAAAAAGATCTTCAATGTTCACGAAGCAGATACATGCCGGGATCATCTTATCATATTTAAGGAGAAAAAACGGGAAAAATGATTCAAATTCTGCCCTCTGATGCTGTTAAGGTATCCACAAGGAACAGCACATGTTCCAAAAGGAATCAAAGGCAAAAGCTGCCCTCATTCACAAGGGTTAATCAAAACTTTTAAAATCTAAAGCCTACTAGAACCAAAAGAAAATAACATGGAACATTCATTTCAGGTAGTTTCCCATGGAAAAAGACTACAGTTTATTTTCTAATTGCAGATTGTTGTTAGTTGCCATTCTTCCTTTGGGAAAATTATCTCTGTATAGCCACAGATTTCTTAAAAAAAAAAAAAACCATATATATATATATATATTCCTTTTGCTATATTACAAATCTAGAATCTCTAAGGGAAAAAAAAAGACAGGGGCATCGGTAACAAAATTCTGACATGCATTGTAGAGTTAGTGCTTTACTTGCTAAAGTAAAACTAATGTAAATAATTTTATCCCACCCTCATTCCCCCAAATGGACTTTTGTAAACATATGTTTGGGCCTGATTCATTAAAAAAAAAATAAATTGAGCACAAATAACTTTAAGTACTCACTATGGGCAAAAAATGAGAATTTTTAAAAAATATGACAGTTCTTGCCCTCAAATGTTTTTTGTTTTGTTTGGAAAAACTCACTGAGTCACTTGAGCATCTTCTAGCTATATATTACACAAAAGCTTGGAAATTCTTTTTAACCTTTCATTTTCCTTCTACATAGCACATAAACATTTTGATTATTTAGAACAGGCAGGACTACATAAGCCAATATATTTATGTTAATTTAGAAGGAGAAAATAAGCGAGGTCTGAAAAAGTTGATGCTTTGGGTATTCAAAAGTACTTTTACAAAAATCAAAATGAAAAGACATGGTGATAACTGAAAGAAAAGGATAAAATTCACTATGGTTATAATACTAAAATATAAAACAATTCAAAATAAAATACATATCAGTGTCATCTGACACTTTAGTGACTACTGATGACATCATTTAACGATAAATGCCATAAAGAAGTGAAGCTTAGGACGAAACAACTGAGTGGTTCTGTTCCCATCCTTTCATTTATTAGATAGAACCAAATCAAAACAAAAAAGTACCAAAACCTAATCGAAAAATGAAAAATACAGTTGAGCAAAAAAAATACAGCAACTGAATGGAAGAGAAATTTAATATATTTGACTGATAGAAGTCTTCTCAATGCCACCATTTTTAATTGCTGTAGAAGATATGATATGGAGGAGTTCATAAGGAAAACTGTCATATTCATTTAATAATCAGGTTACTAATTCATTTGCTGTTATCAACAGCAAAATTATCTTTTACCCAGTGAATTTAGGTAATTATTTTTCTATGTCTCTAACTTAAGTACTAAAATATGAGAAACATAGGGTCAACACAAATCTTGTCTTTAATATATCCATACCCATGTTGAAAGGTTATATTAAAAAGACTAAGTAAATGCTTCAAAGATTAGCGGTATTGAAACAGTAAAATCTTTAAAAATAAGATCAAGGAAACAGTTTTCTTCTTCCATTAGTAAAATTAATCTGAATTCTGCACTCTAAATCCTAGAAGAACTGAATAAAATGTATTGGGGGTGGGGTATAGACAAGTGGGGACAATGACTAAATCAATCCATAAGAAGCCTTAGGAGTTCAGGACAATATCCACATATTCACCATGGGTCTTTCTGTATCCCATAATGGTTTTTTGTGTTTTTTTTTTTTTGTAATGAGTCAGGCCTCTAACTGTGCTTGGATCATTAGTTGAGGAAAGTCAAACTATAGTTACTAAATTATGGTTACTAAATGCTGAGGTTTCTTAACCAGCAGTATAGTCACTGTCCCTCTGTACAATACATCAGTCAGAAATGTATATGGATTTTGCCCCTGAGAGAGTTTCAAGCCTTCCCTGTCATATCCACTTAAGTTTGAATTTTTAAAATGCAACTTCATAAAAATACAATATAACTACAACCAAACTGTTTTTAATGTATCTTATAGGATAAGTAACTATTTTTTAAAAATCTGTGCTCACTAGTTTTATTTATCATTGAAGAAGAAAGCTGAGATACAAGCGTCAAATCCTCGACTTGTATTAATTCTGGGGAAAGTGGTGATTTAGGGGGTTTTATACACCCAGAAGAATCTCCAGATTCATGTTTGCATTTCTTGCTGCGAGCCTTCCCTGAAGACAAAGTTGAGGATAACAGTGCAGGTTTCTGAGTGTTGGCAGAACTGCTAATGTCAGCTTCATTTTTTTTCTGACTTTGAGGTTTAGGTGAAATCGCCTGAATAAATAATAAAAAATTGATATTTTTATTTTGGTTTCTTCATTTTTGTTCTTGTTTTCTATTTTTGATTGTTAAGCAACTTTAGTATCCAAAAACATTGTTAAGCAACATATAACATTTCTATTACAAATGAAAAACCAAAAAGAACCCCACAAATTATTAACTAAAAGTTGAATAGGCTGTCTTTAAAGGGATCCTGTCGACCTGTCTAAACCGTGGTTTTTAAAACATGTATTATTTATAATATTCTCAGAATATAAAATGTTACCTTACTGGACAAATATGTTTGTGTTAAGTTAAAACATACCTTTTTGGAAATCATAATTACCAATGACAATAATTACCAATAATTACCAATGACAAATTTGTGTTTTAGAGCATTAAAGGAATACATGTAAGCTTCTGATTTTCAGATTTAAAAAAAATAATAATGTCTTTGAGTTCAATGCAGAGGTTTAAGTAGACAATTTCCCTTTAAAGAAAGATCTCAACAGGAAAACAATGACCAAATTAACGAAACATTATCTTTAACTCATTTTAGTGCTGAAAGCTAGAGTTTCATAAGCATAATGCATCATGAAATCGAAGCCACCAGCAATACAGAGTTAAAAGACTAAAAAACAATACAAAACAAGCAACAACAGAAAAAAAAAAAACAAGGAGTAAAACCAAGTGTAAGTTAAAAACATTGGATTTAAAAACAAAATACGTCGCATTCTTAGATGAGAGTTTTTACCTTCTTCCTGCCAACTGATACTTTTAAAAAAAAATTAGAACTTTGTCAGTTCTTTCATAAAGAATACCTTAATTCATTTGGCAGTAAAATATCCTACATTTGTAAAATTATAAGTGAATGTGTCCAAAGACTACAGAGAACAGCCACATTGGATGGACTTGCACTCTATGGTGTTGGAATGCCTATACTGTATCTCTTTTTGACATATGTATCTGAGAACAAAGTATGAGATACACTTAAAAAAAAAAAAAACAACCCTATACTAAGATAGGCCTCTATAAAGAATCAGACTGCTAGCTCTATGAACAACATGCTGGTCCCCAAGAAACCTTTTTTACTTCCCTATCTTTTGTGAGGGATGACCAACAGGTCTGCAGGCTGCAGTTCTCTGGAATATGAAAGTCACTGTCTGGGAACCAAATAGCTTTCTGTTCCCTGAAATCGAAGGCGTTCATTTTTGGTAGAAAAACACTGAATATCTGGTATTAACCAGGGCACCTTTGACTGTGCTACAGATGGCATGTTAGACATACCACATTAAAGGGTGGGTGTCAAGCGTTTCATTTACTCAATTGTCATCATTTCTATTCTTGAATTTACTCATTACACATGTGTATAAGTGCAGATTCATCACTTGATAAAAAAAAAAACTCCATATATAGAAAGGATTCCTAAGCTTATTATAAAAAGTGTTGCCAGAAAAGTAATTAGAGCCATTACTTGTAAATAAACAATTTTATTGTTCATCTTCACATATGTGAGACATCACTACAGCATCCATTACTCTCAAGTTACAAAGTTATAAAACAAGATTTTAATACTTAAATTAATATCTTGATAAGGTGCTTAACTTCTAAACAAGGACAAATTAACATTCTTTAAAACTTACTGAATTATGCATCTAATGCAGGTTTTATCCAAAAGTAAAATATAACATAACAATTCCCTAATACAAGTAAGTAATCTATAATTAATAATCTGAGAACTGGGGTTCAAGACCACAGAGTTTGAACTTTCTTGAAGTAAATAATTCCTTAGCACAGTAAGTTTGGGCCTTAGGCCTGTTATAAATCTACGTCGTGAGTGAAATTATTTTACTCATTAGGGCAACATAGGTTAGTGACAATACCTCTTCTTCAAGTCATACCAACTGAGATGTAATTAAGAATTTTATAACTCGGCTTTTTAACTCTGAAGCAGGGCAAACAGTATAAGAATTAAGAGTTTGGTTACAAAACAGTTCACATTGAAATCATCCTGAATGACAAAAAAGGGGGCGACAGTATTACGTTCCTTAAAAATCTAAAATAATTTACAAACTTTTCATTATTAATCACTGGTCTCTTTGTTACAAAACTGGCAAGGACTCTCAAAATTTTCTTAATTATGTGAATAAAAACAGCCGAGTTACTCAATTTTTCTCCTTTTTAAGCTCAGTTTCAAAATGTTGTTTTCTATACTTGTCTCTGAAAAGGGCACTGCCCTCTACACTAACTTCCACACACAGTAATTTTCACAATCACATTCTTCTCAGTGGGATTGTGCATAATGAAAGATTGACATTGTAATGAATTTTCCAGAAACATTTTATTACCCAAGTCCCTGACTTATTGCATTCTGAGAATACCATAAACAGTGGTGAAAATACAAAATATTGTTATTTCTGGGACGTTGAATATAATAATACACAGTTAAAAAAAAGTCATTTAAAATTTGGTTGATATACTGACAATAACGGCAGACTTAACCGTTTGATGACCACAGAAAATCAGAAGGCATGATTCACTGACATATTAATCAATTTAAAAGATCACTGATTTAATACAACATTAATGGAGGCACCGAAACAATGCACTATTATCAAATCAGGCCTAAAATAACCCTGAAAAACTCAATACAATATCAATTAAATTTGGACTGTTTTTTAAAACGCATATAGAGAAGAGCAAAAGGTACTCATTTTAAAGTCTTCTTTATTAGGCTACTAATAAAGAAATAATACAAAAAGGATATAGTAAAACTACATTAAGGCTCAGATTTTAAAACAGAAGAACCAAGGAAATCCAGTTATGGCTATCACTGTGTTCGTATAGTCTAACGGTGTCCCGAAAGGTAAGCCCTTAAAGAATGGAAAAGCATGCACAGCCCATTATATACAGGTATTGTGGGAATCTGAAGGTAGCCGAGGCAAAGCCTAGCAACTGCAACCTTCATTTTCAAATTCCTCTATTAGGTGGTTTAAAGACAGACCCTTAATAGCTTTTTAAGTTATTTTTGTAGTTATTAAAATATACATCCTAGCAAAAATGTATGGCTCATTGATCAATTCATAAAACACAGTCAGTCTAACAACACCAATTGTTACAATATAAAAGAAACTTCTTACAAAAGAAGCTTTATAAGATGTCAAAAAACCCTGTTTTAACTCACAAATGAAAAGTATTTGTGTAGGGGTCTTTTTGTAAGCTAGTCAAAGGTGATCCAGCTGGAAGCCTGTATGTACCCTGGGAGGCCCGTCTCCTGGCTTTTCACCATTGGGAGACAGACTTTAATGCTAGCCTACTGAAAATAAACACTAATTAAGTATGTAGTTTATCTGCATACCTTGGAGAAGGCAGAGTTAAAAATGTATCACCCATTATTTTCCCATCCCCATATCAAAAGGGTGATTTCAACTGTGTGGATACTATAGCTCCGTGATAATTCCAGCGGGGAACCTTGAAAACAATCAAATGCTACCATTTCATACCTGCTCCAGCATTGGAGCCGTTTCATTGTAGTCTTCCTTTTTTTCAGCACCATCCACCCCAACAGCTTTGGATGCCAACAAACCTTGAGAAAAATCGTACAGAAATCGCTTATTAGAAAAGATACTGGCTTTCACACGAATTCTCCAAAATTTTAGCAGCTGAATCCCCTATACTTTTTTTATAGGAAGTATACTCTCAGACAGTTACTTGTCAAATATACAAACATCCTTAACAATGACTCAAAGGGCTAAATTAGAACTTGAGAGTAGCTAACATAATAGTTTTCAAAATAAAAAAAGTTACCTTAAAATATCCTTTAAAAAAAATCACACACATACACATTTATTCTGTACAAATTTAAATTTCTATGGATTAATATCCAAAAGCCTAAGACTGCTTAAATTATTGATATCTTAGGCTTTGTCCATACAACTGAAGTAAGATACGGAATTAATATTAAGATATAAGAAATCCTTTCAAACATCTAGAATATAAAATGATTGTTGTTGTTATATTATTAGCTAAAAAAACTACTCCCAATTTGTTTTATTTCACTTGGATTCTTTACCCTAAGCTTCACAAGTGTGTTTCTATACCCAGTTGTGCCTGATCACTTACAAAAGTGGTGAGAACATGGATTCCTTTCATGTTAATGGAAAAAGACTATGGATCCTTCCTACATTTGGACTTCATATGATAGCCTCATTATACAATTGATGACATAAACTGGGAGTTCCAGTTTTTTCCCATGTATACCTTTAATTTTCAATTTTAGAAGACAGAATATTTTATCCAGAGTATAAAATGTCTCTTAACATTAAGAGACATTAAAACCTGGCTTTAATTTAGAAATTAAAGGCATTTACTCAGAGTCTTTGGTAAGCACCAGATAGGTGCCCTCAATGGAGGTAAATTTATTAACATAACCCTTGTACACGTTTATTTCTTATGGCCACCACACACATAAAAGGTCACCCAAAACCATTTCTGTGACACTTCAAAAGTCAGGCACACAAAACTCTGGCTTCAAAGGAAGTATGTTTAACAATCAACAACTTAATAGTAAATTTACTTCAGCAATTATACTACTTGTAGTATTAAAGCTGTCTATCCCAGGGACGGGGGAGCCTGGTGGGCTGCCATCTATGGGGTCACACAGAGTTGGACACGACTGAAGTGACTTAGTAGCAGCAGCAGCATACCATTTTTAACATGAGAAAAAAAGGACCCCAAAATGCCACATAACTTTGAGTTAACCCTGTGCCAACGCCCCTTGACTCTTTCAGGTAACAATCTCTAAGATGTTAAGTAACGTAGGTAGAAATTCAAATATTAAAATTGCATTCTCAAGGTAATACTAGAACCAAGTGTTCAATCAGGCAAAAAGCACCTTTCTATTGTTAGATAATGAAGCTGAATATCACTCAGAATTGTAATTTAAAATAGGAAACGCTGACTATAAAACAATGATTTTGATACAGCAATGACTGGTATTAAAACTTCTATTGGTGCAGTCTGACATAATCCATATTGCTCAAGTTCCACACAGTTTTAAGTGTATATTCAAATGAAGGGAAAAAGACTCAATGTATAAGTAGTTTCATAAAAATAGCTTATATATCATAAATTCAATTCTAGCTGTATTAAAGTAACTTCTGAACGCATTTTTAGATGACTAAAAAAGATGTAAGCACAGAATTTATTTACCAAAACCGCATTCACTAGGTATTTCTTCTCTAGCTAATATTTTTTATATTAAATACTACTGAAAGTAAAATGAAAAATAATTAGGAAAATTAGCTTCTTCTTTTGTAGGGAATTGAGTAGAGGCCCTACTTCTATGGGTATTCAAAGAGAACAAATATTTGCTATTCAATCTACTAACTATACTTTTTTTGTTTCCCTTTATAAAGGTGGTGGAAATACTTTCAAATCACATAATAGATAAAATAGATCACAAATTAAAATTAAAACTAAAGTACTAGAAGTTTAAAAGAAACAAAATAATTTAGCCTTACTAAGTCAATCTACATTTGGATATTACAGACCCAAATAATTAAAAGCAATTCTCACTTAACGGTTTGTGAAAGAAAATAAAGCTTTGTAATGTTCTTATAAAAGCAATGGGGCATTTAATTAAAACTACTTAAAATTAGGTTAGAAGATGTAATACTTGGTAGCCAGTTAATTCAAAAGCTTCAAATATGATCAATAAAAAGGCTTTCATACTTTACATGCAAACCATCTTATACAAGAGTTATCAAATATAAACAAGGGACAAGAAACTTTTAAATGCCCTTGAGGAGGACACTGACTACTGCTGCCTTAAGAAGCAGTCTAAAATCTGTCATCATGACCAACTAACATTCTGGGGAGAAATGCAATAACCTTCCAAAATGACAAGAACTGGAGGGAAATAAACAGAATTGATTTCTAGTAATTTGCAAATATGTATTAATTATCAATATATTACTAACAAGTAGTCATCCAAATAAGATATCTATAGAGTAAATATCTTAACAGAATGCATTATGCAGTTTCAAGAAATTATTTATTATCAGGTAGAAGTAGAATACAGATTTTTATGAGTCCCATCTACAAAGTGATACTTTCTCAATATTCTACTTCAGCTATAAAATATACAGTTGGTCTCTCACTGCCAACAGGAACAAACAGAACAGAGACCAAAGCATCTTAGAATGGTAACGGGGAGGAAAGGAAGAACAAAGCAGTTAAATTCATGCTCTGCTTTTCCGTCAGGGATTCCAAAATACAATATTCTTGTTGAGTTTAAGAACCAAACATCCTGAATATTATTATCAATAACATTACTGGCCAGTTCAAACCTCTGGATTTTAAAATTATTTTTTATATTCCTTAAGCTGTACAAATGTATCTAAACTGGCTTAAGGTCTAGAAATTCCTAGAACTATTACACACATGCCATGCACCAACTGCTAATGTTTCTTCTTTTACTCTCTACCAATATGTATTTTAAAATCTACTCAAATTTGCTTGCAGTTCACTTGCAACTCCTGAGCATCTTTGTAACATTGTTTTTTCTAAATCAGCATGCACAAAGTATATAATTATCAATAAGTTTATGACATAATGAAACCTAAGATTCTGGAAGAATACACACACACACACACACACACACACACACACACACACACACTCTGCAACAATAATTTCCATGTCTACTTATTTAAAAATTTTGAAGCCATCCTATACCATTCCCTATATAGAAATCAGATTTGGAATCTCTATAGGGTGTATATATGGTTAAGAAACAGAAAGAGAGTGAATAAATACATGAACTAAATTTATCCAGCAGCTGGTTCACTTATTTCCTGTAAGAACTGCTTAAAAAACAAATTAAAAAGTGTGGTAGGAAATACTCAGAGCAGGCTGAGATGCTGCCGTGTTACTAGGCTATTTCTCTCAGCAGTAAAGGGACAAAAAGACATATATAAGTGAGCTTGATAAATTTCAAATATACCATAATTGCGTAACAAAACTGCTACTTCCTATTAGTTCTCATCTCTCTTTTATGATCTACAAACAAAATTTACTGTACAAAGGCAAGCTGGCGTCTCAATCATCAGAAACAATCTTAAAACATCTATTATCTTTTTGCATGATACAGTTGTAACATGAAATCAGAAACAGACTCAGATGAAAAACTATTAAAAAATTAACACATAACTTGAGTGAATAAAGGGAAAAGATCAGAACAGCTTCACACTTGTAAAAGAGGAAGTGAAGAAAAAGTCCCCCCACTACTATCTTTTCAAGGCCATCGGAGATACTGCATCACTGTGAATTAAGCTGCTTTCTTACTTTACTTCTTTAAATAGTGAGCTTGAATTTCTTAGTAAGACACCTGTTAAGTGTATATTGACTGAAACTAAAAGTATCCAGATTTTAGGGAAAAACATGATGCTGGTAAGCTGGCAGTTGCGCCACCAGTGTCACTTCCATCTTCCTTGATCTTGGCTTTCCCAATAAGGCAAGTTAATCTGGGTATCACAGCAGTGAGAAGCACTATCCACACAACAGAGCTCCGGGTCCCATTATTCTAACAAAACTGAGGTCTCAAGCTGCCAGCATAATAATCACTAGAATAACATTCATTGGCTTTCTCCAACATTAATAGTTTCTAAGGAAAGGTGGAATGGGAACGGGTAGAATGATTTGAAATATTTCCTGTCCTGGGGCCAAATATATCCTTTATCAGAGAAAGGCACAAAAACAATATTAACAAATGGAAAGATTAAATACTCTCACCTGTTTTAACTAATTATAATTACTTAGATGAGTGGGCTTACACTCTAGATAATGGTCAAAATGTTTAATTTACATTTATTCTTGGATCTGATGATGAAACCAACTTTTTCAAATTATTTAAAAGAATGTCAACAAAGATTTACATATTTCATTAGGCCAAAGGCACTAAAATCATTATCCTTAAAATTAAGAGCATGTGACTGATTATTAATTAAAATATTTTAGCACCCCCTTTATAATGTATGTGCTTCCCTGGTGCCTCTGGAAGTAAAGAATCTGCCTACAACGTGGGAGACCCCAGTTTGACCCCCTGGATTGGGAAGATCTCCTGGTGAAAGGAATGGCTACCCACTCCAGTATACTTGGCTGGAGGATTTCATGGACAGACGAGCCTGGCGAACTACAGTCCATGGGGTCACAAAGAATCAGACACGACTGAGCCACTAATATTTTATAATAGAACACTCAAAAAATTAAATATATTAACAATCTCTTTTAAAGATTAGAATCATTAGGCCTTGGAAGTGTGGGGTTTAAATATGACTGGTCCCTTCTTCTGTGAACACCAACCAGGCTAGAATTTCCTGTGTTTTTCATCATTCTAGTATTCTACTTCCTAAACTACAACACAGCAAAGAGAAATAAGCCCTAATTCTAGAGACCAACCTGAAGGTCAGGATAGAAATTTTAAAAAGTTATAGAAGTATTTTTATATTGGGAATTAACAGATTCAGGAGCTGAATTTAAGTCAGTACTCATCTTTCCAACGATCCCTAATGAGGCTAGTCAAGAATAAGTATGTTTGTATAATATTTAGAACCTTGGACAGTATGTCTCCACAAGTTGACAAAAGCAGATGATCCAATTTTTAGAGAACTACTCCTGCCACCAAAGCGATTTTAAAACTATGAAATTGACCCCGTGCATCCTCACAACATCCCTGTGAGGTAGGCAGAAGACAGGTGACACTGTTTCCATTTCACAACAGAAAAAACCCATGGTGTCGAAAGGTGATGACCTTAAAGAAACAAAGCAACTGTTTTTCTTATTAATCAGTTAGCTACACTAAACCAAAAGATATATTTTCCTTTATTAAAAACAAACTACTGTAAAATCAAACCCTCCATTCCCCCCCCACAAAAAGAATCATTGTAGTTTACCAGTAATCTTGTTAAGCCGAGCTCTCTTTGCCTGAAATGAGTTGCCTTGATTATTTTTCCTCTTGTTTGTTAATGTGCTCTCTGGCTGTGGAAAGACCATCTTTGGAACGTTCTCTACATGAAGTCCTACTTTTAATAGAATACATATATGAGAGTTTATCTAGAATCCAAAGTTAAAACATGAATTATTTTAAGTTTCAAAACACTAAGATAAGATTTGTACTTAAGTTTTTTTAATCTAGTGCTTAAGACACAGAACTTTAAAAGACACAAATTTCTCCAGACAAATGTATTAGGAAAAAAAAAAAAACAACTACTAAAGGCAGTTGTGCTTCAGGAATGACTTACTGCTTTTTCTGTATTATATATTGAAATACATGCAAAAGCATTTTAAAAGAAAACAAAACAAAACAAAAAATCCCACACAAAAAGAATCTCAATACCCACTACCAAGAAGTTACAAATCAAAATCACAACTCATTTCTTATTCCAGAATACTGAGGGTATCCACTGTCAAGTACCCGTATTAGACCATTAACCTTCAGAGCTGTTAAAAAAGTTAAACGTCATTATGATGCTAGGGAAAAAAGCCCAATAATTCAACTGTATGTTCAAACTACAGGTAGCCAAAAGATCTGACAATTCACTATGTGAGTTTACCACTGCCATGGGGAGTGAACATAAAAACATATTTTGTACCAAAAGTTTCACTAGATGTAGGCAGATCTTCCTTCTTCTCAACTTCTGGTGTGGTTATAGAAGTTGAAGTTTCTTCCTTTTTTGAAGGTACTTTAAACCATTTTCTCTCATCTTTCTCTTTATCTTTATTGCTGTTAGCGCTGGTTCGAGGTTTGTTCCCTGTTTTATTCTTGGCTGCAGCTGCAGCAGCTGCTTTGACTAAAGCTATCCAATCCTCCAAAGGAAAAACACAAAACATGTGAAGCATTAAAAACTTAATTAAAATTACACTAATGAATAAAAACATGTATCACATTTTCAAAGCTACTTTCACAGGCACACAAATATGAAAATCAGATTAACTACATTTACAAGGGAGATCATCAATGTGTTAGATTATCAAATTTAATAATCTAATTGGTTATATGACCTCACATAAAATGGGAAAATACTCAATTTTATATTAATATTCAATAACAAATATCTTTTGATGGAATAAAATTTAAAATACAAGAAAACCTATGATAAATGTGGAAATATCTCATGACATTCTACCTTAGTACTTTAGGGTTTAAATGCCTAATTATGTTTCTTTTCTGTGATGAGATGTACTACAAAAATAATCTGAGAAAAATGCTTATGTTTCAATTCTGCAAATATTAAAAGAAATGTATGGTCAGCCAGCACTATCTTTGGGGTTCTGCATCCAGGGATTCAACCAAATGCAGAACAAAAATACTGTGGGAAAAAAATTTCCAAAGTTCCAAAGTGCAAAACTTGAATTTGCCATGCTCCGGCCACTATTTACACAGCTTTTATATTGTGGTAGGTGCTATAAGTAACCCAGAGCTGATTTGGGAGGATGTGAGCAGGTTATATGCAATACAATGCCATTTTATATAAGAGACTTGAGCATCTACAGATTTTGGCATCCATGAGAGTCCTGGAAACAATTCCCTGCAGAAAATGAGAAACGAATATGTTCCCACAGAGCAAATGACTACTCTTCATTAGGAAGAATGTATCACTCAAAGTAAGTGATACAATTTCACAAAGGTCAAAGTATGATTTCGTTATTTTTCAAAGTTTTTAAAATCTGCATAACAATTAATCACAAGAGCCTAACATACTACCAGTAAAGGAAACAAAAAGCTACTTGACCAAGGTAAAGTACACAGTGTCAGGCTCTAGTTTAATTTCCCTCCTTTTACAACTTTCTGAATCTGTATTAGCTGCCATTCTTTTGAGATGGAAATATTTATATTCCTGTGATTTTTTTTTTTTTAGTTTGTGACTAAATAATTTCTACTCTTTTACTTTGAACTAAAAACACTTATTCTTAGTCCAAGCAACTAAAAACAATTTCACAGCATCAACTATATGTTAATTCATGGACTGTAAGAACAAACACAGGCCATTAGGCAAATCAAGTTGATGGCTGTTCAGTACTGAGACTATATGGTAAAGACAACAAGCCATTAAAGGGAAGCAAACAAAATAAAAGCCTCTCTCTCCCCCATGACTGAAATGAACTGAAAACATCATGTGATTGCACCTAACACATTCCCACTGACCAGTTTCCTATTGAATACCCTACTGGTGTGCCAGGAAACATGCTAAGTTGATAGAAGATGCTAGCTGAAAACCTCAGGAACCCACTGGCCTGGAGTGACCACATTTTTGCTCCTGCCTGGAAGACACCCAATATGTAACTTCCCCATATTTTAAATAATGTCCCCAAAGCATGTCTTATTAGAAAGTGAATTATGACAAGGCTGTGAAATAAAATTTTATATCTCTAGTTTGTAAAAACAAACTAACAAAGAAAACCAGATACACCAGTACTATCCATCCCAAGTTTTACTCAGAACCACCCCTTTAGTCCTTCCCATAAGGAACTGACAGGCAGATAAAATTAACTATAAGACAATGTAACAGGACAGACAGCAGAGAATAAACAAAACACTATGGGAGAACAACAAAATTTTGCCTGAAGAGAAAGACTAGTAGAAGGCTTCAGGGGAAATGAAAGGTGATTTGAACCCTGAAAGAGGAATCTGCTGGGGAAAAAGGCAAAGAAAGAGAAATGGACACTCCAAGCAAAAGGAAAACCATTAAACAAAGGTGTGGCAAAGTGTATACTAACAGAAAAGAGGGGTTTAAGGTCAAGGAGCAATCTGGGTGACTTAAGTATTATGGCTAAGTTGAGCCTTGAGACTAACATTTAAGTAGAAGGAAAAAAACACCACCAATGCAAATGACTTATAGAGCTCCATCAACAAAGCAGAAAGAAAAAACAAGATTACATACAGCAGACAAGCAAAGTGCAGTGCTAAATTCAGTCTTACTAAGAACAGGGCATTTAATTCTAGGTTTTGCATTGTAGGGAAAACTTTAAGTTGTTAAGAGAAATGCCAAAAGATGCTAAGGGTAAGAATTCCACGCCCAAATGTTTTCTCTCTCCAATAAAAAGAAAAATAGAAGAGATTAATGTTGTACTCTCCAAAAGTGAAATCAGATAAAACAGTTCTTGATCATAGGACATGTTAATCATGGGGATCACTGTAGTTGTGTAAGTAAAGAATTCTTCAATTATTTCACGCTTCCATTTTTTAACTGGAAAGATTCAATATCAAAAATAACTGGTGTGCTCCTTCCATGAATGAGAACTAAAGATGAGAACACAGAGCACTGTATTAGAATGAACACTGTCTGAAATCAGGTATGAGTTCAGAGCTACTCTGCACACTATGGTTGAGTGAAATTTTAAGTGAGTCGCTGAATTCTCTAAGTTCTGAATTCCTCAACAGTGAAATAGAAATATCAGCTATACCTATGTCAAATGATTTGTTATGAGGATCTAATAAAGCAATGTATTTTAAAAAGTTCTAATTGTAGTAAAGGACCTTATGAACATGCCAAATTGCTCAGTCATGTTCGACTCTTTGTGACCCCATGCAGCCCACCAGGCTCCTCAGTCCATGGGGTTCTCCAAGCAAGACTACTGCAGTGGTTGCCTTTCCTTCTCCAGGGGATCTTCCTGATCAGGTATCAAACCCCCATCTCTTAAGCCTCCTGCATTGCAGGTGGGGTCTTTACTACTAGTGCCATCTGGCCACTCTTTAACACTAGTGAGTTACAGTGTAAAGTTTTTATCAGCACACCCTCAAAAAGAAAAAGAATAGGTGAGAAAAAGCTACACAAAGTTTAGAGAAAAACATTCCCATAGTGCATTTATTTGATTCCTTATCCTTTGCTGGTTAAGCAAAAGAAATTTTACTGTATATCTTTACAAAGAAATTCTCAAAGGACTCAAAATTTAGAAGACAGCATGCAAAGTTGGATTCTCTTACTACTGTTCAAGCAACACCTGATTTATTATATGACCTAGGTGAAAACAAATCAAAAACTTGTTGGGGGAAAAAGATACTCAAAATATAAGAATATTTTATAAAAAATAATTCTATACATGTCTTTAATGTGCTTGTAATTAAAAACTATGAAAAAAACAAAATTAAAAGAAATATACTAATATTTTCTTTTAGGAGTTTGTATTTTAATATTGATTTTAATGTTACCACACATCACGATGTGACTAAAATACTCATTAAAAATAAACATGCACTATGTCCAAAAAATTAGTTTTTATAACTTATTTTACCACAAACCAAACTGGTTCAGTGTCACTTGGGAAAAAATAAGAGTTTTAAAGTTAGTGCCATCACATAAATATTTGAATGAACAAAAAAACACTTTTAAAGCAAAAAAAAATAAAAACTGAGAATTTTAAACAGTATATATTAAACTAAGTTGCCAATGTCTCAATCAATCTTTCTGCACAGTAACCAAGGAATCACACCATTGAATGCTTGAGAACATTTTATTTATATATACAAGTAGAAAGACACAAAGCAATTTCCTGATCAAAAGTATTTCCATTTTAAATTGCATTTCCATATTAATTGAAGAAAAAAACTCTGCTACTTGATTTCAAAACTACATTTTTGAAAACCAGGTAATTTAAAACATTCCAACTTCTCGGAAAACAAAAATAACGTTTCAACTGTGGTAGTCTACATCCCAAATATAGCAGTAGGTAGTCTGCTAAATGTATACACTTGATTGGCACTGACCACGTGATTTCAACACAGTTTAGGATGACATTTTTCACCACATGGTATGCAACAAATATGTAGCATATTTCCATATTAGACATTTTTACAGATCACTTTCAATTTCTTAAAATTAATTGTAGGTCCAGGTGCTGAAAATCCCAAATAACAGCAGAACATAAAAGAAAACATTTTAAATTTCTACTGGCACCTTTTCTTTCCAGTATTTCAGGAAACATATTCAATCAATAGAATTATGGTTTTTACTTCATCCCAGATTCTCTTTCAAATGCTTACCGTTCATTCTTGCTTTGAGCAGTGACAGAGCATGTAATACACTGCTTACATCATATAACTCAGAAAGCCCTACCTGAAACAGCCTACAGAGTGTCAGGTAAGCGCCTTTTGAAAGAAAATTAATGACTATGATTTACAGAAGAAAAGAAGAAGATAAGAAACTCAATATAAAATTTTATATTAAAAATTAACTTTCTAAATGATAACCATATACCAGGAAAAACGAAACAGAATTAACAAAAAAGGCACTCACCTCACTTCCCATAGACTGGTTACACGATCCAGCTGGGTCGCTAGGACAACACCAGCTTAGTGGATGCTGGGCTTTCACCTGGAACAGAAACTAGTGACCTGTAACTTGGGCAGGTCTAAAACCAAAGAAGCAAAAATCAAGTGTATAACTGATTTTACATTCTAAGCTTCTCTTTCTTGCTGCTATTTGGGGCTATCAGCACATAATCCTACAATTAGTCCACTTTAAAATATATATATATGTGAAAATATATATATATTTTATCAGTCACCATTCAAGAAGACATCCCTTTGGGAAGCTAGGAATGCTGAACACTCTTACCTGCCCCTTAGCATCCTCAGGCATGGCTTTAATGTGCATTCGTTTTAAACAACGAATTACTCCATCATAAAATTGAACTGTGAATGTTCCTGAAATAGGAGCGAGTCAGGATCATTAGAAAATATAATTAGTCTTACAGCAACACCTGATATCAAACAAGTAATGCCCTGACACAAATAAACACCCTATGACTGCAGTAACTGCAAACATCAAGTGTATGGAGTTCACGGTCTATTTCACTGTAAAAATACCTCTGATTTCCCTTAAGGAGTGCACAAATTCCATCTTGATAAGTTAGCTGCATATAACTCTGATTTTTAATGGAGGATTTTAAAATTTATAACAAATATATGTTTAAGTAACATATCAGTTATGTTAAATATACCTGAAGAAAAAAAAAAGTGAATAATATTTCTAAGAATCATCATTTGCTGTCTTTGAAAGTTTCTTTCTAAATAACAGAGAGAAAAATCTGGGAGAAACATCTCAGGAAAGGATTATTCCTTTTCTCAGGGAAGGATTATTTCTTTGCAATATTAGTTAACTGGCAAACAAGAATTACAGATTCCTGGGCTTTTAAGCTACACACCATTTTACATATCATTGGCATGACAATCTTCCTGTGCAGATAAAAACACTGACCTCCAGTGAAATGAAATGCTGCATCCAATGACAGTTTATCAGCAGCACAGCCATTCCCTAAAACCCTGATTCCCATGTCTTTCCCACTAAACCATCCTGCTGTTGGGATTCACGATTCTATTTACATGACTATTTCAAAGGACACTCACTTTTCATTACAGACTCCATACTTTCGTGCTTGTCAGTACTATCAGAAAACATATAAATTATACAGATTTTATATTTATGGAAATCCCAGGGTTCTTCTATCATTTCCTGTACCAAACCAACGTGGGCTGAGTGACACTTGATGTAAACAGATATTTGATCTTTACAAGAGAGGAATAAAAATTGGCATCAAAGCCAATAAATCAATGTACAAAGATCTTCTTTCCTTTGTAATACCATTGATTTCATATCTTTCTATAATTAGCATTACATACAAATCATGGACATAAAGAACTAAACCCAAATTATGAAAGAAATGGAGCAGCTGAAGAGCAAGAACGTGAAGACTGTGAGACTGAAAAACCACTTGTGCCCCTTACACTACCACCATTCATGCCCCTCCCTCCTCCTTCCTCACGTGGCACTGCAGATGAGGGCAAACTCTGTACCACGCTTACCATACACTTACCCCCCGCCTCTGAGGACAGTCTCCCCTGCTGTGATGCCTTTTCCTTTCCCAACTCCAACCCACTCTTCAAGGATCAGCTCTTCAAATGCCACCCGTCATATGAAAACCTCCCTGATCACTCCAGTCTAAAGTGATTTGCCCCCTTCTCTTCAACTCCTCCAAGACATATTATGTGTACCTAAATGTCCACATTTGTTAGTTTAGTTTAGCTTTTGCAGTGAACAAGGTACTCTGAGGGCTTCCTTTTTTAAGGGTGGAGGGGAAGGATGGTGGCAGGAGACCAAGGGAGGCTCATTCAGCTTGTGGGACACACAGAAAAATCACCAAATTAATATCTCCCCCAGAAAATGTTTAAAAAACAAGTTATATCTGCCAATATTTCACTAAGGGCTTCCTCAAACTGCTCTTGAAATGGCAGAGGTTGCAATGAGTAACATCATTCTTCCACTGATGTAAGCTTAAATTTCTGTATTACATGCCTATGGACAAATGGGAGAGGATAAAAAATGAGGGTGGCTTGTTTCTGAGTATGTCCTGCGTGTGTGTATGCAAATGCTTTGTAAAAGAAGCTTCACGCTTGAAAGAAAGGTCTCAAAGCTCTGCACATTTAAAGCAATTTCTCATAATGAAAACAGAGAGCACTGTTTAATTTTGTTCTGTTTGGGTTGTTGTCGTTCAGTCGCCAAGATTAAGTCTGACTCTTTGCAACCCCATGGACTGCAGCACGCCAGGCTTCCTGGTCCTTCATGATCTCCCAGTGCTTGCTCAAGCTCATGTCCATTGAGTAGGTGATGCAATCCAACCATCTCAGCCTCTGTCGCCCCCTTCTCTTTATGCCCTCAATCCTTCCCAGCAACAGGGTCTTATCCAGTGAGTCAGTTCTTTGCATCAGGTGGCCAAAGAACTGCAGCTTTAGCTTCAGCATCCATCCTTCTAATGAACATTCAGGGCTGATTTCCTTTAGGACTGACTGGTTTGATCTCCTTGTAGTTCAAGGGACTCTCAAGAGTCTTCTCCAACACCACAATTTGAAAGCATCAATTCTTCAGCACTCAGCTTTCTTTACAGTTGAACTCTTACATCCATACATGACTACTGGAAAACCATAGCTTTGACTAGATGGTCCTTTTGTCAGCAAAATGATGTCTCCACATTTTAATATGCTGTCTAGGTCTGTCATAGCTTTTCTTCCAAGAAGCAGGGAATTAGCCATGGTTTTTCTTCTGTTTGGGGAAGATCCTATTACCTAACGAAATGGATTCTTTTCCTTCCAAAAATTGTTACTGATTCCCTAACTCTGTGCTAGGCTCTGAACTAGACGCCTGGGGAGCCAATATAAGACACGGGAACGTGAGCTCTGAAATACAGCTTTCCAGAAGTTTAAGTAAACAATGATTTAAAGGCCCCACTAGGAAAGAAGTAACCTGAAAACTTAACAACTGAGATGTCCCTCAGGTGACCAGTAATAAGCTCACAGCCGTATCTGTTATTTCAATTAATTAAACCAATAAATTAGACTAAGGCTTTTGTAAAGTTACATAATCAATTCTAGCCAGACAACTGTAACTTACTTTTTCACACTTAACATTTTTTATTGTATTTCTTTTTAAATGTTTTCTTCTATCTTCTCTTACCTCTTAATTTTTCTCAATTTTTGTTTTGTTAAATTTTCAGCTTAAATCCTCAGCTAAATTCTTTAGCAAGACTACAAGAGACTTCATATATCAATTCTTGTTTCTTTCCTTCACCTCTTCTGTTATTCTACAAACCTGAAAGGAATCCTTCACTCCAGTCACATCAAAGACTTGCAGTTCCTTAAAAACGGCATGTCTCTCTTCTATTCTTTTGCATATACCAATTCTTCTGCCAGAAAACCTCTTCAACCCTGCTTTTCTAGCTAATTTGTTTGTCTTTCAAGATACAACGTAAAGTCAGTATCTCCTTACTTAAGCTAAATGCTCTTCTTGCAAAAAACATATCAATGTGGGTTTGTTTTTTGGTTTTGGTCCTGCTGCATGGCATATGGGATCTTAAAATTCCCCACCAGGGATTGAACCCAGGCCCTCAGCAGTCAAAGTGCCAAGTCCTCACCACTGGACTGCCAGGGAATTCTCTCAATGTGTTTCTTTAGTAAAAAGAATGAATGAGTGGTAGAGTTTGAGAAAACACTATAATAGAAAAACAACGTACTACTGATTTGGAAAATATAAGTATTTCACAATTATTATTTAAATGAGATTTAAAGTCAGAAATTTGAAATATTTAAGTATATTTCCAATAATAATTTAAATATTATTTATAATCCATTTCCAAATTAGTCGGTCTACAAGTTTTAAAATTAATTATCTGTGCAACAGATTCTCTTGCTTTATGCCACACTAGCACACCTGATTTCTGTGTTAATTTCAGTGTATCTGGTAAATTCAGTTAACTTTTCCTCTGTATTAATGTTAGATATCACAAAAGGCTAATAGGAAAATTAATTATCTACAAAAATTAATTAAAAGGGGTCAGGGAAAAAGATGCAAGAAAGGAAATCCTCATGTTGGTAAAATTCACTCTTTCCTCAGAAAATACTGTACTGTGTTTTACTTCCAACCTGAACTGATTTGAATTTTCCTGCATCTTTAGCACTCAGGTAAAGATGTTCATAAAAATAATTTAGCCAGCAAACTGGAAACAGAGAAGCAGAAATAAACTGTGTATAATATAAGCCTGTCAACTGAAAGCTGAAAAAGCTGAAAAATTTTAACCAACTACTAACCTAAATACTCTACTTAGGCAAGATATTATGTATCATCTTATTCTATACAATACATAACGAATTAAATACATAACAAATTAAATTTTTATCCTAAAAAAATATTAGAAGACTGATTAAGTATAAATCAAAGAGAGGTAACAGCTACATGTAACTACATGCATTAATTAAAACTAGAAATATAGTTAAATTTTACTATAAATCCCATTTTAATTCTCAGATCATTTCAAATACGTACCTTCTTTGTTAATCGCCTCAATCTTGGCAGGGTAATAGCGACAGTCTGTCCAGCGAGCCAGAACTTCTTCTCCAGCTTTAAAATCCTATTTTAAACAACTTTTAAGATCAATACCATGTATAATAAATAAGCATTTCCTTAATAAAAAAAAAACAAGCTTTTGTAAAATTTAACAGAATTCCTTTAAAAAATACATCATTACATATCTAGCAAACAGAAAGGCTTGCTACTTACAAAGAAATCTTCCTCATCTTTTAGCCCTTCTTTTCTTAATGCAGGTCTCTCAAGGGGGCGCAACCTATTGCTATCCCAGTAAATCCACTCATCATAACGATGACTCCAGCGCTCAAAATGGACCAACATCTTGCCCTCCTCATAGTCAATTTTTTCAATTCGTGATGGATACCTCAAAATAAAAAAAGCCATCCTATCAGGAGAAAATTCTTACATTTGTTTACATGAAGTATGAACTGAAATATTGCTTACTATTATACCCATAAACAATATGGATCCATATTTTTAAACTACTGACCAACAAGGTCTGCTTTAGTCTTTGTCTTTTCTTTTTGATGACTGCTCTCAAGACCTACTAAATATTAACAGTTCAATCCCAGTAGTTATATAAATTATATTATTTATAATATAAATTATGCTGTCTTGGGAAATAATTTAATAACATGCATCAAAAGCTTTAAACATGTTCTTAATTCTGGAACTATATACACAAAACATGTATAACAAAAACAAAAACCATATGGTTAAAAAAAACCAAAAACTGTCCATAACTATATAAACTATGGTATATCTACTGAATGGAATATCATACCGACTTTAAATGTAGGAAAATGTAAAAAAGCAGTACTGTGTTCACTAGAATTATAAATATATAGAATGTTAAATAGTAATACATTGGTCGAGCAAAAAATGACATACATTTGTCTATGACAATAAAGTACTTTCTCTTTTCTATTTTTCATACTTTCCAATATTTCATAATGAGTATTAATGATGGTATGGAAATCTTAGTTAAAATTTCAGTTTAAGAACATAAAAACAGTATCACATTTTTCTGTCTTCACATGTGCTGATTCTCCCAGGATTAATTCCAAAATAAAAATTAGGTAACCTGAAACTTTTAACCAAAAAAAGCTTCATAATTCTTAATGTATACTATATGTAATCTTCACAGAGACTCAAAGATATTTCAAAGTAACATGAGCTAACACTAAGAATGCAACAGCAGCACACAGTAGATTATTTAGCCATATGGTTTATTTCATACTTTTACTAGCTGTATCAGTTTTTTATTTTCCCTGAAGAATAAATATAAATTTATATTGACATAAATTTAAATATAAAGCAAACCAGCCCTCACATAACTTTTAAATTAAGAACTGAGTACTACCTGCTTCACATACTCACGCTATTCAAGGCTTTTTATACATTTCAAGGGCCCCGAATCGTTCTCTGGTATAGCTTCTTTCTTCCCTTCAGTCTAATGACACTGAACTATTTGGAATTTCCTTAAACAGACCATGCCTGTCAAACACCTATGCTTTTGTCAGTTCTGTTCCTTCTGCCTAGACCTAAGCTGCCCTTCCCTTCCTCTGTTCACTCATCATTCAAGATCAGATTTAACATGGAATCACCTGTGTGAAGACCCCCAGCTCTCCACCCCTTAGTGCTCTCACTGCACCCATCTCGCCACAATCATCTGCACAGGATCTTAAACTGTGGGCTATGGAGCATTTACAGCCTTTGAGACATTAACACATGTGACACAAAAAAAGGGGTCCTATGGTCAAATAAGTTAGGAAAATACTGGATTAAATAAACCATTTTCTTTATTGAAGACTTCTTGGTTCTGTCAACAAGACAGAAATAAGGCATTCACTACAACCAAAGCATGTAACCCTTTCATCACAAAGTATTTGCTAACACTTCGCAAGAGAGCAGACATCTCAGAAACAGGATGTTAGCAATTACAAGGGCCTGTGAGTTTCGGGAACTGAGTCATGGTCCCCTTTGCACCCCAGCACTTTCACAGTGACAGACACAAACTGGCTACTGTGGGAATGCTCAGGGTGAACACGTGAGGTTAAAGAAAGAAAATCTGTACATTTCTTCAGAGCTGAGTTAGCAGTCTCACTCTTTAGAGGGCACAGGTGTGAGTAAGGAAACATCCTGTTAAAGAGAAGCACGAACACAGGAAAATCTAGGGGCTCAACACACTCCCTCCCTGAGGTGGACATGCCGATTCCCCATTTAGAATCAAAAATGCTTGTCTTCTGCAGTTTTGCTGATTTGTTTCTGCTGCTCTGGTTTTCAAATCAAAACAAAAAAGGTCAATAGCATTAAGCGAAGCCTAGAGATAAGGTTCTTTATTTTTCAACATTCAGTAGCCATTTAACTACTATAAAAGGTGTTCTATCAATTATAAAAACTAAGTTTCTAATTTATGTGTTTATATCTTTTTTTATTTTAAACAAGAAAATAAGAGGTTTATTCTAGAGGTTCCTTCAAATTCTAAATGTATACAATTAAATGTACACAAACAAATGGCAGGTTAAAAGGAAACATAACTAACCCTTATCTTCAAGGAGCTTAGCTTAGAGTCAGATGAGGAGACAGAGAAGCAGCATGATATTTCTGAGAGTCATAAATCCGCCAGGCCCTATGTTCTCCTTTATTGAGCATCAGCTGATTTTTATATACCTTATCTCATTAGTTCCTGGTAACCATCCAAGGTACAGATAACACAGTCACCATTTAATAGATGAAGACTGTCCAAGGACACACATGTAAGAGTATTCAAAGGCAGAGCTAAGTGGTACAAACAGCCTACAGGAGAAATGCGGTAAGGCCTATATCAAAGTAATTATACCATACATGGGCTTCCCTGGTAAAACTGTTAAGTTTATAAAACACTTTTTTTCTCCTTTGCATCAAGCTTTTACTTCTGAAAAACCATGAATTTTTCAGAGTTAATTCGCTCATTAACATATTTCCTCACAAGTTAGTTTTCCCTGAAGATAGTGAGCAGTAGTACAATACTAATTTTAACTTTGATTTCTCTTTGCCATTATTTTTTTTTTGTAATTTGAATATAATTTGCTTTTTTTCATTGAAGTATAGTTGACTTTACAAAAATCCTACATAAGATGCAATAGTTAATATTTCAGAGAAAACTGGCACCCTGGCGACCATTCTTGGGAGAAGTTACTTACGTTGGTCTTGGTGGGGGACTTTAGGGATTCAGACTTAATCAACATGGTACAAAGGTAAAGTGTATAAAAGCATTACTCATTTATTCAATCAATGCTCATTTACTTAAAACCATCATGTGATTCAGGGCTGAGCATCAGCTGGACAAGGAGGATTCAGACAAACAGGTTTCTGTCTTCAAGGACCTCAGGACCAGAGACTGGAGGGGCACTTCCAGGAAACAGTTCCCTTTGGCTAGTCTATACGGTAAGTAGTAAGGTGAGTAAAGAAGAGTGGGCGCTCAGACGGGACTGATTAGCTAGGTTCACACTAAAGAGCCCTGAAATAGTGAACCAGTGAAATGCCTCTTCATTCATTATATTCAAACAGGGAATCCTGTAAAGTCTGTACTTAATTTGGTTATCAGTTAACCTTAGGAAAAAACCCTAACATCAAGATCTTTGCTATCCATATAAAATACACAAAATGGCAATTTAACATATAGCTCTATTATTATTTTATTCTATACAGTGAAATGATTTCCCTATTCAAGATGGCCCATAGTAATGCCTTGATACTCAGTGAATAAAAAATATTTCTGAACAAATGTATTCACAAATGCCTCTACCTCTTGAACCACAGCAATTATTTTGATGCATAATGTATGTTTTATTATAACTGAGTATGAATGGAATGTAAAATTTTTCTTACTGAATTTGGAAGATGTAGTGATAATGTTTTTGTTTTTGCTTTTCAAAGGATGAATCATGGAAAGCTGTTAACAGTAAAGAACAGTGACTAGGCTGAGTCCCAAATATTTATAAATGATTGGGAAAAAAATCTGAAAAGTGGGAGACTGGAATTTCAGAGTTAAAACAATTAGGGATAAGAAGAAAACAAAAACAAATAACATAGTTGGCACCTCTCCAGGGTTCAAAAGAAACAGATGGAGAGAAGGCAACTAGGGCTATGATTCTTCAATGCCAAAATTCTACACAGAGCTCTACTATTCCTTATGATGATACAACAAAATATCATAAAATTTCCACATCTGTCTTCCCTATCATATCCCACTTTAAACTACTTGCACTGTTTAAATGATATTAATCAGCGTCGAAATTAAGGGACTGCCTCCATTGCTGTGGGCCTATCTCGCCCTTGCATGTCTTTTGCACTTGAATCTTAAGAGAACAGAGTTTACTCTGGGCAAACTTAGCAAAAAAAAAAAAATAATCCATCCTAAATTGTCTATTAGGTTTAATGGAAACAGCATTCAGAAACACTGAGAATGATCCTTGCTGAATTAAACAGAATTTTCGTTATGTGCAATTCTACTTCTGAGAAGGAAATAGCAATCCACTCCAGTGTTCCTGCCTGGAGAATCCCATGGGCAGAGGAGCCTGGCAGGCCATGGTCCATGGGGTCGCAGAGATTCAGACACAGCTGAAGTGACTTGACTAAGTACGCAATCTCTCAATTGATTTCTTAGGACTCTTTCTGAATCAGTGTGGTCAAAATTCTTTAATGGTCCAGTTCAACCGTGGCTGTAACAGCAGGGTAAAGTGAAGTGAAAGTTGCTCAGTCATGTCCGACTCTTTGTGACCCCATGGACTATACAGTCCATGGAATTCTCCAGGCCAGAGCGGGTAGCCTTTTTCCTTCTCCAGCAGATCTTCCCAACCCAGGGATCGAACCCAGGTCTACCGCATTGCAGGCAGATTCTTTACTGGCTGAGTTACAAGGGCAGCCCGATTAAAGCAAGGCTATTACCAAAAACAAAAATTACTTTCACCTTTCACTTTATTGCCTCATCCAATAATACCAGCATTTTAACACTGTCTCTGGGGCCTCCCACTTACACAAGATGGGTCAGAAAGTAGCAAGCTTTACGGATTCTGAACTCACTCTGTAATTCATTAAAAACCAGACACTGAGCAAAGAGACTAGGTACCCACTGAATAAGTGATATTGGTTCCCTATAACATCAACTCAAGTCTATTGTCAAAACACAAAAAAAATAAGAAACCTACAATGGGAATTACCATTACAGACAAATTACTACCCTGGCTCATGTTATTAACTGTTTTACATGACAAGTCCTGACTGGCAACTACATCAGGAGACCATGATTCCCTGAGACTATATGTAAAAAAACCATTTGGCCCAGAAGTGTACAAGTATTCTCTTGAGAGAAGGGTTCCCAACTTTGATCAGATTTCCAAGGGGTTCATAATTCAAAAAAACAAAAACAGTCCTCTGGAAAGCAAGACCATCTGTTAGCAGTCAGACCATAGGTGCTCCACATCCCTGGGAGTGAGAAAACAGTGATGGGCACGTAGCTATGTCAGAACTATAACCTGACAGATTAAAGCACATAAGCCAAAGGGCATGGCTGTTAACTACTCATCAGCAGGTTACTGCCCACTGAACACCATCAAATAGCCCAAAGACCATCAGAATTCACTATGAGATTTCACTCATCATCTGAACAAGTGCCGTGTTAATCAAAAAGGCAACTGACACAATAAATTATTCAAATTATGTATTTTATATAATAATCCTTGTTTATATTGGTAAGACAGTAAAATTTCTAATTTACACAAATTATTAAAAAATTAACAGTTCCTCATCCATTTCATTTAACTCAGCACTGAGTCTCTAATTCACTGAATGTCAGACACTAAAGTAGGAATAAAGCTACAAACAACAAATTCAGGAGGGAGAGGAGAAGAAAAGGGAATCAAATAAGGTAACACAGTTACAAAATAATGTAACAGCTAGTAAAAGTATACTGCAGTAGCACGAGAGAGTACCTAAACTAGGTGTTCTCTTGGATAAAGTAGTTCTTCAATTTTTAAAGGATGAAATACACTTGAAAAATGACTTAAATGTAATTTAAATGTTAGCAGGATCTCCAGGAGTTAGAATTAACAATTCAGAACAGTCTTGTGAATAGGAACTGCATTAGCAAGAAACTCTCAATGTGTCATAAAAAATGACTAAAACATATTATAAGAAATAGAAATAGAGACCTTCTTTATATATAATTGTCAGAAGAGGTTTATCTGCCAAATAATAAAAATTAATGTAGAATGAAGTCAAACGCAAACCTAAGATTCTTATAAACTCCTAACGTTTTAAAATTTTTAGTTTCTTGGAAACACTTTAAATTTAATTATGCTTTGTAATTTTCAAGTGTTTTCTCCCCCATTAACTGATTATAACTACAATAATGTCACCTATTAGAATAGTATTTTTAGATGACATGCTTCTAGGTATTGCATGTTAATTTGTTTCACACTTGAACAACATGCTGAAAACAAAACCCTTTTGATTAATTCAAATTTGATATCCCAAAATGAAGCATAAATCCAAAGAATCTAAATTTTAAGAACACTCAGAGGATGGTTATATACATCAAAACTGCATCCAACACTGAATTCTAAGGATCTCACCACATTATCCCTTAGGTCTTTTCAGAGCCATTCGTCATGAAGATACACATACGACATAAAACAGATCACCCTGCTTCCTATCTGTTCATAATCTTTGCAGCAAAGAAGGGTAAGACCAGAGTTAGCTATGTATTTTCCCCTAGTGACTTGTGGCAGCCACTTTTTAAACCAAGGTTTCATTTCAGATCACTGGATTTAAACTCCTGCTGCTCTACCTCCTCAGTATCTGAATCTCCTGCTGTGCCTACATGCACTCATGCCCTCGGTTCTGACCAAATCAAAATGCTTACAACACAACCTTTTATGCTCATTACCATCTCCTACCATAAGAATCAATTAGACTATCAAAAATTCCTTTCCCACTCCACCAGAAATGCCACCAATATTCTACTCCAAGTTTATGTGCTTCATATAATTTGTTCAAGCCAACATGATCAAACTTTGTTATTTGTTACAAAACCCCAAACACTAACCTTCGCAGGTTGCAGTTGACCATTTCTTAATATTAGGCACTTAAAAATTAATTTAATATACTACACATAATCATATATGCTTATACACCTATGATTAAAATTTTAGGAATTTACAGTGACTTCTCTCCTATTAGATTCTATTTTCTTAGAATAACTAATGTTCATGCTATTATTACCATTAAAGCTAGCATTTATTAAGTGGTTACCATGTGGCAGAGACCATGAAAAGTTCTTAAAGTGCACTCTCTTGCTAAATATTCAAACAACCCTTTATGAGTTAGGTACTACTATTATTTCCAGTTATTTAAGGAGGTCTTAGAACCTCTGGAAGACAAGTAACTTCTTCAAGTCGAAACAGTAAGTGGTAGATCCCTGAATGGAGGTCTGTCTATCCTTAAAGGATATGCTTTTGATCATCATATATTCTGCATCTTAAAACTAATCATTTTCAGCTCCTGTCAACCTTACTGCAGTACTTAAAATACAGGGGGCTCTTTCTCAAGAGATACAAAAACAATATGAAATCAAGCTGTATGTTTATTTTTTCCTGAAAATTTAATTTTAATCTTCTGTTTCTGAAAGAAAATGCAAAAAGTTTTTGTTAGCCAGAAAGCATGGAAAATAGCTTTTATTATTGTACAAAATAAACATTCCTCTCACCCCATATAAAAAGACTAAGCAAACAGACTCTTGTTTTATTACTAAAAATTCTCAAAAAAAAAAAAAAAGGCAAACTGCACCTCAATTATGTCTAAGTATGAAACATTACACTATGATGATAAAAGAATGTAAGGGGAAAAAGTAGCTTAACTTACATGCTTGATTCTGTCATAACTTACATGTAAAAGTTAAGATAGGAAAGTTGGGATATGAGTTGTTGGGGAACTAAGAAAAACACTAGGTGACTTTAAAAATGAAAAGATATGAAATTTTAATAGTTTGATAAATATCATTCTTATTCTATGCTTAGTTTTCAACAAGTAAGTCATAATTCATTTGCAGTAGTGTTTTATAGTGGTAACCAGATTTCAAGACATCCCCAAAACTTTCAGGTTCATTCTTAACTAACCCACTAAAATTCAATGAAATTTCCTGGGCACCTTTTTATGAGTAAAAGGAGTAGGGTTTGCATATAATTCATTTCACATTAGTAGCTTATTCTTTAGTACCTTACCTACCCATGATATACTAGAAGCATACTCATTTTTCACTGAAGAGGGCTTGGTTTTTGGCAATGAGAAGACACTTTTAATATACACTGAATATTAAACATCCAGATTCTTTCCTCAATTTTATTACAATAATTCTCCCCAAGTTCAGTTAATTTTAATGACAGAAATAATGTACCTTATATACCAGCTTCTACTTTAATAAAAAGAGAATTTTTGTATGCTGATTAATGATCTGCATGAGGCGGTAGGAGGAACGGTTAGTAGTTCTTCAACACAAAGTCATATAAAAATGCCAAAGCACTGGGGCCCTTCAGGCGAGTCTGATGCAGGCTCAAGTTTGAGAACCACTCTTTTGGACTTCACCTGAATCACTTTTAAAATATAGTTACTAGCATCAATGAACTTAGTAAGAGAATCAATTTGTTAGTAAATGGATACCATACAGGAAGTTAAAGTCTACTACTGAATAACTACTGGCTTCTTAAAGCCTTTAGTTTCAATTCTAAGTAATTTCAAAATTAAAGTTAATAAGAAAGCATTTAAATGAGCAGAACAGCAGGACGGAGAAAGAGTAACTACCTTCCCAACACCACTATAACACAAGTACTATAAAATTCTAAATATTTGTTTCCAATTATATTCACCGTTCTCCATCTTTTTCAATTAATTTTCTCTTCTTCTAGAGTCTGGCAGTTTTGAGCACACTGCATGTGAATTCCAGTCTTTACCTATTTTACTTCTGCCTCAAGTCATTTATTACCCATCTAAAAGTGAGACTAAAATACCTGCCCCTGCTCAACAGGTAAGAAGTAGATAAAAGAATTTGTTTCCAGTTCAGCAGACCTGAAAGATTACTGAATGTGTCACACCTTCATTTTAGGGACATTAAAGCAAAGAACTCTCCAAAGTCCCATAGTTCATGGCAGAACAGCACCTAAAGCCATGTTTTCTGACTTTAGTTATATCTACCTTTTTCAATACTCCTTTTCTCCTGCCTTTCAAGAAAACTAGGATAAACAAAAAGTTGAGCAAGAAAAAGCTAAAAAAAAAAAATGAACATAATGAAAGAATATAAGAGAAAAGACCACAAGAACAAAGCAAGCGTATTTTAAAATAAATATGTCTACTCTACACCTATTTCTAATATTGCTTTCAACATTTTTTTGTGGGGAGTAACAGAGGAGAGAAAGGGAGAACTTCATCTTTGAAAGTTCATAGAGGGACTTCCCTTACAGTCTAGTGGTTAAGACTTCACCTTCCAGTGCAGGAGACCTGGGTTCCAGTCCTGGTTTAGTAGCTAAGCTCCCACATGCCTCACAGCCAAAAAACCAAGACATAAAACAAAAGAAATATTGCAACAAACTCAATATAAGACTTTTTTAAAAACACTCCACATCAAAAAACTATTTTAAAAGAAGTTCAGAGCTTTCTGAGTGGAAATTTTAAAAATTAAAGAACTAAAATGTTTGTACACTGGTGTAGACCTGTTTGATGATTATTAAACTGAGGATTCACTTAGATCTTAGGATTCAAAACTTGTGACTTTCTTATTGTAAAGAATCTCAGAAATTGTAAATCTTACAAAATTCAATTTGAAATTCTCTACAAACAGGGTCCTTAGTCTGGAGTTTCCCATTAAGCTTCCTACCACCACCCATAATAGATTATTCAATTATTTTGGTGTGTAAATATGATTGTACATTCTTCTGAGTCTACAGCTGAAATTAGGTTTTCAAAGGTAGTTAGTGACCCAAAATTAGAATCAATATCTTCCAAGCACAAAGAGATTTAGGGAAGTTCCATGTACAAAAGGACATATTTTATTTACATTAGCAAAATAATATTTTAAAAGTATTCACCCATGGTTTCTACAAATTCCAAACTCACCTAATGTAATTTAAATATGTTTTCAGCTTTTAAATTTGATCTTGTCGATGTTCAGTCACTAAGTTGTGTCCGACTCTTGGCGACCCCAAGAACTGCAGCACGCCAGGCTTCTCTGTCCATCACTATCTCCCTGAGTTTGCTCAAACTCATCTCCACTGAGTCAATGATGCCATCCAACCATCTCATCCTGTCGCCCCCTTCTCCTCTTGCCCTCAATTTCTCCCAGCAAAATTTGATCTACACACTCCTTTTCAGGAACACTCCTCTTCTGTTTCAAATACAGACCACACAGCTTCCCTCTACTAGTGTTTTCCTTTGAATAGCAAATCCGATTAGAAAAAGATAACTCTTTTAATTCAGATAATACAAAATTTTAATTTAAATTAAAAAGTATGTGTACTTGCTACAATCTGAATTTATTCAATTTTCCCACTCTACAAAATTCTGTTCATGAACATTTTAAAAACTCACATTTGCAAATGTTCCATACAGTTCAAAAAACTCCAAATGTGTGGAAACAGCATTTGCCAATTCAAATTTATACTGTTCTATCAAACTCTGACACTTGGAGACATCTCCACTTTTTTTTAATCTTTCATTTTCCTTTCCTTTAGATCTAGAAGAGAATTAAATAGAAATATTCCAAAAAAGGTCAGAAGAGCATAACTCATCTGAATGTTTTAAACTAACTTTATAATTTCAATTCTAAGAGTAACACCAGAACACACTTACTTTACTTGTGTTTTCACAACTAAATCATTTGCTATAGAATATTTTAATTTCAATCTTAAAGTTAAATCAGTAGTCAAAACTGGTATGATTTTATCACTTTTCTTATTAAATAATACTCAGAATGATTAGATACTTGAATATCTTAAGGGTGCTTTGTAAATTATGAAACTCTGTAAAAACAAAGATTTTTATTATCACCTCAAAAAGGTGGTTTATAGCATGTTGCAATGACATGATATTCCTTCTGTATCTTAGATCATTCTCACATCAACACTAAGGCTGTATTTAAAAACTTACACACCTGAGTCTTCAGATCCCCGAAGATTTTTCAACTCTTCCTCTTTCCTTGAATTTACCTCAGTGCTTTATAATTAACTATTACTTCATATAATTTGAAGCAAGTTTAAATATATTATTTTATTTGATCCTTAAAATAAGTAAAAGTAAGTAACACTGCTTTCATTTTACTGCTAAACCAACCAAATTCAAGGACTTACCCGTATTTACAAGATCAGAAAGTGACAACCTGACTCTTTCCTCTTTAGAATTCACTGATGGTGTGTCAAATATAACTTCAACTCTGAACTTCTCTTTTCCCAAACACAACCTGTATCAACAATCTGTATCTATTTTCATCCTTATGATGTTACTGCATCCAAGAGATTATATAGCCAGTATGTTTAGGTTAGGATATAAAGATAAGAAAGAAAACGGTTGATTGTCTTAACTGTAAACATTAGCATTTTTAAAGACTTTTAACTTAAAAGATTGTTGACAAAAAAAACAAAATGTTTTGAGTAAGACTATAAATTTTTTAAAAATTAAAGCAACCCACACTTTTCAGTAAGAATTAGGTTTAGTTCACAGAGAACAGATCCAGGTATCTAAAAGCACACACTGGGATAGAAGGTGAGTGGCCTCTCTCTGGCTTCCCAGACCCTGCATTCATTAGTACTGGTAAATAATCAAACCACCAGGATTTTCTGATGTAGCTGGAAAATTACTCTGAAAGCAAAAAAATAATAATTTGCTACTTGAAAATGTGAAATGTATTTCCAAGGATGAAATATCTTTCTGAACTCCAAAGAGTATGTGATATGATTTGCTCAAGGAACAATGATGTATTTTACCAAAGAAAAATAGGTTCAGTCTTCCTATTAAATCAACTCTACCCCAAGCCTAAATGTAGGCACTTAACTTTATTTCTGCCCACTAAATTTAGAGTTTATCCTTTTATTTCTAGGGCACATACTAAAAAAATATTTTCCTTTACCTTTTCTTATATAGGAAAAACCTGCTACATATAAGACAAATTGGCATTCAGGTGCCTCACTATCACAATTTTTTCTGTTTCTCTTTAAGAGCTAATGTATTAACCTGTGAGAAGTCATTTTCTTAATAATAGCTACACTGCTTATTGTAAATGTCTTGAGTACAAAGAGAGTAAGTAATATTTGCATTCCTGCATGTCCCTCCCTGTCTAATGCCTACAATTCAAAAGACATTTATGTCAAGCAGGGCTTCACTACTATTCCAGCTTAACGAATAAATGTGGAAGACAAAATATGGATGCATTCAATATGGATGCAACCCAAAGAGAATATGAAGGAAAGGAGACTGGGACAGATGAAAGTTCAGTGTATTTTCAGTGATTAACTGCTTTGCCCTCATAACAATATCAAAGTTTTTCAACACTTAAATAACCCTTCAATAGTTTCACTTGATATTAAAGCAAAAATGTATAGAATTTATATGGAATACAGAATGGTCCTTAACAAAACATAAAGAATAAAGTTTATCTCATTTAGAAATTTAATCTGTTAAGAGCACCATGTCTCACACAATTTCTTTCTGCCCCACATAAAATTCAATAAATCTTAGCAGTTAATTAGTTGTCCTAGAAATTAAAGGGCCACCCAAGCCAAAACAGTTCTTGAGACTACTGACATAAATAAAGTCACAAGAAAATTATTTCTTTCAATTATCTAAAATATGTATATACAATACTATTAATTTGTTTTTAATTAAAGCACCACTATAACGGAATGCTAAAATCTTCATATAAATGAATGCATAAAAATCAAACTGACAAGTGTCAGTGATTATCATATGTGATTATTTTGGTTAATGTTTACTGACTTTAAAGAGACCATTATTACTGGGGTCATTTAAATTAAATCTAAATTTTATGAATGAGCACATCTGCATGGTATCATGCTATCTAAGCACTTGAAATTTTTTGATGAGAAGCATAAGACAGTGAAAAAACTAAAGTATAACTTTGTTTTCTGAAATTCCACATACTCTAAAAGCAAACTCAGACTTAATTTTTTAAGTAGTCCTTTTTCATAATCTTTTTCTTTTAACCTCTGAATCATTGATTTTACAGCTAATGAATTAGGAAGCATTTCACCGTAAGTGAATTTCTTACAAATACCAAAATTAATTATGTCAGTATCTCTGAAGGCCACTGGAAGGACTAATAAGCTATCTACTTTTTCAAAACTGGAAGCTAATTCAATTGCAACTTTGTCAGTTTGGAAGCCTAAGAAAAGAATCTCATGAATTACACTAGAAATTTAAGCTAGTAACTTTAACAAACGAAAAAAAAGTAAAGATTAACATCAAAGAAGTAGCATTTCTCATCCTCTTCTATCACAGAGAGATTCAACTATGAGTGCCTTCAAAGTAAAAAGTTTCCTTTGGTCAAAATCAAAACCAAAGAGAGTTAATTATGGACTAAAATAACATCTTTCCTTGTACAGTCTAATGCAGAGGCTCTCCATTAGGGGCACAGAGAGCGTCCCAACCCCAGAACAACTTGCAACACCTAGAGACAATGTTTACCATCACGACTAGGAGGGGATGCTAAACTGCCTGGTTCCCAGGTATTTTCCAAGCCCCTCCTAAGAACACTGTGTGTATTTTCCACCTTATGAGAGTAAGTAAGCCCCCTAAAAAGAAACACTCACTGAGATGCAGCTTGGTGGCATGAGGCCAAATAACTGCCTTCCGACCTCAAACTGACCCAAAAAGACCCATTAAGCTGGGGGTCACAGACCTGTGCAGAGTTTCAACACCAGATGCTATCAGACAAAAACCCCAGGCTGGTCTAAAGTCAAACATCATGACTAAACAAGATTTCTCTGCCTGCCACTGCCAACTCAGGAAGCTGACTTAATACGAATCAATCAAAGACAAATCTACAACATGCCCACTACATTTTTAAGACAACTGTAAAAAATGTCCAAAAGTCTGGTAGAGTCGCTGAACTGTTAGACCCTTCATCAGAATAAATGGGCTTCAAGTGGAGCTGAGGCTGAACCACTACCAGGAGAGGAGGCTCTCCAATGCCCATCTCTGTGTAGGGGGCTGAGAATGGCACCAAGAAACATCCACCCAGAGAGCAGAGCTAGAGACCAGCGAATGAGAATGAGGAAGGCATTCCCGAGCAGAAAGAGAGAATTCTTATTCCTACTGTGGTCCAGCCATCCTGGTGTATGCTATTCTTCTTTCTCCTTCTGGGCAGTGATTTTATGCCAGGTAACCAATTTCTCCTGCACCACTGAATGCAGGGGTATGCTGGAACTATCTGAATTCACCACTTATCACAGGCAGAGGTAGAAATGGCAGGTAGAGGAGAAGAAGTAAGAGAAGGCCTGAAAGGATTATTCATTTAAAACTAGAAACAGTGAAAACTCGCCTTTAGATCACCACACTCTGGGGAGGAAAGAGAGATACTGGGTTTTGGTTTCAGGTGGAATAGTCAATGACAACTATGCTAACCATCAACATATTCTGTAGTTTGAAAAAACAGGTATGAAACAGGCCCCCCCAAAATAGATTTATATCAAGTTTTATACAAAACTTGGGAACCTAGTTATTTAGATTAACCCTTTCTCTCTCCCACCACCCATAGAGCTCATATTAAGTACACAAGAGTGCTGATAACTGCCATATCTGTTGAAGAGTAGGAAAACTAAAAAACAATGAATATACTTATTCAAAATGTGAACAAGGTAATGTTTCTGCCACTGTCCGGAAAAGAGAAATTAACCAACCCATGTAGACTACAGACACTGGGCTTTACTTCAGGGGCTCCGTATTTTCCATACCATTTTTGTAAGTAGTCCAGTGCCTCCAAACGAGCACCGATCTCAAAAGTGATTCCAGGACGATTTGGGGGCTTTTTACTCATCTTGAGATCCTATTCTTCAGGATTCTCTTTTCACTACCTCAAGAGAGAAAAAAAAATGTTAGGTTCTGATACATAAAAGGCACAAGTGATTAAACAATTTTTTAAACATTAAGTGAGAAGTTAAAATAACCACCAAATTTTTAAGAAATTTGAATGATGATTGCTAATAAAAGTACTGTGCAACTTGCAGGCAATCTTACTAATAAATTAAGAAAAAGGACATTAAAAAGGTAACTACTTTAAAAGAATGAACAAATGAGAACTAACACTAATGGTTGAAGTGCTTTAAATTTTAACTTGAAAATATCCAAGAAAATTCTTCAAGATAACAGTTGAAAATGTTTTGCATCTTTGAAAAATCAAGACAACTGAGTGATCTGGCACATGACTACTGAAATTCTTGAGAGAATAAATTAACCAAGTTTTTCAACTAGTATTTATTGAGTGCCTTATGAAGCACTTGATAAGGCACTAAAGAACATAAAGATGAAAGAAACAGTACACACACTTCTAGTAAAAATTTTAGTAATTCCTCTAGTGATTAGGATTTTTCACCACCTATGATCTCCCACCTGGTAGCACATGATTAAATAATTTTAACTAACATAAAGTTGCAGAGGAAACCTCATTTTCTTCATATTCAATAAGCAACAATGACACAAGAGTTTTAACTCTGAGAACTTCTACTGTATTTATATATAGACAGTACCCACACTGGCAATAAAAGTAGCTGTAGTTCAAACAAACAAAAAACTACAAAGGAATACCTATTCCTCTCTAGACCATGGACATGTAGAATATTCACTATCATTTTGGCCAGTGGATGTTCAGCACACTTGGTAGTCTCTTTTTCACAAACTAGCACCTGAAGAAGGACGCATTTTGAGACAGCTTAACCAAAATATATTTAATCAGGAATAGAAACCTATTGCTATTGTGGGAGAGGAGAAATCCCTAAAACCTTTTTGAAATTAAGAATTACAAATATGACTATGCTCCCTCCCAATTTATAGAAGAAAACACACAACTGTACCATGCTTTTTCATTGGTTTTGTCACAAGTGAAAAGAGACAAAACAAAACAGCAAGCATAAAAACCAACTGCCCTTTTCTCTTAGAAAGAATCTGCTAGGTAAGGGAAAGTACATACCATAAAAAAAATATGTAAAAATCAAACATAAATACTCATGGAGTGGCAAGCAGGGGGGAGATGGAGGCAGGGATGATATCCTCCTGCCGGCCATGGCAACAGCGAAGATTAGTGCATTAAAGTTAACAGCAGGCTCAGCCAGAGGGCATTCGGTATAAAAGAAACACTAGTATGAATATTTTTAATAACGGTCTGATCAGTGCCGCAACATCCAAGGCGGTTACTTAAACATTTTGCGTAGAAATCGAATCCACTTTTCCTGCTGTTCTTCACAAGGAAAACTTAGGATGGGTAACCGACCAGTTACACTAACATTTTCTAGGATCAAACTTAGAACCCTCAAGAAGTGACAAAGTTAGGACATACAATCCTCTCAGAGGTGCTTCTGGATGAGGTTTCAGAAAAAGCAAGATTTCCTTTTCTTGAATGGAGAGGGGCAGGTGGGGAGGGATGTGAGTTAAGGAAAAGTAAGACAAAGTAAACAGTTCCATTGAGGGGTTAAAACTTGAAGCAAAAGAGAAAGGGGGACAGAGAGAACGAAGAGGGTAAAAAAAAAAAATTGGAAAGGAGGACAAGAAAGCAAAAAATATATAAGGACTGTGAAACTTGTGGACCTGACAAACGGCGGTAAGAGAAAATTTAGCTAGAAGACCAACACTGGGAGAGTGAAGCCGGGGTCAGGGAATGGCCTCGGGGCCAAAGAAACGGTGTTGGTTGGAAGGAGGGGGGTGGTTGGTGTTGCGGGGCGGGAGGGAGGTGACCAGAGGCCGACAGGAAAGGCTCAGACCCGGCTCGCAGGGTGTAGGAGACGCCTCCGGGTTTGACAGCCGTCCGGCCCCCGTCGAGAGGCGGCGGGGGAAGGAAGGGAGGGGGAGACGGAGCGGCGGCGCCCAGACAATAGGGGCGGCGAGTTACGGGGAGGGACGCGGGCCAGAGACAAGACACCAGCGCGGGGGTGTCCCGGTCGGCCAGGCGGGGATCTCGGCGGGCTCCAGGCTCTGCTGCCGCCGCTGTCTCTTACCGACTCGGCCTCCTCTTTTTTGCACAGTCGTCGGGCTGTCCGGGGCCGAGCCGGGAGGCGAACAGGACGGCCAGCCCGGGCCTCCGCCACCGGCCTCCGCCCAGGCAGCGGTCGCGGAGGGAGCAGGATCGGAGGGAGCCGGAGCCGCAGCGCGGGCTCGGTCCCGAGGTCGCGCCGGGTAGGGAGCAGGTCCGAGCGCTCAAGCCCGCTCGATGTCCGCTGCCATCGCCTCCTCAGCCGCCGCCGCCGCCGGCCAGCCCTGACGCGACGCCGGGACCGGCGACGTCAGCCACCCGCGACGCGCCGGAAGCGGGCCTGGGCGCGTCACGTGACGCAAGAGGGCTGGGCGCGGGCCGCGCGGCCGATTGGAGGGCCGCTCTAGGAGGCGGGGCTTTGCGGCAGTTGGCTGACCGCTGGCTGCAGGGACCCTGGTTAGCAACGGAGGAACGCGAGCCCAGGCACCTCATTGGCAGTTGTGAAGTGTTTAACCTTTGGGAGATGAGGCCTAAGCCCACTGAATGTTAATGCTGTTGATTTGTTGTTACCCGGACTCAAAATTTCCTCAATCGCTGCATCCTGGGCAAACTTTTGTATTGATGTATGCACACTGCACCCCCGTTCCACGTAAAGAATAGAGCAAGTGGTTACTCTTATAAAAGTGAATAAACGTCTATTGAATACCTCCTTTGTGGCAGGCACTGTGCTGTGAGTGCATCACATGACAACTACAATCGCACAATTGTATTCCTCTATAGGCGATCTTTACAACACAAAAAGCAAATATTACTAAGACATTTTGTGAGGGGTTGCTTCAATAGTAGAACTGGACATGGAACAACAGACTGGTTCCAAATAGGAAAAGGAGTACGTCAAGGCTGTATATTGTCACCTTCCTTATTTAATTTATATGCAGAGTATATCATGAGAAATGCTGGGCTGGAAGAAGCACAAACTGGAATCAAGATTGCCAGGAGAAATATCAATCACCTCAGATATGCAGATGACACCACCCTTATGGCAGAAAGTGAAGAGGAACTCAAAAGCCTCTTGATGAAAGTGAAAGTGGAGAGTGAAAAAGTTGGCTCAAAGCTCAACATTCAGAAAACGAAGATTATGGCATCTGGTCCCATCACTTCATGGCAAATAGATGGGGAAACAGTGGAAACAGTGTCAGACTTTACTTTTTTGGGCTCCAAAATCACTGCAGATGGTGACTGTAGCAATGAAATTAAAAGACGCTTACATCTTGGAAGGAAAGTTATGACCAACCTAGTAGCATATTGAAAAGCAGAGACATTACTTTGCCAACAAAGATCCGTCTAGTCAAGGCTATGGTTTTTCCTGTGGTCATGTATGGATGTGAGACTTGGACTGTGAAGAAAGCTGAGCGCTAAAGAATTGATGCTTTTGAACTGTGGTGTTGGAAAAGATTCTTGAGAGTCCCTTGGACTGCAAGGAGATCCAACCAGTCCATTCTGAAGGAGACCAGCCCTGGATGTTCATTGGAAGGACTGATGCTGAGGGTGAAACTCCAATACTTTGGCCACCTCATGTGAAGAGTTGACTCATTGGAAAAGACTCTGATGCTGGGAGGGATTGGGAGCAGGAGGAGAAGAGGATGACAGAGGATGAGATGGCTGGATGGCATCACTGACTCATTGCACATGAGTCTGGGTGAACTCCAAGAGTTGGTGATGGACAGGGAGGCCTGGCATGCTGCGATTCATGGGGTAGTAAAGAGTCGGACACGACTGAGCAACTGAGCTGAACTGCCCATGAGGGACGGGTGCAGCTGAAGAACCTATGACTAAACTGAAGTGACTTTCCTAAGAATAGGGCTTCCTTGATGGCTCAGATGCTAAAGAATCTGCCTGCAATGCGGGAAACCCAGGTTCAATCCCTGGTCTGGAAGATCCCTTGGAGAGGGCATGGTAACCTAAGAATAAATAAAGAATGATAGCAGAACTACTTTTCTTGAACACCTGCTGCCGCTGATGCTGCTGCTAAGTCGCATCAATTGTGTCCGACTCTGTGCTTCCCCATAGATGGCAGCCCACCAGGCTCCGCCATCCCTGGGATTCTCCAGGAAAGAACACTGGAGTGGGTTGCCATTTCCTTCTCCAATGCATGAAAGTGAAAAGTGAAAGTGAAGTCACTCAGTCATGTCTGACTCTTAGCGACCCCATGGACTGCAGCCTCCTAGGCTCTCCTGTCCATGGGATTCTCCAGGCAAGAGTACTGGGGTGGGGTGCCATTGCCTTCTCCAGCTTGAACACCTACCATAACCCAAACTCTGTACTGGTTACAGAACAAAGCGTCCCTACTGTAAGGGAAACCAACAAGTGAACACATTGAAAGAATTTTGAGATAAACATCTTTTTTCTCTTTCCAGGTTGCCACTCTGATCCTCAAGCTTTCTAAATGCAACACTGCCTACAAACAACACAATACTCTTACCACACTTTAGATAGTGGAGTTAAAATAGAAAAGTATCACTCTTTAAGCTTCCAGTATAGTGAGATTCAGTAACTTAAATAATTACATCCATATCCTTTATTCAACAGACATTCAATCAGCTCTTACTATGTTACTTATAGCTACTGAATTACAATGAAAGATGGTAATACACAGGAAAGATATAAATAAGACAGTCTCTGTGGACATTTGTCGTCTTGGTTTTTCTGTTGACCAGTATCTGAAATCCTTTTCCATCTTTGGGAAATTTCCCATCATGGTTGTCATTAGAACAGTACACCATATATTTCCAGAATCTTCTGTACACGTGGCAAGTTTATATTTTGCACCCTCCTTAGAATTATGTGTGACCATTCGATTTGCTCTGGCTAATAAAATGAAATTGGAAGTTTTGTCACAGCCAGCTGGTAATTTAAAAAGCCAGTTCACCAAGCTATCTGTGTCTGGCACAGTGAAATGCAATTTCTGAGATGGTTACTGTTCTGACAACTCATATTCTAATAAGATTATGATGATGCTAATCCACAATTTATATACAATATAAGGAAAAAATAATTGTTGGTTTAAGCTATTGAAATTTTGAAAGTTGTTTGTTACATAATGAAAACTGACATATATACCCACCTTATGAGTCTTAGGGCAAAAACTCAACCTTGCACAAAATAAGATGAAAATATAAGAAACTCATGTTCTCAGTTTCCCTTGCAGCTAAAGTTCTGTTCTCAGCTATACCAATTAGCCTCTCTCACTGAGAACTGTGTATTAGAAACTGCTAGTGATGCTCAAAATGAGAAAAAAAAATTTTCCAGCAGCACAGGCAATACCAATAATCACATTTCTGATTTCAGTCCAGAGCTAACTAACTGAACCCTGGCAATATCCGTACTGACCCACAAACCAGTAGGTGAGAAAAAATATGTATATTTGTTGTTTTACCTCACTGAAAATTTAAGGTTGTAATTTAAATAGAATACATACATGAAGGATAGCAGAGATTCTATCCAAACTCCACAGTTGTCTGACAATCTACCAATCTACCTTGAACAGATGATTCTTCCATTTTAACTGGAATTTAGCAAGAGATCCCTCCAATAATGTAATTTGAAAGAAAATAAATGGAAACTAGTTCTAATGTAAATGATTTCTGGCTTGAGTGGATTGCATGGGTGATTCTTTCAATGGAGTCAATACCTTCCTTTAAAGGGCTCCTTGGAAATGGACAGGGCTGGATTGGCAGGGCGCAGTGGGGGCAGGGAGGGGGATGTGAGTGTGTGTAATTTTAGTTGTCACATGCCTGGGGTAAGGCACTGCAGAAACTGAGTGGGGAGGGACCCCACCTTAGTGGGGAGAGCAACCAACCTCCAGGAATGCATAAGTTACTCTCATACCTTGAAGAATTTCCATAGGTCATACATGACTTTTGAATGCTCCTCCAAATATTCATTAGGTAAAAATAATAACAATAATAATTTTAAAAAAAGAAACTGTTCACCATTTTCACAGCATAGAACTCAGTCTTGTAAGCACACAATATTTTTGCAAGGTTTTAATATATACTCCATTTCAAGGACTGAAACCACTATATAACGTGACAGAAGGCTCTCCTCTTTGTATATTACCAAGAATTTACTTGTCACCGATGGCAGGGCCACTCATAGTAGTTGAAGCACTAATAGAACACACCTATGTCAGTCTGCATTTTACAGCTGTTACATTCAGGATAAACCTAAATTTCTGTGCTAGCACTTGACCACTTTATTGTGGCTCTGTGAGTCGAGGCTGAACACCTATATACTGAGATTTATATTATTTTTATTGAGTTATTTTCATAATAATGTTTTTTTAATTTATCATATGACATTGTATTGATTTTTTAAAAAAAATCAATGAGGAGTTTTTCTATGTAGAGCTTGATTATCTTATTTATGGATTTAATTTCAGAGAAGTACAGTGGATCTTAACATATTATTAGCTCTAAAAAGGGAACATTAAGTCCTATAAGATTGATAGAAAGCTCATATAGGCTATCATTGCTGCTTTTGACTCTAGAAAGTCAAAGGTCAGAAACAGGAAAGGGATGCAAGATATAGAAAAGTCTAGAGCTGACTCCCCAGCTATACAGTGAAGCTATGCATCGCCCTGTCCTCTCTGTTCTCTCCCACCCAACACACCCCTCATCCAGATGGTAAATGTTAGCCATCAGCCACTTCATCTCCAAATTTAGATAGAAAGAATTTACAGCTGTGTTTGAGTGGAACCAAACAAGCAGTGGGCAAATTATCTTGAAACAAGGGTCCTTAGATAGAAATCACTGAACTAAATTCCTCCAACATTAAAAATATGCATATGGAACCATAACATCTCCTGGAACAGTCAAGAACTGTATATACCTAACTTAAGAAAATAAGTCATTACTAAACACCAGGTATTCCTTAATTACATATAAAACACAAGAAAGCTATTTTGTGTGTATTGCTTTAATATACAAAATTAGCATCAGTGAAGAAAATCGTAGCAATTTAAATTTTTAAAAAATAGACTGGTAGAAACTTAACCTACTGCAAGAAACATCCTTTGCACATTATCTATTCCACTTACAAATCTTTGAAAATGGCTCTAATGTCACATTCTTCACCTGCCAAAGAATTTGGTTCTCTTGTCTCTCTAGCACCGTATCCTTTAATCAATTGACCAGAAGTGATAGTTGTTTCAGAATTCATCTCTAGCAGTTTGGCCCTTAGACCCAATATGAACCTGCCAGAGCAATATTATCTCTCCCGTATATTCACACACAGAGTTCTACTCACATTCCTAATGCATTTCCCATTGGGATTCTGGGTTCATAGGCTGCTTTCCTAGAATGAGTCAGCCCTGAGAACGATGAGACATTCTAGACAACTTTATTTATTTTACTGTAAGTTTACATGCTATTCCAAAGCTACCTGGGTTCCTGAGATTTTTGAGGATTTTAGACTTGGCAGTAATTAATGATTTCAGTCTCTGCTAGTAAAGGTCATAAAATAGAAAAAAAAAAAGTTTGGCTCAGAAAAAAACTTGGAAAAACACAGTAAGAGGCCTGAATGACAAAGAACTTGTATAGATTGCTCTGAAGCAATGGAGTGACCATAAAATTTATCATCCAAACCAGGGACAATTTTAAGAATGGGAAGAAGTGCTATTAATAATTATACCAGAACAACAGGTGGATATCTGGGCAGTCCTGGACAAACTAAGACATATGATCATGCTACATAAAGTAGGAAAGAAAAAAAAAAGGAGAGAAATAAGAGATTTCCTAAATGGAAAAGAATCGAATATGAAATAAACTCCTGATTCCTCAATGAATTTTCCCATTTTTGATAACTAAACAAAGGATGAGCTCTTTACTTCCAATGTCAATGGGCTGCCCAGGTGGTGCTAGTGGTAAAGAACCTGCCAGCCAATGCCGGAGACATAAGAGCCGTGGGTTCAGTCCCTGGGTCAGGAAGATCCCCTGGAGGAGGGCGTGGCAACCCACCCCACTATTCCTGCCTGGAGAATCCCATGGATAGAGGAGCCTGGCGAGCTACAGTCCATGGGGTCACAAAGAGTCTCACGGGACTGAAGTGACTTGCCATGCATGCACGCACCATGCTAATACTTTGAAGTTCCTCTGATTCTGATTATTGGTGTTTACTGTTATCACTTGCATGAACTCTCTGTGTTTCTCTAGCATTGGTCCATCAATCATTGACATTAGACCCACTCAGGCTGTTTGTTAAAATGCAAGTTCACGGACCCTAACCTGTATCTTGGCCATAGAGATTGAAAATCTGCATTTTAAAAGCATTCCTAAATGATTCTTATGTACATGGAAGTTTCATACCTGCAGTGTGTTAAGAGTTTTGTGGTTGCAGGAGACAAATTCAATACAAACAGACCTAAGCCTAGATGGAATTTCTGTTTGTGGAATTAAAAAAGGAGATGGGATATTTTGCCTTCTGGGGTGGTTTGAATTAGGGATCAAATGATAATACCTTGCACTCTGCTTTCTATGGATTAGCTTGATTCTTGGGATCCACATCCAGGTCCCCAACAGCTTCCAACTTGTCACTGAAACATCCTAAAGAACATACAAATGTGTCCTAGACATCATTCTCTCATTGGTCTAAATTTAATCAGGTGCCCAATTCTGAGCCAAATGTAGTGACCTTGGAAATAACTTATACTGATTTGTCATGAACCTGGGTCCAATTCCCAACCAAGCCAGTGGAAATGGAGCCTAGCCCCAAACTCAAGGACTGAGAGAAGGGGATAAGTGGGTCCTTTAAAGAAAATAGAGGTGCTGTTACTGGAAAGAAAACAGGAAACAGACAACAAAAACAACTGATATTCATTGCCACTGACTTATACTGACTCTAACTCCAAATGACAGTTTACAGCTGCCAACTTGTTCTCTACATCTGTGAGTAGTCTGCTTCTTTTTTGTTATGTTCACTAGTCTCTTGTATTTTTTGGATTCCACATATAAGTGATATCATACAGTATTTGTCTTTCTGTCTAACTTGTTTCACTTAGCATAATGCCAAGTCTATCCATGTTGCTGCAGATGGCAAAATTTTCATCCTTTCTTTATGGCTGAGTGGGTATTCCATTATATTCCGTTCCCCGTATACCACATGATCTTTATCTATTCATCTGTTGATGCATATTCTTTCTAGTTTTGATTCAAATTCTGGCAAATCAAAGACGGCATGCTACTTCCAATTCTTCCACAGCAATTATTGAACATTGGCAATGTGCCAAGTTCAGCACTAGGCCCAAGAAGCATAAGGATGAATAAGCTTAATTCTTGATCAAAGGCATTAACAGTGTAGTCCAGTAGATCAACACACTAACAAGTCATCTTGATACAGTGTGAAGGCATATTCAGGGTCAAAATATGTGCTCTAACTGGTCACTGGCAATTTGACTAAGTATCTGTCCTGTATCAGACTGGTTTCAAATAGGAAAAGGAGTACGTCAAGGCTGTACATTGTCACCCTGCTTATTTAACTTACATGCAGAGTACATCATGAGAAACGCTGGATGGAAGAAACACAAGCTGGAATCAAGATTGCCGAGAGAAATACCAATAACCTCAGATATGCAGATGACACCACCCTTACGGCAGAAAGTGAAGAGGAACCAGAAAGCCTCTTGATGAAAGTGAAAGTGGAGAGTGAAAAAGTGGGCTTAAAGCTCAACATTCAGAAAACGAAGATCATGGCATCTGGTCCCATCACTTCATGGCAAATAGATGGGGAAACAGTGGAAACAGTGGCAGACTTTATTTTTTGGTGCTCCATCAAAATCACTGCAGATGGTGACTGCAGCCATGAAATTAAAAGACACTTACTCCTTGGAAAGAGGGTTATGACCAATCTAGATAGCATATTGAAAAGCAGAGACATTACTTTGCCAACAAAGATCCGTCTAGTCAAGGCTATGGTTTTTCCTGTGGTCATGTATGGATGTGAGAGTTGGACTGTGAAGAAGGCTGAGAGCCGAAGAATTGATACTTTTGAACTGTGGTGTTGGAGAAGACTCTTGAGAGTCCCTTGGACTGCAAGGAGATCCAACCAATCCATTCTAAAGGAGATCAGCCCTGGGATTTCTTTGGAAGGAATAATGCCAAAGCTGAAACTCCAGTACTTTGGCCACCTCATGCGAAGAGTTGACTCACTGGAAAAGACTCTGATGCTGGGAGGGATTGGGGGCAGGAGGAGAAGGGAACAATAGAGGATAAGATGGCTGGATGGCATCACTGACTCAATGCAGGTGAGTCTGAGTGAACTCTGGGAGTTGGTGATGGACAGGGAGGCCTGGCGTGCTGCAATTTATGGGGTTGCAAAGTCACACACGACTGAGCGACTGAACTGAACTGAACTGAACTGATCTGTCCTGTTGGTCAGGACCAGAAAACAATATCAATATCTCCAAGGTAACTGTCCAGACACTCAGAAGAAAGAGGGTTCTACCTGTGGGGGATGGGAGAGGGTTGGACCAGGGTAGAGAACTTGTTAGGTCATGTGTTGCCACAGTGAACAGTTTTGTCTTAGTGAAAAAACACTGAGGCAATCCAACCTTGTGGTCAGGTATTAGATTACTTCCTCTTTTGCAGTTTGCGAAACATTCAACAGAGCCAGTGTCCCCAAGAAAAAGGTAAACATCCTTTGATTTCCTTTATTTTCTTTCCTTTTTATTTATCTATTTTTGAGAACTATAAGTACCATGAAGATCATAGGAGACTATATATTTGAAGGAAATCAATCCATTAATGTATTTCTTGCTGTTGTCTTTTAAAGGCAACTTAAAATAAGAAAGCGTGTGAAAACCAGAGATTAAGAATACCAGAAATTGTATGTTAGACCTGACACTCAGAGTGGTTGGGGTCTAGACACTTCTCTGATTTTCCTTTCCTCACACGTACATGAGAATCTTAAGTCTACTTCACGGAGTTGTAATGAGGATTAAATTAGAAGGAAGCAGCCTTACATGTTTTCCAAATGATAATTGATACACAAATGCCAGATGTTTCTAAATGTTACTTTCTCACCTTTCATGCGGACCCTTATATCTGATCACTGTCATCCCTGGGGGTTCTCCAGTTCCCTGTCTGTGATTCTATGAAAACACACATTTTCTGAAGACTCACTCTGCTTCAAGTCCTCTATTTGCTGCTGGAGATCATGGAGATGAGTAAGGCACTGTTCTTGCTGCCAAGAATGCAAGCTTTTATTAAGACTTTATTACAGGCCTTTCACTAACTAATCAGTCTCTCTCTATCTTCCTCCTCTACAAACTCCCCACCCCTCAGTTTGTCAGTCTGTTTCTTGTCTCTCTCCAACTCTCCCTTTAAAAATTACTCCCATGACAATTAGAAGGGCAAGAAGTAGTATGTAAATTCTAAAAAGACACAGTAGTAACAAAGGCAGTTTGAGAACATCAGTTTTAAGAAAATCTAATGTAGGACTTCCCTGGTGGTTCAGTGGTTAAGAGTTTGCCTGCCAGTGCAGAGTATGTGGATTCCATCCCTGGTCTGGGAAGATTCCATATGTTGTGGGGAAACTAAGCCATGCACCACAGCCACTGAGCCTGCACTCGAGAGCCCAGGAGGCACAGCTGCTGAAGCCGAAGCACCTCGAGCCTGTTCTCTGCAACAAGAGCAGGCACCCAATGAGAAGCCCGCTCACAACAACTAGAAAGCAGCCCCCACTTGCTGCAACTAGAGAAAAGCCCAAGCTGCAATGAAGACCCAGCACAGCCAAAAATAAATAAATTTTTAAAAATGATTGACTATGTTTTTGACAGAATCTACAGCCAAAGAGGTACTGGCTTGGTATCAAAGACATAACAATTCAGGATTTAGAGGACTTCTCCCACTTTCCTACTCCTAGGAACAGAAAGTGGGCTGAGAAAGTTGCTCTGTTCCCAAAAATAGGCATATTCCCTAATCTTCAGAGGTAGTCAAGGAGAGTAAGGAAAAGGAGTGACTTACTTTCCAGGGGGTAAAACCAAGAGCCACAGATAACTGCCTGGGTTGCCACACCTCAGGAGTAGAACTAGGGTCTTATCAGGAGCATCTTCCATTTGCTGGGTGTAGGGCTCTTTCAGTGTCTGACCATTCAGTTATAGAATTTCTATGGAATAGCCATTGCTGTGTGTCTGCCATTAATCCCCTTTCTAAAGGGGAAAGTTTAGGGGGGAAATATCCTGTTCTTCTTCCAGTATTGAATGTTGGGTGTAGGGGGCAAGATGGTTCAGAGATCTCCATATAAAAAGGAACCAATATAGAAATATTAGAAGATTCTAGACTTGAAATCTGTGGTCATGATTGAATGGGATTTGGGGGTGTTCTCTGTGGAGACACATCCTCTCCGCATTTTTGAAAGTTAGAGAGGAGGTAAATATTTGTGACCGAGGTGGAAGGCTGTAAATTACACAATCATTTCAAGCTAGTCCCTTTCTTCCCTACATACATCTACTCCAGTCTGCATTCATCGCCTTGTGACTTGCGGTGCTTTCCGTGGAGACGTGTACTTGCCCCACTGACACTGAGGCTGACTGCATGATCTGCTTTAACCAATAAAATACAAGTGTAAATTTCAAGTGCCAACTCAAGACATGTCCTCCCCACCCCACCCGCAGGGGCTGATCCACCAGCCTGGTTCCTGGAATAAAGGCCTGAGGGGCAGAGCTACAGCCAACTTGCAGCCGACATAGGGCAAGATGTGTTGGTCAGATTCAAGCTAAGAAGCAGAATCATCAGGAACGATGGAAAGTATGAGTTTTTAAAAAATAAGCATTGAATCTTAGACAATTTTATTTTATTTTTGCAGATATGATTATTATTACTGTTTAAGAAACTTGCTTTTAGAAGAGAATTTTATTTTGGTGACAATACAAAGTCTGTGAAAATGCAAGGTACTTGAATATATTGAAAAAAAATCTGTTGCCCTTGTTTACCACTAATCACACAGTTGGCTGGTCGAAAGATGTGAGTTACTGAAATGAACAGTGTAAACATGTGTGATCGATCATCCACACAATAGGAAGAAAAATTGGGCTCCTTACCATTTGCTTATAAAGATGCTACAAGGAAATGTATGGTTATTGGAGGAGGTCATGGACAGAATGTGACCAAAGGGTGACCTGTGGGCTGGATCCAGCCAGTGGAAGGTTACTCACCCTTCCTACCCCCAAACCCCCACCCTCTGTCTTTGGAATATTTGTTCTGCCCACTGTTCCTGCCAAGCAAGTCACTTTCAGTGATGCAGCTTTGAGAGAGTAAGTTGTTATTGGGACAACCTGGACTGAATACATGACTAAATCCGGTTAAAACATCTATATAAACTTTGGAGATTCAGTCGGGTACAGAGATCTACTCATCTTGTGATACTCAAGACAAGTCTTGGAGGTAGGTTCCATTGTTTATTCAGCGTGCCAACTACCAGTCTGGAGTTCTCTGCCTCCTTCTTTGGTGTGTCCTTGCTTTCTGTGCATGGGGGCCAGGTTGTAAACCAAGAGTGTGGTCCAGACAATCTGAGATTATGTTAGGTATACATGTTCTGTTTATACAGTTTCTTTGCGTTCAGTTTTTGAGGGAGAAGGGAACAATTTTAGACACTAGTAAGAAAGTTTCAGTTTATTTTTTTTGTTGTTGCAGGGATGCTGAGCCGGAAGTTATAAGGGGATTGGTCTGGATTAAACAGTTGCCAGGAAGTAGGGTGAGTGGGGACCACTGGAATCCCTGGAGAACCAGCTGGAACATGACTCCATCTATCACTAAAACCCACATTGGCCTCCTCCCATCTCTAAGCCTCCAACTTCATTGCCATTATTACCCTGCTATAGAGCCACTCTCACTCCTGGACCAGGATTTGGGAAGCTGAAGGAAGCCATCCCTCAGGGATCAGAGCTTTGGGTCCAGTCCATTCAGTGAACCAGTAGGTAGGTCTGTGAAATTTTGCATGGGCAACAATGAGGCCTGAGCCACACGGACCTTCCGAGGAATACCATGTATCCTGCTGAATCCTCACCTTCCAACTCTTGTACTAATTGCAATTCTGGCCCATCCTAGCTAGGGACATACAGAGAAAGAATTCTGAGACATATGGTCAGTTTAACCATATTGACACATAAAGCCACATTGTGGGACAATACGTGATAATTATTACAAGCTACTAAGATTTGGGCTTTGACTTTTACTATGTATGCTCAGTCGCTCCATTGTGTCCAACTCTTTGAGACCCCATGGACTATAACCCACCACTATAACCCACCATTCTCCAGGCAAGAGTACTGCAGTGGGTTGCCATTTCCTACTCTAGGTGATCTTCCCAACCCAGGGATCAAACCGGCATCTCTTGTGTCTCCTGCATTGGTAGGTGGATTCTTTACCACTGTGCCACCTGGAAAGCTATAGTTCTGCCCTGAGAAAGAACTATTTGCATCTAAAAGATCAGTAGGAGAGACAGTGGCTGGGGAAGGAGATGGCCAGGGCAAAGGAAATAGCGTGTTCAAAGAGTTTGAGGTGGGACTAAGCTGGAGAACCTGAAAAAACAAAAAGCCACCCTGATTGAATTCTAGAAAGATGGGGTGTGGTGAGGGAAAGAGAGGCTGGAAAATAGGCAGTACTGGACCTCCCAGGACCTTGGAGATACTGGAAGGGACTTTGAACTTGATCTGAGAGAGGAGCAATGGCAAGCCACTGAAGAATTTGATCAGAGAAACAATGTAATCAGACAGCTACGTTGCAGAGCTCATGCTGGCTGTGGCTTAGAGCAGCAGTCCCCAGCCTTTTTGGCACCAGGGACTGGTTTCGTGGAAGAAAGCTTTTCCGCATATAACGGTGGGGTGGGGGGTGTTTTTCAGATGATTCAAGCGCATTGCATTTATTGTGCACTTCATTTCTATTATTATTACGTCAGCTCCAGCCTCAGATCATCAGGCATTACATCCCAAAGGTTGGGGTCCTGGATTTGGGGAATGTATTCGGAAAAGGCAGGTGACAGAAAGTTGGTACTGAAGTCCAGATGAGAGAAGGTGGCCTCTGGAGTGCCAGAACTGACAGTGGAGATGGAGAGAGTGTCATTCAAGGGCTACAGAGGGAATACTGTTGACTGCTCCTAGTCTCCTGACCTGAGCAGTTGAATGGAAGGTGATGCCATTCAATGAGACACAGAAATCCAGAGGCAGGTGAGGCTTAGGTAGGAAGGGAAATCACGAGTACTGGAAGGAGTTAAGCAAGCATGCAGGCATGTTTATTTATTGCTTGTAGTATTTTAAAATTAATTAATTCATGACATGCACCAAGTAATATTAGCACTTCCCAAAGTGTACTCACTAGCATCCTGCTCATCAAAAAACAGTGTATGAACTACAGTGTTTTCACCAGGAGCTGGTTGTGTGTGTGTGTGCTTAGTCGTTCATTCATGTCCGACTCTTTGCTCACAAAGCTCTTTTGTCAGTGGTGATTCTCCAGGCAAGAATACTAGAGTGGGTTGCCATGCCCTTCTCCAGGGCATCTTCCCAACACAGGAATCAAACTCAGGTCTCCCACATTGCAGGCAGGTTCTTCACTGTCTGAACCACCAGCGAAGACCAGGAACTACTTACAAATACAGAATCTCTGTTGCTACTTTAGACCTACTCACTTCTACAAAATCCCCAAGTGATTCACAGTGCATTAAAGTTTCTGAGACACAGACTTAGCACCAAGTTTTATGAGATGTTATGTGACCAAAAGGTTTCCAAGGAATATTATTTTCATAAATGATGAAAACAGGTGTCTTTTGAGTAGTTTCAAAGCCTATATTGCTTAAAGAATTTATAATGATTTCTATTTTGAAAACTTATTTTTTCTAGAAGCTTTTTTAAAACTACTTTTAAAAAATCACTTTACAATCATACTGAGGCATGACTGACATAGAAAAAAGCTGAACATATTTAATGTACACAATCTAAGTTCAGAGATAAATATACACCCACGAAACCACCACTAAAATCAATGCCAATAAATAATATCCATCACCTTCAAAATTTTCCTCCTGCTCTGTCTATCCACTATCTATCTATCAATCTATCATCTGTTTTGTGATAGGTCACTTAACATAAGATCTGTGTTCTTAGCAAGTTTTTAAGTATGTAATGCAATATTGTTAACTGCAGGTATTATGCTGTTCAGTAGATCTCTAGGACTTGTTTATCTTTGCATAAACTTTGCATCTTTTGACAAACACTCCCCTGTTTTCTCCTCCTCCCAGTCCCGGGAAACCACCATTCCACTTTTATAAAGCTTACTGACCTGGTTGTTGGCTGCATTCTTGGCTCAAGACCTCAGGACAACTTTTGAGACAACTTTCAGATCCTTGCCAGGCTTGCTTCTCTAACATGACAGCTTGCTCCATCCAAGTATGTAAGACAAAGTGGTAAGACAGATGCCTCCAACTTTCGTAACCTAATCATAGTAGTGGCAACCCATCACTTTTGTCTTGTTCTATTTAGAAGAGGCAGATTATTAGCCTCAGCCTCCACTGAAGAGGAGGGGATTTTGCAAAGGATTCTTAGGGGTCAGCTTTGAAAGCTGCTGACCACGGACTAGATGGGCTTGCCTCCTAATAGCTTCTCCTGCCTGGGGGTGTTCTACAGAAGACTCTGCTTTTGGCATAACCTCAGGGGGAAAGGAAACCCCCAAGAAAGAACGAGATGAACTTTTCTGCAGCCTGGTGACTGGTGCCTCAGAAGGGGAAGCTGATTTATAGAAAACAAACAAGGAATCCATCCCGGACATCTGAGCTGAGGACTCACTTAATTCTTATTTTTTTAAACCTCATTTAATGTTCCAGGCCATCCTGTAACATATATATTATTACATTTATAAAGGTAATGAGAAAGTTACAACTCAGAGGTTAAGTCATAAACTGGGGACATAGCTAGTATGGCAGACAGAGTTTATATCTCTGTCTGTGTGACTCTCCATTACCCTATGCAACTCAGTATTGATGGAAGGTCTATTTCTTTTATCACTGACAACTGCAGGCTTTGTAGGGACCCTACAATAGCATCTGGTGCTTCCCTAGTAGTTCTGATGGTAAAGAATCTGCCTGCAGGTCAGGAGACCTGGGTTCAATCCCTGGGCCAGGAAAATCCCCTGAAGAAGGGAATGGCAACTCACTCCAGTATTCTTGCCTGGAGAATTCCATGGACAGAGGAGCCTGGTGGGCTACAGTCCATGGAGTTGCAGAGAGTTAGACATGACTGAGTGATTAACACTTTCATTTACACTAGCATAAAGAAGTTTCATAATAGCTGAAGAGTTTTCAGCTCTAGAAACATTTAAATACAAAATTTTAAAGGCCACTCACAGAGTTTCTTGAAAAGTCCAACCTTTGATGGGTAAACATATTGGCACTGCAGACATTTTCAGAAGATCAAGCTCTGGTATTTGATAGTCTTCTGAATTGAATAGCATCAATGCCTGGTCACCAATAACGATTTGGGCAAAGCATTACTATGCACTAAATGCATGCATACTAACTTGCTTCAGTTGTGCCCAACCCTTTGCAACCCTATGAGCTGTAGCCCATCAGGCTCCTCTGTCCTTGAGAGTCTCCAGGCAAGAATACTGGAGTGGGTTGCCATGCCCTGCTCCAGGGAATTTTCCCAACTGCGCCCTACTCATACTGAAAATGGCCAGAAGATGATAAGTGAGAGGTGCTACTTTCCTGAAAGTTTTTCTTTTGTTCTTGCAGCTGGGGTGATGAGTTGGCGCAGAAGAGCATCCCTGGTGTGCCCATGATGCGTCCAGCTGGTCTGATTCATCCCCCACTGCTGGGGTAGGAGACCGCTTTAATCTTCACCATGTTCCTCAGCGTGAGCGCCACTGATGTGAGTCGCACAGGAAGTGTGACCTCATTGTGCCTCTCAGCCTCTGGTTACGCAGGCTGTTTTTAAAAGAAAACAAGAGCAGTTGTAGGCTGCTTTCCAGAGAACTACATGCCCTTCTATTCTCGGAAACAGCCAAAAGAACAAGTGGCTGCTGAAGACAAAAGTTCCCTGCAAAAGCCTGCACAGGGAGATGCCTGCAGCTATCTATTAGGAGGAGGGAAAGACGGGGTTTCCCTTTCTTAAAAGACTTTTGCACCTGTTGATATGCTGTCATTATTTTCAGCTGAAGACCTGCTAAGTCCTGGATCTCTCTGCTGACTCTCAACCACAGGAAGCATCAAATTTCAGTAACTATTTTGTCATTTATCAATTAGAAGAAGAGGTTGGGAACTTTCTTTGGAAGAAAGACAGACACATGGGCAAACTGCTTTTCAGGACAGATGAGTTGCTTTCGTAGAACTGATAGATGGGGTCTGTTTTCTTGAAAAGTCTTAGAGCTGCACCGGAAGTCTTTTTCAATGTTACTAATATTTGATTAACTGTTAGCTAACAGTAGCCTGTTGTATTTCCATTAATAAGATGTAGCAGTAAGACTTTACTTTCTGCTGTGCAACTTGTTGGCTTAGAATTGAACTTGATGACTGGGGGAAACTAACATAGGGTAACTTGGGCTGGACAAAAATGGAAAGGATTAGTGACATACTAATGTACAGTATTGTAGAGCAAACAGTATTATTTTATATTCCAAACCATTGAAATCTATGCATATGCATTGATTTAGAGATCTTTCAGGGAATTGCAGAAAGTTCTCCTGATTTCTCTTAAGGTCCCTATAAGGCAGGATCTATATTGTCTGGCAGGTTTTGCATCTAGTTTATTGAAAGAATCAATTTGAATCTATAGAATTATTCGGGTTTGCTTTAATTGTGTGACAGCTACAGAAACAATCTATTAGTAGTTACCACATTTGAAAAAATGTGGATAGAGATGATGACCAGAAAAGAATTTTGACTTACCTTACTATGCTGCTAGGATAATAATGTATACACAATTGAATGATCAGTGGAAAGCAGATCCATACAATGAGGGGTAAGTGATGAAAGTTTACATAATATACACACTTCTATATGTGTTTAATTTGTAACTGAGAAAGTAAATTACATGTTCATAAAAAGTGAGTTTTGAAATCTGCCCAGCAATATACTATTTTTAGTGCAATGCTTCTTATGCTACTTGGAAATGTCCAGGCTGATAGTAATGATAGAGACCACCAGCCCTCTCTGTAGCTACCTGTCAGTGGTTTGAGGTGTTAGGCAAAAGACGGTCCCCAATCTTCTAGCATTATTTGAACTTGATAATGAGCTTGAAGTGTGTTGGATGATAAAAATACAAATACATCTATTTAGAGAATTCTAAAACCATTTTTTTTTCAGATTTCTTGACCAAATAATTAATTTTCATTATTTTATTTTGAATACAGGTCAACCTTTGTAAGTTTTGCTTTCCCAAATAAAATGTTATCTTTATTTACAGAAAAAGACTATTTAGATGCACTGAGTGAGACAATGGAAAATGAAATATAAAATCATCAAGGCAGACACAAACTCAGTGGTCCTTCAACTCTGCCTTCAATTCCATTTATCTCTGTATTCTTTCAGTAAACAAATCTGACTAGTGCAATGAGTAGATGCCATCTGTTTTGGCATCATCCTTCTATTTTTAATACATAATCCACCCTTTTTTTCCTTTAATGTCTTGTGCAGAAAATCTGTGAAGTTTGAACAAGCAGCCGTCCCAAGATGTACCAAATATCTCAACTGATGTCAACACCAGTAGCAAGTAAATGTAAGAGAACTGCTCTACGCAATTATCTTTTGAACGATTAGATTCCTTTTAGCAATTTCCCTGCTTTGATTTTGCTGATACTCATACCATTAACCATCTGTCAGTAGCTTGTGCTTCTTAAATGCCAGCGTTCACTTTGGCAATGATTTTGACTTCATTTCTTTCCTTGAGAGAAATGTGATATTTTTCCTTTTAGTAGGAAAAAAAATCACTTTTTAAAAAATGTCTGTGCATAAACGTGAAAGGAGATTGTTTATCAGCTACTATTAAGATGCAAAACGGTTTGTCTATAAAAAAAATACTGAATGATTTTGATAGCTACTTACAGAAAATATGGGCGTTGTTAAAACGGTAGTGGTTTCAAATTTCTTCCTTCCTCTTGTCATTTGCTTTTTCCCCAAACCCTGCTTCTAACCCTCCCTCACACACCTACAATTTTCTTCTTCAAATCAGCCAACTCAATCTGAAAGTCTAAGCTCCTTTCTTTGTCTTAGATATTAATTATCAGTAACGGAACCAAGTTTCACTGAGGCTGTCTATTATAAGTATTCACACCATTTCTATACAATATAAAATGCTGCAATAGCATTTAGAATATTAATCAACTGCAACTTTTCACAACTGAAATCTGTTGCCAGCCCTTTGGTTAAACTGGAATGAATGAATGCATGCTCTTTTTTAGAAAATTAAGAATATTCACAGGTGTCATACATTGGAAAATCATTTATAGAAAACAGAAATTTTTTTCCTCCAACCTAATAGAAGTGCCTTCAGACGCACTAATGAGAGAGAATCTAGGCAGATGATTGAATTCCTCAAATGACTGCATAAGCTAAACTAACCAGCACGTTGGGTAATTGATTTGGGTTTTCGACAGCTTCCCACAAGACATTTTCTTCCTCTTTTTCATGAGTCAGTTTGATGCTAATGGTTTATTATTTTTGTTGTTGTTCAGTTGGTAAGTCATGTCTGACTCTGCAACCTCACAGCCTGTAGCCCCCCAGGCTCCTCTATTCCTGAGATTTTCCAGGCAAGAATACTGGAGTGGGTTACCATTTCCTTCTCCAGGGGATCGTCTCAACCCAGGGACTGAACCCGGAGTTTCCTGCATTGGTAGGTGGATTCTTTACTGCTGAGTCACTAGCGAAGCCTAGTTTATTATTGCCTCGTCCAAACTAAGGAGTCTCTCAAGGAGTGTTGAAGGAGAGATGAGACAGAATATAGAAACCCCTGGATTAGGTCTTGCTCCGGTAGAGTCCTGAAAATGAGTTATGTTAGTCATGAGTCACTGGAGGGTTGCACCTGCTGATATCTGCCAAGGCTGGGACATCAGCTAGTCACACCCTCCACTGTGTGCAATCATGCATGTTGATGCAGTGTGATAAATTTGTATTTCTCTCTCATTTGCTTACACAGATTCTTCCCAGTCGGAGAAAGAATGTGCTGTAGAGCCGTCTCCCCCATGTATTCTCCCAAGGTATTCTAGGGGACTTTTCTCATGAAACATCAGTCAGATTTTTTCCTGTATGCATTATTTTGTTGTATTCTTGACTTGGTGATCCAGCAGCTAAGACTCTGTGCTTCCAATGCAGGGGGCCCAGGTTACATCCATGGTGGGGGAACTAGATACCATATGCCACAACTGAAAGATCCTGCATATGGCCAAGCCAAAAAAAAAAAAAACCTCTTAAAAAAATATTTGTGTCTTTATTTGGCTGAATCAGGTCTTAGTCGCAGCTGCCAGATCTTTCCTTGCGGTGGTCAGACTCTCTATTGCAGCACGCAGGCTTAGTTGCTCTGTGTAGCATGTGGGATCTTAGTTCCCCAACCAGGGATGGAACCCATACACCTTGCCTCACAAGGCAGATTTTTTTGTTCTTTTTTGCAAAGCAGATTCTTAACCATTGGACCACAGAGAAACCCCCCCAAAAGATCTCTTTGACTGCATTTTCTCCTGTAACACATTAGTGTCTGGTGGCTGTGTAGTTGCCATTTCCCTATTACAGTGACAAGAGTGAGGATGTAGCGGTTGGAGGGCTCTTCAAAGAAAGGGTGGGGCGTGAAAGATGCTCTGAGCTTCCAGCATCCCAGGTAGGCTGTTTTGCAATTTCTTCCATCCAAAAAAATGGATCATGTCAAGGACGGGGTGGAGGGGGCATCATATGTCAAAGAAACCAATTCACCCTAAGTTTTCATCAAAGTGTTTGAAACAGAAGGAAGCACTAAATGTGCTGTAGTTCAGTGGTCTCACAGGTGAAGAGATGAAGCTCAGAAGATTAAGAGAGACACCATCAGAATTGCAGAAGTAGTTGGTCATCAGGAAGGCAAAGAGGTGGTTTTCCTCCACAGTGACTACATGTGTGGTTTGTGTGTGCCTGGATTAACCAGATATAGGCTGAAAGGGCTTAATCGTCCCCCTGTAGCTCTGTCTGTGATTTCCTCAATGGTGACAGTCCCTTTGAGGGTTGCTCCGGAGATCCCCTGATGGGCTCCCCGTTCACCTGTCGACGAAGTCCCAGACTTCTCACCAACGGCTACTACATCTGGACAGAAGACAGTTTTCTCTGCGACGAAGACGGCAACATAACCCTGAGCCCCTCCCAGACCAGGGTTCTCTACAAGGAGAACTTAGTCAGGTAAGTAGAGGAGGTTAGGTCAAAGGATCAGCACTCCAGCCCATCTGTCAATTATTCATTCATTCACTCATTGGGTCATTCAACATTGTTTATAAGCAGCCTATTTCTGCTGCAGATCATGGGAGTACACGGGCTCATAAGAAGCAGGGGTGGCTGACACATGAAAACGAACAAAATTTAAGAACTGGGCTGTCCTTGGTGGTCCAGTGATTAAGACTCCATGGCAGGGAGTTCAGACTTGCTCTCTGGCCGGGGAACTAAGATCTTACATGCTGTAATATGTGATAAAAAAATAAAGAAAACTTTTTTTTGGGGGGGGATTTAAAGTAATGAAGATGGGCTTCCCTGGTAGCTCAGTGGTAAAGAATCCGCCTGCCAATGCAGGAGACATGGGTTCGATATCTGATCCTAGGAGATCCCACATGCAACTAGGTTCAAGTGGCACAACTATTAAGCCTGTGCTTTAGAGCCTGGGAGCTGCAACTACTGAGCCTATGGGCCCTAGAGGCCATGCTCTGAAACAAGAGAAGCCACCACAATGAGAAGCCCGTGCACAGCAACTAGAGAAATGCCCGCACAGCAACGAAGACCCCGCACAACCAAAAATAAATTAATTAATTAAAAGAATGAACTAGTTTTTTTAAAAAAGCAATAGAACTGCTGGGATAGAAGCCTGGATGGAGGGTAGCAGAAGGGAGAAGGAAGGGAGGCCCATTTTCTTTGGCAGGAGAGATTAAAATGAGCTTCCTTGAGAAGAAGATGATTGATTTGATGTTAATTAAGACAGATGTAGGAAAGAGCACTTCCTGAGAGAGGGTACAGGTATGGAGCCCCGAGAGACCCTGATACAGTGTGAGGAATGGCAAGTCGTTTGGAAGAAATACAGATTATGGTGGAAAGACTGCTCTCCACGAGAGGAGACTAAACCCAGAAGCAGGGCTGGATGGAGGGGGTTACGTTCCAGCTTGAAGAATCTGGGCTTTATTCTGTAGATTGACAGGAGCGCTTGACAAATTGTCAGATTCATCCTTAGCATGGTAACACTGCTTTTAAGGTAGAGGATGGATTGTTGGATTGTTGGGTATGGGGACACATGGAGAACCAAAATCTTTGGAAATGCAAACCCAATCAGGTCACCACCATCTGCTTCTCCTTGCCATACTTCAGAGCCCTTTATGTTAAATTCTAACTCCTTCACATAACAGTCAAGGTTATTATCGGACCTCTTTTTACCTAGCATGACTCAATATGAGACTATTTGTTTGTTTATCCCAGAAAAGCCTTCCTTGTCTCCAGAGCAGCCCTAGTTGACACTGTCAGAACACACATGCACACAGCACCGTCACCAAGGGCAGAAACGATGGAGCCAGACTGCCTGGGTTTGCCTCCCAGCTATGTCAGCTACTAGCTGTATGACTTCAGACAAGTTATTTAACTTCTTTCTGCCTCAGTTTCCTGATCTGAGATATGGGGTAGCAGTAGTACCTACCTCACAGGGCTGTTCCAAGGATAATGTGAGTCACTGGACGTAAATCACTAAGAAAGACACCAAACACAGGATGAGGTCAATGAAAGTGTTCGCTATATCTGCATTACTTTTGTCTTTCGACCCGAGGTTTTGTCTCTTATCTCAATATCCTTGACATTGATGCAAGCACCTGGCACATACAGGAATTTAAGAAACTTCTCTGGAATTAATGGAGGAAAAACGATGAAATGAGCTTCATGGACCTAGGCGACAGACACGTGCCCCGTGTGTCTGCCTTTACGGAATTCTCTGCTTTGACCGTGAGTTGACTGCTATTGGTTATTCACCTTACTGCTTTCATTTCTCTCCAGAATATTTAGAAAGAAAAGGAGAATCCGCCGTTCTTTTTCTTCTCTCTTCGACCTCAGTGCCTCTGAATCCTGGCTGCATGGGAGCATCTTTGATGATGTTGACTCCTCCCCCAGTGAGGATGTCTGGTTGGAGGGGGTCAGGAGGCTGGAAACAAACCACTGCAAAGAAAATGGTGAGTTTGAACCTCTTTTTTCCATGGTGAGGTAGCATTTCCAAATGGGCAGTAGCAACCACATGGTTCTGGACCAATGTTAAATCCAGAGACAATAGTCATTTTGATATAAAGGATGAACCACCTTTTAAATAATCACCTAAAGTCCTCTCCACACTGCTTATGTGATCCAAATGTATTTATCTGCATCTCATGCAAAATAAGCCTAATTTAAATGTGCAAATTATTAAGCTGATAATACCTGGAACATATCTGCACATTTCCAATGGATCTTTTCTGTACAGGACATGGGTAGACAAAGGATACTGGAATCAGAATTCAAGTCTTAGTTTGGGCACACTGTGATAGTTACTTAACTTTGCTAAGTCTCAATTTCCTCATTTTAAAAATAAGATATGTATACATAGTGTAACACATATACATACTCTTATCAAAATTTATGCTATATGTATAATTATATATATAATATACACATATTATATAGTACACATTATGTGATATTAATATATCTAAATATGTATGTATAGATACATATATAAATATAGTGATAGGAACTCAAAGCACATCTTTTTTCTGATGGTTATATATTTTTATTTAATCAAGAAAATATAATAAAATGGTTACATACACATACAAGTATTTTTAATACTAATTCACACCATATACAAAACCCAATCTGGGGTGGATATTAGACCTAAATGCGAAAACAGGGCCTATAAATCTTCTTGAAGAAAACTTAGGACACTATCATCACAACCTTTCCCAAGCAGACCTTTTTTTGGATAGGACCCAGAAAGCACTAATTAGAAAAGGGGAGAAGAAAAGTAAGATAAAATGATTTTCTGAAGACCCAGTTCAGAAAATGAATACAGACAAAAACCATTTTACACAGCATATTAAAGAGTGGCAATGAATTGAGAGAGTAGCATTGACACTTACACACTACCTTGTGTTAAAAAAATAGGAATGGCTAGTAGGAAGCTGCTGTATAACACAAGGAGCTCAGCTCGCTGCTCTGTGATGATCTAGATGAGGGGAGTGGGCAGGTGAGAGGAAGGCTCAGTTCAGTTCAGTCGCTCAGTCGTGTCCGACTCTTTGCGACCCCATGAATCGCAGCACGCCAGGTCTCCCTGTCCATCACCATCTCCCGGAGTTCACTCAGACTCACGTCCATCGAGTCAGTGATGCCATCCAGCCATCTCATCCTCTGTCGTCCCCTTCTCCTCCTGCCCCCAATCCCTCCCAGCATCAGGGTCTTTTCCAATGAGTCAACTCTTCGCATCAGGTGGCCAAAGTACTGAAGTTTCAGCTTTAGCATCATTCCTTCCTAAGAACACCCAGGCCTGATCTCCTTTAGGATGGACTGGTTGGATCTCCTTGCAGTCCAAGGGACTCTCAAGAGTCTTCTTCAACACCGCAGTTCAAAAGCATCAATTCTTCAGCACTCAGCTTTCTTCACAGTCCAACTATCACATCCATACATGACCACTGGAAAAACCATAGCCTTGACTAGACAGACCTTTGTTGGCAAAGTAATGTCTCTGCTTTTCAATATGCTATCTAGGTTGGTCATAACTTTTCTTTCAAGGAGTAAGTGTCTTTTAATTTCATGGCTGCAATCACCATCTGCAGTTATTTTGGAGCCCCCCAAAATAAAGTCTGCCGCTGTTTCCACTGTTTCCCCATCTATTTGCCCTGAAGTGATGGGACCAGATGCCATGATCTTCGTTTTCTGAATGTTGAGCTTTAAGCCCACTTTTTCGCTCTCCACTTTCACTTTCCTCAAGAGGCTTTTTAGTTCCTCTTCACTTTCTGCCATAAGGGTGGTGTCATCTGCATATCTGAGATTATTGATATTTCTCCCAGCAATCTTGATTCCAGCTTGTGCTTCCTCCAGCCCAGCATTTTTCATGATGTACTCTGCATATAAGTTAAATAAGCAGGGTGACAGTATACAGCCTTGACATACTCCTTTTCCTATCTGGAACCAGTCTGTTGTTCCATGTCCAGTTCTAACTGTTGCTTCCTGACCTGCATACAGATTTCTCAAGAGGCAGGTCAGGTGGTCTGAAATTCCCATCTCTTTCAGAATTTTCCACAGTTTATTGTGATCCACACAGTCAAAGGCTTTGGCATAGTCAATAAAACAGAAGTAGATGTTTTTCCAGAACTCTCTTGCTTTTTCCATGATCCAGCAGATGTTGGCAATTTGATATCTGGTTCCTCTGTCTTTTCTAAAACCAACTTGAACATCTGGAAGTTCACGGTTCACGTATTGCTGAAGCCTGGCTTAGAGAATTTTGAGCATTACTTTGCTAGCATGTGAGATGAGTGCAATTGTGCGGTAGTTTGAGCATTCTTTGCTATTGCCTTTCTTTGGGATTGGAATGAAAACTGACCTTTTCCAGTCCTGTGGCCACTGCTGAGTTTTCCAAATTTGCTGGCATATTGAGTGCAGCACTTTCACAGCATCATCTTTCAGGATTTAAAATAGCTAAACTGGAATTCCATCACCTCCACTAGCTTTGTTCATAGTGATGCTTTCTAAGGCCCACTTGACTTCACATTCCAGGATGTCTGGCTCTAGGTGAGTGATCACACCATCATGATTATCTTGGCCGTGAAGATCTTTTTTGTACAATTCTTCTGTGTATTCTTGCCATCTCTTCTTAATATCTTCTGCTTCTGTTAGGTCCAGACCATTTCTGTCCTTTATCGAGCCCATCTTTGCATGAAATGTTCCCTTGGTATCTCTAATTTTCTTGACGAGATCTCTAGTCTTTCCCATTCTGTTGTTTTCCTCTATTTCTTTGCATTGATCACTGAGGAGGGCTTTCTTATTGCTCAGAGAAAAGGAATATATGTATACACATAGCTGATTCACTCTGCTGCACAGCAGTGGGAGCACAGAGCCCGAACCACTGGGAGTTACATTACTCTTTTAACAAAGAACAGGCTTGGAGCTTTCCCCTACAAAAGTATTTAGTGCAAATTAAATAAGGTCTCATGTTCACTGTACTTGTTCTTACATTTACTTTTTCTTTAGGACATTTAAATGAGTATTATAAAGTTTCCTTTAAAGTAAAAGACTAAGGTGAAACAATCTAAGAAAATTTTAAGTGGCTAGGAGTTAAGAAGGCTCTGGGAGGTGGCAAAAATCAGGTGAACTCTCCGTGGATGTTTAAAGTCTGGGAATCGCCACTCTAAAGGCATAGTCTCACATTTTTGGAAATTCACATGTGGTTTTTCCCATTGCTGCCTCTTCAAAATATGTCCAAACAATCCTAAAGCAATTGGATTGCAGCAGTGCTGCACGTGCATGAGGTATCTTGGTAAAACTCTCATGGTTTCCGAATGTCTTCTAAATATAACAAAATCAACTACCCCCACTCCCAATCAGTAATTAGTCAACCCGGGTGCACATGGGACTTTGAAAGCACTCATCTCTGCTGTCAACTGTAATCAAATCTTCCCCAGACTTCTTGTTTTCTGGATTTACCCAAAGCCCCCTGACTTTTATCAGCAATTCCTTTTTCTCTGGAAACATCGCCGAGTTAGAAGACTCGAGAGAAGAATTCAAAATTAAATTGTTTTGTCGTGTTCTCTCTGGGCAATGGATGCAATCAAAACTTACTTCCTCTGATTTTCTTTGCCTTAATTTTTCAGGCTAAAATGGGCTTTTTTTGTGGTGTTGGTGTTGTTGCCTATTTTGTTTATCCTCAGCTCACCCCTTCCACAGCTGCATCCAGACACCTTTCCTCATTAGCTGCAATTCATTCCCTAGCTCTGATGTTTCGTGGCTGCCCAGATCCAATGCTGCAATTTGGACTGCGTCCTCAGAGTCCATGAGTCATGCTGATAGAGGACCCAGGATCTAGACAGGGAGGACTCATCAGGGCTTCCAGCTCTATTTCTGCCAGTCCCAAGAAAGAAAGATACGATGACCTCAGACAAGGTACCCCCATCTGAGGTCTGCAGTTTTCTCTTGATCTAGTGCCTTCTCCATAAATGTCTTTGATGGCAACATCTGTACATGGCTTTGCGTTTCCCTCTATAGCAAGTGATAATGCCTATTTTGTATGTAAGGATAGGGAACTTGCTTGGAAGAATTAGATTCATCCTTTTAAAACAAAAGCAAAAAAAAAAATCAGAAGCCAACCACACAATTTAAATAAACCAAGAGAAACAGAATGAAATTAATATCTTCAAATATAATCCCCAAGAACTATTTATTGATATGTTCTCTGGATTATGCAGGGCTTCCTTCATAACTGAGATGGTGAAGAATCTGCCTACAGTGCAGGAGACCCAGGTTTGATCCCTGGGTTCGGAAGATCCTCTGGGGAAAAAATGGTAACCCACTCCAGTGTTCTTGCCTGGAGAATCCCATGGACAGAGGAGCCTGCTGGGCTACAATTCATACGGTCCCACAGAATAAGATGTGGCTGAGTGACTTTCACTTATTTACTGCATGATGATTCTTTCATTTATTATTTTTAACATGTTTTTCTATTTAATTTTGGCTGTGCTGTATCTTTGGTGCTGCACATGGGCTTTCCTCTAGTTGCAGCGAGCTGGGGGCTACTTTAGCGGCAGTGTGTGGCCTTCTCATCGTGGTGACTTCTCCTGTTTCGGAGCACGGGCTCTAGAGTATGAGGGCTTCAGTAGTTATGGCACACGTGCTCTGTAGTTGCAGCTTCTGGACTCCAGAGCACAGTCTCAATAGTTGTGGCACACTGGCTTAGCTGCTCTGCAGAGTGTAGGATCTTCCCGGGTCAAGGATCAAACCTGTGTCTCCGGCATTGACAGGTGGATTCTTCACCACTGAGCCCCCCCCAGGAAAGCCCCTTTCATTTATTATTAAGGTTAGAGGGGGAAAAAAATGTCAGTGAACGGAAGTGTGAACTAGGGGAAAACCATGTCTTTTCAGAGATGAAAATTCTTTGATCATTTTTTGTTAAGACTCTTTTGTCTGTAAGAACTTTTAATCTTTTTTTCTCTTTTTAATGCCATCTCTTCTTTTAGAATTTTCTTTTAGAAATTTCTGTGCAATATTTCCAGAATTCTACATGAGATACATTTTTATCTCATCTAACTCTCAGTGGCAAAGCGTAAGTTCAACAGAGCAGCTTTGCGCAACGGCACAGGAATATTTTTACTGTTGTCGCATCCTCATCACGTCTCCCCAGATCTTAGTTCAACGCCACTCTTGAATACATAATTAGCCACAAAAGGTACCAGTTCCCTCTCACTTCCATGTGAATATGACCACACAGCTTCCTCTCTTTTTTAAAAACAGCTTTATGGAGATATAGTTGATATATATATATATATATATATATATATATATATATATACACACATATATACTTCCCTGGTGGCTCAGATGGTAAAGAATCTGCTTGCAAAGCAGAAAACCTGCATTTGATCTCTGGGTGGGGAAGATCCCCTGGAGAAGGAATTGGCAACCCACTCCAGTATTGTTGCCTGGAGAATCCCAAGGACTGAGGAACCTAGAAGGCTACAGTCCACAGGGTCGCAAAGAGTCAACATGACTGAGCGACTAACATGCCACACCACACACATTCTATACAACTGTGCCAACTGGACATTTACAGGAGGTTTTTAAGGTCAATATTGGCTGTATATGATCTTTACTCAAGATATCAGAGCCCAGCATCCCTCCAATACTGCAAGATTTAGAGTAAGAGTAGTCCATGGGGTTGCAAAGAGTCGGACATGACTGAGTGACTAAGCAAGTGCCGTTGCCCAGGAACAGCATAGCACAGTCGATATACGCAGATGTTCATCTTTAATATGAACACTGTGATGAGCTTGGATATTTGCAAACTCCCTGTAATATCACCACAGTCAAGGAACAGACATCCAACACCTCCCAGCATTTCTTTGTGTCCCTTTGTGGAGTTTTTTTTGTCTTTTGTAGAGTTTTGGGTGTTTTTTTTTGGTCTTTTGTGTGTGTGTGTGTGTGTGTGTGTGTGCTAAGAAAAAAAAAAACTACCTTCTCAACACATTTTGAAGTACATAAAATACCACATTGATATCTATAGCCACATGTGTAGCAGAGCTCTAGAACTTATTCATCTAGCATCACTGAAACCTTTTATCTGTTGAACAATTCCCCTTAGCCCCCTCCCCCCTCCCCCCCAGCAGCCACCCTTTTATTCTCTGCTTCTCTGATTTTGACTATTTTAGATACCTTGTGTATAAGTGTAATCATGTGATATTTGTCTTTCTACGACTGGCTTATTTCATTTAGCTGAACCTCCTAGTTCATCGTGATGATGCAAATGGCAAGAATTTATTCATTTGCCTATTGATGAACACGGGTTCTTTCCGTATCTTAGCCATTGTGTTTAGTGCTGCAGTAAACAAGGTCCAGGACCTCCTCTGCAGCCTGGGCATTACTGGATGCTCAGCATGGTTCACTTCCTACCATTTCCTTTTTCTATGACAAGCAGCAAAGATGCTTCTGCAGACTGCTTTATCAAGAGGCAGCAAGTTGCGGGCGGGAGGGTAGGAAGGAGCCTGCAGGGTTGGCAGGAATTCCCATGTCCAAAAGCATCAGTTCATTGGTTCAGTATCCAGGCCTGTCCTGTGTATTAAATATGGTTTCACAACATCCCTGGGCTTTATTCCTTTAGATACTAGTGGCACCCTATCCCTTCTCCCCTCCTGAAGTTGTGACCATCCAAAATAACTCCAGACATTGTCAGATGTCCTCTGGGAAGAGAAATGACTTCTGGTTAAGAAGCACTGCTATATGAGGACCCCAAGAGTCTCTTGGAGCTCCACAGTCACTCCCAGCTTCCAGAACAGGGCTAGGACTCTTTCCACCACTCACTGCTGAGTGAGCACCTCAACACACAAAGCGCCTCACAGTACTCCCATCCTCCAAGTTGCCCACAGGACAAATCTGAGCTCCTGGATGAGCATGACCCATGAGGCCCTTCATGATTTTGATCACCACTTAGCAATTCCAAGTAACTCAGCTGATAAAGAATCCACCTGCAATGCAGGAGACTCCAGTCTGATTCCTGGGTTGGGAAGATCCTCTGGAGATGGGATAGGCTTCCCACTCCAGTATTCTTGCCTGGAGAATCCCCGTGGACCGAAGCACCTGGCGGGCTACAGTTCATGGGGTTGCAAAGAGTTGGACATGACTGAGCTACTAAGCACAGCACTAGCAATCCAGCCAGAACCATCTTCCAGGACTGCCCACACTCAGGGGCTCCTGTCTGGCCACATAGGAGGGCTCGTTCTTCTGGGAGCCCGCCACATTCTGTCCGGGGCTGATGTCTTTCTTTCTTCTTTCCCTTCTTTCTTCCCCTCCCCTCCTCCCCCTTCCCCCTCCCCTCGCCCTCTGTCTGTCTGTCTCTTCCTGGCCTTTGCTCTTCCTTCTGTTTTTCTGCAAGCCCTCCTCCTAGGCCTTCAGGTTTCCGCTCAAGCACTCAGACACTCCCTCCCAGGCTCCATCTGGACACTTTCTGCCAGGTTTCCGTGCAGTGATGACCTCTTTGCCTCCTGACTGTGGGCCGGTGCGCCTGTCCCTCCCCAGCCACGGATGGCACACAGCACTGTCTACTCTGACTTCTGATGCCCAGCCTCCCGAACTGCGTCACGTAAGCAGTTATACAATAATTCTGCATTGAACGACTCCATGGATGCGCCTGCCCCAGGCCTGTGAAGCTTTGGCCTTCCCCTCGACGCTGGCTCCCCTTCCCAAATGTCTCGGGCTTGGCGCCTTCTCAGGGGGCTCAGTCACCCGTAGGCTGCCTCCGGCTCTCCTCTCTGCTGTCATTTCCCCTTCGTCACTTATGCTCCATGGAAATAGAGGTTAGGAAAAAATGTTTCTGCTTGTTCAGTTCCAATTCTCTGTGCTTCTTGAGACTATTGCTATGATCATTAGAGTCACGGAAATCACACACACACACACACACACACACTGAACCTCTCTGCTCTTCCAGGAGGTGATTTTGACTGTTCTCTGACTGATGACTGGGAGTCACAGAAGCTGAATGCAGAGTCTGTGAAAGCCTCCTTCTCCGGCCCCGTTGCCTCTCAGAGACCCAGAGAAAAGTCCCACGGCTTGTCTCCTCAGTCCCAGTGGACAGCTTCTGAACGTTTCCAGGAAGATGCATTGGATCATCCAAGTGAGTTTTTTTTACCCTTTGCTGCACCCGCATAAGTCCTCCTTTCAGGGCCTGGAAGTGACTAACGTCCCCTTAGGTGCTGGCATCAGCCTGCAACCAGGTGATGCATCCACAGAGGAGGTGACTGACCTGGAGGAGTCATCGCGGAGGCACTAGAAAAACAGGATTTGCAGTGTTTTCTTTGTTTTTAAAAAACCCTGAAGACATTTGGGAAAATACTAAGCGTGACTAAAGCTGAGTTGTGCTCATGCATAGGTATCTGTGATCATCGTCTTCATATCTAGCTGTGTGTTTGATATAGTCTAGAAGAAGGAAATAAACAAGAGAAAGAACATTCTTTCATGCTATGCCCCTGGCAAGGAAAGTCAAAAGATATCAAGGCCTTGATGCTTGCTGTCAGTAGTAAATCTGAAATAAATTCAGCAAGCATCTCCCTTAATCTCTATGCTAATATCAGGTAGAACAGGTTTCCACACAGTGTTGCCTCAAGGCGCTGTCTTGTCCCCAGCTTGACAAGTTTCAAAGCCCAGTTCCCACTTCAGTTTACCCAACTCTCCAAAATGTCACATTTTCATCTGTAAAGGGAGATAATCGTAATTCCTACCCTGTATGGATAAATGATTGAAATAATCCTCAACAAGCGCTTAGCATCATGTGCCATGTATACTAAGCGCTCCAAACATGTGATGTTACGATTACCTAAGATGGAAGATTAAACAAAAAAATAATGTCTTCTCTTTCTTCGCCTTCCTCAAATCCTGAATATTTATCTCACTGACCACTTCTACTCCCAAAGACCAACATGACCTGCTTCATTTTGTTCCCAGTGCAGCTATTAGATAGGTGTTAAGGATTTTTTAAAATTCCCTTTCCGGGGGTCAGGATGACCGGGACAGCAGTGTTTATTGTTTAGACAGTTTCCAGCTGACAGTTTCATGTCCCGCCTCCTCCAGGGAGTCCACCCTGTTTTCTGGGGAAGAGGTCTTCAGCGACCCCTTTTCGTATTCCTCCAGCTCTCAGGACTCCCCTCTCTCTTGCCCATTTCTTGTGCTGTTCTTGAATGTTTACTTTTGTATCTCCCCCATGAGGCCATCAACTCTTTCAGGATGGTGGTTACCATACCTTAGGCATCTGTAGAGTCCCAACTGCCTGTGTAGTGCCTGGCACAGAACAGGGGCTCCAAGATAGTGGTGGACTAGTTAAATGAGCTGTCTCCATTTTACAGAATAGAATACTCAAGTTCCAGTAGGCCAAGTCAGCCTTTGTAGGAGTTCTTTGTTGTGTCTGGAATGTCTCCCAACGGCTATATACATGGAAGTCCCCTGCTGCTGCTGCTGCTGCTGCTGCGTCACTTCAGTCGTGTCCAACTCTGTGCGACCCCATAGACAGCAGCCCACCAGGCTCCCCCGTCCCTGGGATTCCCCAGGCAAGAACACTGGAGTGGGTTGCCATTTCCTTCCCCAATGCATGAAAGTGAAAAGTGAAAGTGAAGTCACTCAGTTGTGTCCGACTCTTCGCAACTCCTTGGACTGCAGCCTACCAGGCTCCTCTGTCTATGGGATTTTCCAGGCAAGAGTACTGGAGTGGGGTGCCATTGCCTTCTCCGGGAAGACCCCTGCTCTTCCTTTAAGGTCCTGTTAGAGGAGATCACCTCTGCGGGGTCTTCTCTGCCCTGTGCTGGTGGGTGGAGGTAGTACTTGGCTTCCCCAAGATGCCATAGTGCCTGGCACCACTTATCTCTCTCTTGGCGTCATCTTCCTTTGCTTCACTTGGCTGTAAAGCCCTGAGGGGATGAGGTCTTCATCTGATGCTGTTTTATCTCCTTCATGTAGGTTTTGAGTGTGCAGACTGTTTGAGGTACTGATCCATATGCTAAAGGTATAAGTGTGCCTGGCATCATTTTATCAGTCAGGGTTTTTTGAGTTCCAGCGGAGGAGAACCCAACTCAAAATGGATTGATCAGTCATTGAATGTATTGGTTCATATTAATAAACATTCCAGGCAAAGATTCCAGGTCTCTGTCGGTCTCTTTTCCTCTGTCCACTTTACTTTTTGAAATGCTCTTTATTACTCCAAGGTAGTTCTGCTGGCTCTGTGCCTGCAGCTTCCCCTGTTCAAAGTCAGCAGAAACAGACTCTAGACTTAGGAGAAGAGGGCCGGTTACCTTGGCTCTGGAAGGGTCCCAACTACACAACAAAACCTATCCCTTTGTCAGTAAGTATATGAAGATCCAGGGGCTTGCCAGGTGATGCTAGTGATAAAAAACCTGCCTGCCAGTGCAGGAGATGTAAGAGGCGTGGACTAGATCCCTGGGTTGGGAAGACCCACTGGAGAAGGGCATGGCAACCCACTCCAGTATTCTTGCCTGGAGAATCCCATGGACAGAGGAGCCTGGCAGGCCTATGGTCCAGAGGGCTGCAAAGAGTCGGACATGACTGAAGCGACATAGCACACATGCCTGCATGTGAAGCTCCAAGTGGATTGGAGCGCATCAAAGGCTGGAGGGAAATCAGATGGTCCACTGGAACCACGCACTAGGAGGACGGGAGAGGGGACTTCTCAAGGAAAATATGGGCACTGCTGCTGAAGAACAGCAAATAGATGCCAGCTATTGTCAACAGTCTGATGGGGAAACAGAGAGAAAGAAAACAATAATTTTAATTCAGTGTGGAAATTTTGTTGATGGAGACATGCATGAAGTATAATAGGATTTCAAAGACAGAGCAGCTAAGGGCCAAGGGGGAGGTGAAGACATCCAAGAAGACTTCCTGAAGGAGTTTGCACTTGAGCCAAGCCAAAATTAATGCTAAGTGAATGGCTACTGATTGAATGAATCAATGAACACCTTGTCCACAATCACAACGCATGTCTTTATAGAACTTGAATTTAAACCCAGTCTTCCTTCCGTATTCAAGTCTAGGGATCTTTGCAGTTTGTCAACCTACACTTATTTCTGTGAGAAAATATGTTTCAAATTCCACATGAAATCAGAGGAGGCTAAGAATAGAAACACACTTTAGAAGGATGGTTGAGTGTTCGATTGAACCCACAATAACTTATTTAAATCTCTGTGTATATTAATAGGAAATACTGTATATGTGCAGTGATGTCATTCACAACTGCTCTATTTTGCATTTGCCCATCTTCAATGTTTCGCCCATATTATGGACTAAGTAGGTTCTTGTTAGCTGACTCAATCTCAATTCAGAACGCAAATAGCAAAAATAAATACATGCAGAGCTCAAAGTCCTTACAAGTTTTAAACAACTTGCAAAATTGAGCTTTTGAAGCATTTGGAAAAAATGAAGCTGAGATCTGTTCTATTTTCCTTTAGATCTTTACGTGGTCATCCTTAAAGCAGCTCTGATTCCATTTAGGTGGTTAAAATAAGACTCAGAGTCACAACTGGTTTAACTCTTCCTTTTTATAACTGCTGGATGATTTGCAGTCCTTTCCACCATGGCTCAGTAGCACTGAAGTATTTTAAGATAGTGAAAAGTTTTGCAAGGACAAATAGTTCAGACTATTTATTCTCTTTTTTAGCCCTTTAGAGACTCCCAGTATGCCAAGTTGCCATTCTTTTACCCACCCTATTTCAGACAAAACATGATGTTCTGGGTAGACTTGGTTTTTCAGTCTTGGCTCTGGCAGCACATAGCTCCGTGACCTTGGATGAATTTCGTCACTTGAAATTTGGTCTTCTCATTTGCAGAACTGTGATCATGGTTCCTGCCTCCCAGTCTGGTCATGTTGATGAAATGAACTGATGTATGAAAGCTCTTTGTGAGTTATAAGGCACTCTACAAAATTTAAACTTTAATATTATAGTCATCATCCCAGTTAGATTTCTGACATTAGCATCAATTCTACAAAGCCTTTTCCAACATTGAGGTAAAAGGCAAGCTCCAAATTGTCTACATAGTACAATCGCTTATGTTTTAAGTGTTAGGAAAAAACTGATAATTTTCAGAAAATTTCTAATGAATGGCCCTAGACAGCATTTGATAATTTGATCTTATTGCCATGCTGTGCCATGTCACTTCAATGGTATCCAACTCTTTGTGACCCTGTGGACTGTAGCCTGCCAGGCTCCTCTGTCCATGGGATTCTCCAGGCAAGAATACTGGAGTGGGTTGCCATGCCCTTCTCCAGGGGATCTTCCCAAACCAAGGTTCAAACCCACGTCTCCTACGGCTCCCACATTGTATGCAGATTCTTTTCTGCTGAGCCACCAGGGAAGCTCTTAATCATATAACTTAGGACAAACTTCTTGAACTGACATACATTTAAAAACCATTGTTTTTTTGGTGTATCAGAAAAAAAGTTTTAGTGTGATTTTGTTGTTCCAAGACTACTTAATCAACAATGATTTCTAATTCATATATTTTTTATTTTTCCTGTTAGAAACCAGTTTGTTACGAGAGGTCTCCTTTCAAGCAATTCTGCTTGCTGCATGCTTAATCATTTCTGCCTGTGCAAGGTAATTTAGCTTTTTATGTTCATGCAGTGGTGTTTCATAATTAATGAAGCTGTAATTGATTGATGATTTCCTTGCCTTATTCCACAAAGCGTTTTAGGTAGCTTTGTGGTTAAGATTTGTCCATTTTTCTGTCCATTGGCTTTTTATCTACTACCTCCCTCCTCCCATTATCTCACAAAACGCACCAAAGGCAGTGAATCTTGCTGCCTTGCATCGATGCATTATCAATGCTTGTACCATGCATTATCCTTTGTTTAAATCCTCAGTGACTCCCTGTTACAGATACAATCTAAGTAACCCTACGTGGAGTTCAAGGGCATATGCCATCCCCACCAGGGCGCTTGGAGTTCCCACTGGGACTCTATCTTTCCCAGTATATTTTCATAACTTCACATAAAATGTCTTCTCAGCTTCTCAGAGGACATAATGCTCTTGGCTGATTATAGCCATGTTTCGGTCCCTCTGTCCAGCGTGTCCTTCCTATGCTTTTCTTACCCAAGTCTCCAGGGCAGTCATCAAGTCCCTTCTGTAAGCCCACTTGGGCCTCAAGGCCTTTGCACTTGCTATTTATTCTGCCTACTACAGTCTTTTTTCCCTGGAGAAACAATAACTTGTGCCCTTACTTCTTTCTGGTTATCTGTTCAAATGTCACATCGGCAGAGAGTCCTTCCCTGACAACCATATTTAGACAGAATACCATTCTCTATCACACACATCTCGCTTGGCTTTTCTCTAGAGCATTTATCACGACCTGACCTAGCCTATGTTCGTGTGTTTAAAAGTTAATGCTCTCTCTCTCCCTACAAGATTGTAAGTTCCTTGAGAACACAGATACTGTGCTAGGGCCTCATCGATATTTGTTGAACCAATGAAACAGGAATGAATGATACATCTTGGGTCTTGTGGTCCTCGTACTCTGGTTAGTACATGCTGCGTCTCCTCAAGTCCTTCCTCTTGATGGTCAAGTGCCTCACATCACTTGGGAGAGTTGTATTTTTAAATACGAAGTCCTGGATCCCATCCCTGGAGATACCAATTTAGATCTAGTGAGAATCCATACTTTAAAACAGCTTCCCAGATAATTATGAGGTTTGGAAAGTATTTTTAGATCATAATGGGACCAAACGAACAAAAAGGGGTGGGGGCCAGTGCTGTAGTTAAAAATAAAGTTGCAGAATTCTGTATTATATATCCCAAGTCGGGGGAGTCACGGTGTACATTAGCATAATAAAGGCTCAGTGAAATAACATGGTGAAGAAACCTGTTCAGCTTTGCTTAACTTAGCTTTTCCCAAGCTTAGCTGTTCATGGAGACTTTTCTTTATTTCACAGGACTATTAATGGAATGTTCCTCTTAGGTTAATTCATGTAGAAACTTCCCCCTTAAGAGGAAAACTAAACTCCTTTGGGAACTTGATTCCAAAAGGTAGCATTTAGATAGGGGAGGAAAAGGAAACTTGACAGCTGAGAAGCCTGACAAACACTACCTTGATACGGTAAGAATAGCGTTTCACCTCTCAGTTCAGTTCAGTTCAGTCGCTCAGTCATGTCCCACTCTTTGCGACCCCGTGAATCACAGCACGCAAGGCCTCCCTGTCCATCACCAACTCCTGGAGGTCACTCAGACTCACGTCCATCGAGTCAGTGATGCCATCCAGCCATCTCATCCTCTGTCGTCCCCTTCTCCTCCTGCCCCCAATCCCTCCCAGCATCAGAGTCTTTTCCAATGAGTCAACTCTTCGCATGAAGTGGCCAAAGTACTGGAGTTTCAGCTTTAGCATCATTCCTTCCAAAGAAATCCCAGGGCTGATCTCCTTCAGAATGGACTGGTTGGATCTCCTTGCAGCCCAAGGGACTCTCAAGAGTCTTCTCCAACACCACAGTTCAAAAGCATCAATTCTTTGGCACTCAGCCTTCTTCACAGTCCAACTCTCACATCCATACATGACCACTGAAAAAACCATAGCCTTGACTAGACGGATCTTTGTTGGCAAAGCAATGTCTCTGCTTTTGAATATACTTTTTAGGTTGGTCATAACTTTTCTTCCAAGAAGTAAGCGTCTTTTAATTTCATGGCTGCAGTCACCATCTGCAGTTATTTTGGAGACCAAAAAAATAAAGTCTGACACAGTTTCCCATCTATTTGCCATGAAGTGATGAGACCAGATGCCATGATCTTCGTTTTCTGAATGTTGAGCTTTAAGCCAACTTTTTCACTCTCCACTTTCACTTTCATCAAGAGGCTTTTTAGTTCCTCTTCACTTTCTGCCATAAGGGTGATGTCATCTGCATATCTGAGGTTATTGATATTTCTCCCTGAAATCTTGATTCCAGCTTGTGCTTCCTCCAGCCCAGCATTTCTCATGATGTACTCTGCATAGAAGTTAAATAACCAGGGTGACAATATACAGCCTTGACATACGCCTTTTCCTATTTGGAACCAGTCTGTTGTTCCATGTCCAGTTCTAACTGTTGCTTCCTGACCTGCATATAGGTTTTCTCGAGAGGCAGGTCAAGTGGTCTGGTATTTCCATCTCTTGAAGAGTTTTCCACAGTTTGTGGTGATCCATACAGTCAAAGGCTTTGGCATAGTCAATAAAGCAGAAATAGATGTTTTTCTGGAACTCTCTTGCTTTTTCCATGATCCAGTGGATGTTGGCAATTTGACGTCTGGTTCCTCTGACTTTTCTAAAACCAGGTTGACCATCAGGAAGTTCATGGTTCATGTATTGTTGAAGCCTGGCTTGGAGAATTTTGAGCATTACTTTGCTAGCATGTGAGATGAGTGCAATTGTGTGGTAGTTTGAGCATTCTTTGGCATTGCCTTTCTTTGGGATTGGAATGAAAACTGACCTTTTCCAGTCCTGTGGCCACTGCTGAGTTTTCCAAATTTGCTGGCATATTGAGTGCAGCACTTTACCAGCATCATCTTTCAGGATTTGAAACAGCTCAACTGGAATTCCATTGCCTCCACTAGCTTTGTTCGTAGTGATGCTTTCTAAGGCCCACTTGACTTCACATTCCAGGAGCATACAAATTTTTCCTTTGTTTTTTTCTAGAAGTTTCACACTTTGTGGCTTACATTTCAGTCTATGACTCATTTTGAGTTGAGCTTTACGTTAAGATATGATGTCTATGTGGAGTTTCATGCTTCTGCATGTCTAAACAACTCAACAGCATTTGTTGAAAAGAGTCTCCTTTCTCCATTGCATTGCTTTTGCACTTCTGTTAAAAATCACTCAACTTGGGCTTCTCTGGTGGTTTGGTGGTAAAGAAGCCACCTGCCAATGCAAGAAACACAAGTTTCATCCTGGTCCAAGAAGGTCCCACATGCCTCGGAGCAACTAAGCCCCTGGGCCACAGCTACTGAGTCTGTGCTCTAGAGCCAAGGAACCGCAACTCTTGAGCCCATGTACTACAACTCCCAAAGCCCCCGCACACTAGAGCCCATCACCACAGCAAGAAAACTACAGCCCTGAGAAACCCACAAACCACGACCAAGAGCAGACCCCATTCACCACAACTAGAGAAAAACGCACAGGGCAATGAAGACCCAACAGTCAAAAATAGATACATAAAATTTTTAAACATTAAAAAACAATCACTTAACTTGTATCTATTTCTGGGCTTTCTCTTCTTTTCCATTTGGCTATATTTCTACCCTTTTGCCAATACTGCACTGTTTCAGTTACTGTCATTATATAGTATCCTAAATTCATTCATCTATAGCGAGTCTAAAAGAACATCTCACGTGTTGGAAATATACAATCAGTTTGCTAAGCCTGAGCAATCCTGCTGTTTCAGGTGGTTTCTGGGAGGAATCATAGCCAGTGTCTTCTCCTGTTCCTTGGTGATAATCATTGCTTGTAAGTAACTATTTTCCACATTACTGCTCTGATTCCCGTATTTTATTCCAGTTTGAGGCATTTAAAAATATTTTCTCAAAATTGAAAAAATAATAATAAAAATATTTTCTCTTGCTCTTCCGAGATGTTGTCAAGTCATCCTTTTTCAGCCTTGCCAAATATTTCAAAGCCACCACCTGCACTTGGTATGTATTCCTTGTGTTATCATTGTTTGTACAAAGATAACCATAATCTGACATCTGAGAAAGCTTTCTGCTGAGCAATGGATGGCAATGACTACATGTAGGAAAGGTCCTGACTCTTTGTCCTGAAGAATAATTTCTATTACCAACCTGTCTCCTAAATACTTATACCAAAATAGATAGAATTAATTTTTAAGGCAGCAAAACTTAGGAAATAATATGAGTTTTAAATTTTTTTAAGTAGTCTTTGAAGGGATTTTATAGATTATATAGCACTGCACTGCATAAACACCTCATATTAAAAGGCCTTTATCTTAAAGTTTCCTAAAGAGCTGGCAAACTGCCTGTGAAATGATCTCAGTTACAAACTGATTTCTCCACCATCTCTCACCCACTTAATGATCCCCCTGTATGCTGACTGCATGGTTCAGCATATTTCAAAAGGTTACTGGGGTCTGGGTGAGATGCTCACAGAATCTCAAACAGTCTGCAAAGTGCCCTCCCCTTGCAAGACGGATTGTCTTAATTGCCTTCACTTCAATATGGCTCTCAGAGGCAAAGTCCCAGAGCTTGGAGGCTGAGGTCTGTAATTCAAATTAGTTTACTGGGCTTCGCTCTTGACACTCTGTTGCCCTATTTATGAAATCCTTGTATTTAACTCTGAAATCACAGCAGGGCTTAGCGAAGATTTATTTTGTTTTGGACTCCAGCCAATATAGATTTACTGACACCCTGAGCAATGTTTTCCTTCATTTCCTGGCATTCCAGGTTTCTAGGGACAGGTATTGGTAGAGCTAAGTTTTATCTAACCTGATAGGTAGAAAATTGGGTCCTGAGGTCACCAGAGAAATCCTTATTCTTTAGCCTTTGTAAATTAATGTTGTTGTTGTTCAGTCACTAAGTTGTGTTTGACTCTCTGCAATCCCATGGACTGAAGCACACAGGCCTCCTCTGTCCTCCACTATCTCCCAGAGTTGGCTCAAATTCATTAAATTAGTGACATTTGTTTGAATTCCTCCTAAGAGGGACTTACCTGGTGGTCCAGTTGGGGAAATAAGGTCCCACATGCCACATGGCATGGGCAAAAATTTTTAAAAAGTAAAATAAAATAAAACCTTCCTGAGATGCCCAATTTTCTCCCTCTAGCTGTGGGACTGCACACAGGCCTGTCTCACACGAGGTTAACTGTAGATGTACATGGGTGCTCAGCTTTTGGTGCAGGCTGAACTGGACTAGCATATAATGTCTGAACAAAAGACTCAATGGCAGAGTTGTTTTGTAACCCAGCTCACAGAAATGTCAGATGGTGTACATTGTATAAATCCATTTTCTTTGGGTTTCAAGATGAATATGTGCAATTAATCAGAACAAGTATCATCTTGTTAGAAAGCTCTGTAATGAGGGCAGAGTTTCTCAAAGCACAGCACTGGGGACATCTGCTCTAGAATCAACTGGGTAATTTATTTGAAACCAGTTGTATGGATTCCAATTCCAGACTTCTGAATCCAAGTTTGTGGGGGAGGGGCTCTTTATTTTTAATCACCTCTTCAGATAATTCTTTGCACATTAACTAAGAAAGTCTTGGAAAGATGGTCTGTAAAAACCTTTATCCCTTGATTTCTGAAATGGCATTGCTTAACCTAACAGTGTCTTCATTTAGAACTCACAATGTGTTCTGCGCTGTGCTGGGTGTCCAGTAATGCTCAGCAGATGTTTACCGAGCCTCTGCCAAGGGTCAGACACCATTGTTGGGTGCCAGGGTTATGATGCCAAGGCCTCAAGATTTGAGTCTAATTAGAAGGACTTGTGAAGGGCGAGATGAAGTTGTGTTTTTAAGTCAATAAGTGCAAGCATAGAGTTAGCACAGAGGCTGTGGGACCACCAGGGGCGATGTTTGGCCAGACCAGGAGAGATGACGAGGGTGGGCAGGGAAGGCTGGCTGGATCAGCCAGTGTCTGAGCTGCAGGGGTTATGTCATCTATTGCTTTAAGGGTGTCGCCCACTGTTCTGTGCTCCTCCTAAAAGAAATTATATCAAGACCAGGATGATGTTTCCGTTTTAAACACTCTCATCTATAGTCTCATTTATGGAACAAGATCACTTCTTTGATTACTTGTATACATACTTCAACTTGTTTTTCTCTCATTCCCTCTCTGTTTTTTTTTTTTTCACCCTGTTTCCCACCCTTCCGACCTCATATACACACACTCTTGCAGTCAAGATCTGAAAACAAGGACTATTGACTTCATTTCCATATCTGATGCCTTGAAAAGAGTAGGTACTGTACTCCATAAATATTCATTGAATGTATTTGCTGCATCATTTCTTAAAGTACTTCCTTTAGAGCCAAGAGCTCTGAGCCTGTATGTTAAAGATTTTGCAGCTCTCTTCCTCACATATAAACATATCCAGAAACCAGTCAAAGACATGATTATTAGCATCAAGAGTCAATAAGTCTCCTCTAAGAACCAAGGATGAGAATCTAAGGGAGATGAGGACAAGTGCTGTGCTTGGTTCAACATTGTGGAGCAGCCCTTCCATACCTGTCCTGCACCGCACATAGTTAGATAGATAGCGTGCCTGTTTTTTTTTTTTTTTTTTTAACATTTTATACTTCTCAAGTCACATCTCTTTTCATAACATTATACAGTTCTTACTCAACTGCCTTCTTGGTTAAATTTAAAGCCTTCGAGTTTGGGGACTGTCTGTACTGCTCACCATTGGCTCAAAGTCCCCTTTCCAATGAAGGTCATCAGAGGTACCCCATGTCACCAAAACCAAGTTAGCATCAGATGGGTCCATTTTGCATTTATGACATCATAGCAGCAAAATGGGTAACATCTCTTGTCCTACATTCCCATGCAGGAATGGATGTTTATATAGTTGGTGAATGAGTGAATCAATTTTGTTGTCGTTTAGTTGCTAAGTTCTTTGCGACCCCATGGATTGCAGCTCACCAGGCTCCTCTGTCCATGGGATTCTCCAGGCAAGACTATTGGAGTGGGTTGCCATTTCCTCCTCCAGGGGATCTTCCCCACCCAGGGATAGAACCCACATCTCCTGCATTGGCAGGGGGACTCTACCACTGAGCTACGTGGGAAGCCTTGAATCAATTTTAGGGAGTAGAAATACGGGGAAAACTCACTTGTTACTCTGTAGGGATTTCTATCCTAGAAAGGGTGGGGAGAAAAGAAGGACAATATAAAATAGTAGTTAACTAAGTACCAAGCTGGGTTTAGGGACAAAAGGCTCTGTAGCCTGTCCCAGGAAAGAGAGAGAACTGAGAACTGGGAGTAGGAAGGAAAGACCTGGGGCTCCCCTGTCCTAGTTCTGATTATTTAAGGTAGTTCCACACACTCACTCATGCAGTAATTCAAGTAGATACTGCATTTCTTGTGTATGTGGATAAATGATGAATTTCTTTTCTCCTTTCTCTGAGCAGGTTTGCCAAAATCTGACAACGATTCATGAGGGCCTCTGATGAATGTCTTCAATCTGAATATCCAGAAATTGTCTGATTTGTGGTCTGTTTGGAATCAACTGTTTATTGGAGAGAGTGCACAATTGGATAATTGAGGGAAAAAAAGGATTTTTATTTGGTTATGTCGGTTTTTTCAAAAAATCTATTTTGCCCTCACAATGATAGTATGCTCATGAAAATAATATTAATTTGTCTTTCCTTTGCAAACACTAGCAGTTGGAAGGGAAAGGACTGGGAAATGTGACAAAGAACAAACCACCTGGATGAATGGTCTCCTATTATACCTTATACCTTAAGGCAATGGTTCTCAAACATTAGTTTTTGTTAGAGAAGTCTATGAGGAGCTTATAACAATGCAGGTTCCTGGGCCTTCCTGTCTATACCTATCCTTTGATGAACTGCTGCAGTTGAACAAAGAAAGGGAATTTACATAATCAACACTGACTCAAAAGTAAATAAATGTGGTCTACATAAAATACAATGTAGAAAAAGTTAGCAGTTCTCCCCAAGGAAACCTTGTAATTGAAGGTGGTGACAGTAGATAATGGTTGATGGAAAACAGGCAGGAGAGAGCCATTTTTTAGACAGTTCTTCTTTTGAACCAATTTCTTTACCAAGTTTTCAATCATCTTGGAACTCATGACTACTTTTCACTCAAATTTAAATTCAAGCAAACATACAACAACAACAAAATCCTTTAGGGGCAAAATAAAGGCAAAACACCATAGTGCTTTAAAATATGTAAAAAAATGGTATGGTTACACATGCATTATAGGAGATATTCCCTCTCCATTCCTCTTGCTTCATATATATTCCCAAAGCAAACGTGGCCTGCAATTCAGATTTACTTTGTATGGTATTCTTTAACTAGAAATTTGTATGGAGAAAATTGCCTGTGTTTAAAATGGTCAAAATATCACTTTTTCTATTGATTGTACTTAATGCATTTTTTTGTTGTTGAAAAAGTATTATACTAATAAATAAAAGGAGTCATCACTGACTTGTTTTGATCTAATACTGGTTGATATATTGCTCTGAAGGTGTAATTAGCATTTGCAATCAATTAATTTTAGGTAAAGTAAATTACCGTCCATCATGTAGGTGGGCCTTGTGCAATCAATCGAAGGCTTTAAGAGAAAAAACTGGAGTTTCCTGAGTAAAAAGGAATTCCACCTACAGATTGCAACAAACAAACGCTGCCTGCATTTCCAGCCTATAGACTCAGGACCACAATATCAACTCTTACTTGAATTTCAAGTTTGCTGGCTTGCCTTATAAATTCTGGACTTGTCAGCCCCCACAACTGCATAAGGTAATTCCTTAAAAGCTCTCTAGATAGATGGATATGTCTGTCTAAATATATCTACAGATATCATACCATATGTATTAATATGCCATATTGCTTCTGTTTCTGTGGAGAATCTTGACTAATACAGCAGGTGTTATAACCAGCATTTGATCAATAACCTTAGTAAAGTTTGATAACTTTCCCCAAGGACACAAAGGGTAGGTCAAACTCGGGTCTGTGTGATTTCACAGCCCTTTCTCTTGCCACCACTGATTGGTGCTGAGAAGGGTTATAGGGGAGAGACATGTACCTTGAAGATCAAATATTGCCTGAATCACTCTCTGGAAATTCTAACCCAGGAAAATGTTTTCCATGAGTCGAAAGATTAAGTGGAAAGAGTTATCTTTCAGGGACACCTGTGACCTTTACCTTTTTTTCCCCACATGATATGGCTTGTATAGTATTTTATTTATAATTTTTCAGAATTATTCAACCTCTTGCTTTACTTTTTTAAAAATTAAGGGTATAGTTACTTTACAATGCTGTGTTAGTTTCTGCAGTACAACAAAGTTAATCAGCCATACGTATATCTGCTCCCTCTTTGTGTATCTACATGTGTTTGTTTTTGTTTGGATCTTATATCTCAAATCTAGTCCCGCAAAGATTTGGTGTGAATGAGATGACAGAGAAATCATCTAATGCTGTCTGGTTTGCTTTAGGACCTCTGCTTGTAGAGGTTTCTTTAACTGCAGTCAGTTCACGCTGGAGCCTTCACTTTGTGCTAGATGTCTTATCTTAGTTACCTGTAATCCTTACCATAGTCCATTGTTGGGTTTCAATTGTTACAATAGGCAAATCCATGTAATTCCTAATGTGGTCCAGGGAGCCCTCCTTCTGCTTGTAACCATGCCATTGGCTATCTCTGACCTCCCAGCTTGCCTGCTTACCTGCCTCAGGCTGGCAAGGGACACGTGCCAGGAGTGAGGGACAGTCACATGATCCCACTAGTGGGGGTGGCTGGGAAATGCAGGGAAGCATTTGGATCTTTGGTGAGCTCTAGCAGACCCTGTGAGACCCTCATTTTAAAGAAGAGGCAGGTAAGTTGCAGAGAGAATGCATGATTTGCACACCCCACGTCTTTAAGTCTCCTATGTAAAATCTCCTGCCAAGTAAAATCTACTGTAGTTACTTCAGATCAACTCAAAACGATCTGCATGTGCTATAGTGGATGCCAACCATCTCCCCCTCCTCGCCAAAAGGAATCCCACTATTGCTCACACGATACAGCAGAGCAGACACCTGCTAAGCTGGCATACTTTGCCTCCATGCCACATTTCCCTACCAAGCCTTGATGAAGGTCTGATCACGTATTAAAAAATATCTATCCCGCAGTGATGGTTATATCCCCTCCATCTGTCCCATGCTGGGTAAAATCTGCTACAGCTGTAAGCGACACCTGCTAGAGAACCAGACGGGGTACCTCAGGGGTTGGGGGGTGCAATTTAGCAGGTGGATGCTAAGAGCTGGCAACCACTCTACCAAAATTTTCTACCATCCTTTTGTAGCCTTAAAGGAAAGAAAAACAAAGAAAATGCAAGGCAGGGTGAGAGATAAAGGCTGGTACACCAGTATTTTGATTTTCAATGCAAATACTTAATATTGGCGTGGTGAAGAGAGAGTGACCCGCCCATCACCCTAACCTGAATTGCATTAGCATATTTCTGTGTGGGTGAAACTGACATTCAGGCTGTAAATGATCTGCTGTGAGGGAGGTGGTAGAAGCTCTATGCCAGGGGCTCCCTTTTTCTCCACCCACCTTTTTTTTTCAGTGAAAGGAAAAATCAAGGACCACATTCTAGATCTTTCTACCTTCCCCATTTCATTTTTTCTTCCTCTGCTGAGTCACATCCTTTGAAAATCAGCAAAATAGTTAACAGCACGATATTCCTGCTCTGGAGTCAGGCTGGACCTGGGGCTGAGTTCTGACCGGGCCGCTTACCTGCTATGTCACTTTGGACAAGGTGTTTCATCTTTCTAAGGCTGAATTTCCTCATCCATAAAATAGGATAAAGTATTATTTAATTCCTAGTATTTGTATGAGAAGTAAATGATTCCATGCCAACAAGGCAGTTAAAATTTGACACAGAGCTTAAGTACATCTCAAGCTCTTCCAAAGTGGGATCTGCCATTGTTATCAACAGAAGTAGTAACATTAGTAGTGGGGGGTAACAGTTTTTCTGATTTCTGGGACCATGTGAGTTTTTCATTTACTAGATGAGATGGTATAACAATCGGGTGAGACCTGGGCTGAAGGTTGGCCAAGGACATGTCAATCTGGCTGAATAAATACTTCTTCCAATATTTAACACAAGGTGAAGTGATTATAGAGCCAATATGCCTTTAAACTTTTTTAATATTTATTTTTATTTATTTGACTGTGCTGGGTCTTAGTTGCAGCATTCAGGATCTAGTTCCCTGACCAGGGATCAGACCTGGCCCCACTTCTTTGGAAGCAAGAGTCTTAGCCACCAGGAAAGTCCCAACAGTTGGGTTTTGCGGTTAGACAGAGATAGGTTGGACTTGGCTGCTGTCATTTATGACCTGTGACATTGGGCCTATACTTCAGCTTCTCTGAACTGCAGTTGTAAAACAGATATGTTCACGTCTCATGGTTGCACAGTATAGGGGTCGGTGGTGGCGGTGGCATCACTTTAATGACAAAGAGGAGACAGAAGAGAAAATGAGCTTCTATCTTGGCATGAGAAGGGATTCACTTTAAAAATAACCAGCTAAATTTTCTTCATTTTATAAGCGCTTCATCCTCATTTCATTTAAATAAAAAAAGAGAACATTCAAATATGCAAAAGAGAAAAGGCAACCCGGGATTCCTCAACCCAAAGACAGCCACCGCCAACATCTTGGTGTTGAGCCAAGAAAACTGTCTTGATGGCAAGGTTGATGAGACATGGAAACAGGCCCCCCAGAGGGGAGGACTTTGGACATGGAAGCAGCCACCATCTGGGGTCAGTCGTGTGGCCATTGCCCTGAATGGAAGCAGGGAGCTCCAGCGACGACAGGCTCAGCCCCCCGCTGTGCTTTATTGTAAGGGCCACGCCATCAGCTGTCACCCCGCAGGAAAGTTATCTCTCCCCTCCCCCAACTTGGGGGCCAAGACGGCCACATAATGAAAGTGAGCTATGAAGACCCTTTATCAAAAGGGAAGCAGGAATAAACTAAAACCTAGTGTCCAGGACGCCACTGTGCCCTCATTCCCTTTCCCTCTCCCTGTTTTCAAATCTTAACCCCAGTGGCAGAGCTCCACACAGCTCTGGGCTCACGGTTTAATGGGTGAGGCAGACAAAGAGGCAGTGACATCATCAGCCTGCTGGGCAATAAGACGGAGGGGACTCCAGGTAGCCATGGGGCCCTGAAGAGGGTGGGGTGCTCCCACCTCCGCCTGCACCATAGAGTCTCCCAGGTGTCCTCTACACCCCCTGCACAGTGCTCAGTCCCACTGGCGTAAGTCCAGCATCTGTCATTCCTCATGAGCATAAGCTCCAGAAGTGCCGGGACCATTTCTTTCCCCAGTGCCCAGCCAGTGCGCCTAGGGAGGTGCTCAGTGAATACTGAACAGACAGCTGCTGTTGAAAGAACACGTGTCCCAGGGGTGTCTATAGTGGGCACCAGCTGTCTTGTTCTGTCTCTCATCTTCTATCATGTCATTTTTGTTCTTCTCCACCTGAGGTTCCATGTGTACATACTCAGTCATATCAGGCTCTTTGTGACCCTATGACCTGTAACCTGCCAGGTTCCTCTGTCCATGGGATTTCCCAGGCAAGAATACTGGAGTAGTTTTCCAATCCCCCCTCCATGGGATCTTTCCAACCCAGGGAACAAACCCACGTGTCCTGTGTGTTCTGCATTGGCAGATTCTTTACCACTGAACCACCTGGTAAGGCCAAGATTCCATGAGTCGTCATTACAGTCATTTGTTTGCTCTTATTTATGTTAATTGTGCTTTCCTGGTAAAACTGCATCTTTGGTTACATCCAAGGCGACATCTGTTAGGCATCTTTGCCCACACACTGAACATGACTTGAGAAAGACCATATAGCTAGGCCTTTCTTTAAATTCATGATCACAACCCTCAAAGTATGTTTGGTGGTGCCTGGCAATCACCATACCCCATCCAAGGCGACATCTGTTAGGCATCTTTGCCCACACACTGAACATGACTTGAGAAAGACCATACAGCTAGGCCTTTCTTTAAATTCATGATCACAACCCTCAAAGTGTGTTAGGTGGTGCCTGGCAATCACCATACCCCATCCTATGTACAGACTCTCCTACTCTATAGTTGACTATTTCATACCTTGTCCTTTCCCTCAAATCTTCAGGATATTTTTCTGAGTCTCATTCTTAGCTGATGTCCTTGCTTCCTATTTTGCTGAGAAAATAGAAACAATTATGAAGACACAACTAACCATATCTATCCACCTACCAGCATCTGTTCCCGTTCTCTTCCTTCCTGTTCCCTGGATGGAAAGTCCTTGCTGCTATCTAAGACCAACTCACTGCTCATGCACTGAAACCCACCCCCTCTTATCTATTCATAGAAAAGCCTCCAGGAATTTTTCTCCCTTCTGCAGTAGCAGCCTTGATTATGCTGTCATAACTCCTGCCTTAATTAAGCCTTTGATTGACTCCACACCCCTTAAAACTCTCTTCTTCCATTTCTCTGCTCCTAGTAGTAGAACGATTCCTTAGTAGATTTGTCTTCTGTACTTATTTGTCTCTAATTCACCTCCTCCAAGTCTTTCTTCAACTCAATCAAGATTCCACTCTAACCATCCATCACAGCATCCTCCTGTCAAAGCTGCAAGGACCTTCAATGTTGCTAAATCCGGTGTAAGTCTCATTTGACTTGACCTATAGCAGCATTGGAGAAGGAAATGGCAACCCACTCCAGTGTTCTTGCCTGGAGAATCCCAGGGACTGGGGAGCCTAGTGGGCTGTTGTCTCTGGGGTCGCACAGAGTTGGACACGACTGAAGCAACTTAGCAGCAGCAGCAGCATAGCAGCATTGGGAGAAGGCAATGGCATCCCACTCCAGTACTCTTGCCTGGAAAATCCCATGGACAGAGGAGCCTGGTAGGCTGCAGTCCATGGGGTCACTAAGAGTTGGACATGGCTGAGTGACTTCACTTTCACTTTTTACTTTCATGCATTGGAGAAGGAAATGGCAACCCACTCCAGTTATATGCTTGGAGAATCCCAGGGACGGGGGAACCTGGTGGGCTGCTGTCTATGGGGTTGCACAGAGTCGGACACGACTGAAGCAACGCAGCAGCAGCAGCAGCATAGCAGCATTGTGTGGATCACAATAAACTGTGGACAATTCTGAAAGAGATGGGAATACCAGACCACCTGAGCTGCCTCTTGAGAAACCTATGTGCAGGTCAGAAAGCAACAGTTAGAACTGGACATGGAACAACAGACTGGTTCCAAATAGGAAAAGGAATATGTCAAGGCTGTATATTGTCACTCTGCTTATTTAACTTCTGTGCAGAGTACATCATAAGAAATGCTGGGCTGGAGGAAGCACAAGCTGGAATCAAGATTGCTGGGAGAAATATCAATAACTTCAGATATGCAGATGACACTACTCTTATGGCAGAAAGTGAAGAGGAACTCAAAAGCCTCTTGATGAAAGTGAAAGTGGAGAGTGAAAAAGTTGGCTTAAAGCTCAACATTCAGAAAACGAAGATCATGGCATCTGGTTCCATCACTTCATGGCAAATAGATGGGGAAACAGTGGAAACAGTGTCAGACTTTATTTTTTTGGGCTCCAAAATCACTGCAGATGGTGATTACAGCCATGAAATTAAAAGACACTTACTCCTTGGAAGGAAAGTTATGACCAACCTAGACAGCATATTGAAAAGCAGGGACATTACTTTGCCAACAGAGGTCCATCTAGTCAAGGCTATGGTTTTTCCAGTGGTCATGTATGGATGTGAGAGTTGGACTGTGAAGAAAGCTGAGCACTGAAGAATTGATGCTTTTGAACTGTGGTGTTGGAGAAGGCTCTTGAGAGTCCCTTGGACTGCAAGGAGATCCAACCAGTTCATTCTAAAAGAGATCAGTCCTGGGTGTTCACTGGAAGGACTGATGCTGAAGCTGAAACTCCAATAATTTGGCCACCTCATGTGAAGAGTTGACTCACTGGAAAAGACTCTGATGCTGGGAGGGATTGAGGGCAGAAGAAGGAGATGACAGAGGATGAGATGGCTGGATGGCATCACTGACTCGATGAACGTGAGTCTGAGTGAACTCCGGGAGTTGGTGATGGACAGGGAGGCCTGGTGTGCTGCAATTCATGGGGTCGCGAAGAGTCGGACACGACTGAGTGACTGAACTGAACTGAACTGATAGCAGCATTTCACATAGTCGCTCCCTCCTTCTCAAAGCACGTTTCTTACTTGGCTTTACCTCCTACCTCACTGGTTTTGTCTCTCCCGTTGAGGCAGTCTGAGCACGGGGTGGAAGAGAATTTCCAGACAGAGCATTTCAGAAGGCAGTAAATTTATTAAGAGCAAAGAGAAGAGATAATGTGGGCACTGTGAGTACAGCAGGATGACACCTCCTGACAGGCCAGAGAGAGTTGACGCTTTTCATGGGTTAGTAGCCAATTTTTATAACCTCAAGACAAAGAAAATTTCTGCCAGAAAGTTGACATTAGGTAATCAGTTAGGGTGCTATAGGGTGACTACTGAGGCGGGCATTCTTGCCTAATTTGGGGTTAAGAAGCTGGCTGGTGATGATCAGGGGTCTTTTGGCAATGGTTACAAAGGGGCTTAGTCAGCTTCGGGGTGACATTGATTCTGGGCTCCACATCCTCCTTAGTACCAGGCCTTGCATCTGTGGCCTTGGGGCAGGACTCCACATCTCCTTTGCTAACTCTTCCACATACACCAACTTTCAAATTTTAGAGTATCTTCGGCTTTGTCCTTGGACCTCTTCTCTGTCTAAACTCCTTTCCAAAGTGTCTCATCCATGCATGCGAGTGTAAACACCTCTACAAACCGTGACCTCTCCAACTTGGTCTCCAGCTTGGACCTCTGCTTCACATTCACGTACTTGGCTGACCTCTCACAATTTCTGGCTGGATGTCTAACATATACCTCAACTTTAACATGAGCAAAGCAGAGTGTTTGAATCCTGCCTCCTCCAGATCTTCCCTATCCACTGACTTCACCATGTCAGTTCATGGCAATTCCATTTTTTGGCTTTCCTAATAAAAAATTGAACAGTTCTCCTTGACTCTTTCATTACTTTGCTGGGGTTGATGTAATGACGTGTCACAAACTGGGAGGCTTAAAGGACAGAAAAGTATCTTCTCAATTGTTCTGGAGGCTAGAAGTCCAAAATCAAAGTGTCAGTAGGGCAGGGAGGGAAGGATCTGATCCTAGCTTGTAGACAGCATTCTCATCCTTGGGTCTTCACGTGGTCTCTCTATGTGTCTATGTCCACCACATTTGGAATAAAAGCCTTGCAAGGTCCTACATGATTCTCAGCCTCCTTCCTGCCCCTTAGCCCTTGTTCTTTGCTCATCTGTTGCATCACGCCAGTCACCTTTCTCCATCCCTTTAGCAGGGCAGGGTTCTCGCCATCTGAGAGCTTGACCTCTTCTCTCTCCCTGGGAAAAGTCTTCCCTTAGTTCTTCACGTAACGGACTCCTTCTCATATTCAGGTCTCTTCCCGAATGTGACCTATGTGACTGCCCAAGTAGCCCTCCTCCAAACTCATTCCATCTTCCATGTTTCCTTCATAATCCGTATTATCATATCAAAATGTCTTATGTAGTCTTTGTTTACTTGCTTACTGTCTTCCCCTATGTGTATATAAGTTTCCAAATGGCCAAAACCTTTAAATCTCAGTCATCACTGTATCCCAAGCCCAAGGGACTGAGTACATGCTTATTAAAAGATAAATAAATAAATGAGTGAATGGGACCCTTTAATGCCCACCCAGATGAAAAAATTTTACACCAACTGCATCATATTCTTGAAACAATTATTTGAGTACACACAGGCACGCACATGCACACACACACAACACAAACTCACATTCAGGTAGGCAAGAGGAGACAGAGCAAATAAAAGATTATATTAAGATCAGAATTTGGAATAGACAGCGTCAGTCCTCTGTTCATATAACCGAAGCCTTTGAACATATACTTTTCTCTAAGTTGAAATGGGAGGTTATGAATTCTAGAAGATTTTGTGGGCAAGGCCTCTTTCTGCCTTAGGACAAATGGTGCTTGTGTGATAAGGAAGGTAAGATCATTTCCAGCAGCTGCCACCCAACTTGAAAAGGGTTGATTGATATGACAAAGTCTTTTCAAAGAACATACATCAAAGAAGATGATTGACAGTGAAGTAAACATTTTAGAACTAGAGTAATTAGGAATATATTAGCAATTAAAATAAACTTATTATCATTAGCAAAATTGGCAGTTACTTGCAGTTTCCCCAGGGGCCTCATTTCAAGTTCATCCTTGTAGATTATATTAAGGCAGGATTAATGTTTTTTGGGATGCAGTTTTAATTTTTGTGGATTTTGTTTTTTCATATCCCTGTCCATAGCTAATAGAGCTCAGTGGTTCTCAAATAAAGGTCTTATTGATCTTGGGGCTTCTATGAGCTGAACCCAGGTGTGCTAACACCAAACTGAACAAAGCTGCTATTTACCCAGTTCTTGGAGAAAATTAAATAAGTGGATACAATTTTTTATCTTCCTCTTTTATACAATCTTTTAGGCCTTCACCACTTGCTAGTGCATGTCTTCCAGAAGGTACTAGAAAATGACAGAATTCCTGAGCTTGAAGCAAATAAACAAACTAATCAAGAAAAAACCTTGGTCACCAGCCTTCTGAGATCAATGTATCTTCCTTCTATGGACATGTGTATTGATGGTTTGGACTCTTTGGATGGTAACAGAGGCAGGATTGAACCCTCTATCTTCTTTACCTTTTGGTTTCTGCTCATTATCCCAATTAGTGGAAAGGTATCTATTAGCATCATAACCATCAAAGTTGTATCAGTTAGGGTTCTTTGTTGAGAGTAATGAAAATTGACCCTGACAATAGAACAAAAGGGTAGTGTGGGTAATTCTGGCTTCTATATCAGGAAGCTGGCACCTGGAATTGCCCTCCAACAAGATCCAGAGAAATAAATATGGAGACAAAACAAATGTCCACTTTAAACATAAGGTGATGAGTGACAGTCATGGGCAAGATTCTACTCTGTGTTAGAGATGCTTTACTCAGAAGAATCTGGAAGAGTTAGTCTCCTGCTACTGAGGCTGGAGAGGGTCCAGAAACAACTAATGTCCATGGGGCATGGCAGGATGGCCTCATGCAAAATGAAGAAAATATTTTATTCTGTCTTTCAGACTCTGAGCTCACTTGTGACCTGCCACTAGTAAGACTGTGCTCTTCATGGCAATGACTAGCTGAGTCTGAACCCTTTCCCATGGGTGCTGTAGGATGTAATAGAAGGATTACCCAAACAGCTGTATACTCATCTGCTCTGACAGTGAAGGGTTTCAGTTTAATTAATGGGCTTTAAAGCACCCATCCATGTTTTATACTGCTTTCCTTTTCAGGTGAGAATTAATTATTGGTCTAGTTAAGCAGGAAGAGAACTCATAGGTGTGGAATTTTAGACTCTGGAGACCACCTAATGGGGCTGAGGAAGGTGGGCTGATCTGGGCACAGAGAGAGTGGACAGCACATAGTCTTGGAGTCTGGGGAGACTTGAGCTCTAGGTGTTTCAAACCCTACTTCTGGGAGTTTCCCACGGGCTGGGCCTCTAAGAGCAAACAGAATCAAATGCTGTTTTTTTGCCCAGGCTTCCCCGATGGCTCAGTGGTAAAGAATTTGCCTGCAATGCAGGAGATGAAAAGACACAGGTTCAGTCCCTGGGTCAGGAAGATCTCCTGGAAAAGGAAATCAGTATTCTTGCTTGGGAAATCCCATGGACAGAGGAGCCTGGCCGGCTACAGTCCATAGCGTTGCAAAGAGTCAGACGTGACTGAGCACATGAGCAACACAGACAGCCTATTGAATGGTCTCAGTTTGTATGAGATTAGTGCTCAAGGACACTGACACCTGCTTTAATGAGAAAAAAGCCTCAGAGGACTGAAGCTGCTCAAAGGATGTTGAGAAACCACTGAGTCCAGATTCCTGCCTAAATGAGGCATCTCCTTCTACAGAATTCTGCGCAGATCAATCAAACATATTCCAATCAAGTAATTGCAAACAACGAACTTCATTTATTTGGACATCATTCAACCATTCCAAAAACATGCAGTGGAAGGGGCCTGTCCACCCTTTGAATCTAGGTGTGTTTCCCCCTACTTTGACCAATAGAGTACAAGGGAAGAGACTCGTCCACGCCCCACAGCAGTCATGACCACCGTTTCAGTTGTTTCCTGCTGTATGAAAATTACTCTCAAAGTTATCTCATGATTTTGTTGGTGAGGAATTGGTGTAGAGATCAGCTGGGTGATTCTCCTGTACCATGTGGCATTGATAGAGATCAGCCACTCAGTTACAGTTAGAAATGGATGGGCTGATTTACAAGGTCCAAGACAGCATCATTCAGTATCTGCCACGTGAACAGGGAGAGCTGGAAGGCTGGCGGGGGTACCTATTCTTGGCTTCTCAAGCATGGCAGCCTTGGGGTAGTCAGACTTCTTATGGGACAGCTCAGGACTCCATAAGTCAGTGTTTGGCAACGTGGAAGCTTCATGGATTTTTATGAGCTAATTCTGCAAATCACATAGCACCTCTTTCTCTGTACCCGACTGGTTCAAGTGGGCAGAAGCATGTCCAGATTCAAGGTGAGGGACAGTGACAATGCCTTTCAATGGGAGGAATGTAGACTAATTTTTACCCATCCATGTGTGCTTTATTGCTGAGTCATGTCCAACTCTTTGTGACCCCATGGACTGTAGCTCTCCAGGCCCCTCTGTCCAGGGGAATTTTTAGCTGAAAACACTGAAGTGGGTTGCCATTTCCTCCTCCAGGGGATCTTCCTGACTCAGAGAAAGAACCTGCATCTCCTTTGTCTCCTGCATTGCAGGCAGATTCTTTACCTGCTGAGCCATTGGGAAAGCCCAATTTCTATCCATGCATGTTTAAATCTTTCCATCCACCACTGGGAAATTCTGGATTAAAGAAGGAAGAGAGGAAGAACATGAAACTGCAAGTGCTGGTAAGCATGGAAGATTGGTTTACTTGTTATAAAGCTGCAATGAGGAAATTCTTCAGAAGGAAAATTAATGCAATGGAGCTGTAACCAAAGTATTTGTTACACATCATAAAAATACTGAATTATATAATAAGAACCCAATATCTTTCTAGGTCAATGTCCTTGGAATTTAGCCAGCACAAAAGAAGTAGGAGGCCAGTTTTGCTGTTACCGGAATTTTTTAAAACCCTCTTTAAAATTTATTTCTACTTAAATATAGAATATGTTGCAGCAGTTTTGTCAGGAAGTCCCGCTCATCTTGTTACATTTCCAAGAGCCAAAGAAACAAGTCTATTTTGAATAATGGTTTGCATAAGCAGACACACACCAAGGCTTTTTAAACCACCACGTTCAGTTGGAATGAAATGAACTTGACTTCACTTGGAGCTGTCACACTGTGATTTATTTCCCAATTTCCCTTCCCATCAGTGGACGGTAACAATCAAAGCACACTGTACACCTGTCCTGCGTGACCCATGGGTCCTCTGATTCTAAGAAACACAGTGTCTTGTGATGCTGGGTGGAGAAAGGGCACAGCATAACCACCCCAGCCTGGCCCATAACAAATTATGAAGAAATATTTCTGGTTTCCTTGTTTTATCACCCACATCTCTTCTCTATTCCACCAGAATGTCAAACAGTCTAAGATCTTCCTCTTATAAGTAGGATTTCTTACCCTAGATTTCAGTAAAAACGTCTCGAGATGAAGAAGTTATTTCAGAGAATGGGGCACCTTTCTTGGGTAGCCTGCTTGATCCCCTAAATACTGAGTCGGCTGCTTGTTTTTTAAGTGTCTTTCATTCACTTAAATTATTTCATTAAGTTTCACAATGATCCTTGGAGGTTATTATCAGTACTTACCTAACAGGTGGAAATTAAGGTTAGGGAAGTTTTAGGTCACACCTTGGCAAACGGGAGTGTGGGCTGATTCCAGTGTGGAAGGCCTTCAATCAAATACGAAGAGAAAAGAGCAAAGGACAGGCCAAGGGGACTCAGGAGGCAGCTCCCCTCAGGAAACAGGGCGTCCTGTGGTTCTGTGTTTAGTTCGGCCAGCTGATCTGGGGTCAGGGAAGCAGTCTGCCGAGATGGAGGCTGGGGCCGTGTTGGAGGACTAGGTCTGGGCTATGGGGCACCCTGGTCTTCTCTGGGGTAGACCCTCCTCCCAGCCCCTCCAGAGTCGGGAAACGCGGCCCCGCCTGGCCCCGCGCGGCCTCCGTAGAGTCCCCGTTGCCATGGCTCCCAGGTGCGGACGCGCGGAGGAGAGACCGAGGTGGCCGGGGAGTCTTGGCGGGTCCTGGTGGAGCTTCCCGGGCCTGGTGGAGCCCCCCCGAAACCCTCGAGGGGCGACATGGGACGGAGTAAGCGCCCCCTCCCATCTTCCGCCCTCGATCGTCCCCATTCTAGGCATCGTCCCGGGCCTCTCGGGACCCTCGACGCCCCTTCTGCCCGCGGACCCCAGTCCCTCCGGCCCTTGGCCCTCTGCAGACCCGGCTGGGGCCGGCCCTGCGTCGACTGACTGGGCTGCTTGGCCCCGGCGAGACCCAGGTTCCCGATCTGTAAAGTGGGGCAGGCGTGGGGCTGGGGGAGAAAGGCATGGCACTTGATGGAAGGGCTCGTGGAAAGTCTAAGCGTCTTGGCGTCAGACACGCCCGGTTCGAGCCCGCGAGTCCCCTTGCCTGCAGTGTGGGCTAGTCGCTGTCTCTGAGCCACACTGGGAGCAAAGTGTAGCCTCGTGGTTGAGGGACCCGACCCCAGAGCCTTACCTCGTCCACCTTCCTGCCACCAGCTGTGAGACTTCCTCACCTCCAAAATGAAGGCAGTAATAGTATCTGTTTACAGTCACTGTTGTAAATATGATTATGAATATACCAACAGACTGTGAAGTGGCAGAATTAGCAGTTACTTATATATTTTAGGTTGTACCAATTATTTCATGTTGAACTATTCCAATACTGACACTATCTTTGACCTTTCCAAATTTCACTTTTATACAGTTACCCTGAATTTATCACTTACTGTAGGAGTGTCATAGTGAATACTTCTAAATCAAGAGACTGTGGTAGATGGTGGGGTATTTTCCCTGCAAGAGCTGACAGTCTGGTGGTGGAAAGGGGATGTGATTTTAAATGTTTACACTGTCCCAAATCTTGAGAGTGTTATTTCCTCTCCCTTCCCTTATCCCCATCTCATGGTTTTCTTTTTTGCTTACCAATATTTGTTACTTTTCCATGGATTATCCTTTGCCCTCTGCCTTTGAATCCTGTCCACTTTCATTTGTTAAATCATTAACGTATCAGACTCATACTGGAGTTCCTGCCCTGTGGCTCAGACGGTAAAAAAAACATCTGCCTGCAATGTGGGAGACCTGGGTTTGATCCCTGGATCAGGAAGATCCCCTGGAGTAAGGAAATGGCAACCCACTCTAGTATTCTTGCCAGGAGAATTCTGTGGACACCAGAGCCTGGCGGGGTACAGTCCATGGGGTCACAAAGAGTCGGACACGACTGAGCGACTAACACTGACACGCCTCGTGTCAGATGTTGAGGGTGCAGTGGTGAACAAAAGAGGTGGGCCAGCCCTCTTGGAGCTTCTCCCTTTGAGGAAGAAAGCCAACACTTATTTTAAAATATCAGTCACGATGGAATAAAACACTAAGATACAAGACCCTTGGCTTTTACTGCTCTTTCCACAGTTCTGAACTCTCTACATCAGAAGAGAAAACTTGAGCTTCCGAGAAAAGATGGTAATAAGGGCTTATGATTGTCATGTTCTTGCTGCCTTCTAGGCAGTGTTCCGAGTGGTATCCCTGTGTTAACGCCTTGAGTTCTCACAAAAATCTTGTGAGACAGACACAACCTCCATTTTGCAGTTGAGGAATCTGAAGAACAGAGAGGTTAAGCAACCTGCCGATTGTCACACAGTCAGCAATGTATCTGCGATGTGAACCTGAACAGAGCTGGCTTTCTTTAATCTGTGGCTACACTGTCTCCTGAGAGTAAGGGAAGGTCTGGTGAGGAAAAGAGAGGCCGTGGTGTGAGCTCTCATGTTGAAAGTCAAAGAAACTACTTTTAGTGTTGATGTCTGCCCAGAGAGATCAAGGTCAAGCCTGGGAGCAGTGGGTGGGGGAAAAATGAAAGAATTAGTGCCTCTCTGCACTTTTAATCCAGTACAAATTATGACTTAGAGAAAAAAGAACTTCTTTCTTAATATTGAATTCATTTTGTATTGATATTACTGTGACTATCAAATTAGTGTGGCTAGTCTCTAAGATGTAATCTGTGTGTGCATTTGCCAGGGGAAGCTCAGTTCAGTTCAGTTCAGTTCAGTTCAGTTCAGTCGCTCAGTCGTGTCCGACTCTTTGCAACCCCATGAATCGCAGCACGCCAGGCCTCCCTGTCCATCACCAGCTCCCGGAGTGCACTCAGACTCACGTCCATCGAGTCAGTGATGCCATCCAGCCATCTCATCCTCTGTCGTCCCCTTCTCCTCCTGCCCCCAATCCCTCCCAGCATCAGAGTCTTTTCCAATGAGTCAACTCTTCACATGAGGTGGCCAAAGTACTGGAGTTTCAGCTTCAGCATCATTCCTTCCAAAGAAATCCCAGGGCTGATCTCCTTCAGAATGGATTGGTTGGATCTCCTTGCAGTCCAAGGGACTATCAAGAGTCTTCTCCAACACCACAGTTCAAAAGCATCAATTCTTTGGCGCTCAGCCTTCTTCACAGTCCAACTCTCACATCCATACATGACCACAGGAAAAACCATAGCCTTGACTAGACGGACCTTAGTCGGCAAAGTAATGTCTCTGCTTTTGAATATACTATCTAGGTTGGTCATAACTTTTCTTCCAAGGAGTAAGTGTCTTTTAATTTCATGGCTGCAATCACCATCTGCAGAGATTTTGGAGCCCCAAAAAATAAAGTCTGACACTGTTTCCACTGTTTCCCCATCTATTTCCCATGAAGTGATGGGACTGGATGCCATGATCTTCGTTTTCAAGTTAAGTACCCTCAAAGCCATAGGATGTAATTGCTGGAAGGAAGCTCAGTGGTCTCTAGTTCACACCATCTTTAAAACTATATAGATGGACTCTGTTATGCAGAAGGTTTAAGCATCTGGTCTCAAACTTTATACTTGTTATGTGATAAGTTAGCATTCAATTTGAGGTCCAGTTCAGTGGCCTTTCATAGTGTCTGCATTTTCTTAAAGGCATGTAGAGGAAAAATCAGTTTTACATTAATTCCTCTCAGTTCACCTTAAACAGGAAACTCCAATTAGAATCATCCTTCTAATGCATTGGCTGTTATATTGTAGACTTCATCAGCTGCTTATAACAAATCCTTTAAATCGTGTTTCCTACTTTTAAGTCCTAATTCATTTGGTGGACAGTATTGTTTACCATTAATTTCAAGCTCTATTTTTTTTTCGCCACACCTAGCAGCATGTAGGCAGAGAATGCAATGGCACCCCACTTCAGTACTCTTGCCTGGAAAATCCCATGGATGGAGGAGCCTGGTGGGCTACAGTCCATGGCGTCACGAAGAGTCGGACACGACTGAGTGACTTCACTTTCACTTTTCCCTTTCATGCATTGAAGAGGAAATGGCAGTCCACTCCAGTGTTCTTGCCTAGAGAATCCCAGGGAAGGGGGAGCCTGGTGGGCTGCTGTCTATGGGGTCACACAGAGTCGGACACAACTGAAGCGATTTAGCAGCAGCAGAGCAGCAACAGCATGTAGGCTCTTAGTTTCCCAGGGATTGAACCCAAGCAGCCTGCAATGGAAGCTCAGAGTCTTAAGCACTGGAATGCCGGGGAAGACCCAGTTGCAAGCTGAGATACGTTGTTGATATCATATGGCTAGTTCATCACACACCTATGAATAACTGAGAAATGCTTTTGATAAACATTTTAGCTACCCCAGAAGAAGCTTTCTGATGAAAGATGGGCTTCCAAGAAAAGCATCCTTTAAAGAAACTGCATAGATTTACATCAGTCAGTTCAGTTCAGTCACTCAGTTGTGTCCAGCTCTTTGCGACCCCATGGACTGTGCAGCATGCAAGGCCTCCCTTGTCTGTCACCAACTCCCAGAGTTTACTTAAACTCGTGTCCACTGAGTCAGTGATGCCATCCAACCATCTCATCCTCTGTCGTCCCCTTCTCCTCTCAACTTCAATCTTTCCCAGCATCAGGATCTTTTCAAATGAGTCAGTTCTTTGCATCAGGTGGCCAAAGGATTGGAGTTTCAGCTTCAACATCAGTCCTTCCAATGAATATTCAGGACTGATTTTCTGCAGGATGGATGGGTCGGATCTCCTTGCAATCCAAGGGACTCTCAAGAGTCTTCTCCAACACCACAGTTCAAAAGCATCAATTCTTTGGCTTTACATACTAAGCACATAAACAAAGTTTCAGAAATAAGAAAAAACAATTATGGATAAACAGAGAATTTTTAGTTTGTTTTATTTTTTATGGAGTGAGTGAAAAGCCCTTAGTCATGTCCGACTCTTTGTGACCCCATGGACTATACAGTCCGTGGAATTCTCCAGTCCAGAAGTCTGGAATGGGTAGCCATTCCCTTATCCAGGAGATCTTACCAACCCAGGGATCAAACCCAGGTCTCCCACATTGCAGGTAGATTCTTTACCAGCTAAGCCACAAGGGAAGCCCAAGAATACTGGAGTGGGTAGCCTATCCTTTCTCCAGCAGATCTCCTGACCCAGGAATCAAACTGGGATCTCCTGCATTGCAGGCAGGTTCGTTACCAATTGAGCTATTACGGAAGCCCTTATTTTTTATGGAAGACCTAATTTAATTTTCAGACTGAACTGTGTACTAAAGACTGTGCTGATTTGCTTAACTTTTTTTTAAACTTAATTTATTTGACAATATATTGCTTTATGGCTGGGGGAACAGCTATTTCCTTTCTGTAATTATTCATTAATGTAACTGAAAGAGGAATGGTTTGGCACATGTTCTCTGCCTTAAGAAAATTAAAATAGTTTGACTATTATATTCATTTAAGTTTATATGAGTGGTCACAGTGAAATTGCTCAGACAGCGCACTTGAAGATTTAAACTTGTGCATAATTCGTCTTTATCCAGTCCTCCTTGGAGAGTGTTCCATAAACCCTGCTGAATGCTTTACCTGCGTAGGACACTTAATCCTCCCAGTAACAGTCTGAAATAAGTACCACAGAAGATCTCTTCAGACAGGCCATTGGAAAAACTTGGTTAAAGTGCTTAGTCATAAATATGAGGCATTTTAGGGCTGCTTTCTGCAACACTGATAGAGTAAGTGGTATTGGAGTTAACCTTCCTCTATAAACAACTGTGAAATTGGGCAACATGAATAAGGTAGCTGTTTTCAGGAACAATCGGTGGGACATAATTGTGCTCCTTGTGAGAAGGGAAATGCAAAGGTTGTGCCCCACTGTTACCCCAGTTTTCTGTCTAGAGGCACTTTCCTGCTGTGGTAAAGGGAGACAGAATTCAAGCGAACTTCTTGAGCTGGGGAGGCAGAAACTTCTGAGCTGCTGAAGTTGCTATAATCTGGGGGGCTTTCAGCTGAGAATCAGCAATAAAATGAGGAACTCAGTCCTATTACTATAAGGAACCAAATTCCGCCAACAACTCAAATAAGCGAGAAAACGGGTCCTCCCCTGGAACCTCCAGAAAGGAATGTAATCCCCCTGACACCCCGATATCAGGCAGGTGAGACCCATATCTGACTTCTGACCTGTGGAGCTGTCAACAGCTAAGTTGGTGGTAATTTGTTACTGCAGCTGTAGGAAACCAGCACAGCTGCCTGGAGGTGCTCGTGTGCTCATTCCAGCGTCTCTGTCATCTTGAGATCTGTTTCTCAAACAAGAAGCGGGTATTTGGGACCTCTTTTCTTTCTTGCTATAGGCATTTAGTGCTATAAATCTCTTCCAAGTTATGTTTTAGCTGTATCCCACGGATTTTGATATACTGGTTATTTTTTTCACATCATATTCTGTTCAAAATACTTTTTTTCTTTTCGACTTCTCAATGACAAGTTTAAAAAAACAACATTATTTTCCTATATTTTGTCTTGGTTTTCAGTTATCATAGGGTGGAGGCTAAATCCTGGGCCTGTGACCCCAGCGTGTCTGGAACCTGAAGGCTCTGCTTCTCTAGTGATTCAGTCCCTGGCCTGGTTCTCAGCTCTCTCTGTCCTTCACTTTCAGGGAGAAAACCTCTTTATTTGCTACCAATATAGTAGTCTGGTGCTCACAATTAGCTTTTAATGTTCGGTTGTCACTTTCAGCCTTACCTTGTCAATTGTGTTTCCAGTGGTAGCCACCCCAATACAATCTTCCTTTAAGTTACAATTTCCCCTGTGTTTCTCTAATGCCTGACTGCATCACTCTTATCAGTGTGTTCCCTTCCACTAGTATCCATTTGCAGGAGACCGAACGTTTGTTTCCCACTGAAATTCGTAAAAGTATCAATTCGAAACCTTGACCCTCAAGGTGATGTTATTAGGAGGTGACGCCTTTGGGAGGTGATTAGGTCACAAGCACAGAACGCTCGTATTGGGCTGATGGTCCTTAGGAAAGAGGGCCCAGGGACTGGCTTGCACCTTCTGCCATGTGAGGTTGCTGTCAGTGGGGAACAGGCGCTGAGTGCTCTGTGTAAGGCAGCGGCTGCTCTTGTGTACCACCTGCGGTATCCACTCTTCCAGGTTGGGTTCCCCAGGAGTCAGACTTCTCAGTGGAGGCTAGTGTGCAGGAAGCGTATGAGGAAGTGCCATTGGACAAGAAAGCCAGGTCTGGCAGAGAGGGAAATCAGGTTGGGATGCATCTTAACAAAGGCCTTAGCTAACCAGCCTGGAGCTTGTGGAAGGAGCTCTGAACTTGGACCTCTGGTTTTTCCCAAGTTGGGGTGAGAGGGCTGGGCCTTTATAGCCCCACATCAATCAGGCTTTCCTGGGAAGAGGGGCATGATTTTGGTTAAGATGTCTCTGCAGCTGGGGTAACTTCAAAGAAGGTGGGCAGCTGAGGGCTGCCCTCCCAGCAGCAGGAAGTCATCTTCAGGCCAGAAGCAGGGAGCTGGGCCTCACGGCGTCTGTTACGGCCTGCGGTGCGCTTTCCTTACTGGTGCATCTGGCAAATGTCTACTCGCGTTTCAGGATTCAGCCCCGGCTTCTCCTCCATAATACCCTGTTTGACCTTCTTCTGTTGCTCAGTAGCCTGGGTCACTCCCTCCTTTGAACTCACGGTACTTTCTGGATCCTTCTGTCCTTGCCCCATACACTCTGTCCGTGTTTGTAACTGTCGGTGCCCCTAACTGTGTGGTGGGATCCCTGTGACCACCAACACTCAGATAACCCTGAGTCAGTGAGAAGAGGCAGGGCAAGTGACTGAGAAATCCTGTTTCTAAGAATTTCCATGGAAAACAAGAAAAGAAAAAAAGTTTAGATGCTACAAGATGAAATCTTTACCTATTTGTGACCCCTTCATTTGGGTTTCCCTGGTGGCGGAGTGATTAAGAATCCACCTGCTAATGCAGGAGATGGATTCGGTCTCTAGGTCAGGAATATCCCCTGGAGAAGGAAATGGCAACGCACTCCAGTATGCTTGCCTGGGAAATCCCATCTCCTCTCCCAGGGCAGAGGAGCCTGTTGGACTACGTCCATGGATTTGCAAAGAGACAGATATGACTGAGAGACTAAACAACAGCAACAACCCCTTTCTATGTATTTATGTTAAATCTCTGTTTCATGTGTGTGTCCGCTGGTTTTTCAAGATGTTTAAAAATTCTGCAGAATCTGCCTTAGGCGTACATTACTGATTTTACTCTACCCTGGCAAGAAAGGGTGAGTTGTTTACAAAACATGATACAAAGCCTGAAGGACAAACACTGCATTGCTGGCTTTGTGAGTTTCTAGAAGCTTGTTCTAGAAAAGCTCTGTCATAGCAAACACAGCGTGACAACCTCTGATAGTCCTGGAAACCTCTCCTCCTGCCCTCTGCCCTGCCCCCACCCTGTAGGGTCTTTTCATGGATGCTCTCTCGAGGTATCGAGAACCCAGTCATATTAAGGAATTGAAAAGAAGCCTCTGCATCAGTTTCCATTAAACTGTTTTCTTTTAGGGAGATGAGTATGAATCTGTGGTTATAACTGTCAGTATCCTTCATCAACCGCTCATTCAGATATTGGTTACGGCCTTCTATAGGTGAGATACTTCTCCGTGTCTATCTGAGTCCTGTATTTTACTATTTGAATTTCCCCCAAAAAGGAAGTGAAAGCAGTGTTTTATATAGTAAGTGCCTTGGCATGTTCTCCTATGCCATATGATTATTGTTCAGGCACTAAGTCGTATCCGACTCTGTGACCCCATGGACTGCAGCACACCAGGCTTCCCTGTCCTTCACTGTCTCCCAGAGATAGGCATTGTATTACCATCTGTCTTGAGATAGTCTTATGGGGATGCATTAATGCTTCCAAAGCCTTTTCAAGTGCCTCAAGTGATTTATCATAAATGCAGGGCTATGTTATTTGGAGTAGGGCTTTCTAAAGGTACATAGTACTGCTTGGAGTTAAAGAATATTTGGTCTAAACTGTACATAAAACTGCGAAATGTTTTCTCCTTTAAAAGTCTGAAGCACTATAATCTCCATGCACCAGGTAGATACTCTGACACATTGCTTCTCGGGGACCCTGGTTTTTGTACTGATGTTTGCCATTACAGGTGAGGCGGTGTTGTGGAACAATTTCCTGAGCACTCTGAAGCTATGCTGCACAGCGGTTTGCTTAATGTAGAGGAGTTCAGAAAAGGGCCGCTGGGAAACTCCAGACCTTCACAGTTCCATCTTCCTCTGTGATTCTCCATTTTCTTTTCATCTATACTGCTGATGCTAAGTCCCTTCAGTCGTGTCCGACTCTGTGTGACCCCATAGACGGCAGCCCACCAGGCTCCCCCACCCCTGGGATTCTCCAGGCAAGAACACTGGAGTGGGCTGCCGTTTCCTTCTCCAATGCATGAAAGTGAAAAGTGAAAGTGAAGTCGCTCAGTCGTGTACTAGTTGTGCATAATTGTTGCCTTTGGGCAAAACTCCCCAGTATGCTGAATGAACCTTAGCCCCTCCTCTCCCGTGTGTGTGTGTGTGTGTGTGTGTGTGTGTGTGTGTGTATAAATTTGTTATTTATGCCAACTCCTCCACCCCTCCACACCGCTTTCAACTAGGAGTGATTTTTATCGTCTTAATTCTCATGATTAGGAGATATGGATCAACATAATTCCTTCCTAATATCTACATGCCTCTGAAAGGGAGGATTTGATAATTGCACACAAATGATCCCATTCACACACATAATAGCATGATAAAAAGGATCTCTTAGATTTTTAAGACACGGGCAGCAAGAGAACACAGGAAGGACATTTGACATCAGCGGGAACTCAGCAGTTGGAGGGACCAGCAAGTCTCCAGGGTTGGACAGATCAGAAAAGCCTGCACAACTGTAGAGCAGGAGAAACCTGTGACACCTTTCATATCCCCAGGAGGCCCCACTGGCCTGTGCAGATGCTGGTGTAGCTGCCTCAGGCCAGAGGCCAGGCGAGGCTTCACCAGATGCAATCAGAATGCCCTGCACACATTCACCTTAACCATATCCTTGGATGACAGCTCTTGCAGCGTTCGAGTTAGGCTGTGTCTTCAATCTAGGTACCCAGCCAAGCCTTCAGCCAGGGCAACTGGGGAACTGGGGCAGGAATATAAGTGGAGGCACATGTACCAAGTTATACATCAAACTGCTAAATAAAATGCATCTTCTTTCGTTGACGAATATACCTTCATAACAACCCAGAAGGCCACATTCAGTATAAGTTTCCCAAGCTCGTTGGACTCTGTGCCAGCTCCCTTGCCCACACCTCCCTCCTCTTCCCATCCCTAGCTCTAACCTCGTCCTTCCTGCCGAGGTATGAGAGCAGACACTCCAGCCAACACTTCCAAGCCATCCATGTCCCCAGAAAGCAGCCATTCCTCGGACACCTCTGAGTGAAGGAGTGTGTGCCCGATGGTGTGGCCTGAAGAAGCAGCCAGTGTAGGACTTGGAGGCAGAGGATTTCCTTGCTCCGCCCGGGGGCAATGGTCTGCAGGGGAGGGCACGGGTTCTGGAAGGGCTCGGCCTCCTGGCCCATTGAGTCCAGGTCTAATGGCCGCAAGGCCTCAAGAGTCCACTTCCTGCCCCATGGATTTGTGTCATTTAAGTCACATACACACCGTTAGTCATTGAGAGTCTGTCTGCATCATCACAGTGCATCACTTCCATGTTTCATCGAGTTAGCTGATGTAACATTGGTAACGTCACCCCAGCCCCTCAATCCATGTTGCATCCTTGTGAAGAGCATTCTGGGAGATCAACTACAGAGGCAGGTAATACGGTTGACTTTACACAGCAGCTTTGATGTGTCCTCAACTTGGCTGCCCCCATTTGTCCCCAGTTGATTCCAGCTGTTACAACCAACTTTGGTAGTGGGAGGTGGGGAGAGTACTTTTAACTCCTTTCTCTTAAAAATTTGGTTTTCAGAACATGTATTGTCTTTCTTTTCCTTGACTAGAGCGGTCTTTTTAAGCCATTTTAATGACAGCAGTGGTGTCCAGAGATGGCAGAGTGCAGCCCGCAGTAGGGATCCCAGAGAGCAGGGCTGCAGAGGCTGCCCCTTTGGCCTCCTACCCGCCTCTCTGGCCTTTCCCCTCCCAGGACCTAGCTTGCAGCCAGCTCTGCTGTTGCATGCTGAGTTGCTGAGTCGTGTCCGACTCTTTGCAACCCCGTGGACTATAGCCCACCAGGCTCCTCTGTCCATGGGATTTCCTAGGCAAGAATATTGGAGTGGGTTGCCATTTCCTTCTCCAGGGGATCTTCCCAACCCAGGGATCGGACCTATGTCTCCTGCTTGGCAGATGAGCTCTTTACCACTGCGCCACCTGGGAAACCCATCTCTGCTGTTAGTTGAGCCAAAAAGCCTAGAATAGCAGGCACATCTCCCAGGTATGGTATTTGAATCTCTCAGCCTCTGCATTGCCCTCGTCTTTCTTCCAAAGAACCATCATAACACGCAACCCCACCTCTCACCACCGGATGTAGCAGGGCGTTCAGCTAACTGCATGCAAATGATGGAGTTCACACATGTTTTCACATTGTTTAAAAAAAGCAGACTTCACTTATAAGGATGTGACGCAGAAGAGGGGCAGCTGGAGAGCTCTGTCCCCACTAGAGAAGCTTGTGTGTTCAGGAAGCCTGAGACCTTTTAAGAGGCTCTTTTTTGCTCACACTTGGGGCAGTGGAGCATGGTGGTTCAGAGCACACGGTCACTTGGCTCTAGCACTTACTATAATAGCTGGACCCTGGGCAAGTCACTTAAACTCTCTGAGTCTCAAGGCATCATCTAACAAATGTAGATAGCAATGGTCCCTACTCACATGTTCATACACGCGAAGCATTTAGGGCAACTCTTGGCACCTTGTAAATGGCAAGAGGATAATCTTTATTATCTTGCGGGACGGATGTGATTATTTCTACATTCCACCTAAAACGTGAGGGTTCAAATGGATTCAGAGTTTTGTTTTTTTTTTAATAGCACTGGAAAGTACAAGTATTCTCCATTGTGATTGCCTCCTTGTTTTTATTATATATTGGGTTGGCCAGGAAGTTCATTTGGGTTTTCCATGTTGCAGAAAAAGCTGAACAAACTTTTTGGCCAACCCAAAGTTTTTACAAGCCAACTGTAAAGAGGACTCGAATCCTGTTCTTGGCTGCAACTGTGGACACAAGTGTTGTCTCCAGTCCCTTGGTACCGTGGCCTCATCATATGTTCCTGGCCTGTGGCATCAGGCCAGCACAGTGCTATGCATCACTCTTGTCAGAGGGGAGTGGGGCTCTGGCAAGCCCTCCCTCCGTGATCAGCTTCTTTCATTCCTCCTGGAAACAGTGGCAGTTGCTTTATAAGATTGTCCTGTAAAATCTGCGGTTATTTCTCTTCTGTCTCTTCCACTCTAGTTAAATAAATACCAGGTGAGTGAATGAGTGAGTGAGTGAACCTTTCCTTACAGAATGGTTGCGGCTATTGAATGGAGATGCTTTCCTGTTTCTGCCCTCTGTCAGCCATGCCATGCCTCTGTCTTGGATTACTTAGTGGGTCTTACCTAGTTTGATGTGATCCCTCTTTCTTCCAAGTTACACTAGTGTCATAAAAGCTCCCAACAGGAGGCAGCACTTCTCTGATCTCTTTCCTTCGGGAAAATGACTTGGGCCTGGAGAATTCACATCTCACTGCGAGGAAAAACCAGTGCGTTAACAGCTTAATATTAATGGGGATGGAGATGTAATACGTAACACATTTTCTTTCAGTCACAGAAGATCTCATTAGACGGAATGCCGAGCACAATGACTGTGTAATTTTTTCCCTGGAGGAACTCTCCCTGCATCAGCAAGAAATAGAAAGACTAGAGCATATTGACAAGTGGTGCCGGGATTTAAAAATCCTCTATCTTCAAAATAACCTCATCGGAAAAATTGGTAAGTCTTCAGGACTTTGTTCTCATGGTTTCGTTAACATTTTGAATGGCAGAATATTGGCAAATGCAGTGTTATTTCTTAGAGGAAGAAAGAGAATTGCATGGAGGAACAGACGCAACCATCTCTCAGTGGTTGTTGATGGAACTGGTTCCCCGAGCCTTTCTGTGCCCGGTCTGTCTCCTTTGCCCCGGGGATCTCCATCAAGGAGTCAGGAGGACCCGTTGATGGCTGGGAACACATTAGTTGACCTGTTCCTTTAAAACCTGATTTTTAAAAAGTGTCAAAGAAAGGAATCCAGGCATTTATCATGAACCTGAAAGGATTATGTGAGAGCTGAGTAAATCCTTGTCAGATCCCAGCCTGGGATACCTAGGTCTACTGTATGTATCGAGAAAGTACGTGTGCCAGGCATCGTGCTCAGGATTGGGTATTGAGAGGGGTTCACAATGACAGCCCTGTTTGCTGCTCCAGTTTGGAATGAAATGAGAGGTGAAAATGAACAGGTAGATGAAGAACCCAAAATCAGCAATATAACTAGTAAAAACTCTGGAGAGTATGGCTTACTCTTGCAGTGCCCCCAGAATTAAACATGCACCACCCAGCTGCATGCAGAACTCGACCACTGCAGGCTTCCCTATGGTGATTTGTGGCAGGAGGGGGTGGAGACCCCAGACCCAGGAGAGAGTGGGATGGGCATGCCCAGCTCCTTCTCCCATCAGGCGAGTTGGCCCTCCCCATCCAATTGCCACCCCCACCCCTCGGAAGAATGAGTTAAGGGAGCAGAGAGAAGAGAAGCCTGTGGAGTCCCACTAATGGGGGGGGGGGGGGGTCCTGCCACATGGAAGCAGGAGGAGCACCCCTGCCCCCAACCCTCTGAAAAGCCACAGAGAAGCTTAGTGGTATGAGCACATAGATCCAAGTTCAAACCCTGCCTCTGCCACTAAGAAAACTGTGCCATTGGGCAAGTCAGTTAACTGTTGATCCGTGTCTTAGTCTTGAATCTGTAAAAGGGGCCAACAGCATCTGACACACAAACGTGTGTGGTATCAGAGCTGAACGGAACAATGTGCCTAGCTCTGTGCCCTGCCCCCCCTCACCACCCACAGGAAAGAAATGCCTGGCCCCCAGTGGTAGCATCACTTTGGTTAGAAGCTCTGGTGATGTAGTTAGTCGCCTGAAGCTTACTGGATAACCAAAAATGGGCTCTAGGGAAACAGAAAGTCTAGAATTTGCATACTTTTTGAAGGTTTATTAAAATTCATTATATTCCTTCAGATACTTATTTTCGGCATCTTGTACTTTACCAGAAATTAGAAACTCTGGCACATTGTCCCATTAAAAAGGCTGGTACAGAAAACCACCCGCTTTTATCATGAGGGCATTAGAGAGTTGTCCTAATTGCGCCTCTCTAAGAGCTCTCGAAATCTTCATCTCCACAGCTGGTCCGTCACAATTACTAATTAGCAGCATAGTATTTCAGTCCTTTTCAGAGCTGTGAGAAAGCCTGAATTTTTGCTTCCAAAGTATTCTTAAATTAAACACGCTTTTAAATCCTAATAATGGGATTTTTCAGCACAACTCCACCCACAGGCGTTTAGGTGCTTATTTAGCAAGTAAAACTGTTTCTGGAGGATTCAGACGTGCTCTTGGGCCCTAGAGGGAGCAGTTTGCAAAACACTTGCCTTTGCTGAAGCTCTGTTCTTCCCGGGGAGCTCCAGACGGGCTGGCGGTGGGGTCGGGGGTAGGTTCTGCTTGGTGTGGCTCCAGGGGTCACCTGAGGACTGTCCGGGGTCTGTTAAAATGGGGCCAGGGCCTCACCCCAGACTTACTGACTCAGAGCCTGAGAGGATGCACTCCCAGAATCTCCGCTGGTCACAGTTTCCCCATGAGCCTCAGGCCTGGCCAGAAGTTGAAAGGCTCAGGGCGGCCTGAACTAGGGGGTGGGTTTGTTCAGTTCAGTCACTCAGTCATGTCTGATTCTTTGTGACCCCATGGACTGCAGCACACCAGGCTTCCCTGTCCATCACCAACTCACGGAGTTTGCTCAGACTCATGTCCATCCAGTGGGTGATGCCATCCAGCCATTTCATCCTCTGTCATCCCCTTCTCCTCCTGCCTTCAGACTTTCCCAAGAGTCAGGGTCTTTTCCAGTGAGTCAGTTCTTCACATCCGGTGGCCAAAGTATTGAAGTTTCAGCTTCACCATCAGTCCTTCCAATGAATATTCAGGACTGATTTCTTTTAGAATTGACTGGTTTAATCTGGAAGTCTAAGGGACTCTCGAGAGTCTTCTCCAACACCACAGTTCTAAAGCATCAGTTCTTCAGTGCTCAGCTTTCTTTATGGTCCAACTCTCACATCCACACATGACTACTGGAAAAACCATAGTTTTGACTATATGGATCTTTATCAGTAAAGTATGTCTCTGCTTTTTAATATGCTATCTAGTTTGGTCATAACTTTACTTCCAAGGAGCAAGCTTCTTTTAATTTCATGGCTGCAGTCACCATCTGCAGTGATTTTGGAGTCCAAGAAAATAAAGTCTGCCACTGTTTCTACTGTTTCCCCATCTATTTGCCATGAAGTGATGGGACCAGATGCCATGATCTTAGTTTTTTGAATGTTGAGTTTTAAGTCAACTTTTTCACTCTCCTCTTTCACTTTCATCAAGAGGCTCTTTAGTTCCTCCTTGCTTTCTGCCATAAGGGTGGTGTCATCTGCTTATCCAAGGTTATTGATATTTCTCCCTGCATTCTTCATTCCAGCTTGTGCTTTATCCAGCCCAGCATTTCTCATGATGTACTCTGCATATAAGTTAAATAAGCATTACTTTGCCAACAAAGTTCAAGGCTATGGTTTTTCTAGTAGTCATGTGAGAGTTGGACTATAAGGAAAGCTGAGCACCAAAGAATTGATGCTTTTGAACTGTTGTGTTGGAGAAGACTCTTGAGAGTCCCTTGGACTGCAAGGAGATCCAACCAGTCCATCTTAAAGGAGATCAGTCCTGGGTGTTCATTGGAAGGACTGATGTAGAAGCTGAAACTCCAATACTTTGGCCACCTCATGCGAAGAGCTGACTCATTGGAAAAGACCCTGATGCTGGGAAAGATTGAGGGTAGGAGGAGAAGGGGACGACAGAGGATGAGATGGTTGGATGGCATCACCGACTTAATGGACATGAGTTTGGATAAACTAATGGGAGTTGGGGATGGACAGGGAGGCCTAGCGTGCTGCAGTCCATGGGGGTCACAAAGAGTCAGACACAACTGAGCAACTGAACTGAACTGAACTGAACTCCGCATATAAGTTAAATAAGCAAAATGACAGCCTTGAAGTGCTCCTTTCTCAATTTGGAACCAGTCCGTTGTTCCATGTCCAGTTCTAACTGTTACTTCTTGACCTGCATACAGATTTCTCAGGAGGCAGGTCAGGTGGTCTTGTATTCCCATCTCTTGAAGAATTTTCCACAGTTTGTTGTGATCCACACACTCAAAGGCTTAAGCATAGTCAATGAAACAGAAGTTAGATCTTTTTCTGGAATTCTCTTGCTTTTTCTATGATCCAGTGGATGTTGGCAATTTGATCTCTGGTTCCTCTGACTTTCTAAATCCAGCTTGAACATCTGGAAGTTCTTGGTTCACATACTGTTGAAGCCTCACTTAGAGAATTTTGAGCATTACTTTGCTAGCGTGTGTGATGAGTGCAGTTGTGCAGTGGTTTGAACATTCTTTGGCATTGCCTTCCTTGGGACTGGATTGAGAAGTGATCTTTTATAGTCCTGTGGCCACTGCTGTGTTTTCCGAATCTGCTGGCATGTTGAGTGTAGCACTTTCACAGCATCATTTTTTAGGACTTGAAATGGCTCAGCTGGAATTCCATCACTCTACTAGCTTTTTTTGTAGTGATGCTTCTTAAGACCCACTTGACTTTGGACTCCAGGATGTCTGGCTCTGGGTGAGTGATCACACCATCGTGATTATCTGCATCGTGAAGATCTTTTTTGTACAGTTCTTCTGTGTGTTATTGCCACCTCTTGTTAATATCTTCTGCTTCTGTTAAGTCCATTCCATTTCTGTCCTTTATTGAGCCCATCTTTGCATGAAATGTTCCCTTGGTATCTCTAATTTTCTTGAAGAGATCTCTAGTCCTTCCCATTCTATTGTTTCCCCCTATTTCTTTGCATTGATCACTGAGGAAGGCTTTTTTAATCTCTCCTTGCTATTCTTTGGAACTCTGCATTCAGATCGGTATATCTTTCCTTTTCTCCTTTGCCTTGCGCTTCTCTTCTTTTTTCAGCTATTTGTAAGACCTCCTCAGACAACCGTTTTGCCTTTTTGCATTTCTTCTTCTTGGGGATGGTTTTAATCACTACCTCTTGTACAATCCTAAGAACTTCTGTTCATAGTTCCTCAGGTACTCTGTCTTTCAGATCTAATCCTTTGAATCTATTTGTCACTTCCACTGTATAGTCATAAGGGATTTGATTTAGAACGTACATGAATGGTCTAGTGGTGGTTGTCCCTACTTTCTTCCATTTAGTCTGAATTTGGCAATAAGGAGTTCATGATCTGAGCCACAGTCAGCTCCTGGGGATGGATTTGTAGGTCTGGTTGTATAAAGCCTTTGGGTGGGAACTGATCCCAGGATGGTTTGGCCTAGAACAGTAACCCCCTGTTCCAGGCACTCAGGAAGCTCTGTATATTTTTCCTTATAGAGATTTGTGTGTGTGTGTGTGTGTGTGTGTGTGTGTTTCTGATCAGTTTGGCCCATTGTCCTTGATTTAATTTAATCTAGGAAACCCTTACAAAACAAATCTTAACTTTTCTTCTACCAGTTAGCATTCAGAGGTTATACAGTTTAGCGTTTAGAGGGTTATACATATAACAAAAATGGAGAAGGAAATTTATTTTATTGTGCAGTTTTAACAATGATAACTTTATGTATTTCTGTTTGGGATATAGACTCTATTACAATGTTTGGCACCTCAGTTCAGTTCAGTTCAGTTGCTTAGTCGCGTCCGACTCTTTGTGACCCCATGAATCGCAGCATGCCAGGCCTCGCAGTCCATCACCAACTCCTGGAGTTCACTCAAACTTATTTCCATTGAGTCGGTGATGCCATCCAGCCATCTCATCCTCTGTTGTCCCCTTCTCCTCCTGCCCCCAATCCCTCCCAGCATCAGGGTCTTTTCCAGTGAGTCAACTCTTTGCATGAGGTGGCCAAATTATTGGAGTTTCAGCTTCAGCATCAGTCCTTCCAATGAACACCCAGGACTGATCTCCTTTAGGATGGACTGGTTGGGTCTCCTTGCAGTCCAAGGGACTCTCAAGAGTCTTCTCCAACACCACAGTTCAAAAGCATCAATTCTTCAGCACTCAGCTTTCTTCACAGTCCAACTCTCACATCCATGCATGACCACTGGAAAAACCATAGCCTTGACTAGATGGACGTTTGTTGGCAAAGTAATGTCTCTGCTTTTCAATATGCTATGTAGGTTGGTCATAGCTTTCCTTCCAAGGAGTAAGCGTCTTTTAATTTCATTGCTACAGTCACCATCTGTAGTGATTTTGGAGCACAAAAAATAAAGTCTGACACCATTTCCACTGTTTCCCCATCTATTTCCCATGAAGTGATGGGACCAGATGCCATGATCTTCGTTTTCTGAATGTTGAGCTTTAAGCCAATCCTTTCACTCTCCTCTTTCACTTTCATCAAGAAGCTTTTGAGTTCCTCTTCACTTTCTGCCATAAGGGTGGTGTCATCTGCATATCTGAGGTTATTGATATTTCTCCCGGCAATCTTGATTCCAGCTTGTGCTTCTTCCAGCCCAGCGTTTCTCATGATGTTCTCTGCATATAAGTTAAATAAGCAGGGTGACAGTATACACCCTTGATGTACTCCTTTCCCTATTTGGAACCAGTCTGTTGTTCCATGTCCAGTTCTAACTATTGCTTCCTGACCTGCATATAGGTTTCTCAAGAGGCAGATTAGGTGGCCTGGTATTCCTATTTCTTTCAGAATTTTCCACAGTTTATTGTGATCCACACAGTCAGAAGCTTTGGCATAGTCAATAAAGCAGAAATAGATGTTTTTCTGGAACTCTCTTGCTCTAGAGCTCTACAAATCTCTGACGATCAAATACTCGGATATTGGTTTGAAACTCTTGTCAGCATCAGTATCGCTTAGGATGGTATAATTGCCGAGAGAAGTTTTTTGTTCAAAAATCCTCATTTAAAAAAATGAATGAACTGAGGCTCGGAGAGGTGAATTTTTATTCTCAGGTCTATGGGAACAAATATGTGATATTTATAAATTTTAGATGAATATTATTGATGATAAAGGTGATGGTTATAAATCATCATATTTGACTGTCATAATATCCCTGGAAAATGGTGCAGAGGAAGTGTTGAATGAGCCTGCCCTGATGCATGTTTCTTAGCAGGATTTTCTGTATTCCTGTTGTCTTAGAAAGGACTCTCCTTTAAAAGTGCAATGTAATGATTTAGTGCCAGGCTCTGCAGTCAGATTTCCTGGCTCTGCTACTTAACCTTGAATAACTGGATTAATTTTCTGCACCTTGATGTTCTCATTTGTATAAGGGAGACAAGAGTAGTTTTTACTTCATAGGGTTATTAGGAAGATTAAATGAGATAATATGCAGAATGCTTAGAAAATTGTATGGCTTGTAATAAGCACTCAGCAGTGTAAGCTATGGTACTATTTAAGCTGTTTTTAAAGGGCCCCACCCTCAAGAGATTCCTTGACTTATTTATGCTTTTGCTTTGCCTATATGGGCTTACATATTTATTTAAAACCATAATCCTATATCAGAATGATTTTGACTTCAGGCAAAGGGAAACACAACTCAAAGTGACATAGCAGTGAGGAACTCTGTCCTTTAACCCGACTGTTAAGTCTAGAGACAGTCCAATCTCCACGGTTGGTTGGTCGGTTCATTCTCTCTGCTGCACCAGCCACCATGGGCTTCATCCTACAGCTGATTCCTTCAGCTTTGCAAGATGACTGTGAGTCAGTAAAGACAGTGTTTCCATTCTCGCCTGAAAAATCCCATGGACAGAAGAACCTGGCAGGCCACAGTCCAAAGGGTTGCAAAGAGTCAGACAAGACTGAGCAACTGAGCAAACACACAGTAAAAAGAGAAAGGAAGTTCACAAGCATGAAATACAGGCCATTCCTTCTCATCTGATAGGAGTACAGGGTGCGCACGCCCTCTTCTGTACCTCAGTTGCCAGGAGACTGCCCTGGGCAGGTTGACTTAAGCCTGGGCTCCCGAGCTGTCACCACCAAGGAACATGGGATTGCCATGCACTTGGCCTGCTTGGTTAAGCCTAACCCCAGAGTTAGGGCTGGGTAGAGACGTGAGCAGAACTGGGTTTCCTCAGGAAGAACAGAGGGAGAAATGGATGCTGAGTAGGCAACCAACCATGTCTGATATACAGATACAGGTTTGGGAAAGCAACATGATTTTGGATAACCATAGTGATTCTTAGATTCTTGTTGTCATTTTCATAACAGATTATGTAAAAATGTCTTTTATCTCGAAGGTTAACTAATTCCATTATTTGTATGTTTCAGAAAATGTTAGCAAACTCAAGAAACTTGAATATTTGAATTTAGCTTTAAACAACATTGAAAAAATTGAAAACCTGGAAGGTAAGAACTTTATTCTAATAATGTATTAGTAATTAAAATTGATATTTAAAATTAGACTTAAACAGTATTGCTTAAACAGTAGGTAGGCTTTTCAAATTAACATTTTTACCTCAGTCTTATATTTGTCATTCTCGCTGGACGATAGTAAGATACATAAATTCAAACGTGGAAGTCGCTTTGGCCCCTTCCTAACCCAGCTTCCTTCCCCAAGTCAGTGGTATTAACCCTCTGGTGTATAGAAGGTGATTTTCCTACATTTTGCTTTGTATCAGCGGGATCATACTATGAATATTGTTTTCACAATGAATTTCTTCCATGAAATTGCCTTGTGTTTCTGATATCCAGGAAAGGTGGGCAGGCCTGGGTAATGGAATGATTGTAGACTGAGTTATCCAACTGTCGATCTGCAGATGGACACTTGGGTGGTTCCAGCGTTTTGCTCTAACAGCTTGGCTGCACTGAGCATCTTTCTACATTGCACTCTGTGTACATGTGTAAAATTTTTTCTAGGGTAGATTCTTAGAAATAGAATTCTTTGGTTTTAACATGCATAGTTTTGGAAAATATTGTTCTCCAAAAAGGTTGCATTGATTTCCACTTGTACTGGTGGTCAATGTGAATACCCATTTTTCCCTCAGCTTCACTAATGCTTTTTATCAGCAGTCTTTTCTTAATGATCAGAAGACATTGTTCTCTAGCAAATTTTAAAATTTGTACCTCACTTATTATTATTGATCTTCCATATAACCTTTCAGATATTTATTGAATATTTATATTTTTTCTTCTGTGAATAACTGTTTCATAACTTTTGGCCATTTTTGGTACTGATTTTCTTCATATGCTCTTATACATTCCAGATATTAATACCTTGTTATATATGTTATAAATCTTTTCTCTTGAGTCTGCTACTTTTGTTTCAGTCAAGATGCTGGTATTGTTCAGAAGTCTTATTTTTGAAATGGGTATACTCCAATTTATCAGTCTTTTTCTTTCTTCTTTATGATTTCTAAATACAAATATATTCCATGAAAGTTCTAAGTATAATAATTTCATTCTTTCCATTTAATCTCTCTAGTGTACTTCAGATTTATCATGTAAATGTTTCTAATGGAAATATTTGGACCACTTAGTACGTTGAAATTTGAGATATAATTTATGTAACAGTCTATGGGGTCACAGAGTCAGACATGACTTAGCAGCTGAACAACAACATAAAATTCACTGTCTGAAAATACACGATTCAGTGATTTTTAGTATATTTGTGAGGTTGTGGACCCATCATCACTATCTAATTCTGAAACACTTTCATCACCCTCAAAGAAATTCCCATATTCATTAGCATTCACTACCCATTCACTTCCTTTCCCAGCCCCTAACAACCCCTCATCTGCTTTCTGTCTCCATAGATTTTCCTATCCTGAACATGTCCTATAAGTGGAATCAAACAATATGTGGACAGTATTTGGTCTTCTGACTTCTTAGCCTAATGTGGCCAGGGTCCATCCATGTTTTAGGATGCATCAATACTTAATCCTTTTAAGGGCTGAATAATATTCTAATAATGATAATAATATTCCAAGTAATAATAATGATATTCAATGATATTCCAATATGGATACACCTCATTTTGTTTACCCTGTTCATTAGCTGATGCATATTTGGGTTGTGTCCACTGTTCGGTTATTATGAGTATAGCCTCTGTGAACATTAATGTATAAGTTTCTGCATAAACATATGTTTTCTATTAATTTAGTATACCAGGGCATGGAATTGCTGGGTCACATGGTAACTCTGTGCTTAATTCTATTTTCAGGAACTGCCAAATGTTTTCCAAAGCAATCACACCATTTGTCATTCCCACTAGCAATTTATGAGGGCTCCAGTTTCTCTACATCCTAATGAAAACTTGTCATTTTCTGTTTTTATTTATTTATTTTTGTAGTAGCCATTCTAGTGGGTGTGAAGTGGTATCTCATTGTGGTTCTGATTTGCATTCACCTAGGAATCAGTGAACTAAAATGGACTGGAATGGGTGAATTTAACTCAGATGACCATTACATCCACTACTGTGGGCAGGAATCACTCAGAAGAAATGGAGTAGCCATCATGGTCAACGAAAGAGTCCGAAATGCAGTACTTGGATACAATCTCAAAAACAACAGAATGATCTCTGTTCGTCTCCAAAGCAAACCATTCAATATCACAGTTATCCAAGTCTATGCCCCAACCAGTAATGCTGAAGAAACTGAAGTTGAACGGTTTTATGAAGACCTACAAGATCTTTTAGAACTAACACCCAAAAAAGATGTCCTTTTCATTATAGGGGACTGGAATGCAAAAGTAGGAAGTCAAGAAACACCTGGAGTAACAGGCAAATTTGGCCTTGGAATGCAGAATGAAGCAGGGTAAAGACTAATAAAGTTTTGCCAAGAAAATGCACTGGTCATAGCAAACACCCTGTTCCAACAACACAAGAGAAGACTCTACACATGGACATCACCAGATGGTCAACACCAAAATATGATTGATTATATTCTTTGCAGCCAAAGATGGAGAAGCTCTATACAGTCAACAAAAACAAGACTGGGAGCTGACTGTGGCTCAGGTCATGAACTCCTTATTGCCAAATTCAGACTTAAATTGAAGAAAGTAGGGAAAACCGCTAGACCATTCAGGTATGACCTAAATCAAATCCCTTATGATTGTACAGTGGAAGTGAGAAATAGATTTAATGGTCTAGATCTGATAGATAGAGTGCCTGATGAATGATGGTATGAGGTTCATGTCATTGTACAAGAGACAGGGATCAAGACCATCCCCATGGAAAAGAAATGCAAAAAAGCAAAATGGCTGTCTGGGGAGGCTTTACAAATGGCTGTGAAAAGAAGAGAGGCGAAAAGCAAAGGAGAAAAGGAAAGATATAAGCATCTGAATGCAGAGTTCCAGAGAATAGCAAGAAGAGATAAGAAAGCCTTCTTCAGCGATCAGTGCAAAGAAATAGAGGAAAACAACAGAATGGGAAAGACTAGAGATCTCTTCAAGAAAATTAGACATACCAAGGGAACATTTCATGCAAAGATGGGCTTGGTAAAGGACAGAAATGGTCTGGACCTAACAGAAGCAGAAGATATTAAGAAGAGGTGGCAAGAATACACAGAAGAACTGGACAAAAAAGATCTTCACCACCCAAATGATCATGATGATGTGATCACTAATCTAGAGCCAGACACCTTGGAATGTGAAGTCAAGTGGGCCTTAGAAAGCATCACTACGAACAAAGCTAGTGGATGTGATGGCATTCCAGTTGAGCTATTTCAAATCCTGAAAGATGATGCTGTGAAAGTGCTGCACTCAATATGCCAGCAAGTTTGGAAAACTCAGCAATGGCCACAGGACTGGAAAAGGTCAGTTTTCATTCCAATTCCAAAGAAAGGCAATGCCAAAGAATGCTCAAACTACCGCACAGTTGCACTCATCTCACATGCTAGTAAAGTAATGCTCAAAATTCTCCAAGCCAGGCTTCAGCAATACGTGAACCATGAACTCCCTGATGTTCAAGCTGGTTTTAGAAAAGGCAGAAGAACCAGAGATCAAATTGTCAACATCCCCTGGATCATGGAAAAAGCAAGAGAGTTCCAGAAAAACATCTATTTCTGCTTTATTGACTATGCCAAAGCCTTTGACTGTGTGGATCACAAGAAACTGTGGAAAATTCTGAAAGAGATGGGAATACCAGACCACCTGACCTGCCTCTTGAGGAATCTGTATGCAGGTCAGGAAGCAACAGTTAGAACTGGACATGGAACAACAGACTGGTTCCAAACAGGAAAAGGAGTTCATCAAGGCTGTATATTGTCACCCTGCTTATTTAACTTATTTGCAGAGTACATCATGAGAAATGCTGGGCTGGATGAGGCACAAGCTGGAATCAAGATTGCTGGGAGAAATATCAATAGCCTCATATGCAGATGACACCACCCTTATGGCAGAAAGTGAAGAGGAGCTAAAAAGCCTCTTGATGAAAGTGAGAGGACAGTGAAAAAGTTGGCTTAAAGCTCAACATTCAGAAAACGAAGATCATGGCATCTGGTCCCATCACTTCATGGGAAATAGATGGGGAAACAGTAGAAACAGTGTCGGACTTTATTTTGGGGGGCTCTAAAATCACTGCAGATGGTGACTGCAGCCATGAAATTAAAAGACACTTACTCCTTGGAAGGAAAGTTATGACCAACCTAGACAGCATATTCAAAAGCAGAGACATTACTTTACCAACTAAGGTCCGTCTAGTCAAGGCTATGGTTTTTCCTATGGTCATGTATGGATGTGAGAGCTGGACTGTGAAGAAGGCTGAGCGCCGAAGAATTGATGCGTTTGAACTGTGGTGTTGGAGAAGACTCTTGAGAGTCCCTTGGACTGCAAGGAGATCCAACCAGTCCATTCTGAAGGAGATCAGCCCTGGGATTTCTTTGGAAGGAATGATGCTAAAGCTGAAACTCCAGTACTTTGGACACCTCATGCGAAGAATTGACTCATTGGAAAAGACTGATGCTGGGAGAGATTGGGGGCAGGAGGAGAAGGGGACGACCCAGGATAAGATGGCTGGATGGCATCATGGACTCGATGGACGTGAGTCTGAGTGACCTCCGGGAGCTGGTGATGGGACAGGGAGGCCTGGCATGCTGCGATTCATGGGGTCGCAAAGAGTCGGACATGACTGAGCAACTGAACTGAACTGAACTGAATGACTAATGAGTTTGGGCATTTTTAAAAATATGTTTATTGGCCATTTGTGTGTCTTCCTTGGAGAAATCTTTATTCAAAATCTTTGCCCATTTTCTAACGAAGTTATTTGTTGTTCGAAGACTCATTTTTATGTTTTGAATGCTAGAGTCCAATCAAATAAATGATTTGTTGACATATTCTCCCATTTTGTGGGTTTTCTTGTCAACTTCCTCATTGGTGTTCTTTGGAACCCAGTGGTTCTTTCTTCTTATATAACTCTATTGAGGTTTAATTGATGTACAGAAATCTGCACATGTTTAATGTATACCATTTGTTGAGTTTGGCCCTATGCACACACACGTGAAACCATCACCACAATCAAGGCAACAGGCCTGTCCATCACCTAGTTCCTCTGACCTCCCCTAGAACCTCCTTTAATCTCGTAGAACCTCCTACTGGATTGATCTTCCATGTCACTTCACCTGGATCCCTTATTTAAACCGCGTTGTCTTATTGTCCTGTGTTCTGGGAGGTTTCCTGTGTTACTTTGGAGGCTTCTATTTTGTGCTGTTACTTTCTCCCCCTCAGTGTCTAGTAACACTCAGTGTCTGCTGGAACCGCAAAGGGTTTGGTTGATTAGGTGCCTGTGTGGGCTTACTCTGCAGTTGTGAGGTTGTGTTTACACATCCAGCCTCCTGCCTGGCTGGCAGAACCACGTGCACTCGGTGCGAGTGGGCAGGGGCATGGAGCAGGCAAGCTGCTCTCCCCACTCTCCTCCCATCTGCCAAGAGCTAAAATTAGGAGGACATTGCTTAGGTTATGTTGGATTTTAGCCTATTTGTCTCACAGTGTCGACACTGGTATTTCAGTGGCCATCAAGGTTGTATATCAATAAAGACATAAATATTTGTCATACATTTTTAATGTTCATCCTCAAAACCTACAGTGTCATCACTAAGAAAGCCTCCAAACCATCATCAGTGCTGGAGCTGAGATGCTTCTTTCCATCAATGGCATCTTTCTGCCTTAGGAATTGGGCCTTTGCTCCCTCTCAGATACCACTCTCCAGCCTGGTTACCATAGTCTCATGTGAACGCATGAAATAATAAAATCTGCTTTATATCTATATTCTGTAGTAGTGAAGTGTCAGTCTATGATGTCAGAGAAAGAATTTAAACTCTCGCTCTCAGTTGGCTTGTCCAGGGCTTGTTCTTTTCCTTAGCAAAGAATCCCAAAGGAGGAGAGTTCTGGGTTTTGCGGTATGTGTTGGCCACAGACCACTAGAGGGCAGCATTGTCAGTACTGTCTTTGAGCTTTGGGGGCTTGGTCCGCAGTGGGCACTTCCTCATTTGGTGCTCTGCCTTCCAGCTCTACTACAGATGCACTGGGCTCAGGGTTGCTTGGGGAGCTGGGCAGTAGGGAGGGATGGGTGCCTTATCTTTTGGCAAATGTGTACTTTTTGTTTAATTTAAATGTTTGAGGTAGAGAGGATTGTGTATATATTCAGCTCACCTACTTGAGTCAATCTCAGTGTAAGCTTGAACGTAAATTGGATTTTTGTTTGTTCGTTTTCAAACCGTAACTGTATCCCTCTTTCTTTTTTTCTTATTGTGGATTCACCAGGATAGAATCAAGTGCCTATTTTTTTCCATCGCTCCTCCTCACCCACCCTAACCTGGGAAGACAGGAGGGGCTTCTGTGAGTGTCAGCTCTCCCCCTTGGGAAATCACCGAGTTGGTTTCAGTGACGTTCAGACCCCTGTGGGCCACTGAGCTGGATCTTCTCAGCACAGAGGATAAAGGGTGGGACTCAGTAAAGGCAGGGGTACCCTAACTCCAAAGAGGAGGTTTTCTCTGGCTGGCTAGTTCAGCAGGAATTGTTCTTTCAAATGGCAGATGTGGCTTAATTGCTTATGTGTAAGCCTAGCAGAAGAAAAATTAAGATTCATCACTTTGAAAAGCATAATGAACATTTGGAGGGTTCTGCATCTACAAAATTACAGCAAAATCCAAAAATTATCTGAATTTTTTAGTTTGTTGGAGTCTTCCAAATGTCAGTCTTTTCTTATATGGAAGAAAATATAGTGAAAATATCTCTCAAGTGTCCTAAAGTAAATTTAAGAAATACCAGGCAACCTGTATCTTAAGTCAGACTACCCTAGATATATCCTTTACACTTCACAAAATCCATCTAACATTTTTTTTTGCTAATATAAACAAACCTACAGGCACAGAGATATAAACTTAACTATATTTATTTGTCTAGTTTCATATTCATTCTTCCTATAGTGGCTGAGTTCACATTATTATGATTTAATGACTGAATTATCAAGTATATTGATGTGTTTTAAATAACTTTATTTTTTGGCACCTGAGGTGTTTTAAATTATGTTTGCTCTTGTGAATAAAACTGTTCTGAATAGTTTTGTACAAATTACCTGTTCCCAGTTGATGTATTTGACCAGGACCTTTCCCTCCCCATTGAAATTCTGGATCAAGTGGGGAAAAAAGCACCTAAGAGCCTATTTTCTGTATTGATAGGTTGAATGCTGAAAAAAAATATATATATTTTTATATGATAACCTTGCCAATATATTTAAAATTCAGTTTTGAAGATAAGAAGTTACTGAGTCTCCTTCACCTATGTAGCTGAATCTCAAATATATAAAAGTGTTGAGTTGTTCTTGTGTATTTTAAATATTCATCCTTTTAATAATTCTTATTTTACCTTAGTAACACAACACAGTGATATCAAAGTGTATCACAGTGTATCAAAGTGATACAGTCTGACACAAAGTGAAACAAATCATGTCTAATACAAAATGGTGATGACATCACTAAACTCTAGACTTAAAGAAGGCAGAAAAGCTGTTTTGAGGAGTAGAAAGTGAGAGGAAATGTGGAGAATTCGGTCTGGACATGTTGAATGTGGAATATCTTGCAGACATGTAGAAACAGGAGTGTGATCTTCAGTTGGATAGTCAGGTATGGGTTTCTTGTTTGGGAGTCGTCAGAATCTGGGGTTAGTAAAACCAGTGAACATGACTATTGTCATCAGGACCATAAGGAGAGGGGAGTATTGGGTCATTGATGGAAATCTGGGTTATATCCCCACTGATGGGGTGGAAAAGCCTGTAAAAGATCAAGAGGAATAAATGACATTATAAAGAAGAACAGTTGGAGGATTTAAGGGACAGTCCATGATCGGTCCCATCCTACACAGCAGACTCTTCGGGTGACATAGTGTGTTGCAGAGGGTCTATTAGATCTGTCAGTGGGACGGTCTTGGGTCACCTTTCGAGGAGCAAGTCTGCTAGAAGAGTAGAACGTTGGGGGTGGAAGCCAGCTACTGTGGGCAGAGCCCACGGGGACTGAGGTGGAAGAGCCAGTGAGTGTGGAGTCAGGGTGGCTTGCGATGTCTCAGCAGGCATTGCCTACCTCTGAGTTCTGCCTGCCTCTCTAGATTCACTTCTTGGTGTCTTTGCACATTAAAAAAATTTTTTTTCCTGCAATTTTCTTCTTTTTTTTCCACACTGTACATAAGTTTATAGTGAAATACCATGGGTATTTTTTATCACTTTATCCTGAAGACCTGGGTCAGCAACTTATACATAGGTACCCAGTAACTTCTGAATAGATGGACGGATGAATAGAGGGTAAGAATCTGTATCTGGAAGTGTTAAGTTAGAACTAACTCATTTGGAAGAGACTGGCTTTGGGTATGACTGGAGAGGAGGGACACGTGGGATTCTAGAGAAGGTGGAGACAGGTGCTAGGATCAATAAGGGGGCGAGAACACTATCATTCAGTGGGATTGGCTCCATCATACAGCCTTTGGAAATGAGAAGCACCTTGCCATCGGCGACACAATTGCAGAGCTATGAACCAATCTGAATTCTGATTGAATTCAGAACCAATCTGGTTCATATTGGTGAAGTTAATATAAGATATCAGAAACTGAAGTTTACCCTAAGTTTTATAGCCACGAAACAATGACAGAAAAGCAGTGTATAATCAGGAAGCCTGTAGGAAAAGTGGAGTATGTAGAAGTTTGAAGAAAATGAGCACAGAGCAAGATAGAACTAGGCTGTCAGCTGGCAATGGTTCTCTAGATATTGATGCCTACCAAATCTGCCATATTAATCCAGCACCTGTGAGCCCATCACATGGGGAGACAGCCTTATGTGAACCTCTCCCACAGGGCCACCGTACAAACGAGGTCAGCTCTTCTTTGGCGGGTAGTGAGGAACGGTAAACTCACTGCCCGCGGAAACTGTAGGCACGTGTGCTAAGAAGCCGCATGAGAAGCAGGCAGGTGATAACTGGGCTGGTTCTCATCCTGCTGCTGCTGCTGCTAAGTCACTTCAGTCATGTCCGACTCTGTGCGACCCCATAGACGGCAGCCCACCAGGCTCCCCCATCCCTGGAATTCTCCAGGCAAGAACACTGGAGTGGGTTGCCATTTCCTTCTCCAGTGCGTGAAGGTGAAGTCGCTGAGTCATGTCCGACTCTCAGCGACCCCATGGACTGCAGCCCACCAGGCTCCTCCATCCGTGGGATTTTCCAGGCAAGGGTACTAGAGTGGGGTGCCATCGCCTTCTCCGGTTCTCATCCTAGCTCATGGTTATCAAATCTTCCCAAGTGGCAGGCACTGTGTTAAGTACTTCACACGAATCATCTTTTATTGTCTTCACAAGCATCTCTGAATCGGGTACCAATACTATTATAATTGCAGACAAGAAGACTGAGGCTTGTGACTTTTGCAAATTCACAGCAAGGATGTGTCAGAGTTAGCACTTGAACTCAGGTCTGTCGAATTCCAAGGTCTCCACTCCTAACTACCAAGTGCTCATGGAATTCAGATGAGAGGAGTCAATTCAAACTTGAAATTGATTCAAATTTCTATATCATCTGGCTATCTCTGCAATAAAGTTGGGTGGGTCACATTTACTACAGAGTCTCCTCAGTGACTTATCCTTTTTTCTGTCATCCCTGTGAGGACCGCACTCGTATTCGTTCCATTTGTTCACACCTTCGGTTCAGTGCTTTGGTGGTCTTGGAGCCACTGTGTCTCTTCGGTGACTTTATAAAGATGAATTCCGAGGCGTGATTTTATGAAATGCCTTCTGTCTGGGGATCCCCGCCATCGCCCTTTGCGTTGAGATGAGTCCTAACCACTGTACCTGGTAAAATTCTCAGGCCCACAGATTCCAGTGCCTTCTTTAAAGGGACATTTGTTCTGATGCAGAGCCCACCCCAGCAGCAGCTTATACCTGACCTTCTTCACCCCAGTTAGTAACTGAATCCAAATGTCAACAGCCCAGAGTTTGCAGATGTGGGCAAGAAGAGGATTTCCTTCGACCTGAGGGACTCAGGGATTGAAAGTAAAGGGAGGCACAGAAAAGTGAATCAAGACTAAGCCTTTTTTTTTTAACATTAAAAGATTTTATTTATTTTAATTGGAGGATAATTACTTTACAACATTGTGATAGTTTTTGCCATACATCAACATGAATCAGCCACAGTCATGCATATGTCCCCTCCCTCTTGAACTCTCCCCCCGCAAGCTCCCTCCCCACCCCATCCTTGGTCAGCAGTGCAGTTAGTGAACAGACTCCAAATACCTGCAGCTGTTACTTCTGTGATGTGGTACTGTGCATGTTTTAGTGATTTTTCGGGCTTTGCTTTCTTTTCCTTTCTCCCACCAGGCTGTGAAGGGCTGACAAAGCTTGACTTGACGGTGAATTTCATCGGAGAGCTGAGCAGTGTTAAAACCCTTCAAGGCAACATCCACCTGAAGGAGCTCTTCCTCATGGGAAACCCCTGTGCTGACTTTGACGGCTACAGACAGTTCGTGGTGGCAACTCTTCAGCAGCTAAAGGTATGCTTTATCTCCATGATACGAAATTCTCAGAAAAAAATGAAAACAAGCAACTACACAGTGATTCCTCATTTATTCCCAGCATTTTCAGAGAATGCGTTGTTTTAGAGAATGGAATATTCCAGAAAAATCCAAATGAATTCTTTGGCTCACTGAACTTTAAAAATTTTTTAAATAACTCGAATAAAGTTTGGGGAAAAAAACGGGCATATTTTTCTCCTTTCTCATTCAGAATGCACAGAGTTGAACTGAGCTTTCTTGATGAGTTCAAGTCATTGTTATAGAGGGCGTCCATTATTACTAAGAGCTCACCAAAAGCTCAGGGCTTTTGAGGTGGCTACGTGGGCTTCATCCCTGGGTCAGGAAGATCCCCTGGAGGAGGGCATGGCAACCCACTCCAGTATTCTTGCCTGGAGAGTCCCATGGACAGAGGGGCCTGGGTGGGCTACAGTCCATGTGGTCGCATAGAACTGGACACATCTGAGTGAGTTCATACTGTTAAACTCTTGTGCCCTTTGTTTTTTTTTTTTACTCTATTGCTTTTTATTAACTCACTCGCTACGTTAATTCTCAAGCTCTCGTGTGCCTTGGAATACTTAGACAGGGTTCGTGTTCACTGACCCCGCCCCCACTGTCCCCTTTGGAATACTTAGACAGGGTTCGTGTTCACTGCCCCCCGCCCCCACCGTCCCCTGCCCAAGCACCCCATTTGGTAGGCCTGAAGGGCGCCCAAGAGTTTGCATTCAGAACAGGCTCTCAGGTGACTCTGATGCCACCGGTCCAGGGACCTCATTCGAGAACTGCTGCTCTGTGTGTTAATCTCTTCTGCCGCATCTCCCCATATCTGATGATTTTGCAAACCAGAAAAAAACACGGTTTCTAGACAAATCCTACACCTGAAAACATTTAAGTAGTACTATTAATGTTTATGTGTTATAACTCCAAGAGCTCCTGACCTGCACGTGTTGGTCTGAAACCTCTCGACTTCTCTGGTGAAGTGTGGAACTGGCCTCCGTACACAGAGGGCAAGGAGAGGCCAGAGAAAGGGGCAGCCTCTCTGGAGACAGACTGGCAGGTGGTGGGTCTAATAAGCAAGGAAGCTTCCTTACCAAGCTTGTTCTGGGCAACAAGATGAGTAGGGCTCTGCATCCGCCAGCTAGACTCTCACAGGTTTGTAGAGAGGCCTTAACTGGATTCAGTCCAGAGGGTCTCAACAGAACCTTCCTCTCTCAAGGCTGTGCCCCTGGAACAGCTCCTAGTGTGGGAACAATGAGCAGAACATACTTTGCAGGACAGGGGAGGGATGAGGAGCCTGTGATCGCCCAGGTCCAGCTCGCAGGCCAGCAGTCACATCCTCTTGGTGACCTGCACCCCAAGCAGCGGGAGCAGCATTTTGCCTCTGCTCAGAGAACGTGTGGAGGCCCTGGCTTTCTCCCAGGCCTTGTCCTCCATCCTCAGAGGACATTTGTGTTTAGACTACTGTCTTTTGTATAGGCAAAATTGCTAGATTAATAGAATACATTTTTTCCCCAATGTAAAATGTCTTTGATTAAAAGAATAAGCGACTCAGATAATTGAATCTAAAACATATATTTAGAATGAGTGATATAGTAGCTCAGACATTGTCCAGGCCAGTCATCATTGTACAAGCACTTTCTGAAAAAATGAACAGATGAGAAGCAGAATTTTAGAGACAAGGATGCTATGCGCCCTCTCCCAGGAAGGATGTGGGGCTGTCAGCCCGGCTGGGCCTGGTCAGCCCCGCAGTGTCAGGCTAGGAGTGTGTGAGCCACAAGACAGGAGCCTGAATCATGGGTCAGGGCTGTTCCAGGGGGTTAGCACACAGCATCTCTGATGCTCCTGGACCCTTGCAGGGAGATGATTAGAAGCATCCTGAGATGAGGAAGCCTGGCCTTGGAAAGCTGGGGCTCCTTGTTTAAGGTGACACCCCTGACAAGTGGGATTTGAGCCTAAAAGCCCACCATTCTCACAGTAACCACACTCCCTGCTTCTCTCTGGGTTAATGTGCAGGTCTCAGGTCAAGTCTTTCCTTCCAGAAAGACTGTTGTGATTCAGCTGCTACAACAGGCAACAGCCTGTCTTTGAAAATAGTGCTCATAAATGTGTTTACTAGTATTTTAAAATAGGCTGATAAACTTCAGAATCTTTTTTTTAAATTGGGGGAAAATTGCTTTGCAATGTTGTGTTCCTTTCTGCTCTGCAACACCGTGAATCAGTCATAATCAGTCATATCACCACCCCCGTGGGCCTCCCTGCCCCGTCCCTTCCCACCCCTCTAGGTCATCACGGAGCACTGAGCTGAGTGCCCTGTGCTGTCTGCAGCTCCCCACTAGCTCCCCACTAGCTTCCCGCTAGCTCCCCACTGGCTCCCCACTAGTTTCCCACTGGCTGTCTGTGTATACCGTGGTGTATATGTGTCAACGCTACCCTCTCAGTCCATCCCACCCTTGCCTTCCCCCAGCGTGTCCACAAGTACATTCTGTACATCTGTGTCTCCATTCCTTCCTGCAAATGGATTCATCAGTACATACCATTTCATTGAAAGCTTGTTATCTACTTTGACAAGAGTTGTCCTAACAGATGTCTTATTTCCTAGGGCTATGATAACAAAGTTCTACCAACAGGGTAGCTTGAACATCAGGAATTTATCTCATTGTTCTGAAGGCTACAAGTTGTAGATCAAGGTGTGGGTTGGTTCCTGGGCCCACTCGCATTAGAGCTCAGTTTTGTGTAATATACAAGGCCCTTTCTCATAGAGAGCATTTGGGACTTCACCTGAGATATTGAAATTCTTAACACAATGAGCAGTTACAAAATTAATGTATTTTGAGAGCTTGTCATTAATAATCAGTTTCCACAGAAGACCTACTTATTGCTATTACCAGTAAAGATGCTTTGTAAACTTTATTAATTGTGTGAAGTAAAACACTGGTTTAGATCAAAGTTCCTGAAATTTCCCATTAATTACTTTGCTTTCAACTCCGTATCACTAAGGTGTATTATTTACTATTTCTAGTCTTGCAAGTAAAGTCCTCTTGGGGCTGATTCAAACTGCAGCTTCTGGATAAATGCACTGTGCTGGCTGGTTTTTTGCTGTTGTTGTTTCAGTGGTTGGATGGTAAAGAAATCGAGCGTTCAGAAAGGATTCAGGCATTGCAGAACTTCCCAGTAGTTGAACAACAAATCAGAGAGCAGGAGAAAGCTTACTGTCTTAAGCGAGCCAAGGACAAGGAAGAGGCTCAGAGGAAACTGAAGGAGGAGGAAAGCAAAGGCGAGACGGGGAGAATTCACACAGGCTCTGACGGACACCGGCACGTGGACATCAGTGCTCCCCTGTGGGTAAATGGAGTGTCCTTTCTGGTTAACTCATGTTAAAAGCAAAACTTATGTTAAAAAGGTCTCTTCTCAAGGTGTTTACAGTGCCACTTAGAGTCCAGTGATTGATCTGAAGAATAAATTATGATGTGAATTTTGGGGAAGACCATGTGTTATCATCCCATTGTTTGTGACCATTTGGTGAGGTTTTCTTCCCTTGAGAGGGTGGAGGGGGGAGCCTTTATAAACTAGCAGCTTTAATTCTCATCTAAAATTATCCTCAGACAAATCTCTCTGAAAGATGCACAGGAAAGCTGAAATAGCAGGTGTACTTTGATTTATAAAGTAGGAATATTTTAGAAAAGTTAAATGCAAATCATGTTATTATACATTGAGCAATTTTAATTGCATAAGATGTTCTGTTTTGTGAATTATATAATGAATGCATTTTTAATGTGATTAATATGCCCCTAATTGGTCGTTTTTACAAACATGAATTTTTCATGCTTGCTTATTTTGAAGGAATTGCAACTGTACTCAGTTGATTTGATTCCATACAATGAAATCTTTCAATATTTTGATAACAGGATCTCTTAAACTTGGGAAAATAATAATTATAATGTATTTCAGATATACATAAATGTTAAAAAAAGTAAATAGGCAGCTATAGCTATTGTGTGCGCCACCACCCACACTTATTAATGTTAATAGTTGGCATGTTTGCCTCTTTTTTTTTAATAAATAGAATATCGATAGAGAAGCTCCTTCAGTGTTTCTCCCCCATCCCTCTCCTCCTTTCATCCTGTGGCATCTGCCATTCTAAAGTCAGTACTTTAGTAGTGTTTGGTATAATGTCGATCCCATTGTATTATCATATATTTACCCACATAATTATGTACTTCTTAATAGTGCTTAACTAGGAGCAGTTTTATGTTTTTTGTTTTTTGTTTTTTAGCATGAATGATATCTTTCTACAGCTTTGCTTTTCATTCAGTATTGTGTTTTTGCTCTTTACACATATGAAGACATGTAAGACGAGTTCATTCATTCTAGCTATGGAATAAAATTCCATCGCCTGAATAAATCACTTTATCCCAGAGCGGGCATTCAAAATATTTGATAGTGAGTAATTCTTTGGCCCCGACAGATCAGAATAAGCACCAGCTCCAGCAATCTGTGGCCCTAGTTTGAGACCATAGGAAGGAAGGAGGAAGAGAAGGAGGAAAGGAGTGAGGCAGGAGGAGGGTCAGTTGAAGATCAGCCCTGATGCAGCCATTCCTCTTTGGGGGGCTGTGTAAGTGGTTTTCCATTTCTCTTTTTTTTTCACACAATGGTGCACATGTCTCCTTGTGCAAGTACGGAAGTTTCTGTAGTATGTATTCAGCAGTGACATTGCTGCATATTAATTGTAAACATCTTTTCAACTTTATATGCATTGCCCAACTGTTTTTTAAAGTGTCCTAATTTAAACTCATTTATCAGCAGCGTTGGAGAGTTCCTAATCTTTTGTCAATAGTAGATAATGTGGTTTTTAAAACATTGGCCAATCACATTGGCTGTTAAATAGCATCTCATATTCTAATTTGCATTTCTAGAAGTAAAAGTGAGTTTCAGTATCTTAAATGTCTTCTTATATGTTTATTAGCTATTTAGATTTCTTCTGTTCAGGACTTCCACCTATCTTAAATAAGTTGTAAGTTTTTTCTTACTATTTTATAGCTCTTTTGTATTCTAGATGCAAATTCTTTAGTGGTTATGAGGTTTGCAAATACCTTCTTGCAGTCTGTCTGTGACTTGTCTTTAATTTCAATAAGAGCTTTTGTTTTCTAGAATTTAGACATATTGATGTAGCTAAACTTATTTTATACATTTAGATCTTATTTATGAAAATTTTAAATATCCTAATGTCATATCTGTCTATCCGGGGTTAACTTTTGGGGTAGGGTGCTAGTCATTTCCTGCACAGGATTGTCTGTTTCAGCCCCATTTATTAAAGTGCCATTCTTTTCCTGGATTATATTCCCTGCTCTTGTGATTCATGGGCCCATTTCTGGGCTCCCTAGATTCTTCCATGGGAGTACTGCCACATGGTTTTAATTTCTATAAATCTTGATTTTTGCTAGGAGATATTCTCGTGTTTCAAAATCATCTTGATACTTCTCATCTCTTTTTTACTCTTTTGTAAGAATTTTAGAGTCAGGCTTTCAAACTCCCCCCAGATCCCTAGTGTAATTTTGATTGAAATTGCATTGAGTTTATATGTTCATAAGGGGAAAGTTGACACCTTCAGGACATTGATTCTTTCCTTGCTGAACTTTGGGATAGTTCTATTTATTTAGACCTTCGGAATCCTTCAGTAAGTTTTTATAATTTTCTCTTTAAAGATTTTACACTATTTCTTATTAGATTTATTTCTAAGTATCTTGTAAAATGAGATTTTAAAGATTGATTTGTTATTGGGTCTTTCTGATGTATATAGAGGCAAACAGTATTAAGAAATCTTGGTGGCGTAAGAGGCACAAGTTCGATCCCTGGGTCAGGGGATCCCCTGGAGAAGGGAACAGCTACCCACTCCAGTATTCCTGCCTGGAAAATCCCATGGACAGAGGAGCCTGAAGGGCTACAGTCCTCAGGGTCACACAGAGTTGGACATAACTGAAGCAACTTAGCACGCATGCAGTCTTGCTGAACTTTTTAAAAAGATGCAGTGGTCAGTCTGTAGATTATCCTGTATTTTCTACTTAGAAAAAACACATTTAAAAAAATAAATAGCAACTTGAAAAAATTTTCCAATCCTTCTACCTCTGCTTTTTATTTTTTTATGCGAAGCCTCCAGTAATGGGTGGAATAGCAACAGTAAGAATGGGTATCTGTATCTTGTTCCCGACTTTTAAAAGAATGTTGCCAATTCATCATCATTAAGTATAGTGATTCCTGTGAGGCTTCTGAAGAGTTGAGTTAGTTTCCTTTTATTCCAAGCTGATGAAAAGCTTTTATCATCATGGATACTAGGTTTTTGTTAAATGCTTTTTCTGTATCTATTGAGATAAGCATGTTTTTCTGTTGATGTGTTGAATTAACATTGATAGATTTTTCAAAATTAAACCATCCTTGAATTTCTAGAATAAACTCACCTTGTCCATATTTTATTTTCAGTTTTTTATTGAAATATAGCTGATTGATAATGTTGTGTAGTTTTAGGTATACAGCAGAGTGATTCAGTAACATATATATATATGTGTGTGTATGTGTGTGTGTGTATTCTTTTTCAGATTATTTTCCATCATAGGTTATTACAAGATATTGAATATAGTTCCCTGTGCTACACAGTAGGTCCTTGCTTATCTATTTTATATATAATAGTATGCATATGTTAATCATGAACTCCTAATTTATCCCCCACCCCACCTTTCCCCTCTGGTTACCATAAGTTTGTTTTCTGTGTCTGTGAGTCTGCCAAACAAAAATTCTTAATGAGAATGAAACTAGCGATTTCAGTGATGGTTAACTAAAATCTTGTAGAATATTATAGATTCCCCCTTTTTTTTTCAGTACCATAAAGAACCATGGCTATATGACAAAGCATTTATTTTCAGTAATTTGCACTATTTTGTTTATTAAACTGTCCAGTTGCATTTTATAATACGTAAGGTGTTTAAGCAGAATTTTACTGTATATTCTGTTTTTACTCTTTAAATTTCATATTTTGGTCTGTCCTTTTGAAAAGCATTTTATTTGAAGGTCAACTAAATGAGCATTTTGTGTTATCTCATTTCAGTAACAAGAATAATAACAAAATCTAACATTTAATGAGTCCTTACCATTTGCCGTCCTGGTACTAAAGGCTTCTTGTACTTGTTTTCATTTCATATCATTTTGTAACAGTGCAAATTTTAGGGAGAGGTGAGGGAGGAGAGCCTATACCTGTTGTGTACTGCTCGAATGATGTCCTTCTCTTTCTGGAACAGTCTTCTGTCTCTCTGGCGCCTGACACACAGAAAGACATTCAATAAATACTAGCTGAATCCTTGCTGAATAAATGTTGACTGTCATAGAATAATTATTTGATGCCTTATGGAGACATCGTTTAATTCTCTGACAGTCCACAAAACGTGAATGAAAAAGAGAGCATTCTCATACTGTTTTTGTTTAGTCACTCAGTTGCATCTGACTCTATGCAACCCCATGGACTGTAGCCCACCAGGCTTCTCTGTCCATGGGATTTCCCAGGCAAGAATACTGGAGTGGGTTGCCATTTCTTTCTCCAGGGGGTCTTCCTGACCCAGGGATCAAACCTGTCTCCTGCATTGGTGGGTGTATTCTCTACCACTGAGACACCAAGGAAGCCCTTACCATGTAAAGCTACAAAATCCAAAGTCACCCGTGAAAATGGAGTAGATAGAGGCCGTACCATGGGCAATGTCATATAGCCCACTGAAGAATTTTAGAGATAGAGAATCATTAAAGAACCTGGAATGTGCTTAGTTCCTCAGTCATGTCTGACTCTTTGAGCCAGGTTCCTCTGTCCATGGGATTCTCCAGGCAAGAATACTGGAGTGGGTTGCCATGCCCTCCTTCAGGAGATCTTCCCAACCCAGGGACCAAACCCAGGTCTCCCACACTGCAGGCAGATTCTTTACTGTCTGAGCCACCAGGGAAGCCCCTAAAGAACCTGGAAGACATGATCAAATTTTTAAGAAAGATTCCTCTGGGAGCAGTGTGAAGGATGAAACTGAAGGGTGCAAGACTGAAAGATTGATTACCAAGGCCCCATGGTCCCTGAGTTTGTCTCGTCATCAGGACCTCCAATGACATATTGTGAAGCAAGAGTCCTAGGCACCCCTCCAAACTGACAGGATAGACTCTGGTGGGAGCCTAGAGATCCGTACTGTGTATGAAGCTCCCCAGATGACTCATATTAGCCCAGTCTATGAATCCTTGGATCTGATTACTGCAGCATTCCTGGTGGTGGGTAAGGTGGGCCTGTCCCAGGGCTGTGGCACTTTCTCCAACTTGGCTCGGATAGGCTTTCTTTCAGACACATTTTGTTATTCAAAGCTTAGAAGATAATGTATTAAAAAAAAAATAATAATAACATAAGGTATTTCAGGGGCAGTGTTCAGGATGAAACTCAGATGTCCCTTATTGGTCTTGATGTGTCCTGTGCTTGTCCCTAGTCCATCTTCTGAAGAGAGTAAAGACTACATCCAGGCACCAGAAATACAAGAAAGGCAATGTAAGGGGAAGGAATTAGATGACAGAGAAGACGACCTGGAATTCTGGAATAAGCCCTCTTTGTACACTCCTGAATCTAGATTGGAAACTCTGAGACATATGGAAAAACAGCGAAGAGACCAAGAAAGATTAAGGTATTCCATTTTTTCCTATCATTAAGAGTGATAGAATATATTTTCATGATTGCACATTGTTTTATCCATCATTTGTGTTAAATCTGTGCTAGCTATCACACACAGACTTTGCTTTTCCTAATTTCAGCTTTTTGTTGACACGTATCTACTAACATTTATTAATATCAGACTACCTTCTTTAGGTTGTTGTGAATCATGGCATTTTAGGTAGAGTTTTGTTTGTATGTCCCTAGCTTTTTAACAACTTTAAACGTGTCAAATAGTATGGCCTGGTTTAGAGATACCAGTCCTCCAAGTCATTCTGTTCAGGTGCTGTGTCTACCCCATCTAATGAGTTTCTGAGATGTTTGCCCTTAATTGTCCGGGGTCATGAAGGACAAGGGCTTCCCTGATAGCTCAGTTGGTAAAGAATCCGCCTGCAATGTAGGAGACCTGGGTTCGATCCCTGGGTTGGGAAGATCTCCTGGAGAAGGGAAAGGCTACCCACTCCAGTGTTCTGGCCTGGAGAATACAATGGACTGCATACAGTCCATGGGGTCACAAGGAGTCAGACACAACTGAGGGACTTTCGCTTCACTGTGGAGAAAAATGTAGCTCATGGAAGCATGAACTTAATTGGACCTGGCAACCCAGTTACAGTGCAGAAAAATGTGAATAAATGTCTATCACAAAATAAAGTTAACTGACACAAAATCTCTATTAAAAGAACACTAGAAGTCTAAGGCAAAGAATCGCCTGTAGTTCTGTCATTTTAACACATCTGTCCATCTGACCTTCTAGAACTTGTCCATATATGCCTCTTTTAAGTTTTTATGTAGTTTTTGCAAATGTTTTAAATAAATATAATTTTCATCCTACATTTTGTTTCATGTTATTCCATGAATTTTTCCTCTTTACTCCATTCCCCTTCCTCCTGCCTCTACCCTTCATGGTAACGAGAGTTCGTTAGCAGGCTTGGGTCCAGCCCACCTCTACAATCATATGAATGACTTCTGCAAATGTGGGATTGGGGATCTTTTTTAAGAACAAAAATGGACTTATATTTTATATGTGTGTTCTCACTAAATCATCATCAACACTTTCCTACAGCTTTTTAGATGACTTTTTAGTACAGAATGAACACATTTTTTAATAGATGCACAATATCTCATACTGTGGATGCACCACAGTCAGTCCAGTTATTCCTCCATTGATGGACACTCACAGTGGTCCCAGAGGCTTGCCTTTGCAGATGATGCTGTGATAGGCATCCTTTCACATAGATCCTTATGTACTGGTATATTTATTTCTATAAAATAGGTTCTGTTTGGCATTTTAAAAACTATAATTTTAGCTAAAGTAGAAGCTGTATACACAAATGGAGAATTGACAGTTAGCTGAGTAAATCATGCATAAAATAGATTCATTTAAACATTCATGGCTATTTCATGAAAAGGAGTTTTCTTCCCCCATTCAAATGATCTGGCAAATTGTCTTGGTCACATTTGTGCCTTACAGATATGGGTATAATCACACAGCAATCTGGCTCGATTGTCAGCCCCAAGCCACAGACCTCATCACAGTGAACCGATGTATTCACGAATATGCTATTAATTTTTCTGAAACTGTCTCACACATTAATTGCTTTTATATTATCTTTGTGTATTTTTTTTCTCTCCCCTTCCCCTTGTTACCACCACCCCCAATACTAAGTGAAAAGAAGAAGAAAGTGAAGCCACCCAGGATGTTGGTCACCGAGGACGGGAGGGCCCTGAACGTGAATGAACCCAAGTAAGTGGGATCGACTGGAGACTTGAAGACGCAAAACATGTGGTATTGGTCATACCATGGCTTCAAGGGCATGTTTGCTCAGATATCTGACCACTCTGAATAAACCAGAAGAACCTAATGAGAATGTCATTTTGTGCATATTTAAAAGCAGAGTGGCATTATGTTTTCAAGTACCTAATGTTACATTCCACTCTCTCAGCATACAAAAAGTGATCTAGACATAAGGAAATCTTAGTTATTTCTGTATCCCCTGAAACTTTGGATTATGTACAACTTTTTCCCCGAAAATTTCAAGTGCCCCATTGTTGTGTTTTTTAATTTTTAAAACTCTGCCATGAACAAGCTAGCTGAGAATCCTGATCACCTGTATACCTACTTTATACTCTGGAACTCATCTGCAGAACTTTCGAGAGCTATGGCAAGAAATTGATATAAATTCCTCAGTGGAGCTGATGAGAGGGGAAAATATTCCTCATGTATAATAGTATTTTTTGTTGTTGTTCAGTCGCTAAGTCATGTCCAATTCTTTGTGACCCTGTAGACTATAGCCCGCCAGGCTCCTCTGTCCTCTGCTGTCTCCCAGAGTTTGCTGAAATTCACGTCCACTGCGTTGGTGATGCTGTGTAACCATCTCATCCTCTGCCGCCCCCCTTCAGTTTTGCCTTCAATCTTTCCCAGCATTAGGGTCTTTCCTAATGCATGGGCTCTTCGCATCAGGTGGCCAAAATGTTGGAGAAGCCCATAGTAGTATCTAGCTATTTTAAAATTAAAACTAGAAAGCAGGCAGAGAAGGCCTTTTGTAGTCAAAACACAGATCAACAAGCCTGTGAACTCAGTCTTGTTGGCTTCATTTCATTACTCAGAATGTCTGCTTTGACCGTTTCATTTGTTGTGCCGTTACCATGATAGAGGTGGTGCAGCCCTGATTGCTCGGGGGTGTCGCTGACTCATCTTCGCAGCAGTCAGACGTGACAGGCGATATTTCTTCTTCACAGGTCCAGAACCTGAGCGGAGAGGTGAATGACTCACACAAGGTCACATAGCCAGTTGTTGGTGTGTCTGACTTGCCTGTGCTTGCCTAATTCTAGTGGTGTCCATGATCAAGTTTGTAATCTCACCCCAACCCCACCTCACACACACACACACACACACACACATCTTCTTTATCCATCAGGCATGAATACATGGTCCTAAGCCCTGGGGATGCAGAAGTGAATATGACAGATTTCTGCCTTCAAGAAACTTAAAAATCTAGTGGGTAGACAGTCCCTTTTCAACCTACCACAGGGCTTGAAGGAAACCCTCTGGACTCTCTGTGCCCCTAGTAAGACCCCTGAAGCTTCTTCAGTCCCATCACTTTTATATTCTGCATTCACGACATTTCTATATTCGGTCACATCTTTTCAAGTCTCAGCCATGTTCTCAATGTAACACATTTGACCAAACTGATCATTCCTTTCCTTCTCGAAGCACTGTCTTCCCCTTGCTCCTGATTCTTTGACCCTCGTGCCTTCTCATCATCCTCTGCTTTGCTGGCCCCTGTCTGTCTGGTCTCCTAAATGCTCTGGGGCCAGCTCCTCAGCTGTCTTCTCTTTCCTCATCCGCTCTCTCAAGATCTCACCAAATCCCATGGCTTGAAAGACGTTTTCATTCCTCACAAGCAGACTTGATCTCATCCCTGAGCTCGGGACTTGTGTATTCAGTTAGCTGTTTGAGATCCTGTGTGGACATAAGCTAGGCATGGTAGGCTCATCCTGACTAAAGCAGACGTCCTTGCTTCCACACCATGACCACTTCCCATCAGAGCCTGCATGCCTGTCGGTGTCCTCTGGCTTGGGAGTGAGCGTCCACTGGGTGTCAAGAGCAATACCTCAGATTCCTCCTCCATCCTTCTCTCTCTCATGTTATCAGTGAGCCCACGAGCTCTTCCTCCAGAATTACCAGAATCCCACCCCTTCTCATTCACCTCCTCACCACCCGCTTAGAGGACATCAGCCTACTCTTCCCTGGACAGTTGCAGTAGGTCATTGAGTGCTCCCCATGGTCATTTCTTGGCCAACTACCACCTCTTCTACTCAGCGGAAGAGAGAGGGGGAAAGGTGGGAAAGGGCACTCAGTCCCCCTCTTAAAGAAAGCTCCTAGAAAGATGAACATTTTCCTTTGGAACTGAAGCATATGATCTCATCCAGCAGCCAGGAAAGCTGGGAAACATGGTCTTCACCCTGCAGAGCCGTATTCATCACTCAACTCAGGGGTCCTGTTACCACGGGTAAAGCAGGAGCAGACAGCAGGGAGTGAGTATCAGTGTCTGCCATAGAAAAAGTGAAAGTCACTCAGTCGTGTCCGACTCTTTGCGACCCCATGGGCTATACAGAAAACCTCTCTGAAATTACCTTCCGATAGATTCGTGAAGGGAGAGTTTAAGTTGTTGGCTGGAAAATGGGGCAATAAGCAATCAAGGCAGACGAGAAAACACCTATAATAAAAGTCCCAGAGATGAGATCAAAAACGCATGGGTCATCTGTGCACCCGAAGGAGTGCCCCCCTCAGGGCTGCGGGAAGTAGTGAGAGCGACCACGAGCAGACCCCCAGCTGGCAGCAAATTGAGGGCTAGTGGTACATCTTCCCAAACAATTTAGCCTGCATTCTTTAACATCGCTGGGTTATGTACTTTAGAGAATACGACGATAACTGAAATACTCAGAATGAAATTGACCAGGTAATTCTGAACAATGCATCGGCGGTATGGAAGTTACACCTAGGACTCAACCTCACGGTCCAGCTAAAAGACTTGGGGCTTTGAGATCCTGCCTCCCAAATTCATGTGACCTCTTTCCCGGCTATGTCAGCCCCCTCTGAGCCTCTGTTTCTTCTCCTGTAAAATGGAGGTGATGGGTCACAGGCAGCATTTCTGGGGAAGTGGAAAGGTAACCGATGAAAGAAGAAAAAAAGACAAAACTGTTTAAAAATGAATGAATCGTGTGCTGGATAATGGCAAGCAGATGCAACATGTGGTCCTCCGGCAATAATTCCGTGTTTCAGTTTGCTTCTAGCAAACCCGAATGAAGAAGGGAGAAGAAAACTTTAACCACCAGATGTCTCTGTCTCTGCACCAATGCTGATTTTTTGTATCTAGTTTAAGATTCTCATATGGAAACCATGTAAACAGAAATAATTTATAAATATGTTGTAGGCTTCTGTTGAAATTGTTAAACTCTGACATTTTATTGACCAGCCACCAAAATAAGTGTGCCATTGAAGATGAGGATATAGTTACTAGTAAATTTCCTTTTAATATTGGGATGGGGTTATCTATTAAGTATTGCTAAAAACATCCTTTTGTTTCTTCCCCCTAAATGGATTGTTCCTTAGACTTGACTTCACTTTGAAAGATGATGAAAAGCGTAACCAGATCGTCCTGGACTTGGCCGTGTATAGGTAAAGATATTTTACCATGTGTTTAAAGGGTGGCATTTCTGTTTTCCTTCTCAGTCACAGTCTCTTGAGTTCTAAAACATGAACACCAGCCTCTTTATAGCGTCCAGAGTCCTGCCTGGTCTCACCTACCACACTCACTTCCTGCCCCTGGAACCTGCATCCTGACTGCTGCTCTCCCCACCCCACCCCCACCCCAGCTCTCCTTGGCTGTGACACTCGCTCCACCAGCCCGTGTCACCTCCACCCTTCCTTGCTGCAGTCACTCAGAGACACTCAACCATCTGCCTCAGTGCTCAAAGGTGCCAGGCTCCGGCTCACTCCCTCTTCCCAACTGCTCATTTCGGGATCCACATGCGTGGTGTTTCTGCTTCTCCAGCCCTTTCAGACCCATTGACGCCCCAGGGCCTCTGTCCAGGCACCTCCCTCTGCCTGTGACACTCTCACCCCAGGTCTGATGCCCCAGGCGCCTCTCTCTGTCTGTTGTTCTCACCCCAGGTCTGACGCCCCAGGGCCTCTGTGCAGGCGCCTCCCTCTGTCTGTGTCACTTTCACCTCAAGTCTGATGCCCAGGGCCTCTGTGCAGGCGCCTCCCTCTGCCTGGGTCACTCTCACCCCAGGTCTGACGCCCCAGGGCCTCTGTGCAGGCGCCTCCCTCTGTCTGTGTCACTTTCACCTCAAGTCTGATGCCCAGGGCCTCTGTGCAGGCGCCTCCCTCTGCCTGGGTCACTCTCACCCCAGGTCTGACGCCCCAGGGCCTCTGTGCAGGCGCCTCCCTCTGCCTGGGTCACTCTCACCCCAGGTCTGACGCCCCAGGGCCTCTGTGCAGGCGCCTCCCTCTGTCTGTGTCACTTTCACCTCAAGTCTGATGCCCAGGGCCTCTGTGCAGGCGCCTCCCTCTGCCTGGGTCACTCTCACCCCAGGTCTGACCCCCAGGGCCTCTGTGCAGGCGCCTCCCTCTGCCTGGGTCACTCTCACCCCAGGTCTGACGCCCCAGGGCCTCTGTGCAGGCGCCTCCCTCTGCCTGGGTCACTCTCACCTTAGGTGTCCTCATGACCTTCAGGCCTCCATTCAGATGTCACTTTATCAGAGAGGCCTGTCTGCGCACCCCGAGCATCCAGTCTAGACCAGGACCTGCCTGCTCCAGCACTTCCTTCCACCTCGCCCTGCTTCTTGATTTCCACCCGACGAACTCTAAATTTCCTTGTAGTTTGAAAACTGTGAAGTTGAGGCAGAAGCTTGTGTGTGTTCCTCCCTGTTTGTATCTCCAGCACCTAAAGCAGCGCCTGACACCTGTCAGGAGCTCAATAACAGCGCGCCTGAAGGAATGAATGGTTACCGATGATGCAGTCGGTGGACGTTTACACTGTAATAATGGCGTTTGTCTCTCTGGGGGTCTTATTTAACCTCTCAGTAATCCGGTGACTTGGGAGGGCTTGTTATCCTGGAATTACCCAAGGTGGGTTGGGGGGTGAGTCTTGTCGAAGTAGACACAGTAATTGCAGATGTCAGAAAGTGACCCCTTAGGCCCAGGCCCAACACTGCATTTTTTAGCTGTGGTAAAATACACATAGCAATCTTAGGAAACAGGTGCTGTTTGTATCCTCATTTTACAGGTGAGACTACAGAGGCTTAGAAAGGTTAAGGCGTGTGCTCCAAGATAATCAAGCGGGAGGGGAAGGGGAGTCCGTCCTCCCGAGTCTGTGTGGTCAGAGTCTGCGCCCGTCACCCTGCGTCTGTCCTACCTGCCTCACTTAATGTTTGTGAGTCTTGAGTCATTGCCATGTTTTCAGACATTCCCAATCAGTGTTTTGACATGTATAAAAATAACCATTTGGCCAAACTTCTCATTTGAAAGAGCGGTATGGAATCTAAACCTTTCCCCTCTTGTGGAGTCGAAAACGATGGGGTCACTGTCATGGTTGGGGGTGGGGAGCTGGGGTGCTGGGCTTTCTGGGCAGGACACTCCTAGTGGGGGAGAAGCTGAACCAGCCTTCCAGGATGGTCGTGTAAGGACAGCCGCACAACTGCTGTGGAAATAGAACAGAACAGAGCCCCAAGGAAGCAGGAGCTTAGTGCATTCAGCATCCCTGGCTATTCACATCGGTTTTAGGGGCTTAAAATAAAATATTCATGAAAGAGCATGGCAAGCCATTTTCTGCCAACCTCTGGTATTTCAGGCCGCAGATATTTCGGGGTGAGGGGCAATCAATGCCAAGTGTACTTGTGGGTCTAAAAATGAAAATGCTGATATATTGGATTTCCTGTGAGATCTGGGGATTAATTTAAGATGGATATTCTAAGACCTGTGTATCATGGAAACTGTGAACTTTCTTCAGTTAAAATGGCCCCATAAGTGCAACTTTATATTTGCTCTTCTTTAAACTTAATGTCTTTGAAAAATTACAAGACTTGATTGTTGAATTTTGAAGGTATATGGACACCTCTTTAATCGATGTTGATGTACAGCCAACTTACGTGCGAGTGATGGTCAAGGGAAAGGTAAGTGTGACCCTGTAAGCTGTTACTATTGCAGAACCCAGCCTAAAACCTAACTAACTTGCCTCAAAAAAATTTTTAAGCCATTTTAAAATAGAAAAAGAGAAACTCAGTGCTATTTTTTTTAGACACACCATTTTACAACAGGAGAGGTATTAAGCAGAAACGGTTGCTGACCATGGTATACCTTTGTAAAATTAGTATTTTTAACCTGTATCTATTTAGTTAGCATTTTTCCAGACCTGATAAGATGGTCTATATGGGTAGCCTGTGCTTGAAATTATATTTCAATATTATACACATTTAAACTTGTTAATGGTTTCATTCATGAAAGTGAAAGTCACTCAGTTGTGTCCAACTCTCTGTGACCTCACGGACTATACAGTCCATGGAATTCTCCAGGCCAGAATACTGAAGTGGGTAGCTTTTCCTACTGTAATTTTATCATTTTTGAAATAGTATGTTTTACCAATTCTAAGTATTCATGTGAGATAGCCTAAAGACTTTAAAAATGGAAATATGTTGATATTTTATGATAGGATGTTTTATCTATAAATGCTCTATCAGCCATGTTATCATGATTGGACCAATCATGATTTATGACTGATAATTGTTCTGTAAACCACTCATTAAAATTGGTAAAATAGTTTGTACCTATGGAGTATAGCTTATTTTTTTCCTAATAAATCTAATTAGACTTTTTTTTAACGATTGGTGAATTTTAACTATGTAACAAAAATACCTCTTAAAGGAACTTCCTCGTATAATATACACTCATTGTCTGTACTTCCTGTTTACTCTCAGCCATTTCAGCTCGTCCTCCCTGCAGAAGTCAAACCTGACAGCAGTTTTGCTAAAAGATCTCAGACCACAGGGCACCTGGTTGTCTGCATGCCCAAGGTAGGCAGCGCCATTTTGATCCATCTCAAGTCTGAATATGTTTGTTCCTGAAGGAACCTGACCTCCTAGGGCTCCTGATGACTTCTGATCAAGGTCCTTTTGGCTGAGAGAGCCAGAAAATCTTCCCACTCCAGGTCAGGTAGGAGAACAAAGGTCAGCTGACTCCTCCTGCCAGCAGTTCTTGTCTCTGCAGGCTTCTTCCTCTCAGCCTAGAATGGGGATAGAGTTGGGGGATATGGATCACAGGATACACTGAGCGTCTGTCACATGGCAATCAGCGCTTTCCTTACAGATAACTTTGAGAGGATATGTATTGGCCTACCTAACATAGGCCTTGGGCCCCTAAAAATTTAAAAAAAAAAATGTGATTGAATTCCAAATATTGAGCTTACTGGTTTTGTGACTTTGGGCCACTTATTAACCTAACGCTGGGCCTCTGTTTCCTAACATTGCTCTTAAGAAAGATAATGACGCTAGGAAGGATTGAAGGCAAAAGGAGAAGGGGGCAGCAGAGGATGAGATGGTTAGATAGCATCACCAACTCAGCAGACATGAATTTGAGCAAACTCTCGGAGACAATGGAGGACAGAGGAGCCTGGCGTGCTGCAGTCCATAGAATCACAAAGAGTCAGACATGACTTAGTGACTGAATAACGACAACAAAGAAAGATAATACACAGAAAATTCATAGCACTGTGAGCGCTCCGTGAACGTTGATGTCATTATTGTTTTTTGTATTATTTTTATGAAACAGACTAGATAGTATTTTAACTAAAACTCTTTTCTGTCTTTTATTTGAGAAGAGAAGTGTTGTATATGTATTTTTTTTCCAGTTTTTTAAATTTGAAGTATAGTTGATTTATAATATTGTACTAGTTTCAGGTGTACAGCATTGATTCAGGTTTTGTTTTTGTTTTTTTTGGCAAATTACTTTCCATTATAGGTTCTACAAAATGATGACTATAACTCTGCTTTATAGTAAATCCCTGTTTCTTGTCTATTTAATGGATAGTCGTTTGTATCTGTTAATGATATCCTCCTAATTTGTCCTTCCTCCTCCCTCTTCTGCTAAATGTCTGATAGAGAAAAACAAATACTATATATCACTTACATATAGAGTCTTGAAAAAATGTAAAGGAAGCTATATGCAAAACAGGAATAGACTCACAGACATAGAGAGCAGAAGTACGTGTCCTTTAGATATGGCTGACTTCTGAACACTGACAGCTTCCCCTCACCTGGCTTTCAGACTCCTTAACCTTGATCTCAGAGCTGAATGTCTGAGGCAGAAGCTGTTTAGAAGCCAGAACAGGCTTAACAGGGACAGATGACAACCCTGAAAGAACTTAAGGAAATTAAACTTAAAAAAAAATCATTTGTCTGTACAGAAAGTTTGGATTCCTCAATACAGACTCTGTGAATGAGTTAGGATGTTTCATGCTGCAAGCTACAGGAAACCCCAAACAAAACAGGCTTTCACCATAAAGAAGCATTCCTACCTATGGAAGGTAGAGAGGGTTCAGGCAAGGGAATGTTAAGACCCTTTCTGATGTAGCTTTGTCCTTAAGCCAGCTTCCTTCCTGACCTGAGCACTAGCAGTAACTAAGGTGACTTGATTTCTTGTTCTTACCTTGCTTGAAGATAGAGAATCAGAAAAAGTCACAGAGAAAGGCCCTCTCCTATCACCATGGAATAAAAACTCCGCTTCGCTGATTTGGTCAATTTAGCTGAAGAGTCCAACAAATCTTGATGAGCTTGACTATGGACAGTGGAACATCTCTGGTCAAAGAGATGGTCATCCTTTCTTCATTCCTATTATTTTATGTTTGGTTACTATCATCTCATGCCATGGGCTTTCCTGGTGGCTCAGTGGCAAAGAATCCGCCTGGCAATGCAGGAGACACGGATTCGATCCCTGGGTTGGGAAGATCCCCTGGAGAAGAAAATGGCAACCCACTCTAGTATTCTTGCTTGGGAAACCCCATGGACAGAGGAGCCTGGCAGGCTACAGTCCATGGGGTCACAAAAGAGCTGGACACTACTTAGCTGCTAAACAACAACGATAGTCTTATGCCTTGAGCTGAGGGTGGGGTCAGCTTTGCCCCAGTCACTCAGGTTTCAAAGGGGGAAGAGGAGGTTCTTTTGAGGAAGAAAAGGGACCTGGGGGGCACAGAGATTATAAACTTGATTAACCAATAAGATTTCTATAATGATTTACTGATCCTTCATTATCCCAAAGCCAGTTTTGTAACAGATTGATTCTGAGTAATCAATTATGTATTTTTACTCTGAGGCCATAAAACAGCAAATACAATTTGTTGTCAAGCAATAAGACAACAAACACGACTGTAAGAATCTCATTGTCCTTGTTGACAACAACAAATGAAGGAAACGCTTCTGTGCTGATTAGAATATCCTATAGGGAAATCTAAGAGATAACTCAATTACTTTGGTGTTTCGACAGAGACATTTGAATGACACTGTGATCAGCACTGTTCTTTCTTTTGTGTTTTTTGGTTTGTTTTTTTTTTTTGGAAATTTCCATTGTGAGAAGCCACAGATTAAAAGGTAATTGCTGGTTTCCTAAAAGAAAATCAAGATGTGCAATTTGTGTACCTTTTACAGGGTGCCAGGCCATTGATCAGACGACCTCTGTGCTCTTTTCCCATGAATCTTTTAAATAAATGCAGCATTCTATTTCCATTATCCTTTCTGTTTTGATATCAGTTTAAATTTTTCATGTTAAGTATATATGCAAAGCATAAAAAATGGCTTATTGGAGAAAAAGCATTCTAGAAGTGCTTAGTTGAAGATGGATAATTTATACAGAAAGAATCAGGTTTCTTTTTTTCTCAGTAATAAACTGAGTAGCATTTTTTTCCTTTGAGATATATACTTTTTAAGATTTTAGGGACTTCCCCAGTGGTCTAGTTGTTGAGACTTGGCCTTCCAATGCAGGGAGTGTGGGTATGATCTCTGGTTGGGGAGCTGAGATCTCACATGCCTCTTGGCCAAAAATCCAAAACGAAGAAAGAAAAAATAAAACAAACAAAAAACAGAAGCAATGTTGTAACAAATTCAGTAAAGACTTAAAAAGAAGATTTTAGACTACTATGTTAAAGTAACATTGATGTCAAGCTATCCCTTTCATTAGTCCTTTGAAATTGTTATTAAATTATTAATTAATAATTATTGCCTTTTAGAATTTCTTTTATATACCTCTGTCATTATTCCCCCTAAAAGGTAGCTAGTCAATAAAATCAACCTTTGGAGAATACTTACTTGCCCAGAATTAGTTGTTTTTCATTTATGAGTTAGGTATTTGCAAGGACTATTAAACTCAAAGAATAAAAACTTTTTTCTTAAAAAAAATCATCGAAAGTTAAAAATAAAAATTCTAGCTTCACTTATGGTTACTATTGAAAATAAGTATTAGTAACAATTAGCATCTTCATCATTCCTGTTGATTTAAACAGTTGAGGTACTGAAGTTTGACCCACTGAACCATCTTGTGTGTCTAGGAATTGTCGGTCTGACCCGCATTATAATGACTGAGGCATATTCTTAGAGTTTTAAAGCATAAAAATCAAGTAGACACTTAGGTATACTTTTGATTCATTCATAGGAAACAGTGTTGTCAATATGTTAAGTGATAACTCAGTACTTCAGGAAATACCTAAAATGGACCTTGGTAGTTTATAATACTTGGATACTGTAAATTAATGAAAAGAAGATCAAATTTGCTGTTCAGTTGTTCCTTCTTTGTGATAGTATTTGCAAAGATTATTTGTGAAGAGCTAATCTATTTGATGATGTCTGTGATGGGACGACGCCAACTGTGTTTGTATAGATGCAGCAATAAACTTTGTATACATTTTTTCAAGGACGCAAAATTTGTAATGGAACCCGTAAACTGCTCAACTATTTCTTATTAGCCACTTCACTCAGCATTTTGTCAAAGATGTCAAATGGATCTTTTTCCCTTTCCTGCCCCTGAATGAGGCTGGGTCTGTACAGACTGGGTGCTGATAAGCAGGCAAGTTTCATATCTGTTCTTTGTCACAGGGGTCGTGGCTGAATATTCCCTTGCTGACCTGCTGGTGGGTTCTCCCAAATCAGCACCACACCCAAAGGCTCTTATCTCGTGCTAGCTCCATGATAAGAGCTGCTTCCCAACATCTGGTACTGAGTCTGTATCTGTGGGTTGGTATAATACCCAGACATCACAATCCCTACCATTCCCTGCAGAGTTCCCATCTCCATTGGCCATCATTATAACTCAACTTGTGGGTCCTGCGCCTCCCGGAAGGCCATCTCCTCCACTATGATTTCAAGGGTTGATACCTTAGCTGGAAGAGTTGGCTGGGGTTGTGGATGAAAAAGTACTCTGGCTTTCTAAGAAAGTGGCATTAGGGGGCCTCCCCTGGTAGTCCAGGGGTTAGGAATCCGCCTGCCAGTACAGGGGACATGGGTCCGATCCCTGGTCTGGGAGGATTCCACATGCTGCGGGGCAGCTAAACCCGTGGGCCACAGCTGAGCCCATACTCTCCGGCCCGAGAGCTACAACTGCTGAAGCCTGAGTACCTAGAGCCCGTGCTCCAAAACAGGAGAGGCCACCGCGATGAGAAGCCCACGCACCACAGTGAAGAGTAGCCCCCGCTCGCCGCAACTAGAGAAAGCCCGAGCAGCAGTGGAGGCCCAGCACAGCCAGAGATAACTAAAATCAAAAAGAAAGAAAGAAAGTGACGTTAGCGAATAGGAGGTCAACTGCCCAGGTAATAGAGGAGGAGGAAGCATTCCGCGTCTCATGAGGCTTTTCTCAGTCCTGCTCCACCGGTCAGTGGCATTTCCTGCTCGTTTCCAGCACTGTTTTATTCCTTAGTCTTAGCTTTGGGGGTCCGTGTAAAGAATGTCCGTCTCCTGTGCCTGTCTCCATTTATTCCATTAGGTATATCCATTCAAGAAACATGGACCCAAGGTGTCATCCGTTTACCAGAAATCCACTATTCTTCTTTGGGGAAGAGTTGTTAATCCTTTTCTCAACACAGCAGCCAAATGATCATTTTACAGTGTGTGTACATCAGACCAAGTCATGTTTTCTAGTCAGAGTTAAAAACAAGATTGCCCCAAGAATCTTCTCCTGCCACAATCCCTCTGACATTATCTTCTGTCGCCTTGCCCTCTCATCATTCCAGCCACCTTGGCCTCCTTGCCATTTCACAAATATGACAAGCATCCTCCTACCCCGGTCCTTAGTACTTGCTGTTCTCTCTGCTAGAATGCCAATCTCCCAGGTATCCTCACGGTCTGCTCTCTCCCTTCTTTTGGGTTTTTTTTTCAAGTGTTGTTTCACCATGAGTTCTTTCCTGATCCCAATATTTAGCAGGCTTCCCCTTCCCTACCTCATTTTCTCTATCCTCTGTTTCTGCTGTATTTTTCTTCATAAGAATGTATCACCACTGGACAGTCATGTAGTTAAATGTTTCTTTCTTTGTCTGTCTCCATCAACAAAAATTTAAGCTTCATGAGAATAGGGACTTTTGTCTGCTCTTATTACTACTGTGTCACTGGTACCTAGAACTGAGCCAGACAAAGAGTAGGTGGTCAATAAATTTTTACTGAGCAAGTAAATACATTAAATGCAACTTTAAAATATATTTTAATATTTACAACAAGAATCTCCCTGAATTACTCTTCCCGCTCCTCAATCATTTCCTCATTATTTTTCTATGTGTGTTATTCCAGGTTAAGTTTCAAATAATTTCATCCAATTCTGCCTCCAGGAATGCCATTTGAATTTTTATTGCTGTTACCATTTAGAGACAGTGAAAAGAGATGGTCTCTGGAGCCAGAGAACCTGGGTTAAATCTTGATACTTCTACTCAACAGCTGCATGATCTTGAGCAAAGTATTTATCCCTCTGTGCCTTAGATTCCTTGTCCATCCAATGATATTAATGATCAGTCACACCTCAAAAGGTTGTATTGAGGATTATATAAATGAATATGTAAAGCACCTAGGTGACCACTTTGGGCATAATACATCCTGCGCTCATGTTACTGTTAATTAATATTATCCATTACCCTGATAGCTCAGCTGGTAGAGAATCTGCCTGCAAGGCAGGAGATCCCGTTCAATTCATGGGTCGGGAAGATCTGCTGGAGAAGGGATAGGTTACCCACTCCAATATTCTTGGGCTTCCCTGATGGCTCACCTGGTAAAGAATCTGCCTGCAGTGCGGGAGACCTGGGTTCAATCCCTGGGTTGGGAAGATCTCCTGGAGAAGGAAACGGCTATCCACTCCAGTACTCCAGCCTGGAGAATCCCACGGAGTATATAGTCCGTGGGGTAGCAAAGAGTCGGACATGATTGAGTGACTTTCACTTTCACTGTATGTACGATTTTAGTTTCTGTTCTGAGTAGAATTATTCCCTGTCAGATTTTCTGAGAGTTTATGCTTGTCCTTTGATATATTTTCTTAAATGTGTGGTTAGACTCACTGGTATGTCCATGAACAGTCTTATCATCATCAGCCTGGGAGTACCTGGCACATAATCTCATCCCAGGCCAGCTTAACAAGATTTAACTGAGATTTTGCATTCACAGGGAAACGTGCATAATCATTCAATTAAACTCCCATCTAGATTCTCAACTGACAAGTTCCAGGAGCACTCCAAGAATATGCTTCCTGATTTCCTTTGGGTGTTCTTTCAGAATAATTAACTGAGATTAAAGAAGGTGCCATCTGAACTGAACAACAAAATATATTTACAGCTTCAACATCCTGCTTGATTCTGCTTTATTGAGCACAGGAGACAAAGGTCACATATTAGAGGTCAATATTACAGACCATGATTCTAGAAAACAGTCTCAGATGCCCTTTCCCTTATTATTTGAACACGTTTCTCAGTACTTTATCTCTACTCAAATATGCTTATGATATGCCCAACATAAACTCAGTTTTACTCTCTGAATGTTAATTTCAAGATGGTCTAGAGTGAGGGCCACCTGGTCATCTTGCTGGGTTTTTCTGTTCCATTCATATTTCTACTCGTGTAGAACATTCTTTCTCTTCCTCAGCTCATTCCTAAAAACTTGCAGTGCTGGAAAAATAGAAGCATCAAAGGATGATTTCCACATACTCCAAACATCATATCTTTCCCCACTTGGCCTCTTTGGCCATCCTAATCCTATGAGTGAACTCTCTGTGCTCTATCTGAACTCTCCAGATATGTGTTAGCTCCTATTTCCACTTGCCTGTGAAAGGCTATTTTTCCATTCTGACAATTCTCTCTTCTGCATCTTCACTGAATTTTCTCTACACACAACTTATATTAGAAAACATGCTAAAATGTCTCCCTTCTCCAAAATAAAACAGTACAAAATAAAAACATTCCCCTCTACTTAACTGTTCTGACCTGATTCACAGCAAAACTCTGAAAGAAGACATCTATATTTTCTGTTCCAATTCTTTTCTTACAATTTCTAAAACTAACCCTAATGAGGTATTCATCTCTTCTCCAGTTTCCCCACCCTCATCCATGAAACATCTCTTTTTGAGGTCTCTAGTCCTCTCTATGGAGAAGCCAATGGCACTCCACTCCAGTACTCTTGCCTGGAAAATCCCTTGGACGAACGAACCTGGAAGGCTGCAGTCCATGGGGTCGCTGAGGGTCGGACACGACTGAGAGACTTCACTTTCACGTTTCACTTTCATGCATTTGGAGAAGGAAATGGCAACCCACTCCAGTGTTCTTGCCTGGAGAATCCCAGGGACGGTAGAGTCTGGTGGGCTGCCATTTATGGGGTCGTGCAGAGTTGGACATGACTGAAGCGACTTGGCAGCAGCAGCAGCAGGATCTATGTGACTAGATCCAGCAATCAGCCCCCTTCCTCTTCTTCTCTGACCTTTCAAGAGGTTTTTATACCATTAATCAGCCCCTCCATTTTTAAACAGGTGTTCCATTGGCATTAGACACACCACTTTGATTGGGTTCTCTTCTTAGGTCCTGCTCACTGGATGGTCTCTGCCACTGGATGCTTCTTTGCTGGTTCTTTCTCCTGCCCAGGCCTCTGAAAGTTGGCATATCCATCATCAATCCTGGAACCTCACTTCTCTTCTCTACACTCACTCTCTACATAGTCTCATGACTGTCAGTAACATCTCTAGAGCTCCACCATCTGCTAGTTGCCAAGTAGGTCATTAGGAGTGACAGTCACACTAAAGAAAATTTAGGAATATAGACTACATATTTTAAAAACATCTTGGCAGTGATGAGATAATGAGCAGTTACTGCCCACTGATCGAAGGAAAGACAGAGATTAAACCATGCTTTCAGTGACCACACAGGGATGAGAAGAAAAAAGCCAAAGTCAGAGCCTAGCAGGGAAGCCAGGCTAGGTGGGCTCTAGGAAGCCATGTGCATTTTGAGATGTGACTCCAAAGGACCGTAACCCAGAGGAAGGTGAGTGAGAAGCCAGCCAGGCCTGAGAAAGTCTCAGCCTGTCTAAACAGCTATCGAAATGGCCCCCAAACTGGGCCGTGAACTTGAGTGACAGTAGTGAGTACCATCCACACATGCCTGGCAAAACCCAGGCATCTAGATGTTAACATCATCTATAGACTCAAACTATAGGTAGATAGGTAGTAGCTAGATTTTTTTTTTTCAAGTAAGTATTCATCCCACACTGAAAATTAAATGAGGTGTTCACAGAGACTTGAGTGGGATCCCAGTAAGTGAGTTAGTCAGTGTTTTGGAATCTGACTACACCAGTTTCCTACTCTTCCTCCTTAAGGGAAACCTGAGAGTCCCAAAGTTATTGCTGTTCAGTTGCTAAGTTATATTGAACTCTTTGCAGCCCTATGGAGTGCAGCAGCCCAGGCTTCCCTGTCCTTCACCGTCTCCCGGAGTTTGCTCAAACTCTTGTCCATTGAGTTGGTGATACCCTCCTACCATCTCATCCTCTGTCATCCCCCTCTCTTCCTGCCTTCAATCTTCCCCAGCATCAGGGTCTTTTCTAATGAGACAGCTGTTTGCATCAGGTAGCCAAAGTATTGGAGCTTCAGCTTCAGCGTCAGTTCTTCCAGTGAATATTCAGGGTTGATTTCCTTTAGGATTGACTGGTTTGATCTCCTTGATGTCTATTAAACTGTGAGACACAGACTCACATTTGACCTGTAAAACACTTTTTAAAATTTGTGGCCTCCCTGAAAGTGGAACCTACCTGAGAGATATCAGTACAGTGGTTTATTTGAGAAGTAAGAGCGTGCTGATTAGGAAGTAGGGGAGGGAGGCAACCAAGAGAAGTGCCAGCAACCCCAGTGGGGAAGCTCTGGGAGACTGTGCAGAACACGTTCTTGTTGAGTCTCTTGAGCCACGTCCAACTCTTTGCAGCCCTGTGGACTGTAGCCCACCAGGCTCCTCTGTCCATGGGATTTCCCAGGCAAGAATTCTAGAATGGATTGCCATTTCCTTTTCCAGGAGATCTTCCCAACCCAGGGATCGAACCCTTGTCTTCTGCATCTCCTGCCCTGGCAGGGGCATTCTTTACCACTGAGCCGCCAAGGAAGCCCATGTGCTCTGTGAAAGTGTAAGAGTTAGTTGCTCAGTCATGTCTGACTCTATGCGACGCCATGGACTGTAACCCACCAGGCTCCTCTGTCCATGGGATTCCCCAGGCAAGAAAGCTCGAGTGAGTTGCCATTTCCTTCCCCAGGGGATCAAACCCAAATCTCCTGTGTTGGCAGGTGTATTCTTTCACCACTGAGCCCCCCTGGGAAGACCGAAAAACACATACTTCAGAATAACTCTACCTAAGGGGTGATGGAACTGGGACAGTAGTAACCAACCCCTGAGAATGTCTGGTTGACAGCTGTTCCCTGTTGTGGGAGGTGGGGAGTGAGGTGATGTAAACTCGCCAGCACTTCTGAACTATCACTGGCCCAGAACAAACAAGAATAATCTTGAACTTGTCCAAGTAAATGTAGGATATTTCCCACTGAGACGACGTCTAGTAACATTACAAAAGGATATTTTCTTTTCTTTCAAAACGCCGTTATCATTCTCGATGTTTGTCCTAACCTAATAAAATATCATTTTCAGTTTTAGGTTATGTGTGTGGATGATCCTCCACGGGGAACTGTCAGATAAGATGGCACTTTTCAAGTAGGAAAGAATTTTGAAGGAACTGTTTGATATTTAGATTTGTTCTTTTATTTCAAAGCCATGAAACTGTGTGCAACTGTCAGTATTGATTGTACATATAAATATCAGTAATTATACCCTTAAAATTTTTCCTCAGACAGCTTGGGTGTCTTTGGAATCAAAGTCAATATTCTTATCCTTCCTATTTTTCTGATCAGTTTTTCAAAAATCTAAATTTTCTTTGCTGCCAGTTATCTTTATTTAAGATAGAAGGTATGTCAAAATAGTTGACTTATACAGGTATTTTTATCTGTTCAAAGATTTTAAAATAATGTACCAATGGTAATTTATATGTTTTCTGATTAGGATTAATGACCTTTTTAAGAGAAAAAGAAGTAGCTTGTATTCTTTAACGGGCCCAGTGAATTATGTGCCTTTCTTAGTGAAGTCAATCAGAACACAGTTAACAAATCATGAAGTTGTTAAAATGTCAACAGTAAATCTGGGTACATAAATTAACTTCCTCTAATGCCAGAGGAAAATAAAAAAGTCTTATTGGTCCTGAAGTTTTCTATTAAGAATATTCCTTGCTAGGAATTTGAACTTTGCATATTTAAATGTTCAATGTCAATATTATAGATAATTGATTAACATAAATGCCAGAAATATATAAGAAAGTGAACAATATACAGGTGTCAATTTCTTCTAAAGTTGAGATATGTTTTGCTAGATAATAATCTGTTTCAATTGTGAGGGACCTCACCCAGTAACTGGCTCAACCCCCCAAATCAAACAGCTGGCTTATGTCAAGGCAGGTTGGTATCTAATGGGCATAGACAGTTTGGAAGTTTTATAAAGAAAAAAAAGTAGAGTCATTTTTAGAAACTACTTATGAGGCATGGGTGAAGATGTTAAATGTGTGTACTGAAGCAAAATGATAGTGGAGGAAAAACATACTGCACCCATAAATAAATTATATGGAAGTTATTAATATCAGATGAGGGAATTATTTAGCATGTTTGGCTTGCCACAATGTGGAAATAAGGTGCTAGAACTCAGAAATGGAAAACATTCTGCAAAATTCTGAAAAAGTTTAGACAATGAATTTTTAATGAATCAATTAAAATATTTATTCACTTTATCAAAGATTTATTATAAGCACTTAGTATAAAGCCAGACCACGAGGCTCCTCTGTCCATAGGATTTCCCAGGCAAGGATACTGGAGTGGGTTGCCATTTCCTTCTCCAAGGGATCTTCCCTACCCAGGGATCGAAGTCCATGGGGTCACAAAGAGTCAGACACGACTTAGTGACTAAACAGCAAGATGGATAAAGTACAGTGCAAATTGCTGTGGAGCAAAAAATAAATGAGAGGTCCTTCTTCCAGTTTCCTCCTTGTTGAAGCCACTGACCCAGACCAGCCCTTTGCCTCAGTTTCTAAGTCCCAGTTGCAAACAAGCTCAGACACTTGTTAAGTAACTTAGCTTCTCATTCTTCTGCTTAAACTTGAAATGATGTTACTAACTCAGAGACAACTGTCATAGTCATAACTATGGGAGTCTTCTATGGTTCCCTAAATCTCTCCTTCACTGTTGGACCCAGCGCAACAGGAGCCAGCAGGCAAGAAGCTGCAGCCCATAATACCCCTGCCTCTTCCTCATTTGTAGACAGAATAGGCAGGAAGAATCAGCTCCAGGAGTCTTTGCTCTTAGTTCTAAACTGTTGCCATCCATCACTTATTCAAATATTCTGTACATGTTAATGAGTACCTCCAGGTGGCTCAGTGGTAAAGAACCCGCCTGCCAATGCAGGAGACGCAGGGATCCCTGGGTCAGGAGGATCCCCTGGAGGAGGAGATGCAACCCACTCCAGTATTCTTGCCTGGAGAATCCCATGGGCAGAGGAGCCTGGTGGGCTACAGTCCATGGAGTCTCAAAGAGTCGGACACGACTGAGCGACTGAGCACACATGCACTGTGCGCTAGGCACCTAGGGTAGAGTCTTGGAAATGCAAAGAAGAAGGGAGAAGTGTGCTGATTAGATAGCTCAGGGATATCTGGCAGAGTGAGGCCCGAGGGTGCTATCTTCCTGCTGTGTCACGCTGAGCTGAGGACGCAATGACAGCGCAGTGGGACCCGTTCCCCTGTGCCATTACCGTCCTTCACCCACGGGTCAGTCCGGAGACACAGTCGTCTCTCTAAGGTATTATTCTCAAAGTCCGTAATCTTATACAAGTAGCTTTAATTATTTTGAGTAAAATGTTTCAGAAGGATTCAAAAAGTCATTATTGCCTTGAAAGAAGTGGTGTAGGTGATACAAAAAGGACAATTATTTGATTTATAAAGATTAGATTAAAACATGAAAAGAGGAAAAGTATGAATAGGGAGAGCCTACTAATAGATACTTTTTATTTCACAACCCCCCAATATATGTATTAGTTTATTCATGTTGATATTTAATATAAAATGTTTTTAGGGAAGTTGCATAGAATTAAATAAAAATATGTAAATTACAAAGCATTACAGAAGTTAGGTGCAAACAAAAGTCAATACAGTTACATGGAATCAGAAAGCATGAGGAGGGAAACATTAAATGCAGAAAATCTGTAGGGAAGTTAATGGTTGTAAAATTGGTTCTTCTATCTTGTTTATAAGACTCTAAAAGACAGGAAATATATAAAGAAAGGAATGAATAAAGCTGTATTAGCTGAAATTAGCAAAATTAGAGTGGTTATGACAAAATTAATATTGGATATGATAAAATTTAAAGCACAAAAGCATTTAATGGAACAAAGTTTATTCTGTAGTGACAAAAATAGTTTAAAATAAAGATTTAACTATATTTATTAGACTGTACATTATATAAAATACAAGTTCTCCCTGGTGGCTCAGTGGTAAAGTATTCACCTACAGGAGACGCAGTTTTGATCCCTGGGTGGGGAAGATCCCCTGGAGAAGAAAATGGCAAGCCACTCCAGTATTCTTGCCTGGGAAATCCCATGGACAGAGGACCCTGGCGGGCTACCGTCCGTGGGGTCACAAAGAGTCGGACATGGCTGAAGTGACTTAGCACGCACACATGAGTTTAATAGTATAACACTGTTGGGACTTTCCTGTTGGTCCAGTGGTTAAGACTTTGCCTTCCAATGCAGTGGTGAAGGTTTGATCCTTGGTCTGGAAGCTACGATCCCACATGCCTGGCAGCCAAAAAACCAAGACATGAAACAGAAGAAGTACTATAACAAATTCATAAAGACTTTAAAGAATGGTCCATATCAAAAATCGTTTTTTAAAAAAATATATAACACTATTAAGATGTTAATCTGTACCTTTGTGCTTGTCCCACAATTGAATTTTCAAGCTGTTGATTACATTTCCCTCTGCGGATTCAGGAAGCCAGTTGGCCCACATTATGTAATTTATTAGACATATTTTGGTTCTTACAGCTTTTCCATTAGTCATCCCTAAACACACTTTGTACAAATGAGTAAGAAGCTTGAAGTTAATGAGCATCATTTTCTAGAGAGGAAGTAGGACTAGGGCTGCAGATAGAGAAACCGCACTGTACTATTGCAGTGCCTTGGACCTCTGAAGCTACGGTCCTCTGCCCAGAAAAACTAGATCTCTTATCAGAAGAGTTTTTCCTGCTATTCATATGAATATTGATGTTAAGATGAATGTTGGTAATAACATGAGTGTTGGTGTTGATATTTTTCTCACTGCTGATTTCTTAATTCCCCCTAACTTTTAAACTTAAAAGAACCTGTGAAACTAAATGAGCTGAAAATAACTTTTAAATATAAGCAACACATTGAGATTCCTGTACACAGCAAACTCCCATGAAGAAAAGTTCCAAATTTGTGATGCTATTTGCATTTCCATAAACACAGAGAATCTCTGTCTGAGCTCATTATTATGGGACAAATAACAGTGTTAGAAACGGGGGTACTTTAAGACTCTAATTATGCATATGCTCCCATTCTGATTAGTGCGTTTATAGCACAAAGCAATACAAAACCTGTGCTTTTGGCTCCAAAGCTTTTATTCTTAAAGTTGACATTTTCAAGAATTTTAACTAACACTGGTTTCATTTGATGTAACTGAAAAAAAAGTTTTCTTCAGTGCTCAGATGCCACTGCTCCACAGGAAGCAGACTCTGAGACAGAGATTCTCATGCAAAACGTTTTTAGGGAGCAGCCTAGGGATCCACTCCTGTGGGAGGGAAGGATCCAGGATTGGGAAGAGGGAGAAGCTGAGGGGTGATGCTGGCCTGTCAGAGGCCCCACCTGATGCCACAGTGAGCTCTGGGGCTCACATGGCCCTTTGGAGTCGTCCTGAGTCAGGCTAAGGGAGCAACCTTATACCCCACGTTGACCAGAGAGACTGAAACATAGGCTCCGGGTTCTCACACTCAGTGCCGGGCCCCAGGCATGTCAAGGAAGGAGCACAGAGTTCCAGAACTGAAAAGGCCATGTGGTCAAGGCCCACAGATATATTAGGGGTAACTGGTATGGGTAGATGACCTTCACTCCTATAGAAGAGTCGAGCAGCCCACAGTTGGGTTTGGGGCTAACTCTGGCTTGGTCAGTAGAAATTAACATTAACAGAAATGGTATGGACCTAATAGAAGCAGAAGATATTAAGAAGAGGTGGCAAGAATACACAGAAGAACTGGACAAAAAAGATCTTCACCACCCAGATAATCACGATGGTGTGATCACTCATCTAGAGCCGGACATCCTGGAATGTGAAGTCAAGTGGGCCTGAGAAAGCGTCACTACAAACAAAGCTAGTGGAGGCGATGGAATTCCTATTGAGCTGTTTCAAATCCTGAAAGATGATGCTGTGAAAGTGCTGCACTCAATATGCCAGCAAATTTGGAAAACTCAGCAGTGGCCACAGGACTGGAAAAGGTCAGTTTTCATTCCAATCCCAAAGAAAGGCAATGCCAAAGAATGCTGAAACTACTGCACAATTGCATTCATCTCACATGCTAGCAAAGTAATGCTCAAAATTCTCTAAGCCAGGCTTCAGCAATATGTGAACCGTGAACTCCCTGATGTTCAAGCTGGTTTTAGAAAGGCAGAGGAACCAGAGATCAAATTGCCAACATCTGCTGGATCATGGAAAAAGCAAGAGAGTTTGAGAAAAACATCTATTTCTGCTTTATTGACTATGCCAAAGCCTTTGACTGTGTGGATCACAAGAAACTGTGGAAAATTCTGAAACAGATGGGAATACCAGACCACCTGACCTACCTCTTGAGAAATCTGTATGCAGGTCAGGAAGCAACAGTTAGAACTGGACATGGAACAACAGACTGGTTCCAAATAGGAAAAGGAGTTCGTCAAGGCTGTATATTGTCACCCCACTTATTTAACTTATATGCAGAGTACAGCATGAGAAATGCTGGACTGGAAGAAACACAAGCTGGAATCAAGATTGCCAGGAGAAATATCAATAACTGCAGATATGCAGATGAGACCACCATTATGGCAGAAAGTGAAGAGGAACTCAAAAGCCTCTTGATGAAAGTGAAAGTGGAGAGTGAAAAAGTTGGCTTAAAGCTCAACATTCAGAAAACGAAGATCATGGCATCTGGTCCCATCACTTCAAAGGAAATAGATGGGGAAACAGTGGAAACAGTGTCAGACTTTATTTTGGGGGGCTCCAAAATCACTGCAGATGGTGACTGCAGCCATGAAATTAAAAGATGCTTACTCCTTGGAAGAAAAGTTATGACCAACCTAGATAGCATATTCAAAAGCAGAGACATTACTTTGCCAACAAAGGTCCGTCTAGTCAAGGCTATGGTTTTTCCTGTGGTCATGAATGGATGTGAGAATTGGACTGTGAAGAAGGCTGAGCGCCGAAGAATTGATGCTTTTGAACTGTGGTGTTGGAGAAGACCCTTGAGAGTCCCTTGGACTGCAAGGAGATCCAACCAGTCCATTCTGAAGGAGATCGGCCCTGGGATTTCTTTGGAAGGAATGATGCTAAAGCTGAAACTCCAGTACTTTGGCCACCTCATGGGAAGAGTTGACTCATTGGAAAAGACTCTGATGCTGGGAGGGATTGGGGGCAGGAGGAGAAGGGGACGACAAAAGATGAGATGGCTGGTTGGCATGACTGACTCGATGGATGTGAGTCTGAGTGAACTCTGGGAGGCCTGGCGTGCTGCGATTCATGGGGTCGCAAAGAGTCGGACGTGAATGAGCGCTGAACTGAACTGAACTGAACTGAAAGATGAAATAAAGTGAACACTTCAATGTCTTGGTTACACTAATCATATCTTAAGTACTCAAGCACTCCAGGGTCAGCCTGGAACATCTCCATCATTAGAGGACGTTCTCCCGGGCAGCACTGCTCCTCCACACGCTGCCACCCTGCCTCTCAGAGGGAGGGTCTGCTGCCCCCCATCCCAGGAAGAAGTGCCAGTTGTCATTACCCCAACACCTACAACCTCTTCTGTTCCCCTCAACTGGGAAGCATCTCTGTTTAGTCTCCTCAACTCTTTCTTTGCCCTCTTATTTGACATTAATGTGGCTTAATAAACCAGTGTGTGTATGCTCAGTTGCTTCAGTTGTGTCCAACTCTACTGGAGCTCCCCAGGCTCCTCTGTCCATGGGATTTTCCCAGGCGAGAATACTGGAGTGGGTTGCCATTTCCTTTTCTGGGAGAATCTTGCTGACCCAGGGGTTGAACTGCAAGTCTGCTGCATTGGCGGGTGGATTCCTTACCACTGGGCCACCTGGGAAGCCCCTTAATGAACCAGAACTGGCATCAGTAGAAACTGAAAAGTATTTCCATTTCTTTAAGAATCGGCCAGGAACACAGGGGAAATGTTTGTATCCATTACACTAATTCAAGTAGAGAAAATAAAAAAAAAAAGCTTTCACATTAAAATAGTGTAAACATGTCTACTCTGCCACATTAACATTTGAAAATATATCATGGGCCAGCAAGAAATGAATGGAAAACAATGAAATTGGCAAGAAATAGACTTTAAAACTTAACAAATATACCATTTTAAGATTAGCGTACTCCAAAATAAATCTCATTTGATGATAATAAAAACCTGCTGCATTGGGCAAACCTTTGCATAAGTCACTTCATCTAATTATTTAGTGAACATTGCATTGGTGGCTTTTGTTGTTAGTTCTTCCATGGTTTTCTTCTACAAGTTTTTGCTCTGCAGAATATACCTTTTTAAAAAATGTTTCAGAAGAAACTCTTCCAGCCTTGTAATTTCCTGTGTTTGGAACATGCAGCTCTCGTTGTTGTTGTTATTTTCCTCTCTTTTGAAGTCTCAGAATGAGTCTGCCCATTACACAAACCATCGGTGATGCTTGAAGGTATATTTTCCCTAGTGGGATGTTCAATACATATAATGAGAGGGTGGAATTTAAGCAGATCTTTTATTTCTGCATTGCACATAGGCCCTCCCATGAGATCTATGGGAAGGGGGCTGAACTAAATCACACATACACAAATTGAATTTTTATAAAATATGATAGAAAAATATACAACCACACTATCAAAAACAAAAAACAAAACTGGTCTATATACCACCATGAAATTAAAAGACACTTGCTCTTTGTAAGAAAAACTATGACCAACCTAGACAGCATATTAAAAAGCAAAAACATTACTTTGCCAACAAAGGTCCATCTAGTCAAAGCTATGGTTTTATCCATACAGTAGTCATGTGTGGATGTGAGAGTTGGACCATAAGCTGAGCACCGAAGAATTGATGTTTTTGAACTATGGTGTTGAAGAATACTCTTGAGAGTCCCTTGGACTGCAAGGAGATCAAACTAGTCAATCCTAAAGGAAATAAATCCTGAATATTCATTGGAAGGACTGATACTGAAGCTGAAGCTCCAATACTGTGGCCACCTGGTGCAAAGAGCCACCTCATTGGAAAGGACCCTGGTGCCGGGCAGGAGGAGAAGGGGATGGCAGAGGATGAGATGGTTGAATGGCATCACTGACTCAATGGACATGAGTGTGAGCAAGCTCTGGGAGTTAGTGATGGACAGGGAAGCTTGTCTTGCTGCAGTCCATGCAATCACAAAGAGTCGGACACAACTGAGAGATTGAACTGAACTGAACTGTCATACCACCACAAGGAGATGGATTACCATCAGGGACACTAAGAACACTCACCTCCCTGAGTTTGATGCTACAGCCCCCAGACTAGGATGCATTGCTTCATTTGTTCATCCATCATCCATGTGTTGAAGCATACATACGATGAACAATGGGCTGGGTTTTCCGGGGTTCTGACCAATGTGACTCACGCAGCCAAGAATCACTAGTGAGATGGGAAACACACGACCCTATCTATCAGTTTGATTCAGTGTTCAGCACACCAGTGCAAAGGTCTAGTAAAGATTGGATTGGAGAATCTGGTTGAGGGTTGAGGCTAACCCGGGGTCTCTAACTCCCTCCCCAAATACAGATAATTAGTCCAGCATGCCTGCCTGGCCAACAGATGGGAGTGGAGCTGGATCCAAGCCTAGTGTTTTCCCTTCATCATCAGTTGCACAGATCTGATCATGGCTGTGTGGCAGGAAGTCTCAGGCAGGATGGAGAAAGGGTGGCTGGTGGCGCTCACCTTTCAGAGGAGTGACCCTGCCCGCCAGTGAGATGTGGCAAGTAAATGAAGCATCCCATCACCCGAGAGAAGGAGCTGGTGGGGGTGGAGGAGAGAGGAATGTGCGCCCACCCCAGATCACCCTCTTCCTTGAAAAGGAAGGGCGGAAGTCCCCCACCCTGGTCAGTGGACCAAGGAGAGGAGTTTTGACTTGTTTCTTTTTTCCCTCTCTGTCTGCCAGTAATCCCTGTCTCATAGGAAGATTGGCAGGTGGGGGCTAAATAAAACACATACACAGCCAGCTCAGGTGGGCATGTGCCCAGCAGGTAGCCTCCTCCTCTCCCCACCCTCCCCCGACAACACTGTTCTGTCTCTGAGCTTCCTAAGGGAAGGTCGTGGGTTTGGGTGCTCGCTGCCGGAAGTTTGTTGAATTAAGTCACTCAGTCATATTTATTGAGACCTTAACATGCTTAGCCCTGAGCTTATTCAGTTTAAAAAATAATGGAACTACAGAATTTTTCAGATGGAGAGGAGTCCCTTGCAACTGATTTTATCTAATTCCCTCACTTTACAGTGGAAGGAGGCGAGGTCCAGTGAGCTTCCAGCTCAGACCATTTTCATCCACAGCACATTCACTGGGAGCTCCATAAAGGCAGTGTCTCTGTCACCCCCGTGTCCGCAACACCCCCAAAAGTGTCTGGCATTCATGGGGTTGGCTCTCAGAAAATATTTGTTAAATGAATGAATTCACTCTGTCCCCCTGCTTGGCCTTGGGCAAATGAAGTGTAGCCTGTAGCTTTGCAAGACTAACATGAATAGTTACAATTTGTGGTCTAAGTAGTTGCCCCCTTGTCCAAGGTTTCCCTGTCCTTGGTTTCAGTTATGCATGGCCAACCGTCCAAAAATATTAAATGGAAAATTCCAGAAATAATTCATAAGTTTAAAATTGTGGGCCATTCTGAGCAGCATGATGAAATCTTGCACCATCCCTGCTCCGTCCCACCCAGGATGTCAAAAATAATCCCACTGATTCCTGAGTCAGTATCTGCCTTGGTTATCAGGTCAGCTGTGCTTGGGTTCAGGCCACACCTATTTTATGTAATAATGGTCTCAGAGTGCAAGACTGGTGATGCGGGCAGCTCAGATATGCCAAAAAGAAGCTTTCAGGTGCTTCCTTTAAGTGAAAAGGTAAAAGTTCCTGACTTAATAAGGAAAGGAAAAAAAACCATATGCTGAGATTGCTAAGATCTAGGGTAAGAATGAATCTTCTATCCATGAAATTATGAAGAAGAAGGAACTCTGTGCTAGTTTTGCTGATGTACCTCAAACTGCAAAATTTATGGCCGCCTTGCAGGAGAGGTGCTTAGTTAAGACGGAAAAAGTATTAAATTTCTACAAGTGTGTGACATACAATATATTGTTATAATTGTTCAATTTTATTACTAGTTATTTATTACTAGTTATCTCACTGTGCCTAATTTATAAATTAAACTTCATCACAGGTATATCCATAAAGGATATACTCTAAACAAACAAACTCTATGTAGGGTTTGATGTGTCTGTGTGTGAGCATGCATACTCAGTTGTATCTGACTCTTTGTGGACTGTAGCCCACCAGGATCCTCCGTCCGTGGAATTCTCCAGGCAAGAATACCAGAGTGTGCTAGAGTGTGTTGCCGTTTCCTCCAGCAGGGGATCTTACTCTCTGTGGTCTCGGGCATGCCCTGGAAGTCTTGTAATGTATCCCCAGGGATGGGGGGACTACTGTACCTTTCTCATCTGCATGTAGGGGCTTAAAGTCAGAGTCTTTCATGGAATATGTAGTGAAAGTTTAAGTGTTTTTGCGTTTGGGAAACATAGTGTATATTTTTGAAGATGTATCAGAGAGAATGTATCATGGACTGTGCTGTGCTTTTATTTTCAGGTGGGCGAAGTAATCATAGGCTGTCAACAAACATCAAAGCCCGTGAAAAGCACGCCGGACAGCAGCAGAGAGCAGACAAGCAAGAGGTGCCATCCCCGCCCACCCCCACCGCCCAGTCTTTAGCTTTGTTTAGAGTTCTCGCCATTGTCTTTTTGGTGGCTAGAATGCACCTGCCCACCAGGTACAGTGACTGAACGTTTAGAAAGGATTCATACCCTGAACGTTTATTCCCCAAACTTCAACTCTTGATTTGTAGGGCTCAGACACAGATCTGTGCATGTCTAGGTCCCCATTTCCCACGATACTAATAGAAGTGGCAACATCTACACCACTGACAGCTACACCACTGACCAGGCACTTGCTTCCTATGAGGCCAGTCTATGTGCTTTACCCATAGCAACACATTTAATCCTCACAAATTTTATCCTCAGTTTGCAGACAAGGAATATGAGGGAGGGAGGCTGAGCGCTGCTGAGCGCTCTGCTCATGTTGCCTCTCTTTTATGACCCCTCTGTCCTGTCGTAGCATCCAGAGCTCTCAGGGCTGCAAAGACTGAGAGACCCCATGTGTGCCCTCCTGTCAATCATAGGTCATCTTCCTGCATTGGCTTAAGCTTCCTACTCTACAGGACCCTCACCCTCTCAGGAGAATTTCTAGTAGTCATGTGAGAGTTGGACCATAAAGAAGGCTGAGTGCCCAAGAACTGATGCTTTCAAACTGTGGTGTTGGAGAAGACTCTTGAGAGTCCCTTGGAGAGCCAGGAGATCAAACCAGGCAATCCTAAAGGAAATCAACCCTGAATATGCACTGGAAGGACTGATGCTGAAGCTGAAATTCAAAGACTTGGGCCACCTGATGAGAAGAGCCAACTCATTGGAAAAGACCCTGATGCTGGAAAAGATTAAAGGCAGGAGGAGAAGGGGGTGACAGAGGATGAGATGGTTGGATGGCATTATCAACTCAATGGACATGAGTTTGAGCAAGCTCCAAGAGATGGTGAAGAACAGGGAAGTCTGTCGTGTTACAGTCCATGGAGTCGTAAAGAGTTGGACACAACTGAGTAACTGAACAACAATATTCCCCAATGTCAGAAAGCCTAACGATTCCCAACTGAAGGTTCTAGCTCTGCCCCTAGGGACCCTCGGAACAATGTCCGCCCCCCACAAGTGGTGACAATCCTTAGAGCATTTCGAACAAAGCTCTCATTCCTTCTCAATTCATCCTTGGAATGAACATCTCAGCTCTTTCATCTTTCCTTCTCCTTTTCAAGATTTCCAGACTCGTACCATCCAGATGGCAAAGTCTATTTTGGACCCAGGCAAACTATCTTTGTGATACAAATGTATATGCCAGAATTATCACTATAAAAATACCTGAGCAAGAGCTGTATTTATGTCTTGCATAATACAAGCAGTCAGGCATTCTTATATTCAAAGACAACTGTCAAAGTTTTGTAGAGGTTTTCAAACATGCGGTTTGTTTAAACAACAGGTATGGAGCTGAATTCCTTCTGAAAAACAGGTTGCTGTTTTAAACCTTGGGAAGCTACTCTCATGCTTCCCAGCTTATTAATTTCCATTTCAGATCATTGTTGTCCAGGTGCTAAGTCATGTCTGACTCTGTGTGACCCCATGGACTGCAGCACTCCAGGTTCCACTGTCCTCCACCATCTCCCGGAGTTTGCTCAAATTCATTTTGAATCAGTGATGCTCTCTACCTATCTCACCACTTAAAGAGATTCAAGGGTATTAGGACTCCTGTGAATCTTCATGGTCATAATTAAGCCCCAGCAGCATCCCTACTTGTAAAAAATCTGAATCTAATTTATGAGGAATCGCAGCGATTGGAAACCAAGTCATTGTCAATGGTTTGGAGCTGGTTTTCAAGACTCCAGGCTAACTGTCATCACCATGATTATACTTGATGATTAGAAACATCTTAGCACAACTGTTTATAGAAGGAACTCCTGCAGTATTTTCACAAAGCCTTTCTTTTTCATTTTTGTTACTGAGAAAGGATCACCTCATGTCTGCTCAGGATACGTCTATGGGAAGGTTGTTTGTGGTGCTCTTGAATCATTGACAGAATTCATTATTCCCATTATATCAGCCTCTGATTGGGCAACCCATGACCCAAACAGCCACCTATAAAGGCTGCATGTGGGCATGAGGTCAGACAGCTTGTTGGTTTGGAGGAAAGGCCTGCACAGGGCAGGACACTGGGGGCCGGGGGTCAGAACAGGCCCCTCAACCCGCTCTCAGCCTGGGTGGTCCCTTCCTCATGCGGTGGAGAGAGTTAGTGGAGGGAGTAGATCGAGGGGAGGAGGGTTTTGTTCATTGGACCAGATGGGATCATGTCTGGGGAGAAGGTCATGAACCCAGTGAAGCCTTGTGGTCCTGGGACGACTTCCTCAAAGATGGGTTTATTGAGTACTAAGCGCCTGCACTGAACTGTATGATGCTGTGCATTATCTTTAATCTTCAAAATATCTAGGAATAAATCCTCCTCCTGTTCCTAACATAGCGAGGTTCATAGAGATGGGGTCATTTGCCCAAGGTCGCAAAATTGGTAAGTGAGTGGTGGATCCAGGATTATAAAATGTGGCGCATTCTTGGGCTTGCCTTCTTACTCTCCTCATGGTGTCTTTTTATTTTTTTTTTTAATGGACTTTTAGCCCAGTCTTCGGTTCACAGCAAAATCGAGTAAAAGGCACAGAGATTTCCCAAATACCTGTTTTCCCTACAGGTGCATAGCCTCCTTCATTATCCACACCCTACACCAGAAGGGGAGGTTTGTTACAACTGATGAAGCTGCCTTCCTGCATCATTATCACCCACATCCAAAATTTGCATAAGAGCTCAGTCTTGCTGCTGTGTGTTCTTTGGATTTTGACAAATATGTAACAGCTTCCCAGGTGGCTCAGCAGTAAAGAATCCACCTGCCAATGCAAGAGAAACAGGTTCAACCCGTGGGTTGAGGAGATCCCCTGGAGAAGGAAGTAGCAACCCACCCCACTATTCCTGCCTGGGAAATCCCATGGACAGAGGAGCCTGGCGGGCTACAGTCTAGAGGCACAAAGAGTCAGGCATGGCTGAGCAGCTAAGCAACAAGAGTAAACAGTGACATGCATCCACTACTATAGTGTCACGCAGAGTAGTTTCACTGCCCTGAAAATCCTTTGTATTCTTTAATAGAGGACTCAATCTTTGATGTAGTTTACACCTGCTGATTTTAGACATTTTCTTTTTTTCTTGCATTCTTCCATAATACATTTATTCACGCCGTCTTCCACCTGTTCTTACTAGGTGCTAGAGGTTCTGGTCTGACAGTCAGGCGACGGATAAAACCTGCAGCAGGCATCTGTCTCTACAGGCCTCGATGTGAGGCGGGAAGCAGCAGGGGGAAAAATTCCCTCTCCTCTTTATTTTGGGGATAAATGTGGTCCTTGAGTGCCCCAGGCCTTGCTGTTCACTGCTTATTACCCCCAGGGATTCATGAGTAATTAAAACCCTGCACACAAACCGTTCCTCAGAACATCTGAAGTTGGAGCGCTGCAGATAACCGAATACTAAGTTCACTGTTTATTACTGTGTTCCAGAAACTATAGCCCAAGAGATATGCCCAGAATAGAGATGGGCTGCTTTTCTTCAAAGTCAAGGACAACATAATTATCATAGATGAATTTAGATATTTACTTAATTAAGCCATAGATATCACAGTCTGTTAAGTAAGAACAGAATAATTAAGAAGTAAAGCTATAGTTAATAACAACTGTAATGTAAGTCTCTGAAAACTGAAACTCCCTGCATAGTTTATAGTGTATAATCTGGGGCTTCAGAAAATGCCATTTTTAAATCCAACTTGTGTTTTCCTTCAGCAGGTCCAGGTATATTAATCAAAATACTTCCAACCCAGGGACTGAACCCAGGTCTCCCACCTTGCAGGCAGATTCTTAACCATTGGAGCTACCAGGGAAGCCCAGCCAAAGTACAAAGGAATCAAAAAGTCAGATCCTTTCAAGGGCTGAGCAGACTACAGACGTGAGGGGGAAGGGTTGCATGAGCAAGTGAATTTACACTTTCCAGAGAAAATTGAACCTCCCTTCCCCACCAGTTTGTGTCTGCTGCAGGAATTTGGCTGGAGGACGTGGGTTTGGAACTCTCGGAGTAGACTGTGATTTTCTTTAACTGAAAGGGTTAGTTGCTCAATCACGTCTGACTCTTCTCAACCTCATGGACTGTAGCTGCCAGGCTTCTCTGTCCATGGAATTTTCCAGGCAAGAATACTGGACTGGGTAGCTATTCCCTCCTCCCCAACCTCCCCTGGTCGGGGACCTTCCTGACCCAGGGATAGAACCTGGGTCTCCTACACTACAGGCAGATTCTTTACAGCCTGAACCACATAGGTCAGAGCTAATTGCCTATTTAATTTCAGTATTTCACAGTAGTGAATTTTTTCTAGTTATTCAATAGCTATTTATTCAGTGAAGCTGTATGCCAGAGATATAAGGTGAAAGAGACAAAATCTTTGCTTCAAAGATGCCAGTCTGACAGGGGGAACAGATGGACAGTGAGACAGTTACATGACGACGAGATAACTTTTCTGTTGAGCACTACTCTGCGCCCCTAGATGTTCCCAGGAACCTTGTCTGTCTGCACAAACCATGGTATTGCTAATGTCTAGCACAGCTACTTGAGTGCTGTAGGCTCTTAATGTATATCTGTCAAACAACTGATTCCAAAATTATTTCAAAATCATCCACATCGTGGGGGGAACTTGACATAACTACAGCTTACTGGGTCCAACTCCAGGCCTATGGAGGAAATGGCCAGAAAAACAGCCCTGGGACTGTGTCATTTCGAGTTTTCTATATGACAGTGACCACGGGATTCCTTGGCCAGCAGAGGGGCTTCCGGGTTCCCTTTCACTCCAGCTATTGCCACGAGCACTGGGTGCACGTTCCCACAGGAGGGAAAGGACTGTGGGCTTGGCACGCACCTGAACTTGTAGTATGAATGTCCCTGCCAAACCGTGGGCTTCCCCGACGGCTCAGCAGTAAAGAGCCTGCTTGGCGCTCAAAGCCGGAGCACTGAGACAACCCTGAGGGATGGCATGGGGAGGGAGGAGGGAGCGGGGCTCAGGATAGGGGACACATGAACACTCATGGCTGATTCATGTCAATGTATAACAAAACCCATGACAATATTGTAATTAGCCTTCAATTAAATTAAAAAAAAAAGAACTGCCTGAAATACAGGAGATGAGGGAGACGCAGGTTCAATCCCTGGGTCAGGAAGATCCACTGGCCGAGAAAATGGCAAACTACTCCAGTACTCTTGCCTGGAAAATCCCATGGACACAGGAGCCTGGTGGGCTACCATCCAAAGGGTTGCAAAGAGTCAAACACAACTGAGTGACTGAGCACGCCAACCACAGCAGGCTGGATTGTCTGAAGCAGCAGGGTCTTAGGAGCCTGATTAGCTCCATTCAGGAGTGAAACCTGCCAGATGTGATTCTATTATTGCTCCTGGCTGTGAGACTTGGCCTACCGTATCATTTCAGTTATCAAAAGAGTCTTAGGTGAGCAGAGTCTGCCAACTGTCCTGTTCTCCAACTGCCTGTGTGTTAGCATGGCCCTGCAACACCCTTTAACTCTTTATTTCTTCAAGGGTTGACTCCTGCTTCTACAAGGCTTTAAGCCACTTGAATCCAGGAACAGTCTCCTATACTCCAGGGAGAGTACTTGCCGATGTTTGCCAAACAAACAAATGAATGAGTGGAATCTACTTGAAATTTATTTCAAAATGATATCTCTGTTTCCTTTGCCCTTTTTGTTGTTCTAGAAGCCAGCAAATGGAGAAACTAGAAGTAGACCCCAGCAAGCGTTCCATCCCTGATGTGGCCAACATAGTTCAGGAGAAAACACACATGCCCAGAAGAGTTCGCCCTGAACCCAAAATTATACCAAGTGAGGAAGATCCCAACTTTGAAGATAATCCCGAAGTGCCTCCTTTGATTTGAAATCTGAGGCCTCACTGCCTGTGACCTGCAAGACCCAGATTTGCTCCATACAGAGAATATGTGTGTATTATTTACGGGGTAGACACAGTTATTTTCAGTATCACTACTCCAATGCGTTAGCTTCTACTTAGTACATTAATATTCTAAAACCAGTTTAAAATTAAAACATGTACCTTCCAAATGCTGTATAATTTTTTTGTAATAAAGCATTGGTTAGTTAAAATTTTTAGTAAATCGTAGAACAATTATAGAAACATGCTGATTGTAAATCCCAGAACCATGGACCTGGGCAGACAGATGAAGTCACGGGTTAAAGAAAGCACTGATCATTAAACCGGTACCTCTGCTTTATCTAGGAGAAGGCAATGGCAACCCTACTCCAGTACTCTTGCCTGGAAAATTCCATGGACGGAAGGGCCTGGTAGGCTGCTGTCCATGGCGTCGTGAAGAGTCGGACACGACTGAGCGATCTCACTTTCACTTTTCACTTTCATGCATTGGAGAAGGAAATGGCAACCCACCCCAGTGTTCTTGCCTGGAGAATCCCAGGGACAGGGGAGCCTGGTGGGCTGCCATCTGTGGGGTCACACCGAGTTGGACATGACTGAAGTGACTTAGCAGCAGCTTTATCTAGAACATTATTAACTCAGTATTCCAGATACAATATAGGAAAACTGTCATTTCTCTGATCATGACTTACTAGCATTTAAACCAGACTCCTCCCCCAACTCCTCCTCCCCCAACTCCTCTAACTCCTCTCCCCCCTCCCCCACAGTACACACACACAAATCAACAGATACATAAGTAGCTACTGAGCCCTGGGACCTGCTCTGTTCTCACAGAGTCGGTGGTAACAAGGCGGTGAAATATGCACACGTGTACCACGTCAGGCAGTGACAAAGCCCGCAGTCAGAAGGAAGTGGAGGTGCTCTTGCCTCCAGAACCAATGCTTCTAAACCAGCAGAGCCCAGAGTTGCAGAAACAGGGGTAAACGTGGCCTGTTAATCATTAGGGGTGTTAGTGAGAGGAACCTCTCGCATTTTGATACCTCAATCCCAGATCCATGCTCCTTGGCCCTGGGAGAAACAGCACCACATGTTGGATAGTAATTCAGAGTCTGTACTTCACTCTTGGGAATATTATCTCACCAACACAAAGTATTATCACCCAGTTGGGCTTCCCTGGTGGCTCAGATGGTAAAGCGTCTGTCTGCAGTGCAGGAGACCCGGGTTCGATCCCTGGTTTGGGAAGATCCCCTGGAGAAAGAAATGGCAGCCCACTCCAGTATTCTTGCCTGGAAAATCCCATGAACGGCGGAGCCTGGTAGGCTACTGTCCATGGGGTCGCATAGAGTCGGACACGACTGAGCGATTTCACTTCACCGGCACTGTAGGTGAGTCTGCAAAAGGCCACTTCAGTGTTCTAGCAGGCCAGCTGCTCCAGAGTGATGATGAACATGGTGAGTCCAGTCAATTCCATAGATGCAGCTCTGTAGGCACGCTTCATTTGTTGTAACGAGTCCCCTGGTCAGAGGCGGTGCTCCGTGAAGTACTGCAGCAGTGAATGTGGCTGCCATTACGTAAACCCACAGATGGTGGTTTTGGCAGAAGTGCTATAGGGAAGGAAGGCAGATTCACACTCAGAGTAAACGTATATTCCAGTGAGAGCAAGGTACCGCTTCTTCCACAATGGATGGAAATGTTCCAGTGTAATCAACCTGCCAGGCAAAAGCAGGTGATGGATGGTCCCCTGGGGTTTAGTGCCATGTACGGGGTTCACTGGTGGGTTCTGCTACTGTCGAATCGGTCACTGTGGATGTCTGCAAATTATATGACACTCCTCCCATCAAGAGGTGGATTCTCTGATCTCTTGTCTTGAATATGGGCCAACCTTAGTGACTTGCTTGCGACCTGTAGCATAATGATAAAATGGTGTTACATGGTTGTCAAGGGTTTCCCAGATGGCTCGGCAGTAAAGAATCCACCTGCAATGGAGGAGACATGGATTTGATCCCTGGGTTGGGAAGATCCCCTGGAGAAGGAGATGGAAACCCACTCCAGTGTTCTTGCTTGGGAAATCCTGTGGACAGAGGATTCTGGTGGGCTACAGTCCATGGGGTCACAAAGAGTTGGACGTGACTTAGCGGCTAAACAATAACAATATGGTTATCAGGGCTAAATCAGAAAAGGCGATATCACTGCCATTTGATTCTCTTGGTACATTCCCTCTGGGGGAATCCAGATGCCAAGTAAAAACTCCAACTTCCCTAGAGCTGCTATGCTGGAGATGCCACAGCAGGTGTTCCTGCCCACAGCCCCAGAACCACTCTCAGCTGATGGCATCATCTACCAGACCTGTGAGTTCGCCATCTTTGACGTCCAGTCCTGGCCACTGTCTGGCTGCAACTGTGTGAGACAAGCCAAAGTGAGAATGGCCCAGATGCGCCTTCCTAAACTCTGACCCACAACACTGTGAGCAAAATAAAATGGTTGTTGTCATCCTATAGACATAGGGAGAGTTTGCCCTGCAGCAATAGCTACCAAAACCGGATTTGGCACCTGGAAGTAGCGCATTACCATAACTATAGCGCATTACCATAACTAAAACCAAAGACGTACAGTCATTGCTTAAGGCAGTCAGAAGCTAGAAGGACCTTAAGGAGGTTTGTGACAGTTGGCTCCCTCCAGGAAGCAGACACCAAGAGAGAGTTAGAAGTGTGAGAGATATATCGAGGGTAATGGCTTAGAATGCTGAAGAGAGGGAGCTGGAGTAAGAAAGGCTTCAGACTTTAGGTTTTAGATACAGGCTTGACATCCGTAAAATGAGGAAGGGTGAGGATGGAGGAGGATTGGCTAAACGGAGCCTCAGACCACAATGCAGTGCTGAGAACATCTCAGCCAACCCAGCTGGCAGCTCCAGGGCAAGACGGCTCATGGAAGGAAGACAGGCATGTTGGACAGAAATGGCTGTGCCCGGCAGCCCCTGCCACGTTTAGTGGTTGCAGGGAAGCCAGGGAGAGGGAGATGGCCAGATCTGGAGAGCTGGAGTAGGTCTTGAAGGTGCTGCAGCTGGAGGCTGTGAGCTGTTTGCTCTCCACGTGGCTGATTCTCTCTAGGAGGAGCTGAGCAGCACCCCTCTGTGGCCGATGACAGAAACTCACCTCCTGGCTGTCAGTGGAAAGAGGAAAATGCTCTTTAGTGCTCGAACAAAGGAGACCTTCCTTCTGTAGAGAAAGTTTAGCCAAACTGTTTCCTGGGGGTAACATGGAAAAATGTCCCTGATGACTTATTGGGGTTAGTGAAAGAGATTTCCAAGTAGAATGCCAAAAGTATCATCAGCTTGTGCCTTTTAGCTGCAAAATCTAAAGGCACACAAAGTCCATTTTCAAGCAGAATTTAGAGGAAATACGAAGGAACTAAACGGGCTTCGTTCAAAAATAGCGAAACCTCATATAAACCAAAGTGGTGTAAGGCGAAGAAGCAATGGCCTGACGTCGAGATAAAGCACAGATGCTCACAGACACGGTTCACAGCCCTGGCGGCTGGATGCAGAGATGCTGAGTGTGGTTCCTGGGGAAGAAGCTTGGCGGCAGGGCTTCTCTCACTGCCGCTCTACATGACAGATCACTGGAAAAGAAACGCTGAACACAGTGGTTGCTCTTCGTCTTTTCTCGTGAAAGCCAAAATCATCCTGATTTCTTTCATTTAAAGAAAACATACTACCATAGGTCTTTCATAAAAGCAAACTGGCGAGGGACATCTGTGTACTAGGAGACTGAATGAACACCTCGGCGCTCACTCTCATGTTTTACAGGGTTGGTTTTTTTAAAATTTATTTATTTATTTTGGTTGTACTGGATCTTTGTTGCTGTGTGCAGGCTTCCTCTAGCTGCAGAGTGGGAGCTACTCCTAGTTGTGGTGCGTGGGCTTCTAGGGGCTGGCTTCTCATGGGTGGCTTCTCTTGTCGTGGAGCACAGGCTCTTGGGCGCATGGACTACAGTAGTCATGGCTCATAGAGCTTGGACTTAGTAGTTACAGTGCTTGAACTTAGTTGCTTCCCAGCATATGGAATCTTCCCAGACCAGGGATTGAACCTGTGCCCCTGCATTGGCAGGCAGGCTCTCATCCACTGCGCCACCAGGGAAGTCCCCTTTTACAGTTTTAACAACTGAGACTCCCAAAGGTCCAGGGACTGGCCCTAAAATAGTGTAGCAAGTTGTTAAAATAGGATTCTTTTAAAATCATTTTTGACAAAATTTCCAATATGAGTTTGTTTTTTTTTTCCTACCAAAGTGAATGAAACAATTCACATGGCAATATTTTCCAAGGAAACTGTCACAAACCTACTTTCTCCGGTCTTGAAACAGCTCCCTCCCTTTGGGAATGTGAAAAAGGGATCTCAGAGCAGAGGGGCTTTGTGGAGGGTTATATCTTTGGGGATAAAGCTGGAAGATTCTTGGGGTGGTGTTGTGTTCTGACTTCAGTCCTACTGGATGGGGGGCTTTCGAGGGACTTTGAAGGTGAGGGTAGATGAACACATGTTTTTGGAGAGCACCGTCGCCTTTTAGGTCCGCATTAGGGTCCTTCCTTGTAGTCCAGGCTTAGTGAGAAGTTCTCCAGGGAACCTCACTGGAGAGTTTCGAGGAGGGCTTCCCGAAGTTGGGAGCACACAGCTGGTACCCGACTCACGCCTAAGAAACGTGAGGCTGGGGGCAGCGCTGTGCACGCCTTTCCTAAGGACCGGAAGTGGGAGATGATGGCAGCTCGGACTGGTCCATCGGCGCTCCCTAGTGGGGTGAGAAGCCCCACGGCAGAGGCTCAGGGTGTGTGTGCAACCCTAGGGGGTTGAGGAGGAGGACCCCGAGGCCTGGGCTGGGGCATATAGGGTATGGACGAACTGGGAACCTCTCCGGAGTCGATGAAAAGGCCTCCAGGGGAAGAAAAGTCAGTTTCAACCCTCCGCCCGGCCGACAGAGCAGGAAGCCTGACCGAGCTGTAAGGACTTACCTTACCTGCAGCCGTCAAGGTCCTGGCCACTCGGAGTTTGGGGCTCGAGTGGGAAGAGGAGGGAATGGTCACCAGGCCCTGAGAGGGTAGCAGACAAGTGACAGGAGCCCCACCTTCTTCCCAGGGAGGGAGCAGGGAATAAACATCTGGGCCTTCCTTACTCCCTGGCTACAACTCCCCAGTGGCCAAGCTCAACTGAAGGCCGGGCCTGGGAGCCCGCTGGTGGGGTCCCCAGGGTCGAGCTCCAGGACACACAGTGCGGTGGTGGGGCCGCAGTCCCCTCTGCCTGTCTTCCCTCACCCTGTCCCCCCAACCCGTCCAGGATGGGGCTAGAAATCCTGGTGTCTGGGGCGGGGCGGGAGCAGGGGAGCAGGACGAGAGAACAGCCTTCTGCCAGTTGCTGGTTTCCATCCTGATCAGCCTGAGAAGGCGGCAGGGAAGGGAGAAGAGTTGATGTCATACCAGGGTTTGGACCTTGATGGGGACAATCTCATTACTGAGTGGAGACTGAGGATAGGATTCAAATGGCTGAAGGGTCACCTAGAAATACAAGAAAGTATCACTGGATCTGCTTAAATTTTCATCCAGGGGCAGGGAAAGACCACCCACATTGAAGAAAGGGCAACCTATAGCATGTGTTGATCACAGCTGCAAGGTGAGCACTCAGTGTTAAGTGTACACTAATCGGCGACTTCCCTGGTGGTCCAGTGGTCAAGAATCTGCCTTCCAATGCAGGGGAACTAAGATCCCACATGTCCCAGGGTAGCTAAACCCGAGTGCCACAACCAAGACTCAGTACAGTAAAAAAAAAAAAAAAAGTATACTAACAGTAACCCATGATGCCAGAATCGCTGCCCTGGCTGTTTTTCCAAATTCTCTTTTCATCGTCCTCCTCGCTTTCTGCCTGTGCTCATCTCTCTCTTCGAGAAGGCTCCCTACTTCAGCCTTACATCAGCTCCCCCTGGGACAGCAGAGGGTGTTTTTCCTCCTCAGTCCCCAGGAGAAAGGACACTGCATGGCGTGTGATGTCATCCTCTGTCCCCAGGACCCAAACACGCCAGTCCCTGCATTTTTTTTCTCCCACTTATTTTTTTTTCTCTTGAGCAGCACAAACCGGTCCTTCTGTATCACTGGCCATGACGTTCCACCGGCGCCAGCACAGCGGTCTTGTCTCTGCATACCGCGCCCAGCTACCGTGACAAGTGCTGCAGCAGGAGCCCCCTGCATGTGAATAGCCTGCCAATGTCAAGAGGAGGCCAGCAACCGTGACTCTGATGCGAGGTGTGTGAGCCATGCAAGGCCCGAGGGTGGTGCCCTGGTGCTCACCCCTTCCCAGAAGGCTGCCCTCTGCCTGGCAGCTGGGGCTCCACGCACAGCACGCACCAGCCACCTTTCACGGTCTGTCGCAGCTCGCCTGACACTTCGGAGGGAAAGTGTCACCCCGTCTCCAGCTGATGCATGTCAGGCTGATGCATCTGCACTCTCACAGCAGATCTCGGCTCAGCGACACGCCTGTTTCCTGTTGTTGCTCCTTCCCTTGGGTCTGTGTCTTCTTTGAGCCTCAGTTGGATATGCTCATGGGTCTCTTCAATGAATGCACGTTTCCTGAGCACCTACTAAGTGCAAGGAACACATCAGGTGCCAGAGAAGGTTCTCCCCTGAGAACCTTATCTCCCAGTTCTCGCTTGCCTCCTGCAAGTGACCTATGGCTCCTCCTCCTTCATCACATCGGGCCGGTACTCACGTGACCCCTTTGGCATGTCATCTCCATGAGCACAGCCTGCCTCTCTGGGACACGTGGGCACATCCCTGTGGCTTGTGCTGCCAGTGCTCTGCCCCTGGAATCCCCATCTCAGGCCTCAGGTACATTCCTCGAATTCAGCCGACTCGTCTGGGGTATCAGGAGTCTTCTCTGGCATGTCTTCTCTCGTCTTTCCTGCCACTTTATTATTCTGCTTCTTGTGTTCTGGCTATTGTTTCATGGATTTACTTTCCAATCATCCAGTTGAGAAAACACCATCACTGCTTCCTGTGTTCAAACTTCTTGAGAGTCCCTTGGACTGAAAAGAAATCAAACCAGTCCATCCTCAAGGAAATCAGTCCTGATTCTTCATTGGAAGGACTGATGCTGAAGCTGAAACTCCAATCCTTTGCACACCTGATGTGAAGAACTAATTCATTGGAAAAGACTCTGATGCTGGGAAAGATTGAAGGCGGGAGGAAAAGGGGACGACAGAGGATGAGATGGTTGGATGGCATCACCGACTCGATGGACATGAGTTTGAGCAAGCTCTGGGAGTTGGTGATGGACAGGGAAGCCTGGCATGCTGCAGTCCATGGGATCACAAAGAGTCCGACACAACTGAGTGACTAAAGTGAAGTGATGTTCAGCCTTCAGTTGGTAACTCAATCCCATCAATTCTCCTGCAAAAAGAGCTCCTCTAGTCTTCTCCAAAACCACTGTCAGCGTCTGTATGCCATCTCTCGTCATCTGCTGTGTTGGTGTGACCGCACCCCCCATAGCCCATGACTTGCCTAGAGAACAAGTCTGAGCCCATCAGATGCAGGCCCCCACCTGCTATGAGGCCACATCTCCCACCACGTCCCCCCAGGCATCCAATCTGCCCTCCACACTGAAGTGGTCACCATTCCTGAGAGTTACATGCATGCTAAATCCCTCAGTCATGTCTAACTCTTTGCAACCCCAGAACTGTAGCCCACCAGGCTCTTGTGTCCATGTGATTCTCCAGGCAAGAACACTGGAGTGGGTTGCCATGATCTCCTCCAGGGAATCTTTCCAACCCAGGGATCGAACCTGTGTGTCTGGGGTCTCCTGCATTGGCAGGCAGGTTCTCTACCACTAGCGCCACCTGGGAAGCCTCCTGAGACTCACCTGGGGCTTATATGCACACTGACCCTCTCTCTGTCTGTATCATCACTGACCTGAGGTGGGTGATGTGCTGGGTCCCAGGGTCCAGGTGAGCCCTCTCAGGGTTGGGTGGGAGCAGGGTGGTGTTACCAAGGCCCAGAGACAGAGCGGAGGTCCTCTGGTAAAGGGGAAAGCAGAACCAAGTGCACAAGGCCCCTATTCCTGGCTAAGACCATCAGTTGTTGGGATCATTATAAGCACACAGAGACTCTTCAGAGGGAAATTAAATCCAACATGAAGGGATTTTGCATCATCTGTGCTGGGAAAGTGGATCCGTCCATGGTCCTTCAGGGACCACTAACTGCGGTGAGCCACAGGCTCCACCTCAGTACTCTGGGTGGTACTGTTACTGAGTCTGCTGACTTCTGGCATCAAAGGAACATACAGCGCCTGCTCTAGCTGCCCTACGCAACATAAGCAACCATGCTTAGCGCCGTAAGACAGCCACTTTAGTGCGCTCACAGTTTCTGCAGGCCAGAAACACACACCAACACACTGGGGACGACGCATCTTTTCTCCTTTGTGTCTGGAGCCTCAACTTAAGACCCAAAGCCATGGATAGCTTGAGATCCGGAGGCTGGATGACCCTGGAGATGACTTCACTCACACCTTTGGCAGCTGAGGCTGGCTCTTGGCCAGGACCTGAGCTGGCCGAAAGCCAGGACACCCACATGTGTCTATGAGGTCTGGGCTTCCTCAGCGGTGGCCGTGAGGGTCCAAGACTGAGCCTCCAGGTAGAAGGGTGACAAAGTGCCTGGTATTTCCATGGCCTAGTTTCAGAAGTGACTCAGCTCTATTCTGCCACATGCTACTCATCAGGGCCATCCCAGAGGCCTGTCCAGGTCCAAGAAGAGAGGATTTGGTCTCTGCATCTCACTGGAGGAGTGACTGGCTTCTACAAGAGTGTGTGAAATGACAGATATTGTTAGGAGACCTTAGGAAAATATGGCCTACCACCTGCCCTTCCTCCTCGGTGAAACTCAAGTTCTTTGAGGCAACATTTCCTGCCCCTGAAGGAAAGAGGAGGTGGTTCTTCTCCTGTTGTTGCATGAATAAAAGATGTGGGCAACGGTGGCAGGGGGTGGGGAGGCATACTCAATTTTACCTCAGGATCATTTTTATAACATATACCACTGCCTGCCTTGCCTCCTCTCCGTTTCTTGGAGGTTTCTATAAATAAAAACATTTACAAATCGATACAAGGCCAAATAAAGATTGTTGGAGGTGATCTAAGAGGCCTGTGCAGAGTTATGAATTGAATTCCACTTAATGTTCCTTATGTTATGCAGATAAAAATAGAAGAGAATTTTTTTTAATTTCCTTTGTCCATATTTCTTTGAGACCAGCACTGACACTGTATTTGCCTATCTATGAGTTAATGTTTCTTCTGGTATTATCTCTGCATTCTATCTCATGTCACCCAGATTTCCCTGGGTCTCAGTAGGTGGGTTCACAGGCTGAGACCGCTGGCTCTTGCTCCACCTACTGAGGATGGAGCTGCAGCTTTTGTTCCAGGCATTTCTGGGAATCATTCACGGTGCCAGGGCTCCTTTTCCCAGTGAGACAGAACCTTCTGGGAACCTCCTCTCTGCCAAGCTCCCATCTCTGCTGCTTTCCTGGGGTCACCACCCATGCCCCAGGGCCCTGACTCCACCAGCACCCCCAATAGCTGCCTGTGACTCTTTACCAGAAGGGGACCCAGAGTTGTTCCTACTGGACTCCAGGACTGTACAGTTTTTTATTTTTCATTGGAGGATAATTATTTTACAATATTGTGTTTCTGCCATACATCAACATGAATCAACCATAAGTATACATAGATCCCCTCCTTCTTAAAACTCCCTCCCATCTCCCTCCCCCAATCCCAACCCTCTAGGTTGTCACAGAGCACTGCCTTTGGCTGAACCCCAAGACTTTAGATAATAAACTCTAGGCACTTTCTGTCTTATTGTACTTTATTTTATTGTACTTTGCAGATATTGCCTTTCTTTCTTTTTTTTATGTTTCTTTACAAATTCAGGTTGATGACAACTCTGCATCAAGAACGTTTATCAGCATTTTTCCAACCGCATTTGCTCATTTAGTGTCCCTCTGTCACATTCTAATGATTCTTGCTCTATTTCAAGCGTTTGCATTAGTTATGTTTGTTACAGTGATCCGTGATCGGTGATCTTTGATGTTCTTATTGTAATTGTTGTGGGGCACCATGGACTGTGCCCATATAAACAAACTTAATTGGTAAATAGTGCATGTTCTGATTACGTCCTTTCCCTCTCTTTAGGCCTCCCCATTCCCTAAGACACAACAATATTGAAATTAGGCCAGTTAATAACCCTACAACGGCCTCTCTGTGCGACCCTATGCACTGTAGCCCTCCAGGCTCCTCTGTCCATGGGGATTCTCCAGGCAAGAATACTGGAGTGGGTTGCCATGCCTTCTTCCAGGGGATCTTCCCCACCCAGGGATCAGACCCAAGTTTCTTAAATCTCCTTAATTGGTGGGCAGGTTCTTGACCTCTAGAGCCACTTTGGAAGCCTTTATTGCTGATAAGAAGATTTGAGTGTCTAGATGGAACACCAAAGCAGCCACAACATTCCCTTAGTTCAGTTCAGTTCAGTCGCTCAGTCATGTCTGACTCTTTGTGACCCCATGAATCACAGCATGCCAGGCCTCCCTGTCCATCACCAACTCCCGGAGTTCACTCAGACTCACGTCCATCGAGTCAGTCATGCCATCCAGCCATCTCATCCTCGGTTGTCCCCTTCTCCTCCTGCCCCCAATCCCTCCCAGCATCAAAGTCTTTTCCAGTGAGTCAACTCTTCCCATGAGGTGGCCAAAGTACTGGAGTTTCAGCTTTAGCATCATTTCTTCCAAAGAAAACCCAGGGCTGAACTCCTTCAGAATGGACTGGTTGGATCTCCTTGCAGTCCAAGGGACTCTCAAGAGTCTTCTCCAACACCACAGTTCAAAAGCATCGATTCTTCAGCGTTCAGCCTTCTTCACAGTCCAACTCTCACATCCATACATGACCACAGGAAAAACCATAGCCTTGACTAGATGGACCTTAGTCAGCAAAGTAATGTCTCTGCTTTTGAATATGCTATTTAGGTTGGTCATAACTTTTCTTCCAAGGAGTAAGTGTCTTTTAATTTCATGGCTGCAATCACCATCTGCAGTGATTTTGAGGCCCCCAAAATAAAGTCAGCCACTGTTTGCACTGTTTCCCCATCTATTTCCCATAAAGTGGTAGGACCAGATGCCATGATCTTCGTTTTCTGAATGTTGAGCTTTAAGCCAACTCTTTCACTCTCCACTTTTACTTTCATCAAGAGGCTTTTGAGTTCCTCTTCACTTTCTGCCATAAGGGTGGTGTCATCTGCATATCTGAGGTTATTGATATTTTTCCCAGCAATCTTGATTCCAGCTTGTGTTTCTTCCAGTCCAGTGTTTCTCATGATGTACTCTGCATATAAGTTAAATAAGCAGGGTGACAATATACAGCCTTGACGTACTCCTTTTCCTATTAGGAATCAGTCTATTGTTCCATGTCCAGTTCTAACTGTTGCTTCCTGACCTGCATACAGATTTCTCAAGAGGCAGGTCATAAGCCCTTCACTCTCTTCAGTTCTCTGAGAGAGGTGAGGAAGTGGCTGAAGAAATGTTTGAAATCATAAGACCGTTCCTGAGGTTGAAGGAAAGAAGCCATTTCCGTAAGATAAAAGTGCAAGGGGAAGCAGCAAGTGCTTTCACAGAAGCTGCAGACAATTATCCAGAAAATCTGGTTTAAGGTAAATAATGAATGAAGGTGTTTATGCCAAACAACAGGATTTTCAGTGTAGACAAAAGAGGCTTCTATTGGAAGAAACTGTCATCTAGGACTTCCATAGCTAGAGAGGAGAAGTCAATGCCTGACTTCAAAGCTTCAAAGGACAAGCTGACTTTCTTGTTATGGGCTAATGCAGCTGGTGACTTTAAGTTGCAGCAAATGCTCACTTACCACTCTGAAATCCTAGGGTCCTTCAGAGTTATGCTAAATCGACTCTGCTTGTGCTCTATAAATGGAACAACACAGCTGGATGGCAGCACATCTCTTTACAACATGGTTCAATGAATGTTTTATGTTGAGACTCACTGCTCAAAGGGCTCTCCAGGCGACGCTAGTGGTAAAGAACCCACCTGCCAATGCAGGAGACACAAGAGACTCAGTTTCGATCCCTGGGTCGGGAAGATCCCCTGGAAGAGGGCACAACAACCCACTCCAGTATCCTTGCCTGGGAAATCCCATGTAATAGGGCCCATATGGGGTCTCACTGATAAGATAGCTTGATATGTCAACCTCGCAAACAAAGAATAAATCACAGTGATCTGTGAGACTGACCAAATTGCCCAAATGGCATCCTGTTATCTCACTGGCGCCTATCTTCTCAAAGCTGCGCGACCACCAGATTCCAGACTGGAGGAAGGAAGGACTCTGTCAGAAAGGGAGGACGCTGGTTCTCCTTAAGAGCCAGTCACCCTGTCTTTTCCATCTAAAAAATTTCCTTTTTCTTGCCTGGCCGCCCGGCTCACTCTCTTTTTCTCTGGACTCGCCTTACACCAGGTACAGAGGAGCCTGGCAGGCTCTAGTCTGTAGGGTCACAAAGTCGGACACAACTGAAGCGACTTAGCACAGCACAGTAAGTCAAATGTTTCTCTGAGTTCTGTAAGCTGCTCTAGCAAATTAATCAAACCTAAGGAGGGGACCATTGGAAATTCCAGTTTATAGCCTGTTGGAAGTGGAGTGGCGGAGCTGAGAAGGTAGGCATTGTTGCAAGACTGAGACCTTAACTTATGGAATATGACACTCTCTCCAGGTAGACGGTATCAGAATCGGGTGGATGTGAAGGACAGCTGGTGCTGGAGAACTGTTTGGTATTGTGGGGACAAACTTCTCCACACGTTGTCAGTGTTAGCCAGAACCATTTTATCCAGCGTGGCCTCAACTGCCCCTTTTCTTGGAAGTACCAGACCTCTCTATTGAAATGATCAAATTCCAAACCTCTTCTATCTTAATTGTGTCACCTCCACTGACCAGGGAGCCTTGGAGGAAAGGGTGAGCTCCATATCACTGTAAAATGATTCTGTGAGGCTTGATTGGCTCCCTAAGAGGAAGCTCCACCTCTTAGGCCAAGGCAGGGGGTGGTCTTCCACTTCCACTCTTCCACTTAGACATACAAAATGAAATCCACCATGAGAAGTCTTCCCCCAAACCCTCATTTGGACTCCTTGCGATGATCATACTCTTTCTGGTAACATAACTCTGGCCTCATTTCTTGTAAACAACCCTGGTCTTCTTTTGTTTAAAGATTGTTGACTGAAAAGAAAATGCACAACCTAAACGTTGAGAATCGTGTTTTGTTTTATTTAGCTGACTTTCTGAGGACTTCAAGCTTGGAAGACAGCTTCTCATTTAGCTCTGAGGGACTGCTTGAAAGAGGCAGGAGTAGAGCCAGGATAGATAAGGTGTTTTGCAACAAAAACCAGGTAGTCGGAACATCAAAAGATTCACCACTAAAGAGACGTAGCAATCTCAAGTTAATGGGAATATGTAAGAGCCTGGGCTCATTGAAACCACTTCTTTGATGTGTGCCTTTGCTGTCTGGAGCCAGTGCCCTGTTCTTTTCCATCCTGAGTCCCCTCAGGGTGCACTGTTGGCATGGCTGCAGTCACTGAGGGTTTTAGCAGTCTCAGGGGCGGCTGTAGTGACTTGACGGCCGTAGCATCCTTGTGTACAGATATGGCAGCAACATTTTTCATTCAGAAGACTGTTCACATAATCTCACCTCTCGTAACCAACAGAGCTGCCCTCCTTCATCAGGCAACGCTCTGCCCAAACCTCTTCTCCTGAATTCCCACTGCTGCTGCTGAGTCGCTTCAGTTGTGTCCAACTCTGTGTGACCCCATAGACAGCAGCCCACCAGGCTCCTCTGTCCCTGGGACTCTCCAGGCTAGAATACTGGAGTGGGTTGCCATTTCCTTCTCCTCTGAATTCCTAAGCTTTTTATTTAAGTAGGCTGCATTGTGCAAAGCCCTTTCTCTCCTTAGAACTAATCTGATTTCCCCAGGCTCTGCTAAAGAAAGAATTGGCAATAGTCACCATACTACACTCTGAACCCACCCTTCCTCCTCGAAAGGTTAGTCTATTTCTGGGACAGCCCATCTAGCAAATCCCTCCTCCTGTTAGGACAAGTTCCCTCCCAAGAGGCTCCTTGTGAGAAAAGAGTTAACACAGCAGAACTGAGACTGCTATCCTTAGATGATAAGACTGGCTGTTGCCTGGCGTCTGGGTCCTTGGATTTTGAGAGGGTTCCACCATCCGCTAACTGATAAGAGAGCTTCTGGAGGTTGAATGGTTCAAGCAGACAGTGTGGTGGGTACTGAACACTGCTTTCCTTCAGGGAGTCTGGAATTTTGGTATATGCCAGGCAGAGGCAGATGAGAAAACTTTGAGTCCTGAGTCTCTAATGAGCTTCCCTGGTGGACAACATTGTACAGCCTATCACAACTTGCTGCTGGAGGAATTAAGTGTATCCTGTGTGGTTCCACTGGGAGAGGTTCTGGAAGCTGCAGCTGGTCTCCTCCAGGCTCTGCCCCGTGTGCCTTTTCCCTTTGCTGACTTTGTTTTGTATCCTTTGGCTATAATAAATCACAGCCACGACGGTGACCATATGCCAAGTCTTGTGAGACTTCCAAAGTGTGTTAGTCGCCCAGTCATGTCCACTCTTTGCAACCGCACGAACTGTAGCTCCCAGGCTCCTCTGTCCATGTGATTCTCCAGGCAAGAATACTGAAGACGGTTGCCATGCCCTTCTCCAGGGGATCTTCCCCAACTCAGGGATCAAACCCACATCCCCTACACTGCAGGCAGTTTCCTTATCGTCTGAGCCACAAGCAAGTTGCCAGACTTGGTGGTTTACAGGGATGGCCACCATACTGCTCCATCCTATTTTCTTCCCCACCCCATGATAAGACCTTTTAAAACCACTAACCACTTTCCTAAACATGCCCAGATATGTTCAAACCTCAGAGACGAATGCAGCTGCAGTGCATTATCTAAGTACAAACCTAAATACACACTAAGATCTGCTTTATAATGTGCTTTCCCATGATCTAAGTCTCCGTTTACATATTTATATTGTACGTGCTTTCCCATGATCTAAGTTTCCATTTACATAGTTATGTTGTATTATGCTTCATATTGGAGAAGGCAATGGCACCCCACTCCAGTACTCTTGCCTGGAAAATCCCATTGGCAGAGGAGCCTGGTAGGCTGCAGTCCATGGGGTCACGAAGAGTTGGACACGACTGAGCGACTTCACTTTCACTTTTCACTTTCATGCATTGGAGAAGGAAATGGCAACCCACTCCAGTGTTCTTGCCTGGAGAATCCCAGGGACGGGGGAGCCTGGTGGGTCGCACAGAGTCGGACACAACTGAAGCGACTTAGCAGCAGCAGCAGCATACTTCATATGCCCTTATACTGTTTAATTTTATATAAATATAATAAAATTACATATGTACAATAAAATTCTCTCAAATTCAGCAATGGTGAAATCAACTAATGTTGATTGAGCCCCTGTGAAACTAAACTAGGTCTTTTTATACTGAGCATCTGCTTATTCCTCATAACAGCATTTAATGAGGTAGAAATAACACACAATCTCTGTTCCACAGATGAATGAACTGAAGCTCAGAGTGGGTGGGATGCTTGCACAAAGCCACACAGCTATTGTGAGCTCGGTCAGCCACTGGATTTAGGCTTGACTCCAAGCCCAGACAGGGCTTCCCCGGGGGCTCAGTGAGTAAAGAATCTTCCTACAGTACCAGAGACACAGGAGATGTGGGTTCAATCTCTGGGTCAGGAAGATCTCCTGGAGAAGGAAATAGCAACCCACTCCAGTATTCTTGCCTAAAAAATCCCATGGACAGAGGATCCCGGTGGGCTACAGTCCATGACGTCGCAGAATCAGACAAGACTGAGCAAATAAGCACCCACACACAGTGCCTGATAAGGATTCTGGAGGTCCAACGATCACATCTGTGGTCTAGCTGGACAAAGCAAAAAAATACATTTTCATAATTAGCTGTCCATAAGAAACATTCTTGGAACTCCTACCTGCACCTACTTCTCACTGGCCAAGACTTAGTTAATGGTGACTCTGAGATCCAAGGCAAACCGGAAATGGAGTCTTTGTTCTGCATGACAATCTGCCAGCTAAAATCAGAGTCCTTCTATAAAATAAAGACTAGCAGTCTCCACCAAATCTGACAGATGACACTAATCCCTAGGGGACCAAGATGAACCACAGCTGGCTAACTTTTTCCATGGCTGTAGTCCAACAGCTTGAACTCAGTCAGTTATTAGGGACTCTGAACCTTGGTTTCCTTCTTTAAAAAATGCAGATAACTCCATCTTTTTCATTCAGATGTCCTGAGGGTAAAATGAGTTAATAGCCGCAAAGGGTCATCTTTGTTCAGCCACATGGCAGGCTGCCCCATCTTGCTGTACAGACATGGTCTGCCCAGGTCCAGGGGGCAAGTCACGTGGGGAATTTTCCTCTGCCAGGTTAGCTGTCTTTAAGAAGCCTTGTTGGTTTGTAGGAGTTCCTACATACTTCTACATACTTCATGGCCCCATTTTACAGAGAAGGAAATTGAGTCTGGGTTGGTTGAGGAATGCACTCAAGAACATGACAGTAAGCAGCATAGCTCAGGTCTGAATCATTGCATTCTGTTCCCCTCCTCATTCCTCAAAGGATTGAATATACTCATAGGTTTTCATTCTTTCAGATTCCATGAGGTTTCAAATACTCTCTCTTCCAGTCAGATCATTTGTCCAAACTTGTGTCCTCACCTTTGTTTTGAAAATGGTTTGAAACTCAGATCTAACTTATTGCAAATCCATGCACTTGCCACTATACATGCTCCTTTTATACTATGCTGCACTGATTTATAATGAAAACAGACGAAATTCTGTGTGTGTGGTGACAAGCTCATAGCTTTACCTCCATTGACATAAAAACAATCCCAAACCCTCTCCTTGTATCAAAACATTTGCAGTGAGCACTGTTTCATTACCATGTCTCTTTAAATCAGCCCCTTATGATTTTTTTCCCCTGTTAATTAGCCAGGTTGCTAAGCTGGCACAATGAAGTGGTGTGAAAGTGTCCCCAAACTAATAGTGCCACATCAGTGCCCAGGCTGGGCATGAAATTACGTTTGGAAGTGTTATCTGAATGCAGTTAGCACCCTCTCGGCTCCTGACTTCAGACAAGAATGGGAACTCAGCAGAAATATCAGCAGGGCTGCACTAGGCATCAGCAGAATCCTGGGGTCAGGGAAGGTGAAGTCCTCCTGGTCCCCAGTGCCCTTCCATCACTCTGCTCCCCTCAGCTGTACTATCCGTCGGGCCCTACTGCCTCTCAGCTCTCAGGGCTCCAGGCTTCTGGAGCCAGTTGTTCCTAATTGACATTGCTCTGTCTCCAGGTCACCTCTTACACAGAGCATGTGGCATCTCCAGGAACTGAATAGATCAACTGTGAGTTCTGCTAATGGGATAGGATCGAGGCAACTCCCTGGCACCATGGAAACACTGCCCTGTGTAAAATGCTGGACCTAACCTGCCAGGAACCTACCCCACCCCCCATGCTGGATGGGAGAGGAACAGGGGGTGGGGTAGAAAACAGGGAAGCTCAGTGAGAACCTCTATATGGAGCTTCTATATAGGTCTTCAAGCAGCTCAATCATTGGTTATCCTCACCTGGATTGTGAACTCCTTCCCCAGGCCAATCTGTCTTTGGAAAGCTATGACAAACCTAGACAGCGTATTAAAAATCAAAGACATCACTTGGCTGACAAAAGTCTGAAGAGGCAAAGGTATGGTTTTTCCAGCAGTCATGTACAGACGTGAGAGCTGGACCATAAAGAAGGCTGAGCATGGAAAAACAGATGCTTTTGAATTGTGGTGTTGGAGAAGACTCTTGAGAGTTCCTAGGACTGCAAGGGGAGAAGGCAATGGCACCCCACTCCAGCACTCTTGCCTGGAAAATCCCATGGACGAACGAACCTGGAAGGCTGCAGTCCATGGGGTCGCTGAGGGTCGGACACGACTGAGCGACTTCACTTTCACTTTTCACTTTCATGCATTGGAGAAGGAAATGGCAACCCACTCCAGTGTTCTTGCCTGGAGAATCCCAGGGACGGGGGAGCTGCCATCTCTGGGGTCACGCAGTGACTTAGGGGTCTCAAGACTGCAAGGAGATCCAACCACTCCATCCTAAAGGAAATAAACCCTCAATATTCATTGGAAGACCTGATGCTGAAGCTCCAATACTTCGGCCATCTAATGCAAAGAGCCAACTCATTGGAAAAAAACACGATGCTGGGAAACATGGAAGGCAAAAGGAGAAGGGGACGACAGAGGATGAGATGGTTGGATAGTGTCACTAACTCAATGAATATGAATCTGAGCCAGCTCCAGGAGATAATGAAGAACAGAGGAGTCTGGCATTCTGCAGTCCATGGGGTTGCTAAGAGTCGGACATGACTTAGTGACTGAAGCACAAAAATTCTATAAGAGTTTAAAATCCCATTTGAGATGAAATTGACTTATTCAGCTGTTAATCAATTGGAGCAAACTCAGGTCAGTTCCATCTGTCCCACGACCTGAAACAGCCATCTCTAGGATACAGAGGAGGCTTATAATTGATAGAAAGATTGTATCAATAGCCGAGGGAAGCACTCTGGGGAAATAGAGAGCCCTGGTAGACCAGGGTTTGGGACCAATTCCTGCTCAGCCACTTACTAGACGTGAAATGTTGGGAATGGTACCCACCCACTTCAAACCTCCATTTCTTCATCTGTAAAATAAGGTTTATAATCATGCAGCTCACATAGAGCTGGTGTGAGGATTAAATGCATGTGAAGCTATGGCACGTAGTAAGCACTCCAGTAACAGTGATCAAGATGATGAAAATGATGATGATGGTGATGGTAATTGTGTTGATGATGTTAATGATGATGGTGATGTTGGTGGTGGGATAATGAAGGTGGTGATTATTTTGATGATAGAGAAGAGCAATGTATGTGAAATATTTAATAATTAAAACAGTGCAGTATTGGAACTGAATAGAGTCCAGGGACAGGGCCACCCCATATGGACACTTAAGCTACAACAAATGAAGAGACTAAGAGAGCATTAGGAAAAGGATGGCTGCTTCAATAAATGGTCCTGCATCGAGCACACATCTGTATGGAAAAAAGTGAAACTGACTCCCGCTTCACACAAAACTCAACACCTAAGGTTATTTTTATATCAAAAGTGAGAAGTAATATAAAAAGTCTTCTAAAACCGTGTCACCTTGCTTGGAACTTCCTGACTGATTAATCAATCAGGCTGAGCAGGCCATTCACTGAGACACATTTTAATAATGAACAAGCTAGTTCTTCCTCTTTTATTTCCCTCAATCATGCAGCAGAAACCTGCTTTTCTGTTGTCACAGAGGGGAGCTGGCTTGAGCAAAGTTTGGGATGAGTCTGGACAGGAAAACCTTTCTGTCTGTCCCATCTGTGGCCAGGTCTGTGTGGCAGGCCTGTGATCTGAGTCCTTGCCTCCAGGCTGGTGAAAAGTTCCTTAATCTGTCCTTCAGGACCATTCACATCCCTCCAGACACCACCAACATCATGGTCTCAGAGTCTAGATTCCCAGCACAGTCCTTTTCGAGATAGTCCTGCTTTGAGAGACGAAAAATTTGCAGAGAGAGATGGAGCCAATTCTTATCTCCTATATGGCGCCATCCATCCCTTGTAGCACAGGGGATAAATGAGGGACCCTGGTGGTCCAAAACCCTGTTTGAGTTGTTGTTTAATTCCTAAGTCATGTCCAACTCTTTGTGACCCCATGGACTGTGGCCCACCAGGCTCCTCTGTCCATGGAATTCCCAGGCCAGAATACAGGAGTGGGTTGCCATTTCCTTCTCCGAGGGATCTTCCCAGATCAGAGATGGAACCCACGTCTCTTGCATCACAGGTGAATTCTTTACCACTGAGCCACTTGGGAAGCCCCCCAAAAGATTGTGGCTAACACTCTCCCGAGGGCCAGCTATCCACTAAGCATTGGCAAGGAGTATTCAAACCTCGCCTTTAATCTGTGGATCAGTTCTATGAGGTTCTTATTCTACAGATAAACAGACTGGGCAGAGAGTCACGTTGCATAACCGGGATCCCACAGCTAATGGGCAGAAGAGCCGGGATTCAGACTGGGGCCTGGATACCTCCTCAGTACACAGGCTGCGTCACGAACATAGTTGGAGTGGAGGTCAACCATCACAGCACAACAGGAACACTGCCAGTTTCTGCCTGTATCGACAGGGAGAAACGAGACATTTCAGAAGGTCAGTGAGCAGTGCTCTCTCAACTTGTCTTCCTCATTATTCTGTCCTTCCATAAGATTTTGCTGGAACTCCAGAAAGCAGAGAGACAGAGTTAAGCTTGCAGACAAGGGTTGACACTGTTTGTTCATCAGAACTGATGAAGGCCATCCATCAGCTATGAGTGTTGTTTTTTTTTTAATTTTTTAAAACCTTTTCTATTTTGTATTGGGGTATAGCTGATTAACAAACAAGTGTTGTGATAGTTTCAGGTGAACAGCAAAGGGACTCAATCTTACATATACATGTATCCATAATATTTTTATTTTGTATTATAATATGGTTGATTAACAATGTTGTGGTAGTTTCAGGCATATGGCAGTGATTCAATTATACATATCCATGTATTTATTCTTTTTCAAATTCTTTTCTCATGTAGATCATTACAGAATATGGAGTAGAGTTCCCTGCGCTGTACAATAGGTTTCGGTTGGTTACCTATTTTATATGTAGTAGTATGTATAATCCCCGGTTTCCTAATTTATCCCTTCCCTCTGCCCCCTCCTCCCAATTTTCCCCCTTTGGTAATGATAAATGTGTTGTCTATGTCCGTGAGTCTGTTTCTGTTTTGTAAATAAGCTCATCTTTATCACTTTTTTTAGATTCCACATATAAGTGATATCATATATTTGTTTTTGTCTAACTTCATTTAGTCAGACAAATTAGGATGGACCTAATCAGAGATTAGTGAAAGTGAAAGTGAAGTCGCTCAGTCGTGTCAGACTCTTTGTGACTCTCGGACTGTAGCCCACCAAGCTCCTCCATCCGTGGGATTCTCCAGGCAAGAATACTGGAGTGGGTTGCCATTTCCTTCTGCAGGGGATCTTCCCGACCCAGGGATCGAACCCAGGTCTCCCACATTGCAGGCAGACGCTTTAACCTCTGCACCACCAGGGAAGCCCTTAAATACAAGAATATAGTCTCTCAGAAAACCTCCTATAGAGACACAGAACTTCAGATCCAAGATCAGAGATTAGGATGGACCTAATCTCGAGGTCCACCCATATTGCTGCAGATAGCATCATTTCATTCTTTTCTATGGCTAAGTAAAGCTTTGAGTGTTAAGTAAGCAAGTAAGTACCATTTTAATCAATCCTTACTTTTAGGAAAAGATTATTCTTAAAAATGCAATGTAAAATGTACTGTTTCATCAAAAATGACTTAATTCACAATAAATCTGAAAATTAAGCTCACCAGCATATCCTTCTCAAGACATATTTGTGTAAGTGAGGCTAACCTGATACTGTAAAGATGAAAATAATAATAAATAACCTTAATGAAGCATCTTGCATGCTTTTCATTTTATTGTAGCAAATATCGGTTGAGCACAAGCTACGTTCCGGGTTGAGGATACAGTAATAAACAAAAGGGACAGAAATCTCCATCCTTATAGAGTTTACATTCTGCTTAAGGGAGATAGAAAAAATTTAACAGAAAAATAAATGAGGAGGCCAAAAATATGGTGTAAGAGGCATGGAGAAAAACAGAGAGAAGGATAGAGTACCGCACAGACGGTAATGGTGAGGTCATTTAAGCAAATAGCTCACTGAGTTGTCAGACTCAGAATGGACTTCTTAGTGGAAGAGGGTACCAAGTCGATTTAGCAAAAAACATGGAGGCGCCATGGTGGGAATGAGCTGAGCTCCTTGGAAGGGTGACCTGGAGGTCACGTGTCTGGAGAGAGTGATGGACGTACAGGCAGGGGTCAGTGGCCCCGGGTGACACAGCAGCTCCAGGGCTCTGTCCACTCCGTTTCCATCCCCATTGAGACCGGGGTGGATGGGCAGGAACACGGAACAGTGGGTGCTCTGTGTCAGATTTTCCAGAGCCCCACTCTGGCTGCTTATAGGGGCATCAGGTAAAGGCGGGGACCTGCTAGAAGCGGTGGTGGCAAGGCAGAGAGAGACGGTGCTGGCTGGGATAGGGGCTGGTGGTGAGAGTGCGGAGAGGCCCACGGGGCTCAGCATGTATGTTGAGGAGGGATGTATCAGGGCTTGCAGAAGGAGTGTGTGCTTTTTGAAAGAGAGAGGAGTCAAGGGTGGTTCTGGAGTGTTTGTTCGAGAAATTGCAAGGACGAGTGGACTTGTACAGAGGTCTGGCAGACTGGGAGGAAGTCGTCCTCATCTGGGGGTGGTGGAGGACCGGGGAGTCAGCCTTGAACACGCTAAGCTGCAAAAGCCTATTGGATACCCAAGGTGGGGGTGTTGGGTAGGCAGATGGGGTCTGGAACTCGGGGTGGGGGGTAAGAACTGGGTGGAAGATATTGTTACTAAAGCTTTGGCAACACCTAGAGGTGGGTGATATTTACCTCACTGTATAAGGAAGGAAGGGGCTTCCCAGGTGGCCCAATGGTAAAATTTTGCCTGCTAACGCAGGAGACACAAGACATTCAGGTTCGATCCCCAAGTTGGGAAGATCCCCAGAGGAGAGCATGGCAACCCCCTCCAGTGTTCTTGCCTGAAAAACTCCATAGACAGAGGAGCCTGGTGGGCTACAGTCCATGGGATTGCAAAGAGTCGGAAATGACCGAGTGACTCACACACACACACACACACACACACACACACACACAAGCGCACGTGCACGCATGCAAGGATGGAAACAATCACAGAAGTGAAATAATATTCCGGATCATCCAGCTAACAAGTCAGGATATGAATCCAGTTCAGAAACCCCCTTAGTGCTATTAATAAATGCATTCCTGGTTTGACTGAAGATTTTAGATGTAAAGAGAAAACCCTCATGTGTCTCTCTCATGGTTTACTTTTTTTTTCAAATTTTTCAAAAAAAGAAAAAACCCTTTGTAGCTCAGTGCAAGCTTTCCTCCATCTAAGCTCAGATCCAGAGCCAGCTGGCCTCCCACTCACTTGAAAAAAATGTAAAATCCCACTTTCGGAGAGCTTTTTGTTGGCTTGGAAAGCAGTCACGATTCACAGTCCATCCAACAGTGGCTTGTTTTTGGCAGAGACCCGGAGGAATGATGTCATTCTCCCAGGACAGGGAAAGCCCGGCACGCCTTTGATTTCCCCTTCAAAACCCATCACCGTGCCGCTTCCCTGCTGCCAGCCGCCATGTAAACATGTTTGGAGGGGACATTTTCAAGATGTGGCAAGAATATAAATGTGTTTCTGCCCTATGACCTCAAGGATCTAATTCTGACCATTTAATCACCCAAGGAAATAGTCAGAAGCACATAAAGATGTCTCAGAGAGCACATAAAGATGTCCATCACAACCCTATTTATAACACTGGCATTTGTTTTTAAGGCATCTCATATCCAACAGAGAAATGATAATAAATGATAGATGTCAAACTTAGTTTTAGAAAGAATTTGAAAAGTCATGGAAAAAGGTTCTGTTTAAATGTTAGGGTTTAAAGGCAGGATGCAACACTGTACAGTCTTCATCTATACTGAAGTGATTTTTAAAAAGCACTGGATGGGGTCTTCCCTGGTGGTCCAGTGGCTATGACTCCATGCTCCCAATGTGGGGGGTCCAAGTTCGATCCCTGGTTGGGGAAATAAATCCCATAGTGCTCAAGTGCTCAGTCATGTCAGGCTCTTGACAGCCCCATGGACTGTGGTTCAGCAGGCTCCTCGGTCCATTGGATTTTCCAAGCAAGAATACTGGAGAGGATTGTGATTTCCTGCTCCAGAAGATCCTTCCAACCCAGGCCTTGAAGCACCATTTCTTGTGTCTCCTATGTTGGCAGGTGGATTCTTTACCCCTAGCGCCACCTGGGAAGCCTGATGAAAGACATTAAGCTAGAGATTTAAGAATCCTTACAAACCTCAAGCAGAATAAATAAAAGGAAAATTACTCCTAAGCACATCACAGTAAAACTACCAAAGAGAAAAAAAACAATCCTCTTAGAAACGACTAGAGGAAGGATTCTGTGGCTGCCCAGCTGTTAAGACTTCACCTTCCAGCATAGGGGTGTAAGTTCGATTCCTATTCAGGGAGCTAAGATCCTACATACCTGATGGCCAAAACATCAAAACATAAAAATGGGAGTGATATTTTTAAAAATTTGATAAAGACTTAAGAATGATCCATATTTAAAAAACCTTTAAAAAAATGTAGAAGAAATAACAGATAGGAAGGGGACTTAGTCTAAGAAGGGCAATGAGTCAGGGAAGAATTTGATTTCACCTAGGTGATGATACTTAAGTTGAACCCTGAAAAATGGTATGATTTTAGAGACAGCATCTTCAAGGTAATGGGAGTGATCAACAAGGCTCAGGCACTTGAAAGTTTAGGACATACTGTTTTGTATAGAGGTAGTGTGTTTGATCCTGGGAAAGGAGCTCAGGAACAGATCAGAAATCACCTTGAATTCCTCCTCAGAGTTTGAACTTCCTCCTGAAAACAGTGGGGGCCATTGACAGTTGAAAATCAGGACACTGACTACAGAAGCCACATCTTTTCCAAAGTAAGAGGTAGACACTGGGGAAAAGAGAGCCAGGTCGTCTTACACAACACGTATATAGAGAAGGTAAAAATATTCCTCATCTTTGACCTCAAAAAATAACATAGAGTTGCGCATGGGAAGAGAGACATGGGAACAATCATTTGTCTGCACTTGCTTTGTGCCATCAGTGATCAAAATTAGTACTTATAATAAGACACCACAGTGCTGTCTTTCACCCTCATCTCTTGCGGAGGCCACTGTTGACTCCATCTCTTTGTCATTTTAAGCTTTCATCTTGCTTCCTAACCTTTCGAATGCTCCTCCAAACAGTCTACTCCTACTTTTTAGCCTGGATTATATTTATTCATCCTTCCAGTATCAGTTTAAATATAACTTTTCCCATGAGGTTTTCAGACAAAGGTAGGGTCTTAGTCCCCCCTACTTACATTAGTTTTAAAATATTTTCATGATGGAGATGATTTCATTTTTGTCATAGTAATCTATATCCTAGCCCTACTAATGTGCTAACACCAGCACTAGTCATTTTGCACTAGCCTATTAGTATTGCAGTATTTTCAGAGGGCTTCCCAGGCATTAAAGATAAAGAGCCCACCTGCCAATTCAGAAGACATAAGAGATGTGGGTTCAATCCCTGGGTCGGGAAGATCCCCTGGAGGAGAGCATGGCTACCCACTCCAGTTTTCTTGTCTGGAGAATCCTATGGACAGAGGAGCCTGGTGGGCTACAGTCCACGGGGTCGCAAAGAGTCGGACAGGGCTAAGCGACTTAACACACATTAGTATCAGGAAGGCTGAGCCAACTCTTACCAGTCTTGAAGCATCAACGCCTAGCAGGAAATCCAGGCTTTATGGGACTTCCCTGGTGGTCCAGTGGTTAAGACTCTGTGCTCTGGAGGGGGTAAGAGTTCATTACATCCTGCATGCCACTCAGTGTGGCCAAATAAATAAATAAGTCCTAAGCTGTTAGAATAGCTACAACTTCAAACATCACCATTTGTTACGGTAAAGAGAATAAAAGAGTGTGGCAAGCTGAATCCTGGTTTTTCAAGCTTTAGCTCAGAAATCACATCCCAGTTTTGCTTTCTTGGCCAAAGCAAATCACATGGTAGCACTGAACGCCACAAGGGCAGGGAAGTCCAGCGATATTATGGCCAAGGGAAGAAGAGGGAGTTTTGAATGGATAGTACTCGTGACTGCCACTGTGAATGTCTTGCAACAACTAATAAAATAATGTCATAAGTTGTAAGGATTAAATAATGTGTGTATAAAGTGCTTAGAAAACTGCAAAATGCTACACAAATATTATTTCTAAGTTACTATAGATGCCTAATGTTATGGATGTCATTTAAAGGAACTGCTTAACCCCAACATGGGAGATGGGTGGAAGACTTCATGGGGATAATGACAATTGTAATTAGAGCTGGACCTAGGGCTTCCCAGGGGGCACAGTGGTAAAGAATCCACCCGACAATGCAGGAGACTCAAGAGACCTGGTTTCGAGCTCTACGTTGGGAAGATCCCCTGGAGAAGGAAATAGCAACCGACTTGAGTATTCTTGATTGGGAAATCTCATGGTCAGAGGAAGCTGGTGGGCTACAATCCATGGGGCTGCAAAGAGTCAGACACGACTGAGCGCACACATAGAATCTGCATATGTAGAAACGGGCATTCCAGGTGAAGGGAAGAGTTAAAAGTCTAAGAGACAGTGGAGTGAAGGACACATTTGAGGGATAACAGATCTAGTGGAGCTTAAGACGAAGGCATCTACTCGAATAGCTTACCACAGGGAGGAGCTTCCAATGGCCAGCTGGAAAATAAAATGCCAGCTGTGCCATTTTCAGAAGCAAAGGTGTCCATACGCAAGAACCCAGATGCCATGGAGACACAGAAGGCCACCCAAGCCCAAGACCCCAGTCATGCTAGCAATCTGATGAGCTCATCGTGCTCTTGAGAGCTCATTACACATCCTGGCACGGGCAACATCTCTGCCACTCATACCCACCCAGACAGAACCACCGCAATGAGATCATCATCTTTTTTTAAAAAAATCACCATTTCAACAGCAGACATGCTTAGCCTCATGCTGTCAGGAAAGCTGTCACCAAGGAAAAGAAAAAGAGAAAGTCCCCAAATTAGTGTTGAATCTCTTCCAAGAACTGTCAATATTTTTGGAAGCCCCCGGAGAACAAATGCTTTCTGAAGGCTGGCAGAATCTGCAGTGTTGAAAAGAGAGTGACTCCAGGCTGACTGATGGTGGCCAGTCAGTGCCACGTTCAATGGATGACATCTAAGACAGGCAGTCAGCAGCTTGGAGTGAGAACAAAATGCCCCATCTATAGGCTGACGGAGACATGAAAAAATCTCCCAGAAAACTCCAAGCAGGATCCATATTACGTGTCTGTGTTTGTGTTTGTAATCTCAGTATTACTGGTTTTACACTGACTTGTTAAATAGGGCAGAACTTCAAATGTGCTGCCCCCAAATTGTTTATTTAGGGGTGTCTCCAGGGGAATGGGCTTCCCAGGTGGTGCACTGGTAAAGAATCTGTCTGCCAATGCAAGAGATGCAAGAGACGCAGGTTTGATCCCTGTGTCGGGAAGATCCCCTAAGAATGGCAACCCGCTCTAGTATTTTTGCCTGGGAGATCCCATGGACAGAGGAGCCTGGTGGGCTACAGTCCATGGGTTCGCGAAGAGTCAGATCACAACTGAACATGCCATGGGTGTTCCCATGTTGCTGATCATTGGACAGGTAGAGTCAAGTCTCAACTTAAGATAATACTACGAGGTTTTCTTAAGGGGACTGTGAAGGTGTGAGGAAGCTTTAGAGGAATCACAAGGACTGGTGATAATGGGATTGTTTCCTTCAAACTTAGTCACTACCTGCCCCAGGAAAGGCACAGGTGAGACATCTCAGTCAAATATTGTGTGCTAAATCACTTCAGTTCAGTTCAGTTCAGTCGCTCAGTCGTGTCCGACTCTTTGCGACCCCATGAATCACAGCACGCAAGGCCTCCCTGTCCATCACCAACTCCCGGAGTTCACTCAGACTCACGTCTGTCGAGTCAGTGATGCCATCCAGCCATCTCATCCTCTGTCGTCCCCTTCTTCTCCTGCCCCCAATCCCTCCCAGCATCAAAGTCTTTTCCAAGGAGTCAACTCTTCGCATGAGGTGGCCAAAGTACTGGAGTTTCAGCTTTAGCATCATTCCTTCCAAAGAAATCCCAGGGCTGATCTCCTTCAGAATGGATTGGTTGGATCTCCTTGCAGTCCAAGGGACTCTCAAGAGTCTTCTCCAACACCACAGTTCAAAAGCATCAATTCTTTGGCGCTCAGCCTTCTTCACAGTCCAACTCTCACATCCATACATGACTACTGGAAAAACCATAGTCTTGACTAGATGGACCTTAGTCAGCAAAGTAATGTCTCTGCTTTTGAATATACTGTCTAGGTTGGCCATAACTTTTCTTCCAAGGAGTAAGTGTCTTTTAATTTCATAGCTGCAGTCACCATCTGCAGTGATTTTTGAGCCCCCCAAAATAAAGTCTGACGCTGTTTCCACTGTTTCCCCATCTATTTGCCATGAAATGATGTGACCGGATGCCATGATCTTCGTTTTCTGAATGTTGAGCTTTAAGCCAACTTTTTCACTCTCCTCTTTCACTTTCATCAAGAGGCTTTTGAGTTCTTCTTCATTTTCTGCCATATGGGTGGTGTTATCTGCATATCTGAGGTTATTGATATTTCTCCCAGCAATCTTGATTCCAGCTTGTGTTCTTCCAGTCCAGTGTTTCTCATGATGTACTCTGGATATAAGTTAAATATAGTGTCCAACTCTTTGCTACCCTGTGGACTGTAGCCCACCAGGTTTCTCTGCCCATGGGATTTCCCAGGCAAGAATACTGGGGTGGGCTGCCATGCTCTCCTCCAGGGGAATCTTCCTGACCCAGGTCTCTTACATCTCCTGCATTGGCAGGTGGGTTCTTTACCACTAGTGCCCCCTGGGAATACTACAGGAGCCAAATACTGGGGTTGTATGCTAACCACACTCCCTGTAACTGACAGCAAGTTCTTATTGGGAAAAGCACCCGGGCACTGCGTCTGCACATCTGCTACAGCCCCCTCCTTGCCCTGTTGAGATCCACTTCTCCATATCTGTTTGGAGAAATTGATCCTCCAGGATCCTGGTGGGCTTCTCATTCTTAGGGGCAACCAGAAGGAGGAAGTCAGTAGGACAAACTACTCATCCTCAGGCAGCATGATGGTGGTCACTCATCCTTGATTGCTTCTGCTGGTACCAGCTGAGTATTGCCCTCATCCCCTACTCATCTGCTTTGCCTGTACGGATGCTGTGTTGAATTAAGCATCTCCATAGTTCTTGTGTGTCAGCCTGACAGTCATAGCACTTGCAGCCCCCTGGTTTCTGGCAGTTAAGTTCTTCCCCCAGCTTCTATTGGTGTAGGGTCCTACCACCCCCGTTGCTATACCTTCAAGCCAAGTTCTTTCATTGCATCTTCTGCATGAACCCTGGCCCACAGGGGAGATCCAACACTTTACATGATGCTGGTGCTGACTCAATAGAGCATCCCTTATGTCTGCAGTAAATGGTTTGTCCTCTGAGCCTTCCTGGGAATCATTTGATGGCTCTGCTCCTGTGTAGAAATGGTAAATCAGCTGCAGCCTGCCCACTTCCCTGAACCTTTCTATCCCTCCTTTTACTACCCGTCAAGGCAAGTGTAGTATTTGAACTCCACTCACATTGTGTGCATGCATGCTAAGTCACTTCAGTCGTGTTCTACTCTGTGTGACTCCATGGACTGCAGCTTGCTAGGCTCCTCTGTCCAGTTCTCCAGGCCAGAATACTGGAGTGGGTTGCCATGCCCTCCTCCGGGGGATCTTCCTGACCCAGAGATGGAACCCATGTCTCTTCTATCTCCTGCATTGGCAGGCGGGTTCTTTACCACTAGCGCCACCTGGGAAGGCCCCTGCTCAGCCTAAGACACTGCTTTTCCTACACTTCTAAGAACACCATCTCCTTGAATCCTTGGCAGAATGTTAACTTCTGTAGCTCAGGGGAGTGAATTGGAGTCATTCAACCCTATCCAGTTTTATGTATTGCCCCCCTTGAAACACCCTTACGTTCAAGCACCCTTAGAATTTGCTTTCACGTGTACACCTACCTGAGCTTCAGGAGGGAAGTAATGGCTCCGTGTACACCATGTCTTCAAATCGCAAGACAACCCGTCAGGGTCTCTAGTCATATTGTGTTATACTGACTGTGTTACAAAACTATCAATATTATTGCTACTAATAAAACAAATGATCCTAGGATAAAGCAGGATTTTGTATGATCTTGGAGATTTCTCTTTCCTGAGAAGCAAGGAAGGTCCAAGGGACCCTTACCTGTAGGCATGATCACGGGAGGGTAATTCGGGGAGAACCTATAGGACAGAGAGCAGGGTGGGGCTTGAGCCAGGAAACACTGAAGAAAGACCAGCTTCCTGCAGACGGGGGCCAATCACGTGACAGTGACCATGAAGATGAGAATCAGGAAAGGCTCCGGGGCGGGGCAAGGAGGAGGTTGGTGGTAGCCTGAACAAGAGCTGATGGAACAAGCAGGACGGAGGGGGCAGCTTGAGGCCTTCCTATTGGTAAACCTGTGTTTTTCTCCTTCTTGTGCCTTTGGAACTGAGCACAGGTGGGGTTAATGCCGGTCGAAGACGATTAGGACGATTGGGTGACGACATGGAAGCAATCTCTCCCTTTCTCTGAACTCCCTTTCTCTGTGCCTTTTTTCTATCTCTCTGGATCACTCTCAATATTAGATTGTGGATGTTTGTCTGCAGGTTTTAATTTCTCTCCTTTCCTAAACTGTAAGCTTCATGAAAATACAATCTTTTCCTTACCCTAAGGGCCCAGTGCAGAGTCTTGTCCCTGCGTTCAATAGCATTTGTTTAATGAATGAATGAAATAGAGTAAATGAATGAATGAAAGCTCAGTGATATTTCTTTATCTGATAGGCTTTTGTTTTAAGTACTTTCTTTATGTGGACCATTTTTAAAATCTTTATTGAATTTGTCACAATGTTGCTTTGGTTTTATGTTTTTGGTTTTCTGGCTGCCGAGGTATGTGGGATAGTAATTGTCTGTCCAGGGATCGAACCCATACTCCCTGCCGTAGAAGGTGAAGTCTTAACCACGGACCACCAGGAAAGTCCCTGATAGGCATTTGTTTTTACTAAATATACTTTATTGAATGTATATTTAAATCAACATGAATGTATGTAGGGAGTTAAAAGGACATTCTGCATATTGACTATCAAGAATAAGCTCTGCAAATGGATTTATTAAGAAATGGACTTTTTATGGTGGTAGCCATAAGGCTGGGAAAGGAAGCTCAGAAAAGGAAAATTTTTTTCCAGTTCTATTTCTCAATTATTCATTAATTACCCCAAATTTCTGTTTAAATGCTATTAATGTGTCTCCTAAAATTATCTAGTGATTGACATAATAAGGTAACATCTCAGACCTCATGCTGCCAAACCAGCAAACGAGCTTCTTTCACACTTCACAGCTAATTTCAGAGGTGAGACTAAGTACCCAGGTCTGTGAATGTGTGAGATTTTAAAATTATCCCTGATTCTCAGACGGCATTCACCCAGTAGTTCACACAGAATCCACGTGGATGTGGGCTTAGGTGGCGTATCTTGTATCCATGTGGCATGGTCTTCCCAAGACCTGATGAGCTACTCTTCCTGGTTTTTCTTGGACCGCCAAGCCCTTACCATTTCAGCTTGTTAAGTAAGGACTATTCCTTCCATTTGAGAAATTCTGGAGCCACTAGATCAACTAACACAACTTTTGTCCTGTGACAATAATAGAAGGAAAATGGTGCTCACTTGCAGAGTGGTTGTGAATATGGGAAGTGCTCAAAGAATATTAGTTATCCTTTTCCTTTAAAACTGGAAATTTTTCTCTAGAGGTATTTTTGGTGCTCCCATCAGATACCCTGGGAAGCCCCAGCCTGTTACTAGGAGCCCCTCCCCTTGATTTCTGCATGCACTGGGCTTTGGCTTCTGTTGGCCTGCACCCACAGCTCACCGCCCTGGGGCTGCTGGAGCTCTTTGCCTGCAGGTATAGGCCTGAGAATGGCATCTCCCTGGGGTGGGGTTTAGCCCAGGACTGACTGATGTAAGACAGCGAAGCCAGCTCCTTCAGTTGAGTTGGGACAAGCCCTGGAGCACCCCTTATACTCCAGTTTCCTGCAAGATTGGCTTGAAGACCTGGCCCGACTTGCACCCCTCTTGGCTTCTTTCCTCTTGCTCTTCCGTTTCCCTGCTTCCTTTACCAGTTTCTCCTGGGAATGAGTTCTTGCAAGTTATCTGCATGGGAATCCTCCTGTCAGTGTCTGCTTCTGGGGAAACCAATCTAAGCTGATTTCATCAGATGGAAGATGTATTTAACAAAACAAAAGTGTTGGTCATTAAATAGCCTCTCCCTGGATGCGACGAGGCCAGGGATGCTGCTGCCAAGGGCTGAGTGGTAGCCACGCGGACCTGAGCAAGAAGAGTGCCAGAGGAATAGAGGGGAGGGCATGGGCACAGAAAGGAGCGCATTGTATGATCCGCAGAATCAGAGGACTGCAGGCAGAGGCAGAAGGGAAAGGGCAGGTAGGACCCAAGGGCTGCTGCACAGCCAGGGCTCGAGAGACTGGATGGTGAGCTTTGGGAAGAAAGTATCAGGAGATGGAGAGGAAGGCAAACTCGGGTGTGAGCTTGTCACGCTTGTGGGACATCCAGGTGGAAATCCTTGTCACGGACACGGAGCAGGGAAGCTCCAGGCAGAGGCCGTGTGTGAAGCTTAGGGTGCTAAGTATATGTATCTGGGCTACGGAACTGTTAAAGCAGCAAATATAAAAATCCAAGGGAAAGGAAACACAAGGACAGCAACATAAGACAAAAACTAGTCGTAACCAAAATAGAACTCTGAATCCCACAAACTAAATGTCCTTCCCATGAATTTCTGATTCCCTCTGCTCCACTTATTAATTCAAAGTATCTTTCCCTGGTTCATCTGATGGTCTCTTTAACCTTATTTTCATTGTTTGTATCTGCCTGGTGTTGTTGTTATTCAGTCTATACATCATGGTGGACTCTTTGTGACCCCATGGGCTACAGCACACCAGGCTTCCCCACCCTTCACGATCTCCCAGAGTTTGCTCAGACTCATGTCTACTGAGTCGGTGATGTCATCCAACCATCTCATCCTCTTGCCCCCTTCTTCTCCTGCTCCTCAGAATTTCCCAGCATCAAGGTCTTTTCCAATGAGTCAGCTCTTCACAACAGATGGCCAAAGTGTTTAAGCTTCGGGTTCAGCATCAGTCCTTCCACTGAATATTCAGGGTTGATCTCCTTGCAGTCCAAGGGACTCTCAAGAGTCTTTTCCAACACCACAGTTCAAAACCATCAATTCTGGTACATACATTTTTCTTATTGGCATTTCACCTCTATGAACCTCATTTCTCACATCTCCAAAATTAGGGGGCTACCTTATAGGGTCATTATGAGGATCCATGGAATCCTTCTTTTGAGTTGACTAGCATATCTGTACATGATACAAGCCCAGAAATTGTCGCTGGCTCATCTTCCCATCCACTGGTGCACTTGCTGTCACATGCTCACATACATACGATGCTTTGCAATGAAAAAATATATACAAGACATTTAGGAAAGAAAAAAAAAAAACAAACCAGGGTTATAACCATGATTCAAGTCTGAAAATTTAATTTAATCAAGCTGGTTTTCACCCCCAAATGACTTTGCTGATGAAATATGGGCTTGGCAAAGGATCAGGTGGCTGGAGGAAGTAAAAGGGATTTCAGAAGATAGATCACCCCTCAGAAAGGGACACTGAAATACAATTAGACTGTGAGGTTTTGTAAAAAGATGTTGAAAAGAAGGAGGGCCAGGAAGAAGCCACACGTCACTTTTTCATAATTTTTTAAATAGAAGGTCAAGACATTTTTTCCACTTTCTGTGCATATGAGACCATTTGTGTGGTCATTCTTTTAGGACAAGTTGACAATTACAACAATTTTTTTTTTTTTTTGAGTTCCACTCTCTCCCTCTCCTTTTCCCTCCCATGTTTGTTGAAAGGAATAGTTCCCTGGCCTACATGTGAAAATCACGTGGTGGGGTTGGGGCACTCTATTTATCTTTGCATCCTTGGTGCTTAGAAAGTGGCTGGTAAATAGACATTTTGAGTCAATAAATGTCTGTTAAATCGTTGGATGATTGATTGAATGAATGAATGAATAGACAATAGCATTCATTATCCTCCAGAAGATTACAATAAGTTGCATAGAAAAGAGCGTATCCTTGGAGAGAAAGTTAGACAGCCGAGGCAGATCGAGGACACAGGTTTTAGAAGAGCAATCTGGACTTCATGTGGGAATGAGGCTGAGGTGGGTCATTAGTCTCCCAAGGCTTCAAATACTGTGCTAAAAATGACATCTGCATTTTATATTTATTCCAGGGTGTGTTTTGCTTCCTAGACAATGCTGGCAATATCTGGGAAATTCTTAATATTAAATTTGAACTCCGGCATGTTTGAGCTGGAAAGCAGTGCATTTCTTGGAGATGTTGCAAATAGTCTCAGAAAGCTCTCTCATCAAAGTGAATAACTTTGCAATTGAAGGGAATTTAGAGAGCTTTTCACTGATCCTCTGTATGAAAGGTGAGGAAACTGAATCCCAGAAAGAGGAAATGATTTGTTCAAGACCTGAGTATATAGTCCTATACGTGCGATCTTGGCTTAGTTTTGAAGCCTCAGCTAGAGGCTGGTTAATTCTGTGTCCTGAGCAATGAGTGGGTTAAGTCCATACCCCTAACCATCTTCCTTACAGGCATCTTACACTCTTCATCACTGCTGCTGCTGCTGCTACGTCGCTTCAGTCGTGTCCGACTCTGTGCGACCCCATAAATGGCAGCCCACCAGGCTCCCCCATCCCTGGGATTCTCTAGGCAAGAATACTGGAGTGGGTTGCCATTTCCTTCTCCAATCTCTATATCCACCCTAATCACCCCAGGGTCTGTCTAGTCCAACAATCAGGGATAGCCCCGATGCTCAAGAACCCACTGAAATTGTTCAAATGAGCCTGTCCTAACCACGCTCCCCCGCCTCACCTGTACTTTCCCAAGGAACTTACAGGCAGGGTTCCTGCCCACAGATCCCTCCATCTCTCTTTCTGGTGACTGACTCTACCCTACAAAGATAGTGCATTTATTATTATTGCAATAATGGAGGTGTTGCCTCTAGATGGGGAACTCACAGGAAGCAAAGGGGAGCAGCAGGGAAAGCTACACAAAGGAGGGTGCATGTCGTCCGGGACAAAGGACTGACAAGAGAGAGAAAACAAAACAGGAAAGAAACCCTCCGTGTCGGGGGTAGGTGATGTGCTCCACATTACAAATTCAAGTCAAGCCCCAGCAACTTTGCAACTGCAGACGTTTTCTTCCCTTTCTTTCCAGGAAGAAAAATAGCCCTTCTATTTTCATCTTTGGAATCGCCATTTGTCATTCTCAAGGTGCCTCGGTGCCTTTGTCTCTGGCGTCAGCTGGCAGCAGTGTTGCTAAAAATAGCTAGCGGCGGGAACCGCGCTACACACTGAACATTAAAAATAGAAAGGGAAGCACTGGTGTGAATAATGCATGAGAGAGAATCCCGCTTGCGCCGGCCTCCAGGGTCTCCGTGGGACTGGTTGCTGGGCAGGGCACCACAGGGCAGGGGGGATCAAGGCATTTGTTTTGCTCCTGCTTCAGAGAACAGGCCGCCTGCAAATTACAGGTCGCCCCCCGGGCTGCCTGGGGGCAGAGAGGGATGAAAAGAGAGGAAGGTTCGGACCAGCATTCTGGAATGCAAATCTGGTGTCTAATTGGTAAGCACAAATGCAAATGCCATCCACAGCCAGGACAAAGGAGGGACAGGGGTCTGTGGGTAGCAGAGAGGGCATGCCCTATCTAAAGTCATGGAGTTCCTTTTAAAAACACACTGGTAGAGACTTCACTGGTGGTCCAGTTCTGCGCTCCCAATGAAGGGGGCCTGGGTTTGATCCCTGATGAGGAAACTATATTTCACATGCCACAATTAAGATCCAGTGCAGACAAATACACTGGAGAAAAAAATATGTGTATATATATATATATATATATATATATATGTGTGTGTGTATATGTGTATATATATATACTGCTAGCCAACCAGAATTGGTCTGCAAGGGGAGTTTATTTCTGAAATCCCCAGATTAGAATTTCTGCAAAAATCTAACAGCTGCTCAAAGTCAAGACCCTATTGCATCAGCCAGAGGGGAGCTCTCCCCACCTCCAAGAACATGGTAAATTCCTCATCAATATTGATGAATAACCAAATGCTCTTAGAACCATACACAAAACCTCCCTTTCCTCCCTTTACACTGACTCATTTGCCACCACCAGACACTGGTTTTATTTCTGGCAGTCCCAGGCTGTCGGCACGGAAATAACTCAGAGACTGGTCAGTTCAGGGCAGGGTGCTGAAGTCCAGAGACGGGAAGAGGGTATCTCAGGTCAGGGTAGGCTGACTTGCCCCCTCACAACCTCTGATCTGCCTTCTCCAGCATCTTCCTGCAGTGTCTTCGGGGTCTTCAAATCCTTCTGCAATAGGAATTTTGTTCCCAAATGCCAAACAAGGCTTGGTGCAGGTAGAATTCATTGTGTCTGACCCAGCATATACCTCGGGATGGTGAGCAGTCCCTTCATGGCCCTGAGCTGTGGTGCAAGAGCAACCTGTGGACCCCCAGGGCAAAGGGTCTCTGTTGCACTGGTCCAGGAAGCTGGGTTTTGATTTGATCCAATGGAGTCTCCTTAACTTTCCTAAAGAAAGGTCCTTCTGCTATTAGAGAGATCACCTCTCCTTTCTCAGAGCAATACTCTCATTTTCAAACCAGCATCCTCACCGAATGGCGAAGATCACAACGTTGGAACCAGCTTGGGCTCAGATCTGGTCTGCCCTTGATCGTCTGGTGTATCTAATATCTCTGGGCTCCTGTTTCCTGCTCCTAAAGTGGAACCAACAACACTGCTTGACCAGGGCTGTTAGAAAGCCAAGACCACGAATGAGAAATGTTGACCACAGTGACCACACACAGCTGGAGCTGTGCAGACAGGAGTGCCTCCCTTCTCAGAGCTCCGCCTTCCCCTCTGCAAGGTAAGCCTCCCTGACTCTCAAATGAGAGCAGGCTTTGAATCCCAAGTTTGTGACATACTGTCTCAGTGGCCCTGGGTACTGGGCATCCATTCACTTGTAAATGAAGATGTGTCAAACCTCCCTGGGGAGTTATGGAGCAGGTCAGTGAGATAGCGGGATCAAGGACAGTTGTGGTTTCACTGATCCTTCAAGCCTCCAGGATGGGAAAACTTCTCCTTGACAGAGAGCCGGCATGGAATATGCTAAAGTTGGTGGCAAGTCATGTTTTATTTGTCCTGTCCTTTCCCCATTGTTCACTTATTCAGGTATTCTTTTACTCACTCACTCATTCTTGGATTTATTTATTAATTCATTCGTCAAAGCCCGAAACTGATACTCTAGGCTGGTCCTGTGTAGCTCAGTGTATCACCAGAGCGGAATGGGACACACTCCTGACTTTGATGGGGACCCCTAGGAAGTAAGGCCACACTGGCAAGTGTTCATCAAGAACCTTGAAGATTCCATGGACTTCTCCTCTCCTTTTCCTGTTTAGATTTTCCCCCCACCATCCAGTAAAGTGGCTGCGATAGATGGACTACTGCTTGCAAAGATGTGTGTACATGCTTGCTCAGTCGTGTCCGACTCTTTGGAACTCTATGGGCTGTAACCCACCAGGCTCCTCTGTCCATGGGGTTCTCCAGGCAAGAATACTGGAGTGGGATGCCATGCTCTTCTCCAGGGGATCTTTCTGATCCAGGGATAGAAACCTGGTCTCCTGCATTGCAGGCAGATTTTTTTTTTTTTTTTTTTTTTACTGCTGAGCCACCAGGGGAAATCCACTTGCAAAGATGACTATGACCTGATCCTTGGAATATGTGGATGTCACCTTCTATAGCAAGAGGGGCTCTGTGGGTGAGATTAAGTTAAGCATCTCGATATAGGGAGATAACCCTGAATAACTGGGGTGGGCCTTCAGTGTAAGGACAAGAATGCTTATAAGAAGAAGTCAGAGAAGGAGAAGGTGACATTAGAAGGCAGAGGTTGGAACAGATTGGAGCCATATGGCCAAGGATCTCTGGCAGCCTTAGAAACATGGAGGTATGTTTGTGTTGACTAAAAAATATAGTCACAACCTGAAAGTAGAGAGTTATTTTATTTGGTGGGAATATTTAGGACTTCGAGCCGGGGAGACAGCATCTTAGTAGCTCCGAGAAAATTGCTCCAAGGAGACAGGGAGGGAAGTCAGGCTGTATACAAGTTTGCAACAAAAGGAGCAGGCAGTCTGAACACCACTGAGCAGGTATCAGGTTAAGGAATTTAGCATTCTGTGTATGGGAAGCTGCAAGCCTCTGGGCTCGCTGCATTCATCCCTTTCACATGCACCTCAGCTCTCTGGGGCCAGTCCTCTTTCCTTGTCCACCTTAAGGAGTGGCAGGTGGCTGCTTCTTGCGTTCTTCATGCGCCTCCGTAATCACCATGGGGTTGGTGGGTGGTATATCCACCGGATCTCAGTTTGGGGAGTCTTCACATTTGGAGGCCAGAAAATGCGGATGGCTGTGATTTCTTGTTTATTGGTGTGGCAGGAGATATTTTCATTTCACATTTGAAAACAGAGAGAGAACACCAAACACCCCTTCCTTACTCACACAGCACCTTAGAAGAAAAATTAACTGGAATCAGATATAGTAAGAAGAGACGCAATGAATCAGCTCCATAGGATTGGAGCAAATGGAACCACCTGGAGCTACCTAGGCAGGGACCCAATGGAAATAAATGACACAGCTGATTTTGGATGGACTTGGCCTGCAACAGCTTGGAGCAGGGCTTCGGTTCCAGGCCACAGACTGGGGCTGAGTCGAAGCCGTGAGAGCACCAGGTCCTAGCCACTAGACCAGCAGTCAGTGACAAGGGCCCTGGCCCTTCGGCTTTGCAGAAAAGAATTTCCATAAAGACAGAGAGTAATAAAGCAAGCAGAGTATTTATTAAGAGGAAAAAGAGTACAGTGGAAATACACACGGGTGAACTCAGGGAGAGAGAGAGTCACTGAGTCTGGCCCTCATGGCAGTTTGAATTACTTTTATGGAACATTTCTTCCTGGTTCCCTTTTGTCAGTCCTTTCGAATTGCCTGGCTCACAGTCCATGTTTGGTATATCTCAGGATCCTCCAATGTGTGCGCATGCATGCATCTCTTAGCCAAGATGGATTCTACCGCAAAGGCCTGTGGGTAGCCTGGTATCAGTTAGCGTCACTCCCCTTTGACCTCCAGGGAGCTTTTCTGTGCAAGTGGGGTTGGGGAGGTCTCCTGACTTCAGGAATGAGAAGTCTGTGGTCTGGGCAGGGCCCAGCCCTCTTCCTTACTTGTTCTGCTATTTTAATCTTGGAGTTTTGGTTCACAGAGAATGAATCTCCAATCATTTTACCCTGATGGGCCCCATCTACTGCCTGCCTCACAATGACTAAGCAAACACAATATAGAAGAAAAAATACATTCACGAAACGAACACAGCATGCAGAATCAAAGATCTCGACCTATGAGAAAACGTAACTCAGAAAAGGGAAGGGAATGTGTCATCAGGGTTTCATGCTATAGAATGACTTGATAGGAATATGAATTTAAAATGTAAAAGTTCAAACAAAAAATAATAAAACAACAGCAGGAGATGAAAAAGAAAATTTAGACGTAGGGTCCCAGTAGGAAACAGAAGCACACTGATGGGATTTAATTACAGGGCGAGGGATGTCACCCGAGTGCTGGTGACAGCAGGGAGCTGTGCCAGCCCCAGGTCCGCAAGGGCAGGCAAAGAGCCGGTGTTATCAGGAGCATGAAAGAAGGGCCCACCCGCCGTGGAGGACACTGAGAGAGATGGGCTGTGAGCTGGGTGCTGGCTGCCTTGAATGAAACTGAGGTTTACAGCTGAGAGTGAAGAGGAGGATGTGAATTGAGTAAGCACAATAATCCCTGCCACAAATAGGCAACCTTTCTTCACCCTGCAAGTGCTGAGCACATTGTGAAGTATGAGGGGAAGGAGAAGAAAAGAAAGACGAAAGCGACGTAGATGCCAATATTCAAAGATTTACAGTCTGATATGGAGACAAATATGTAATCGATGGGTTTCTCAGGGTCTCTGCTGCCCTCATTAAAGTGTGTCTAAGGACTGATGTACACACACTATTGTATTTACAACAGATAACCAACAAAGACCTGCTGTAGAGCACAGGGAACTCTGCTCAATATTCTGTAATAACCTAAAGGGGAAAAGAATTTGAAAAAGAATAGATATATGTGTATATATATATATATATATATATATATATATATATATATATATATATCAGAGAAGGCAGTGGCACCCCACACCAGTACGCTTGCCTGGAAACTCCCATGGATGGAGGAGCCTGGTAGGCTGCAGTCCATGGGGTCGTGAACAGTCAGATACGACTGAGCGACTTCACTTTCACTTTTCACTTTCATGCATTGGAGAAGGAACTGGCAACCCACTCCAGTGTTCTTGCCTGGAGAATCCCAGGGATGGGGGAGCCTGGTGGGCTGCCGTCCACGGGGTCGCACAGAGTCGGACACGACTGAAGCGACTTAGCAGCATATGTATGTATAGATATAAATAGATGTATGTACATCTCTATATAGATATATGCAGATGAAGATATATATGTACATATGTATGTGTGTGTATATATAAGACTGAATCACTTTACTGTGCACCTGAAACTAACACAACATTGTTATTTTGAGGTTAGTAAGCATAAAGAAAATGAATGATTGATAACTGGATATATATCAAGTTGTCTTGAAACCAACTGTTGAACCCTTTTTTAAATTAGGATAGGATACAATATAGGGGGTATTTTTCAAATGTTTTTATAGCTGTTCTAGTCAATCATGTCGTATCTTTTTGCCTTTTCATACTGTTCATGGGGTTCTCAAAGCAAGAATACTGAAGTGGTTTGCCATTCCCTTTTCCAGGGATTTTGATGGTTTTGAACTGGAGAAGACTCTTGAGAGTCCCTTGGACTGCAAGGAGATCAAACTAGTCAATCCTAAAGGAAATCAATCCTGGATATTCATTGGAAGGACTGATGCTGAAACTCCAATACTTTGGCCACATGATGCGAAGAACTGACTCATTGGAAAAGACTCTGATGCTGGGAAAGACTGAAGGCAGGAGAAGGGGATAACAGAGGATGAGATGGTTGGATGGCACCACTGACTCGATGGACATGAGTTTGAGCAAGCTCCGGGAGTTGGTGACGGACAAAGAAGCCTGGCATGCTGCAGTCCATGGGGTCGCAAAGAGTCAGACACAGCTGAGCAACTGAACTGAACTGAGTCAATCACGTGTAAGTACATCCTATTAAACCCAAACTGATTTAAGAATTTTTTTTTTAAAAAAAAGCATGTCTAAGAAGACAAGGCTTGGCAAAGAGGGCCATTGTCTGCTGAGCCTGCGGATTGGTGGACACACATGTCCTGAGGGGAGTGGCCTTGTAAACATGGAGATTTTCTCCAGGAAGCCTGGAGTGGTAGAGGGAATAATGAAGAAGGGGAGAGAAGGTGGGCCGTGCCTGGGCAGCAGCAGGTCTAGAGTTTGGCAGGAATAGAGGAGGCGAGATGGGATAGCAGAGGTGGACCTGAGATGCCCACGAAGGGCTCACAGGGTGCACTTCTGTTAAAGTCTCTACTAGATGGAAGGGGCCAGCGGAGCTGAGGCACTGCAGTCAGCCACTGCCACCTCCTGACCAGCAGGCACCCTCCTTCTGTCCAGAAATAGCACCAGGATTCCCTTTTAGGAAACACCTCTCGTTCCGTTCAAGTGGGTTAGGAGCCATGGCCCCCTACCTATCCCGTGGCTCACTGGGAGTCGCAAGGTCTAGGTCTGTTCGGCCAGTATAGTCGTCTTTCCCCTGGTCACAGGGATGTGAGCTAAGTCAGTTCAACAGGATTCATTCTTCCAGCTTTACTGGGACTCAGTGTGTTGAGAGGGTGGGGGATGACCTCTGCAGGGGTCGCCAGGCTAGGGGGAGTAGAAGCCTGGCCAAGCTCAAGTGAAAGTAATCTTGGAAAAAGCTGCGGCAAGAGGAAGGACGAGCCAGTGCTTGTTAACTCCTTGTGAGCCCTGGGTGCGGTTGGACCCCTGAACTTGACAACCTTATGAACTCAGGACTCCTGAACTTGGCAGCCTCATGAATCCATAAAGCATTCTCTGCTTAAGACAGTTGAGGTGCAGTTTCTGCACTTGCCACAAGAGTTTTGCTTGATACTGTTGTGTAGAACAAGTCGGGTAAAGAAAAAAAAAAAAAAGAACAAAAACAATCTATGCATCAGAGAGCAGTATTAGGGACTTTGCAGGTGGTCCAGTGGTTGAGAACCCACCCTGCAATGCAGGAGATGCAGGTTCAATCCCTGGTTGAGGAACTAAGATCCTACAACTACTGAGCTCGTGCACTTTGGATCATGCACACCGCATCTAGAGAGCCTGCATGCCACAAGGAAAGATTCTCTATGTGATGTGATGAAGACCCTGCATGTCGCAACCAAGACACGACGCAGTCAAATAAAGAAATTTTTTAAAAAAGAAAGAGAGAGAGAGCACTATTAGCAAGCGCTGGGAAGTAGGGTGTTCACACCAGTGTACTTGCTTTGCCTGGTTTTAGCATCAAGAGTCCTGCCTCCCAGGATCCCCTCTGTCCCTGGCAAATCCAGGTGGTTAGTTCCCATCAGGTGGTAAGCTATCCATGTTCACCGTGGAAAAGGGACCTATTTTCAAATATCTGAAGGAGTCTCACATGGAAGAGAAGAATAAATAGTTCTGTGGGGCTCCAAAAAGTGAAGACACAATAACTTGGTAGAGGCGAGAACAGTAAAAGGCAGATTGCAGATTCTTTACCATCTGGGTCACCAGGGAAGCCCATTATAAAGACCACTTTTTCTAAATATTCAGATGGTCCTCGGGTGGAATGAGCTTGCCTTGGAAAGGGAATCCAGTGGAACAGTCATGAGGTCTGGCCCTCCATGGGTCAAGCTGGGTATGAACTTGGCTCTGACCCTCAACCACTGTGTGGTTTGGGGCAAGTTGGCTAATCTCTAAATTGGCTTCCGCAAATTGATGGTAACAATAGTATCTTTCCAGGTGGCTCCCCAGGTGGTGCAGTGGTAAAGAATCTGCCTGCCAATGCAGGAGACTCAAGAGACAAGGGTTCAATCCCTGGGTCAGGCAGATCCCCTGGAGGAGGAAATGGCAACCTTTTCCAGTATTCTTGACTGGAAAATTGCATGGACAAAGGAGCCGGGTGGGCTACAGTCCATGGGGTGGCAAAGGGTCAGACTCCACTGAGCACGGCACAGATTCTATTAGCGTCTACTTCACTGGGCTGTTGCAAGGAGTCGGTGGATTGAAGCCGAATGAGTCCCAGCAAGTTCTAGTTTTAAATACTGAGAGGTTAGGAGGTCTTTTATCATTAACAAAGTCTGGACCATCCCTTAGTGGGGTAGACCCAGGGCGAGTCAAGGACAACAGATGCGTGCAAATGAGAGGGTCTTTTAGAACTTTCTTGAAATTTTCTTTCTAGGCAGAAATCTTGTTTTGATTTGATTTCGTGTAAAAGATGTTGCTGATATGGCCACTTCAGAGACGGATGCTTGTGATAATTTTTGACAGACTTTCCTTGAAAAGCTCTTGAGGGCTTCCTTAAAATACATTTTGCTGAGATTGAAAATGAGTAGCGTCTATCTGCTCCCAGCTGTCTGGACCTGGGGTTGTTTCTGCCTCAGTCACTTTTATGAAATGACTGTTGGAGGGACAAAGTGTGTCACTTACTGGCCGTGGCTCTGCAGGAGGAGGCTTGGGTCAGGGAGCTGCTCCTTAGCAGGCAATGGGTGCGTCCGGCTCCTTCACCTCCCACGGGAAGCAGCTCCTGGGTGGGGGTTGGAGGCAGTTCAGTTATCATAGTGTTTCAGGGCAACATCATGGCTGAGAAGATAAAGAACCACCCTTAATTTCTTTTCAAAGTTTGGTATTTTAAAAAATTGGGTGTCATTTTCATACAGAAATGTGAGCACACCATCGATGTCCACCTTGACTTTTATAGATGGACACCCCTGTGTAACCACTGCTGAGGTCCAGATGTAGACATTTTCATCACCTCAGAGACCCCCTCATCCTCTTCCCCAGTCCTTACATCCACCCACCAGTTGTTATTTAGTTGCTAAGTTGTGTTCTTCTCTTTGCGACCCCAAGGACTGTAGCCCACCAGGCTCCTCTGTCCATGGGATTTCCCAGGCAAGAATACTGGAGTCAGCTGACATTCGCTTCTCCAGGGGATCTTCCCAACCCAGGGATCAAACCCACATCTCTTGCATTGGCAGGTGGATTCTTTGCCCAGGGAAGCCCATCCACCAGAAGTAAACACTGTTCTGACCTCTGAAACCATCCATTAATTTGGCCCACCGGCATTCCCTGTATCAGTGGATTTGTACCGTGTGTGGTCTTTTGCATTTGAGTCTTCTCATGCACCCAAGGAGAAGGCAATGGCAGCCCACTCCAGTACTCTTGCCTGGAAAATCCCATGGACGGAGGAGCCTGGTGGGCTGCAGTCCATGGGGTTGCTGGGAGTCGGACATGACTGAGCAACTTCCCTTTCACTTTTCACTTTCATGCATTGGAGAAGGAAATGGCAACCCACTCCAGTGTTCTTGCCTGGAGAATCCCAGGGACGGGGGAGCCTGGTGGGCTGCCGTCTATGGGGTCGCACAGAGTCGGACACGACTGAGGCGACTTAGCAGCAGCAGCAGCAGCAGCAGCAGCAGCAATGCACCCAAACATATGGGATTCTCCTGTGTTTAATGCATATCTGTTGTTTGTTCTTTAACATCACTGTGTAATAGCCATCTCTACATCTGGACGATCATTTTCCAAGATTAAAATCTTAACTCTTACACAAATGTAAATTTGCCATCTATTCATTCAACTCGTGAATTAATGAGTGAATCGGTACAACGTTAAAAACAGGTTCCAACGAAGATTTGATTTTCGGACATTTATATTCAATACCAGATAGAATTTGTTGGTATTGCTGTGAACAGGAATCATTTTAATTCCTATGAACAGGAAATATTTGTATTGTCATCTGTTTCCCGTAATCACTACCCTTTCAGAGTTGTAAAGTCACAGAGTTAAGAGAAAAAAAGTTATTAATATATTCCCTAAACACTCAGGAAGCCTTTGGACCACACGCAGCACTGAGCTAGAACATTACCCAGGGCTCTCTTTGGCTCTTTTCCAAGTCTAAGAAAATATTTCCTGACAGTAAGAACAGACTTTAATTTATTTATCCATTTGCTCGTTGATGAGCATTTGAGTTATTCGCAGTTTGGCATTGTTATGAATAAAGCCACCATGAGCATTTTTTGAATGTTCTTTTTTTGTGGCCATATGCATCACTTCTCTTGAGTACACCTAGGGGAGGAATTGCTGGTTCATAGAAAAATCGTACATTTATCTTTTTCAGATACTCCCAGTTTTCTGAAAACATTCTACTGTTTTAAACTCTTGCCTGCCTCCCAGATGTGTCTGACAGTTCCTGTTGCTCTGCTTCCTTGACAGCCTTTGGTGGTGTCAGTATTTTTCATTTGAGCCACTCATGGGTTGTACAGACACCATCAGTTTTTATCACTTAAGTCAGAAGTTTTTCTACTTCCATGTGTATGAGAATTTTGTGGTTGAGTGGAGAATGGATCCATGTATATGCATGGCTAAGTCCCTTCACTGTTCACCTGAAATTATCACATCATTGTTAGTTGGCTATACCCCAGTACAAAGTAAAAAGTGTTTGTTTTTTTTTAAAGAATTTCCTGGGCTGTTCATTTAAAAGGTAGATACAGAGGTCCCAGACCCTGCCCACAAGTTTCGCTCTAGTAGTTCTGGGTGGAAGCTCAGAAATGTGCATCATTAACAAATACTTTACTACAACAGATGTATGGTTTTTCCTGTGGTCATGTATGGATGTGAGAGTTGGACTGTGAAGAAGGCTGAGAGCTGAAGAATTGATGCTTTTGAACTGTGGTGTTGGAGAAGACTCTTGAGAGACCCTTGGACTGCAAGGAGATCCAACCAGTCCATTCTGAAGGAGATCAACCCTGGGATTTCTTTGGAAGGAATGATGCTGAAGCTGAAACTCCAGTACTTTGGCCACCTCATGGGAAGAGTTGACTCATTGGAAAAGACTCTGATGCTGGGAGGGACTGGGGGCAGGAGGAGAAAGGGACGACAGAGGATGAGATGGCTGGATGGCATGACTGACTCGATGGACGTGAGTCTGAGTGAACTTCACGAGATGGTGATGGACAGGGAGGCCTTGCGTGCTGCGATTCATGGGGTCGCAAATAGTCAGACACAACTGAGCGACTGAACTGAGTGAAGCTTTCCTGTGTAATTTATGAATTTCTGTTATTGTTTAGCATTTTTCAGAGTTCATCCTGCTGGGAGAGAGGCTGAGAACACAGGTTAGTTTACCGATTTTTGAACATGAAATAATGACAGCCACTACCATTTATCTCACTTTTCAAAACAATGCTCCAAAACGAAGCTCAGTTTTTCCATCTTGCAGATGGGAACACTGAGGTTTGAGGATGGGTAAGAGAGAGGTAAGGAAATTTGCCCAAGAATTCAACATAAAGAATCAAGGATTAAATCCAAGGATTGCCCTATCCCTTATCAGTAAATTTTCTAACACTAATGATTTTGGCAACTTTTCATTTATTTTTGCTAGCAGAGGATCTTTTTCTACAAGATAAAGTCTCTTTTTAAAGTTTTTAACTTTTAAAAATTTATTTAAAATTTTAATTTACCTATTGCATTAAAAAATTGTAGCTGATTATAGTATAGTGTTTCAGGTGTACAGAAAAGTGATCTAGTTATACACATACACATATTCTTTTGCAGCGTCTTTTCCATTATAAGCTCTTATAAGATGTTGAATATAGCTCCCTGTGTTATACAGTAGGCCCTTGTTGTTTATCTAGCTTACATATAGTGGTGTATATCTGTTAGTCTCAAATTCCTAATTTATCCCTCCCTTCCCAATTCCATTTTTATTTATTTAAGAAAATATATCCACTCCTGAAATCAGGATTCTCTTTTCTTTAAACGTAAATATAACCTGAGAGCAAAATGTAACTTGGGGGCGGGGTGAGGGAGGGAAGGAGATGACCCAGGAGGTAGGAACTGGGAGTCACAGTGATAGTGAGCCAGGCAGAAAAAGCAGGTGGCAAAGTGCAAAAATATCCAGCAGGGTGTTACCTCCAAAGCCCAAATAAACCGATTTTGCATGCTGGTGTTCTCTTCTCTTCAGACGGCAAGCTGAGTAAAGTTAGAGAATACTTCTAGCATCCTTCGCCAGGCTCATGGCCTTTCACTGTCCAGCTGTGTGACCTTAGGCCCATCATGTCATCTCTCTCATCCTTGGTTTTAACATCTGTGCCATTGTATCAAGAGCGCCGATCCCAGCTGGAAGAACGAGGATCAGGGGAGGTGCACGGCACCCGCGAGTATTCTTGACCGTGGGGGATGCTCAGTCCAAAACGTCTCCTCCCCTGGAGCCCCCATCACCCGCTGGGTCAAGTGAACTCCCTGCAGACCCACCAGCCCTTTCAAAGCTGTTCTGGCGACAGTGGTGTGACCTTCCTCTCTGCTCTCCTGCTGGGAGCAGGATGAGCCATCCCAGGCTCTGCACAGGCAAAGGGAGCGAGGGGGGGGCCAGGATGACATCAGCAGGAGGGCCTGAAGAGAAACACATGAGCGCGTGCATCAAATTCTGTAAACGCGGGAGGATGAGATCATCGTAGCATCTATTTCAGGAGCAGAAGCAGCTCTCCAGCCAGACACAGGGCAGGTACGTGGAAGGCCGCAGTTTAGCTGACTTGTAATAACGCCGATCACTCAAATGCACTGATCTCTTAGTGAGTGTGTGCCAAGCACTGGAATAATCAGTGTACACACATGGTCTCATTTATCCCTGTGACAATCCTATGGTGCAGGTGTGTGCCCTGGTGTGTGCCTATCTTCCAGATGAGGGAATCGAGGCACCGGGGGCTTATGGACCTTCTCCAAGGTCACTCAGGTACAAACAATGTGGTTGTGCTCACCTGGCTTCACACAGCAATACTGGGTGTAGGTTTGGTGGCTGCCACAGAGGTTCACAGGTAGTGGCCTAAACCAGCCAGAAGTGAATTTTTGTTATGCGTCAGTCTTAATGGAAGTTGTCAGGGACCAGGCCCCTTTGACCTCATCACTCAGCTCTCTCTAGAGGTGTGGTCCCACGTGCGTGGTCCCTGAAAACTCAGCGTCACTCTTTCTCCCAGATGACAGGGAAGGAGCAATGGGAAGAGGCACTTTGCCTCCATCTCCTCTGCTCTCACATAACTGGCCTGTACGGGCTTAGCAGGTCTCATTGAGCACCGAGAGGGCCGTGTGGATGTCTGTCTTAAATTGAAATTGCCTGTTGCTATTATTCGTCCAGGACTTTCCCATCTGAGACAAAACATAAGCTGCAGCAGAAACATTTTGCAGGCACCTTTGGAAGGAATGATGCTAAAGCTGAAACTCCAGTACTTTGGCCACCTCATGCAAAGAGCTGACTCATTGGAAAAGACTCTGATGCTGGGAGGGATTGGGGGCAGGAGGAGAAGGGGACGACAGAGCATGAGATGGCTGGATGGCATCACCGACTTGATGGACGTGAGTTTGAGTGAACTCCGGGAGATGGTGATGGACAGGGAGGCCTGGCATGCTATGATTCATGGGGTCGCAAAGAGTCGGACACGACTGAGCGACTGAACTGAACTGAACTGACCATGTACAAGAAAACGTATGCCAAGCCCTGAATACAAGACTTAACAGCTGTAACCCTGCAGACAAGAGGACCTTAGTACCTGGATCTTAGTTAATCGAGTACCTTAGTACCTGCAACTGGTCTGGCCCAGGACGTCATGTCCGACAATGCAGCCGTTGACAAGTGAGAGTATTGAGGCTCAAAGAGAGAAAATGACTTGCTGAAGTTCATGTGTCTAGCAAGAAGTCAAGGTTCAAAATTCCCTTGTTACCCTGGGCAGGTTACTTAACTTCTCTGTGCCTATAACTTGCTCATCTCTAAAGTGGAAAAAATGGTACCCACCCCACAGGATTGCTGCAGATGCTGGATGCTGTAATGTACTTAAGATGCTGGGTAGAAGGTTTGGCTGGTAGCAAACTGTAGGCAAACAGTTAGATGTTATTGTCGTTATTAACATTATGGTTAATGTGCCTGCTGAGTCACATCAGCCGTGTCTGACCCTTTGCGACCGTATGGACAGTAGCCAGCCAGGCTCCTCTGTCCATGGAATTCTCTAGGCAAGAATACTGGAGTGGGTTGCCATGTCCTCTTCCAGGGGGATCTTCCTGACCCAGGGATCAAACCGATGTCTCTTTCATCTCCTGCATTGGCAGGCAGGCTCTTCACCACTATGCCACCTGGGAAGCCCATTGTTAATATTCGTACTAGTGTTAACTTTCCATTCTTCCTGGCCTGCATCCAGTCCTAATCCAAGTATGATAAATGCTATATTAGGCTGAGTATATCCATGATGATGGTAGAATTCTTTTGACTCTAAAACATGAAAAAGATTTATAAAGGAAAAAGAATGTGCAGGACTTTGAAAGAAGGGTAGGATTTTAACAAGCAAAGATGAAGAAGGCATTCCAGAGAAAGAGGTGAGCTTGGCAAAGGCATTTATAGAAAGGCATTGGCAGGGATGTCCTGGGATAGTGAAGCGGGATGGGTGAGACAGCTGGGTGGGAGACAAGGTAGGATGGGGAGTGGTGCTGGGGAATCACGGAACTAATGTAAGGAGGTTGGCCTTTTACCTGAAGGCAATGGGGAGCCCCAGAGGGTTTTGATCAGCTCTGGGCCAGAAGAAGATTGTCATGGCAACAGCTCTGGGGAAAGACAAGCGGGTGGAGAGGCCAGCTCAGTAACTCGTGCTATGGTTTAGGAAAGAGGTAATGAGGATCCGAATTAGATCTACGGCTTTGGGAACGGCTAGGAGGGAAACATGAGGCCAGTGCGTGGAGGGGGAATTAAAGGATCACAGTGGCTTTGCGTGTAGATGTTAAGGCCCGCGGAGCAGTGAAGCTGGAATGCCTAAGCCCACTATCTGAAGCACAGGGTCCAAATAACCTAAGCCTCAGAGCATACGATGGGATCCGCCTACTGTGACAAATGATAAAATGACTTCTTTTTATCTTTTTTTAGCTGCTTCTGGTTAGACCTGAAACTATTCATTCACTTGTTCACTTGTTCATTGGTTAAGTCATATGCTCAGGGTTTCTGCTCAGCAAGTCTAATCAGTAAAGAGATCAAATGTGCTTTAGACAACCATTTCTATGAGCAAGCTACAGGGTAGGCTCCTGTAACAAAGAAGTCCTATTGGAAAGCGGACATTGATATTCCCCCCAAAGTCATATGTTGAAGTCTGTTTCCCCAATAGGATGGCATTAGGGGTGGGACCATGATGTGATTTAGGTCATGAGGGTGGAGCCCTCATGAATGAGATTTGCTCTTCAGTCGTGTCCAACTCTTTGCACCCCATGGCAGCACGCCAGGCTTTGCTGTCCTTCACTGTCTCCCAGAGTTTGCTCAAACCCATGTCCACTGAGTCAGTGATGCCATCCAACCACCTCATCCTCTGTCACCCTCTTCTCCTCCTGTCTTCCATCTTTCCAGCATCAGGGTCTTTCCCAATGAGTTGGCTCTTCACATCAGGTGGCCAAAGTGTTGGAGCTTAAGCTTCAGCATCAGTCCTTCCAGTGAATATTCAGGGTTGATTTTCTTTAGGGTTGACTGGTTTGATTTCCTTGCTGTCCAAGGGACTCTCAGGAGTCTCCTCCAGCACCACAGTTGGAGAGCATCAGTTCTTCAGCACTCAGCCTTCTTTATGGTGCAACTCTTATCTCCATATGTGACTACTGAAAAAACCATAGCTTTGACTATATGGACCATTGTTGGCAAAGTGATAGCTCTGCTTTTTAAAACACTGTCTAGGTTTGTCATAGCTTTTCTTCCAAGGAGCAAGTGTCATTTAATTTCATGGCTGCAGTCACCATCTGCAGCGATTCTGGAGGCCAAGATTATTAGAGTAAAAGAGACCTCAGGGAATTCCCCTGCCCCTTCTTCCATGTGAAGATACAGCCAGGAGATGGCCGTCTATGAACCAGGGAGACGGCTCCCACCGCACATCGAATCTGCTGGTGCCTTGTCTTGAATTCCCCAGTCGCCAAAACGGTTAGAAATGTACGTCTGCTGTTTGTAAGTCACCCAGTCTAGGGTATGCTTTGACAGCAGCCCCAGTGAACTAAGTGAAAGAGAAAGTCGCTCAGTCATGTCTGATGCTGCGACCCCATGGACTATGCAGTCCGTGGGATTCTCCAGGCCAGAATACTGGAGTGGGTAGCCTTTCCCTTCTCCAGGGGAACTTTCCAACCCAAAGGTCCCCAAATACATTGGTCTGAGCAAGCCACAGTTAATTTATCTTCCTCATGTAAGCGTAGAGTCATTTCAGGGAGAGCGTGAGGGCCTGATGGTGAAGGGAGATGAGCCTGCCTCTGACTCGTTCTGCTGTCCTCAACGGGTAGCTTCTATCTCAAGACCCCAAATCAATGCTCCAGCAGCCACTGTCATGTCTACACTCAAACCAGCGAGAAAAGGGGAGAGAAATGGGAGGGCTCCTCTTCCCTTAGAGATCACAAGGCCGAAGGTGAATGCATTGCTTACATTCACATCCCGTAGCTGGAACTTGTTCCCATGACCGCATAACTGCAAGGGAGGCCGACAAATGTACTTGAGTTGGGTGTCCATGTACAGAGATACAAAACCTACCAGCATGGAAGAAGGGGAAGCTGGCAAACAGATACAGTCTCTACTACTCTCCTACATCCTAAACACAGGGAACTTAGAAGGGGCTTAATCCATTGGTATTGTAAGTTCATGAAAAGATTCTAGGAATATCGTGATGAAATAATACACTTTCTGTTTTGAAGGAGCTCTTAGTCTATAGAGGGGGCCAGACAAGTAAAGAAACAAAAGACATTGAATGGTTGTATTGAGGGGGATTGCCACCTGCATGGGGCCTGGTTTAAAGAGTCACAAAGGAGAAAGACACATTCCTCTGGGACAAGAGAGGTCAGCAGAGACTCTGCAGAGAAGGTGATGCTCAGCTGAGTCTGGAAAGATGAGTCGATGTTTGTCTGGGGAGCCAGGTGAGGAGAACTGTTCAAGGACACAAAAGTAGAACCTCAGCAAAGACAAAAGGATTTAGAAACATCCTGGTGTGTTCAAAGATGAGCAAGAAGGATGCGAGGGAAATGGCAAGAGAAGAGGCTGGAGGAAGCAGGTAGAGGCCAGCCTTGGGAAACCTAGTCTTTATTCCATAGGGAAAAGTGACCCATTGGAGTTTTATGCACAGATGTTTAAGGTATCAGGGTTGTGTATGTTTGTGTGTGTGTGTGTGTGCACAATTATATTTACATTTTTGGGAAATTGCTTTGGGTACACTTTGTGGGGGACGGACAAACAGTGAGGACAAGACTGGTAGAAGGGAGGAAAATTGTTGCAGAAGCTTTTTCTTGCTAAGCCTTAAAGCCTGATGCAAATCCAACTTAGTCTAATATACTTCATAATACTTCGTAAATAAAGCTAGAAATATATTCTTTAAAATCAATTAAGGTTGCAATTGACTATTTTAAGACCAAGTCTAATTGATATAGATATTTTTTCTGTCATCAGTTTTATTTCCAGGGCTCAAATTTTCACTTCCTTTGTTTGTTTCTGCACCTCCTTGCTGAAGATTGTGAAGATGATGAAGATATTTAGAGAGGGGTTGTATACCCTTGGGGAGGTCTCCTGCCTTCCACACATTAGCTGAACTAGGAGTGGGCTGGAAGGGATGAACCCCAAGGCTCCTTCTATGCTCTAGGAAGAGTCTGTAGCATTCCAATCATGGAAACCCTGAGAAGTAAGGAATCTAAGGGATTATCCGCATCTCATTTAACTGTGAAGAAACCACACTCAGAGAGATTCGGTGATGTGTCCAAGGTCATTCAGTTAATTGGCAGCAACAGAACCAGGGGCCAGGGTGTGGGCCCTTCTCAATTCTTTGCCCATGAATAAAGATCAAAATGCACAGCCTAGACAAGGGCCTCCCTGGCAGCAGCTGAAATAACACCACCACCTGCAAGGCTTCCTCCCCTCCTAAATTTCCGTGATTTATGGAGTTTACCGTAAGAGCATTTTGTGGATATTCTACTAGTGCTTATCACACCATGCAGTAAATGCTCACCCAGTTATTCATGTGTTTATTTAATGAGAATTTTCTGGTCTCATTATAATTTTCACAAGGAGCACTTTCAAGGATAACACTAGACACTCTGGTGTGCTCCAGTTTTGACTTACAAATAACGCAGTGAAAAACTTCATTGAATCTAGGTAGGCATCACTGGTCATTTCCTTAGAAGAGATTCTAGATGGAAATTCTCCACCTGGATGTCTGATATATGTTTCACAGTTAACAAGGTCAAGCTGTAATCTTCACTTCCTGCCCTTGCTCTGATGCCACATACACACACACACACTCCTGCTTCTTCCATAATCTTACTCATCAGTAAATGACACCACATTGCACCCAATTACTTAAACCAAAAACCAACTAGTTATCTTCAGTATCTTTCCTCCATTTAGCCTCTTATTCAGACCATCACCACATCTTATCAGTTCTACCTGCCATCTACATCCTAAGTCTATCTCACATCATCCCCCCTGTCTCCACTTTGGTCCAAGACCCCAGCATCACTCATGACATCTGACATGATGATCCCTGCAATAGGATCATATGGAAAGACTGTCTGAGGACTACTTTGGGCTACTTACTGCATCTAATGCTTCTATCAGCCTGATGAGTTAGGTCCTGGTAGCCTCATTGTACAAAGGAAGCAACTAAGAGCAGAAAGATTTTAGATAACATGACCACACTGACCCAGCTAGTCTTTCCTTCTGTGTATCTCCCTGGCGCTCTGTAGCTCCCATCACGGCACTTGGTCAAATGGTCAAATGGTCTTATGGTCCCTTGATCAAACAGTCCTAACGATGGCTCGTTTAGTCACCTGACTTTCCTGCAAGTCTGTGAGCCCTCAGAGGGGAAAGCAGAATCTTTCTCATTTAGCCCAGAGCTGGAAGCACCTAGCACAGTAGCTCACACCCCTCAGAATCCAATAACACGTGCTAAATGAATGCATACATGCCTGACCCCAAGTTCAGATCCTGCTCTGATTGGCCCTAAGTCTGAAGTCCTGCACCATAAATTATAGTTGTGGCCCCATCGGAGTGTGTTGATTTGAAAAACAGTCACAAATTCTTTGACACTCTTTCCTTTGAGTTATTGTCCAAATCTGAGGGGCTTTTAACTCCTCCAGCCAATGGAGTGTGTGGTGACGCTGTCTGACCCTGAAGCTGGGTCACAAAAGGTTCATAAAACTTCCACCTCACTCTGGAACACTTCCTGCTTGTTGTCCCAAGGGGATCACCTGAAGGGACTCTGGCCAACAGTCCTACCAGGGTCCCCAGTGAAGAGGCTGTCTTGGAGGTGGATCCTTTCACCCCAGATGACCCAAACCCATTCATCGAGTCTTCCCAGCCGAGGCTCAAACATGGCACAGTAATAGGCCTGCCGTGCCATGTTGGTTCCATAGTCAGAGACACCTGGAACATGAAGGAAAATCTTATGCTCATGTTGACTTAAGTGCTGTGTTGACAGTTTATCTGCCTTACCTGAATGTAAGCTTTCTGAGTGCAGGAAGTTTTGCTTCCTTCGTTCAAAGCTGTATTTTTGGCACCTAGGAGAGGACACGGCATATAGTAGCTGCTCAATGACTGTTTATGAAATGAATGAAGTTTTAAACATAGAAATAGAGGAGTAGGAAAAAAAAAAAAAAGAACACAGCTCTTAGCTTCTGGCCAAAGCTAGGAGAGAAGCATGAAGCTTGTTAGATCCCCAATGATGGCATCATAAAACCATACGGATGCTTTGGGAAAGCCTGGATCTTTCTGAAACAATCGACTGCAATCATTTTTACTCTTGTCTTGCCCTTCTCCGTCATCTTCCTAGAGAGTGAGAGATTTTTTCATGATTTAGTTTATGCCTTACCTCATTCCTTGCCAAGCCTGGAAGATCCTAGAAACTCTTTGTTGCTCCAGAAATATTTAGTGAATGAGATCTCATGCATCCCAAACCACAGAGCCAAGTTTTATATCCGTGAGTGTAATACAAAACTGAGCTCTTAATTTGGAAAGGAAAGAATCAGCTACTTAATATGCAACGTCAGCAGCCTTGTAGATTTTATGGTTCCAAACAGAACTGCGTGTCCCCAAGCCCAGTCGATTTCCTGTTTGTTATCACATTAGACCTATTTCAAGGCAGATGGAAAATTTGAAGGACATCTCCAGCTATTAAGACTGGCATAAATCTTTCAGAACTGCATATAAATACATAATACTTCCCATTAGCATTTTTTTGAAATTAGGGTCCCCGTAATTTCTTGATTAAGCAGCTCTTTTCTCATGTAATTCTGCTCCTTTCAGTTGATAATTGGGCTCCCCAAATCTATAGGGCTTGGTAGGAACCCCTGTTGATGTCAATCCTGCTTTTAAGACGGGCTTTGTTTAAAATTCCATACAAAGATCTTTGTTGGTCCCCTCTGTGACCTTCACTCTGCCTGCATGCTTTTAAAAAAAAAAAAAATTCTTCTATTTTTTACGTTATTTTTTCTTCTGGCTGAGCTTGCAGCATGCAAGATCTTAGTTCCTTGACTACAGCTTGAACTCATGCCTCCTGCATCGAAAGTGGGGAGTCATCACCCCTGGATTCCCAGGGAGGTCCCTGCCTGAATTTTTTGTAACGTTTTATTTTGTATTAGAGTATAGCTGATTAACAATGTTGTCATACTTTCAGGCGAACAGCGAAGAGACTCAGTCCTACCTGTACATGTATCCATTCTCCCCTAAACTCTCCTCCCATCCTGGCTGCCACATAACAGTGAGCAGAGTTCCCTGTGCTCTACAGTAGGTTGGTTATCCATTTTAAATTTAGCAACGGGTACCTGTCCATCCCAAACTCCCTGCCCGTCCCTTTCTCCTACTTCCCACCCCCCTACTCACAGCCATGAGTTTGGAGAACTATTTTGAATTAAGATAACAGCTATCATGTAAGTATACAACATGCCAACAACGAAAGGTATATGACATTTGATGGATTGTTTCCATGTATTTTTTAAGAAGGAGAGTTTCCAGTCTGACAGCCACTCCAGGTGACACTCAGAGAGAAAGCTTGAGACCAGGGAGGGAAGTACAGACCCGGAGAACAGAGTCCTCCCGCTAGAGTAGGGCTGTGTCCAAGTGTGGCCTGTATGAGGTCTAGCAGATGGGAGACAGGCTGGGGCACACTGATCCCCCAGAAGTGGGAGCCCGAGAGTCTCTGCCCCATTCTCCTAGTGCTTTTTGTCCTTCCTCTCCTTTTATCCATCACCATTATCACAACCCGACTTGCTGCTACCATTATGAACTGCGCCCTCTTGTGACAGGTGCCACGCACTACACTTCGCATAAGCTCCACAGCTTTCTGTGACCCGCCTGGTCCCCCACACAGGGGATTTTTGCAAACCCGGCCAGGACTTCCACTGACAAAGCCTGTTTGGTGCGGTCTCAGAAATTGTACAAATTAGCACCCATTTAAAAGGGAGTCTGAAGTCAAGATTTTTTTTAAACAGTGGCTGTTCTTCCGTTGAGGAACAAAGATAAAGTATTGTTTTCATATTTTTTTCCCAAATTGACTTCTCAAAAGAAAAATCAAGACATCACTGAGTTCGCTTAATAAATAATGCAATGTCTTACTTCTGTTAAATTATCTAGTCTTTCAGTAGTCTTTTTAGGGAGCTTTTAGTACAGATATAATATTTCATATAAAATATGGGAATGATAATAATAATAAAATTAAGTTCAAAGAAATTAATAATGAGTCAAATAGCAATAAGAATGTGGCCCAAAAATCACCTTCAAGGGAACAAGAATTTCTTTGGGTCCCTGTAGTTAACCTTGGACTTCATTACAACCATTCGAGATAGACGTTATTAACAACTTCACTCTCCTGAAGAGGAAAGTGAACATGAGGGAGTGTTCATAGCCTCCCCAAGTCCACTTAGCCAGAAAGTGCCAAGGCTGGGATTGAAGCCTACTTCTTCAAACACTGAAACTGGTGCTATCACTGTCCTCCCGGGAAACACCTGAATTTTAGCACCCGTGTTATAGACACATCACCCGGGGAATACCTTCTCTCATCATGAAGAAGACATTTCTGGTTACGGAAACTCCATCTTCTGAGATTTGGAGAAAAATCTGAGTCTTGGCTCAGCCATTGTTCTCTGCCTTTGGGCAACCCATATATATCTGTGTAGAACTGACCTCAGTGGGCAGCGGTGACAATTAAATGACGTAAAGCAGGAAAGGTGCCTAATAGCAGAGGGCTTCCCAAAGAACATGCACTGAGTGATTATCCAGCATTGAGTTTCCTTAGAAAGCTGCGTGCTGGAGATATTCAGGTAGAGACCAAAGGACTTGGCTATAGATTGAACTGGACTCACAATTTGTTAGCTAGCTTCATGACCTTTCAGCAGAAGGCAGAATATCTGTAGAGGGGCTCGTGTTATTAGCTGGGTTGTACGTCCCCCACAAGAGTTCGAATATTGGCACCCTAACCTGCAGGACCTCGGATGTGACTGTATCAGGAGACGGGGCCTTTAAAGAGGTGATTAAGTTAAATGAAGCTCTTAGGATGGGCGCTAATCTGATATGACCAGTGTCCTCATAAAAAGAGGAAATTTGGATACATAAAGAGACACCAGGAGTCGGCACACACAGGCAAGAGGCCATGTGAAGCCACAGAGAGTGGCACCAGAAGAAAGCAACCGGGCCAACAAGTTGGTCTTGGACTTCCGCTCCAGGACTATGAAAAAACAAATTTCTGTCCTTTAAGCCAGCCAAGCTGTGGCATTTCGTTTTGGCACTGCTGGCAGACAAGTATAGCTTGCAATCAGCATTTTTATAAGCTATAGAATAGCGGATATCAGAAGGTATATTCAGTCAGACTAGCACTGTTTGAAGAACTGTTCATTTCAGTGGATTACGTGTATGTTATATTACCTAGGTGTAATGTAATGTTAGCCACTAGGTCGAGTTCAACACTTTGTAACCCTATAGACTGTAGCCTGCCAGGCTCTCCTCTGACCATGGGATTCTCCAGGCAAGAATGTTGGTGTGGGTTGCCATTTCCTTTCTCCAGGGGATCTTCCTGAGCCAGGGATCAAACTTGGATCTCCGGCATTGCAGGCAGATTCTTTACTGTCTGAGCCAGGAGGGAAGTAGTGTATTACACGGTCTGGGTTGTAATATAAATGTGGGTCACTATCACCAAAGATTGAGTAACACTGAACTTAACACCCAGAAGTTCTCTTCTAATTCAGATATCATAATAATTGCTATTATCATAATTAATATGTTAATATTCATAGTGTATCAGTTAATATGGATAAATTGCCTCTAAGTACCAAAGGTTTGCAAATGTTAACTCCCTTAACTCCTGAAACATCCCTTTAAGGTAATCATTATTCCTATTTTACAGATGAAGTTGAGACATTGATTATTTAACCAGTCCAGGGTCAAACACTTGGCATTTTTCAAAGAAAGGATTCCTGCCCAGAGAAGCCTGTTTCAAAAGCCTGCATTCACCGTAGGCAGCACCACTGGGCAGCTACCCATAATCCTCTGTCCAGTTACTTAGCACCCGAGCATCAGCTTCCCCTCTGCAAAGCGTTCAGGGATGGAAATTCAGAAGACCTTGGACTTAATAGGCTCCGCGCATGTGACTGACTGAGGGTACAATGGACCTTTTATGATGGCAGTAAGGACCGGGAGCACTCCTCCAGTTGGCATGGAGCTTTTCTCACTGTCAGCTAGGTAAACGGAGTATCATGATGTCTGTGGGGGCGGATAATGAAGCACAACGGTCTACTCCATCAGGAGTGGGAGGAGGTGAGAAAATGGCCCCAGAACTCCTTGTCTGAAGACCCTGTGAATAGCGCTCTGCCCTCCTGCGCAACAGGCTCCAGGCCAGACACTCTTGAACGTAGGTACATGGGCTCATTAGCAGGGAAATGGCAGTGGGTAATTGGAATATGTAAATGGCATGGGCAAACAGGGTGCTTTAACAATCAAGACCCGAAGAGAAAGAGCTTAATTTGATGGAGAGGAAGGAACAGACTGCCCAGGGAGCCAATTACTGGAGCCAGAGGATGGATGCTCTGTTAGCAGGGACCCACAGTCAGGAGGGAGGGCGGCTGGGACATTGGGTGGACGTGCTTCTGCCTCTAAAATGCCAAGTGACCTGGTGACGCAGCCCTGCCTTTTTCCAGACACCAGTTCTTGAGAACTCTTTTTGCTAAATACCTCTTGCCGCCACCCCCCTCCTCTCCAGGGCCTGCCGCCTCTTTTCTTCTGGACCTCAGCATCTATCAGATGGGCCCCACCCACAGTCTTCTTCCTGCTCCTGGAGAATTAAGTCCTCCCACTCCCAACCTTTCTTCCACAGAGTCATCACAAAGCCGTTTGTGCAATCACCTGGGATCATGTGAGCCTATGCTTAAAGCACCTCTTGGTCCGCAGGTTTATAAGCCTGGTGCACAGGCGAGCCTGCCCCGCAGAGAGCCTGCTCCATTTATGCTCGCTTCCAGCCATCTGAACCTCTTGCCCTAGAAACTCCACACCATGTCTTGACGGAGCCTTTGCATATGCTGGGCCTTTAACTTGGCACAGAATTCTCAGCAAGTAATACAATGCAGGGGGTGAAAGTATAAACTCTAGATAACCTGAACTTGAATTTTGGGACCGATATTTTTTGCTGTGTAACTTTGAACAGAGTACTTAACTTCTCTATCATTCCATCGTGGTTAATAGAGAGCAATAACCATTAAGCCTCTCTCATAACTTTGTTGCTGGGATTAAATAAGATAAACCCAAGGCCAGGCATACAGCAAGCAGTCAATAAATGTAAATAATGATGATGATGGCAACGATTGTCTATCGTGAACCAGGTTATTGAAATGCCATGATGATACAGAGATGAGTGAATTGTTTTGCATAGCTTGTCTCATCTTTTCATCTAAACATGGAATTCATTACTCAGCTTTCTTTTCTTTTTTCCTCCTGTTTCCCACAGGTAGAGAGCAATACATGAAACAGGCAGTCAATAAATGCTCACTGGAAAGATGAATGAATGAATTCATTAGATGGATGAATTGACTATTTTACCCAATATAATTCAGTTCAGTTCAGTCACTCAGTCGTGTCCAGCTCTTTGCGACCCCATGGACGGCAGCACGCCAGGCTTCCCTGTCCATCACCAACCCCCGGAGCTTACTCAAACTCATGTCCATCGAGTCGGTGATGCCATCCAACCATCTCATCCTCTGTCATCCCCTTCTCCTTCTGCCTTCAATCTTTCCCAGCATCAGGATCTTTTCCAGTGAGTCAGTTCTTCACATCAGGTGGCCAAAGTATGGGAGTTTCAGCTTCAGCATCAGTCCTTCCAATGAATATTCAGGACTGATCTCCTTTAGGATGGACTGGTTGGATTTCCTTGCAGTCCAAGGGCTCTTGAGTCTTCTCCAACAACACAGTTCAAAAGCATCAATTCTTTGGTGCTCAGCTTTCTTTATAGTCCAACTCTCACATCCATACATGACTAAAGGAAAACTATATACAATTATTTAAGAGAAAAAGTCAAAATGACATGAAGAAACATGCAAAGTAAGTTTAAAGGTTAATGTAAGAATGGCAAAGGCCAGGCAGGAAAAAGAAATATGCTTTCTCCCTGAGAACAACCAAAACAAAACCCTTTGGTTCTTGCCATCTGGGTTGAAGCTGAGTACCTCTGGGCTCAAAGCTCATTCATTCCTCACCCCTCCTGATTTGAGTTACCTTCTACAGACATGTGTCCAAATACCTTTGAGTAATGTGAACAGTTACTCAAATTGGCTTCCCTGATAGCTCAGTTCGTAAAGAATCCACATGAAATTCAGGAGACCCTGGTTTGATTCCTGACTCAGGAAGATCCACTGGAGAAGAGATAGACTACTACTACTACTGCTGAGTCGCTTCAGTCGTGTCCGACTCTGTGCGACCCCATAGACGGCAGCCCACCAGGCTCCCCCGTCCCTGGGATTCTCCAGGCAAGAACACTGGAGTGGGGTGCCATTTCCTTCTCCAAGGCATGAAAGTGAAAAGTGAAAGTGAAGTCGCTCAGTCGTGTTCGACTCTTAGCGATTCCATGGACTGCAGCCTACCAGGCTCCTCCACCCATGGGATTTTCCAGGCAAGAGTACTGGAGTGGGGTGCCATTGCCTTCTCCGAGAGATAGACTACCCCACTCCATATTCTTGGGCTTTCCTTGTTGCTCAGCTGGTAAAGAATCCACCTGCAATGCGGAAGACCTGGGTTCAATCCCTGGGATAGGAAGATCCCCTGGAGAAGGGAAGGCTACCTATTCCAGTATTCTGGCCTGGAGAATCCCACGGACTACAGTCCATGGGATAGCAAAGAGTCGGTCACGACTGAGCGACTTACACTTTCAACGTGAGCAGTACATCACAGGCTACAAAGTTCTGCCTTACCCTGGGTTCCTGAATGGTGTTCAGACCAGTTTGCAGATGAGGAAACTGAGACCTGATGAGTTCAGCAACCAGCCCAAGGTCACTAAGCTCAGAGTCAGAGTCGGGACTGGAATTTGAGTCCAGGTCTAAGATCCGTACTTTAAGCTGCCCTCGGCCTCTGGGTGAAGGTGCAATGGTGTCCTTTTGCCACTCTCATCTTATTCATTCCCAGGAAGTCTTCTCACTTGCAAGGAAGCCCTCATGTAGAGCGGTCTGAAGTTTAGGAGAAAGAAAACAAACGTATGGAAGAAGGGAAGAGGGCAGCACATTTGAGGATTTGCTGTAGCTGGGTTTTCAAGAACAAAAATACATATAGGGAAGGCGTGGGATCCTTTCTTTTCAAACACATTTTCTCTTGGCCTGAGGTTGTTACAAGACCTAAAATTGGAGCTTGTCCTGTCTCTTCCAAAAAAAGCAGTGTCTCCTTAGCTGCAAAGACCTGTCTCACTGGCTCCTCCCAGAGGTAGAGTTGTAACAAGCAAGGGGGCAGGGGGTGGGGCATGCAGGATCTGATCAGAAGCAGCTTTATGAGGGATTCTGTGAGGGTGAATAATGTGTTCTCGGTCCATGGAAGGTGATGTCAACAGAAACATAATGGGCATGGGAGGCAATTCTGTATCCAGGAGATGTGTCTGTTCCAGTGAGGTTACATCATCCCACCCACAGTTAGAAGGTCCAGTGCAATCGACCTGCCATCAGGTGGCTGGATGGGGGAGGGGGGAAAGGGGAGGAGGGAAAGCGGAGAGGGGAATAGGGACGGGGAAGGTGCCCTACTGGGGGCTGTTGGGGGCTGAGCATTGGTCTTCGCTGCAGTAGTGCTAGTCCCCGCCAGAATATTAACAAAGGGTACTCCCGGGTACAAGACAACAAATTATTACATTGCCTTTTTCTGATCTATATTTAATAATTTATCTACAACTATATGTACTTCTCGTGCAATAAAGAAAAGTAATAATATAAATAAAAATATAAATAAAAGTAATAAAAAATAAAGTAAATTTTAACATGGTCTAAAACAAGGTGCTTTGGGAGCTGCCTGAGAAGGGAGGCAGAGGCTCCCATTTGCCTGCTCCTGTGAACCTGAGATCCTGCCCTGCTCACTGGATCACAGTCAGGGGCTTCCCTGGTGGCTCAGTCGATGAAAAGACCTGCCTGCAATCCAGAAGACTGCCTATAATGCAGGAGATCAGGGTTCGATCCTTGATCAGCAAGATTCCCTGGAGAAGGAACTGGAAACCCACCCCAGTACCCTTGCCTGGGAAATCCCATGTACAGAGTGGCCCGGCAGGTTACAGTCCATGCAGTCGCGAGAGTTAGACACAAATAGCGACGAACCGCCGCCACCACGATGGCAACCATCACTGGAGGTGCTGTCATCTCCTGCAAGCACGTGTCTGTTCATTTTGTTACCGCATGCTTAACCCTAGGCAGCAGGGTTTACAGAGGCAGAAACTGAGGCTCAGGGAAGGTCTCTTAATCTCTCTCCCTCTTTCTCCTTATTTATTCTCAGCAAGGCTGCCTGTCAGCAAAGGGGAGAGAGTTCACTGGCCGTACAGAACAGTGACATGAAGACCAGGAGAGGTGAAAAGAATAGCAAAGGAATGGGGTGGGGATACCGAGAGGAAAACGGAAGAACTAGGAAGTGACTGGGTTTTCAAGGTGACAAATCACACAAAACCAGGAGGGGGCGCCCTGTTGTCTGCCACCTCTTGAGGCTCGTTCCAACTCTTGAGGACACTCTATCACTGAACTACCAGCATCCAGCTGATACCTGAGGCTCTTGGGACTTCAGGGTTCAAAAACAATTCCTTCCAGTGGGATGTAGGATGCTTGATTTCCATTAGCTGGAATCTGTGCTAGTGAGGGTTGAGATTACACAGTTTTCCAAATAGCACTCAGAGCGCACCCAGATTTTTTGTGATATTTCCAAACTCCCTATCTGAACAACACTCTTCATTGAATAAGAAAACTGTTGAAGCAAATCAGTTTCCAAACTCCCTTGCTGTTTCCCTATTGTTAGATTTAATTGGATCAAAATTATGCATTTAATATTGACTTTACTTCACCCTTTCGGGGCAGCATGAACGTGGTCCTTGCACTTGATCTTAAAACATTAATATTTGACAGTCTGCAGCTCTTATCAAAATAGGAGTCTTTTCAAGTGCCTGAGATTCAAACTGTCATTTTGGAAATCTGAACTTTTGGTTAATTGCACAGTAATGAATTCTGACATCTTTTCCCTATGTGGTTCTTGACTACCTTTTTATGCTTATCTAGGGAGGCTTTGTAAGTGTTGACGAAATTTTTTTAGTCACTATGTTACTGAAGTTGCAAGAGAACTAACATTTCCTAAGATTAAAGACTTCCATAATGGTAAAAGACAAAAACAAAAATCTCAGACCCAGACATACAGTGAATGCTTCATTAGGTGCCAGCCATTGTTCTGGGGTTTTTGCATTCTGCATTCATTTATTCATTGTTATCTCACGCTGGCAATAAGTATTGAGAGGTTACTATTATAAATAACAGGCATTCTTCTAGGATGCTGAGCCCTTGCATTTGTTTAGAGACAGAACACTAAACAAAATGCAAATATGACCATTTCAGGCAGTGATAAATGTAATGAGTAAATAAAACAGGAAGGGATTAGGGGAGAAGGGTAACTTTATACAAGGTGTTCAAATACAGGGGGCAGAATTTTTCTAGGTAGTTGGGATTGGGCTGGGGCAGAAAGTACAGGCATGTGTTGGTATTTGGGGGGTGGAGGGTAACAGATGTTAGGGAGCTCACTTCAGGTGTCCCCTCTTCTGTTTGGGACTTTTCTCACCGGAGGTGATTCCCTTTCTCCATACTGTTCTTCCTTCCCAGGGTTTGCACTGACTGGTTACTTACATGTTCCAACTCATTGTTGAGCGTTCATCTATTCGTGAACTTTTATGGGGGTTTTGCCATTCATAGAGTCCCGTTTCCATCTACCAGTTCATGTAATCTTCACAAAACTCACCCCATAGCCCACTGACCAAGGAACAAGTTTTCTTCACTGGGTTTTCATGACTTCTTTTATATAAAGTTCTCATATTAGAAACACTTTCTGGACAAACTATTCTGTTGCACCAAGCAGTTTATTTTTGTGCCTGTACAACACCATTTTAAGGGCTTCAGCCTTGTAGTATAGCTTAACTCCCCTTTTACTAAACTCCCTTCTTGAAACTCCAGCCTTCTTGGTTCTAAGAATTTTGAGGCTCTTGCCTCTGACAGTCATTCATATAGGTCCCCCCCCCCCCGCCCACCTCCTTCCTCACCCCATACATCCACTCCGTTTTCTTGCTGCCCCTCCCCCATCCCTTCTCCCCTCCCCCATCCCTTCTCCTCTCCCCCATCCCTTCTCCCTTCCCTCATCCTTTCTCCTTTTCCCCATGCTCTCTCTCCTCCAGGCCTCCTGCCCTCCTCTCTCTTTCACTCTCCTTTCCTCCAAGAGAATCCAGAGCCACAATTCACATGCAGGCCTTCTGATCACTCCATTCTATACTCTAGGGTTAGATCCTAGGCTTGACCTTGCTCACAGCCCCTCTCCTCCACCCAAGCCAGCTTACAAGAGGGAAAGAGGGGAAAACAAAGGAGGCACCAGGTACTTCCCAGGGGGCGCTAGTGGTAAAGAACTCGCCTGCCAAGGCAGGAGACTCAACAGACACTGGTTGGATCCCTGGGTCAGGAAGATCCCCTGGAGGAGGGCATGGCAACCCACTCCAGGATTCTTGCCTGGAGAATCCCATGGACAGAGGAGCCTGATGGGCTACAGTCCATTGGGTCACAAAGAGTCGGACACGACTGAACTGACTTAGCACGCAGCACAAGGTACCAGGGCAGCTGGAATGAAGGGTTTCCTCTAATGGTGGTGGGCACGGTGGGAGGGAGGGAGGGAGGGAGTTAGGTTCAAAGGGCAAGACCCTAGTGAATTGACAAGATATAGTCCACCCCATCCCCCCCCCCCCCCCCCAACTGAGGCCTCACCTTCCTCTTCACTCCCTGGAGCTCAGGAAGCTCAAGCCGCCCTTCACCTTCGCGCTTACTGTTCTGCTGCCTGGAAGGCACTTCTGGACATTGGCGTAGTCGCTCCAGCTTGCCATTTCACTTCACCTCGCCTCCAAAATATCTCCTCCACGGTGAGGCCTCCCAGGGACAGACAATTTAAAGAAATTCCCCGCTTCTAGCCCTGCACGCCTATTTTCTTTCCTCCTTGAATTACCAACAGAGGAAATTATGCCGGTCCCGTGTGTTTCGCCGTTATTGTTTTCCACTTTTCGAGAAGGCAAGCTCTCTGAGCACAAGGACCTCACGTGGGTTTAGTCACTGAATGAATGAGCAGAAACTCAAGAGAGGGAAAGACCTGCCAAGAGCACAAGTTAGGAGCGAAACCGATTCCCCGTGTCCTATTTCTTCGCCCTCTGCTCACGCTAGCTGGTGGAGGTGCCATTCAAGGGCCAGGGGCGTGAGAGCGGAACGAACCACAAACGGAGAGCCACGAGCATCGCTGCCCCCGAGCGGGTGGGGTCCCGGTTCGCTCCGCCTTGGGCACCCCAGCAACTTGGATTTTACTCCCCTAGCCAAGAAGCTGGGTTGGGAGGTGACTAGAAAAATCTGAAGATGCAATATCTGTAAAAAGAGACCAAGACCCCCCTCCCACCCTCCCCGTCCCTCCTGCTCTTTTCGTCTTTTCCCCCTACGCCCAGATCGGGGAAAGCCCCAACGCCCACGGGAGCGCGGGGAGTCCCGCACCGCGGCCGCAGCCGCGCGCACGGGCGATCCCGGGCCGCGGGGCGCGCGGGGTAGGGGCGCGGGGAGGGGCGGGGCGCCGCCGTGGGCCTCCGGCCGCGACGGGGCGGGACAATGGGGCCCCACCCCGGCGAGGGCGGGAGGGAGGCGGCGTGCGCTCGGCCCGCGGCGCGCTCGCTCGCCGCTGCTGCCGCCGCCGGAGCGAGGCTGAGGCTGGAGCGGGCGGGGAGGAGCGCGGGGGGGAGCGCGGAGGCGGGAGGAGGCGGCGGCGGCGGCGGCGCGTGTGGCGGGCGGGAGGGAGGGAGGGCGGCTGGCCCCGGGCTTGTAAATAAACTGCGATGCTGTCTCGGGCTCGCCGGCCCGGGTGCCGCCGCCGCCGCCGCCGCCCGGGAGCGCCGGTGCCGGGCCCCAGCCGCCGCGCGCCCTAGCGCCTCCGCGCCAGCCTTGCGCGCCCTCGCCCGCTTCCCGCAGCCCCCGGCCCGCGCCCCTCGGGGTCCCGCGGCGGAACCGCGCGGGATGTGACCCTTTCCCCGTGCCCCTCGGGGCCCCGCCTTAGCCTGCTTTTGGGAGGGGGGGCGGGTGGGGAGGGGCGCGCGGATCATGGCATTGGAGTTCCCGGGCTTGCAGCCGCCGCCGCCGCCTCTTCCACGCAGCCCGAGCGCCCCTTCTTCCCCGAGCAGCAGCGGAGAAGGCGAAGCGGCCGGCGGGGGCGAGGCAGATGGGGCTCAAGGCGCGCAGGCCGGCGGGGGCGGCTGGCGGCGGCGGCGACGGGGGCGGCGGAGGCGGCGGGGCCGCTAACCCGGCCGGAGGGGACGCGGCGGCGGCCGGCGACGAGGAGCGGAAAGTGGGGCTAGCGCCGGGCGACGTGGAGCAAGTCACCTTGGCGCTGGGAGCCGGAGCTGACAAAGACGGGACCCTGCTGCTGGAGGGCGGCGGCCGCGACGAGGGGCAGCGGAGGACCCCGCAGGGCATCGGGCTCCTGGCCAAGACGCCCCTGAGCCGCCCAGTCAAGAGGAACAACGCCAAGTACAGACGCATCCAAACTTTGATCTACGACGCCCTCGAGAGACCGCGGGGCTGGGCGCTGCTCTACCACGCGCTCGTGTGAGTACCGGGCCTCCCCGGGCGCCCCTCGGAGGCGGTGCGTGAGGTGGGGGGGGGGGGTTCGGGGTGCGAGTTGGAGCCGAGGACGGCTCTGGGGCTTTCAAGTCCAGGGGCGCCCGTCCACCGAATTGGAGAGCAGCCTGCCCTCTGCTGTGCATGCCTGTGTGTCTATGGGCCACTCTCAGGGTGTTGGACACCTGGTAGTTGAACCCCAGGGCTTAAAAAATCCACGCGTGGCTCCTCAGCTGATTTGGAGATCGAATTGGCACCTCCGTGTGCGCGCGCGGGTGCGCGTTTGTGGCACCATCTCCGGATGTTGGTACCCAAGCTTAAAAGAATTCTGTGGTTTTTCTTAATTAAAGAGGAGGTTAAACGGGATAAAGCGGATCCTCCCATGCGCTCTGTATTTCTACTCTGGGTGGGTCCCTTCTACTTGGGATCGCTGCTGAGTTTAGATGATACATCCTGCAGTTGGGATGGGAGTGGTACACTGCCCACAGAGGGGTGTGTGTGTGTGTGTGAGTGTGAGCGCGGCTATCGATTGCTTGCTTGTGCTACCCTTTTTCGGGCTCCATTCTGGTGTGGAAAGGAACGTGGTTTGCTCCATTTGGGGACTGAGGCTGGCCAACGTGCATCTTTTGGTGTTCTTTTTAAGGAAGTTAATGAAAGGGATGAGGGGGAAACTAAGATTCTCCAGCTCTAAGCCTGGAATGAGGGGTGGGGGCTTCACCTTGCCAGTCGATGAGGGCCAGAGATAATTTTGGCTGAAACATCTCCATAATTTGGTCTTATCATCCCCTCCACCTCAACTCCTTCCCGTCTCTTGCTGTGGCTGGGCCAGGGCAGAGGGAGTGTGAAGGGGCCTGGGCTGAAGCTTTGCGCCCAAGCACCCTTCCCCTGGAAAGAGTCTGTTTCTAGCTAGGATGTAAATGCGTGATGGGCAGGAAGATGGAACTTCTTTTGCGCCCAATGCTCTGGATAAAAAATCCTGCTGTGTTTGGGGAGGGGAGGATGACAGTGGTGGCTACTTTCCCAGAAGGGGAAGTCAGGGTTGTCAACATGCATCCCCCGCCCGACCCCGACCCCCACTCCCACCCCCGCCCCACCCGCGCCGGGCTGGCAGGGCACTTCCAGGTACCCCTTGCTTCCTGTCTGTGGCTTAGTCATTCTGATGGCTGCTCCTTAGGAAGCTGTGCCATTACCAGGGTTTTGGCGGGGAAATGACCAAGACCTTGACCCTTCTGCTGTGCTTTTAGCAGTGAATATTCCTCCCTGTCCTTCTCCAATTGACCGACGACTAATGGGTGGAAAGGAATTCAGGGAGCCTTGGAGTTAAACACTACCTGCCAATCTTCCTTGGTTGGAAAGGCAGTTCCAGATTTGACCACCAGGTGGGGGCCTCCGCACAGGACCTCAGGCTTGGCAACAGGTTTCATCCGAGAGGTTCCTGAAGCCTGCCTCAAACTGAGGCACCAACGGCATCCAACCAGGAATATGGGTTGTTTTTGTGTGTGTGTGTGTTGGGGGCGGGGGGGGGGGAAATCTAGCCTTTGGCATCCAGGTCTGCATGTATTTGCAGGTGTTAGTGAGAGAAAGCTTAGCAGTTGCTCTTCTGTTTGCTTTCATCAGTTGATAAAAAGGGATTAAAATACATTCACCTGTCTCTAGTGCTGTATTTAGTCAAATTGAACTGATGGTAATACTGGAATATGCGATAATAAGGCACACAAATTACTTGACTGCACACAAGCATGCACGACCTCACACGTCCTTTGGGCATAGATGGTGTTCTGCACATACTTGCTGACTTCTGAACCTGGGGTCCCACTGGAGTTTGTGGGCTCCTTCTTCCTTCACCTTTCCCAGCCAGCACTCTTGCCCCATCTTGGACATTCTGGGGAGGGGATAGCTAAGGCCCGATTTTATCCTTCTCTAGAATTATTCCATCACTTGGAAGCAGGTTTGGGAATGCCTTTATGTAACCTCAAGTTTCCCAGAGAAGATCCAGGAAAATTTTACATTGTGGAAGAAAGAAGAATTGCATACCTAGCTAGGTACTTTTGCACATGCAAATTATTTATTTCATTTAATTCTTGCTGCAGTTTCATGATGTGGGAATTGTTACCTGTATTTGATGGATGAGAATATGGAAGCCAAAACAGATGGAACCACTTGTCCAGGGTCATGTGGTTGAGTTTCTGGAGCTCACATTTGAATGCTGGGGGTCATCTCTTGTTTCTAAGTTGGGATCCCAGTTATGACCCTCTGCCAACAATTTCGGGACTCTGGGAATTTCACGAGGCATCCCTGGGTGCCCCTTTGCCCCCTCGGTAACCGATGACTCTGTCATGTCTCTGCCTCCCCTTCCTAGCTCATGGTTGGCAAATGGCTGGAAATGGATCTGGAATTGAAGCAGGGGCTGCTCAAAGCCCAGGGAACTGCAGTGTTGGGGAGACAGAACGTGGCCTCCTTGGTGCCAGGATTGGAATTCTGATTAATTGGGCATTCCACAGTAAAACCCTGTAGGGTCGGGTTTGGGCTCCTGACACTTGAATTTCAGCTTGTTAGCAGAGGCATTGTACACCTTCCCTCCTGCTGAGGAGCAAGCCCAGTCAAGTGAACAAAACCAAACCTTTCATTGATGATTCAGGATTTTGCAAGGCACTGAAATTCCTGCTTTAAAGCAGCCATTATCTTATTCTGGGCGGTGGTTAATGGCACAGGAGAGCCAAGATACTGGGCTAATCGTGGTCTCACAGACTAGTGCATGCTTAAAAAAAGCAAACAAACTCAAAAATGAACCAGACCCATGAGATGTGATTTCTTGCTTCTATCCTAAAGGCAGAGAATATAGCAAATGTGAACATCGGAGACCCTCCACCCCCATCCCACCGCCCCTGCTCCCCTTGTCTTAAATGCCCATCCCTTGCTTTCTCCTGGCTATTCGCTTTTACCCTGGCTGAGTTCTTGGGTCACCTCTGGGGAAGTTTCTCCCTGACCCGCCAGCTGGTTAGAATGGCCCGTCCTTGGCAGCATCCTAACCGTAAGATTCTGCACCGGACTGATCTGCTTGCTCATCTCCCCCACACGGACTGAGAGCTCCTTTGAGGAGGAACTGCATTGTTCCTTAGCAACCTCAGTCCCCCGCAGGCTTGCTGGGCTCCTGGTGGATACCCAGTAAGCATTTGCTGAATGGATGAGTGAAAGAATGCTCTCAGGCTCACTGAGACTTTGTTCTGCATGGTGTATGTGACTGTCTTCACAGCAATAATAAGTGGTCAGCATCGTGGAAGGTCAATGATGAGAACTGCGCTCAGAAGTTCTAAGGTGGACAAGGGGTAAAGGCAAAGGTCGGAGACCACACTCTGAGCTCAGCAAGGCTGATCTCTTTTCTGTATCTTAAGCTGCATGGCTGAAAAGGATTCCAATGTTGTAGAAAATGGGCTGGACTTGAAGTTCACCTCTGGACTCTGGCTTCGGTCTCTAAGCGAAGAGACCTGCATGAGCCAGGTTGGGCAAGACCCATAAATTGGGGATGATCACACTGCCCCATCACCAGGTGGGTTTTTAGGCTAAAGAAAGTAGGGTCTATGAATGAAATGAGCCTACTAGTAGGCATGAAGCATTTATTAGTTGATTCTGAACTAGAATCTCCTTATAAGTCATACCCTTCTGCCACTGTGGCTGTCTGGGGACTCCTGCTTCCGGGCCTGTTAGTGGGAAGTTGCTGGCTTCATCTTGGCATCCTGCTGTCCTGCCTCTCCCAGACCAGTGGGGGTGACCAGTCACCCACCTGTTGACAGACCAAGGGGAAGTGCTCATAAGAGAGGCAGGCACACTGATCGCATTCTGAGGTGGATTGGCCCCAAGGCTGAGAGGTGGGGCTCTCGGACCCGGCAGCTGCTCTGGAAGGTAAAGAAGGGCCTGGCTGGTGGACTTAGTGTATTAACTAAAGGATCTGCAGTCCTCAAGGTGGAGGAGAGACGCTGGCCTCTCACCTAGACCCCTCATTAGTAAGGAAGAGTCTTCGCAAGTCTTTGAAGTAAGAGAAACTTAATTTCCCAAGCTTGCTTTGCTGGTATGGTCTTGGGAAAGTTGCTGGATCTCCGAGTTTCAATTTCTTCATCTAAAAAATGTGATCAGTATAGACTCTTCTGGAGCTAAGAGCACCTTACATAGAAGAAATGCTCGATAATAGTCATTTGTGTTATTAATGTTACTCAGTCAATATAAATGCCTTCTCTGTGCCTGGCATTCTTCTAGACATTGGGATTATAGCAGTAAACAAAATCCAGCAAAACAAAACAGTCTAATCTCTGCCCCTATAGAACATACAGTCTAATAATATGTTAGTAATATTTTAATATAATTTAATAATAATGTTAGTATTAGCAGCCATCTCAGAGCTTGGCCATCTGGTCAACCTTCCATCCCAGGCAGAAGGAGTCCGTTCAACAGCACCTCCACCAATGCTACAACTTACTAATTCATTACTGATGGGACTTTCTTTTTCTTTTCTAGACAATGCTGGATTCAGTTCTCTCAACTATTGTGTTTCTCTGCCTCTGTTCATCTCATTCTCCTCTTTTTCTGCCTCCATGTATGTCATTCTTTCTCATTTCCCACAAAGTGTTGGTCTTATTCACCACCTCAGTTCATCCTCACTTTTTTTCTTACCCTACTAATTTCCCCTTTGCATTTTCTTCTTCAGTTTTGTCAGTTTCCTTCTCATTATTGAGAACCAAGAATTTTGAGTTCTCATTCTTTCTTAAAAATTTTATTTTACTGTGATAAGAACACTTACCATGAAATCTACCCTCTTAACAAATGTTTAAGTGTACAAAATGTTGTTGATGACTGTAGGTACAGGGTTGTACAGCTGATCGCTCACCTTGCTTAACTGACACTTAATGCCTATTGGCTGCTGCTGCTGCTGCTGCTAAGTCACTTCGGTCATGTCTGACTCTGTGTGACCCCATAGACGGCAGCCCACCAGGCTCCCCCGTCCCTGGGATTCTCCAGGCAAGAACACTGGAGTGGGCTGCCTGTTGGCTGGTCACCCTCTATTCCTCCCTCCCTCCAGCTCCTAGTAACCACCGTATCACCCTTTCACTCCCTGAATTTGACTATTTTAGATCCTCATGTAAGCAGACTCTTGCAGTGCTTGTCATTCTGTGAATGTCTTATTTCATTTAGCGTAATGCCCTCAAGGCCCATCTGTGTTGTCACATACTGCAGAATCCCCTTAAGACTGAATGGTATTCCATTTTCTTTATTCATTCATCTGTGGATGGACATTTAGGATGTTTCCATACCTTGGCTGATGTGAATAGCATTTCAAGAAGCATAGAAGTGCTAATATCTCTGAGATCCTGATAATAATATTTTGAGTAAATACTCAGAAGTGGGGCTGCTGAATCACATGGTAGTTCAATTTTTAATTTTTGAGGAACTTCCATGTTGCTTTCCAGCTGCACCATTTTGCTTTTCCACCAGCACTGTTTGTTGTTGTCACTAAGTCATGTGTGACTCTTTGTGATCTCATGGACCCCAGGGACTGTGGCAATCAAGGCTTCCCTGTCCTTCACTATCGCCAGGGGTTTGCTCAAACTTATGACCCTGAGTTTGTTCAAACTCATGCTTCCCAGGTGGCTCAGATGGTAAAGAATCTGCCTGCAGTATAGGAGACCCAGATTTGATCCCTGGGTCAGGAAGATCCTCAGAGAAGGGAATGGCTACCCATTCCAGTATTCTTTCCTGGAGAATTCCATGGACAGAGGAGCCTGTCACAGAGTCAGACCTGACTGAGTGACTGACACTTTCACTTTCCAACAATATATAAGGCTTGCTATTTCTCCACATCCTCACGAATACTTGCTGTGTCTTGTTTTTTGTGATAATAGTCATCTTGACAGATTTGAGGTGATCTATATTGTATCATTCTTTCTCATTGGTCAGAGCATGGTCTTTGGAGTCAGACATGGGTTTGCTGTTTCCTTGCTTTGTGACCTAGAGCAATTTGCTCAACTTTCTTGGATTTCAGTTTCTTTATTTCTGATATGTAGATAATAATGCCTGCCCCTCAGGGTTGCTGTGAAATTTAATCAAGGTGATAATATTAAAATCCCTAAACATTGCATTGTGTTGATTTGCAACCTCAGGTGAAACCTGAAATTGGTCGAGTACATGGATGGCAAGGAGAGACCCAAGAAAAAAGCAAGCCACTCTGGATGAGTAGGTGTTGGGCTTAAGAATCAGAGAACTTTTATATGAGGCTTGTCATGGGCAGCAAGAGAGGTAGATATTTACACTGCCTTCCAGCATCTTAAAGGTTTATATAGAGGCCTTCGTGGGATACAGTAACATACACCATCCAGATGGTTTCAACAACACACGCTCACTCAAGACTGCACCCTTCAACATGCTCCCGCTGTGGGAACAGTGGGCAGAGGATACAGTCCCAGCACTAGAGGGATAAGGAGCCAGCTCATGGGTCACATCCTCTCCATGACCCCCACCAGCACCATGGTAGACTTCTGTAAATGTTGTTTCTTTCTTGCTTCTCCTCTCAACCGTATTTAATCTGCCTTCTTCTTGCACCCTCCCCCCAAATCCATGGCCCCCTTCCCTTTCTAATAATCTCATTTGATTTTTCATTTTATGAACTCCTTGATTTCTTCCTGACTCTCTTTTTTATGACACTGTCAAACTGTTCAAGCGGAGTGAAGAAGCCGAGGGGTGGACACAGCAACCCACAGCATCAGATCTCTGAGAAGCCATGAGACTGTATGCTGGGAACAACAAGGACCACAGGTACACCAGGTTCACTTTCTAGGAAACAGGCTAACATCAAGCGTCTGTTCATGCTTGAAGAGAAGGTGCCCAGTATCTCCCTTTCATAAATCAATGACAGATGCTCAGAAGTTATGTGACTTACCCAGGATCTTGAAACTAAGGTGGCAGAGTTGGGATCACACAGGAGGCCTCCACCCACTAGGTGGCGCTCTATTCACCATGTTATGATTCTCCTCTCTGGAAGGAAGGCGGTGCACCTAGAAAGGTATCGACACTCTCCGTTTCAGAGTGAGGCACTTTAGAGCTGCGTTTCTGGAAAGTTCCCAGGGAAAACCAGTGCAGCTGGTCTGTAGCCCACACTTTGAGTAACAAGGCTTCTCAGACTTTGATATAAGTGTGCATCAACTAGGCATGAAGGTGGGTGGTGGTGGTTTAGTCGTGAAGTGTCCGATTCTTGTGACCCCGTGGACTGTAGCCCACCAGGCTCCTCTGTCCGTGGAATTTCCCAGGCAAGAATACTGGAGTGGGTTGCCATTTCCTTCTACAGGGGACCGTAAGAGAGATCTGGCAGATTCCACCTGAACCAAAACCATCCAACTTGTATGTAATGAGGGCAACTGACCCTACCTTTCTCCTGAATAATTCAGTGGAAATTTACAACATACCTGCAGTCATGCCTAAACTGACCTGAAACTAATCATGAAGAAATAACAGACAAAGTCAAATGGTGGGACACCCTGCAAGATATTTGGCATGGTCTCTTCCAAAGGGTCTGTATCATGAGAACAAACAAAAATGAGGAAAACGTTCTGTTTAAGGAAACTGAACGCACATGACAGCCAGGTGCAATGCTTGACAGTCAACAAGTGGACTACATCAGACTTCAGCACCGCAAAGGAAGAGATCAACCAAATGAAAAGGCAACTATGATAATGGAGAAAATATTTGCAACCATGTATTTGATAAGGATAAAATCCAAAATATATAAAGAATTCGTACAACTCTATAGCAAGAAAGCAAATACTCTGATTTTAGAAATGGGCAGAGAATCTGAATAGGTATTTTTCCAAGAAGATATATAGATGGCACATGAAAAGGTGCTCAGCATCACCGAGCAACAGGGGAATGCAAATTAAAAATGCAGTGAGATACCACCTCACACCTGTCAGAATGGTTATCATCAAAAAGACAAGAAATAGAAAGTGTTGGTGAGGATGTGGAGAAAAGGGATCCCTTATGCACTGTTGGTGGGAATGTAAACTGGTGCAGCCACTATGGAGAACAGCATGGAGATTCCTCAAAAACTTAAAAATAGAGCTACCATATGCTCCAGCAATCCCACTTCTGGATATATATATCCAAAGGAGATGAAATCAGTATCTTGAAGAGCTATTTGCAGTCCCATGTTCTTGCAGTATTATTTACAATAGGCAAGATACGGAAGCAACTTGAGTGCCCATTGATGGATGAATGGATAAAGAAAATGTGATATATACATGAGATGGAATATTTTCCAGCCATAAAAAGAAGGAAATCTTGCTATTTGTAGCAACATGGATGAATCATGAGGGCATTACGCTAAGAGACATACGTCAGAGACAAGTACTGTATTATCTCACTTATAAATGCAATATGAGAGACAGCAAAAGAGACACAGATGTATAGAACAGTCTTTTGGACTCCGTGGGAGAGGGAGAGGAGAGGGTGGGATGATTTAGGAGAATGGCATTGAAACGTGTAATATCATATAAGAAACAAATCGCCTGTCTAGGTTCAATGCAGGATACAGGATGCTTGGGGCTGGTGCACTGGGATGACCCAGAGGGATGGTATGGGGAAGGAGGTGGGAGGGGGGTTCAGGATTGGAAACACGTGTACACCCATGGTGGATTCATGTTGATGTATGGCAAAACCAATACAGTATTGTAAAGTAATTAGCCTCCAATTAAAATAAATAAATTTAAATTAAACTAAAAATAAAAAAAAATTAAAAAATTGAAAGCACTGGAGATCAGATTGGTGGTTGTTGGGGGCAACCAATTGGTGGTGGTACAGGAAATGGATTAAGATGGTTAAGGGGTAAAGACTTTTACTTATAAGATGATAGGTTCTGGGTTCTAATGAACAGCGTGGTGACTGTATTTAAAAATAACTCTGTTGTATAGTTGAAAGTTGCTAAAGAGAACAGATCCTAACACTTCTCACCAAAAAATAATGAGTAAATAAACTGTGTAAGGTGTTGGTTGTGTTTATGTGTTTGTTGCAGTTATCATTTCATAAGATACATGTGTATTTCATCATCATATTGTGTACCTTAAATGTACACAATGTTAAATGTCCATTGTATATGAATAAAGCTGGAAAAAACACAAGCCAATGCAATTCATGATTCTCGATTGGACCCTGAATTTAAAAAATAAATAACAATAAAATAGTATAGGGACAATTAAGAAAATTTGAACATGGAGTCCACATTAGATGACATTGTATCAGTTCAGTTCAGTTGCTCAGTTTTGTCTGACTCTGCGACCTCATGGACTGCAGCACGCCAGGCTCTCCTCTCCATCACCAACTCCCGGAGCTTGCTCAAACTCATGTCCATCGAGTCGGTGATGCCATCCAACCATCTCATCCTCTGTCATCCCCTTCTCTTCCTGCCTTCAATCTTTTCCCAGCATCAGGGTCTTTTCCAATGAGTCAGTTCTTCACATCAGGTGGCCAAAGTATTGGAGCTTCGGCTTCAGCATCAGTCCTTCCAGTGAAGAATCAGAGTTGATTTCCTTTAGGATTGACTGGTTGGATCTCCTTGCAGTCCAAGGGACTCTCAAGAGTGTTCTCCAAGCCCACAGTTCAAAAGCATCAGTTCTTTGGTGCTCAGTTTTCTTTATAGTCCAACTCTCACATCCATACATGACTACTGGAAAAACCATAGCCTTGACTAGACGCACCTTTGTTGGCAAAGTAATGTCTCTGCTTTTTAATATGCTGTCTAGGTTGGTCTTAGCTTTCCTTCCAAGGAGCAAGTGTCTTTTAATTTCATGGCTGCTGTCACCATCTGTAGTGATTTGGGAGCCCCCCAAAATAAAGTCTCTCACTGTTTCTATTGTTTTCCCATCTGTTTGCCATGAAGTGATGGACTGGATGCCATGATCTTCGTTTTCTGAAAGTTGAGTTTTAAGCCAACTTTTTCACTCTCCTTTTTCACTTTCATCAAGAGACTCTTTAGTTCTTCTTCACTTTCTGCCATAAGGGTGGTGTCATCTGTGTATCTGAGGTTATTGATATTTCTCTTGGCAATCTTGATTCCAGCTTGTGCTTCATCCAGCTTGGCACTTCACATGATGTACTCTGCATATAAGTTAAATAAGCAGGGTGATGATATACAGCCTTGATGTACTCCTTTCCCAATTTGGAACCAGTCCGTTGTTCCATGTCTGTTTCTAACTGTTGTTTCTTGACACATACAGATTTCTCAGGAGGCAGGTCAGGTGGTCTGGTATTCCTGTCTCTTTAAGAATTTTACAGTTTGTTGTGATCCAAACAGTCAAAGGCTTTGATGCAGTCAATAAAGCAGACTAAGATGTTTTTCTGGAGCTCTCTTGCTTTTTCGATGATCCAACAGATGTTGGCAATTTGACCTCTGGTTTCTCTGCCTTTTCTAAATCCAGTTTGGAAGTTCTTGGTTCATGTATTGTTGAAGTCTCAATTGGATACATTTGAGAAGACTGTTGGAGAATTTTGAGCATTACTTTGCTAGCATGTGAGAGAGTGCAGTTGTGTGGTGGTTTGAACATTCTTTGGCATTGCCTTTCTTTGGGATTGGAATGAAAACTGACCTTTTCCAGTCTTGTGACCACTGCTGAATTTTCCAAATTTTCTGGCATATTGAGTGCAGAATATTCACAGCATCATATTTTAGGATTTGAAATAGCTCAACTGGAATTCCATCACCTCCACTGACTTTGTTCATAGTGATGCTTCCTAAGACCCACTTGATTTTTTTTTTTTTTAAGTCCAAAGACATTTTATTTGAAAGACAGTCTGTTCCTTTTAAGAGCCCACAATATATATAGTCATGTAGGTTCATGCAGACCCTTTAAACCCATGGCCCAGGCAGTATCTCAGTGAAATGGACAAAATGTGAGAAGAGTCAAAAATGTCCTAGAACAGTAAAAATTTTAATCAATATTTAAAGTTACCTTTATAAGACTCATAAAGTTAAAAATCCCTGACCAATTCTAATACAAGTACCCCAAACGCTACATGTCGGTAAGAATAACTGAACAAAGACTTAACTGTCCACAGTATTTGTCAGTTGTTTATTTATTGAGAGACTATTTCTCACCCCAGAGAGTCACAGTTTCATAGTTCAGGAGCACAGCAAGTGACAAACTTCCAAGGAATTCAACCCAAAGAGGTTCTTTATATTCCAAATCACTTTGCACTCTGAAAGATACCAGCCTTCCTCATCTCCTCAAAATCTTTCATGGAATCATAATTTCTGTAGAAGTCTGCATATGCCTTCTTTCTTTTCTCAGCCACAGCCAACTTATAGAAAGTTGCAAACCCCAGGGAGACCACGAATGCTCCAACAATATGAAATCGCAGACGTTTGGCCAGGAGGCCACGCATCTGAGGTTTTGCCAAAGCAGTGGACATGGCAGTTTTTCTTCTCGACGGCTCAACCGCGACGTCCTCTCAGGCTGATGGAGAAATGGACCCCACTTGATTTTGAATTTCAGGATCTCTGGCTCTAGATGAGTGATCACACCATTGTGGTTATCTGGGTTATGAAGATCTTTTTTTATCTACTTCTGTTTATTCTTGGCACCTGTTCTTAATATCTTCTGCTTCTGTTAGGTCCATACCATTTCTGTCCTTTATTGTGCCCGTCTTTGCATGAAATGCTCCCTTGGTATCTCTAATTTTCTTGAAGTGATCTCTAGTCTTTCCCATTCTATTGTTTTCCTCTATTTCTTTGCACTGATGACTGAGGAAGGCTTTCTCGTCTCTCCTTGCTATTCTTTGGAACTCTGCATTCAAATGACTATATGTTTCCTTTTCTTCTGTGCCTTTAGTGTCTCTTCTTTTCTCAGCTATTTGTAAGGCATCCTCAGACAACCATTTTGCCTTTCTGCAGGTCTTCTTCTTGGGGATGGTTTTGATCCTTGCCTCTTGTACAATGTCATGAACCTCTGCCCGTAGCTCTTCAGGTACTCTGTCTATCAGATCTAATCCCTTGAATCTGTTTGTCACTTCCACTGTATAATTGTAAGGGATTTGATTTAGGTCATACCTGAATGGTCTACCTTCTTTAATTTCCCTACCTTCTTTAATTTCAGTCTGAATTTGGCAATCAGGAGTTCATGATCTGAGTCACAGTCAACCCCAGTCTTTTTTTGCTTAATGTGTACAGCTGCTCCATCTTTGGCTGCAAAGAATATAATCAATCTGATTTTGGTATTGATCATCTGGTGATGTCCGTGTGTGGAGTCTTCTCCTGTGTTGTTGGAAGAGGGTGTTTGCTATGACCAGTGCATTCTCTTGGCAAAACTCTGTTAGCCTTTGCCCTGCTTCATTTTGTATGCCAAGGCCAAATTTGCCTGTTATTCCTGGTATCTCTTGACATCCTACTTTTGCATTCCAATCCCCTATAATGAAAAGGACATCTTTTTTGGGTGTTAGTTCTAGAAGGTCTTGTAGGTCTTCATAGAACTGTTCAACTTCAGCTTCTTCAGCATTACTGGACAGGGCATAGACTTGGATTACCATGATATTGAATGGTTTGCCTTGGAAATGAACAGAGATCATTCTGTCGTTTTTGAGATTGCACCCAAGTACTGCCTTTTGGACTCTTTTGTTGACTAGGAGGGCTACTCCATTTCTTCTAAGGGATTCTTGCCCACAGTAGTATATATAATGGTCATCTGAATTAAATTTGCCGATTCTATTCTATTTTAGATCACTGATTCCTAAAATGTTGATGTTCACTCTTGCCATCTCCAGTTTGGCCACTGCCGGTTCACCTTGCTTCATGGACGTAACATTTCAGGACATCAAATTTGCACATTATATATCCAAATTTAATTTCTTGAGTGTGATAATTTCTTTGTGGTTATGCAGATGAATTTTTTTTAAGAGGTGCCTGCTGTAATATCCAGTGGTGAAGTGTTGTGGTATCTGCAACTTGCTTTCAGGTAGTTCAGCACACATGCAGACTATGTAAATGTGTGTGTGTGTGCACAGTTCATGTGCACACAGGGGAAGAGAGAGAAGGAGGCCGACAGGATGAAGATAATTACCATAGGAAAATCTAGGAAATATGTATATATGTGTGGGTTATATTTCCTTCCTAATTAACAATTTTTGACAAAAAGTGAAAAATACTTTAATTTTTGAAACAAAAGACCAAACACCCACAGACTGCACAAAGCACGTACATGAATCCGGATGAAGGTTCCACCCCAGAAAGCGATACCATTGTTCTGAAGGCATCAGACATCATTGTAAAGTGATTCTGTTTTGGAGTCAGACCTGAAAACCTTTAATTGAGTTGAACAGGCTTTCCCAGATTCACAGATTCTGTATAGACAGTTCCTCAAATTTCCTCTCCACTTTTGGCTTTTTAAAAAAAATAATAATTTTTTAAATTAAAAAATGTTTATTGAATATAGTTGATTTATAGTATTGTGTTAGCTTCAGATGTGCAGCAAAGTGGTTTGATTATACATACGTGCTGTGCTGTGCTTAGTCACTCAGTTGTGTCCAACTCTTTGCAACCCCACCAAGTGCCTCTGTCCATGGGGATTCTCCAGGCAAGAATCCTAAGAATACTGGAGTGGGTTGCCATACCCTTCTCCAGTGATCTTCCCTACACAGGGATCGAACCCAGGTCTCCTGCACTGCAGGTAGATTCTTTACCCTCTGAGCCACCAGGAAAGCCCAGGAATATTGGAGTGGGTAGTCTATCCCTTCTCCAGTGGATCTTCCTGACCCAGGAATTGAACTGGGATCTCCTGCATTGCAGGCGGATTCTTTACCAACTGAGCTACCAGGGAAGCCCTTATACATACATACTCAGGTTCTTCTCCCTTACAAAATATGAGTATAGTTTCATGTCTTTGTCTAGGTGATGGGAAGCTTCCAGTAGAAAGGAGCAGATGAGCGTGCTGTGGCCGTTCATTTCAAGGCCACACATACCTACTGAAGTGCCAAGCTTTGTAAAAGCCAGAACACTGAGGGAGATGAGCCATGTATAATTCTTCCCCTGCGGAGACAGAGACTGGAAACAGCTCAGTGTAAATAGTCCAGCAAATGCAGTGATGGGATGCAGATGAGGAATCCAGACATGCAGAATGGGGAAGGGACTGTGGTCTCCTGTGCTAAGGGAGACTTCTCCAAAGGAGGTATAAGCAGTAGGGAGGAGATGAAAGAACCTGCTGATAGTCCTGTTGACTCATCTCCCCCTTCTGCTTGGAGGACAGAAGGCTACCTTCAGTTAAATCGAATACTGAATTACTATTCTTGCATTATTTGGAGGCTCCCTCTTTCATCTGTAGTCATTAAAAATATTCCATTGATGTCTAAAATGTTCATAAATCAAGTGTGACCCTATGGTATTTTGCTGAGAATCAAAGTCCTGCTCTCTTTCTCTTTTTAGCTTGGGTTTTGAAGTTTTGACAGAATGAAAGCAAAATTCATCACGTCTTGGACCACAGAGCAGTGTGAAGGAAAGCAAGGAAAATATCTTCAAAGGTGGATTGAATGAAACCTATTTTAGACACTGTGACATGCAGTTTTGGTGTGGGGTGGCCAGAGAAGACTGTGAGTTTGTTAGAAGTGTGTTGGGCATGTTGTTTGAAGAGCTGCCTTAACTGTGTGATTCAGATGCCTCCCTTATCTCATAATCTGAAGATACTTTCTGTATAGGATTGATGTGGCAGTGTATGAGGGAGCACTTTGGAAAGTACAGGGGGTGTGCATTCTGAGGTAGCATCTTCCTAAAGCTGCATGTGGAGCAGACAGGTCCTACAGCTGGGTTTGGAGCATTTTCCCTGGGACGGATTTGCTGCATTTCTGTCTGTGTTGCCTCACCTGAACATTGCTGCATGTGTTAATCAGGAACCCATCAATGGTTTGACTTAGCATGTGTACTGCAGGGATGTTGGCTTCCCTAGGATGACCACCTTTTAGGAGAATGAAGAGGATGCGGTTTGGAGATGACAAGACTGAAGTCGGAGATGACAAGACAGCAGTCCACACCACTTTGGCAGGTGTCATAGGACCTAAAACAGACCCATCCAATTGTACCCTGTTGGGTGGGACTTTTCATTCAAGCCATAGAGAAGTTTGTCTGAAATGTTTTTTTTTGAGAGAATAAAATGGGTTATAACTTGGGAACAAGATTGCTTCTTGCATACAGTTCATGAAAAATGAGAGTCAGTACTGATGGAGTTGGCTCATGGGACTTCCTGTACATAAGCCCTGCTTGGCTTCCTCCTGATGTGGGCTTCTGTCCAGGCTGATGTCCTCAGGTGGGGATCTCCTCTTCCTCCTCTCCGTCCTCCTCTCCTTCAAAAGATACGACATCATCTGGACCCTGTAAGAGTGTAACAGTCCAGTTTGTTATTGTTGTTCAGTCACCCTGTGTGTGTGTGTGTGAAAGTCACTCAGTCGTGTCCAACTCTTTGCCACCCCAAGGACTATACACTTCTTGGAATTCTTCAGGCCAGAATACTGGAGTGGGTTGCCTTTCCCTTCTCCAAGGGATCTTCCCAACCCAGGGATTGAACCGAGTTCTCCCACATTGCAGGCAGATTCTTTACCAGCTGCGCCACACTAAGTCATGTCTAACTCCTCACGATCCCATGGCTCGCAGCACGCCAGGCTCCCCTGTCCTTCACTATCTCCCAGAGTTTGCTCAGGTTCATGTCCATTGAGTTGGTGATGCTGTCTAACCATCTCATCCTCTGCCGCCCTCTTCTTTTGCCTTCATTCTTTCCCAGCATCAGTCTTTTCCACTGAGCTCTTCACAACAGTTGGCCAAAGTAATGGAGCTTTAGCAACATTCCTTACAATGAACACTCGGGATTGATTTCCTTGGGGCATATTAAACGAATATATTGATAATAAGCATCTACGCCACGTAGTTTATTGTATTCCCTCTTGGACAATCCTATCAGGACACTTGCTTTAGAAGTGTCTGTTAGCAAGGCCCTTCTTACAAATTTGCCAAATCTGCTTTTCATAAGCCAGTGTTATATCTGGAGTTTCTTTTTTTTTTTTTTTAACTTTTTTATGTGGACCATTTTTAAAGTGTTTTTTAATTCGTTACAATATTGTTTCTGTTTCGGCTTTTCAGGGGTGAGGTATGTGTGATCTTAGCTTCCCAGCTAGGACTCGAACCCACATCCTCCGCACTGGAAGGTGAGGTCTTAGCCACTGGAGCACCGTGGAAGGCCCCTTGGAGTTTCTTTGCCATTAGATTCTTTATAAACCTGCCATAGCAGTTCAAGTCCAATTCTATCTTTATGGATATCTTGTGTGGGGGATGGGGTGAAATATTATCTAACATGACTTGAAAATATTGAGCCATTCCAGGCCCTCTGTACTAATGGAAAATCACTCAGCGCTATCACTCTATATATCTCCCCACTCCTTCCCGTTCCTAAAACCCCAGCTTCCACTTTATCTCACCCCATGCAGATCAGTTTCAGATGCTTCTCCACCTACAGTGAGGTCAGTCCAGGAAATGAAACCTTACAAGTCAGCAAGTCTAATCAAATTAATCAGTAGGTAGTTACTTAAGGGAAGTTCGTGAGAGGTTTGGACCTGGAGACAGGCACTTGGCAGATGACACAAATCAGAGGCGATCAGAATTATAGAGAGGTGCAGGGCAGCGAGAAGCACGCCCAAGGCCACTTTGATGGCAAAGGGAGAACTTGAACTCAGATCTCCGTCTTTCAAGGCTGGCTTCTGCTCAGCCACACCAGTTTCCTTCGTGGTCCTCCAGTGGCTGTGTAGTGATGGAGAGGTGTTACCCACAGTGGGATTTCTTTCGGTTGCACTGTCTTGTGATCTGGATCAAAAACAGTAAGTCCCCTACATACCCGTTCCATTCTGAGAGTGTGTTTGTAAGTCCAGTTTGTTTATAAGTCCAACTAAGTTAGTCTAGGTACCTGTATAGTTACCTAATTACCTAATTACCCTATCTGGCCAACTAACACAATTGGCTATGTAGTACTGTATTGTAATAGGTATATAATACTTTTCACACGAGTAATATATAAAAAATAAACATTTTTAATCTTACTGTGCAGTATCTTGAAAAGTACAGTAGTACAACACAATAGCTGGCATACAGGGGCATGTTTGCATCTTTGAAAGATCGCAACTTGAAGGTTTATATGTAGGGGGCTTACTGTAAACAGGAGAAAGAATAAAGCCAAGTGCAGACTAATCAGGCATTCCTTCACAGGCCTCTTGCCAAGGAAGGCTTCTCTTCCCGTTGAAATTCCCAATGCCTCCCTCCCCTTTATTTCACCCCTGCCCACCCTCCCACCCCCAAATCCACCCCTTTTCCAAGAGTCATAGAAAATACTCTCTGATCTCCCTTGAGCCCAGCGTTGAATTGGGACATTCAAAACCCATCATATCAATCATAACTAATGTTTTTATCCACCTGGGTTGTTATACTGTCATCTGTGGCGCAGCACCATCATCTGGTCCATTCATGGAAACCTGATCTATTGTCATTAATAACAGTCACTGACGTTTATAGGCTTATTTCCCTGTGCCATTTTGGGTTAAGCGCTCTTGATGGCTTTTCTGAGGTGTGCCTGAGAGCCCAGTCCCCAGGAGACCAAAGCTCTCACCCTGAGCCCTGGGTTAATTTGCTCTGCGGTCTCCAACAAGTCCTTGTACTTCTAATAGCCTCAGTGATTCATCTGATGAATGGCCCTCAAATTCCCAGCCCTACACATGATTGAAAGGATTAAATGAATGAGTTCATGGATGTACTCAGCAAAGGCTAACACTGCATCTTACTTTGTGTCCTTCCAGAAACTCCCTGAGGCAAGGTGCTCAGTACAAGTGGTTTATTTAACGCAGGGTTGTGCAGTCTTGTTTTCATTATCTCCCCTTTGAAGAGTCTTCTTGGACATTTTTTCCCCCGATTGTCCCACCAATGATAGAGTCGGACACGACTGAGCGACTGAACCGAACCAACACTGTGTATCTCTTTATGTACTGTATGAATTTCTGGGCTCCCTATATAAAAAGAGTATGATTTTTTTCCCCAGCCCCACTTTCTAGGAATCAATTTTTCCCCCTTAGAGGCACTACCACCTCTATTGAGAATGTATGATTTAGGAGATATTCCAAGAAAAATTGGAAAAATATTGGGCTGGCCAAGAAGTTTGTTTGGATTTTTCTGTAAGATGTTACAGAATGTTACAGAATAAACTTAGAATGAACTTTTTGGGCAACCCAGTAAGTAAAATTGGAGCATGTGGGGGAAATAAGACATGAAAGAGCTTTAAGGAGACTGTAAAGATGCATTTATCAAGCAGGTTACCATGGGGGTTAATTAAAGCTGGTCCTCCCAGGGAACCTTGGAATGCAGCATAGAACAGTGGAGAATTATCAGCAGACTCCATCCATCATTGGCTCAGGGCTTATCCCAGGGGTATTACCTCTCAGAAAAAGCCCTGAGACAAAAATGGGAGTGTTTGCCAAAGGTATTTGTTTGCAGAAGGTCACCTTTGGCAGGTGCTGGGAACCGGTGCTGAGGAGGGGGTGGGAGGGGCATTGACAGTAATTACTGTACACTGTCTCATTCTTAAGTGAGGGAAATATTGGAACTTGAGGCTCACAAATGTTTCTGTGTTTTTTGCATTGGTTCTTAAGTAAAGGAAGTCTTGTGGCCTAAGGGTCATGGTAATTCTGTAGTGTTTTTCCCCCTCATTAATTTTTCATTTAAGAAAGTCAGGAGAAAAGAATGGAAATAAAAGTATTTGTAAATGTGTTGATTCATGTGTGCTCAGCCATATCTGACTCTTTGCAACCCCATGTACTATAGCCTGCCAGGCTCCTCTGTCCATGGACGTTTCCAGGCCAGAATGCTGGAGTGGGTTACCATTTCCTTCTCCAGGGCATCTTCCCAATCCAGGGATAGAACCTGTGTCTCCTGCATAAAGCAGATTCTTTATTGCTGAATCACCTGGGCAACCCACATTGATTCAGTGCTTGGTATCCAATGATAGCTAAGCTTTTTGACCTCTTACTGTATGTAGGATTGTAGAGTTCTCACCATGAAACCTGATTTCCTTGGGTTGGGAAGATCTCCTGGAGAAGGAAATGGCAAGCCACTCCAGTATTCTTGCCTGGAGAATTCCATGGACAGAGGAGCCTGGCAGGCTACAGTCCGCGGGGTTGCAAAGAGTCAGACACGACTGAGTGACTGAACACACACCATGAAACTAGGTCATTATCCTTTGGGGGATGGGACTCCATCCTTGTTGAAATTCTAGTGTGTTCACATTTTAGTAATTTTCCCCAAATAAAACGGAGAGTCGTTTTAAATAAGCACAGGGAACTTTAGTCCTGCTGACACTATCATTTGAAGTGACTTTTTAATACTTTCAAAGAATGAAGAGTCTTACTAATATATAATGTGAGAAACATTAGCACTTTCAAAACAAGATTAAAATAGGTGTTCTGGTTGCTCTTGCACACGCATCTTCTGTTGAGAAGATGGCAGGGGCTTGGTTGTGAAGGGCGGTGCTGTGACTTCCACCGTTTGCCTCAGTTCTGGTTTCCTGGGAAAGTAATTAGCATCCACCTTCGGATTCCAGAATGTTAATAGGAATGTTGAGATTTCATCTTGAATTCCTCTAGGAATTAGGTGCCATGGTTTCAATACCTTATTTGGTTGGGAAGAAATCTCACTGGAAAATCTTCATCCTTTTTGTTTAACATGCTGTCCCTCAGTTTTGTCTGACTCTTTTGTGACCCCGTGGACTGTAGCCCACCAGGCTCCTCTGTCCATGGAATTTCCCAGGCAAGAGTACTGGAATGGGTTGCCATTTCCTTCTCCAGGAGATCTTCCTGACCCAGGGATTGAACCTGAGTCTCCTGCATTGCAGGTGGATTTTTTTACCACGAGCCACCAGGGAAGCCCTTTGAACATATTGCCTCCAAATATCCATCTGCTCAGCAAATTCAAGGTATTCTTTTTTATTTAATATGTATTTGGTTTCACCAGGTCTTGGTTGCAGCAGGCAGGATCTTCAGTTGTGGTATGTGAACTCTTAGTTGCAGCATCTCCGTGACCAGGGATAAAAACCGAGGCCCCTGCATCGAGCGTGCAGAGTCTTAGCCACTGGACCACCAGGGAAGTCCCTAGCTCAAGGTATTCTGACTCATCATTCAGCTGACATTGACTTCAGACCTAGAAGATGCCCGACCTTGGACTAAGAATAGGGGATACAGGCATGAATAAATTAGTTCCTGCCCTTTCTGTCCATGGCCAACTAGGTAAATACATAACCGCAGGGTGGTGTAATACTCTAATATATGCATATGCCGAGTCTATGTAAAGCTCAAGTAAAATTGTCAGTCTTGTTTAAATGAGTCAGGGCAAATTTCCATCAACAAGAAGTAGATTTCATCATACATATAGGGTTGAAGATGGTGTTTTAAGGATATGCAACCCTGATCATAACTGTGTCACATGTTTAGAAATCAGAGGTCTGATTTATTCTCACACTGAAAGAAAGATAGCCTTCTAGGTGGCTCCGTGGTAAAGAATCTGCCTGCCAGTACAGTGGGTTTGATTCCTAGGTTGGAAAGATCCCCCGGAGGAGGAAATGGCAGCCCACTCCAGTATTCTTATGTGGGACATCCCATGGACAGGGGAGCCTGCTGAGCTACAGCCCATGGGGTTGCAAAAATCAGACACGACTGAGTGACCAAGCACACGCCGCAGCATGCGGTAAAGGAAAGGGGCTGAAATTGACCCAGAGAGAGTGGGGTCGTAGGGCCTAGCCCTGAATGAACCTTGAGTTGAGCCATTTAAAGAGGCTGAAGACATGTTTTCTAGCTGTACTTTTCCTATGTACAGATAGTCATTGTTTGCAGCCCAGGGCCTCACACAACACCTGGCCCACCAGATACTCAGTTTTGGGTAAATGCACAGAGTGCTAATCCTAAGAGGTATACAGGTGAAATAAGTGTACAGATGAAGTAAGAAGCAGAAGTGGATACAAGGAAGACCTGACTTTGAATCCCAGCCATGATGTGTTTTAGCTGAGTAACCTTAAGTGAACCACTTAACCAACCTAAACCTGTTTCCTCACCTGTAATAATAGAACTTGCTTATTCACATGGTTGTTTTAAAGAGTCAATAAAACATCTGTAATAGAGTCCAGAGCCTTGGTTTGGGCTTATGGTTGGCATCAGATAAATGGCTGTTCCCTCTTCATTCTTTCAAAATCCTGTTAAGATTAAAATGATGTCAGCCAATGAAAGTGATGTCGAAGTTAATATCATACTTTCTACCTTAAAGTTAGGCTCTGGACATGGTGAAGTTCTGGTAACATGTGTGAGTTCTGCCTGTGATCATGCTGAAAGGAAGGACTTTACATGAAAAGAGAAAAAAAAGTGTATGAAGACAGGAGTATCTCTGCCTGACTCAAGTTTGCTAAGGAAGCAGAGATGTTGAAAAAACACCTGCCTGGCAACAAAACGCCTGACCAGTATGCCTCCAAACCTGTCAAGGTCATCTTAAACAAGGAAAGCTTGAGAAACTATCACAGCCAAGAGGCGTTTCCAGAAATGTGACAGCTGAATGAGATAAGATGTCCTGGATGGTGTCCTGGGACAGAACATTATGCGTGTTAGAGTTAGTCACTCAGTCGTGTCCGGCTCTTTGCGACCCCCTGGACTGTAGCTCATCAGACTCCTCTGTCCATGGGGATTCTCCAGGCAAGAATACTGGAGTGGGTTGCCATGCCCTTTTCCAGGGGATCTTCCCGACCCAGGGATCAAACCTCCGTCTCCTGCATTGCAGGCAGAGTCTTTACTGTCTGAACCACCAGGGAAGCCCCCAAATACATTATCAGTTCAGGTCAGTTGATCAGTCGTGTCTGACTCTTTGCTACCCCATGAACTGCAGCATGCCAGGCTTCCCTGACCATCACCAACTCCCGGAGATTACTCAAACTCATGTCCATCGGGTCGGTGATGCCATCCAACTATCTCATCCTCTGTCGTTACCTTCTCCTCCTGTCTTCAATTTTTCCCAGCATCAAAGTCTTTTCCAGTGACTCAGTTCTTTGCATCAGGTGGCCAAAGTATTGGAGTTTCAGCTTCAGTATCAGTCCTTCCAAAGAGTATTCAGGACTAATTTCCTCTTGGATTGACTGATTTGATCTCCTTGCAGTCCAAGTTACTCTCAAGAGTCGTCTCCAACGCCACAGTTCAAAAGCCTCAATTCTTCAGCGGTCAGCTTTCTTTATGGTCCAAATCTCAATTTATGGTCCAGTCCATAAATACATTATTTTAGTTAATATTATAGTATCATTATCGGTTCATTAATTATAATAAATGCATCATACTAGTCGAAGGTGTTAGGTGACACTGAGTGCAGATTATATGGAAGTTCCCTGTACTGTCCTCTCAATTTTTCTGTAAATTAAAACTGTTCTAAAAAGTAAAGTCTGTTTTTAAAATATTGGTTGCTGGGACTCTGTGCACTGAGGCACTGCATTTACAGAAGTCCTCCAACATGTTACATAGACGTGGAAACTCAGGCTCAGGCAGATGAAATCATGTCCACCGTGTCTCACAGTTAAGAGCTGAGATTTCGACTCAGTTTCGAGTTTAGCCTGGCTTTTCTATTACTCTTTCATCTGCCTTTATTGTATTAAGTGATGCCCATGAAATTGTGATTGCCTCAACAGATGATGTTCAGATTACATCAGACGTTCAGTGCCATCATCTGCATGGGACAACTGAGCCAAGCCTCTTCTGACCACTTCCTGGGTCACAATTCAAGGAGCAGTACAGTTTTACCTAAGTATCACTGACCAGAGTAGGGTCACATGCTCCCTCTACTTTGGACCAATGAAGTGAAGGCCAGGCGACTACCGTGAGTGACTTAGGCCCATCCTGATCCACTTCCTGGAATTTGGTACCTTTGCTGCCAGACGGAATGAGATTCTGTTAGGAGGAGAAAGGTGAAGGATTGGCTTCTGGGGAGACACCCAACCTGCCTGCCACACTGTGGTCACCAGGAGCCCGTAGCAGAGGCTGGACCGATGGCTGACATTATCATCATGGTCTTCTCTCCCCATCATGTCAGCCCCCAGGTCCTGCTGGACTATCTGCTGGCCTGGCCTTCTGCAGAGGGGGCTTCTGGGTTGTCCACTCATTTCCTTTCCCACCCTGAGTTGCTGAGGGTGTGAAAGGAGGTTCTAGAGACTCTGGACACCCTGCTCATTGCACTATCTCAGGTAGCCTACTGAGCCAGAGAAAAGGACTGGAAGTTTTTTATTGTGTTCGATCGAAGCTACTGTGGTTACTGTAGTTGGTTGTTGGGGGTGGGGTGGAAGGCAGGAAATCCCAGGAGCCTTCACTCTGTGGTCTTGCTCCTGACTCACCATGTACCTGGAGTGAGGTTGTGTCGGGTCAGAGGAGGCCTGAGGGAATGAGGGGGTCTGGGACCAGGAGATTGGATGTGGGGCTCTTGTTCTGGGCTCTTTGACATCATTTTGGAGGCTGGGCAACAAGGTAAGAGTGGATGGATTGATGTGGCTCCCACCTTCAAAGACATTATGGTCCAGACAGGAGGTGGACTTACTCATGACCACACAGGAAGGCTGGGTGACCTCGTAGCCACAACAGGGGCTCTGTGGTATGGCAGCAGATCCTCTCTGCCAACTGTGTGATCTCCAGCAAGTTGCTTCCTCTTCCTGAGCTTCAAATTCTTCATTGGTAAAAATGGGATAACTGGACCTGCCCTGCCAGACCTCTGTCACCCGTAGGGTGGCATAATGGTTGTGAAACAGCTGGTTCTAGCCTGTTGATGGTAATGAAAGTGGGAAAGTGAAAGTCACTCAATCGTGTCCGACTCTTTGCAACCCCATGGACTATATATAGTCCGTGGAATTCTACAGGCCTGAATACTGGAGTGGGTAGCCTTTCCCTTCTCCAGGGGATCTTCCCAACCCAGGGCTCAAACCCAGGTCTCCCACATTGCAGGCAGATTCTTTACCAGCTGAGCCACAGGGGAAGCCCAAGAATACTAGAGTGGGTAACCTATCCCTTCTCCAGCAGGTCTTGCTGACCCAGAAATGGAACCAGGGTCTCCTGCATTGCAGGGAGATTCTTTACCAACTGAGCTCTCAGGGAAGCAACAAACAATTCTTGTGTGAAGGCTCGTGGGCACACAGGCTAAAAGTCAGAATACAGATTGCTGTGGGTTGGTTCTGAGATAGGACTCTGGCAGGCTTCCTGGAGGAGGCAGCCTTCAATCCAGGCATAGGAGGATGCAGTGGTATCAGGGTCAAGGTTAGGGTCGAAGATAGAAGGAACAACTTAGGCAAAGCCCTGGAAATGAAAAATGCTGCTGAGTAAGGTGTGAGTATTTCCTTGTGGCTGTACCTGGGGGCGCTTTTGTGGCGGAAGGGTTAACATAGCTCAATGGTGAGAGGATGAAGTAGGAAATGTAATAGGAAGGGTCAGATTATGTCTAGTCTGTGAAACTGCTGTGCAGCCTAAGCATAAGAAATTCCCATGTCTCAGTGCTTTTCTTCTTCCCTGAAACACTAGGTAGTTGGATACATTTTACGTTTTAGGATTTCTAGGTGGGGAAGCTCTTAACCTTATGGGTGACACTGTGTCTCTTTGGGCAGCGAAGTCACAATTTTGCAGAATTTTCAGCATTTGGAGCCTGCCCACAGATGCTGGTAGAGCTCCCAGAGGTGGATAACCCAGCCACTCCCAGGCTTTTCCAGACGTGCCGGTGGAGGTGCTGCACCCTCGGTTGAGCACCAACAGCCTCCAAAGGCCATGCTTCTGGCTAATGCTTTGGTCTCAGAGCCCCTGCCTTTTACACCATCAGTGATGAGTCAAAGCAAAACCACAGGTATAGGAGGCTGGACTGCTGCTGCCAGTGCCCCTGTCCTCTCAGCAGGCCGCTGCTCACCCATGCCTCCACAGAAGACCCTCAAACACTCACAGGCAGGCCTGGCTCAGTCTCTTGTGGGGGTCACTGCACCTTTCCCGGGGTGCTGGTGCCCACAGGGTTTTGTTTGTGCCCTCCAAGAATCTCTGGTGGGCATGAGGTTTGATTTTAAATGTGAGTACACCTCTTGTTTCGGCTTCTCCTTCGTCCTTGGACGTGGGGTATCTTTTTTTGGTGAATTCCAACATCCTCCTGTTGATGGTTGTTCAGCAGCTAGTTGCGCTTCTGGTATTCTTGCAGAAGGTGAGCGCATGTCCTTTTACTCCACCATCCTACATGTGTGGGGTTAGTACAGGGTTTTTTATGACTTCAAGAAAGCCTAAAGGCTTTTGGGGCTAAAACAGTTTGGCTCAGGTAAAATACCCACGTACATCATTTCAAAAACTGGGGGAAATGAACGTTACATAAAGTACACACACACACATGCTCACACCCCTCAGTCCCCATGTCCCAGAGTTTGGAACATTAATTAGTGTCACTGCATGGAATAAATTAAGCTGGGGACCTTGTGGCTTCCATCTGGGAAAAAATAGTGCTAAGAAATGCTGACTTCAGAAACGGCAGAGCAGTGTGCTTGTTACAGGGATCTCACCAGACACAGACCCTCTCCAGGCAGGGAGCTTGCCCTTCCGGGAGCCTGGGTACTCTGGCTGAATGGGGAGGTAGGCTGTGGATGACAGCGTGCCTTGTTTCAGATGCAGAAGGTGTTTTGGAGCAGGGCGTCTCAGCCAGGCCACTGGGGTGTGAACCCCAGCTGTTTGACCTCAGGCAGATTACACTTGACTTCTTTGCATCTCAGTTTTCTCATCTGTAAAGTGGGCATATTAATAGTGCCTGCCTCAGAGCATGGTTGGAAGGATTTCATGAGTCAATAAAGGAAAAATACAAAAAGTACCGGGCACAAAACGTGAGGGGCATGTGTCTGGTGTTGTGATGATGATCTGTCAAGGCCTCTAGAATTCTTGCTGTAAACTCAGTAGGTGCTCACAGACTCAAACAGAACGAATGAGTCAATCGAGGTGAGAGTACAGGGAGTCACAGTGGGCCACTTAAGTGGGAAACGTGCAGCCTCTTTGTTACGTTATTTTTTTTAATGTATTGAAAATAAAAAACTTAAAATGTACCATTTTGGCCATAAGGCTATAGATTGATGGTTTAATGTGCAACCATCACCATAACCCATTCACAGAACTTTTTATCTTACACAACTGAAACTTTGCACCCGTTTGTCCAAATCCATCATGGCTGCAGGAGAAGGAAATGGCAACCCCCTCTAGTATTCTTGCCTAGAGAATCCCGTGGGCAGAGGAGCCTGGTGGGCTGCTGTCCATCGGGTTACACAGAGTCGGACGCGACTGAAGTGACTTAGCATTGCACGCGTGCGTTATGGCTGCTGCAGCAGAAACACCGTGAATTGGATGGTTTAAAGGAAAAGACACCCATTGCTCACAGTGGTGGAGGCTGGGAAGTCCAAGATCAAGGCATTGGCAGACTTGGTGTCTGGTGATGGTTCATGACAGCTGGCTGTGGCTGTGTCTTCAGCAAGAGGCAAAGGAGCTCTCTGCAGTCTCCTTTATAAGGGCACTAATTCCTTTCATGAGGGCTGCACCCTTATGACCTAACCACTCCCAAAGGCCCTGCCTCATGTTAGGGTTAGAATTTCAGCATAGAAATTTGAAGGGAGCACATTCAATCTGTAGCACCATTAAACACTAACCCCCCCATCCGTCCCTGCCCCCAAACCAGTCCCTAGCAGTTACCATTTTATTTTGTGTCTCTATGAATTTAACTACTCTAGTACCTCATATAAGTGGAATCGTGTACTGTTTGTTCTTTGGCTGATTTTACTTAGTGTGATGTCCTCAAGGTTCATCCATGTTGTAGCATATGTGAAAATTTCCTTTCTATTTTTATTTTTTAAATGTAAACACATACTGTACATGTTTTTGATATCTATATTTATTTTCATATTTTCTCTATTTGTTTGTTTTTAGCTGTCCTGGGTCTTGATTGCTACGCACGGCTTTAGCTGTGGCAAGCGGGGGCCGCCCTTCTTTGTGGATTGCAGGCTCAGCAGTTGTGGTGCACGGGCTTAGTTGCCTTGCAGCAAGTGGAATCTTCCCAGACCAGGAGTCACACCCATGTCCCCTGCACTGGCAGGTGGATGCTTAACCACTGGGCCCACCCGGGAAGTCCTGTTTATTCCTACTTAGTTGGCTTTGCTGAGTCTTTGGTGCGGCACACAGAATCTTTAGTTGCGGCACGTGAACTCTTAGTCGTGGCATTCTCTGATCAGGGATCGAACCCGTGCCCTCTGCTTTGGGAGCGCAGAGTCTTAGCCACTGGACCACACCAAGGAAGAACTTCCTTTTGAAAGGCTGCCTGATAGGCCATTGCATGTATATCCCACATTCTGTTTGTTCACCTATCAGTGGGCCCTTGGGTTGTTTCCGTCTCCTGGCTCTTGTGAATGACGCTGCTGTGAACATGTGTGTCCAAAGCCATGCTAATGCTCTTAACCATAAGCCAGCTAGGTCTGAGTGTCTCTGGCACCTCAGGCCAATTTCATCCATTGCTTCTTGGAGTGGAGAGGAAGGACCATGTGAATACTGGGTACTGAGATGACCCCTGGCTAGCTGAATCGCACTGGGCAGTTCCCTCATCTCTTTGGGCCTCCATTTCTTCATCTGCAAAATGGGGATACTCACATTTCCTTCCTTATAGTGTTGAGAGACTAAATGAGTTAACATCTATAAAGCACTTGGAACAGCACTGACGCCTAGTAAGCGTTGTGAAATGGAAACTCCTGTTATGTATATAACATTCCAGCCACATCTCACGATTTTAATTCCAGTGTGACCTGGTGTTAGTCGCTCAGTTGTGTCCGACGCTTTGCGGCCCCATGGACTATAGCCCGCCAGGCTCCTCTGTCCATGGGATTCTCCAGGCAAGAATGCTGGAGTGGGTAGCCATTCCCTTACTCCAGGTGATCTTTCCAACCTAGGGCTTGAGCCTGGGTCTCCTGCATTGCAGAACAGATTCTTATCATCTGAGCCGCCAGGGAAACCCTTAGGGCTCAGTGGGTGAAGAACCCATTTGCAATGAAGGAGATGCTGGAGACTCCAGTTCAATTCCTGGATCAGGAAGATCCCCTGGAGGAGGACTTGGCAACCCACTCCAGTATTCTTGCATAGAGAGTCCCATGAACTGAGGAGCCTGGTGGGCTGCAGTCCCGTGGGGTGGCAAAGTTGGACATGACTGAGTGACTAAGCATGCATGCATGACCTGGTTTGGATGTTAGGAAGCAGAGGCTCAGAGAGGTTAGGTCACTTGCCCAGTGGCACACAGCTAGTAGACCCTAAAGCTGCATGGGAACCTGGATGGGCCTGAGTACAAGCCATGTTTTCCTTACCAGTTTTTCCTTGAGCCTTTCTTCTTGAGCTGTAGGGGACCTGGCCTCCGCTCATCCCACCTTAAGCTCTTCCTTGAAAGGGTTTGCCATGAGTACCCCAACCACACTGGGGCTGCATTGCAGGCAGGAGCCAGGCGTGATATGGTCTCTCTCAATAGGCAGTGCCAGGTTTGCTGCTGGCCACGAGGTCCGTGTTTAACAAACACTGTTGACTAATCCCCTTGGCCTTGCAGCATCCAAGCTGAGTTCCAAATAAAACCCAGATCTAAACACAGGCATGGAATATGGCTATTGGAAAGCTGAGCACTGCTGCTGACTTCTACGGGGAATACACACACATACTAGGAACTTGGCCTGTGGTGAGGGTTCTGTGGGCTTCCCAAGTGGCTCAGTGGGTAAAGAATCTACCTGAAGTTCAGGAGATGCAGGAGACCTGGGTTTAATCCCTGGGTCAGAAAGATCCCCTGGAGGAGGGCATGGCAACCAGCTCCAGTATGCGTACCTGGAGAATCCCATAGACAGAGGAGAGTGGAGGGCTACAGTAAAAAGTCGGACATGACTGAAGCAATGCACGCATGAGATTCTGTGCTCTAGTTCAGTTCAGTTCAGTTCAGTCGCTCTGTCGTGTCCCGACTCTTTGCGACCCCATGGACCCCACAGCACGCCAGGCCTCCCTGTCCATCACCAACTCCCAGAGTCTTCTCAGACTCATCTCCATTGAGTCAGTGATGCCATCCAACCATCTCATCCTCTGTCATCCCCTTTTCCTCCTGCCTTCAATCTTTCCCAGCATCAGGGTCTTTTCAAATGAGTCAGCTCTTCGCATCAGGTTGCCAAAGTATTGGAGTGCTCTAGTTGGGCCAGGTCAACTCGACTGCCATTTATTTTCAACCCTCCCAGCCTGTTAGCAGAATTTAGCCAGAATCTGTTGTGTGTGGATGCTAGTCCAGGTTTTAAGCCAGTGGTTGTCTCTGCTCAGAGATGGCAATAAACAGATCAATAAGAATTGACCTGTTATGGTCCAGTCTTGAGAAGGGGTTGAATTCCATCCCTTTCGGTGAGAATCTCCATCCTCTGTACCCTCCTGAAACTCTGCTTTTCTGCTTCCACCCCCTTCCCTGTTCCTGTTGCCCGTGGAGGGGCAGAAACAAGAGGAAGGTGATTAGGTGTGGAGCGAAAGTCGGGTTGTGAGACAAGTCCTTTATCTTGGAGGAGAAAGACCATGCAAGGTCCTTCTGCGTCTTCAGCTTCCAGCCTGTCACCTGTTCTGCACCTGCCTTGTGGGCCTTTGCCCGGGGATATGGAGTGAAGTGCACACCTCTGAGCCGAGGGTCCTCAGACTTTATATTCACAAACCATTTCTTGCATCTTGTTATGAAGTCTGTGGCTGGCACTGCTGAGCGTCAAGTGGATTGAATAGTGCCCCCCATTTTCCAGGGGGTCAGGGGAGCACTGTTACAATTCAGTGGGCAGAGCATTGGGGTGGGATCTGGACACTTGGCAGCAGCCCTGATGTGAACTTGGACGAGTCTTGGGCCCATGTAGGACCTTCATTTTCCTGTCTGTAAAACTTTAGGGCCTTTACAGGCTCTGACCTTCCATGATGCTAGCTCTCTCACTTTAATTGGGAACTGGTGTTATCCTTTGCCTCTCGTGTGTAGCACTGTTTCTCCCACCATTCCCTGATTTCACTTTGGGAACTTTATTCCACCCTGTTCTTAGCCATGTTGTTTGGTTAAGAGTAACCTCATGCCCCACTCCAGAACCATCCAGTCAGTCTGCCTTCTCTGGCCCCTGTGGATACAGGAAAATGCCTGCCACCCGGTCAGAGCCAGTGGGAGGAGAAGGTGGATCTGAGGACTTGGGGAAATTCCCAGAAGAGATGTCTTCTCCTGTGGCATGAAGGTGTGAACTCTGGAGCATCTGCAGTCATTTTGCTAATAAGAGTAAGGGGTCTAGAGAAGTTGGGGAGGGGAAGGAAGTGGCCGCTTTGCAAAGCCCAAGATTGAAGGCTAAGCCATGTGAGATTGAGTGGGAATCCCTGCTTGCAGGCCGAAAGACAGCTGGTTGGAAAGGCTGGTGTGGTGGGCGTGGGGAATTGGAGATGGCTGTCTCCACAGGAAACAGTTTAGATGGTCCCCAAGGCCACTGGGTTTCCCAGCAGGGTGTGGGATGATCAGATGTGTGTTTTGTAAGGATGACTTTGTTGCTGGCTGGAGAAGGGTCAGCATTTAGGGATGCATGTGGCTCTTAGCTGTCCCAGGATGGCAGCTACAATTCAGAATGGGGCCACTGACCTTGGCCTTGGAGGTAGGTGCACATGGCATTCTGACCCATTGAATCTCTGCAGCATCTCTGCTAGACTGAATTGCATTGTCCCCATTCTGTAGTTTAAAAAGACACTTTCAGAGAAGTCCAGCGTCTTGCTCAGTGTCACACAGCTAGGTGCTAGCTCCAAAGCCAACACTCTCCCCACTGTCAGTCTCTCAACGCTGGACGCTTCTTTCTCTCACCCTGTCTCTGAAACCTTCAGCATCCTTCAGGACCAAGGTTGACATCTGTGTTCAACATGATTTCCTTCCTGCTCACAATAAATGTCAGACTGAATGATGGAAGTGAGTCAGCAAGAAATAGAATTTGAGGGGGAAAAAAAGGAGCTGTGTAAAAACATTTGCAAACGGATTAAAAATTGGAGTCCACCAGCTCATGCCAACCGTACTTGGAAGTTGGGGAGATATTTTTAGACCATGAAATCCAAATGGCACAGATCGTGGGTTGGAAGGATGGAAATGCGAAGTATAGTTTGCCTCTAGCTGTGACCAGAGTTTGCTGCTGGCTTTCTTCTTAGCTATAAAATAGCAGCATCCCAAATGCAGAATCCCCTGAATACACAGTATTTCTATTTATTTATTCTTTTCTTCTAAATGTACTGTCTTCCTCTTTTTATTGCCTCTTTCTCCTTTCATATCAGGAGTCCTAGGGCTCAGCCACCTGTTCTTGGAGGCCTCTGGAGAGACCTCCATGTTGTTGGCTTTTGAATCGTCTTCACATTTTTGGAGGCTAGTGAAAGCAGCCCCTTTGGAGCCAGCTGAGGAGTCCCAGGGAGCTTGTTGGCTCATGGATCCCAAAGGAGTTCAGGAGCAGGACCAACAGGAGCTGGGCTTTACCTGGGGCCAAGAACACCTGGGTCAGGGGCTGGAGGACTGCCCTGACACCAGCTGTCTCTGTGCAGTCCCCATGCAGACTCCTGCGTGGTGGGACAGCGGTCACCCCCAGCATCTGAGCTTTACGTCTCTCAGTCCCTAGAGAGCGACTGCCCTTGCTTCTTTAGTTCTCAAGTTAGGAATGCAGGCACCCACTGCTGGATCCCCCTTCTCAACCTGTGTCCTTGGGGGTTGGATCATAGGAGAGCAAAGACAGCTGCTGCAAAACGGACCAGAGACGTTCCCAAGAAAAGGGAGGCGGGCTTGTCAGAAGTCTGATGAGAGATTTCACCAGATGTCATTTACGGCTCACCAGGCACTTTTCCAGGTGCTTTACCTGTGTTAATCTCTTTTAATCCTCACAACCACCCCATGATGTGGGTGCAGTTCCATGGAAAACAAAAGGAGGGTTTGATTGCCCTGCAGGGTTCCTGGGATGCCTAACGAGATAGCATTTTTCAGTTGCCGAGGACAGTGTCCAGCATGCCCTTCCTTTCCCTTCCTTTAGAAAGGTCTTCAGTTATTTTTATTTTGATCAGAGGAGTGCATGCATGTAATCCCAGCCCTGAATGGCACTCATAGGTTTAAAATGCAGAGCCACAGTCCGGTCTTGCCCTGTGCCATTTCTCCCCCACTTCCGGAGGCAGAGCCCTCTCTTTCTGCCTCTTCTCGGACCTCCTGGGGGTTCTCGCCACATCTCTCAGTCATGAGTTTGTGCTGCTGTCTTTTGATGAATCAGCTTTAGGCATTTTTATTGATTTCCTGTTCTATCTCAGATCCCCCCTGGTTTACGCTGTCTTTTCTTCTCTCTTCTCCCCCTGTCCACGCCCTCTGTTCCTCTGGTCTGTTACCTCTCTCTCCTCCTCCATCGCATTCTCTCCTGCCCTCCAGTCATGTGGTCCTTCCCTCTCCCCCACCTTCTTTCTCCTCTCTTCTTTTCCTGTTTTCCACGAATGTCTTCTCCATCTCTCTCTCCCAGAAATCTTTCTTAAAAAGTAGCTTTATTATTATCCTTTCCTTCTCATCCTCTCAGCCCTGTATTAGGGTTATTAATTATAGTCACATTATCACTGATTTTAAAAAGTGTTCCCTTGGGCTTGCGTGGTGGCTCAGTGGTAAAGAATCCACCTGCCACTGCAGGGGACATAGGATTGATCCCTGGTTTTGGGAAGATGCCACGGGCAGCTAAGCCTGTGTGCTTCAGTTATTGAACCAGTGCTCTAGAGCCTGCGAGATGCAACTGCTGAAACCCACACGCCCTAGAGACTGTGCTCTACAACGAGAGAAGCCACCGCAGTGAGCAGCCCGTGCATGGCACCCCGAGAATGGACCCTGCTCGCTGCAGCTAGAGAAAAGCCCCTGCAGCAACAAAGGCCCAGCACAGCCAGAACAATATAATGATAAGTAAGAAATAAAAGCCCTCGGTTTTAACCTCCACTGTCTTGTAGCCTCTTCTTCTTCTTCTTCTTTTTTTTTTTTTAGCTCTTTTTATGTATTTGTTTTCGGCTCTGCTGCGTCTTCATTGCTACTCAAGGGCTTTCTCTAGTTGCAGCGAGTAGGGGCTACTCTTCACTGCGGTGCAGAGGCTTCTCATCATGGCGGCTTCCCTGGTTGCAGAGCACAGTCTCTAGGCACACAGGCTTGAGTGGTTGTGGCCTGTAGACTCAGTAGCTGTGGTGCACAGGCTTAGTTGCTCCATGTCATGTGGAATCTTCCCAGACTTCCAGGGATGGAACCCGTGTCCCCTGCATTGATTGGCAGGTGGATTCTTACCCACTGTGTCCCCAGAAAAGTCCTGCTGTAGCTTCTTACCTATATAAAAAAGAAAAATCCTTTTCTTCCATACATTACCTTCTGGAGCCTTCAGGCCACCCCAAAACATAGTTTTCGCTTCTCGTTTTGTGAAGGAGGGCATTGGGCATCCTTGGCATCCAGGATGGACTCACTGTCACAAAGGAACGTGAGAGCCACGTGCGGAAGTTCGTTCAGGACCAGGTCCCATCGGACTGCCTCCTATTTCCCTCCAGCGGGGCGCCTGATCTAGGAAGGGGTCAGAAAATGTGTGCTGAATGGGCTTGGACGAAAAGTCGCATCCCTGGTGATCAGATACATGGATATTCCTCTCCAGCTCTTCTGCTCTGATTCCTTGCGGCCACGTGCATACACACATCATCCCACATGTACCACTCTCAGGCTCTGGCTTTAAATTCATCTCCTATGTGTTTTTTATAGCTTTCTATAAATCCCCAGTTCTGTTTGGGAGGCAGCCCACTTGTAATGAGCCCTTGGAGGTTTTTGTCCTCCTGACGCCCTGCGTGATTCACGGGCTTGGAGACAGAGAACCTGCCTCTTGTATTGTCAGTATTGGATATATGTGTGTGCGTACATGCTCAGCCGTGTCCGACCCCACAGACTGCAGCCTCCCAGGCTCCTCTGTCCATGGGATTTCCCAGGCAAGAATACTGCAATGGGTTGCCATTTCCTCCTTCCAGGAATCTTCCCGACCCAGAGATCGAACCCACGTCTCTTGTGTCTCCTGCATTGGCAGGTGGGTTCTTTACTACTGGTGCCACCTGCAAAGCCCGAAATAGCTTCTTTGGAAAATAGCTTTCAGGGTAGCTGTAAATCCTCTGGAAATTACCTGGAGTTAACTGTGGGCTGGTTAAGTGTCAGTGATTTCATGTTCCCTGGGTGTTTCTGCTGACACCTGAACACATGGCTTTAATGGTGTCCCATAGCTCTGGTGTCTCAGATGGTAAAGAATCTGCCTGTAATGCAGGACACCCAGGTTCTGTCTCTGGGTTGGGAAGATCCCCTGGAGAAAGGAATGACAGCCCATTCCAGTATTCTTGCCTGGAGAATTCCATGGACAGAGGAGCCTGGCCAGCTACCATCCATGGAGTTGCAAAGAGTCGGACACAACTATGGAACTAACACACACAGATGTATAGAATTTTGGAGCTGGAAGAGACCTTTGGGATGAAGAATCTGAGCCCAGAGAGGGGAGAGGGTGTGCCTAAGGACACACAGCTTACTAGTGGCAAAGGACCCCTGGGTCTCTTGAGCTGTCTTTTCAGCCCCTTTGCTCTGCCTGTTTCCAGGCAGGGTCCCTTAGGTCAAGGTAATATATGTGCTGATGCAGTTGCCAAGCCGTTTTGCATCGCCGTTCCTAATTTAGTTATTAATTGGACACTAGTCTCATTCAGTTCAGTTCAGTCGCTCAGTCATGTCTGACTCTTTGCAGCCCCATGGACTGCAGCACGCCAGGCCTCCCTGTCCATCACCAACTCCGGGAGTTTACTCAAACTCATGTCCATTGAGTCGGTGATGCCATCTACCCATCTCATCCTCTGTCATCCCTTTCTCTTGCCTTCAGTTTTTCCCAGCATCAGGGTCTTTTCAAATAAGTCAGCCAAAGTATTGGAGTTTCAACTTCAGCATCAGTCCTTCCAAAGAATATTCAGGACTGATTTCTTTTAGGATAGACTGGTTGGTTCTCCTTGCAGTCCAAGGGACTTTCAAGAGTCTTCTCACAGTTCAAAAGCATCAATTCTTTGGCACTCAGCCTTCTTTATAGTCCAACTCTCACATTCATACCTGACTACTGGAAAAACCATAGCTTTGACTAGCTGGATCTTTGTTGGCAAAGTAATGTCTCTGCTTTTTAATATGCTGTCTAGGTTGGTCTTAGCTTTCCTTCCAAGGAGCAAGTGAGTTTTAATTTCATGGCTGCAGTCACCATCTGCAGTGATTTTGGAGTCGAAAAAAATAAAGTCTGTCACTGTTTCCCCGTCTATTTGCCATGGGACCAGATGCCATGATCTTTGTTTTCTGAATGTTGAGTTTTAAGCCAACTTTTTCACTCTCCTGTTTCACGTTCATCAAAAGGCCCTTTAGTTCTTCCCTTTCTGCCATAAGGGTGGTGTCATCTGCATATCTGAGGTTATTGATGTTTCTCCCGGCAACCTTGATTCCAGCTTGTGCTTCATCCAGCCCAGCATTTCTCATGATGTACTCTGCATATAAGTTAAATAAGCAGGGTGACAATATACAGCCTTGACATACTCCTTTCCCAATTTGGAACCAGTCTGTTGTTCCATGTCCTGTTCTAACTGTTGCTTCCTGACCTGCATACAGATTTGTCAAGAGGCAGATCAGGTGGTCTGGTATTCACATCTCTTTAATAATTTTCCAGAATTTGTTGTGATCCACACAAAGGCTTTGGTATAATCAATAAAGCAGAAGTAGATGTTTTTCTGGAACTCTCTTGCTTTTTCGATGATCCAGCAGATGTTGGCAATTTGATCTCTGGTTCCTCTGCCTTTTCTAAATCCAGCTTGAACATCTGGAAGTTCATGGTTCACGTACTGTTGAAGCCTGGCTTGGAGAATTTTGAGCATTGCTTTACTAGCATGTGAGATGAGTGCAATTGTGCAATCGTTTGAGCATTCTTTGGCATTGCCTTTCTTTGGGATTGGAATGAAGTCTGACCTTTTCCAGTCCTGTGGGCACTGATGAATTTTCCAAATTTGCTGGTATATTGAGTGCCAGACTTTCACAGCATCATCTTTTAGGATTTGAAATAGCTCAACTGGAATTCCATGACCTCTACTAGCTTTGTTCATAGTGATCCTTCCTAGGACTCACTTGCCTTTGCTTTCCAGGATGTCTGGCTCTAGGTGAGTGATCACACCATCATGATTATCTGGGTCCTGAAGATCTTTTTTGTATAGTTCTTCTGTGTATTTTTGCCACTTCGTCTTAATATCTTCTGCTTCTGTTAGGTCCATACCATTTCCATCCTTTATTGTACCCATCTTTGCTTGAAATGTTCCCTTGGTATCTGTAATTTTCTTGAAGAGATCTCTAGACTTTCCCATTCTACTGTTTTTCTCTATTTCTTTGCATTGATTGCTGAGGAAGGCTTTCTTAGCTCCTTGTCTCATTGGCCACCATTGAAGCATTGTCTTGACTGGTGCTTAAGATTGGTAGATTGATGCCAAGACTGGGATTGGGGAAACTGCTCCAGAGCCTTTAGAAATAAACATGTACCGGAAGGTCACCCGGTGCTTTCTTTTCTTGCTTTGAGAGTAAAACAGTAACCTCCTTGTCCCTTCCATGCCCACAGCCTGTAAAGAGCTCAACATTGGCACAGATGGCTGACTAGGTACAGTTCAACTCTGTAAATGCCTGTGAAGTGCACCGATGTGCCCCCAACATCATGCAGAGTACCCGGACGACAGATTTCTTCCCTGGAAAATTGTGGAATGTTTTCCAGGCAAATGGATAGGGCATGGAGAAAAACAGCCAAGTTCTGGCCTGTTAAACAGAACCCTGGGATTAAACCAAGCTTTCTGAATGACTCTCGACCAGTTTGGCAACTCCTCTGAGTCTCTGTTTTCTCATCTGTGAAATGGGGTCACTGCAAGGTTTAAACAGGATTCTGTATGTGAAATGCCAGACACGTGGTCATTAACTCCTTTGTTTCGGAGGACTAGGGAAGGTGTATTCATGGCTTTACTGCGTACTGGGGGATTTTTCTTATTTCTTTGGATCATGTTCGCCATGCTCCAGTTAACTCATTCAGTCATTTTGACTCAAGAATATTTATCACGGGCGCTGTGCTTAGTGTGTGGGGTGGGCCTGGAAAGTAACATGTCCCTGCCCACAATGGTCTCGGCGTCATGGGGGAGCCAGGTAGGGCAGGCAGTGGGGCGCAGAGAGGAGGCCACCTCCAGGCCAGGGGTCACCCCTGCCATTTCTCATGGTGTCCTCTCCTCCGGGCCTCGGTCCCGTGCTTGATCCTTTCCCTCATGCTCTCAACTACGGCCTGACTCTTTCTTTCTGAAAAGCCAGTTCTTCACTTCTCTATGAAGCGACAGTGATGTGAATGTGATGCTGTAATGCCCTGGTTCAGAACTTTGGGACTGGGGTCTACTTCCCGTGATACCAGTCCATCCTTTCACCTTTCCGAGCCTTGGTTTCCTAGTCTGTACAATGGGCCTGGAGTCATGAGAATTCCAAGAGGCCGTTAACTGAACACTGAGCCTGTTATCTGAGACCTTCCCAAGGTTTTAGCCCAAGGTTTTAGCTCAGAAGCCCAAGGCCCCTTCTCACCAATTAAGTTGTTCTAAGAGTAAAACTCACTGTTTTTTTTAGGTTACTTGGTCATCTCCAAACTGCTGTCACTTGCCATGTTCCACTGCCTCACAGCTGGATGAAGGGGGCAGGAATTGTTATTTTCTCCATTTACACAAAACAAACAAGCTTTAGATGCTGAGTGATGTGGACGAGGTGCCGTGTCTGATCGCATGTGAGTCGGGTGTTACCAGTTGCCACGCTCTTCACCATCTACCGTCCTAAAGCCTGTGTTTCCCCAGCAGTAATTGCAGTCACAATACCTGGCATTTGTCTGATGCTCACCGTGGTGGCTGTGGCACTCTATGGAGCCTTGTTTCCTTTGGCTCTCAGTTTGTACAACCCCACGAAGCAGGTTTTATCCTCTGATTTATTTATTTTTACAAATAAGGACATAACTTGCCCAAGTTCAAACCCAAGCTGTTGGCCTGCATGCAGTGCTATCTTTTTATGATGAATCTATGCCTAACTGTTTCCAGTCACATTAATGATGCTGCTATATCCGGCGTGGAGGCTCTCCACCAGGGACAGGGCATGTGACTCTAGATTGTAGCAAGAAATCATGTATTGGAAGTCCCAGAGTTCGTGTACAGAGTCTGAAAACAGAGCTTCATGTAGGAATGAGTCGTGGTGGCTGGATGAGAGTGGGAGGGAGAACACAGGGGACAGATGAGAAAGTTCTAGAAAGAGCCCGGGTTAAACGAAGGGGAGAAACACTGAATCATCTCCATGTTATCATCAGAGCGTGAGCTCTGGAGTCAGACTGCCTGGGTGCAAAGCTCAGCTCTGAAACAAGTTACTAAGCTTTTCTGTGCCTGTCAGGTTTCTGATCTGGAGAAAGGGGTCACAAACGGAGCTTGTCTCCCAGGCTTGCTATGAGCATTAAAAATGACTTGGTATTTACAAATACCCAACTGAGAATATTGTCTGGCGCTGAGCTATGGATGTCGTGGTTAAGTAAACAAGGAGAACACATAGGTGGGGAGAAGAGTCTTAAGCACTGGGTGACCTCACTAGGGTCCTAACAGGTACAGGAGGAGAACCTGACCCCAGGACTCCTTGGACCTTCCCAGGTAAGTCCATACTGCTTCCCTTACAGGGCATTGCAAGGGGGCTGCTGCAAAAATTGAGGGAACAAAACAAAATAAGATAACATCTTCCTCTTGGTTTTCCTTCCTCTTGGTTCTCTCCTTTGAGACGAGCTTCCCATGAGGGATGTGTGTCTGTGTCTGGGGTGAGGGGTTTGGGGCACTCGGTGGGGCAGTGGAGGTAGTGAGGGGTGATGGTGGTAGATTTTAGACCACACCCCTTTCCTCCATGCCTTCCGAGAACCCAGGCTCTCAGTCATCTCCCGACCAGTGGGCATCTGAGTCCCGGCCCCTTAATGCTGTTTTTCAATTAAATTATTCTTAGCTGCGGAATCTACCCAATTAAAGAAGCAATTTTCTGAACTTTCCCTGGAAGCGACGGCTTACCTGGTTTGGTGGTGCCTTTAGCAGTGAACAAAGCAGAATGAATACTCCTGGGCCACCTGCTCTAATTGGTAGTGCTGCGGGGGGAGGGGGGTGTGTGATTTCTGTCGTGGGGTGGCTTTCTGCAAAAGCTGACAGTGAAACAGACTAGTCAAATGCCAGGTCTCCCCGCACCTCCTTCCCACCTTTATTTCCAAAGGTTATGCCCAAGCAGGGCTCAGCGATAGCTTTGCGATTTGTAATTCTAATTTCCTTGGAAATAGGGCTAAATAGAGCATTTGTCATTCCTCTCCATGTGGATTATCAGCCACAGATGAGGATTTATGGCTTGAGCCTCTCCTGCCTCCAAAGACCCGTCTCCGGGGCAGAGATGTGATGTCTGAGCAGATGAGGCAGAGGGTGTTGGGGGTGGGGGTGGGGACTGGGTGTTCTTGGTTAAAAATACCTCAAATATATTTTTCTTCTAAATCCGGAGGAGAGAGAAACATACGCTGCTAGAGCTTCAGGTTGCCTGGTTATGAATAAAATTCAAAGCAGGATGTTGAAAGGAGCGAAATGCTCTCCGCACCAGGGGAGGGATCTTCTGCCCTGGATATTTATTTGGGGAAGGAAAATGAGAAAGCTTTGCCTTCACGGGGTCAGTTGAAGACTAGCACAGGGGGCTCTCCAGGCTGAGAGATAGAGCAGGTTTCCCAGGTAGCTTGTGGGAATGGAGAGAGGACCTGACCCATTGTGGTTGAAGCCAGCATTTGAGAAGTTTAGTGTTGGACATCAGAGCCTGGTCCTCCAGCCTTTTATTCATTCTACAAATAGTTTTAGCTCCCACTGCATGCCAGGCTCTGTGCTGGCACCCGGGGAGAAGACACGAAGTACCACCTGCAGTTACAGTTGATCGTATGTTCCCTGTGGCTCAGATGGTAAAGAAACCGACCTGCAGTGTGGGAGACCCAGCTTCAGTCTCTGGGTCGGGAAGATCCCCTGGAGAAGGGAATGGCAACCCACTCCCATGGGAGAATCCCACGGACAGAGGAGCCTCATCCATGGGGTTGCAAAGAGTCGGGCATGACTGAGCACCTAACACTTTTCACTTTTTCACCTCCTTATGGGCTTCCCAGGTGGCGGTCGTGGTAAAGAACCCACCTGCTGATGCGGGAGATGTAAGAGACACGAGTTATATCCCTGGGTCGGGAGTATCTCCTGGGGGAGGACATGCCACTCAGTTTTCTTGCCTGGAGAATCCCATGGATTGAGGAGCCTGGTGGGCTAGTCCATAGACTCCCAAAGTCAGGCACGACCAAAGCAATTTAGCGCGCGCACACACACACACACACACACACACACATATACACAAACCCTTATAGTGTTTGAATGTGGTGATGTGAAAGTCAGGACTCATTTCCACATCTAAGTATTATCTTAAGAATTTTGTTGATAATTCCACTTGTTATTGCCTCAGCAGGGCGAAGCTTCTCCAAATTAAAGTTAATTAAAAGCTATCTAAGAACTACATGGACTCAAGAAAGTTTGTCTTACTTGGCATTTTGTCAATAGAGTGCGTATTATTTGAAAATCTAAATTATAGAATATAATGCATTTGCTGGAATGAAGGCAAAGAAATTCTGTGACATAAATACATAATTATTATGAATTGTTTTTTAAAAAGCCGTTTAATTCGACTCTGCTCTTCTTTCAGGGGCCAACTCTTGCAGAGCTGGGGCAGGGGTGTGGAAGCTGGCGGAGATGGTAGAGACTTGACTCATTCAGAGTGGTGAGGAAAAGCTTGAAGGGTAGACCAGTTTCAAGGAGCCATCTTTCTGCATCTGGTTCTTGAAAAAATGATCTATGCTTATTTTCCTTGGGCTTCTGTTTTGTTACTCAATCTGGGTTTGGATCTAGTTTGATTTTGGGCAGAGAGCTGTCAGTTTCTTTATGTGTAAAGCAGGGATGACAAAGATATATTTCCAAGATGCTGGGAGGTGAAATGGAGGCAGCCTGCAGTGGCTTAGTTCAAGTTGACGTGGGCTGACATCCTGGTTTCTGTACTTGCTCATGGTTACCTATATTCTCTGAGCCCTAGTTCCCCACCTGTAAGGAGAGTCATCGCTGTCTCTGCCTTTTTTGTGAGGATCACAGTCAACTGACATGGGAACACTGAGCTTCTTTTGTTCCCTCGACTGAATACCCCCACACCTGTGCATGTACTCATCTGTTCATTCACTGTTTTATCCCACAGAATTGTCTTCTTGACTGAACGGCCTGCGGGATTTTAGTTCCCTGTCCAGGGATTGAACCTGTGTGCCCTGCAGTGGAAGTGCGGAGTCTTCACCACTGAACCATCAGTCTAAACCTTTGCCTTTGTGGAATGAGCATTCTAGTTGGGGAGGCTAATGATAAACATACCAAATGTGAAAATTTTACAGTCTGTTACAAGTGATAACCGTAGAGGGAAACAGAACAGGATACGGGTGATGGAAAGATTTGGCAACTTTAAAATACCATGGAAAATAGTATATGTTTCTCCCCTTGTGGTTCAGCTGGTTAAACAATCAGCCTGCAATGCAGGAGACTGGAGTTCGATCCCTGGGTTGGGAAGATCCCCTGGAAAAGGAAATGGCAACCCACTCCAGTATTTTTGCCTGGAGAATTCCATGGATCGTATAGTTCATGGGGTGGCAAAGAGTTGGACATGAATGAGTAACTTTCACTTTCACTTTCAAGTATATATGTTAAAAAATAAGACAATCAATTCAACGTACTCTTATCACCACCTTCTTTCAACTTCCAGAAAGCAGTGCCCAGCCTTTTCACATTCATTGGTTGAGTTCCCCAGGTAATTTTTGGAAAATTAGAATGCTGTATTGGGGAGCAGAGATGAAACCATCCTTGTTGACTTGAAAAGAAAGCTGGCCCAAAAGGCAATGTTGAAACCATAGGCTGTACACATCCCTTCTCTCTTGAATCAGAACTAGCTCACACATCAATGGGGGTGGTTTTCCACAAGCAGATGGCTTGTGGGAGCTCTTCATGGAATTGAAGACGGGTAGCTGCTAAGGGCTGCCGTCTATGGGGTCGCACAGAGTCAGACACGACCGAAGCGACTTAGCAGCAGAAGCAGGAGCTAAGGATCCAGAGAAATGGCAGCCCTGACTTTTACAGCATCCTGGTCCGGACTCTTAAGTGAAAGGATGAGATGAACACCTGGAGAGTTCGGGATGCCTGCTTATATTCTTCTCCTACAGCATAAGACTCTTTGACCCCGTGGCCTTTGGGCATTGAAACGGCCAGTAATTCTAGTAACCCACATGGGGATTCTTCATCCACCATGGAGAGATGATGGTACTGTTCTGTTTCACCTAGAATCTGGGGTCTGGTATTGCTGTACCTGCAGGTGTGTTCTGTCTGTTCAAGTGGTGGCAGTTTATTTGCAGCATCAACTGGACCGTTAGTTCAGCAAATACTCCGTGAGCACCTTATCTGTACCTGGCACCATGACATCCACTGGAGATGCAAGCAAAAGAGACAAAAATTCTTACCCACGTGGAGGTTTCAGTCTAGCGGAGAAAATAGATGTTTAAAGGAGAAAGAGTCACCCTGGCTACACTGTTCTTTGTGGAACAGAGGGGCAAGTCTCTGAAGGAAGGAGACCAACCAGGAGGTTGGTAAGGATGTTGCTGGAATAACATTACAGTGTAAGAAATTCAACATGCCATTTAACCTATTTGAAGTGTTCAACTTTAATGTATTTAAATACATTCTTGATTGATTTAAACCCTGGACTTGAAAACAACCTCCAATATTTTGACAGATTGCAGTTTGGTTTGGTCTTGGGTTTTTGCCATGTTCATTCATTTTCCGCCCTAGGCCCTTGATGTCTCAGCTGGTCACATCTCTACCACCAGGAAGCTGGGTTGCCATGGATTCTTACCGCAACCCTGATTAATTCAATTCTGATTCACTCTCCAAACATGCACTGAGGGCCTGCCATGTGCCCCATCCCGTGCCAGGTGCTGCAACGTAGTGATAAACAGAGTGTGGTCCCTTGGGAACATGAATTTCCGTGTTGAGTCAATAGAGAATCAGCGGGCAAATTTGGGGTGTGAATCGAGTTAAGTTAAATGAAATCAGTAAGAGCTTTTACCTATGGTTCTCAGTGAACAACTCCATGAAATAGATTTTATTAAAATCACTTTAGAGAAAGTGAGACTGATGCCTAGAGAAGTAAAGTTACTGGTTCAAGGTTGTACAGTTTGTTGTTGTCCAGTTGCTAAGTCGTGTCTGAACTCTCTGTGACCCCATGGACTGCAGCACGCCAGGCTTTCCCATCCTCCACTGTCTCCCAGCGTTTGCTCACATTCGTGTCCCTTGAGTCAGTGATTCTATCTAACCATCTCATCCTCTGCCACCTCCTTCTTCTTTTGCCTTCAGTCTTTTCCAACATCAGGGTCTTTTCCAATGAGTCAGCTCTCCGCATGGGGTGGCCAAAGTGTTGGAGCTTCAGGATCTGTCCTTCCAATGACTATTCGGAATTGATTGCCTTCAGGATTGACTAGTTTGATCTCCTTGCAGTCCAAGGGACTCTCAAAAGTTCTTCTCCAGCACTACTGTGGGGAAAATAAATGCAATGTAACTCCAGGGTCCCTGGACCTGCTTAAAGACCATAGTGAAAGGGCTCACCATGTGCCTGGTTGGAGCTTTCTGTGAGGTGGGAGGCTGCCCCAGCTGTTGCCTGTCTGGGCCCCGGCAGGAAGGATGTCTTCAGTAGAGCCATAGAAATGAGGCATCCCCAGATGTGCTCTCAGAACGACATTTACTCTTCTTTCCTTCCAGTCTGGGGACCATAGGTCCACCTGCTAAGGAGAACAACCAGCATGCCTCAATCCGTATGTCCAGTTACGTGAGGATACCCAGGAGCCTGGATGATGGAAGGGGTCAGACCCTGGGGAGAACTTCCGGCTTTGTTGGACACACCCACAGTGAGCTCTGAGGGCAGTGGGGCCAGGAGGCGCAGGAATAACTGAGGATGCCCTGGAGATCACATCTGGACAGCCAGGGCGTTGTGCCCCCTGATGGAGAAGGCGGAACCTGGAGGGGTGCTCGGCCAGAGTGTGGTAGCAAGAGCACAACCCTGCAAGTCGATGCTGGACTCCTCTCATCTCCAGTCTCACTGGGTTCTGGGAGAATATGATTCTGGTGTGAATACCAGGAGGTGCGGAAGCCTCTCCTGGTCTAGTGATGCCTGAAAGTGGTCCAGGAACGTGAGGAGGACACGCTCTCTTAGGGGACATAGGAGGGAGGAACCCCAGGGTGTGGGGTTTCAGGGAATATGAGTAGCCCCTGAAGGGAGGCTGGGCTGAACTGGATCTGGTGCTACCTGGGGACAGTGTGAGGAAAGAAGATTCTAGAGCCTAATCCCATCAGGTGGAGCGTGGAGAGTTATTGTCAGGCACACAGGCAGGGCCTCGGCCAGGAGTATGCACTGTGTTCCTGCAGTGAGGGGAGAGTGGGCGGGGCGAGGAAGCCCCGAAATATGCAGCCAGGAGAGCACGTGACTCCTGAGGAGTAAACTGTCCAAGCCACGCCCGCTGAGCCGCCATACTGATGCTTGGAGGAGAGTGGCATCGGGCACTTTGGTATGGAAAGGGGCTGCGGAGGGGAGGGTAATTGAGCTATTCTGAGATGTATTCTTTTATCAGCTTTTGAGAGTGTAAAGGGGAAAATCTTCCCACTGATGCCATGTGGGGAGAGGCCGACTGTAATGAGCGAATACTTCCTCTCGCCAAAGCCAGTTGTTCTGAACGCATGGGGAGGAGCTTGTGGCAATGGTTGATTTCTCTACTGATTGCCTGGCTTCTGTAGGTGTCTGTCTTCTGGAATGGGGTGGTTCTCAGTGGCTCAGGACTTCTATAGACACTGACCATGACAACTGGAAAGGCTTGGGCAGATCCCCTTGTTCATTCATCTCCTTGATTGCGGACAGGAGAAAACCAATCAAGCCCAGGGAAGGGAAGTGATTTGCCCGAAGTCACATCGTTGAAGACCCAAGACTGACGCTTCAGGCCTTTTGGCTCAATTCAGTGACCTTTGATTTATTTAGTCTGGAATAGATGTTGAGATTTTGTTTGTTTTTGAATCTTTTGGGGGTGATTCTGATGTGTAGCCAGGGCTGAGAACCCTTGACTCAGACTAGTTCCAAATGATGCTTATAAGGGATCTAACCGAAGCACACACGGAAGATGACTCTAAGTAGAAATAGCTCATGAAAGAAGCAGGAAGTCTCTCTGGTTGAAGTAGCCTCTGAATGACAGTCAACTACTCAGGCCAAGGCAAGTCCCTTACGTTTTATGCCCCGTTCATGGCTCAGGGCATGGCAGGGAGTAGGTGTTTGAGTATTAAGAACTGCTTGTTGAATGAATGAAAGCATGAATGAACAGGAGCGCTTGATTCTGGAAGCAATCTAAGGCAGTGAGTGAGTAGAGTGATTGGAAAACTCCCATTCTTTCGATACTTTCTCCTTCAATTTGATGATACAACACTGTGATGAACTTTGAGAGTGGGTCTAAACATATTCTTTGGAATAAGAAAAAATCAGTGTTTAAGAGGATAGGGCATGTATTGAGTAGTTGGAATCTTAAAGTCAAGATTACTCTTCTGTTCTCAGTAGTTCTGGTTGGTCATCCACCGTCTGGATGACCGTGACCATGGGATCACGTTTAGTTTCATCATGTATCAAATAAGGATATGGTGCCTCTATTTCCTGCCTCATTCAGCTATTCATTCAGTACACATGGATGGGGCGTCTGCTGGGAGCCACCCTGGGCTAGGTGCTGAGGCTGCAAAGAGAGTAAGGCAAGATGCCTGCTTGCCCAGAGCTCTTCACGCCATCCACTCCTTCACTCCTCGCTCATGAGCACACGTCGAGTGCCCATGGTGTACTTGGCTCTGTGCTTGTGGGGATCAAAACTGATGGATCTAGGGCAAGTGCTTTCAAATAGTGTTTTGAAAAATACAAAGCATTGATCCAAATGCCAGGGTCACCTCCTGTTGAACGGCATGAAATGGCTAACCCATCCTTAAGCTTGAAAATCCCGTGGAGGTCTTCCTGACCTCCCTCAGGGGTCCCTTCTCTTACTGCTTTTATCGTATCATAGACTGACGTTCTGTCTGGATGTCTGTTCCTTCCATCATTTGAATATACTAGTTTTGTGCCGGTGGTGTTCTAAAATACATTTAGGTAGTATTCCTGGTGAGGCATGTAGTTTTACAAAAGGCAATTTACATATACGATTGTACCTTGCTGTGTCTTCCACTTTCAAGATGTGATAAAGGAAATCATGAACTTGGTAGCTTTTTAAGGGTTAATCATATTTTAGTGAGCCTTAGAAAGCTTGTGTGTGTGTGTGTGTGTGTGTGTGTGTGTGTGTGTGTGTGTTTTCTCTAGGATGGTGGATGAGAAGGGAATGCTGACTAATTTCTGTGTGCTGGTTTCCCGGGACCAGAGGCTGTGGTTGCTATTTCAAAGTGTTTGCGTTAATTATGGTAATAATGTTTTGTAAATAAGTTGCCTTCTGCAAAAGTGGCTTAGGTGTGCTTCCAAGGAATTTTGGACTAGCTGTGGCAGCCATTCCCAGTTGGAAGAGACTTCTCTGGAGGCAGGAAAGAATGAGGAGTGAGCACAGCTAGCAGAAGGACTCTGCTTTACAGAAAGGATCAGAGAAAGGAGTGGGAGGTGGAAGGGGAAATGCTACAAGGAGAGAGACACAGAGCGAGGCAGATGGAGCGAGGGAGGTGGGAAGCGCCGGGGCGGAGGGGGACCTTGAGAGCCGAGATGCCCAGACAGATGGAGGGGGAGACCACGCGGCAGAGGGACAGACAGAGGGGGACACACACATGTTGGGATCGGGGGCACAGAGGCAGACACCCTGGGAGAAACGGGGGAGAGTGAGAAGGAGAGAGACACAGAGAACCCAGGGAGCATCCTCAGGCTGAGGCATGATTGCTAGATAGATCGTGGCCAGGAAGCCTTGCCTATAATTAGTCCATGGGGGATTTTTAATAAAATCTTTAAAGTGATTAAAAGCCATTTTATTGAAAAGAGATCTGGGCCTGTTTGGTGTAGAGAGACCAGCTTGGGCCACTTTCTCCCTTGTGCTGAACTGCTGTTTCGGTTGATCGTGTGTGTGTGTGTGTGTATGTGTGTGTGAGAGAGAGAGAGAGAGAGAGAGAGAGAGAGAGAGGGTGGGGTCGGGGAATATTGTGGATGCCTTCTCTCCTTTCCTCCTGCCTGTGACTGGGCTGGGGAGCATTCCCCTCCCCATATAATTTGGGAGAGTGTGCACAGAGCCCCAGCAACAGCCTTTGGTTTCTTTGGCTTTGCTGCTCAGACCCCAAATCTTGCTGGCACCAGGGAGTTATTTTTATGTTTTAAATTGCTGTTGCTGAGAACAGAGGCAGCTTGAGGCCATTTGTTTGCTCTTGGGACTTCTTTGGGAATCAGATCTGGTTGGAGTTTAAGGGTTAATCAGGAGATCATACAGTTATCCAAGAAGGTGGTCAGAATGGTGTCTTGCTGTCTTGTCCTGGAGTCAGTGACCCTCACCTGGCCCCTCACCATGATGTCATTAGTTAGATTAAAGAAAACAGAGCAAGGAAGACGAGGTGGGGCCTCCAAGGCCACTAGTTCAGTCCTTTCATTTTGCAGATGAAGAGACCAAGGCACTGGAGGGGGACAAACTAGAAGCTCAAGGTTCTGTGTGTGAGGCTGGTGTTTTTTCCAGTTGAAGGAAGAAGGACTTGTTGTTCAGTTGATAAGTCATGGCTGACTCTTTGCAACACCATGGACCCCAGGCTCTTCTGTCCTCCACTGTTTCTTGGAGTTTGTTCAGATTCATGTCTACTGAGTCAGTGATGTGATCCAACCATCTCATCCTCTGCCACCCCCTTCTCTTTTTGCCTTCAGTCTTTCCCAGCATCAGGATCTTTTCCAGTGAGTGGGCTCTTCGCATCAGATGGCCAAAGTATTGGAGCTTCAGCATCAGTCCTTTCAATGATTTTTCAGGGTCGATTTCCTTTCAGATTTGACTGGTTTGATCTCCTTGCTGTCCAAGGGAGGGAAGGCACTTAAGCCATGAACCTGTTGAATGACCCACTGCCTTTCCTGTGGCAGGCATCACTAGTCAATCTCAGGCATTGCTAGTGAGTCTCAGGCGTCACTGATCAATCCTGATCTGCTCCTGCCAGGGCCTTCTCAAGCAGTGTTTGGGGGGACACCCATCACTTAGATTCTGCGTGCAGGATGAGTCCTCTTTCACCTCCTTATACCATAGAGTGCTCCCCTGCTGACCTGTGTTTGTCTTTCTTATGTGGATAGCTTTATAGTAGTAATCTGTGGTCCACTGTCCATTGACTAATAACAACACATATAATGTTGTTACAGGGAATCTAATCCATCCATTCTTGGAGTACAAGTGCTGTTTGTGTGTGAGCGTGAGGAAGCAGGAAAGGATTAGAGTCCTGTCTCAGTGGTTATTGAGGTCTTTGCTTTTCCATTTCTTTCCTTGAGGGCAAGAGACCTTAGGACAGGCAGAGCTAGAATTCAAACCCAGGGCCAATGACTCCAAAGCCTGCGATCTTTCCCAGCCCGGGATGTGAGCTCGTGCCAAAAGCTTGCTGCAGAATCTAATTTTGAATAAACGGCTCTTCTTCTCATATGCTCATCTTGTCAGTCACTCTTGGTGCCGCTTCGGTGTTTGTGTTTTATCACACCTGGGCATTGTTTAATGAGAGAACTCATTTCCTTCTCAATTTCCCTTTGCGTTTGTCCCATTGTGGTGGCTGAGAGAACCAAAGCCGTCTAAATGAATTCAGGGATTGTCTGAGAATCAGAGAACAAGGGAAGCAGTCAGTGAGGTGAATACGGCCGAGGATCCTGCATGCAGGATGAGTCCTCTGAAAACACAGCTTCATGGAGCTGACAGGAGTTGTGGCCCACCTCAGTCACAGGAACAGGACCATGCATGCAAATGTGCGGGACAGACAGCTTCGCAGATTCCTAGTCGTGCCGTGAAGGATGTTCAGCCACGACAGAGGAGTCCCCCAGAGCTTCCTCCAGAGAACACACTTCTTGGTGCATTAAAATAACTCTCCAGGCACACAACTACTGTCTACACATGGGAGGTTTTGGAGTCATGGCTGTTAGGAAGGGATATGTAACACTGATTATTAAAAAATTATATGTAGATATTGAAGAAAGAGATGGGTAATGAACAGATACCATGGAAACATCTGCTAGTGGGTGTGCCTCTGTGCTATGCACTTCCCTTACAGTTTCTCCTTTACCTTCCCAAAGACCTCTCAAAGCAGCTATTATTATTATTATCATTAAAAATCTTTTTTTCATTTATTTATTCAGTTTTGATCATACTGGGTCTTCATGCCGTGGCTGGGCTTTCTCTAGTTGCAGCGAGCAAGGGCTGCTCTTTGTTGCGGTGCACGGGCATCAGCCATTGTGATGCATGCATTTAGCTGCTCTGTAGCAGGTGGGATCTTTCTGGATCAGGGATCAAACCCATGTCCCCTGCATTGGCAGGCAGATTCTTAACCACTGGAGCACCAGGGAAGTCCCATTATCATTTTTAAGGTGAGGAAGTTAAGGCCCAGTGCATTTGATTGTTTCAAGTCACCCAGCTAGCAAGTGATGGAGTTTACATCTTGCTTCTCCTGTCGGGTGGGTACAGGAGAAAAGAAAATGTGTATGATGACTTAGAATGGAGCCTGGTATTGCAGTAAGCCTTCTGTTCAGTGAGCTGATCTGTTTGTCCTGGGATGGTGTATTACATGTCTGTCTTATGAGTGCATGACGTGTGGCTGATATCTGGTGGAGGGCAGGTCTCTGCTGCAGACCCACGTGATGCTCTGCTTTGTGGGCAGATGTGACATGGATCAGAGGCTCTTTCTTCACCCACAGCTGTGCTCACAATTTCTGATCTCCAAAGGCATCTGGAATCCCTGAAGTAGCAGGATCTTGAGACGAGATCATCCTGTATTGCCTGTATCATGCATGCATACTCAGTCGCATCTGACTCTGCAACCCCATGAGCTGTAACCTGCCAGGCTCCTCTGTCTATGGGATTCTGTCCATGGGATCCAGGACAGATTCTGTCCTGGGATTCTCCAGGGAAGAATACTGGAGTCGGTTGCCATTTCCTCCTCCAGGGGATCTTTCCAACCCAGGAGTCAAACCCGTGTCTCCCGCATTGGCAGGTGGATTCTTTACCACTGAGCCACTTGGGAAGCACAGGGTGGGCTCTAAATCCAATGACAAGTGTTGTTGTAAGAGATAATCAGAGGAGAGACACATGGAGCGTAGAGGAGAAAGCCTTCTGAGAGTCAAGGCAGAGACTGGAGTGATGTGGCCACAAGCTGAGGAACACCTGGAGTCACCAGAAGCTGGAAGAAGCAAAGATTCTCCCCTGGAGCCTTCAAGAGAGGTGGCCCTACCCACACCTTGATTTTGGACTTCTGGCCTCTAGAACTGAGAAAGAATACGTTTCTGTTGTGTTAACCCTCCATGTTCATGATCCATCGTTATGGCAGCCCTAGGAAGCTAACTGTTGGAAGGACTGATGTTGAAGCTGAAACTCCAATACTTTGGCCAACTGATGCGAAGAGCTGACTCATTTGAACAGACCCTGATGCTGGGAAAGATTGAAGGTGGGGGGAGAAGGGGACGACAGAGGATGAGATGGTTGGATGGCATCACCAACTCAACCGACATGAGTTTGGGTAAGCTCCGGGAGTTGGTGATAGACATGGAAGCCTGGCATGCTGCAGTCCATGGGGTCACAAAGAGTCGGACATGACTGAGCAACTGAACTGAACTGAGGAAGCTAAACACTTGTGGTGTCTCTATAGCCTTTCTACTTGTGGGGCGTAAAGATGACAAGTGCAAGTGCCAGGAGCCCTGGGCTTTGTCCTGGCTTTCTTTCTGGACCTCAGTCTTGTCTCCAAAATGAGGAGTGAGGCTGCAATCCTGGGGGATGCTGGGACTGAGTGGTCAACCTTTGGAATGGAATGGAGGCTGAGGTGCAAGGGGACACGCGAGGAAGGAGGCAGGGTCCAGGACATGTCACATGGGCTGGGGAGTCTGCACCCACCTGCGTCAGGCATGAATCCTGCCCTCTCCCCCTTAGCTGGGCCTGGCGCTGGGGTATGGATGGGGGCTGCTGGTAGAAACTGTTTGATTCCAGGCTGAAACAGGATTGTGATATGATAGAAAAGAAAAAGACGAATAACAAGCCCTCCATTTGAGATCATTTGGCTGCAAATGATGGGAGACACATTTAGGATATTCCTGCTGTGGGTTTTTTTTTTTTTTTTGAAATCCCAGAAATAATTCTTTTGACCTAGTTTTGGTCGTGCTCAGGATGTGGTTATAGTTAACAGAGCTGAAGTATAATGCGCACTTGCAACGGCCCTGAGTCACCTTCAGGGCTGCGTGTGTTTGGGGCTCAGTGTCAGTCAGATAGGAGCAGGGTGGGGTCAGGGCGGGCAGGGGGTGTCAGGGTCACCGGACCCCTTGGAACCTGAGAGGTCAGTGTGGCTCAGGGGTCAGGGATGTGGACTCTGGAGTGAATCTGCAGCTCTGCCACTTGTGGCTGTGTGGTTTTAAGTTACCCACCTCTCTCAACCCCAGTTTACTCACCTGCAGTATAGGGTGACTTTACCCTCCTGAAAGGATTCTCTTGTTCCATCGTCACAACAGCTCTGCAAGGTCAGAGCCACTAGTGACCTCATGTTATGGATGAGGTTTCAGGTCCCTGGGACTGCAGAGGGGTTGGTCTTATGGTCACATTTCACGGTCATGGGAATTTCCAAGCCAGGACCCTGGCCAGAGTCCACACTCTCTGTCTGCCTCTTCCTGCCTTTCCTGAGGGGTGTTCGGTAGTGACTGTTGCCTTTGGTGGAAGAAGCTAAATCTTGCATGGTCTGTAGCCCAGGTTTCTGAAAAGTGGCCCCGATTCAGTGGAATGTGGACAAAGCCCTGGAATGCCGAAGTGTGTCAAGTGGGCAGCTTTACCATCCATTCCCGGGAATCCTTTCTCTCCATCCCTGCTGGCGGTGGTGGTCTAGCCTGGCAGCCCCCCTGTTGTCCAGAGGTCATGTCCACTATGTCCTCCCCTTCCACACAGCAGCAGAGATAGGGGCACGTGGTAATACCTCCAGTTTGTCAGATACATTGAACAAAGAGTGTGGCCTCTCCCTGCCCTTGGAGAAGGACCTGGCGTCTTCCCCGTGGGGTGAGTGGGATGTTAGAGCCCTGGAAAGGGGCTCCCAGCTTGACCAGGCGCGGTCTCCTGGCCCCCGGCCTACGTATCCGGTCTCATCTCCCTCCCATCCTCCTCCAGGGCCTATTCCTCTCACTGTGTGTTGTTTCATGACTCTGTGCTTTCGCTCATGCTGGTCCTTCTCCCAGAAATGCTTTTCCCTCTCATTCTCCACCATCTACCCCTAAAGGTTTCTTTGATTCCTCAGACCTTGGCTAAAAGATCTATCCCTTCTTCTCCCAGGCAGCTGAGATTCTAGTTGCAGAGACAGACAGACAGATGAGTAAATGGACACAAAATTGTGCGTTGTGATTTGGAAACAAAGACGTTGGTGAAACGGAGGGCTGTGGGAGGAGGCATCTCCGAGGTGCAGCTGTCAGGGTAAGGGGCCAGTTATGCCCGGGGATACTGTGTGGGCAGAGTGGCTGGTGGAAGAGAACTGTGTTCTGAGGTGTGAAAGCGTCTGTGTTCCAAGAACTAAAGGCCAGCAGAGCAGAAGTGCCCTGCAGGATGGGGAGAGCAGGAGGCAGTGAGTTTGCAGAGATCCACCTGCAGGACTGGGAGTTAGATTTAATGCAAACACACAGTGTGTGCACAGGGTGAGCCCTCTGGCTGTTGCATTTCTTCTGGAAGAGGATGTGAAGATGGAGGGAAAGGGAAGGGCCCCAGGTGGGTCTCTGGTTGGAGCAGCGGGGTCAGATGGTGGTGCCATTTCCTGAGAAGAGCCCAGTTTGGAGGTGAAATCCAGCAGTGTGTTTGGGACTCTTAAGGCGTTCATGGTAGGTGACAGCTGGCAGAGGCCCAGAAGAGGCGGTTGAGTGGAAGGGCAGGAGCTCTGAGTGGAGGTTCTCGACCTTTCTCTCTCCCTAGTGGTGGTGGTGCAGCCCCAGGGCTCCAGGGCTCATGATGCTGTTGGCAGACAGACGAGGGGAGGCAGAGGTGGGCAGGGGCACTAGTCCGGTGGTTTGAACCTGGGTCACTCCCGGCTCCCCTTAAGGAACCAGGGTCACGTTTTCCCGTCTTCAGGATCCAGGTGTCTCCCTCATTCCCTGTTTGGAAAAGCACATTTCGTCTGTGATCTTGCTGTCAGATCTAGGGCCCGTGACTCATGTCACGGTGTTATCTTTCCCGTGTTTCCCCTTGTTCCTGCTTTATTTAGGCTTATTCCTCATCTTCCGGTTTTGGAAAACTTTTTTTTTTTTTCTGCTGAAGACAGAGTCACCCATCGAAATGGAAAAGACCACTTCTGCCTTTCATCTGTTGCTCACCCACCATCTGTCCCAAACCATCCCCGTCTTGTTTTCCTTCCTCCTCCACGAGATTGTGCAGCAGTTTGGTCATTCCTGGTGGTTTTCTTCTGCTCCTCCTTGGTTCGCATCTTCCTCGTGCTCTTCTACAGATTTGAAACACTTTAAAAACAATGCTTTTATTTACTTTTGGCTGTGCTGGGTCTCCGTGGCCACGTGAGCTTTTCTCTAGTTGCGGTGTGCGAGCTTCTCCTTGCAGTGGCGTCTCTTCTTGTGGAGCGTGGACTTTAGGGCGGGAAGGCTTCAGTAGCTGTGGCTCGTGGGCTCCAGGGCACAGGTTCAGTAGTTGTGGCGCGCAGGCTTTGTTGCCCCGAGGCATGTGGGATCTTCCCACACCAGGGATCAAACCTGTGTCTCCTGCTTTGGCAGGCGGGTGGTTTACCGCTGAGTCACCAGGCAGATTTCGAATACCTTGCAAAATGTTGCCTGCGTCTCTTAGCTCCAGCTCCTTCTACTCCTCTGCCCTTTTGTAACTGGGACTTATGGGAGAGCCTTTCCCAGTTCCCAACACTGGTCTCCTGAGACTTCTGATCGAATGATTTGTGATGGAATTGTTAGAATTTCATTTTCTTAGAGCTTTTCTTGGGCCAGGGTGAGTTCCCATTTTACCGAGACCGTCTGTGTGCCAGTTGCATGCCTGGGTAGATTTAGTCGTCAAATATCTTAAAATATATGACTGTTCATATCCACAGATACTGTATATTCTATCCATGCATATACTTATATCTCAGCAGGAAACTTTGAAAATGTAGCAAAGCACTTCTCAATATGCACATTGACTGCATGAACCTTGCAAACACTCACCTTCGTCACTTTCTGCTCATATGTCCCATTTGAGCAGTCCTGCATTCTAACTTAACAACATATTTATCATTTGAATTAAAATGCAAATGTGTTTCATGTTAGGGCTTTCCTGATGGCTCGGTGGTAATGCAGGAGACACAGATTTGATCCCCTGGAGAAGGAAAGGGCAACCCACTCCAGTATTCTTGCCTGGAAAATCCCATGGACAGAGGAGCCTGGTGGGCTACAGTCCAGGGGGTCGCGAGAGTTGGACATGACTTAGCAACTAAACAACGACAATTCTATGTTAACCCAGGAAACATTTTTTTGAGGACCTACTATGTGCTAAGTTGAGGGCTAGAGTTCCAAAGGGAAATGAGGCCTCTTCTTGAGAAATGAGGGGCCTTCTTGCCGTGTTTGCAAGTGTCTGAAGCCTCCCTCGGGGAAGCAGGAGTTCTCTTTGCTCGAGGAATGCAAAACACACTGACAGCCCAGAAACATGAGGCTTCTGCAGCCTCATTTATCAACACGTCTCGGGTACACTGTGGGTTGGTACAAATTAGTTATTCATCAAGGCAGAAAGCAGTTAAATAAACACAAGCGTGCTTGCCCAGGGAGTCTTTCCCTCCCTGAGTCTGTTCTGACCACGATGACCTCTTTGATGTGCTGTCTGGGTTCTGCTTAATCTCTGTCTTCTTTTGAGTGAAAAACACAGCCCACGCTCTTCCGGATGTCAGCCCGGGAGACATCCATCCTGGTGCTGGATGCTTGCTTCCGGCTTGCAGGAAAGGGACAAGATGCAGATGAGATGGGCCGTTGTTGATCTCCTACTGTGACGGCCCAGAGGCTGACGGGCCACCATCATCGGTGCCCGTGACACTGCGGTGGCAAGAAGGATGCTTTCTGAGACGCTTCAGAATTTACCCAGCCAAGCGTTCGTCCCTTTGGGTGGGTGCCCACGTACTTCAGCAGGCAGCTCTGTTTGCGTTTTTTCTTTGAAGAGAGAATTGAATGTTTGGTAGAATACAAACTCTGTAGTCAGATAGTCCAAAGATCAAATGCAGCCTTGTCAGTTGTTGTTACTAGTGCTACGTTGCCTTGGGCAAAGCAGTTAAGGGGTTTTGAGCCTCAGTTTGTGTCATCTGTGTGATGGTCTAATAATACTGACCATCATATCACAGGCTTGTTTGGAGGATTAGAAATAAAGCTGGTGTGTGTGTATGTTACTCAATTGTGTTTGACTCTTTGCACCCACCAGGCTTCTGTGTCCATGAAATTCTCCAGGCAAGAATACCGTAGAGGGTTGCTATTTCTTTCTCCAAGGGATCTTCCAGACTCAGAGATCTAACCCACGTCTCCTGCATTGCAGGCGGATTCTTTACTGTCTGAGCCACTGAGGAAGCCTGTCTAATGCTGGTACAACACCTAGAAGAATCCCCTGTGTGTGTTAGCCACTTGGAAGACAGGTCTCCTCCTTACCAGCAGGGCTCACACAGCTGGCTTCACTAGTGGAGGTGGCTGTGGTTCTGACTGCCCTTACTCCAGTCTCCTTGATGGTTTTCTTAGCAACTACTTAGAAGGACCTTCTGCCTGGTCCCCAAAGTCAGAATCTCAAGGTGCTTTTTAAATTTTACTAAGGCAGCTCTAGCTTCCACTACATCTGTGACCAGCCAATTCAGAAATCAAGACAAAAATTCTAATAAAAGTTTTAGGGTGTCATAAGAGCTGAAAATGGAGGTTTGAAAAATGCCTTGTGGAGGCTTGGATGAGAGAGCTGAGTTACTTGGCAGGGAGTTTGGTAGTGGGGTGGGGGGAGAAACATCATCCTTATGCAAAGAGTGCCCCCATGCCATAGCTCCGAAAGCGTTTGGCTTGGGGACCAGGCAGCATCTTTTCCAGACCTTTCTAGACTAGCCCCTTCTCAGTTATCCTGACTCCCTTTCTCATGTTTCTGCTGTCGTGCTGGGCTGGATTCATCTTTCTTAACCCTCACAAAGATGCTGTAAGGCCAGGGTCTGCCACGTGCATTTTACACATGAGAAAACCACACCTTCCGGTCTGACCTGCTTTACGCCCCCTGGCTTTTAAAGGTTGAATTTGGACTTGAGCTGAGTCTGACTCCAGACGCTGCCCTTAGCCGTGACGCTGCTGCTTCCCTCACCTTCCCTGCTTACAGCTCTTTTCTTTTTATATTTAGAAATGAGGAGGCTAAAGCTCAGGGTAGGGAGTAAATTACTTCTTTTAAGTTCACAGCCAGTTAAGACGCAGAACCAGGTTAGGACCAGAATTCCTGACTCCTGCACCTGCTTTTTTTTCCCTGCTCCCAATGGTGCCTCCCCCGAGTGCACCTCATTAAACCCACACAGGAGCCCAAGATGTCTCCTCAGCTCCAGCACAGATCCCTTCTCTCTGGTTGCCAGGGAATACTGGTCCCCTTCAGCAAGGCTCTGATCTGAGCTTTTATGTGTCTTGTCCTCGGGCATCAGAGGAATTGTTTCCTCCTCCTCTTCCTGTGGGACATTCAGTGTGCGTGAATCATGCTCTTACTCAGAGAAAACCCAGCTTTGTGATTCCAAACCACCAGGTGCCGGAGATGCTCGGTGTCTCTGTGTCCAGGGCAGTCCTTAAGATCAGGATTCCTGTCCCTGATCCCGGGTGATTGTGGGTTGTCTTCCCTGGGAGATAAGGCAGGATGGCTTAGTGGGGAAATAGTCCCTTAGACCATGACCCAGCAGTGTTTTGACACCAGGGAACTTGGGTGGGTCAGGGCCCTTCCCTGGGCCTCCAGTCCTCACTCTGCTTCCCTCCCAGGTGGCTGATGGCTCTCCAGACCTCCTTCCATCTCATGTCCAAGGGTACAGAAAGAGAATGTCTCTTTCTCACTGTGGTCCAGAGTTTCCAGAACTGAGTTTCCGAACGGCCTGGCTTGGCCTGCATGCTCGGCGTGCTTTGTGCTAAGTCGTTTCAGTTGTGTCTGACTCTTTGTGATGCTATGGGCCATAGTCCACCAGGCTCCTCTGTCCATGGGATTCTCCAGGCAAGAATACTAGAGTCGGTTGCCATGTCCTCCTACAGGGGATCTTCCCTAATCAGGGATTGAACCTGTGTCTCTAACATCTACCTGCATTGGCAGGTGTGTTCTTTACCACTGGTGCTACCCGGGAAGCCCAGCCTGCATGCGAGGAGGATTCCTATTGCTTGGATCCCACTAGGAAGCAAGGTGGTTTTGTTCAGATGTATCCTTCTTACTCAGCACTGAATGAATGAATGAGTGGATGCCTGGAATGGATGGATGAATAAATGGTTGAATGAATGGACTTTGCCCAGGCTTGAGTCATGTGACCACTGCTAAGGGACGAATTCACCCCCTGCCCAACCACATGGAGATGTGTGTTTGTCATCAGAACAGGGGGCATATGTAGCCTGGTCCAGAAAGTGCAGATGCTGTCTATGTGCTGAGTATTTTGTTTGTCTCTCCAAATCTATTCTGCACCTGCTTGGAACCCACAGGAGACTGACCTTGTCAATTTCATCAGTGGCTCCCCTGCCTGGACTTTTGCTTGGGTGCAGACAGTGGAGGCCACAGTGGGAGATGAGAGGGTGAGAGCTCAGGGGAGAAGACTTGGTTCCCTCCCGCAGGGTTGTTGTGGGCCACAGCTCCTGCTGGGAGCCCTCTCCCAGTTACAGCTTCCCTGGTTGCTTTCCTTTGCCTTTGAGGCCCAGGGTTATAACAGTTCTCTGTTAATTCCAGGTCAATTCCAGGGAGCTTTACCCTCCCACGTAGATCTCCCTAAGGCCTGCCCCTGTTGTAAATAGGCCCTTATTGGTCCGCAGAGAGCACCCAGGGTCCCTGTGCCCTGTTTCTGCTGGGACAGGAGGCTCGGAGGCTGCTGCTGTTGACTTAGCAGCTAGGAACCAGATCCCACGAATGCAGAGGAGGCTAAGACTCAGGCCCTGCAGGAAGGGAGATCTCACATTCATAGGGGAGGCCGAGGGACCAGCGGCAGACCTCATGCTCCCTGCGCTGGGCCAGGCTGCAGTGGAGACTGAGAAATTCCACCAGACTCAGGCCAGCAAAGAGATCAGGCTGGGGAGTGGGGCTGTAGGGAGTCTCAGATTCGAGGATAGAAATGAAGGTCAAGAGGCAGCCACCTGGAGTTGAGGTCCAGGCAGCATGGGGCTCTGGAGGAGGCTGAGAGTCCATCCAAGAGGCCCGCACCCATGACCTTCTGCAGCTGCTCTAGCTTTGGGGGCCTTGAGTGCAGTTTATCTGCCCTGATGAGGTGGTGTGATCCGTCCGGAGCACCCTGCAGGCCCTGTGGTTCTGCCTAGTGACTCCTCCTACAGAAGTGGCTGCAGCCTCTCTCAGGTGGTGGTTGGGGCCTGAAGCCGCAGCGCTGTCCACAGCGTGGTGGTGCATCCCTGCCTCCCCCAGACTTCCTGTTCTTCCCTCCAGATTCTTCATACCTCTCATTTCTCATTTGCCTATTTTGGCTTAACCATTATGAATGGAATCTTGCAAGTGACTCCAAATCCTTTGTGAAACAAGGAGGATCATAAATTCCCAACAAGCAAAATGTCTGTCTGTTCCCTCCATGTATTCTTTTGCTTCACACCCGCTTTGGTTTTTGTTTCCCTCCTGAAAGGATGCTGCCCATTGCCCCTCCTCCTTTCCCGAGAGTGGTCCACGGAGCAGGACATGAATAACTGCGTCGGGGCGGGGCTGAGCTCCTAAGGAGTCCCTTTCTCTCCTTCCTCAGCTCTGCTGCACCTGACTATACGTCCTCCAGCATCATCGATTCAGCCATATCAAATGCGACAGGGCTTCTCTGGTAGAGAAGCTGCTGGAAATAGCTGCATTTGACACGCTGGGGCTGGTGAGGGCTGTCATCCCGCCCGCCTGCCTGTACTGCTCTAAATGTTAAATCCATGGGGGAGGGGAGGCCCGGCATTTCCCAGCTCAGCCTGAGGGTTCCCTCCCCTCCCCGGGCTTTCCGGGGCTTCCCTGCTTTCTCCCTGATGCTCCTCCCTCTTGCAGTGGAAAGCTTGCCTTCTGGGGAACTGGTGGACTGCAGCATCCTGGGAGACTGGTGGATCTGGGCTGGTTACCTTACCCCCCTGCAGTGCAGATTCCCCATCTGTAAATGGGGGTGATGCTAGCTCATGCCCCCCGAGGCCATGGTGAAAATTAAATAATGGAGGTTAAGCTCTCAACAGGGTGTGTTGTAGGAACTCGATCCAAGGTAGATGCCGCTGTTGTTACTAATAATTATTATTTTGTGTCTTGGGACCTGAGCCTGGTAGTTGCTGGGGGTGCCTTTGCAGGCTGTACCCAAGAGGCTGGGACAGGCATCTCCTCGGGATGAATAATTCATCACCAGTCTCCTTTGCTCCCAAAGCAGCAGCTCCTGGCACACGCTGCAGACGGATTCATTTGTCATGGGTGGGCGTGCGCTGGAGAACAGATGGGATTCCCCAGTCACGTGGCCCTGCAGACGGCGTGACACCCCGTCGTGCTGAGGAAGCCCTGCTTCTTGGAGGAGGAACTTCTCCAGCTTCTGAAAATGGGTGCGGCAAATCCGCTGCCCATGCCGAATGTGGGAAAAGCTTTGTTCTGTTCTGGAAGAAAGCGGGTATTTTCCATCCTGCCGCATCCTTGATGAAGTCTGACAGTGTTTGTTAACCATGGGGATACACTTGTCTCCTGGGAATTATAAGATCAATTTATATAATTATTCACCTTATTCACCCTGGGTTCCAGGCCCTGTGTTAGGCATGGGAGCACAGGTAAATGGAGATCCACACAGAATGTTACAGAAACCCAAAGAAGGGGGTTGCTGACATAGTCTACTGAATAAATGACAGCTGACTGTAAGGTACTTTAACCCTGCCTGTGGCAGTCAGGGAAGGCTTCCTGGAGGAGGTGATGATTCAACTGAACTTGGAGGATAACCTGGAGTTTTTAAATGTAGGAGGATTTTGAGGCACATATGAGATAGCATGTTTTTTTTTTTTCAGAAAGCTCTAAACACATGAATGTCTGAAGGATAGGCATGAACTCAGTAGAGGTCCTGGCACACCTCTCTCGGTCTGCATATCATCCATCCAGTAGGAGCCAATAATGGGTGTTGGGTAGGAGGGGAACTTGGTTTTATTTGCATTGTGGCGAGAGTACTCTGACTTCATGGGGCAGAATGGACTGAGGAAAGATCAGTTGGTGCATTCATTCATTCACTCATGGCTCATCCACTCATCCTATTATTTTGTACAGCGAATATCCCTCAAGTGCCCAGTGTGTGTGACACTGAGAGGTGTCAGTGGGGAGAGGAGCCCAGCTAATATGCTGAGAGGGGAGCGGTGGGGACGCCAGCACCACCCATCGGTTCAGATCAGTATCACTTTGCTTTAAATACACAGAGTCAACAGGACAGAGCTCTTGGTCCAGTCGGAACCTGCAGCAGGGCTTTGTTGCGCACTTGGAGTCCATCCATAGATGCTCTGTGCAGCCCCGGGGGTGCTGCTGGACAGCGGCAGCTGGTCCTCTCGGTGGTGTCCTGAGGCTGGAGGTGGCCACGTGTCCTCTGTTTGCTCCCAGAACCCCCTTGGGGCATCTAGTGCTTGTGCTGTGCGTCTGCCAGGTTTCTTCCATGGTGCCACTGTCAAGATGCATAAATGCACGCATGCACACACCTCTTTTACCTTGGAGAGCTTGAGTGGTCAGCGACACTTGCAAGAACAGTTTCTATTCCGTGCCTAAAACATTTCCAGAACCCAGTGGAACCCTGCTGGAGATGCCTCAGTAGTCCAGTGAAGCGCAAATGTCCAGTTCACTCCCCCCCTGCCCAGCATCTTTGCCACAAAAAGGTGTGCTTTGTGGATCATCTGAATCAGGATCGCCAGGGATGAGGGTTAAAAGGCAGGTTCCTGAGACCCAGGCAGACAAAACTGATGGGAGTGGGGAGCGAGGGAGCTTGCATTTTTAAGCACCACCTCTGGTGATTCTGAAGCTCTTTCTGGTCTGAGAAGCACCATTTTAAAGCACAAAATGTTTTTTGGAATCAGGGAAGGACTATTCCTGAGTGCCTGCCATGCGCCAGGCATGGTGCTCCCTGTCATGCAGTGGGCTGATTTCCTTCTCAGTCCTTCCCCTGAGGGTAGTGGAGGGGTTTCTCTATAGTATGCAGTGAAGCTGGGCTTCAGATCTCAGTTGCCTAAGGCCAGTAGATGTCTTCATCTGAAGCAGTCACGGAATCACTCCTCAAAAGCGGGTGATGATGTGGTTGACTGAACAGGATGGAAGCTTGGCGCATAAGCAAGAGCACCATTTATCTTCCATTTGTCCATTTCAGCCCGCTCTTGGGAGCTGGGGCTCCGTCCCTCAAGGAACCTCGGCAGGCCCGTGGCTTATCTGTGCACTTTGTTGTTATTGTTTAGTCACTAAGTTGTGTCTGACGCTCTAGAGACCCCACGGACTGTAGCCCACCAGGCTCCTCTGCCCATGGGCTTTCCCAGGCAAGGATACTGGAGTGGGTTGCCATTTCATTCTCCCGGGCATCTTCCCAACCCAGGGATCAAACCCATATCTCCTGCATCTCCTGCGTCAGCTGGTGGGTTCTTTACCCGTGAGCCACCAGGGAAGCCCGTCTGTACATTTAGAGACCCAAAAGCCCTGCAGTCTCTTAAAAATCTCAGGAATGGTGTCACTTCAGGACGTGGTGTGCCTGGTCCCGGGGCTGCCACTGTGAGTGCGAACATAGGAAGGGAGGTGGGGAGCAGAAGGCCTCTTCTCTGTGGCCTTGATGGTTTTGTTTCTTTTTCTCTACTGGTGGCAGAGTTGCTTGGAAACAACAGGATTACTGCTCATGTCCTTCATTCCTTGGTATCTGTGAGCTCCTTGGGGGAAGGGCTTCTCTGAAATATTATCCCACATTTTGGAGAAGGAAATGACAACCCACTCCAGTATTCTTGCCTGGGAAATCCCATGGACAGAGGAGGCTGGCGGGCTACAGTCCATGGGGTCTCAGAGTTGAACACGACTTAGTGACTAAACAACAATATTGCAAGTTTAGTAGCTTAAAACATTTATGACCTTTCAGATACTGTACGTCCGAGTCCCGGCATCCTGTGGTTGTGTTCTCTGCTCAGTATCTCAAGGCAGAATCGAGGTGTCACACCGTGGTTCGTTCTCATCTGAGATTCTGTTCTCTTCCAAGCTCACTCACTGTTGGCAGAATTCAGTTCCTTGAGGTTGTAGGACTGAGGCTCTGCTCTCTTCCTGGCGGTCAACCAGGGTCATTTGTCATCTCCTAGATGCCGTCTGCTTCCTTCCCCGAGCCTGCTCCATCACATCACACCTTGCTCCTCTCTCACCTCTTTTACAGGCTCACCAGGTCAGGTCAGGCCCACCCAGGATAATCTCCCTTTTGAGTAACGTAAAGTCAACTGGGACCTTCTGCTGTGAAAGGTGAAGTAACCATAGGAGTGCCATTCCCTCCTATTCACAGGCTGCTGACACTCCAGAGATGGGGATTCTAAAGGAGCTATACCTGGGGCCATCTTGGAAGTCTTCCTACTGCAGGGCCCATGTTTAATTGCATCCCTGAATCCCCAGTGCTGGGCACAGGTCCAGGGCCAGATATCTGCTTTATTGAAGGTAAGGGAGCTGCCTGGAGGACCAGAGCAGCACACAGAGAGCATTCCATGCACCCAGAAGCATACCCAGCCTGCAGAAGCAGAAAACTCAGACTCCCTGCACCAGTATCTGACAAGGAGCCTTGAGAGACTGTTGGATTCTTGCAGATATCGCCATAGAGTATTACGCTGACACTTTTCTAGGGAGAATTTTATGAAAAGCAATCCACATTTAGCATTTGAGAAGCTGGCTGCTGAATTTAGTCCATAATGATTTAAAAAGTAAAGAAAGATTCTAACCTGCCATTTGTTGTTGTTCTTCAGTTGCTAGTGGTGTCTGACTCTTTGCAGCTCTGTGGACTGCAGCACGCCAGCCTTCCCTGCCCTTCACTATCCCGCTGAGTTTGCTCTAACTCATGTCCATTGAGTCAATGATGCCATCCAACCATCTCATCCTCTGTCTCCTCCTTCTCCTCCTGCCCTCAGTCTTTCCCAGTATCAGGGTCTTTTCCAGTGAGCCAGCTCTTGGCATCAGGTGGCCAAAGGATTGGAGTTTCAGCTCCTGCATCAGTCCTTCCAATGAATATTCAGGGTTGGTTCCTTTAAGATTGACTGGGTTGACCCTCTTGCTGTCCAAAGACTCTCAAGGGTCTTATCCAGCACCATAGTTCAAAAGCCTCAGTTCTATGGTGCTCAGCCTTCTTTATAGTCCACCTCTCACATCCATACACGACTACTGGGAAAACCATAGCTTTGGCTATACGGAACTGGTTTAATCTGTATAATATTTTTTTCTAGCCATTTAGTCCAGAGCTTCATTAAGTGGACGGGTAGGTGAGCAAATACGTGAATAAGTTCATTATCACCAATTTAACTAACTTACTCATTTCTTCACCTGCACACAAAGCAACTTCCCACAAAGCAACTTCCCGCAGCCAATAGCCAACATCTCTTTTGGAAGCCCACTCTCCTTGCTGTAATGGGTGCTGGTGCTAAGAAGCCAGACAGCCCCTGGCTGTACTTGAGCTCACAGTTCTGTTGGCTGTGCTTGGTGGCGGAGTGCTTGAACTTGAGTTACCTGGGGAGCATGTGAAGAGTGCAGGTTTCTTTACTCTGCTGCAGCCTCACTGAACCTGACCTCCTGGAGGTGACCCAGGAATATGCACTTTTTGCAAGCGTCTTGGATAGTTAAGGGCAGTGGAAGTTTGGGACTCGCCAGCCCAGTGGTTCTGGGGAGATAGCGACAAGCAGACACTTCCATGCTGTGTGTCAGTTGCTGTGACAGAGGATGGCGGTGGGGCAGGATCTGGGACGTTATTCCAAGGAGAAGGATTAGCGTTAGAGGGGGCCAGCAGAGAGAGGAAATGAAAACAGCCAGGAACTGAAGGTACTGTGTTGCCTGGGTTCTCGGATTGAAGTGAAGCTGGTCCAAGGCACTACCCAGCTCTTTTTTTTTTTTTTTTCCCTTTTCTTGTTTCCAGTTTTTATTCATCATATATATATATATATATATATATATATATTTTTTTTTTTTTTTTTTTTTTTTTCGACTGTGTTGCATGGCATATGGGATCCTAATTCCCTGACCAGGGATCGAACCCAGGCCCCCCCGCATTGGCAGTGTGGAGTCTTTTGTTTCCTCTTTTAATTGAAAGATAATTGTTTTACAGTATTAGGTTATTTTCTGCCATACATCACATGCATCAGCCATGGGTATACCTATGTCCTCTCCCTCTTGAACCTCCTTCCCACCTCCTCCCCATCCCACCCCTCTAGGTTGTCACGGAGCCCTGGTTTCAGTGCTCTGAGTCATACAGCAAATTCCCACTGGCTACCATCTGCTTTACGTAGGGTCATGTATGTATGTTTCCATGCTGCTTTCTCCGTTTGTCTCACCCTTTCCTCCGGCCCGCCCCACCCCGTGTGCCCAAGTCTGTTCTCTACGTCTGCATCTCCACTGGGCAGCGTGGAGTCGTAGCCACTGGACCCCGGGCGGGTCCCACACCTCTCAGTTCTTTAGTAGAAGAAGTGCTTCACACATTGATTTGTTCTGAATTCATTTTAACCTGCCTGACTCTGGATGAATCTAGTTGTAAACCTCTGCTTTCCAAGGTGGAGAGGAAAATCAATCCCTGATTTCGTTTGGAGAGTCATTCTCTTTCTCCTTTTGGGAGAGCACAGGGCTCCTCGTGTCCAGGAAGGGACTTCCTCTGCCCCTGAGAGGCCGAGAGAATGGGGACTGCTTTGAGAGGGCAAGTCTGCAGAGCTGGGGACAGGGCCGTTTGCTCACTAGCAGGGCTTGTTGCCTCGGATCTGAGGAGTCCCTGCCTCCCCTGGAACCAGCCCTGACCTCGCCCACCCCTAAGGGTGAGGATACAGCCTGGGTGGAGGCGTTGACGGCTGGCCTACACCTGGGCTGCGGAGCAGAGGGGCCCAGCCTGGCTTGGTTTATAAAAAAGGGAGGAAAAAGAGCCCCTCATTTTCTTCCTCCTTCATAAGTTATTAAATTCTCTTCCTACGCATGAGATTGTCTCTTCCCCTTTCTCTCATCACACACACACGGTTCTTTACTTGAAGCCCACATAAGTGAAGAAGTGTTGCCCTGATTCCTGAATCCAAGTTGACTCCTGAGATCAGTTTGTGTATTTAATGGTTATTATCTCTTGCCCCACCCTCCCGAATTTTGAGCCATTGTTTAATGCACGGTGTTTCTTATTCTTCTGGAGTCCTGAATAGAAAAAATATACTAGTTTAGTATCGGTGTGTGTGTGTGTCTGTGCATGTGTTTCTGTGTGTGTGTGTGTGTCTCTCTCTCTCTCGGTGTGTGTTTGTGTTGTGCATTGAGCAAATGGGGCTCAGGAACAGAGTTGTGAGGGAGATGATATCTGCAAAGTAGGCAGGGGCAGATTTTTAAATTAATGTTTGTTTTCTTCTTCCTACAGCAAGGGGAAGCCTTTGGAACAGAGCTGGTAATGAGTGGGCGACCCCAAATACTGAGGTTCTTCTGTGCGGGTTTGGGGAGTAGCTGCCATCCCCGGCTCTCGAGTCCCTAACCCCCTCTCTCACCCCTACCCCTCTGTCCCAAACTCCACATCAGTCCAGAAAGCAAAGTGTTAAGTAGTGGCCCCCCGAAATGCTCCCCACCACGGCTGCCATCTGTTCCGATTAGTCAGTATCCAGACAAGACCCAGGGTTAACTATTTGGCAACAGCACCCTTTCTTCAATTAGAAGGTTTTAATCCCTACCATAACTGTGTGAAATTGGAAAATTTGGCATTATTACTCCCAATTCACAGGAGATGAAACTGTTGCACAGAGAACTGAAATCACGCACGCCTGGCCAGCCCTCCGGGACAGCTCTGCCTGGTGTCTTGTTCTCGGAGGGTGAGTGGTGCCTCCAGCGCTGCTTTTCCTGGCCCAGGGCCTGTTTGAGAGTGAAGTTTTCAGAGGAAGTGCCTTTATTTCCAGGAGGGGCTGTCCCCTAAGGGCCCCCTCCCCTGGCGGTGCCTTTCCGGAGTCACCTCCACCATCCTTGTTGCTACGTCCTATCCCTGCCATGTGATGGAGTCTTTCCAAACCTCAATCCATATGTTTGCTGCATAAGCAAGTGTTGGTTGAAGAAATGATTGAACCCGGTTGCAGCCTTGATCTTGCCTTGAAACAACCAGGGTTGTTTTTGAACTTAGTCTCCACCCTAAATGACCCTGGAAGGCAAGACCTCTGTCTGCTCATCGTCACAGCCCACCTGTTTTCCCCTGGCCCTTCAGTGAGTTGGTGCTTAGTCAGACCTCTCTGATGGGAAGTTAATCTCCAGTCAACCACGTCCTAAAGTTCATCTTCCAGATAGTAGGAAAAGGAGCCTGAATAGGTCTCTTAATATTTTCCTGAAGCTAAATGTAAGTAGGGCTCTTTCAGAAGCAACCTGTATATTTTGGGCAGAATGGGGACGCTAGACAGGGCTTCCCTGGTGGCTCGGAGGTACAGAACCTGCCTTCCAACGCAGGAGACGTGGATTTGATTCCTGGGTCAGGAAGATCCCCTGAAGGAGAAAATGGCAGCCCATTCCAGTATTCTGGCCTGGGAAATCCCATGTATAGAGGAGCCTGGCGTGCTATAATGTGTGGAATCACCAAAGAGTCAGACACGCCTGAGGACGCACACACGGAGGCTGGGTGATAGAAGGAAGGTTGAGTCAGGACAGCAGGACTTGGGGAATCTCAGGGCTGCGTTTTGTGGGAATGGTGGTTTCAGGCGCCTGGACAAGCTTACCCTGCGCTTTGTGAGCTGATGGCTGTGGGTGGGTCCTCTGTTCAGAAGTAGCGAATGTCTTGTCTGTGGCCACCTCTGAGCTTTTGGCCCAGTGGCAGCCCCGTGGCAGACTTTTGAAGAATAGGAATTGACCGAGGACATGTGCCATCTTACAGAGTGTGGAAGAGCCCTTTCCACGCTCCCTGCTCACTCTGCGCAGTCTCCCCTGACCCCACCCTGCCCTTGATGTGGCAGGAGAATACAGGCTGTGCCGTCATAGAGATGCTCATCCAAACCCTTGTCTGCCTGTGACTGAGTTACGTAGGAGCCGTCTCATTTCCTCATCTGGAAAATCAGGACAGTGGGCTTATGCTGAAAACTAAGATAAATAATTGTCACATACAAAGTACTTGGCCTTTACATAAACTGGTGACTATGAAGTCTCTTCCTTGCCTCATCCACCAAGAGTGTCCCATGCGGTGACTACATAAGAGTTTCCGTTCTCATCTCGGGAGGGTTGAACCAGAGAAGCAGAACCGGTAGGAGAGATCTATTGAGAGGTTTATTGCAGGGAGTTTATTAGGTGAGTGTGGGGGCTCGCAGGGCAACTCTGGAATCCCAGAGGAGTTGTCAGGATGGGCAGGCTGGAACTCGCTGCACTGGTGGGATTTCGTCTTTATTAGGGACGTCTTGCCTCTGCTTGTAAGGCATTCTAGCTGGTAGGATCAGACCCCCAGGTCACCTATAGAACGCGTGCATTTGTGCTCAGCTGTTTCCGATGCTTTGTGGCCCCATGAACTATAACCTGCCAGGCTCCTCTGTCCATGGGATGTTCCAGGCAAGAATACTGGAGTGGGTTTCCATTTCCTACTCCAAATTATCTAGAATAAGCTCCTCTATTTATAATCAACTGATTAGGGATGTTAGTCACATCTATAAAATACCATCAAGGAAGCACTTTGTGTTTGATTGGATAACTGGAGACTATACCTGCCCAAGCTAACATTCACAAAACCACCCCAGTTCCTAGCCTGGTGGCAGGAGAGTCAGGGCATGGGGAAACTTTCTCAAATGACAGAATTTTCATGTTTTGAGCTTCTGGTATATGACCTTTCTACCCATCCACAGCTACTGGTCTGCAGAGCACCCCTTTGTCCTGCTTTCCTCCTCCGTAAACGAAACTCCCTTGTCCAAGTCTTTCTATTTGCTGTGAATTTTGTGGAAGAGAAGGGGAAGAGGGGTGAGTCTGAGCATTGCTGGCCAACTTGCAGGTAGACTGAGGGGTTCCTGGTGGTACTTGGCTGCAGGTTCTGGAAGGGAAGTGATTTTTCAGGTTTTGGGGAGAAGTGATTTCAGGAACCAGGCCAGGAGGAGAGGACAGTGTCCTACTCACCTTCCCACCCCAGCCCCTCACGGCCAGATCCTATGGTGAGGGCTTTGTAGCTGAAAACTAAGCTACTGACATCCAGCTGAAGGATGTTCCCTGAGGTGTCCAAAAATAAAAACGAGGCTCTGTCCTCTGCGGGAAGAGACAGACACGGGAATGGCTACCCCAGAGTGGTAAAGATGGGGTGCTTTGGGAGCAAAGCAGGAGAAGCTTATGACCCCCAAGGTTTGGGTCTAGAAGCTTCCAGGAGAAAAGACAGCCCAAACTGAGTCCTGAAGGATTTATAGATATTGGCCAGTAGAAAAGTAATTATGATCATTTTTTTCCCCTTGAGGCTCTTAAAGGATGACATATGCAGTTTGGGTGCATCACTGGGGTTCTGCATAAGGTAGTGTTTCTGAGGCTTGGGAGGCAGGCAGGATTCACACTTGCAGCCCCTGCCTGCATGCTGTTTAAGCACCCAATTTCTAATTAATGAACCCAAAGCCCTGGCTGCTTGAATGTGCCAGACGTGGCATTTGGAGCAAGCTGCTCCCCAGAGAGCAGGGTTGGACTGCGGGTCTGTATGGAGAAGGCTCCGGCTGGAGCAGGCCTCGGTCCCACTATGGGCCTGGAGCCCTCAGAGCAGCCGGCACCCTGGTCAGGACCCAGGAGCTCCCAGGACCCACATGAGAACCCGAGGTCATGGCTCTCTCTGAGATAGATCCTCCTTTGGACTTTTTATTGCTTTATTTTTTTCCTTTTCTTTTTTACATTGGTTTGTATTGGACTTTCAATGTCGTGTTAGTTCAGGTGTGATTTAGTTATACAGATACATGTATCTGGGCTTCCCAGGTGGCGCTAGTGGTAAAGAACCCGCCTGCCAATGCAGGAGACTCAAGAGACGTGAGTTTGGTCCCTGGGTCAAGAAGATCCCTTGGAGGAGGGCATGGCAACCCACTCCAGTATTCCTGGCTGGAGAATCCCATGGACAGAAGAGCCCGGTGGGCTACAGTCCATCGGGTCGCACGTGACTGAAGTGACTTGGCAGGCACACATACGTGTGTTAGTGCCTACTCTTTTCCAGATTCTTTTCCCATGTAGGTTTATTACAGAGAATAGAGTAGAGCTTCCTGTGCCGCACAGTAGGTCCTTGTTTATCTGTGTTATGTACAGCAGTGTGTACATGTCAATCTCAGTCTCCTAATTTATCAGTCTCTTCCCCTCCCCCACCCCCTCCAACCTTTCCCCTTTGGTAACCATAAGCTTCTTTTCTGAGCTTGAGTCAGTTTCCGTTTTGTAAATAAGTTCATTTGCGTCACATTTTTAGATTGCACGTGTAAGTGATGACATATGGTGTTTGTCTTTCTCTGTCAGACTCACTTCACTGAGTATCATATTCTCTAGATCCATCCATGTTACTGCAAACGGCGTGATTTCATTCTTTTTTATGGCCGAGTAATATTCCATTGTATATTGGACTACTTATTTTCTTTAAAAAATTTTTTTTCATTAACAGTCTTTGTTTCTAATGCGGGTTTAGGTTTACTGAAAAATTGAGCAGAATGCAGAGAGTTCCCATAGGCCCCAGGCCACACACATTTTCTCCTATTTTTAACATCTTGCATTAGTTGATACATTTATTACAGTTGATGAACTAGCAGTGATACATTGTCATTCACTAAAGAGTGAAAGTCACTCAATCATATCTGACTCTTGGCGACCCCATGGACTACACAGTCCATGGAATTCTCCAGGCCAGAATACAGGAGTGGGTAGCCTTTCCCTTCTCCAGGAGATCTTCCCAACCCAGGGATCGAACCCAGGTCTCCCCCACTGCAGGTGGATTCTTTACCAGCTGAGCCACAGGGGAAGCCCAAGAATACTGGAGTGGGTAGCCTATCTCTTCTCCAGCGGATCTTCGTGACCCAGGAATGGAACTAGGGTCTCCTGCATTGCAGGCAGATTCTTTACCAACTGAGCTATGAGGGAAGCCCAAGAATACTGGAGTGGGTAGCCTATCCCTTCTCCAGCGGATCTTCATGACCCAGGAATGGAACTGGGGTCTCCTGCATTGCAGGCAGATTCTTTACCAGCTGAGCTACCAGGGAAGCACTAAAGCTTGTGGTTTACGTCGTGGTTCACTCGTGGTGGTGTTAGTCCTGTGGATTTTGCCAAATGCACTGTGATGTCCTGTATCCATCATGACAGTGTCATACAGTCGGTTCACTGTCCCTGTCTGCCCCAGTCCCCTGTCCCCACCTGCCAGAAGTCAGATGGCGCTTGCATGAAAGAGGATGTCAGGCTTTTCCCTGAGCCCAGGACGGCATTCATCAACAACCTCTCAGGTCATTCTGGGCTCTGCCTGGAGACCTGTGAAAGACCAGGCCCCATAATAACAGCCTTTGTTGTTTTTCTGAATTAAAATGTTCTGGTCGTTGGTGTTCAGCTGTGGTTAATCTTGTTTAAGGATGAATTACTAATAAGAGGATGCTGTCTAAGTGCTCACCAAGCAGAGCCGTTGTTTGCCCCCAGACCCGATGCCGAGAGGGACGGCCCCCAGTCCTGCTGCCCTCCTCTGTCCCGGCCCTGGCCCCGACCTTCCTGGGCTAATTTGATGAGGCTGAGTTTAGGATGTCCAGTTCCCCTGTCCTCTGCATTGGTGTCAGAGGCCTGGGCAAGCCCCACTTGGCGCCTCAGCCCTGCTGATGTGAAACTAACACATCACCTGCCTCTCCAGGTCGTGCTGAAAGAGCACATGAGACTGTGTAGGCAAGTGGGAGGGAAAGGGGCTAGAATCTACTGCCATCACGTCCAGGCACAGTGAGGCCCTGGATGTGAACACAGTAGCCAGAGCCCTGGAGAGCCTTGCTGGCCCGTTTCCCCAAGCCCTGCTGCTCGTGGACTGTCTCTCCCCACGTGCGTGACTGTGATTGATTTCCTGACGGTCATGCTGCAGGAGGGCAGGTCCTGGCAGGAGGGCACATCTGCTGCCTCCCTGAGCCCTCGGGCTTCCTTGGCAGCCAGAGTCAGGACTGGCGTGGCGCCGCCGCGCAGGGACCCTCCGTGGCATCACCAGGACGGTGCGGGGAGAGGGTGGCTCCTCGCCTGTGCAGCCTCTGCCACATGTAGCCATCCTGAGAGAGCCTGTTGTTCCAAGTTGATCAGGTGTCTCTTATCTGGGTTATGACACAGGCTGTGTCCTTGAACACAAGGCCTTGTGGAAAGCCAGACTCTGTACCTGGAAATCAGACCCGGATTATACATGAGCCATGAACCTGGCCCTGAGCCGTGAAGCAAACGGGTAACGTTGGAGGTGGAAGGGAGTGGAGCTGATTCTCAAGTTCAACCCTCTCATTTCACAGAGGAGGCAGATTCCACAGAAGAGGTGCACAGTTGGCTGCCAAGTGTTAATAAATGGCTGCCATATTAATAAATGCATGATTGAGTAGCGTAAATATGTTTGCCTCTTGCCCTGCCCACAAATCCCCTTCACCTGACCGACTCCAACTCACTGTTCAGCTCTAAGTGCGACTGCCTCCAGGAAGCCTTCCCTGACTGCCAGGTCTGGTTCTCCGGGGTGTGCCTCTTCCTTAGCATGCATCTTTCCGTGTTGTCTTTGCCTGTTTACACGGTTGTCTCCTCCGCTAGACTGTGAGTGCCTGGAGGGCAGGGCCATGCCTTGTTCTGTCTCCAGCAGTGCCTGACTGGTAGTGTAGACAACAGACTGCTTGCCGAGGAATGGATAAATGAATAGACAAAGGAAAGATTGAGTGCTGTTGCTGTCACCTGCTCGTGTTCTATTCTTTGTGACCCCGTGGACTGCAGCACGCCAGGCCTCCCTGTCCCTCACCGTCTCCTGGAGTTTGCCCAAGTTCATGTTCATTGCCTCAGTGATGCCGTCCAGCCATCACACGATGATTGGGTAGTTGAAGCCAAACTTGATGTTGGGCCTGAACAACAGACCTCTTGAGGCTAGTATAATTTTTTTTCAATGAACCCAAGAGAGATGGAAAATGTGATTTGGTTGTGGATCCAGGATGACTTACTAAGGAGAAGTAGTGGGAACAATACAAAGAATGGGATCGAGTGCTAAATTATACCGTAAGGTCCAGAGAAGGCGTGCCGCCTTCTGCTCTCTTCCTTGACGCTGATGCTGCAATTGGGATATTTATTCATTTATTCTTTAGCAAATATTTATGGAGCTCCTATGAGATACTAGGCTGGAAATTCAACACCAGGCAAGAGAGAATGTTCTGCTCTAATGGAGCTGGAATCCAGGGTGGGGCAATTGCTGGGTGAGTTAATATAATAACTATTGAAAGGAAACAATTAGAGTATTTAAGCCCTAGTCCCTGAGCTGAGCAGCTTTGTAAATGACAGTCAGAAAGGGTTTTCCAAGGAGTTGATCTTGAGATCTTATACCAGGGAGTTAGTTATCCTTCTGTGTAGAAAGAGCAATAAGTGCAAAGGTCCTGAGGCAGGAAGGACTTGGCCTATTAGAGAAACTTTTTAAAAGGCACTGGGTCTAGGGATTTCCCTGGTGGCCCAGTGGTAAAGAATCCCCCTTGCAATGCAGGGGACACGAGTTCGATCCTTGGTCAGGGAACTAAGATCTCACGTGCCGCAGGGCAACTAAGCCCATGTGTCAGAGCTACTGAAGTCATGTGCCACAACTGGAGAGCCTGGGCACTGCATAGAAAAGATGCCGCTTGACCCAGCAATGGTCCTGCGTGCCGCCACTAAGACCCGATGCAGTCAAAGAAATACATAATTTTTTTAAGGCACTGGTTCTACAGCCAGATGGGGAAGGGGAAGGGTTCCAGGGGCTGAGGTTGGACAACCTGCAGACTATGCAGGAAGAGCCTTGGATTTTATTCCAAGTGGATCAGGAAGACATGCGGGGAGCTGGCCCATTTTTCATTTCCTTTGGCTTTCTCAACGCTAAGGACTGTGGGAAGACAGGTGAAGAATGGGTTGGAGAGGGACAAAGATTGAAGCTGGGGTACCGCTGCACAGTTCCAGATGAGACGCGATGGGCTTGGGTGGGGCGTCGCGTTCGTGGTCATAATATCTAATATTTATTGGGCAGATACTCTTTAGTGACGCATCTCACGCTGCCAGGAACTTGATTCCATCGTTCCATTACTGTTCCCGAGTCACAGTGAGACCTCGAGAACAGCAGGCTTAGAGAAATCACTTGCTCAAGGACACGGAGCTGGAAAATGCAGGAGCCAGGACACTCTTCTCGGAAGCTGAGTTGCCAAGCCTCTGCTCCTTCTCGCCGCCCATGTGGGATCCGGATGGGATGTGTTTGGAAGTGGGTTTGATGAAACTTACTGCTGGGCTGGATGCGGGGAGGGGTGGGAGGAGGGTGCCTTCAGCATCTGGGAGACAGGGAGGTCTAAAGGAAGGCCAGGGTTCCTTTCTGGGTTTTTTGTTTTGTCCTCTCAGCTCAGACCCTTGTTCCCTCTCCCTGGGCTTTTGAACTTGTCTGCTGCCCCACCTGCCCCCTCTGTAGCCCCTCACACTTGCTCATCCCACTGTCCAGACACTGACGTTGCCCTGTCTCCCTTGTGTCTAAGGCCCGTGTCGTGCCTTTCCTTAGTGCTTCCATCAGCTACTCCATCACCCAACGTGAGTCCCATGCCAGCGGGGGTCCTAAAATGGCATTTCTTACTCTTCTTCCTCTTTGCAGCCACAAACCATGTGATGCTCTTTTTTGTTACATAAGCAAATCCTTGTTGCTTATCGATTTTATTTTTTTGGCCTTGCCACAAGGCCTGTGGGTTCCCAGTTCCTTGACTAGGGAATTCCCCCCAGGGAATGCCCGTCATGTGATGCTCTTAACCAGACTCTGGTTTCAGAGTCCATCCAGCTCAAGCACAGGACAGATGGTCAATGCAGGAGCTTGAACAGGTCAACCAAGACACTCTGCTCTCCTGTGTCACCACCTTTGTCCTTGTTGCTCTGAGCCAGAATACCCTTCCCTTGACCTCTCTGTTCATTGCCGACCTGCGCAGCCTCTAAAGCCCGTCCTGCATTCCTGCTGCTCTGGGAGGCTTTCTCAGATGACCAGGACTAGGTGTTTATGTCCTCCTCATTATAAGGTTACCAAATGTAGAGATTGTTCCAGCATCAGTGATTGTCTCTACTAGGAGACAGGCTGACTGTCATGTGATAGAGAGGGAGTCTGGAACACCCCTTTCATTAGCCATCCTGAGCATGTGCAAACTCAAGAAGGAAGCAGAAAGAGCCTCCTGAGAAGTCAGGGCTTGTCCACTGCTCTCTGCTGTCACGTTGATGGACTGCGCTCACACTCCATGTAGGGCTTGCTGACTGTCGTTGGAAATAAACTTTCTTCAGCACAGTGCTTACGTACCTGGTATGTGCCAGGTACTGTCCTAGGGACCGGGGATACAGCCATCGGCAAAGCTGATTAAAACCCCCAGCCTCACAGAGCTCGTGTTTCAGTTAGGGTCAGGGGAGAAAAGCAAATGGTAAATAAAGGAAACAGACAGGCTGGGTGGTCCTGTCACTAGGGAGGGAAACAAGCCAGGGCCAAGTGCAGGGATGGGACGTTGCTCTTGGGCTCTGGGTGACAATGAGGCCTTATCAGAAGGGTCTTGAGAGCAGAGCTTGTGGAAAGGAGGGGCAGTGAGGAGAAGGACACGAGCCCGTTGTGCTGATGGAGGAAAGGGCCTCATGTGTTCCTGGAGCAGCCAGGAGACCAGCGTGGTCCAGGTGGTGAGAGACGAAGCAGGACATCCGGTCAGAGAGATGAGAGGAGGCTGAGGTCGCCAGGACCTTGGAGGCCTGGACTTTCACTCTTGGGAATTCAAGATGCTCCTGGAGGGTTCTGAGGAGTGATGCGAGCTAACTTTAGGTTTTAGTGGCATCTCTGGCTCCTAGGCTGAAAGCAGACTGTCCAAAGGAATGTTTCCATTTTACAGAAGAGAAAACTGAGACTCAGAGAGACAGTTTGTCTGAAGTCCAGTAGTTGGTGAAGGGAGAGGCCCTGGGGACCTAGAGATGGATAGGGTCACCCTGTCTTGAGGTGTCTTAGCATCTCGTGTGCACACAGATAGAGATGTCATAATGGCCCTGCTGGAGGTGCCCCTGAGGTTGTTCCATCTTTAGGGATGCTTGCTATTTTGGGCAGTCTAAGGGGTTATGAAATCTTAGGATTGTTTTGGTCCCCTTTCTCTCCCTTTTGCTAACTCTGTGGGCCTCAGATGTAAAAGGGATCCTGAAGGCCAGGGCAGCAAGAATGGCATAAGAGAAAGTAGACACCAGGTATATTAGGAGAGTCATCTTCAAAGGGCCGGCAGCTTATTGCTTTTCTGCTAATAGAATAGCTTCCTGTGAGGGCTGCAAAATGTTCAAATGCACTGGGGAAAAATGACCAAAAAAAAAAAAGTCTTAGGCTTAGGATGCTCTGCGGCACCCAGAGGTGAGAGCTATTTCTGTAACTCATTACAAGAGTTTTTACTGCAGCATTGTTAATAAAACTTGAGAAGCAGGTTGATTCTACTGCGCATACAGAGACAAAGCCTGTGAATAAACGTTTAAGTCTTCTATGCATGGTACACCATTGGTGCTTGCTCCAGCACCTTTGTGAACCTCCCATTATTTGGACAGAGGTCTGGAGAAGCCTTCTGTCTTTTTCTTTGGAGGCCTTGTTTTGTTGCTGATTTCTAAGATGGCTTGGCTCAAAGGGAACTTAAAGGTTTACAGCTGCACTGAACGCATCTTCAGGTGTGTGCAGGTGGCTTCACTCTGCGGTCCGAGGAAGTGTGAGCCAGAGCTCACTGTTGCAGCCCGTCACTCACCATCTGGGGGCTGTGGTCTGAGGTTCAGCTCCTTCCTTTTGGGGCTGATGCCAGCATCGCCTGGAGTTCTGAGAAAGCCCATTCAGCCCATCGGACATGCTCTGTGGTTGGTTTGCTTCCTCCTTTCACTCCCGGCTCATCCTCCCAGCCTCTCTTTGTCCCTTTCTCCATTCTCTGTCCTGTCTCTCCCACCTCTGCATTTTTAGCATCACTCAGCCTCTTCCTGTATCAAACCGCTTAACCTGTACTATTTATACTGTTTGTATAAATAGCAAAATTAAAATAGCATTTTAATAGAGAAAAGGCTTATGCAAGTAACCTTTAGTAAAATGTTGAATTCTTGGGGGCACCCCGAATAAGATGCTGACATTTGAGATTTTTTTTTTTGTAGCATAGGAAAGTATATATAGAGCATTGAGGAAACGGAAATAATGGGCACATTATTTTAAAGAATGCTATTTTAAAAATGAAAACCACTATAACTTAATTTCTTCCATTCTATTCAATTCTAATACATTTTTCAAAAATGCATAAAAATTCAAAGGCAACATCAAGAAGCTACAAAATTGAGAGAGGCCATATTGGACCCAAAAAATGAAAATAAAAAATGAACTGAAGAGACAAAAAAAGGCAGAGGCCTGAAGCTATTTGCTCTCATGTTTTGGTTCAGCAGAAACTGTCTGCAGAGAATAAAGACTGGATTCTGGACTTGTGTTCGATTTGAAGACAGAATGATTTCTCTCAAAACAGTGATTTTTCAAAACTGATGTGGAATCGGTTCACTCTAGAGTTTGATCCTCAGTGTTTGCCCCTGACTCCGTCTGTTGCCCCCATTACCCCTGAGCACCCATTGATTGAATATTAACCATAAGGCAGACATTATGTCCTGGGCTTTTAAAATGTTATCTAGTTACTATCCTGATCTATTTTACAAAGAAGAAACAGGAATTTTACTGTCTTGTTGGATATCTTATCCCAAAACTTGGGCTGGGCATGAGATCACAGTAGCTTAGACTGGAGGATAGATAGAAGTGAATGCCTGGGAGGTACGTAAGTGATAGTGTCCGAGGACTTTGAACACAAGTTAGTCGTGACAGCGAGTGCAGGAGGAATGAAGATGATGCCCTTGGTTCCAGCTGGAACAGCAATGACAGAGCTGCTGCTTCTTCCCGGGATGGGAGACTGGGGTTCAAACGCTTCGGAAGGAAAGTTAGGAGTTTTCATTTGAACTTCTCGGAGATGCCATTGAAACATCCAGGTGATGTCAGTAGGTGCTGTGAGCCCTACCCTCAGAGGAGGGAGTGAGTTGAGGACATGAACTTGGGAGCCATCCGCAAGTGGGAGCTCTGGTGTGATGTGCTCACCCAGGTGAAACCAAAAAGAAAGAGAAAGAACTCAGACCTGAGGGAGTAAACTGTTTAAAGGTTGAGTAGAGGAAAATAAGGGCTTCCCAGAGGGCTCAGTGGTGCAGAAGCTGCCTGCAATGCGGGAGACACAAGAAACACGGGTTTGATCCTGCAGGAGAGGGAAATGGCAACCCACTCCAGTATTCTTGCCTGGAAAATCCTATGGACAGAAGAGCCTGGCAGGCTACAGTCTGTGAGCTCACAAGAGTCAGACATGACTTAGTGGCTAAACAACAACAGCAAAGAGGAAAATAAGCCCACGGATTTAGGATCTTAGAAAGATGTAGGGAGAAAATTAGGATATCTAGAGCCAGACATCCTGGAATGTGAAGCCAAGTGGGCCTTAGAAAGCATCACTATGAACAAAGCCAGTGGAGGTGATGGCATTCCAGTTGAGCTATTTCAAATCTGAAAGATGATGCTGTGAAAGTGCTGCACTCATTATGCCAGCAAATTTAGAAAACTCAGCAGTGGCCACAGAACTGGAAAAGGTCAGTTTTCATTCCAATCCCAAAGAAAGGCAATGCCAAAGAATGCTCAAACTACCACACAATTGCACTCATCTCACATGCTAGTAAAGTAATGCTCAAAATTCTCCAAGCCAGGCTTCAGCAATACATGAACTGTGAACTTCCAGATGTTCAAGCTGGTTTTAGAAAAGGCAGAGGAACCAGAGATCAAATAGCCAACATCCGCTGGATCATGGAAAAAGCAAGAGAGTTTGAGAAAAAATCTATTTCTGCTTTATTGACTATGCCAAAGCCTTTGACTGTGTGGATCACAATAAACTGTGGGAAATTCTGAAAGAGATGGGAATACCAGACCATCTGACCTGCCTCTTGAGAAATCTGTATGCAAGTCAGGAAGCAACAGTTAGACCTGGACATGGAACAACAGACTGGTTCCAAATAGGAAAAGGAGTACGTCAAGGCTGTATATTGTCACTCTGCTTGTTTAAGTTATATGCAGAGTACATCATGAGAATCGCTGGACTGAAAGAAACACAAGCTGGAATCAAGATTGCCGGGAGAAATATCAATAACCGCAGATATGCAGATGACACCACCCATATGGCAGAAAGTGAAGAGGAACTCAAAAGCCTCTTGATGAAAGTGAAAGAGGAGAGTGAAAAAGTTGGCTTAAAGCTCAACATTCAGAAAACGAAGATCATGGCATCCGGTCACATCACTTCATGGGAAATATATGGGGAAACAGTGGAAACAGTGTCAGACTTTATGTTTTGGGGCTCCAAAATCACAGCAGATGGTGGCTGCAGCCATGAAATTAAAAGACGCTTACTCCTTGAAAGAAAAGTTATGATCAACCTAGATAGCATATTCAAAACCAGAGATATTACTTTGCCAACTAAGGTCCATCTAGTCAAGGCTATGGCTTTTCCTGTGGTCATGTATGGATGTGAGAGTTGGACTGTGAAGAAGGCTGAGTGCTGAAGAATTGATGCTTTTGAACTGTGGTGTTGGAGAAGACTCTTGAGAGTCCCTTGGACTGCAAGGAGATCCAACCAGTCCATTCTGAAGGAGATCAGCCCTGGGATTTCTTTGGAAGGAATGATGCTAAAGCTGAAACTCCAGTACTTTGGCCACCTCATGGGAAGAGTTGACTCATTGGAAAAGACTCTGATGCTGGGAGGGATTGGGGGCAGGAGGAGAAGGGGATGACAGAGGATGAGATGGCTGGATGGCATCACTGACTCGATGGACGTGAGTCTGAGTGAACTCTGGGAGTTGGTGATGGACAGGGGGGCCTGGCGTGCTGCGATTCATGGGGTCGCAAAGAGTCGGACACGACTGAGCAACTGAACTGAAATGAACTGAACTGAAGTGTCATAAAAACTGGAAAGAAGAAAATGTTTTCGGAGACAGAGTGGTCAGTCTGAGAAAGTCTGATGTGAAGAAGGAGATGTGTCTCTTGGACTAGGAAACATGGAAGAGACTTGTGACTTGAGTAGCTGGTTGAAGAATGAATGGGAATACTGTCCTCCACGAGAGAGTCTCATCAGAGTCTTAACCTGGCTCTGATTGGAAGGAAGCCACCGGTCAAATAGAGAAGGTTGGTTATTCTATGTGACAACTGGCCTGACTCTTTAAGAATGTCAGTAACATGAAAAACACTCCCCAAACCCAAGAAACTATTCTTGATTAAAAATGAATAAAGGAACATAGCCAAATTCAATCATGCACCTTGATTAGATCCTAGAATTTTTAAAAAATGACTTAAAATAGTTTTGAGACAATTAGAGAAATATTAATGTGGATTTCATGTTAGATGATATTATGGAGTTTTTGTTAATTTTCTTGGATGTGGTAATGACATTGTGGTTATATATGAAAATCTCCTTGTTATTAGGAAATGCTGAAGAATTTAGAGGAGCAGTTATTATATTAGTGTCCTATTGCACCTGTTAACAAATTACCACACATTTCATGACTTAAAGTAATACAAACTCATTAGCTTATCATTCTGAAAATTAAAAATCTGCAGTGGGTCTCATGGAGCTAGAATCTAGATACTATCAAGGATACCAGGGTAATCTTTCCATTTTACGGTCAACTGATTAGCAATCTAATTCCATCTGCAATCTTAATTCCCCTTTGCCGTGTAACCTAAAATGTTCACAGGCTCTTAGAAGTAGATGAGGACCTCTTGGGGAGGCTGTTATTCTGCCCCCCACAGTCATGATGTCTCCAACATTTTCCAATGGATCATAATTTTAAAATTGTACAGAGAGCAAAAGTGACCAAAATGTTAACACTGGATAAATGTTCTAGGGAAGGGCACGTACATGTTTGATGTTTTCTTTCAACTTTTTTGTAAGTTTGAAATTTTTCAAGATAAAAAGAGGAAAAAAAAAAAAAAACGAATGGGCAGTGAAGATGGAAGGGATCCTGTGTAGACCAGTTGGTCGAGAAGTTGGGCTGAAGTGAGGCTGGCAGGTGCAGAGAGGTGGAGGAAGTGAAGGGATTGCTTTTGTTATGTGATTTGTTTATTTAGGGCTGCCCTGGGTCTTCACTGCTGTGTGTGAGCTTTCTCTAGTTGAGAGGAGTGGGAGCTCCTCCCTGGTTGCGGTGTGTGGGGCTCCTCATTTCAGTGGCTTCTCTTGTTGTGAAGCTGGGCTCTGGGGTTCATGGGCTCAGCAGTGTGGCTCCTGGGCTCTGGAGCGCAGGCTCAATAGTTGTGGCATACGAGCTTAGTTGCTCTGCGGCATGTGGGATCTTCCTGGATCAGGGATTAAACCCATGTCTCCCACACTGGCAGGCAGATCCTTTACTGCTGAGCCACCACAGAAGCCCCATATTCTAGAGACATTGTCTCAAAGTTTTAAAAAAATCACTATGACCGCCCTAGGGGAAAATTTAAGACTTCCTTGTCTAAAATGGAGACTTGGACTCCAGACTCCTTTTTAAGTGCCTTGCAAAGGACGAGCATGCTAACATGAGAGACGCACCAGGACTGGAAGAGGCTTGCAAAAAAGTTTTCCAGGCTCTCAGAATGAAGTTGGGTCTTTGTTGTTGTTGTCGTTCTGGCAGGATCGCTTCTGACAGCTTTGCACTCCTTCAGCCGGCTGAAGCCTCCAGGTCCCAGTGCTGCTGTGTGTGTGACCCCCAGGAGCCAGGGACCGTGTGCGCCATCAGAATTCTGATTCCTACAGCGAGCCTCGTCTCTGGAATTTTCCCAAGGTTTTTGGTACCCAGGCTTTTGCAGGAAGCAGGGCTGGACAGATCTGAGAGCAAACTTGAAAAGCCACAGGGAGAAATTTCTCCCTCTTGACAGTATGATACACGAAGTTCCTGCCTTGCCGGGTTTCCATTTGACCATCTCTGTGGCTCCGAGGAGGTCAGGTTTTTTTTTTTTTTTCTTTCCAGTATAAGTGGCGTGCTTTTCTTCCCTGTAAATTCAACTTCTGTAAAGGTCGGTTCTGGGTTGCAGAGTCTCACTGCTCAGTATAGGTAGTGGCTAGAGAATTGATTGTCATGGAAACTGAACCTGGAGACTGAGGGTTTGTTATCATTATCTGTAAAATGGGGCCAATTGTGAAGATGAAATGAGACAACCTGCAAAGTACAGGGAGCAGAGTACCTGGGTCAGAGATGGGGGTCACGACCGTAGCCTGTGTCACTGATGCCTTTGTTGGCTTTGAAGGCCCTGAGGGTCAACCTCTGTAGGGATGGACCCAGTGCTGACCTGAAGGTTATTGGGAGGAAGCACTTGAGAGAACACTTGTGAGAGCCCCTGACATGTCACTGAAGTTCCAGAATCCTTGATGAGTTGGCAGCTTCCTCAGGACAAGATGCTGGATAAACCCACCGTTGCTGTTGTTGAGTCACTAAGTCTTGTCCAACTCTTTGAGACCCCATGGACTATAGCCTGCCAGGCTCCTCTGTCCAGGGGATTTCCTAGGCAAGAATCCTGGAGTGGCTTGCTATTTCCTTTTCCGAGGCATCTTCCCTAACCAGGGATAACCCTAGGCTATTACTATGAGATGAAAAGCCTCTCCACTTTCCTGGGTTTGTTTTTATGTGTCTGAATTGTCTTGAACTAAGGTGCTTGTGTGTGTGTGTGTGTGTGTGTGTGTGTGTGTGTGTGTGTGTTAGTTGCTCAGTTGTGTCCAGCTTTTTGCAGCCCCGCAGGCTCCTCATTCCATGGAATTCTCCAGACAAGAATACCGGAGTGGATTGCCATTCCCTTCTCCAGTGGATCTTCTGGGCCCAGGGATTGAACCCAGGTCTCCTGCATTGCAGGAATATTTTTTACCACCTGTGCTACCAGGAAGACCCTGAGCTAAGGTGCTTGGGGAGGTTAAGAAAGATCTATCGTCGGATGCAAAAGATACATTGGAGTAGGGGACCACCTTGATTTGAGCTGCATTATTTGAAACCAGATTTGAAGCTACATCTTTGCTACTGAGTTAGACCCCCTCCCCCTGCCCTGGGTGTCTCTCAGGCCTGGTGTGGGTGGGGAGTTACAGGAAAGTCAGTGGGGACCAGGAGGGGATGTTAACGGGGCCACAGTCAGTGCCTCACGCCCCTCTGTGCACTCTGAATGGGCGATGCTCGGGCTGACTGACTGAGTTCGGATGGGTTGCCGGGGAAGCAGGCCCCAGTACCAGCAGCAGGAGGTCAGTTTCCACATCCTGTGACACTGGAGCCGGTCCTTGGTTGTGCTCTGCGCTGCGTCTCTGGGCGGAAGCACAGTTTGTCTTCCCGGAGCCTCCAGGCAGCCTGGGCCAAGGTGCACTCCACCACATCTTAGCAACAGATGGGATCCCTCCGTGGTGCTTGATGCTGGTTAAACAAGCAGATGATCCGATTTGGGGACCTTTCTGGCTTCGGGTCGTTTAAGTAACAGGGGCCTCGCGGGCTGCACCGGTCCCTGAGTTGCTCCCACCACCCCACACTTTCAAGGACCTCATCAAGTCATGACGAGGAGGCTGGACAGTTGTGGCCATGTTTTAAGTATTTAATGCATACTGTGGATCAGGCCAGCAATTTACATACATTAGCTCTTCTAATTTTGTAAAACAAGAATTCTTTGGTGATAGGGCCTTGTACTATTTTTATCACTGTTTTCTGGGACACGAAGAAACTGAGTCATACGCCCAAGGCCTCCAGGGCTATAAGTGGCTGTAAGTGGCAGGAATGGAAACTGGTTCCAGATCTGGCTCCCCCAAACCCACGACTCAACAGTGACGTTCCGCTGAAGCCTTTCCTGAGCCCCAGGGTCAAAATCCACGCTCTCTTCTTGGGGCTCCCCTGCTCGGTGCCTGAATCTTCCCATGGTACCTGCCACCTTCTTCCAGGCCTGGCAGGGAAGGATGCTGCGCAGTAGCTGGCATGGGAAGGCCCTCAGAGCACGTGGACTTGTTTTCTTCCCTTTGGCAGGCAGTACCTGAGTCAGGGTCGGGGTTTTTAATGCCCACAGCCTGGTGCCTGCCACATGGTCCATATTTGCTGCATGCTTACGGCTTCTTTAGGGTTTCCCAGGTGGCTCAGTGGTAGAGAATCCGCCTGCAAATGCAGGAGCCGCCAGAGACGTGGGTTCGATCCCTGGGTCGGGAAGATTCCCTTGGAGAGAGTAATGGCAACCCACTCCAGTATTCTTGCCTGGGAAATCCCGTGGATGAAGAGCCTGGTGGGCTACCGTCCATGGGGTTGCAGAGTCAAGACACAACTGCACACTGAGGCTCCTTTGCCTGAACATGGAAAAGTCTGACTGGAGCTTGTATTACACTGGGCAGTTCAAGGGGCACGGTGGGTACTTGGCACACCCTGGCTGGACAGATGAGTCAAAGAATATATACACCGTGAGCGAGGAAGAGTTGCAGCCAGCATCCTCATCATGACTTAGCATTTTTGCCGAACATCTAACAAGAATGAAGGCCTCAGTGGTGGAATGATCAAGAGCCTGGAAGACCTGAATTGCAGTCCCCACATTGGTACTTAAGCATGATGGCCTGGGAAAGTATCCCAGGGCCTCCTTTAACCTCTGTCCTTTGACCTCTAAATCGAGGATTACTGTCCTGAGTTTAATATGTGTTTCTGTGGCTAAGATGAAATGTTTGAAAGGAAGCCCAAGCGTGGTGCCTGACACAGGGTAGGCATTTGGTAAATTATTCAGGTCATTCCTGTTTTCAGCACGTGTTTACTGGACATCTGCTATGTGCCAGACATTGTTCTAGATCAGAGGTCAGCAAACCATGGGCTGTAGGCCAGATCTGGCCCACAACATGTTCTGTTTTTGGTTTTGTATTGCCAGATTCTTTATGTCAGATGGTCTCAGTAAAGCTAAGTTTATTTATCCACAATCTTTCCATACTAAACATGATCCTAAAGCATCCAGTACTGAGGCTTTTTAAACATACTCGTTCTCAGCAAATGCCATGGTGTGAAAGTGACCAGTTCCTGCACACAGGTCGGGCACCCTGTGCCTCTCTCGTTCTCTCAGTTTCACATTCTGTGGCAATTTGGCTCCCACACCATGAGCACACTGTCAGATTTAGTGACCTCATCTTTCATCCACGACAGCCTTAATGACACCCAAATCAATCAACACAAACCCTGGTTTTGTAAATAAAGTTTTACTGGAACACAGTCATGCTCGTTTGCTTACATACTGTCTGTGGCAGCTTTTGCATTTCAAGGCAAAGTTGAGTAACTGAAAGAGAGACATCATGGCTTGTAAAACCTAAGATATTTCCTCACTGGTGGTAGTGGTAGTTTAGTCGCTAAGTTGTGTCCAACTCTTTTGCGACCCCATGGATTGTAGCCCACCAGGCTCCTCTGTCCCCGGGATTTCCCAGACAAGAATACTGGGAGTGGGTTGCCATTCCCTTCTCCAGGGGATCTTCCTGACCCAGGGAGCAAACCCTCATCTCCTGCATTGCAGGCGGATTCTTTACCCCTGAGCCACAAGGGAAGCCCATTTACTCTCTAGCCTTTTCCTATAAAGAAAAAATTTGCTGAACTCTCTTCTAGATGTTTGGGATACAGTCACAAACAATGACAAATATGACACTCTGTGCTTCTTACATTTGCTGATGTCGAGGTGAAACGTTCAGGAAGAGAATAAAGTGATGATGGAAGATGGGGAATCAGATATATTTATTTCTTTTTACTTTTTGGCCATGCCATGAGGTCTGTGGGATCTTAGTTCTCCCACCAGGGCTGACACCTGTGCTCCCTGCAGTAGGAGCTGGAGTATTAACTGCTGGACTGCCAGGGAGATCCCAAGAGAAAAATTATTTAGACAGAGTGTCTTCTCTCTTGAGGTGACACTTACAAAGCCCTTCACTTCTTCACAGATAGAAAACTTCAGCGGAGAAATGAGATAGCAGTAGAAACTCCAGAAGTATTTATTAAGTACCTATGTGCTTCATATTGTGGACCTAGAAGTGAACAAAACTGAAAAATTCCAAATGTCATGAAATTTACATTCTAGAGTATGTGGGACACAAAGACAATAGATAACTACCAAAACTTTTGTAAAAGATGATTAAATTAGAAGATGAAAAAAGTGCTGTGGGATAAAACAGACTTGAGTATCTGGGCGGTAAAAATGGGGCTGGGACATTGTCATAGTTTTAAAGGGAGGAATCAGTGAATGTGTCATTGGGAAGGTGACATCTGAACAAACCATTGAGGGAGATGAAGGAGTGAGCATGCAAGGTATGTGCAGTAAGAAGAACCTTTAGGGCAAAGGAACAGCTGGTGCAAAGGCCCTGGGGTAGAAATGTGCCTGGCATCTCTGTGGAACAGCGAGGAGGCAGATATGGCTGGGTGAGAGCTGGGAAGATGCAGGTGAGATCAGACAGATAACGGGCCTTGGGCAGGGCTTGGCAGGGGCAGCGTCATGCCTCTGTTTTAAAGGTCAGAGCAAAAATGGTGAATCCTTCTCTAGAAAATTTTAACCCAGCACGGAAGATGAGTTCCAGAGAGTTCCAATTGGAGACAAGTCAATAAAATTGACCCAAGAGCTAAAGAGCCACTGTTTTTGCAGAGAAGTGACTCAATGGAGGTCTGAGGAATTATGCTGTAACCAGATCTGTTTCTCTGGGGAAGGCTGGGGGGAAGCTGGACGCTGAAGGCATGCAAAGGACCTGGCTTGGACCTGCTGGGTGATCCAGGCCCACAGTGGTCTCTGACAGGCGGCAGACTGCACACACAAAAGCACACCCCCACTGGTGTGGCCTGCGGACACATACACCTTGCTGCTCATGCGTTAGTGTCGGACTGTGTGTTTGGTGGGAGCTTTAAAGTGGATTTTTCTTTTTCTGGCTCAAGAAAACACACCTCTCCTAGCATGGGAGGCAGTTGCCAAGACAGCAGCTCTCCAGGCACCGTGAGCATCTGTTTCGGAAGCGGTGAACGTCCCTTGCAAGACGGGTGACTCCAGAGCACTGCTCCCCACGTAGAATCTGCTGCAGGAGGCTGGTTGGCCCTGGGCTGAGAATAAGTCCCCAGGGGCTTGGAAAGAAGAGACATGGGTAGCTGTTTTTGAGTCTCCTGCCGCAGGCGCGGGGAAGATGTTTTCTCTCTTCTGGTTGCTGTAGACGGGCAGGGAAGGATGCTTCTGACTGTTTGCCTGTGGTTGCGCTGTGTACCCACCCAACATCAGCCTCAAAAAGCAGCTGGGTGGTGCTTTAGCACCATGGGCTCCTGAAATCCGGGTCAGCCTACGGAATCGATTTTATCAGCGTCTTTCCCTAGCACCTGCTGGATGCGGGGGCGTGAAGTGCTTTTGAGCTGAGCACACAGGGCGAGTCTGGGGCTTTGTTATCCCTTAGCTCAGCACAGCCTCACCATAACGTCTAGGACAAGAAAAAGCCTTTGTCCTCCTCTCCATCTTTCAGGCTTGTGGAGGGTATGTGCCTGCCCCAGCATCACCTAGCTGGTGAAAGGTGGAGGGAATGTTCCAGACCTTACCTCTTGATAACGTCATCTTCAGAGCTGGTGTCTGAGCGGTGGAACAAATGCTCCTCTGTCCAGACAAGCATCCGGGCCATTGCCGCTCCCAGGGTGTGCTGTGTCCACTGTCAGCCGAATCCAGAAAAGGAGGATCTGGGCTTTGCCTCTGGGGAATTACAGCCTGTAATAGAAAAGAATCTGAAAAAGAAGGTATTATGGCCGTCAAAACGTTCATTCAGGATTTTCCATGACAAAATATGTGTGTATACACACAAACACACACACGTATACACATATATATCGCTGATTCAGTTTGCTGTACGCCTGAAGCTAACAGCAATATTGTAAATAAACTATATTTCTATAAAAATATTATCCAAACCTAAAAAAGATAAGATAAACTTACAAAACCAGAGGTTGTGCCCCAAGTGGAAATACACACTTAACTTCCCTAATGACTTTATCACCCTGCATTCTGACTGACATTGCTCTTTTCTGAAATTGTATCCACCCTCCCAGTCCCAAAGGATCAAGGTATTCCACCCTGGAGGATGATGCTAGTGTGTCCTGAGATTGTGGAAACCAAACATCTAATAGTAATGACATTTTAGGAGCCTACTAAACGTTTGGAATTATGTTGACCCCTTAACTCATATTATCTCATTAAAAATAATATATATTCATACTTTATTATTGTAAAGATACCAGCCTAATGTTTATTAGTGTTAGTCACTCAGTCGTGTCCGACTCCGTGACTCCATGGACTATAACCTACCAGTTTCCTCTGTCCATAGGATTTTCCGGGTAAGAACACTGGAGTGGGTTGCCATTTCCTTCCCCATAATGTTTATTGAGCATTTGAAATGTGCCAGGCAACACTCTAAACCCTTCGTGGGTGTTGGCCCTTGTAATCCTCAGAATTTATTTAGAAGTACAATTATTGTGCCCATTTTATGGAAGAGGAAACTGAGGTAGAGAGAAGTGCTCAAAGTCACAGAGATAAGGTGAAATGGAAGTGGCCTTTAAATTTTGGCTTGTAAACTGGAGAGCTTGGGCTGCCTTTTCCCATTGTACCAGCGCTTCTCAGAGCTCACGTGAGTGTTTGAAAGCACCTGGGAAGTGTTTTAAAAACTCAAATGCCACTCTCTCCTCTCAAGAGATTCTGTTTCATTGGTCTGGGGAGGGGAGGGCCCAGGCATCAGTAATTTTGTTGTTCTAGCTTTCATAGCTTTTCTATTGTGACTACAACATGCATGAAAAAAAGGCATAAGACAAATATTCAGCTTATGAAATTAATATAAAGGCGACAACTGTGCTACCACCTGGATAAGGGCATCACCAAACCTCACAGCACCTGCACTGTCCCTTTCCACTGGGACCCATACTCTCCCCCAAAAGTAACCATTACTGTGACTTTTGGCAGTAATCAGTTTGTTTTTCTTTAGACTTTTAATACTTAAGCATTCATCCCTAAACACTATAGTTCCTCTTTACCTGCTTTGACTTTATGTCACTGGAGCCATAGGGAAGGTGTTATTTTGTGTCTGGGTTCTTCCCCTCAGCTGTATATTTGTGAGACTCACTCGTGTCATTAGGTGTCACTTGAAGGCATTCATTTTCATCATTGTGTGGTGTTCCATTGTGTGACGGTAGCATGAGTCACCATTGATAGACATGTGGGTTGGTTTCTCTACTGGGTTATTACAGCAGTGTTGTTAGGGATTTTCTTGTATGTGCTTTTTGGTGCACATATGTACATGTGTTTGCAAGCTCTGTAGCAAGGAGTACAGTTGTGGGCTCCAGGGTCTTTGTCTTCCAGTGTAACCCCTAATGTCTTCTCCCCAATGCAGTTGTACCAGTTTGTACGCCTGGCAATAGTTCCTATTATCACCCCTTTTTAACTGTAGCCGTTCTGATGGAGGTGTGGCTCCAGCTTGCATTTCTCTGATGGCATATGTGGTTGCTCCCTTTTCACTTGGCTAATTGCTGCTTGGACATCTTCTTTGAGGCATGGGTACTCCAGTTTCTACATCACTTTCCCATTAAGATGCCTACTTTAAAAAAATATTCTGGATAAAAGCCTTGTATTAATTATACGTGTAGCAAATCTCTCTCTCTCTCAAGGTTTTGTTGCTGTTGTTTTCTTTTGTGAACAAAGGTTCTTAATTTTAATGCAGTGAAATTGATAAATTATTTCTTTCATGAAAACACCATGAAGTCTGTGCCATTATTTTCTTCTCTAAGTTTTATTGGTTGACCTTTCATTCTAAGGTCTATGATCAACATGGAATTGATTTTTGTTTATAGTGTGAAGTAGAGATCAAATTTCATTTTCTTTTTAATTGACACCAGATTTTTTAAGGAACGTATCTCAAAAAATCTGCTTTTATCAGCTTATGTATTAGTATTTATTTGAATTCCCCAGCAGAGTCCAAATTATAGCCTAAAATGAGAACTACCGCAGTGTGCTTAAAATCATGTTTCTTGTGGGACATTTGGGAAAAAGTATAACATCTCAAAGAAGAACATAAACATCTCTACCTAATCCCAGAAGAAGCCAGATGCATTAATTTCATGAAGACCGGTCTCCTGTCTATTTCATTTGACAATACCTGGAACCAAGCCAGATACTTAATAGATACTTCATCAATAGTTTTTGAAAGAAATAAAGAGTAGATGAATGAGTGAAAGCTTTTTTAAAATCTCCTTCCATCTCTTTTGATCTTTGCATATTTGTACAAATTTGGGTCATGCTGTGCATGCTATTGGCAACATGATTATTCACTGAACAGCAGGTCTTTATTTTCTAATATTAATTTGTTTTCTAATCCATGATTTTTAATGGCTATCTGGTATTTCATCATATAGGGAATGTTTTAAATCAGTGTCCTGTTGTTGAACTTGTGCATTACTTCCAATTTTTAATTAGTACAAATAACATCCTTTGTCCTGAAGTCCTCATGTGCTTTTCAGTTATATCTTCAGAATGCAACCCTAGGAGTAGATCACAGTGTGAATATTTATAAGTGTTTTTAAACTTATTATCAAATTGTTTTAACATTTTTTTAATCAATTTAAATTACTCCAAGCAAATGATGGCCATGACTCTTTCTCAGAATCTTCAAAAATACTGTTTCCCAGAATCTTCAAATAGACTTGTGCCATCATTTTTTTTTTTTCAATCTGGACTAATTTGATGGATAAAACATCGTATCCCATATTTGCTTTAATTTTCGATTTATTTTGAGTGAATTTGAAAATGCTATCTGTATAATTCTTTATGATTTCTTCTTTTTTAGCTTACTAATAGAAGAGTTGTTTTTTTTTTAAGGGCAATGTATCTTTTGAATATCAGATATATTGTGAATACATTTATCAAATGGTAACTTTTCTTTAACATTTATTGTTTTTTTTCTTTAAAAGTTTCACATTGTTAAGTACAGAATCTGTCTTATCAAGCTTTTGTGTATGTATGTGTGTGATTTGATCTTTAAATTTCTGCCTCCTAAAGCCTTACCTATGTTGTCTTAGTGGGACTGTCTTTAGGTTTGCAATATTAAGTAAGATGTTTCCTATTAATTTCAAATTCCTCTACTGCCTTAGCAAATTCTTTCAATGCTACTAATTAAAGAAAACAACAGGAACAGATATAAAACTTGATCAGTTGCCATTGGTCATCTGTGAAGATGGTTATATGGCTTTTTGGCTTTGACTTATTAATGATGACTCCCATTAATAACTTTTCTAATGGCAGACTATCTCTCATGCTCCAGGCACAAAGGCTGTACTATTTTGGGGTGTACTGAACAAAATGTCCAATTAGGACATAATAAGTTTTGTTCTTTTAATGTGCCGCTTGAGTCTCCTACTAGGATTTTATTTAGGATTTTTGCTTCTGTTAAGTATTTGCAAGAATGCTCTTTATTTTTGTTCGTTTTCAACACGATGCTGTGCTTCCTGAAATGGATTGGGAGAACTTTCATTTTTTCCTGAGAGCTGAGGAATGAATCATGAGGCATTCCTTAATGGTTTAAAAGAGCTTGTAACTTTTTATTGTAATCTCTGCTGTGATGAGTTTTTAAATATCTTGAACTAGTGTCGGTAATTCATATTTTTCCCCTTAAAATCACCATCTATTTCATCAACTTTTAAAAAGTTAATAGCACAGAACTATATATAAAACGTATTTCTGTGATTTAATCATGTTTTCTGGGCTCATAAATGCTTTCTATTAAAGTTTTGTCTATGTTTAACCAGCTTTTCGATTTTGGTTTTCAATTTTACTCTTAATTTATGCATTTATATTTTTAATTCCATTAAGCTGTTCCTTATAGTTTAAAAAATTTTAGGTGCAGGCTCATTCCATTTATTTTAATCTAGTCTCCTCCAGTATTAACAGCAATTAAGGCTATACATTTTCCTCTGAGAGCAGCTTTGGCTACTAACCTTATATTCTCATAAGAGGTGTGCTCATTATCATTTTATTTTCAAACAGACAATATGCTTCCCTGAGAAGATATCTATTAGAATCACCTAATGGATATTTTTAGATAATATAAGCAATCCAATAGCTTCCCGTCCCACCCCCTAGCCCCATCCCAGAGTTCTGTATTTTTCCTTTCACTTTGGCACTTTTTTGAAGGTATACTTCTGATAGATAGCAAATGGTTAGATTTGGTATTTTTCTTTTACCCTCAGAGTATTTTAAAGATATTCAAATCTGTTTGCATTTACCAGTATTGTATATTGGATTTTCTGTCATCGTTACCATCTTGCTTTATTCTTGCTTTCTGTACATTATATTTCCTTGCTGTTTCCCTGGTATTCTAATTTTTGTTGTTGGCCTACCTCTGCACTTCTTTTACTCTAAGGTGGGTCCCTTGGTCTGACATGATGTTATGTGGGATGGGGTGCTGGTCAATCAGACATGCTGTAAGTTCTTAAATAATGAGGCTGAGGCCCTGAAGGCAGGATAGATATACCCATACTCAGAGTATGTATCTATTCCTGCTAAATGGAATGGCTGTCCATTCTGAGTAGATGGCTACCATGTATCCACCTTGCCTCCCAGTGGCTGGTGGATATTCTCAAATGATGGTGTATGGGGGTCTCTGTGTTGGTTTCTTCCTTGGCAGGTTGCATCCCCAGGAAGCATACTCTGAGAAGGATATTAGCCTGCAGAATGTCTATAAGGGAATGCTCTTGAAATTAGAATCTGTGGAAAGAAAAAGAAAGAAGTGTCCTTGAGCAGGTGGAGAAGTAGGGGCCTCGGTTCTTTAATCTTTCACTGAACACGGTCTCTTTGTGCTTGTGTGCTTATTAAGTTGTCTCCAACCTGGAATCTCAAAAATGCCATCACGTGACTGCCAACTGTTTATTTTCCTTCTGCCTGCTCTCTGATTGGAATCACTCATTCATTCTTTTGCTCCTTCATCTTTTGAAACATGCTGTGTTGAGTCTGCACTGGACACAGTGCTGGGTGATGCACGCACAGAGGTAAGCCTGCCATGGCAGCCCACGTGGATGAGGAGGCAGACGTGGGAGTAGTTGCCTTGTGGCAGGCATGTGCCGGGGAGATAGATCCCTGAGCCTGGGGAGCAGGCCTTAGGGAAGAAAAGCCTTGTAGAAGGAGAGCTCTGATTAGGGATTTGAAGGATGCATAGGAGTTTGTCAGGTGACACATCCAAGCTCTTGTACCGATTTCAAGTTGGGCTTTTTCTCTCATCAGGGAAGCTCAACAAAGTCCATCACAGGAACCATAGTTAATGCCTAATGCAGAAGCACTGTAAATGTTTTTCCTCTGCTCACTCATTTAATCCTTATCTTTCAGAGGAGAAATGAGACCCGGAGAGGTTGCAGGGTTTGCCCAAAGTCACACAGCCAGGAAGTGACTGAAGCACTGTTTGGTTCCCTGTCTGGTGAGACTGAGAGGGAAAGTTGGAGCGGAGGCTCAGAGACCAATCTAGGTCGTACTGGAACACAGACAAGAGCTGTCTCTGGGTTCTTCTTCCTCCAGGAGCAGCTCTTCCTTCCCCAGCCCACCCTTTGATCCCACCCACCAAGGCCTCTCTTTGTATCCCTTCATGTGCTGTCTGTTAGCACCAGCATAGATGTTGTGGGCAAGAGAGATGAACAAGGTGTGGTTCCTGCCAACACCCGTTGAAACATTAAGGAAAACTTTATTCGAAGGGATTGCAGTAGGAAAGAGAGATGGGGCTAAGCTCTGAATGAATCCAGGAGAAGTGGAGGAAATTCCTGGCAGGCCAGTGGTTAGGACTCCACACTTTCACTGCCAAGCACACAAGTTTGATTCCTGGTCAAAGAACTAAGATTCCTCAAGCTGTGCAGTGCAGCCAAAAAAAAAGAGAAGTGGGCTTTATAGCCAGAGGAGGGGCTGGGATGGAAAATTACTAGAAAAAGAACGCATCAGAGATAGGGAGATTCTTGCTAAACCGACCCAACGAGATTCTTACCAAAGGCAGACAGAAAACTTAGACATCAAAAGTGGGGGATGAGAAACTTGATCAGGTATCAAGAGTCGGGGGGCCCTTGTTAAGCAGACTCAGCAGGTTTCTTTACTAAGACCGGACTGGGCAGGCCAAAGGCCAGACAGAGGTCAAGGTCCAGGGGCTAGCCAGATTAAAGTCTGGTCAAGGGGAGTCTCTGTCACTAGTGGGTGTCATATGACAAGCAGTTCAGTAGGTTCATTGAATGCATGAATGCAAGGATGCTATACCGTCTCAGTCTTGAGCGAGTGGACGTGAGTGAGCCTCCACCCTCCTTCTCCTCGCCTCATTGCCCCTCCTGAGCCTCAGGTCCTCTCTGACCTCTGCTGTCCACTCTGTCCCCCTCCGGCTTCCTGCAGGCTGTCATCTCCCTCCCCATCCTGGCCCTGTCACCATGACAATCCCTCACTCTGCAAATACAACACGCTGCACAAGTCATTTTGTTTTTGCTAGAAAATGTATGTGTCTCCGCAGCCCCCGCGTGCCATGTTGCCTCCGCAGCAGCTGGAGCAATTACCCCATAACGTCACCTCCCTCTGCCTCCACCCCTGCCTGCCTTGTGTCGTCATAGACCAGGTCAGCACCTGGTCTTCAAAGAAAAGAAAAGTTGCTGGATATCTGGGCAAAGAGGTCAAGCAAAGATGGTTTGGGGATGGGGTGTTTTTAGCTGTGCACTCTCAGAAGACAAGGGGTTAGATTTTTTTCTGTTTGGAAGGAGGGAGATACAGGAAGAACTCATTGCTTCTCATGAGGATGCTTGGGGCATGGAACCAGACTTAGTGCTTTAGAGACCCTGAGTCATTTAATCTTCCCAACAGCCCTCCGAGGCAGGTACTTGGTGTAGCTCCAGTTCATAGCTAGGAACACCAAGGCTCAGAGAGGGTAAGCAACTTATCCAAGGGAGGCAAGCTGAGAAGTGGCAGAGGCAGGATCTGGGTGCAGCCCACGACAGCCCCTGGGCCTAGCTCTTCCACAGTATCAGGGTACCAAGGATGGCATGATGGCCTGTTCCCTGCCGCCCCCTCCTACTGTTGCCCCTAGCTCCTCGTGTAGTAACATGTCTTTCCTCTGAAGCCTGGTCCGCTGTCTATCCCATTTCAAAAAGCCTGACGCTCACAATGAGGTGGTTCGAAACCCTGTAAGATGTTCTGGTATGTGAATTAGATCTCAGCTCTAAAGCTGTAATTTTAAAATCCTGCAAAGTTTCAAAACAATGCATTCTGGCACCCGCCATCCCTCCACGTGGCGTTAGTCGTTATTGAATGTGACTGGGATGAGCTCCCTGCTGGCCGCTGGCCGCCGCAGCAGAGGCCCTATGGGGGCGGGGGAATGATGTGCTGATGCATTAGGACTTGGCTCCCCAGCTCTGTAGGTGTCTACTCACGTGCCTGGATGTTCTCGCCCCGGGTCTGGCATTCGGCTCAGCCTGACCACACTCAGGGCATACCTAGACCTCTCTGGTCCTCCACTGTGAGTGAGGGATGGTGTCTGGCTCCTGGGCCTCAGGCCTGGGTTGAATCTTATGGATGCTGGTTTCATCTGCACCTCCTACATCCACCACTAGGATGTCAGCACTGTGAAGACAGCGTCTGCAGATTTGCCCACTGATAGAGCCCACAAACCTGGGTGCCCAGCACATAGTAGATGCTCCATAAACACTTGGATGAGGGAACTCCAGCTGTAGGCTGACTGTGATGTAAGCAGGAGGGAGCCCAACAGGGCATCTCCATCTATAGAAAAGGTCTCCCTTCTGCCAGCATAACAGCCCTGGCTCTTGGAACATCTTGGGGTCCTGCGGCGTGGGAGCCCAGCACCCTCTCTAAGACATGACTGCACACGTGATCAATACCTCTTTGGGAAGGCCTGTCACTTCCTGGTGGAAATCTGTGCCCTCAATGAGTCCAAAATTGTGAGGCTCAGTGAGTGTGTGAACATGTCTGGTGCGGTTCATTGGTGAGGACTCAGATGGGGAGTTTCTGTGCCCGCTGGTCCAGGCCCATGTGGGTGGCTGTCTGGCACAGGAGAGGAGTTCTAGTGTCAGATCAGTCTAGGTTTGACTCCTGGCAGTGCCGTCCCTCAACTGTGTGACCTTCAGCAAATGACTTAACCTCTCTGAGACCCAGTTTCCTTGTCTGTAAAGTTAGCGGTCATAGACCGAGCTTGTGAGGGTATTGGGTGGATTAAACATAAGTAGATGACTTGTGGGACTTCACTGCTGGGCTAATAGCTACGACTCCGCATTCCTAATTCAGGGGGTCTGGGTTTGATCCCCAGTCGGGGAACTAGAGCCCACATGCCGCGACAAAAATGCTTCCATCAAAGATCTTCCAACAGAGATCCCTCGGGCTGCAGCTAAGACATGGTGCAGCTAAATAAATACAAATAAATAAAATATTTTTTTTAAAAAAGTAGCTAACTTGCTCAGCACACAGAGACACTTGAGAATTATTGATGCTTTCTGGTGAATGTGCTTCCTGACAGCTCTGAATATCCGTCTTCCCTTTGCTCCATTCTCCCTGCTTTACATCTCAATCCTCAGTGCAGGTGTGCGGGCAGCTTCCCCCTTTGCCAAGTCTTTCTGCTTGCCTTCTTTTTCCATAGCAAGAGGGCATTACTCTTCTGCCTGTTTTTTCCTATAAAGCCAAGCTTTGGCTGTATGTTGTGATGAGCCGGGACGCTCCCTCCGAGCTGGGAGATCCAGGGCTGGTGGATGTGTGTGTCCCACCTCTGTGTGCACAGGGCCTGCCTGGGGGCAGGGTGGGCGTTCAGGGATGGTTCCTCTCTGGACATTTGTCTCACTCAGCTGTAGTGAGACAGTCCCTGGGAGAAAAAGCCGGAAGTCTTAAGTCTGGTGAATGTGGCTGTAATTCCTGCAGCCATGGATATGTATGAGTGTGTGTGTGTGTGTTGGAGGGGAGATCCAGGGTGTGTGTGTGTGCAGAGGTCCCTTTGACGTGGGCAGCAGGGGAGGTGGGCCAGGCAGGGACGGGCTCTCAGTCCCTGAGGATGTCTCATGTGGGCACTGGCCCCTTCTTCATGAGGCCTCTGATGCTGAGTTTGATCCACCAAAGTCGGGAAGCTCCCTTCCTGCCTGAGAAGGTGACCACATGTGTGAAGTGGAGTTGAGATGCTTGTCTCATCCTCATGGAGTGAGTTGCGAGTCTAGAAGGGACCCCTTCTCTGTGGTAGCTGGACACACTGCCCTGCCCTGGAAACCCCTCCTGATAACCAGGCTTTGTGTGATGCAGACAATCCTTTTCATTTCTCTGCTCTTCAATTCTCAACAGTAACAGCGAAGACTCTAGAATCTCTTAAGTAGTTCTTGAATGAAGCAGATGAAGGAAGCAATTTTTTTCTTATGCCCAGCTCAGTGTGTGGCACATAGGAGGTATTCAGTAATCAAACAAAATATATGGCCATACATTTTTACATTGTCTTAATTACTATTATCAGTGCTAGTAATAATACAACTCCAGGATTTGTTTGGCCTTTATGAAATCATAGGTAGGAGAAGCCAAAAAGAACATTTCAAAAAAAAATGCCAAGATTTCTTTAGGAGCTCCTCAAAAGGAAGCCAGGGAAATGTAACGAGCCCCAGTTGTAATAGCAACTAGCAAATACTTAATTTGGTGTGATATGCTCCTTGTCTTTGTCTCTGGAACAATTAGTTGGATGAAAAAATAGCTGTCTGCCCTCAGAAAGGGAACATAATATGTAATTAAAATTAAGGACTTTCTATTTGAGGGGACCTGTTACATGAAATTATAGGAGGAAGCAATCGAGAAATATTATTGTTTCACATATTTGGAATCAGGGTAATTAGAAGATGCCAAACATGGAGGACCAGCTGGAAAAGGGCCTGGGGAGGGGAGAAGGCAGGAAGCCCCCCGCCCCACCTCATCAGGCATGGGACGTCCCTGGGGGATGTTTGTGCTACATACAGGAAATAGGATGCCTTGCAGCCATCGTCCATGAGGGCCTGCATCTCGGGGGCTCTGGTTGTGGAGAAGAAACTTAGACTCTCCACAAAATGACCTGGTCTCACATTCTCGGACTTCTGTTGAATTGCTATGTTATTTTTCCCTTCCAAGCTTTGGTTTCCTTCTCATCCGAAACACAAGAAACAGCCCACTCTCTTTGAGCACATAGGCTTGTTGTGAAGTCACAAATGAGATGATACTCCTAATTATCGTTGTTATTCAGTCAGTAAGTCATGTCTGACTCTTTTCGACCCCATGGACTGCAGCACGCCAGGCTCCTCTGTCCTCCAAATAACTCTAGAGTTTGCTCAAATTCATGTCCATTGAGTAGGTGATGCTATCTAACCATCTCATCTGCTGACCTCTTCTCCTTCTCATACTCATAATAGGTTTCCTAAAGTACTTGCAAGGAATGAACCTTTCATAGATATTTTTATTATTCTGTTCATAGATGTGATGAGCTGCCCACGCATGACAGAGAAGGTGAAAAGCAAACACTCAAACCAGGCCTCACGTAGTGCCTGTATCGGTAGAATGCTTCCGGGTGCAAGTAAAAGATGGCTCAGCTAAGGGGGCTTACACACTAGGGTATTTAATCTCCCACAGAACACGAAGTCCAGGCCGAGTTAAGTCATCTGTTCAGTGACGTTATGGTTCCCGTTGTCAGGGGATAAGGAGGAGTTACTGATCAGTGGGCACAGAGTTTCAGTGAAGCAAGGACTGAGCTCTGGAGAGCTCTTACAACGCGGCACCCATGGTCAGCCACACCGTATGTCGCTGTGTGATGCTCAGTCCCTCAGTCGTGTCCGACTCTTTGCGATTCCATGGACCGCCAGGCTCCTCTGTCCATGGGATTTCCCAGACAAGAACACTGGAGTGGGCTGCCATTTCCTACTGCAGTCAGTCTTCCCAGCCCAGGGACTGAACCTGCGTCTCTTGCATCTCCTGCGTTGGCAGGCGGATTCTTTATCAAAGCACCATCTGGGAAGACCCACTATACTACTGCTACTACTGCTAAGTCGCTTCAGTCGTGTCCGACTCTGTGCGACCCCACAGACGGCAGCCCACCAGGCTCCCCTGTCCCTGGGATTCTCCAGGCAAGAACACTGGAGTGGGTTGCCATTTCCTTCTCCAATGTATGAAAGTGAAAAGTGAAAGTGAAGTCGCTCAGTTGTGTCCGACCCTAAGCGACCCCCTGGACTGCAGCCTTCCAGGCTCCTCCGTCCATGGGATTTTCCAGGCAAGAGTACTGGAGTGGGGTGCCATTGCCTTCTCCAAGACCCACTATATGTGTTCTAAACCTAAAATTTTGTTAAGCAGGTAGATCTCAGGGTAAGTGTTCTTACCGCAATAAAATATTATTAAAATTAAACTTGTCTCATGACTCACAAAACCCCCAAACAAAATAATATCAGCCACAAAACTTGATGGGGTTGGAACCAACCTCTTTGGTGTCTGAAAAATCACATTTACAGAAACAATGTTTTTCTAGATCAAGTAACTTAAAGAGAGATGGTCCCTTCTCTCTCTCTCTCTCAGTTCTCAGCATCTAAGCTTCGTTGTCTGAAATTCTTCCATTCCTTCCTTCTTGTCCCTCAACTCCCCGAGTTAACGAGACCGTACTCAGTGCTCCCAGCCCTGGGTGGATTATTGGGAGAGCAGCTGTGAATTACCAGCATTGTATTTGAAATAGGGCTTCCCTGGTGGCTCAGACGGTAAAGAATCCACCTGCGATGTGGGAGACCTGGGTTGGGAAGGTCCCCTGGAGAAGGAAATGGCAACCCACTCCAGTATTCTTGCCTGGAGAATCCCATGGACAGAGGAGCCTGGCAGGCTATAGTCCACGGGATCACGAAGAGTCGGACGTGACTGAGTGACTAAGCACAGCACAGCACAACTATACTCAGGGTAAAGTAAACTGCTGCTGATTGTAAGATAGACCCCCTGTTTAGCCACAGCCTTCAAGAAGAGGAATTAGAAACACTGAATGCACACACCAACGTAAGACACTCTGATTTCGGAAATACAGTAATGTGAGGAGAAAGGAGTGTGTCTCTCCGAAGGGAGGAGTTAGACCTCTGGCTGTCGGAATAGGAATTTGGACAGATGAATTGGAGAGAAAGCTGAGCAAGGTCAATTAGATTCAAACGCACTGATCGACATGGATGTTGCATGGGGGTCTCACGCGAGGTGGGCCCTGGGCTCCGGGCTGCGTCACACCCCTGCCCTCAACGAGCTCACGGTCAGTCCCTGAGGCTGATGTCTAACCTGGACACCCTTCTCCAGTGTGGGGAGCACCTGGATGAGGTGAACAGGGAGTGCTAGGTGAGCCCGGGTGAGCACTTAACCTGGCCCGGGCATAGAGGGGTCAGCAGAGAATTCCTAAGGGAAGTGGTTACCTGTGGTCCATCTCCAGAGAGGAGTGGGCCAGGAGGAGAGACTGCACAGGTGTTGCGGGGAGAGAGGAGAGGTGTGGCCAGGGGGGCCCGGGAGAGGGAGAGAGCAGTCCAGGAGAGGGCACAGGATGCCTGGTGGGGAGGCTCAGGTCTTTCCCAGGACAGAACAGATCAGCAGGGAACTGAATCTTCCTGATAGCCTCTGTGCAAAGAACGGGTTTCAAGCAGCAGTTCTCAAAGTGTGGCCTAGGAACCCCGGGGGTCCCATTCCAGAGAATCCAGGAGACCTAACTATTTTCATGGTCATCCTCAGGACGCACGCGCCTTCTTCGGTCCTGTCCTTCCGCAAGCGTACAGTGGAGTTTCTCAGTGGCTACCTGGCCAGTTTGATCGAGAAGGAGTGTATGCCAAAGCAGAGAGGACAGTCCAGCTGTCTTCTCTTGAGTCCAACATTGAAAAGAAATTTAGCAAAAAGGCCAAAACAGTGCTGTTCTTCTGAGTGGTGTAATGACTATCTTGTAAAATACAGCTGTTTTTCACACAAGGTATTTATGCTACCATGTAATAGGTTTATTGTTATTTTAAATGAAGTAAACGTATGTTAAAATATCTCAGTTTTAATTTCAAATAGAGTGAAATACTGTTAGATTTGATCCACATGAACAGAAGCTCTTTGGGCTCCTCTATAATTTTGCTGTTGTTCAGTGGCTCAGTCATGTCCAACTCTTTATGACCCACTGGACTGCAGCACGCCAGGCTTCCCTGCCCTCCACTATTTCCCAGAGTCTGCTCAAACTCAAGTCCATCGAGTCCTTGATGCCATCCAACCATCTCATCCTCTGTCATCCCCTTTTCCCACCTTCAATCTTTCCCAGCATCAGGGTCTTTTCGAATGAGTCGGCTTTTTGCATCAGGTGGCCAAAGTTTTGGAGTTTCTGCTTCAGCATGAGTCCTTCCAGGACTGAAAAATGGCAAACTGAATTGAGAAGTTAGTTTGCTTTCTGGGAGGGTCTGTGCCAGGAAATGCCAGCAGGGGCAGTACTGGGTCAAGGCTCCTCTGGCCCCAGAGTAGGAGAAAATGTGGGGCAGGAGGCGGTGGAGGATGGAGATAACTGCAGCCCAAGGGGAATCTTCCTTTAACAAAGGTTCTCCATGGTCAGTTCCAAATGTCAACCGGTGCCCCTTGCTGAAGCCCCTGCCCTGGCCTCGACACTTGTGTCTTTGATCCCATCTTTGCACTGTCACTGTGAGACAGGTGCTGGCAGGCAGAAAGCGGCTTCCCCAAAAACACACAGCAAGCTGGGCAGAGCCAGGATTCAAACCCAGGACTTTGTGACTCTCCAGGGAGGTGCAGGTCTCATCCATAACAGGTCGCGTTCATTGATGAGAGGTGTTTAAGGCCCCAGCCCCTGATGGCCTCTCAGAGCTATGGGCCCCACTGCCTGTGGCTGCCCTGCGGGGTGGTCCCCAATGGCGTCTGGAGAGCAGGCTGACCATGGCTGGTAGCACGCTGCAGACTCTGCATCTGGCTAAGAGAGCTCAGCTGGGGAGGGCGCTGCAGCCTGGAGGGGCTTCTGGAAGGAGCAGGACAGCCAGTGACGTGCTCATCCTTGGGGTCATCCTTGGGCATAACCGGTCCAGGGAGCAGGGGAGGGGAGGACTCATCCTCACGGCAGACTGTCTGCTCTTCATCATTCAACAGAGCTCACTGGGTACAGCAGAGCTCACTGGTACTTATGTGTCGGGAGCCAAGCTTGGTCCATCGGAGGAACCCAGAGAGGAGAGGGAGGAGAAGGAATATTTGTTAATTTCTTACCTTGCGGTCAGCAAGCAAAGGTTAGATCTGTATGGAGTCCCTGGGGGAGCTCAGCCAGGAAGGCTCATCCTGCCATTGCTGGCTGTGTTACCTTGAGCTTGTGACCGGACTTCTCTGTACATCCCAGTTTCCTGGGAGTAAAATGGAGATGGTACTGAAGAACTCGCCTCATAGGGTTGGCATAAGAATCAGACGAGTCAGTATATAAACGCACTTAGGTCTGGCCTGGCAGCTAGAAAGCGCTTGGCGTATGTCACTCCTGACATTTATTGTATTGCTCTAAACACGTTAAGATGACCCGCCCTGTTAACTTGTGTTAGCCACACATGTCTTATCACGTCATTCTCACTGCGACCCTGCGTGTGAGGTATTTTGTTATTGTCCCAATGATCTTGATAAATACACAGAGGCTCAGAGAGCCTGACTTGCCCCAGGTGTAGGTCTCCAGGACCACCTCTCTCCTATTTATTCAGACACTAGTGGCTGACTTTTCAGTGTCACTTCTGATGCTGGAGGCCTGGATGTCTACATGCCTTTGAACTCAGCCTCCTATTTGCATTACGAGGAGCCTCTCTTCTTAACGGGAGAGGCCTGCACCGGAGCTGGGAGACCCTGGGAAAGTAGGCATGTGCTGAGCTCATCTTTGGGAATGAGAAAGGAAACACGCGGGTCCTTCCTCCACCTGGAAGAAAGATTCAGGACCCCAGCCCGAGGCTGTGGCCATGGCAACATTGGGAGATTCTACATCTTTGCTTATTTTCCTGTGCTTTCTTTCATTTTCTCTCTCTCTTCTTGTCTTCCTGGTCCATTAAAGAAACTCACCTTCATGGAGCATTTTCACCAGAAGCAGGACCTCTTAGTTTGCATGCCTTTCCCCTTGCTTCCTGGGGCTTCCCAGGTAGATCAGCGGTAAAGAATCTGGCTGCCAGTGCAGGAGATAAAGGAGAGGGTTCAGTCCCAAGGTTGGGACGATCCCCTGGCAGAGGAAATGACAACCCACTCCAGTGTTCTTGCCTGAAAAATTCCATGGACAGAGGAACCTGCGGGCTACAGTCCATGGGTCCACAGAGTCAGACACAACTGAGTGACTCTGCACACACACGCACGCACGCATTCCCTGCTTCACAAGGAGCCCAGGACTTGTACCAAGGAGAGTGATCCATGCTCCCTGAGTGCTCCCTGCCAGTCCTGAATGCTTTTATGTCTTCACCGGCTCCAACCTCAGAACAGCCTTGTGGGAGCAGGCACTGTCAGGGTGCCCATTTTACAGATGAGCCGCTCAGGGCTTGGAGAAGTTCAGGAGGGTGCCCAGGAGCACTTGCCAGTGAGTGTCAGCTGCGAGACAGCGTCGGAGGCAGCAGTCTGTTTCTGGAGCCCAGTGCTAAGCCACAGTCTTGGACAGAAAAGACCTTACTTGGGGAAGCAATAAGGGGCTTCCCAGATGTCCCTAGTAGTAAAGAACCCGACTGTCAAAGCAGGGGACATAAGTGATGCGGGTTCTATCCTTGGGTCAGGAAGATCCCCTGGAGGAGGGCATGGCAACCCACTGCAATATTCTTGCCTGGAGAACCCCGTGGACAGAGGAGCCTGGTGGGCTACAGTCCGCAGGCTCTGACCTGTAGCCCACCAGGCTACAGGTCACAAAGAGTCAGACACGACAGGAGTGACTTAGCACTCACACACAGGGAAGTAATAAAGGGCACTCTGCATTTGGGACAAAACCTCTAAGACACGGATGGGATGGTGATAATGGCAGCTTGGACCAAGCCTCTCCAAGGCTGGAGATGTACCTGCTGTTTGATCCCGGGCTGCATGGTGAAGTGAGGAGACTCAGTGCTGGGACCCAGGGGGCTGGGCAGGAGCTCTAGCAGTGTGCAGGCCTGGGGATCTCTCTCCTCCAGCCTTGGCCTTGGCTTTGTGTCTACCCTGTGCAGAACGACGACCTCTTCAATGGCTGCAGGTGGCCCTGGAATAGCTGTCCAGTCTGGATATCAGGCTAGGGCCTCTGGTGGGTGCTGACCACAGCACAGGGCGTGATGTGATGGCCGTGTGCAGGACGAGACTGAAGAACCAGGAGACCTCTTCTGCTGAAATTGGCTCTGAACTTCCTGACTCTGCACCTTGGAGCCACTGCTTGGGAGGATCCAGCCTATGCTTCTTGAGCCTTAAAGGAACAGTTTTATCTTTTTCATGGGGCATGGTTGCTTTTTGCCTGGTTGTTCTGATTTGGCAGACTTTTCCAGAGGAATGCCACCTTCCATGCCTCTGGAAATGCTTCTTCCTCCTTTAAGCAGGGCACGCTGTTAGAGCCATGTCTAGTCTTTAACAACTCTTGTTCTTCTGTGGGGACCAGTGTGCTGAAGGTGGCCATAAAGACACTTTCGTCCACCTCATCCCTTATGACTCAGCTCAGGCCTCTCCTCCTCCAGGAAGTCTTCTCTGATTGCCTGGGCTAGTTTTAGTTTGGTGTCTCCTTCCTGCATTTCGTTGCACCCTAAGTGCCTGGATCCTCGCCATCACCGTACTTTGCTGAAGCCTTTGGCTTGCACGCCTGCCTCCTACCCTAGGCTGCAGGCTCCTCAGACTGTGGCCTCAGCACTCAGGAAATATTTGTGGCATCAGTTGGACAACCCTAGCAGATAGGCTGTTAGTCCCATTGAGAGCCTTGGTAAGGTTTCCGAGAGAATCAGCCACTTATCCAAATTAAGTGCCCGCTTTGGGATTGAGTATCATTTCCAGTAGGTCAGATGACAGTTTCACACAGCAGCCAAAGACGCCAGAGGAACATGGTAGCCTGGGGATGACAAAGCCCAGTGAAGCAGCCAGTCTGTTAATGGGCATTAGATGCCTACTGAGTGCCCTCCTTATGCAGAGGGAGAAAGAAACCTCAGGTCCTCCCTTCAAGGAGAGTTGGCTTGAAGATGGAGGAGCTAATAAGTAAGGCATGTATATGAGAAGATTGGGCTTCCCATGTGGCTCAGTGGTAAAGAACCTGCCTGCCAATGCAGGAGATGTAAGAGACATGCGTTCGATCCCTGGTTTGGGAAGATCCCCTGGAGGAGGGCATGGCAACCCACTCCAGTATTCTTGCCTGGAGAATCCCACAAACAGAGGAGCCTGGCGGACTGCAGTCCATGTGGTTGCAAAAAATGGGGCACGACTGAAACGACTTAGCACACACATGTGCGCACACACACGAGAAGATTACCATCAGCACAAATGTTTCTGTGGCCAAAAGTCAGTGACACGCAGCTGGACATGGCTGGACACTTTCCCAGGACAGCCTCTGGGAAACGAGGGGTCTCAGCAAGTGTCTACAAACTGGGAAAAGCAGAGAAACCTACAGGAGTGGTTGAAGAGCTTGAACTCGGGAGCTTATTTTCCTGCTTAGCCAGCCATGGGCTTTGTAATCTTGGAGAATTTCCTTGACTTCTCTATGTCTCAGTTTCCTGGTCTGGTGACCCTGACCCCCTTGTTGGGCAATGGCAAGGAATTAGTCGGACCAGGCTTGAAGAGCACTTTGCACAGCATCTGACATGTTGTAGAATGGTTCAGAAAAGCTGCCTCTTGTTAATAGAAGTTAGTTACCGCATTAAGGTCTACACATCTCACATACACTGGTACAGGTACATCTCAAAATCAACAAATAAAAAGTGCAAGCTCAGGGACATGAGGATTCCAGGATTTGATCATCTGAGGCTTTTTGTATGTGTGTGCATGCCCACTCAGTCTGACGCTTTGTGACTCTTTGCGACCCCATAGACTGTATAGCCCACCAGGCTCCTCTGTCTATGGAATTTCCCAGGCAAGAATACTGGAGTGAGTTGCCATTTCCTTCTCCAGGGGATCTTCCCAACCCAGGGATCGAAATCATATCTCTTGTATCTCCTGCATAAGCAGGCAGGTTCTTTACCAGCTGAGCCATCCGGAGAAGTCATCTTGTTAATAACACAGTGTTTATTTCCAGCAGTACCAGTAAGAAGGCCGTTCCTGGCAGTGGGCTCAGCTGCTTGGCATCGTGTCTTGGATTGGGTCTTCCCAACCTTGCCACCAACTGTGTAACCACATCCCCTCATGCTCCATAGCTGAATTCGGCCAAGCACCCTGCTCCCCTTTTCCTATTGATCGGGGCTGTTTGAGGCCACAAAACAGGCCGCTCTAATGGCACAGAGAGCTTGCCAGAGGGAGCAGGCTAGTGGCTTATAAATGCCCCTCCCAGCCACTGACCCACCAAGGGACTCACTTTCCAAGTAGGCATCAGGAGAGCATCACAGGACACAGTTAAAGTTGCCTGTTTCTTCCACGGGGTCAAGTTTTTGCAAGAAGATTCATTCATTCATTCACTCATCCACCCACCCATCCCCCTTCCATCCATCCATCCATCTATCCTTCTATCCATTCATTTGGCAGACATGCATTAGATGCTTGCTGTTGCTCAAACACTGTTCTGAGCACGCATGAAACAGATATTTTTAAAGCACTTAATTGTGTGTGGCTCATTGCTCCTGCCCTCCTGCAGCTCAGTGCACTGTGAGGTCTGAGCCACTGGAGACCATGAGTAGGAGGAGGGGGCGCCCAGATGAGTGCTAACAGTGTCATGATGGCAGAGTCAGCCTGGCCGGGTGTCAGAAGAGGCTTCAGCCTGGCCTTAAAACACAAGTGGGATTCAAGCAAGAGAAATCGGAGAGAATAGCCATGCTTGCAGAGGGGGCATGCAGCATGGGGAAGGCCTGGAGTCGGGAAATAATAGTAATTGCGGTAATTACAAATGCAGACATTTACTGAGAGCCTAGCCATACCTCCTGCCTTCCTAAGCCTTGTGCACACCGGATCTCAAGGAGTGTTCAATGCTGCTTCTGGCACACACTTTTAAGAATGTGTTTCTGGAACCGGAGTGTCTGGGTTTAAGTCCTGGCCCCACCTCCATTTGCTGTGTGATCATGGACAAATTACGAACCTGCCTTTATCTTTAAAAACTGGTAATATAATCATTTTTTGTGTCAGTATGGACTTGTGGATGTTTATTTGTTACTTTGGATTATAGTTTAATTCTACATTATTTTGTTATTCAAATTGTTTTAGCTTCAGCCATTGCGAACTCTCTCAACTGGCTCCTATATCCTTTGGACATATGTCTGTTGGTGCGGGTGTGGACGTGTGTGTGTGTATGTGTTTGTATTTAAGCACTATTTAATACTCCAGACTCATCTTGTATAGTCTGTGCCCCAGCCCTAGAATCAGCCCTTTTCTCTGAAATTCCCAGTTCCTTTCATTGAACAGTGGTATTAGAAATCAAGATCTGGATGCTGGGTGAGCCCATTGCTATTGGGGTATCATTGCTTCCAGACAAATTTCCAGTGCAGAAAATTCCAGATGATTTGTGTAGAGAATCCCGTCAAGGAGCTGGAGCATAATTCCCCATCCCCTAATTGTGGGCTCCACATAATGATTTCGTTCCCAAAAGAGGAGCCTTTTTTCAGTGGACAAACCTGATGAACATGACCTCAGCCAGCTGATCAAGGTCAGTACCAACAGTGCTGTAACGCTGGTAGTGTGCACCCTTGAGGTGCTGTGATGAGAACCCGCAGTCTAAACATGATGGCACCACTCGAGCCCCAGTTGAGAGTCACCCAACAAAATGCCCGACTAGCTCCTATCAAAATTGTTAAAAGATGGGCAAAAATGAGCAAAGTCTGAGAAGAGTTCACAGTCTAGAGAGCCTCAGAAACATTAATAAATGTGCTTCGGTACTCTGAATGGCATCCTGTAAGAGAACAAAGGACAAAGTAAAGGGAAAAATGACGAACTCTGAGTAAAGTATGATTTCAGTTAATAATGATGTATCAATACTAATTCATTGCTGGGGATAAATGTGCCACAGGTGTCGACAGTAAGGAAACTCAGTTTTAGGTAGATATATGAGAGGTGATGGACAGGGAGGCCTGGCGTGCTGCGGTTCACGGGGTGGCAGAGTCGGACACGACTGAGCGACTGAACTGAACTGAACTGATGAGAGCACTCTGTGTCTGTACGTTTTCTGTAAATCTGTAACTACTGTACACTAAAAGGTATACTGTAAAATGCAGGCAATACTGTTATTACCAAATGAGGTTCTCGTAAAAAAGAAATAAGATGTTATGTACCAAACACTGCATATGTGTGGAGCAAGTCCTCAATTCACGTTGATTCTTACTGTCATTATTGTCCGTTTCCCCAGATCCCTATGAAGCGGGGCTGTTGCTCCAGGGTGTCCCTTTGCAGGAGGTGGAGTTGTCTTACATTTTAGGCCCTGCAGTATATACCTTGTACAAACTCAAGGTTCATGAAGCTGAATGTCAAACTCTGAGCCTGTGAGTAATCTCTTGCTGTGCACCTACTGTGTACCCAGTGTGTGTGTGTGTGTGTGTGTGTGTGTGTTGCTTAGCTGTGTCCGACTCTTTGCAACCCCATAGACCGCAGCCCCAGTAGTATGTTCTATTTCCCTGGGAACTGCACATTTTGGTCCTCAGATATGCTGTTCTAGTGGAGCACAGTGACACGTGAGTATATTTCATTCTGACAAGTGACTTGCGAAAAGGCATTAGCACAAGGTACAAGATGACCCCACCGCAATAGGTCTGCCAGAAGTAGTTGTGAAACTCTGAGATCGCTACTGCCTCCAACTAATCTCAGTAATGCTTCTTTTTGTTTGATATAATCTTTGAGTTTGAGCTGGCCAGCACTCGAAGCTTAAGAAAAACCTGTGGGGAAAATTATTAGTTGAAGAAAATCTCTCCAGTGACTTAGTTTGCATGTTAGGACTGTGTGCATGCGTGCTCAGTCATTCAGTCTTGTCTGACTCTTTGTGATTATGGACTGTAGCCTCCCAGGCTCCTCTGTCTGTGGAATTTTCCAGGCAAGAGTACTGGAGTGTGTTGCCTTTTCCTCCTGCAGGTGGTCTTCCTGACCCAAGGACTGAACCCACATTTCCTGTATCTCCTGCACTGGCAGGCAGAATCTATACCACCAAGCCACCTGGGAAGCCAGACCACTGTTATTTCTTTATTTTAGACTCTGAGATCTTGAGCAGGGTGATACCTTGTGTTTCCAGATCTTGCCAACTGGCTTAATCAATGTTGGGTATATGAGTGACTGAATAAGTATGTGAGTGACTTTATTACTGATATACTTTAGTCCAGTTCTTTAGATAGCAGTGTGGTGTGGAATTTCATTTAAGAACTTTTTTCTGCTTCTCTGCAGTGAACAAAGGGTCTCATAATCTTGCTGAAGAAGGAAAAAAACACTAGTATAGGAAATATCATGATCAATGTGAAGGAGAAAACCATTGTATTCAGCGGTCTCTGAGAAGACATTGGGGATTGACTGGAAGGAGAAGGTGGCAGGCACTCAGTAAATCTCACATACCAATGTTTGCTTCTTATATTTGTGCCTTTGCTATAATGCGTCTTTCTTTTATCCCCACAATGTCCTCCTGATGGGTAATTCCTACACATCTTTTAAGATATGCAACTCAGAAAGAAAAAGAAGGAAAACTTCCAAATTCTTTTTATAAAGCAGTCATAACAGTGATGCCAAAACTCAATGAAGACTGTACAGAAATAGAAAACTATAGTTCAGTCTCACTTATGAACATCAAAGCAAACATCCTAAATAAAACATTAGCAGAATTCAGCAGTGCATTAAAAAAATATTCCATGATCAAATGGAATTTGTTCTGGAATTACAGCATTAGGGTATCTGTAACATTTTTCATCTTAGTAAATTGACCTAAGGAGAACAAGCACATGACCATCTTGATAGATGCTGAAAAGGCATTTGACAAAGTTCAGCATTTAGTTCTTGAAATATTTCTTAGCAAAATTGGAAGGCTTACAGAAGTTGGATAATACAGTCAAAGTCACACGCAGTTGCAAAATGGCAGAGGCAGCCTGGAAACCCAGGGAATTAATCTCCAGCGCCCTTCCTCCCTTCAACCATGGGGCTTCATTTTGAGGTAATAGGAAGGAGATATTGTGATGGGAAAGACACGAATAGCATCCAACTCTTAGATTTCTTTGTGGGTAAAACTTTAGAAAAAAATATATGCCTCAGATTATTGTAGGAATGAAATGACTTCACACATCTAATGCCCTGAGTATAGTTCCTAGTGCAGAGTTGTCGCCCAATAAATGTTTGCCCCTTTTCGCCTAGGCGGGAACCCAACAGAAAATGGTTTTAGCTTTCACCTATTAACGTACTCCACATGGGTTATTATGTGCTTAGTGTGTGCAGTCTTTATACTCAACTGTGGTGGGCTACAGTTCATGGAGTCACAAGAGTTGGACACGACTGAGCAACTATAGCTGGGTATAAAAAGGAATGCCTGCTTCCCTGGAGGCTCAGCTGGTAAAGAATCCACCTGCAATGTGGGATCCATCTTCTGCTCCTGACAACCCTTCAGCTCTGCCATCTCCCACCTCCTCTGCCTCCCTCCAGTCAGGAACTCTTCTTGCCTGTTCACTCCATGCCAGCCGTTGTGTGCCAGCTGTTGTACCATACTACTGTACTTTTTACGGTACTCTTCTTTAAGATTTAAAAAGGTTTTCTTTATCTTTTGTGTTTGCTTTTTATGTATTATTTGTGTGAAAAGTATCATAAGCCTGTTACCATACAGTACTATATAGCCAATCGCGTTAGTTGGATACCTCGGCTAACTTTGCTGGATTTATGAATGTGCTGTCAGAATGGAACTTGTTTGCATGTAGTAGACTTACTGTATTAAGTATCTAGTATGTACCAGGCCTGTGCTAGGTCCTAGACACACAGTGATAAGCTGCGGACACCTGTATCTTCCTTCTGGAATTGACAGTCAAGCAACAGTGACACTCCTTCCAGCCCAGGCTCTCATCACTTCACTTCCCTGAGCCCTTCTTGGATAATAAACAAGACTGTCTCCCCCTGGGATGATAGGGAACTTTTTCCTAGTGAAAAGGCAGCTTCAATGGAGAAGCCTTAGGGAATTCACTGTAGCTACATAGTGTGAAGTCATCAGCCCAGAACAAAAAGCTATCTGCTGTATAGGTGTGTTGCCAACACTTAGAGAGACCTACACTGGGCTATTTTTTTCTTTTCCTCCTAAAGTAATTTCCTCTTTAAGTGTTTTCAAATTATATCTTCTCGAGTATCACCTTTCACAATGTTAACCACATCCTATGTCATAATCCGTATTCCTCCTGCTCTGAAATGTTTTAATTCAATTTTTGCATTACGTCCGATGTGATGAATTAGAGCCAGAGAAGCATCGACGAAGTGTCAGGAAAGACAGATTGAGGAGTTGAAACTAATGGCATTCGGGGACAATATTTTTCCACAAATATCAGAGTCACAAATGAAGAGGTGAATTATGTTGCAACCAAGAGCAGTACACAAACTTCAGTGATACATGTGACTTTAAAAAAAGAGAGAGAGAATTGCACCTGAGTTTAGATTCTTTGTGAGATTCTGGCTTTAGATATAGGGTCAACTGAGGATAGAGTAGAACAGTCCAGCATGAAATCCACAGTCCCTGGCACTCAGAAAGTGCAGATGGGGTTAGGGGGAGAAAGGAAGGCAAACAGAAGAAGCACAAGCAAGTGGGATGTGGCAGTTGAGATGGGTCAGGCATGGAGCATGGTTTGGAAGAAGCAAGAATGAATGATCTAAGCACACAGGAGCCATTCTCAGTGGGGGTCACTGTTCAGCCCTGGACTAAGACTCCCGGATGAAAAAAGCCATCCAGGTAGATGGTGGTGGAGTGCCATCGAGACAGAAGGTCACCCTGGGGCAGCACATTTTGAGAGATGGCTCAGAGGAACACAGGAGCTTCTAGCACTGATGAATCCTCCTTGAGGGTTGCTGCTGCTGCTAAGTCACTTCAGTCATGTCCGACTCTGTGCAACCCCATAGACGGCAGCCCACCAGGCTCCACCGTCCCTGGGATTCTCCAGGCAAGAACACTGGAGTGGGTTGCCATTTCCTTCTCCAATGCATGAAAGTGAAAAGGGTTACATCATTACAAATGCTTGTGAGCCTTTTATGGGAATATTTATCTATATCAGAACTGTATCCTATAAGGACTTCCCTGGTGGCCCATTGGCTAAGACTCTGCACTCACAAGGCAGGGGGCCTGATCAGGCAACTAGACCCCACATGCCACAACTAAAGATCTCATATTTCATAACTGAGACCTGGCACAACCAAATAAATAAATATTTAAAAAAGAAAAGAAGGATAGGTAGAATTTAAAAAAAAAAAGAACTGCATCCTATGTGCCATTCACACACACTCACACATATACACACATACAACATGGTCTGATAGCCTCTTCCAAAGTGTGTTCCCAAGGACACTAATCATTTAGGGAAAGAGGGGTTCATTGGCACAATAATTTGAGAAGTAGCCATCATTTGGAGAGTCATAGTGCTCATTAGCTTATTAATGGCTCTGAGAAGTCCAGCAAGTCCAATTTCATCTAGCATTTCCCAAACTTGATTGCCACATGGAACTCTTGCATTTGGGGCTTTTTCCTACAAATATCCTCCAGAATTAGTTGTCTGCTTGGCATCCTTCGAAAGATTTGGATCAGAGATGCTTGGCATATCTTGTTAGCTCTCCTGCAAGTGGCCAGGTTTTGCTGAATGAAAGGCTTGCTTGTGAATGTGACATCTCACCCTGCGCACTGCTTTCGCCTGATATATTCCTAGTACTTTGTGAGGGTCAGCCAGAGGTCATGTATCCCCTTGTGAAGTTCATGTTTCCCGTGTTTGCAGCTTCCCTTCCATGCTTCAGTCTGTGCCTGGTGGGATTCCCTGCCTCTCGCACCCCCCCTTCATTCTGGCCTCTAAAACCCAAAGCTGTGCAGAGTCTTCCATGCTTGCACACTCATTTCAAGTCTCATTAGCATGATCATAAGCCCCCAGCCTTCACTTGACATTGCCCAGCTCAGTATATCTGCCCTCCTGCCAGCTGTGGAGCTGAAGACCACATGCCCTTCAAACTTGCCTATCTTTACACTTGCTTAGTATCTTCTTTGTCAGGCACACCCCTCTTTGCCTGGCTCACCTGGCATCTCCTGCTTTCTGGCATCAGGCTACCTTGGTGAGTGTTCCCATTTGGCAGTGATTCCCAGGGCTTTCTCAGAAATAAGCTCCAAGTACAGACCCCCAGGTAGAGTATTTGCCCCTGCAAGTTCTCTTTTCTTGTTTGTTTAATTAAGCACTGACATCCCCCAGTGGAGCTGGGTTTCTCAAGGGCACAGCTTTTGTTTATTTCTGTTTCCACAGGAGCCAATAGGTGCTCAGTAAGTGTTTGCAAATGACTTGGTAAAGAGGAATTTTGGTGGGTCCTTCAAGCATGATTTGAATTTGAATAGGTGGTAGGAATTAGGACTTCCCTGGTGATCCAATGGTTAAGAATCCATCTTCTAATGCAGGGGAGAGAGCTTCCATCTTGATCTGGAAACTAAGATCCCACATGCCCAGGGGCAACTCAGCCTGCATGCCACAACTGAGACCATATATATATATATATATATATACATTTTAGGTAGTAGAAGAGTTTCCCCAGGTAAAAATGTGACATTCTTAAAAAAACAGCAGATCCTGTGTTTGAGAATCTTTTGGTAGACCTGAACCAGGATGTAGAAGTATCTTATTGTATGGTTTGCAAACACATTTTGAAGGTTCTTAAAATCATACTTGTTTTCAATATGGAATTAATAGTGCTCTTCTTTGAAATATTGGAAAATATATAATAGAAAACAGATTGATAAAGAAAAATCACCCAAGTCACACATGAAAGAAAAAGCACTCTTAATATTTTACAGTCTCTTGGAGATATTTTCCTTGTTCAAGCTTTCATCACATAATTCAAAATCCTGCTTTTCTCATTTACATATAACATTAGTATTTTACAATGCTATTATTTTAATATTTGCTAACATAATTTTGTTAATGTAATTAACAGCTGCATAATATTCTTTCTACTGGATTTAGTATAGAGATTACTGTGTTCTACTATTATATTATTATAAATAATGCTGGTGGACTTTACTGGGCTTATATCTCTGACTTAGTTTTAGACATATAAATAAACAACTTAAAAGTATAAATTTGCCCAAATTAATTTATAAAATATTATCACCAGTGTACTCTTCCTTGGAACGCAAGGAGATCAAACCAGTCAGTCCTAAAGGAAATCAACCCTGCTGCTGCTGCTGCTAAGTTGCTTCAGTCGTGTCCAACTCTGTGCGGCCCCAGAGACGGCAGCCCACCAGGCTCCCCTGTCCCTGGGATTCTCCAGGCAAGAACACTGGAGTGGGTTGCCATTTCCTTCTTCAACGCATGAAAGTGAAAAGTGAAAGTGAAGTCGCTCAGTCATGTCCTACTCTTAGCGACCCCATGGACTGCAGCCCACCAGGCTCCTCCATCCATGGGATTTTCCAGGCAAGAGTACTGAGTATTCCGTAAAAGGATTGATGCTGAAGCTCCAATACTATGGCCACCTAATGGAAAGAGCTGATTCATTAGAAAAGACCCTGATGCTGGGAAAGATTGAAGGCAAAAGGAGAAGGGTCAACAGAGGACTAGATGGTTAGATAGCATCACTGGCTCAATGGACATGAGTTTGAGCAAACTCCAGGGGATAGTGGAGAAGCGACGAGCTCTAGGCCATGGAGTGGCGGAGTCAGACATGACTTAGCGACTGAACAGCGATAACACTTCCCCTAATCACTAACTAAGTGTATTGTTTTACTGCCCTCTTGACTTTTCTACTTTTATAGGTGAAAATAAAGTTTAGCGTTTCTATTTTTTTGATTACTATTAACATTGACTATTTTAGACATCTTGTAGTCTGTTCAGGGCTTTTTACATGCATAAGTTTTAGTGAGATTTTCCGCAGGCAAACTTCACAGTCTGAGAAACAGTGTTGATATTGTAAGACACTCTTAAACATTAAAATAATGACCAGTGTTTGTTACATCAGTGACATCATTACTTGTTTCTCTAAGAACCCCTGATATGATTAGGGATCACTGTAGACTCTTTCACCTTGTTAAACAAGGCATGACTGGATTTGTCTCAAGGACTCTGAGGTGTGTGATCAGTTTCAACTGGTAGCCTTGCCACCACCCCTAGACCTCCAACCCACTAACCTGTCCAAAGACCCCAGTGTCCAAGGGCCATCGCAAACCCACCACAGTGACGGTATCACTGATGGCTTGACGCAAGCAAAGGGGGCTGAGGGGACAGCAGACCCCTTTCCCCAGAGCCCCCAGCAGGACACACTGTGAAAAAGTAAGAGTAACAAGTCCATCCAAGAAAGGGCAATGAGCAATGCATCAAGCTGAAAGCAATTCTGAAGACTAGGAAGCAGCGTATGTCAAGTAGATGACCAGAGCAAGTTTGATGCGTGAAGCAGGACAACCCAGAGGGATAGGGTGGAGGGGGAGTTGGGAGGGGGGTTCAGGATGGTGGGGACACGTGTATACCTGTGACTTATTCAGGTTACTGTATGGCAAAAAAAACCCCAAACCATCACAATATTGGAAAGTAATTATTCTCCAATTAAAATTAATTAATTTTTTAAAAAAGACTAGAAAGTGTCATGTGTGTGTGCTGAGTCATATCCAACTCTTTGTGACCCCATGGACTCTTGCCCGCCAGTCTCCTCTGTCTGTGGAATTTACCAGAAAAGAATACTGGAGTGGGTGGCCACTTCCTCCTCCATGGGAGAAAGTGTTTAGTTGTCGAATATTAGGTATGAATTGCCTAGCAAGGTCTGAATCAGAGATGAAACATTTCTCCCTCTTAACTTTCAACCAAGAAGCAAAGATTTTTCTGTTTTGTTTTTTTTTTTTTTAATATTGATTTATTTGCTGGGTCTTCATTACTGCACGGGCTTTCTCTAGTTGCAGCAAGCGAGGAATACTCTCTAGTTCCCGTGTGCGGGCTTCTCGTTATGCTGGCCTGTGGGCTCCAGAGTGCAGGTTCAGTGGTTTTGGTTCACGGGCTTAGTAGCTCCCCGGCAGGTAAGGTCTTCCCGGATCGCTGATCAAATCCATGCCCCCTGCATTGGCAGGTGGATTCTTAACCACTGGATAACCAGGGAAGTCTCGCCTGCTTTGGAAAGGATGGGTAACTGGGTTTCATGCACCACTGCTAGTAAACTGGCCTGTTTGTGATGCTTCATCATCCTCTTTGACCCTTACAATGATACCATGCTGTTCCCCACTGACAGATAAACCAGGGCACAGAGAGGTCAAGTATGGAGCCAAAATCAGAGAGACAACAAACGTGACGGAAGTTAGTGCAGAGAGTCCGTTACCTAGTGTACTGGAGGCCAAATTCCAACAAGGTACAGGGACGGTCCAGACCTCCTGTCCTCACCCTAGGGCTGATGGTGTCTGGCTGCGTGTGTCCCGTGGAGGGTGAGGACTGCCTGTCTGTGCCATCGTGGAGTCGGGGTGGGGGGGGTCTTAGACTTTGGGAACTCACCAATCTCTTTATGAGTCTCTTGAAAGCGCTGAGTCCTTATCCAGGAAAAATATGTATTCACACGAATTAGTATATAATATCAAGGGATCACACTGACCACACAAGCACAAACCTGGATCCCGAGTGAAGATGGTCTGAAGATGGTCTGATGTTGTCCGATTCCCGTATTTAAATTCCATGTCAGTATTACCTGCACTGTTGATGAGCTGGCTTTTCCCCCATGGCTCAGTGGGTAAGGAATCCATCTGCAATGCAGGTGACGCAGGGTTCTATCCGTGGTTCAGGAAGGTCCCCTGGAGAAGGAGAAATGGTAATCTACTCCAGTATTCTTGGCTGAAAAATCCCATGGACAGAGAAGCTACGGTCCATGGGGTCACAAACAGTCAGACGCAACTGAGCAGATACACAAGCGAAAAAAAAGCATAAATGGGCTAGGCTCATCCATTCTCTTGGAACACCTCCAGTCATGGTTGCAGGCTCCTTGCCTCCTCACCTTTGGAAGCACTGGGATTGCATTTTTTTTCCTGAATCAAGTAAGTCTGTCATGCTCAGTTTAGTCAGAAGTTCACAGTGATTATAGAATTCTTGAACTGAAAGGAACCAGAGGCTTCTCTTGGCAAACATTACCCAACATGCCTTCTTGGGTATTCCACTTCCTCTCGACAATGCTGGGTTTTATAACAGAAGCTTTCTGTGGCCAAATGACTCTGGACTTGGCTGAGTGAAAGCATGCTGACCAGGATTCTCAGTGGAACCACAGTGATGCCCAAAGACGGATTTTAGGATGGAGCATTTCTCCAATCCGTGCGACCTCAGAATGCGTTCCCTCTAAAAGCATCCTGCCAGTGTGATGCTTCTCAGGGAACTCTGATTCAGCTTAGCTCCCTTCCTCATTCTGAAGTGGAAGCGACTTAGATGCACCGAGGACAGGTTTTCACCAGAATCATCCTTTCTTCCTACAAGAATCACTGTCTGCTTACCAGACCCCCCAGAGGGGATGAGACCTTGTCTCTAACCTCACGAAGTTCTTTTCTCGTGGGGACACTGTTGTTACTGTTCCGTCGCTCAGTCATGTTGGACTCTTTGCGACCCCATGGACTGCAGCACGCCAGGCTTCCCTGTCCTTCACCATCTCCCAGAGTTTGTTCAAATTCATGACCATTGAGTCAGTGATGCCATCCAGTCATCTCATCCTCTGTTGCCCGCTTCTCCTTCTGCCCTCAGTCTTTCCCAGAATCAGGGTCTTTTCCAGTGAGCCGGCTCTTTTCACATCAGGTGGCCAAAGCATTGGAGCTTCAGCTTCAGCCTCAAGCCTTCCAATGAATATTCAGGGTTGATTTCCTTTAGGATTGACTGGTTTGATTTCCTTGCTGTCAAAGAGACCTCAAGAGTCTTCTCCAGCTCCACAGTGACACGTATACAAATTAGGATTGGACTCAGCCAGTATGCCGGGCTGTGGTTTGGACCACTGGAGACTAGTGAGAGGCTGGACACAGCGCAGTGAGTTGAGGCCTGCTGCTGTTTCCGGTGCCCCAGGGCCTGTCCCCTCACCTCGAATTTCATTTCAGTTGCAGCTGCCGGGGCAGCCCAATGTGAGCTCAGAGTTGCAGACAGACCTGGCATGGTCCACAGTGCAAAGCAGTGAATGACCCTGGTGCCAGCCCAGGAGACGTGGGTAAGGGCTCATGCTTCCGGCCCATCATGCAGAGAATTCTGGGAAATTCTGTAGGCATCTCAGGTGGTCTCCGAGACCCGAGCCTCTGATGCTCACAGCACATGCTCACGGTGGTTGTGCTTCCTACCTCCCCTCCTTGCTCCCTCACCCTTGCTTCCTGGGGTTGCCTCCAGAGGAACCACCCATCTCACAGCCGTTTCTCAGGCTCTTCTTTTGGGGAAGCCCAAACGGAGAGAGGACATAAAAGCAAGTGGGTGATGTTTTTGTTTTAAGTTGAGTGACTCTTAAAGCCAGATGGTCTGGCTGGGTGAGTAACACAGTATTCTCTGGCTTGTTTAAAAAGGGATGGTTTTCAAGATGTTCTTGGTGTTCCCTTGGATAAGTGACTTAACTCCCAGAATTTCAGGGTCTTTTATTACTATTATTATTTAGTTATTTTAGATTTACTTCATTTTCTCCCAAGCTACAGTACTGTAGAACCTCAAACCTCGCACTTATTTTTAAAGATACTTACTCTAATTTGGAACTCATGTTTAAGCTTGCCTCCGGATCATTTCTCTTGTGTGGCTGTCACCCTCCGTTTTCCCTCTTGTATTGGGGAAACCGCCACTTCACAGGCCATCCCGTTCCTGGACTATCCCTCAACAAGTCAGTGAATGTTTTTGTAGCGTCTGCCAAGTGCTAGATTCTGAGGTTTTTGAAAGGAGCCTTAGTCACCACCCTGGTTCCTCTAGATTGTAAAGCATTTGAGAAATTGCACAGAAACCAGATGGGAGTGTGGCTTAGCTTTGGTTTCGTCGCTAAGTCGTGTCCAACTCTTGTGACCCCATTGGCTGTAGCCCACCAGATTCCTCTGTCCATGGGATTCTCCAGCCAAGAATACTGGAGTGGGTTGCCATGTCCTTCTCCATGGGAATCTTCCCAACCCAGGAATCAAATCCGGGTCTCCTGCGTTGCAGGCAGATTCTTTACCGACTGAGCTATGAGGGAAGCCCTGTGGCTCAGCTTGGTTGATAGTAAAATTCATTTGGAAATGGAGCTTTGTCCTGAGCCCGCTTCCTAATATTTCTCTTCCCGGATACAGACTATGGGACATTCCTAAGGGGAGAAACATGTCTGCAGACTGGGCACGCATCTGGCCAAGCCTGTGAAGAGTTGGGGTCTGCCTGGCTGCTCTCACATGCAAGGGGCCAGATCCCCTAAGTGGGGGGATGCTCTTGTGTGTGGTCCTTAAAGCATCATCCCTGCTTTGTCGAGAACTTTTATGGTGCCCAGCATCTGGAGAGATAGGAGGCAGGCACAGGATGATGTGAGAAGTTGGAGAGAGGAGACGGTAATGGTGCTGCTGAGCCTGAAACGTTAGTTCCTTGGACCCCATTTCATCTAGTGGTACTCAGCCTGAGGCAGTTTTGCCCCCAGCGGACATTTGACCGTGTGTGTGTGCGTGTGTGTGCGGAGACAGTTGTGATTTAACTGGGAAAGGGTGCTACTGGCATCTCATAAGCAGAGGCTGGAGTGCTGCTCAGCATTCTCCAGTGCCAAGGACAGTGCCCGCAGCAAGGGAATCTGTTCTCGTTTCAGTCACTAAGTCCTATCCAACTCTTTGCGATCCCATGGACTGTACCCCGCCGGGCTCCTCTGTTCACTGTAGTGGGTTGCCATCTCCGTGTCCAGGGGATCTTCCCAGTGCAGGGATCAAACCCATGTCTCCTGAGTCTTCAGCATCGGCAGGCAGATGCTTTACCACCTGGGAAGCCTACAGTAAGGAATTACTAGGCCCCGAATCTCAGGAATGCTGAGGGATGTTCATGAAACCCTGCTTGAACCCAGCCTCCTGCCTTCATTTCACAGATGTGGGAACAGACCCTGGAGTTTGACGTGATAGCCCAAAGCTGCAGAGGAGATGGAGGAGCCAGAATCTAAATGCCCGGCCTCCCATGCCCACACTCTCCTCTGAGCGTCTTGCCCCCTTCTGAGGACAGTCCCCCCAGAGACGTCTGCTTGGGGAGCAGACAAAGGAAAAAAAATCCAGGAAAACAACACTAGACCATCTGGTGCCACCCCCGCGTGGCCAGAGAACAGGCCCGCCTCGCAGGCGGGGCTCCCCTGTCCCCAGGCTGACGGGACCAGGCCAGAAGGGCTGTGATGGAAGGTGGGCTCAGGCAGGAGCCTCGACCTGGCAGCCCAGGTGGGGCCAGAAGGCACAGGAGGGGGCTGGGGAGGTTGTCCAGCAACTCTCGTGCCGCTGCTCTGGACAACCTCGGTGAGCAGCAGGGGGGTTGCTTGGGCGTCGGCACATGGGTGCCTGCATGCGTCGTCACCCAGTCGTGTCCGACTCTTTGCGACCCTGTGGACTATAGCCTGCCAGGCTCCTCTGTTCGCAGAATTTCCCAGGCAAGAATACTGGAGTGAGTTGTTATTTCCTCCCCCAAGGGATCTTCCTCATGCAGGGATCCAACTCTCATCTCTCATGTCTCCTGCGTTGGCAGGCAGTTTCTTTACCATTTGGCCATACAGAGGGAGAAAGTATGTGTGTGTGACTCTGTGTGTGTGTGTCTGTGTGTCTGTGTGTGTGTGCATTATCATTGCAGTGGTTAAACTACAGATTCTGGGGTCAGATTGGCAATGAATCTTGGCTAAACCGCTTTCTTCCTGCTCAAACTTTAAGAGGCCACTTAACCTGTCTTTGCCTCAGTTTGCCTGTCTTTGAAGTGGGGAGAAACAAGTCCCTTCTTCCTGTGGCTGTGGCGAGGATTAAAAAGTGCTTAGTTCTTTATAGACTCTCAGTATCTGTTAGCAGTTGTTATGTCTCTTGCCCTGAGAATCACAGCATTTGGGGGCCAAAGGGGCTTCAAAGATATTCCACAACTTCCATCGATATACAGGAAGTGGGGTTGGATTTCACAGCACAGACTCACTTTCTCAGCTCAGGAGCAGACCTTCTGCCTCAACCTAGCATTCTTCCTCATATGTTTCAAAGCCTAGAAATGTGGCTTTGAAAGGACACTTACATTTTTCTCCATGATGCCAGTCTGATGACTGAGGGTGAGCAACCTCAAAGCTGGTGTCTCTTCTGCTGCTTTTTGAACAGCCAGGAACGAGCGTTGGGGGAACCTCCTCTCAGTGCCTGGTGCAGTGCTGAGGGTCATGAAACACGCCAGCAACCCTGTGGCGTCCCCGTGTTGCAGATGAGGGGGTGTGATTGCCTGAGTGATCACCCTCATAAAGGGATGCACTCCCATTCTGAGTCAGCCTGCCCTCAAAGCCCTGCTCAGCTGGCTCCCTGGGCCCAGACCATCACTGCCTTCTGCTGTTCCACTCTGCTCCCCACCTCCCACCAGGGGCCAAGAGGACCATCGGAGAATTCATGAAGTCTTTGGTTCCTGAAGGCAAATTGAGGACCAGCGTGGTTAAGGAACTTGGCTTAAACATTTCTGGCAGTGAATGTGCCTCAGAAGTCAATGAGCCCAGACTCCTCAGCTGCAAGTGACAGTATCGTCACTGACACCAACTTACAAGCACCAAAAGAATTATGTTAACTCATGTCAACAGACCATGTGACAGGCAGGCCCAGTTGAAAGCACTCAGAATTCATCAATATTCCCTCTCACTTTCCCACTTTTTTCTGCTTGCCAGCTTCACTCTTGCAGCACAGCCTTCCCACAGGAGTGGAAACATGCTTGCTACCAGCTCAGAAATTCTCCTTCTAATTGCTTTGGTCTCTTCCTCTTCAACTCTCATTGGAAATTCCCAGGGAAGAGTTCTCATTGGCAGGCTTGTGGTCACATGCCAGTCTTTGGACCTATCGTTGTGGTAGAGAGGCGGGGCTTTATGGTTGGCCCTCCCTGAGTATCAGGGGCATCTCCCTGGACAGGTAAGTCTGGAGGGGCATGGCCAGCTCCATCAGGCTGGCATTTCTCCAAACAAACCTATGATGGTGTGGGGTAGGGGGGGCGGTGTGCACTGATCGTCCAGCTGGCATCCCAGCCCCTACTAGAAATAAGGAGAGAGAGCTCTTACTGGATGTGTGATCCATGCTCACCACAAGTAGCAAATAGCCTTGAGGTCTTTTAATAGCATCACTTATGCTCACCATGCCCACAGCTCTGCAGTTAGGTAAAGGGAAGCCTTCTAAATCCTGACCTCTGTCTGGCTTCTAGAGGCACTTTGTGACATTTCCACAAATAGATCAGTTCTTAATTAAGTAGTGTAAAGAACAGGGTACAGTGTATCTTCACCGTGAGCTTTTTGTCACCTTGAGGACCATTTTGGAACTGGCACTGTCGCTGGTTTCCCTCCGGGATTGTATCCTGGGGACGGTAGAGGAGATGATGTCAGGGTGACACTTCGTGCAGGCTGTATGGGTGCTGAACCCTGGCACTGATCCCATCCCTGCATCAGCAGGCTGTCAGCTGAGAGATGTAAAAAGTAGAGGCTACCAGAAGTTACTGGGGGTGCCCCACCCACTCCACAAGCCTAGTGATAAAGGAGACAGTAAGGAAATAGCTAGAAATTCAGCCTACAGTTGGGAACATCCAGGGTCTGCAAGGCAGGATGGCTCTCGGTCCAGAGCAAGACCAGGCTGCCATCTCACAGAAGCTAGGAACATCTTTGAAGACAGAATTTTCTAATCACAGTGGGGTTGGCTCACCACTGAAGTGTGAATATGGAGAGTCTAGGGAGCATTGTCTAGGCAAGAGAGTGTACTGACCCAAGAATGTGATCTGGTTTTAGTGAATGTATATCCTTGTGATAGAGATGGAAATATCAGGCTTGGTAGAAGCTCAGCGCCAGGAAACACCCAAACAGTGTAATTAGCGCCTTCTGTTTTGATTCCTGTCTCACCAAGGCAACTTCTGGTTTACAGCTGGTCCTGACCTAAGGAATATTTGTCTGGTATCTTTGCCAATTGTTTTCCCCGTACAGTAATCATTTGATATGCTGGTTTGTACATCAGTCTGTTTGAGTCTGGTTAATGTGAGTCTGTGTAAGGGGTGGGGGAGGCCTAGAACATGGCAAGTACACTAATGCTAAATTTTGTCCTGTGAGGTAGCGTGGCAGCCAGTTACCTCTCCTATAGAAATCCTTCCTAGCTTTCCATCAGACAGGGACAGTGGAAGTTCACAGTGCTCAGCACAAGTTGGGCACTGAAAGGAAAAGCAGATAAGCTTTTGTGTCTCACAGAACATGCACATCTCAGGCCCTCTCCTGTTCAAAGCCCTGAGCTATGTGCTTTAGGGAATACAAGACAAGGAGAAGACGGTCACAGCCCCAGGGAGCTCGTAGACAGACGGGGGACGTACACTCACAAGCACAAGGTAGTGATAACCTCCACCCGTTGTCCTTTTAGAGCTTACTGTGTTATCTCTTGCCTATGATCTCACCTGCTTGCTATAAAAATCCAAGGTTTGTCAAGACAGGTACTGTGAAATCAGGCTACACATGAAGAAATGAGACTAAAAGAGATGACCAGGTCTGCCCAAGGTCCCTCCTCTGTGAACGAGCCAAGATTTGAACACCTCTGTGTCCTCCTTCCCAGTTTTAACCCTTTCCAAGTACCAGTAGCTGTCCCTTGTTGTCTATCACTTTTTTTCTTACAGTTCTTCTGCATGAAAAACCTTCCCTTCCCTTCCCTTCCCCTCCTTTCCCTTCCCCTCCCTACCCTTCCCTTCCCTTCTCTTCCCTTCCCTTCCCTTCCCTTCTTTCCGCCCTCCGCATTCTCCCAGATCTGCCAGACAGAATGCTGCTTTCTGCACTCAGCTCTCATGCTGTCCCCCAAGAATTCAGACTAGCATTTATCAGACATCATGTTAAGTGCGAAACGGGTCAGGACAGTGGGAAGTGAGCACAGATCCCCAAACTCCCCAAGGAGAAAATCATCCTTAACTCTAGGAACCGTGATAGAGCTGTCGAAAGCTCACAAAATCCGCTATGCAAATCTTGACACATGAGTCACTGAGTATTTTTGCCCTAACAGGTTAAAATAGCATAATCTGCATTGAAATGAAAAAATGACATCAAAGAAATAAAGATGTAACCATCACCACTCACTAGTGCCATCTTGTGGTAGATCGTCACTCCCGAAGCTGAAGTTTCAACCCAATCCCTGCCTTTCTCTTGTTCAGTTGCTAAATTGTGTCCGACTGATTGTGAGCCCATGGACTGTAGCCCGCCAGGCTCCTCTGCCCATGTTTTCCTCTAAACACTATGCTGCCCGTGTGCCCATGGGCAGTTAATCGTAGGAGCTCTGGGCAGTGACTTTCCTATGTGAGTCTTGCTTTGTGGCTAGGCTTTCTCAACATCAGCACTATTGATATTTTGAGCTTGATGATTCTTCGAAGGGGGCTGTCCTGTGCAATTACAGGATCTTTAGCAGCATCTCTGGACTCTCCTCACTTGTTGCTAGTAGCACTCCTGCCCACTTGTGCCAACCAAAAATGCTTCCAGACATTGCTAAATGTCCCTTTCAGGGAGAGGATTATCCCTTAGGTCCCCTGGCCCACTCCCATCGCTGCCACCTCTGGTGAGAACAACTGCCTTTCAGCTCAGCTTGGGAGTGAATCCGAGATCAGTTGCTTCCTTGCTCTGTGACTTGAGGCAAGCCACTTCGTTTAAAGCTGAGTTAATAGCAGTGCCACCCTAGTAGTGCGTGGGATTTTTATTAGGATTCAGTGACTTAATTCATACAGTGAACCTAAACCATCACATGGCTGGGGCTCGCAATACCCACGCACGTTTGGACATGTCCTCCCTGACCTCTGTCATGGCCCCAAAAGTACATGCTCTGATTTAATGGGTTGTCCCTTTTGGAATGCCTCTAATTAGATGCCAGTTTGTCTTCACAGTCTCCCCCATTAAAGTGAAGTGAGAACCAGGCAGTCTCACCTCATGTGCCACCCAAGTCACCAACTTGCTGACCCTGAGTAGGGTCACCTCTCGGGGCATCAGCTTACAGATTAAGGTTCTTGGATGAACGCAAATAGCTCCTTGTGGGTAGCGATAGGTGGGACCTGGGAGGGGAGGGTGTCACATGTCCCCTCCCTTCAGCCTCACAGACACATGGTTTGTTACAGTGAAAACAGGTCTAGGACTAAATTCCACCAGCATGGGCCCATTGCCTGCCACACATATAAAAAGCAAATGAATGAAAAGCCTTGCAAGCTGTTTGGTAGCCTGGAGAGTCAAGACACAGTCACTTTGAGGTGGACATGAGAGTATATTGAAGTAAGACCTGCCAGCCTTGTGGTCCAATCAGATGGCCAGGCCTTTCATGAGAGGCAGGGAGATGGATAAGGCAGGCTCTGGACCTGTGATATCCAGAAGGGAGGCCCCATTGTTGGCACCAAGTCAGGGTTAGAATCCATACCTATTAATTTGTAGGTGCTTGTTTCTGAGAACCAAAGACTCTAGAGACAGAAGGGATCCTTAAGATCACCCAGCCCAGGGGCTACCTACCAACACAGATGTCTCCAGAGGCCTGGCAAACAGCAGGCATGTGTGAACCAGCCAGCTTAGGGCAATAGAGGGTGATGGCGAGACTGCCAGCATCTCTGCCCAGAGGGGCTTCAATTCATCTCTGTAAATTGATGGGCGCTTGACCTGGGCAGCTTGACCTGGGCGCTTGACTGGGCGGCTGCCCTCCTCTTTGGCCCATCCTATCCTGTACAGAATTCTCCCTCCTCAGGATCTCCATAAGCGTTGCCAGCTTCCCTTCCCCAGGAAGCAGCTGTTTTGCAGGAAGAGACTCACTGACTTAGAGGACAAACTTGTGATTGCCAAGGGGAAGGATGGAGGAAATGGGGAGTTAGGGAGTTCGGGATGGCCATGTCCGAGCTACTGTATTTAAAGTGGATGGCCAACAAGGACCTATTGTACAGCACAGGGGAATCTGTTCCATGTCTTGTGGCAGCCTGGTTGGGAGGGAGTTTGGGGGAGAGTGGATACATGTATATGTATGGCTGAGTGCCTTTGCTGCTCACCTGAAACCATCACAGCCTTGTCTGCCAATCAGCTTTGTTGTTGTTTAATCACTAAGTCTCATCCCACTCTTTGTGGCCCCATGGGCTGCAAGCCGCCAGGCTCCTCTGTCTATGGGATTTCCCAGGCAAGAATCCTGGAGTGGGTGCCATTTCCTCCCACAGGGTATCTTCCCACATCTCCAGGGATCAAAGCTATGTCTTCTGCATTGGCAGGTGGATTCTTTACCACTGAGCCACTGATACCCCAATACAAAATAAAAAGTTTAGAAAAAAAAAAAAAAGAAGCAGCTGTTTTGTGCTTGAGGCAGTTTGACCCTCAGCTCATCCCCCTACAAAGCACAGGCTGGAAGGAGTAGCTTCCTGTTCCTATCTCCTAGGTTCTGGCCTGCAGTTTGAGCAAGAGTGGTTTATGGGAGCCTTGCAGCCCTCTTGAGCACTGGTTCGCCTTCCAGCCTGGGCCCCTGGGAGATTTTTCCCAGCAGACATGGAGGAATTTGCTCCGTGGTTTTGGAGTTGTACCATCAGGGGCATCTCGACTCCCTAAATCTCCTAGGTTCCCCACATTAGACTTGCAGAAGAGCAATGGTGAGTCAGGCTTCTTCACCATGATGGAGAGCTTGGTGGAGAGGGCCCTAGCCTTTCCTGACAGCACCGCCCTCCCCTGTCGCCGGAGGCTTCTCAGAAGACGGCTGAGTCATCCTGACCTTTGGAGATGCTCCCGCCCCCGCCTCCCTAGGCTCCAGCTCACCTCGAAGAGGCTGGCATTTTCTCAGAGTGAGGCGATGATTGCATGAGCAGAGGCCAGAAGTGGAAATGGATCTGGAGAAAACCAGGGTGGAAATGCCAGTCTGCTCTTTTTGGAACCTGACGGCCACCGTGGAGTCCCCACGTGGCTTCAAGGTCCAGACTGACTTGTAGAGTAGCCCTGTGGGGTCCTCAGTGGTGGGGAGCGTGGGACCAGCTAAGGCCATGCCATGCGATAAGCATCACCACCATGCTCGCTATTACTGTCACCAGCATTGTGACATCATCGTGATTATCACACCAGCATCACCGTCACCACCGTTTTCAACGCCTTCATCCTCACTGTTGTTACCATCACCACTATTATCACACCGTCATCACCGTTACCACCACTGTCCCTGTCAGCATCATCAGTTTCATCAGCATCTTCATCACTGTCATATTTTCAGTCACCGTCACCATCACTTTCAGTGTTGTTACAGCCTGTAGTGATAATAAATAATAATTTATTGAGCTCTTATTCTTGTCGTGCATGCATGCAAAGTCGCTTCAGTCCTGTCCGACTCTTTGTGACCCCGTGGACTGTAGCCCTCCAGGCTCCTCTATCCATGGGATTCTCCAGGCAAGAATACTGGAGTGAGTTGCCATGTCCTTCTCCATATTATTGTCAAGTTCTGGGCAGATGGTGACTGCAGCCATGAAATTAAAAGATGCTTGCTCCTTGGAAGAAAAGCTATGACCCACCTAGAGAGCATGTTAAAAAGCAGAGACATTACTTTGCCAACAAAGGTCGTCTAGTCAAAGCTATGGTTTTTCCAGTAGTCATGTATGGATGTGAGAGATGGACTATAAAAAAGGCTGAGCGCCGACTAACTGGTGCTTTTGAACTGTGGTGTTGGAGAAGACTCATGAGAGTCTTGGAGTCCCTTGGACTGCAAGGAGACTCAACCAGTCCATCCTAAAGGAAATCAATCCAGGATATTCATTGGAAGGACTGATGCTGAAGCTGAAACTCCAGTACTTTGGCCACCTGATACAAAGAACCAACTCATTGGAAAAGACCCTGTTGCTGGGAAAGATTGAAGGCAGGAGGAGAAGGGGATGACAGAGGATGAGATGGTTGGATGACATCACTGACTCGGTGGACACGAGTTTGAATAAGCTCTGGGAGCTGGTGATGGACGGGGAAGCCTGTCATGCTGAGTCCATGGGGTCGCAAAGAGTCGGACATGACTGAGTGACTAAACTGAGGCTGAGACTCCCTGTACTCTAACCAACACCCTAAATGTGTACCCCAAAAGTCTTCAATAAATTTAAAAATAAAAACAATTACAGAAGATGAGGATCCATCCATATGACCTCATTTTAATTTAATTTCCTCTGTGAAGACCTTATCTCCTAATAAGGTCACGTTCTGAGGACTATGGGTTAGCACTTGATACGAAATTGTGGGGGACACCGTTTAGCTCATAACACCAGCCACCATCTGCTTTGCAGGATGTGGAAACAGGCCAAAAGTAAGGAAGGGTCTTGACCAAAGTTCCAGCTCTGTTTTGGGCCTTAGAAGGGACCTTATTTTTTCACCCTCAGCACAGTGTTCCCTGCCTCCATCCCAAATAACAACATTTTCTGAAACCCATCTGCTGCTCACCCTTGGCCGATTTCTCTCTTTACTGGGCAAGTCCTCATCTTCCCCCGTCCGTCCCTCCAGGGCCTCAGGAAAAGGCTGGAGCAAGCAGGCCTGTCCCTGTGTGGGTGTTGCCTCTGCCCACTCTGCGCTTCTCCCGAGCTGTGGCGTGTGGTGATCCTAGAAACAGTGGATGGAGGCCAGGGAACACGCTGCCCTGATTTATTAGTTTTTTAAAATTAACTGGGACACACACGATTATTCTCCATGTATTCTGTCTGGGAGGCCTCTAACTTTGCTTCTCAAATCAGTGAAATAACAGGGGAGCACAAGCATGGGATAACTCAGCGGGGGCAGTGGGGGGGTAGGTTACCATGACAACAGCTGGAGAGCTGGGCCCCACCCCCTGTGCCTTCACTCTCCAGCTGGGAGACCCTGGGAAGGTGGCTATGTAGCCTCAGTTTCCTCATTCTGTAAAAGAGGAGCAGATACATCATCCTTCACGAAATTATTTAAGATAATATACGTGTAGAGAACTTGGCACCGTATTTGGCACCTAGTAGATGCTCCAAAAATGGTTCCTTAATAAAAAGGGAAATACTGTTCGGTAATTATCCTTGGTTCTCACATTAAACTGTGTTCACTTGCCTTTTCCTCAAGGGTGGTCCTTTCTTAGAGATACAGTTAACGGGGTCAGGAGGAGGTGAGAGAAGCGTGATCTTACGTGGATAATTGAGGGCCAGAGACTGTCTGCCTGCGTGCATGCTAAGTTGCTTTAGTCATGTGCGACTCTATGACCCATGGACTGCAGCCCGCCAGGCTCCTCTGTCTGTGGGATTGTCCAGGCAAGAACACTGGAGTGGGTGGCCGTGCCTGCTCCAGGAGATCTTCCAACCTTCATCTCTTATGTCTCCTGCACTGGCAGGCGGGTTCTTTACCACTAATGCCACCTGGGAAGCCCAGAGGCTGTCTACACTCAGCCAGTCTTTCTTCCTCCTTTTATTCATTTCACCCACTTAACAAATATCTACTGATTTTGAGATGTTATGTCTAGAGATTCGGGATTCAAAGATGAAGAAAGGTCGCCTCTCTCAAAAAAAATTTTTGTTCTCAGTTTTGCCGAGAAGAACACAATGAAAGGCATTATCATGAGATAAAGACATAAAAACTGAAATGTATGCAAACCATAGAGATGGAGAGTAAGTCCATTGGTCATGAACATTTGGAAATATAAGGCATCAGAGACAGCTTCCAGAGAGTGGGTCGACATCTGACCGTATTGAAAGGTGTATAGGATATTTCAGATGGAAAAATCCAGAAAAGTGTTACAGACTGAGGGGACAGGGTGAAGAGCCAAGATGTGGAGGCATGAAGCAGTGTGAGATTTCAGAGAGACCGCAAGCAGAGTGTGGTTGCTGGAGCATAAACTCGGGTGCGGAAGTAGCCACAGGCCAGCAGGCTGGAGAGGTTGTCAGGGGTCAGACCGTGGGAGCCCTAGATGCTGAGACCAAGAACATGTGCTTCCCTGTGTAAGGGATGCAGGCATATTGTGTCAAGTGGGAAGTGACACAGCCATGTTCACAAAGGCTGTTCCTGCTGCTGAGTGGTAGCGGAGGTGGGTGAGGCTCAGTGTCAGTTGTCTCAGTGGTTCTTCTGGTTACAGTGTTCAGCTCAGCTAGTGCGGGGACATGACAAAAGGGGGAAGTACTAGAAAAAGGGAGGTGAAACCAGTGACTTAGTGGAAGTGGATTAATTGAGGAATACATCCAAGTTTTGAGTCAATGACAAGTTCAATGATGTTTCCATTTCCTATAAGCTAGGAGCAGGTGTAAAGTAAGTACACCTTGAAGGGAAGACAGTAAAGTTTGGGACATGTCAAGCTTGGGGCTGTTTATGAGACATTCAAGGTAGATAGAACTAGGAGTTAGAACCTTCCCCAGGATCATTGATAGTTTCCATTTGTAGTGCTGGAAAAGACTCTTGAGAGTGCCCTGGACTGCAAGGAGATCCAACCAGTCAATCCTAAAGGAAATCAATCCTGAAGATTCAGTGGGAGGACTGATGGTGGAGCTGAAGCTCCAAAACTTTGGCCACCTGATGCGAAGAGCTGACTCACTAGAAAAGACTCCGATGCTGGGAAAAATTGAGGGCAGGAGGAAAAGGGGGTGACAGAGGATGAGCTGGTTGGATGGCATCACTGACTCAATGGACATGAATTTGAGCACACTCTGGGAGGTTGTGAAGAGGAGGTCCATGGGGTTGCAAAGAGTCGGATGTGATTTAGCGACTGAATGACAACAGGATGGAGAACCCAGGAGAAAGGTAAGACTGTGGATCAGATTTGGTGAGTTCAGGCATATACATGATCAGATGTGGTGACAGTGGAATATTTAAATGAGAGAGTCCGGTAGACAGTTGGTTAAATGAAATCTGGAGCTCCGCACAGTGATCAAAGCTAACAAGAGAGACTGGAAATCATCAGTACCAGGATTGCAGTTGAAGATATGGGGGGAGAAAAAGATGGAGATTATGGAAACTGAGTATTCCAGAAACCTACTGCTTATAAAGTATTGAAAGCAAGACAGTTCTGGTCTTGGGGGTGTTGATGTCCCAGAAAGTCCATTCTGAGGGTGGGAGATGCTACAGGGCCCGGGGTCAGGGTGGTACATATTGGGCACCATAGTTGCAGGCGGCCAGGTCCTCAAGTGGGAGTTCTGCTTTGGAGGGATATATGCTCTCACCCTGGGGAGAGCCTGGTTCAAGGCATTGTGTCAGATCTGCCACGTGGGGTCGTAGCAGAGAGGTTGATAGTGACTAGAGGGTTAAGTCAATCCTTGATGTAGTAGGCCCACCCTGGAGTCAGAAACTTCACTGCTAATGGGACAGGCCAAAGCTCATCTCAGGCTTTTCTATAAAGTGAAAGTGAAAGTGAAGTCGCTCAGTCTTGTCCGACTCTTTGCGACCCCATGGACTATAACCTATCAGGCTCCTCTGTCCATGGGATTTTCCAGGCAATAGCACTGGAGTGGATTGCCATTTCCTTCTCTAGCGGATCTTTCCAACCCAGGGATCAAACCCAGGTCTCCCGCATTGTAGACAGACGCTTTACCGTCTGAGCCACCAGAGAAGTCCTTTCTATAAAGGACTAAATAATAAAGTAGATACTTTAGACTTTGAGGACCATGATCACTGTCACAGCTCCTCAACCCTGCCATTGTAGTGTGAAAGTAGCTGTAGATAATCCATAAATGAATGGGCATGGCTGTCCCCAGTGCAGTTTTTATTTACAAAAACATGTTACAGGCTGGATTTGCTGGGTTTGACCCGTAGGCCTGCCTTGGACCAGTCAGTTTCACATCTCCTCATTCCTAAGGCCATGAGATTTCTTCTCTCTCTTCCTTCTGTCTGTAAGTTTGGGTGGGTTTGGTTTGGGAGGAAGAAGGCAGGTGTCTGAGTAGTCAGTCATGCGTGTGTGCCTCTGCATGGAGCACAGTTTTGTTGTTGTTTCGTTGGTTCATCATGTCTAGCTCTTTTTCGACCCCATGGACTGTAGCCCGCCAGGCTCCTTTGTCCATGGGATTTCCCAGGCAAGAATACTGAAGTGGGTTGCCATGTCCTTCTCCAGAGGATCTTCTCAACCCAGGGATTGAACCTGCATCTCCTGCATTTCAGGTGGATCCTTTTACCACTGAGTCGCCAGGGAGGCCCCATGGAGCATAGGGGCTGATACAAGTGGAAACTGCCCTCCCAGGGGCAGGTGAAGCCTCACCAGCCTGTGACGGGCGGGGAAGGTACACGCAGGAGAGGAGTGCTGGGAGCTCTGAGTCCTGCAAACACACTCACTGCTCTCTGAAACAAAGGGCTGAGGGTGCTCCATTCGGTGCCAATCTAATCACCTTGCAAGTGGCCCCGTCTGCACTTATCTGTGGGCTGCATGGAGAAATGTTAATTATTTGGGGAATTTCCATTCCCAGAGATGGGTCATCACCAACCGTGGCCAAAAGCCTTCACAGCAGGCCTGTTTTTAATTGGCTACATGGAGGTGGCCTGCACAGTTCAGAACCAGCATCTAGGGATAAAGACGACATCTTCTGCTCCAAGATTCCTATGCAGATGCGTCTGAGCTGAGCAAGTGATCAGAGAAGCACGTTTGGTCTGTCTGTCCAGTCTCCGCCGTCTAAGGCCTGGCCTGTGTGGCAGTTGTGCTTTGGCACATCATGACGTGGGTTGATCCCTGGGTCAGGAAGATCCCCTGGAGGAGGAAATGGCAACCCACTCCAGTATTCTTGCCTGGAGAATTCCATGGACAGAGGAGCCTAGAAAGCTACAGTCTGTGGGATCACAAAGAGTCAGACACGACTAAGCAACTGAGCATGTACCCCAGTATCTTTGAGATTTAAGTAAAGGATAGTGCCTACTTATCTTCATTTCATGCATACTGGGAAACCCAGTGAGTTCTCTTCTGTTCTCCCAACACCCCTGCTCTTTGTCAGGGGAGGGGGTGGCAACAGGCAGATGTCTGTGTCCGTCACCTGGCTCTGAGTTACCTGCTCCAGTGGACTGTCCATCTCAGTCCTGCCTTCCCTCAGTGCCTGCTCCCCTCTCTGCTCTGAGCCCACAGAGATGTCCCACTAAGCCTCTTGCCTTGATTTCTTTCCAAATCCCTCCCTGGGAGCATGGATGAGGAGAGTTGAACGTATGGAGAATAAGGATATTATCAGAGATGCAAGAAGTGAATCACGTACTAAGCAGCACACCATTAAAACTGTTGTTAGACATCTCTGCTGTTTGATGGGGCTTCCCAGGTGGCTCAGTGGTAAAGAACACGCTTGCCAATGCAGGAGACACAAGAGATGCGAGCTCTATCCCTGGGTTGGGAAGATCCCCTGGAGAAAGAAATGGTAACCCACTCCAGTGTTCTTGCCTGGGAAATTCCATGGACAGAGAAGCCTGGTGGGCTACAGTCCATAGAGTCATAAAGAGTAGGACCTGACCGAGCGACTTAGCACACATGTTGTTTGATGAATGCATCCCTGAGGACTGCTCACTGGCCAGATATCTGTGCGAGTTCTTCCCTCCCCAGGCCCATTTCTGCTTCTCTCTCTCCTCCTTCTGCTCTGACTCCCTTCTCTGCTCACTCACTGCTACCAAACCATGCCCTGAAACTATATCCAAGCCATTATCCAGAAAATGTGCTAGAGGAGCCCTTTTGTGCCTGTCTTTTCACCTGTAAGGTAGACATAATAATAATACATGGGGCTTCCCTGCTGGTCCAGTGGCTAAGACTCCACGCTCCCAATGCAGTGGCCTGGGTTCGATCCCTGGTCAGGAAACTAGATCCCACATGCCACAACTGGAAGATCCTGCATGCTTCAACTAAAGACCCATAGCAGCAAATAAGGAAAGTAACTGAATATTAAAAAGTGATAGTGACACTTTTCTCATAGGGCTGTAGAGGGGATTTTAAGCAATGATGTTGGGGAGGCAGGTCCTGCTGGGAACCACCTGCCTAGGATGCTGCCTGTGATGCTAGATTCTTTGTCCATGTATAATAGACCTTAAAGAGCAAGTAGGATTGTACCTGGTGCACTGGTGTCCTGGTGTTCTTGGCAAAAAGAACAGCCTGGATCAAAGCACAGAGGTACGCTGGTGGACAGAGTATTCTAGAAATGAATATAGGTAAGTTTGGCTTGGGTGGAAATAATGCGAAGTCACAAAAAAGGAGGGGAAATTGTGAAGGCCTTGCTGAGGCTGTGGGCGTGTGAGAAGCTTGCATTTTATCCTGTTGGAGTCAGCGTCCAGCCTGAAAGTGACATCGGATCGTCTGCTTAGATGCACCCTTCTCTGTCTGTGGAGGGAGAGCACATGGAAACAGGGAGACCCTCAGTAGCCCAGGGAAGGGGTGGCCAGGGCCTCGAGGGGAGGAGGGCATACAGAGGGAGAAGACAGCATCCATGGCAAACCTGAGGCTCCTACAAGACAGCTGTACCAGGCCCAGATCTTAGTGGAGTGAGATGGCGGTGCCAGGGGCCAGGTTTTAACTGGGCAAGATGGTGGTGCCAGTGCTAGGATTTTGCAGGACAAGGTGGTGGGGGTCCATGGCCAGGGTGTTAGCAGGGCGAGAAGGTAATGCCTAGGCAGTTATAGCAGAGTGAGATAGTGATGCCAAAGCCAGGTTCTAGCAGAGCAAAGAGGAGCCCTCTTCCAGATTTTGGTGAGGTAGTAAGAACGTGAAAGGACCTGGGAGGCATGGGGTCCAGCTGGGGAGATGATGCACTGTATATCAGGTAACATGAGTTTCTATGACTCCTGAGCACGTCTGTGCTCTACACAATGGGATGGCTTTATGTTTCCATCCAACCAGCCATTCAATAACCACTACCTACCCCAGCGGCTCTCAACTCTGCCTGCACATTTAAGTCACCTAGAGCTTTTGGAAAGCAAAGACGAGGTCCCACCTTAGACCTTTTGAATCCGGCCTCTCTGTGGGTAGATCTCACATACTTCTGCTCATTTATTTATTTTTCAAATGGTGCCCAGGTGATTCTGATGTGCAGCCTCTGTTGAGAACCACTTGTGGAAGGGAATGTGGGTGAAGAGGAACTTCCTACAGTTGCAAATGGGTAAAGGATCTTCAGCAGGTGTGGATGGAGGAACCCGGAGGCTGCGAGCAGTGTGAAGCTTCTTCAGGCACCAGCATCAACTGGTTTTCTCATTTGCTGTAAATAACAGCAGCTCATAGATTCATTAAGATTTCCGTCTTCCGCTTAGTGCTGAATGTAATTTCAGAGGCTCTGGCTCTGAGCAGGCGGGGCTGTCAGGATATATTAGCTTTCCTTCTGGAAGATCAAGTCCCAGCTACTGCTTTGAATGTGAGCTGCTTTGCACCCTCAGAATTAGGCGGGGTGAAAGGGTCAGGCAGAACTACCTGGACTGTGAACAATCTGGGTAAATTTCAGACTGGAAAGTGACTCTGGCTGGTGGGCAGTGGGGAGCTGGATGTCCTGGGTTTTAATGACACTGTGACCTTGGGCAAAGTCAGGTCATCTTCCTGAGCCTCAGTTGCTTTATCTATAAAACAGGCAGGTAATGCAAAGACCGGCGTTCACATGAGACAGTGATGCTCTTGACCTGTGTTTAACTCAGTTGATCCTTGCATCAGGCCTGTGCTAGTAGCGTTATCATCTTCATTTAAGCAGATGAATAAACTGAGGTCTGAGAGTTCGGTGACTTGTCTGAGGTCATAGCTGATAAGCGATAGAACCAGGAATATAACCTTGGTATTCGGACTCCAGAGCCTACCATCTTCATCACCAGATAAAGTGATGTGTGAGTGTGCTGGAAACCTGGAAACTGTACAAATTCAACTATATATTAAAAATTCTAGGGATATTGTACTTTCAAAATTGACAGCTTTATTATTTGCTGGAAAGAAGATCTTGTGTGTTCATTGGGAATCATAGCAGGCATCTATTCGTTTTTCTCTGTTTATTCATTCAACATGTAGTTCAAGAAGGGAGCTAAGTTTGTCCAAGTCTGGCCACCATCAGGGCTGTGGGGGGACTTCCCTAGCAGTCCAGTGGTTGAGAATCTGCACCTCCATTGCAGGGGGCGCAGGTTTGATCCCTAGGCCAGGGAACTAAGATCCCACATTGCAGTGCAACCAAGAAAAGGGAGGGGCTGTGGGGATGGCAGGGCGTGGGAGGGATCATTTCCGATGAACTGAGAGGGTAAGACTGACTTTGGCCTAAGTAAACTCTTCATTTTGATTCAAGTCTTCCATCACAGAGTCCTAGGCAGCCTTCACACCCCCGTGTCCCTGTGTATGTTGTGATAAATCCACCCTGACAGGCCAGACCATTAGAGCAATGGAAAATCCATTACATCATGCTGCGTCAGTGATCCAAGGATTATACATGGGCATGAGAGGAGGACGCGGGGTCCAGAGGGACTGGAGCCATCATCCGTCACCCCCGGGCAGTACAGCTGCTTCACGCTCAGCAGCTCCTGAATTCATGGACCATCAGACCAGGGTCAGGCCAGCTACAGAGACCTGCAGAGTCCTGGGCAGCCTGTCTTGGATCAGCGCAGAATCTGCCTCTTCTCATCTCAGGCATGTTTTTCCAGGCGCCTGTGTGTTGATTTATTCTTTCAACTCACTCAGCAAATAAGTCCTGAGCCTGCTGGGCGCTAGGAAACGAGATGAGTGAGACCCTGCTCTCAGGGCAGAGTGCGGGATGCGGGATGAAAGAGCCCACAGATAGATGGTCGTCACTGTGCCCGCTGTGGCTTTGCAGTTAGGGTGATGCGAAGGGGGAGGCTCCCCACTCAGCTCAAGCTCTGGGATGTTGGAGAGTCACCCCAGTGAGGGGACCCAAACTGTGGTTTCATATTTCAGTTGCCCAGGACTGAGAAGAAGGTTTCTAAGAGAAAATGATGGCAGACCATCGCATCAGCTGTGTGATCTCAGGCTTGAATGTGGTACCCCAACTCTCGGAGCCTGAGTTTCCCCAGTAATCTGTAATCTCCCCATTTTAAAAGCAGAAGTGACTCTGGCTTCCGTGGCATTTCCTGACCCTGGGTTAAATGGAGAAATGCTGTTGTTCAGTCACTGGATGGTGGGCTTCCCTGGGGGCTCAGACGGTAAAGAATCTGCCTGCAATGTGTGAGACTCAGGTTCGATCCCTGAGTTGGGAAGATCCCTTGGAGGAGAGCATGGCAACCTACTCCAGTATTCTTGCCTGGAGAATCCCCACAGACAGAGGAGCCTGGCAGGCTACAGTCCATGGGGTCTCAAAGAGTCAGACAGGACGGAGTAACGCACTAAATGGTGTCTGACTCTTTATGACCCCATGGACTGCAACAAGCTAGGCTTTGCTATCCTTCACCCTCTCCTGGAGTTTGCTCAAACACATATTGAAATATTATCATCTCCTAAGCATGTCTTCTGGAGAAGGCGATGGCACCCGACTCCAGTACTCTTGCCTGGAAAAATCCCATGGATGGAGGAGCCTGGTGGGCTACAGTCCATGGGGTCACTAAGAGTCAGGCACGACTGAGCGACTTCACTTTCACTTTTCACTTTCATGCATTGGAGAAGGAAATGGCAACCCACTCCAGTGTTTTTGCCTGGAGAATCCCAGGGACGGGGGAGCCTGGTGGGCTGCCGTCTATGGGGTCGCACAGAGTCGGACACGACTGAAGCGACTTAGCAGCAGCAGCAGCAAACATGTCTTCACCTCCCAATCTGCCTGTTCACTTAGTTTCCCTGGTACTGATTGTCTTGGTTCACCCCATTCTTTGACTTCTCAGGGGCATTTGGGGAACATAGTTCTATCTTGTTGAAATTCAGTCTCCCTGAAACCTTCCGTTTGGTCCTTAGCATTCATCTCTTGTTGCATCTCCAGCCCTTAGCTGATTCCTGCACTCATGCCCTAATGTTTTTCCTGCCAATCCGAGGCACTTCCCCAAGGACATGGGATCCTTAAAGAGCAGGATCCAGGGTTTCTGGGGGCCGTGGATTTAGGGTCAAATGATGCTTCTGTGTCTCACATAGAATAGGCACTCAGCAGAATGGTTCCGTGACTGTGTGAGTCACATCCCTTTCCCTCATTTTGTTGTGGTGGCAGCTGAGATTCAGAGAGGGCGGGTGACTTGGCCAAGGCCACATAGCTAGATGGCAGTGGTGCTTGGTCCCAGGCTGCGTGGTACGTGGTGTGTATGTGTGTGGGGTGAATACTTCCTCTGTTGTGCTAGTGCATCTCCGGGGTCATGCACTGAACCTCGCAGTGGCCTGAATGGCCGGTCTAGGAGGAACTTCTCTTTCCACACTTTGCACATGAGGAGTCAGAGTCTTGGGCCATCAGGAGCTTGCCCACGAGTCACAGAGCTGAGGAACTGGCAGAAGCAAGATTCTCACCAAGTCTGTCTGACCTTAGACTTTATTCTTAACCATTATTTCTCATCTCCTTGCTAACACACAACTCTGTGAGGTGGTGAGGAGTCTGTGCCAGTCAGAGTGATTCCAAAGAAGGTTCAAGGCAGACAAGGTGAGCCAAGTATTTAAGTACAGGCTTTCAGGACAGGATGGGGCCAGAATGAGCTGCTGAAATTGGACAGTTTGGATAAAATGGGCCTATTTCATCACCCCACCTCATCTGGGGATCTGTGTGGTCTTCTAAAATACCACTGCATGCAGGAAAAGAAAATAAACAAAGAAACAAACAGTAACTCACATGTATAAAGCCTGAAGCAGGTTCCCTGTTCTAGGGTCATTGTTAATAAGAATGTTTCAACAACAGTTTCCAAAATTACACACTTCCTAAAAATATTCGTTGAGCTACAATTCAGGCTCCTTTAAGGCCGTTCCTCTACTGCCTCCCGAAAATGGGGAACCATTCAGAAGCATGAATCACAGGCCAATAATGTGGGATACATGAGAGGGACTATTGCTGGTTTATAATTCAGTTTCAGCCTGAAATGAAGTTTAATAATACATAGAGTGGCCTCATTTTCCTCTTATTAAAGTGAAGGATATGACTTCAGGGAGAAATTAGCTAATTGAATAGAAATATTTCAGATAGAAGAAAAATAAAGGGCATGGCTTGCCCTTGTAAAAGGATAAACAACAGGAACTGAGCTGTTAAGGAGAAATGTCATCTTACAACTCGAAGAAAGTACTTACAGAAGAGAAAGGAAGCTGTGTTACAATCCCGAAGACTCCAAAGAAGAAGGAGCCAGGGAGAAGCAACTTTTATTTTAAGGTAAATACTGGACAAGTCAAACCCTAGGAGTATGAACTTTTACCTTTTTAACCCCCTAGAGTCACAGCCCAAGTCGTTTTAGCCACGTGTCACAGAAGGCTTCTCTAACCTTTATCCCTTCTGCCTCCTGAATTCCTAACCTCCATCAGTGTTCTGGAGTCACCAGCCAGAAACCACGGCCTCACCTTCCTCCCCCAGGTAACCGTTTGTCTAGTCGATTCTACTATGTAAGCATCTCTCGATTCTGTACCAAACCACTGTTCTCTCTGCGTCCTCCCTGCCCTGTTCCATACCTTCATCGTATTTCACCTGGGCTCTTGTGACAGCCTCCTAATTATATTCAATCCCTATGTCTCTGGTTTCGCCTTCATATAGCCAACTAAGCGAATTTCCTAAAATCCTAACCTGACTCTGTCTTTTATCTTCTTAAAATTAGATTCTGTAGTGGGCTCTTCATCACTTTTAGGATAGCCTAAACTCCCTAAGAAATCCAATTTACCTTCATGGTCTTCTTCCCTATTCTGGAACTCTGTCTCCAACCTAAACAATTTCCTGCGAATGTCTGGACACATTTTGCTCTGTCACACCTGCACTGAGCACTTATCTTCTTGCCTGCTATGATGGTCATTACCTTACTTGTTCATCTGACTGCTCTTGTTTAAAGACTTTTTCTCACGTCACACCCGCTTAGGACTCCCAGCATTATTTTGGTGTTTGAATTAGAGTAGAGGAAATATTTAATTTTGCTAATTGTTTTGAGAAACATTTATTGAGTTATTCTTTCTCTCACTTGTTCCTGATGCTACCTTCCCATAAATGAAGTGCCACGTTACCGGGGCCTCTTTTCATTTCTTTTGCGGTTATCTTTACCCAACGACCCTTGTAATGCAAGTCATAATTCTTATACCTTATTTTTATTATTAAAATACTTAACTATTTTTCCAATTTTATTGAAGTATAATTGACGTTTATCATTGTGTAGGCTTTATGTGTACAGCATAATGGTTTGACTTACATATATTATAAAATGATGACCACCATAAGTTGAATGACCATCTGTCATCTTATTTAGATACCAACAAAAGAGAGGACGAAAAAAGAAAAAAAAAAAGGTTTTTCTTATCATGAGAACTCATACATAGTTTTTCTCTCTTAACAATTTTCACTATCATTTTCTTTTAGGGAAAGGCCTGTCTCATTACTCTATTTTTCCAAACATTCTGGGATATTCTCCCAGGTTTACTTTAGAATCCATCAGTTTAATCAGGCCTTTCCACCACAGTCTTTGGGTTTTCATAAGAACTATAAAGCACTTAAAATTAATCAGGAAATGACCAAGATCTTCATAGTTAGTCTTTTCTTCCAGAAACATGTTTTTCCTTTGCTTGCCGTCCTACAGGTCTGAATAATTCATGTTAGAATTTTCTGTCCCTCGTTGTTTGGTTGCCAGAGTTATTATTGGTTTTGCTAATTTCCCTGAAATTAGTTTTTTCCATTTTTATCTGTCCTGTATATGTACTGTCTGGGGCGCATGTATTTATTTTTATATTCAGTCATTTTACAGCCTGGTCTCTTATTTGTTTATTCGTTGTAATGCTTGGTTTGATTGGTTTGGTTGCTGTTTGTTTTTAGCTGATGTGCTTGGGAGTTCTCATCCAGATGTGGATTTCAGAGCCAGTGTGTCTGGCTCTCAACTTACCGTTATGTGATCTGGAGCAAACCGACCTCTTGGTTTTTCATTTTCCTTATTTGTTTATTGAGTATAATGATTGCACCTGCCTCATTAAGGTTATTGTGAAGATTCAACTAGCGACTTTAAAGTGTTCACCAACGTTTAGTCCTTTTGAGGCTTCATTGGATATTCCTCTTGCCATTACTGGAGGTAAATGGTCATGTTAGTTAAAAAAAAAAAAATGGGACATGCAAAAGCATGAACTATTTCTGGCTTCAAATTCCCCTGACTACTCCTTTTAAAGGGATAATATTAAATTACTTTGATGATACTGTGGGTCCTTGTCCATGCCATTAGTTGAACCCCCATGTCATGGCTCACCATTCAGACTGTTTCTCAGGTCAACAAAATACTCTTCCATTTTTGGTTTACTAGATTTTTTTATTTCAAGAATGGACAGTAAATTTGATCAAATGATTTACCGATTCAAATAATGAAATGATTTGCTGATTTTGAACCCCGATATGTAGGTTATTCCTTTGACATCTTCTTCTGCAGTCCACATGCTACCATTTTTCTGAAGGATTTTTTCAGCCATCTTCTTCATGGAGATATTTACTTTTGGACATACTCAGTTCTCCTCTCATTGCAGATGATCTTGTAATTCCCTGTTCCTGTGTTCATAGAAGCTGGGTTCTCTGACGTCCTGTTGCAAAAGCCCTTTCTACTTTTCTGAAATACCATTCAGTCTCCCTTTTGCCAGAGGTATCCTCTTTGTAGAGACTTCCGAATAACATTCTCTTCCACTCTGCTCATGCTCTTCTTTTCTTGGGCTTTGGTTTTGCTATTTCTTCCTCTTTGTTCATGTCCAGATAAGGGGTGTCTCTCTAGGCCGGTGTTTGGCAGCAGGCAGACTTCCGTGGCCTGCCTTTGGCCTTGCCTGCTGCTGCGTGAGTGATGGTCACAGCCTTTCCCAGGGGTGCACCCGGGAGTCTGGTGTTCACAGCCCTCTCTGGCCCCAGTGCTGGTCTTGCAGGCACTCACTGCGTGCAGTGTTGATGGACTGGGAGCTTCCATTCCCAGACAGTCTAAGCTTTCTGTCCCTCTGCAGTGCTGCAGCACACGTAGAGTCCCAAGACCCAGGAACGAAGCCCCCAAACCGCTCTGATCTCCATCCGCAGTGGAGAGTTTCTCCTGCAGTAGCTGCATCCCCCAGGATGCTCTCTGCTTTGTCTTTTCCCTGGAGATGAAAAGATTGGGAGGAGAAAGTGACGGAACACAGCGTCGGCTGAGCCGTGAAACAGCACATACAAGCAGACAGGGGCCTGCCCACTTATCTGAGATGCAGAACCTGCTTCTCTGCCAGCAGAGAGGAGGGTTCACTGTCTCCTGTGGAGTTTCCTAGGGTGCAGTAGGAAAGTGCTGCAACCTGGGTGGCTTAAAACAGCAAACATTTGTTATCTCAGTTTTGGAGGCTGGAAGTCTGAAATCAAGGTGTGGGCAGGGCCATGCTCCCTCTGAAGCCTCCGGGGAAGAATCCTGCCTTGCCTCTTGCTGCTTCCGGTAGCTGCCAGCATTTCTCGGTGTTCCTTGCTGGTAGATACATCACCGCCAGTCTCTGCCTCGATCGCCACGTGGCCTCTTGCCTGTGTGTTTTGTGTCCCCACACTTTATAAGGACACCAGTCGCTGAAATTTTTGCCTATGGGCTCAGTCGTTTCCAACTGTTTTCAACCCCATGGACTGCAGCCCTCCAGGCTTCTCTGTCCATGGAATTTTCCAGGCAAGAATACTGGAGTAGGGTGCCATTTCCTACTCCAGGGCATCTCCCCAACCCAGGGATCGAACCTGCAACTCTGGCATCTCCTGCATTGGCAGGCAGATTCTTGACCACTAGCGCCAGCTGGGAAGCCAGTCATTGAATTTAGGGCCCAGCCTAATCCAGTGTGAACTCATCTTTTTTAAAAGCCATCCATCCCGTGTTTTGTAGTTTAGACAGCCATTCTTTGGATAGATTCTTATTTGTTTATTTGGCTGTGTCGGGTCTCAGTTGTGGCACACAGGATCTTCCCTTGCAGTGCGTGGACACTCTGCTTGTGGTGTGTAGGCTCTGGAGAGCACGGGTTCAGTAGTTGTGACTCTTGGGTGTAGTTGCTCTGCGGCATGTGGGTTCTTAGTTCCTTGACCGTGGATCAAACCCACATCCCCTGCATTGCAAGGCAGATTCTTAACCACTGGACCAGCAGGGGAGTGCCAAGCTCATCTTAACCAGCCACATCTTTAGATTCTGAAGTCCTGGGTGCACATGAATTATGAGGGACACTGTTCAACCCACTGCTCCTCTCTGCACCTTGCAGCCTGGTCAGGCCTCTCTCTTTCCTAAGACAGTGTCTGCCAAGGTCACCAGTACGCTTTCTCAGTCCAGCTCCTTCGACTTTAAATGAATAACAGTGAACAATTAGTGTTTGTATGTGCCAGGCACTTTACACGTTTGTATTCACTGAACATTGTTAATGAAGAGTCTCTACTAATTCTGGCAAAGTCAACTTACCCTTTTTGGTTTTTAGTGTGGTTATGAGGTAGGAAATTTTGCCTGTTTTCTGGGTCCTTATTTGTGTTTCGATGAGGAGTGAAGTGAAAGTCATTCAGTTGTAGAAGAAGACTATAGATGTTCCATAAAGGTTTGTTGACTAAACAGATAACTTTAATCTACTAGGTTAGATGTCTTATTAAATATAGACGTAAGTGACTCTGATGCAGTTTGTTCATAGTGAATCTTTGCTACTTCCCATGATCAAAAGTGATCACCATTTGTCCTCCCTTAAAAACCCATTACTTTAATAAACCCTGAAGACTTTTTCAAAAAATCAATTCCAAGATTTATTCAGATGAAGTTTTCCAAATTCACTTTTAACCCTTTAAAAAAAATAGAGACTATTCAGCTCATATTCTGCTTTTGTGACTCCAAGCCATCCAGTGGTTGGAGCGATGAGTCACTTACACCTGTTTAGATGAGCTTCAGGCACGTGGGAGTCCTGCTAATCTCAGCCTTTGTTTTCCGTCATCAGGCTCTCGGTAGGACCTGGGATCAGAAATCTCATCCCTGGATCTTACCTTTGGATGGGCTTTCGAAACTCACCTTCCATAGCCCCCTGCCTGAGTCACCCCAAGCCCATAATACAAAAATGGGGTAATGGCCACCAGCCTAATCAGCATGCGTAGCTGTGTGGCTATGACACAGTCCTGCCTCGAGAGGTGCCTGTGCAGCCTGACCCCTCACTTAATGGGGATGGGAGCTGAGGGACATGCCCAGCTTCGTGTCTGTTAGTTACATGAGCAGACAGCCATCGCAGGCAGTGGGGTTCATCTCCTGGCATTCCATCACGCCTGTTCCTCCTGTAGAGGAGGACCCTCACCATGATGACCTCAGTGGAGTACCATGTCCCTCACTTCCATGGAGAACAGAGTGAAAGAGACATGGGCAAAAGATCCATGCTGAGTCACAAAGAAGCCCACAGTGGGAATGGCTGCTGGGGGATTTTAGGGAGGAGATGAGCCTGGGGTGCCCAGCTATTGAGACAGGCTTGCGGCTAGTATATGAGAAAAGGCAGTCATCAAACAGCGGGATGGCTGTGGAAGGATTCCCGGGTGAAGACACAGAAGCTGCATGGCCAGTCCCGGCTGGGCAGCGGCCACTCAGAGGGACCGGGCAGGGTGCCTCCCCACCCTGCTGCTCATTGCCCTTCCCACTGAACGTGGGTGACACATAGACTTATTATCTTTGTTTTCTGATTGCTTTGAACTTAATGACATCCTGGGGCCAGCACATTTACTCTAATAGTAACTCATTTACGTGAGGGAATCTGACTTTCCTATTAGAGGATATGCTATAAAGTTTCCTTTTCTAATGTTGTAATTGGATTTAAGTGGAAAGGAAAGCTGATTTTAAAAATATGAAGAAATTGTGGTGTGAGCAGTACCTGCTGGGTGAGGCAGAGATGGTGATCAGCTGTCTGACCCGCCAACATTTGGGAAGGTCTGGAAGGTTCTGAAGTACTTCCGAGTTTACAGTTTCACGGCCCAGAGTTCTCTGTGATACAGCTGGGATTCAGATGCCACGGAGGGACCTGTTTTCCAGGACTTGGTGATCAAAAGGATATGAATTTGTCCTGCCTGCGTGTACTCCTTCAGTTCACTTTTTTGTTTGCAAAATCCTTATCATGAGACTACCAGTTCATTCCTTTAACTGGAATGCAGTGAGGTCGCCAGGTCTCTGACTTGTGATCCTTGCTATTGGGGGTTGCAGTTTGCTTGGCAATGATGCTGGAAGCTGGCTTCGTCCTCTGAGGCACACCTGTCAGTGCAAGCCCGTCTTTTTGGGGCCCCAGAGAGGAGACGAATTGTCCCTCAGCTCACAGGCCTCTTCCAGTGTGCATATTGCTCCACAAGGTCACTGTGCCCCTGGAAATTTGCCTCTAAATAAAATACCAGGAATCAACATAAGAAAATATAAAACAGTGCCTGGCATACAGTAGGGCTTAATAAATATTTGTGGAATGAATAAATGAACAGTGGGAGATGATAATCGTTAACAGTTCAGAATCTAGAGTCAGACAGATCTGGTCTAGAATCCTTTTTCTGCCACTTAACTAGCTGTGGAATCTTGAGCAATTCACTTAATCTCCTTGAGCCTCAGTTTCTCTGTCTGCAAAATGGGAGTGATACCATTGCTATGTCACAGGGTTATTGTGAGACTTATATGAACAAGCAAACTATGTTGATTACTGTACCTGTCCCATTGCAAGCCTTCAGTAAATGTTCCCTGTTGGAGTTATTATTGCTTTCATTGATGATAATGATTATAAAAATAAACACAGGCAGTTCTTGAATTACACGAATTACATTTTGTACACCTGCCCCCATATGAATCCTTAATAGTAGATTTCCCATTTTTCCTTGTTAATTAAATATATTCTTCCCGGAAATGCCTCCCCAGCTTGTCCGTGTCTGTTTTCCCTCCACTGCCAGGCCCCTCATCCCTGCCCTTTCCCAGCAGGCTGAGTCCATCGTCCCATCCTTTCCCAGCAGGCTGAGTCCATCGTCCCAGCCTTTCCCAGCAGGCTGAGTCCATCGTCCCAGCCTTTCCTAGCAGGCTGAGTCCATCGTCCCAGCCTTTCCTAGCAGGCTGAGTCCATCGTCCCATCTCTGTGCTCTGGCAGCCTCTCTCCAATCGCAGTATCATCACGGATGCTGAGACATCTTTTCATCTGCTCTCCTCCTCACTGGACCAGGAAGGACTATCATTGGAGTCACTGGTAAAAAAGAAAGCCCAGGGACTCCAGAGACCATGGAGAAAGAAAGGGACCCAGACTCAAAGCCAAGTGGAGCCACAGAGTCCAGCTCCCTGTTTTTTTCAACCAAAATCCCAGGACTGCTCTGAGCTCCCTAGAAATGTCCAGCCTTTCTTTATTCACTTGTCTTCCTGACTGTGGCTCCTTGCAGGCCTGACACTGAAAGATCTCAGGAAGCCCCGGGAAGCCTTAGAGTTTGTTTCTGGGACAGGAGGCAAGTGTTGATATCCACAGGGAGCCAAAGGAGGAGACAGGCACTCTTGGGAGGAACCAGCTGGCCTGGGGAGAAAAGAAGCTGGTGGAGACATTTTTGTCACCAGGAAGCATAAAGACAACCCTACGGGAAGCTTGGAAACATGTGTGATTCTGCAAGAGTCACGTAACTTCTCTGATCTTCTGTCTCCTCAGCTGTGAAACTTAAAGCCTGAATTAGAAGAGCAGCAGTTTTCCAGCTGTGTTCAGTAGAGTTCAAAGCATTCTCCAAGCAGGTGCGGCCCCTGGTATGGAGAGAAGGGACTGGACTCATGGCCAAAGCGCTTGCCCTTCTTACCCTGCCAGTCGTGGGTGTCCCATCCCTTCTGACCCTGTCAGTGATGGAAGCCCCACCCCTTCTGACCCTGCCAATCACAGAGGCCTCTGCTTTCTTACACAGCCAATTAGAATAGTTCTGACTAAAAGTGTTTTACATATTGTACTTTCCTCTAGGCTTTTCCTTTTTACAAGATAGGACTATTTGGCCTTTAAAAAATTTTAAATGCCTCTGAATAAGATCATTTATATCTCTCCCTTCATGCCCAGTAATGTAATGTGTGACACTAAAAATTACATTAACAGTTGCGAAGACAGGAAGCGGAAGGGCAGATAAAGAGATGGACATTTATCAGTGTCTTCCGTGTATTCAGCACCACTATGAATCTCTAAGTGACCGATATCTTGGTCCAAAGCTGATTTTTCTTCTACATTTGCCTCCAGGCTAACCTCGATGAGGGACAGATCATACTGAGATCATTAACTTTGTTGTTAAATGAGGACTTATGAGTGAATGCATTGTGTCATGTATTGGACTCTGAGAATTCTGCGATGAGCGAAACATTGGCCCTGTTGTTACAGAGCTTGCAGTCTTCTGGTGAGTCTTGGATCTGGAAAAGATGTTTAAAACATGAGATGACTAAGCCCAGAGAAACAAGTTGATTTGGTCCAAGTTACAGGCAGCAGGTGACACCCCTAGAATTAAGCTCTGAGTTTCCCAAAGTGATTGTTACAACCTACTTCACTTCTACCTTCCCAATTTATTATTTATTACCGCGAAGACCAGTAAGTCTATCTTGAATTAGTCATAATATCAAAGGGCTTCAGTTCATTTCAGTTCAGTTCAGTCGCTCAGGAGTGTCCGACTCTTTGCGACCCCATGAATCGCAGCACGCCAGGCCTCCCTGTCCATCACCAACTCCCAGAGTTCACTCAGACTCGCGTCCATCTAGTCGGTGATACCATCCAGCCATCTCATCCTCTGTCCTCCCCTTCTCCTCCTGCCCCCAATCCCTTCCAGCATCAGAGTCTTTTCCAGTGAGTCAACTCTTCGCGTGAGGTGGCCAAAGTACTGGAGTTTCAGCTTCAGCATCATTCCTTCCAAAGAAATCCCAGGGCTGATCTCCTTCAGAATGGACTGGTTGGATCTCCTTGCAATCCAAGGGACTCTCAAGAGTCTTCTCCAACACCACAGTTCAAAGGGCTTATATAGCTCAAAAAGGAGCCAGTGGAGTGCCTAATGTTGCCTGTGGGGGAAGAAATTGAAACAGCCTCTCAGTCCATACTTGCTGTAACTCCTCACTGCCACATGGTGTCACTGTTGAACACAAGTCCTGTACTGTCCAGTGGCCGCTTGTTTACACTGCGTAGGAGCTATTGCTGGCCCAAATCCTAGGCTTGCTTTCAAGATGTTGTAAACTTGGCTTCCAAGATTGCACCTCTTTATTTCCATGCTTATGTTCTCACTCATTGATTGATGAATAAATCTGTGAGTGGATTAAGTTTCTGTTATTTTGTTGTTGTTTAATCACTGTCATGTCTGACTCTGCAACTCCATAGACTGTAACCCGCAAAGCTCCTCTCTTCATGGGATTTCCCAGGCAAGGAGAGTGGAATGAGTTGCTATTTCCTTCTCCAGAGGATCTTCCTGAGCCAGGGACCAAACCTGAATCTCCTGCATTGACAGGCAGATTCTTTACCACTGAGCCACAAACAAGCTACATGTAATATGGTACCAACCTTCCCCCACAAATTCTGTGGTTCATATATTAAATGAGTGTCACTGACCAAGACTCCCCCCAACCTCTGAGCCACTTTGTGTCTTTTCTTGGATGATTCTCATCTAGAATCTCAGGGACTCTTCGTGCAGATTATTTCATCACTTCCCAGTTCAAGATATAAAGGGTTGTTGTCAAGGGCCTACCTTTGCTAAGTCAGGTAATATTCCATTATCTTCTTCCCCGAGAGCAATGTGTATGTCTGCAAGACCTAGGGGATATCATTCACGGACTCTCCCCCTAAATACCAGTCTTCCTGAGGTTGCCAGTTGCATCTCTCCAGGAAGAGGTTGTTACCCTTTACATTAACCTGTGCGTGTGCTTGCTCTCTTCAGTCGTGTCTGACTCTTTGTCACCCTGTGGACTGTAGCCTCCCAGGCTGCTCTGTCCTTGGGGTTCTCCAGGCAGTGGGTTGCCCTGCCCTCCTCCAGGGGATCTTCCTGACCCTGGGATTGAACCCAGGTCTCTTATGTCTCCTGCGTTAGCAGGCAGGTCTTCACCACTCGTGCCACCTGGGAAGCCCAACACCAACTTCTGCTTCACACTAACTCTCCCTAGTTTATCTGATGCCTATAGTAATTCCTCCCTGGTTTGAATTCAGAATGTGCATATATTGGTATTATTTGCCTCTGTCACACCTTTGCATATGCAATTAGAAACAGATTTGTGTATTGGATAAAAAGACCTCTCTGAGGCTCTGGGGTGGCACTCGGCCCTCCTTGAAAGTCATCAGATGGCCTCTGTGTCTCTGGGCTCCTGGCCTCTGCCAGCGCTAAAGCCAATTTGAGATGGACAGTGAGAACCGCCAGGAAAGTGAATGATTTCTTTGGCCAGCTGCTTCTTAAAGGAAGTAAAAGAAATATGTCAGTTTCTGAAGGGAAGCTGTGAAAGCTTAATGGAAAGTATTGCCAGTACTGGGAGAGAGCACAAAAAAAAAAACAAAAACACAGACAGGCTGGGAACAACCTCCAGAAGCCAACAGAACATTCATTTGAGGGGAAGAAAGAACCTTTTTTTTTTCAAATACCCACACTTGGGTTCCATGCAGAATGGCAGAAAGAACACAGATGTCAGAATTGGAATGGTGTGTGTTCCCGCGCTGCACTTTGATTGATGTGGCCTTGGTTGAGTCACTCAACCTCATGACTCAGTTTTCATCTATAAAATGAGCTTGAGAGCCTATTTTGCAGGTGTAAAGAGACAACCCAGGGAGGTCAGCTTAGCACATTACTTGGGAATAAATAAGAGATTTGGGTTTCCCTGGTGGCTCAGTGGTAAAGAATCTGCCTGCCAAAGCAGGAGGCAGGGGTTCAATCCATGGGTGGGGAGGATCCCTTGAAGAAGGAAATGGCAACCCACTTCAGTATTCTTGCCTGGAAAATCCCGTGGATGAAGGAGCTTGGTGGGCTACAGTCCAGGGGATTGCAAAAGAGTTGGAGTTGGACATAATTCAATGACTAAGCAACAACAGCAAATAGTAATTTGCACTGTCCAATGTCAAGAAACTCCATCAGCCCACAAATAAAGACCACTGAATGAAGGGTTGTTATGTTGACCACCGGCAGAGTTAAGGGGACAAAGGAGGAATGGTGAGGCACCCAGAGGTTGGCAACTGCAGAAACTGTAACCACCCCCAGGATGAGGGGACACGAGGAGGAAAGCGTGTTGCTGGACTTGATTAAGAATAGCCCTGAAACAGAATGTCAAGATCATCAAAGGAGAGGCATTAGGGAAGGTCCTTATCTGGTTGTGGAGCTGGAGTGAGCCCTAGGAGAGTTTCAGAGCAGATGGCAGTTAGCATGCTCCAGACAGAGACCGACCAGAGTTTGGGAACTTGGTAGGTTCCTGGGACAGTCAGTGTGGTCTTATCTCTAGAACTGAGTTCAGTGTTGTATCAGTTTGTGGTCATATCTTAGAATGTATGGGACTGAATGAGTTGATTTAAAGATGCTTTGAGGTTAATTTGTGTTGCATGTCAGGTCTGGTTCAGTTTATCCTTTCTTAGGGTCATCGTTCATTTTGCTAATTGGCTTCTGTTTTATTTCTCACTCCCATTAGCCAAACAGTATCAGAAGGCAGCAGCAAGGGAGCCCTGGCCTGGTGGTCTGCAGAGATCAGCCTCCCAGGCCCTGGGCAGGATGGGGAAGAGAAGAATGGTTCTGGGAGCAAATGTAGGGGAACCAGCATCCTTACCTGCATGCCTGCCCCCTTCCTTTCTTCGTCCCCTCCCTCGTTTCTCCATTTCCCAACTGACGTTAATTCCTGTTCATCTGTGTCCCCAGAATCTACCACTCTTTCCTCGAATCATTTTACACTTTGGGATTAACTGCTCTAGGCCTTTGCAAACTAGAATTGTATAAAGTGTGAAAGCGTTAGTCGCTAAGTCATGTCTGACTCTTTGTGACCTGTGCACTGTAGCCCACCAGGCCTCTCTGTCCATGGAATTCTCCAGGCAAGAATACTGGAGTGGGTTGCCATTCCCTTCTCCAGGGGATCTTCCTGACCCAGGGATCAAATCTGGGTCTCCTTCTCTGCAGACAGACTCTTTACCATCTGAGCCTCCAGAGAAGCCCATAATTGTATACGTATTGTTAAGTATAATATATATTATATAAATAAAAATTTTTATAGTATATAAATAATATGTTATTATGTATTATGTAATTGAGCATTTGTATATCTTAGAAAATTTTTTTTATTGAAGTATGGTTGATTGACAGTGTTGAGTTAGTTTCAGGTGTACAAGAAAGTGAGGCACACACACGCACACACATATATATCTTTTTCAGATTCTTTTCCAGTGTAGGTTTTTACAAGATGGAAGAGTTCCCTGTGCTATACAGTCAGTCCTTGTTGTTTCACACCCCTGTTTTGTTTTTCCGTTTGTTTGGTTTAAAACTGTTCATTTTGTAGTGGAGTGTAACTGATTCACAGCGGTGTGATGGCTGCAGCTGGACAGCAAAGGGACTCAGCCATACATACACAGGTGTCCATTCTCCTCCAAATTCCCCTCCCATCCAGGCATAATACCGAGCAGAGTTCCCTGTGATATACAGTAGGAACTGAAGTCTATTATACCGAGAAGTTTCAGCCTCTAAATCACCACCATCCCACAGAACTTTCTTCTGCGTGGTCCAGGATGGTAGCTGTTACCACATCAAGCTTGGCTATCCAGCTGTGACTATTGTGAATAATGGGTTGGATTTTTTAATCTTTGTTCATTTTAATTAATTTGCACTTGAATTAGAGGCTAAGGTGAGTCTATTAGGTAAATAGCCCTGAAAGAAGTTCTCTCTATTATCTGCATTTTACAAATGAGAAAACTGAGCCCTTTGATTTCGCTGGTAAATGATGGCATCAGGTCAGGAACCCTATTCTCACTGGCCCCAAAGACACTCAGCTCAACTGCTCCCTCTGCCCAAATACCCTTCTTCGCAGCCTCTCAGCCCACTGCTCCTAGTCAACCTTCAAAATCCAGTTCAACTCGCCTCCTCCATGAAAGTCTGAATAATCCCCAAGCAAAGTTTTGAAGGCATGTCACCATTATACTTAGTCAATATCTCAGCCAGTGTCCCTTTCGCATCATATAGCAGTTATCTGTTTAGTTGCTTACATTTCTTTTTTATATATTTAGAGTTATTTATTTATTTGGCTGCACTGGGTATTAGTTGTGGCATGGGAGATCTTCGCTGAGGTGCACAGACTCTCTAGTCATGGCGCATGGGCGGCGTGTGGGATCTTAGTTCCCTGACTAAGGGATTGAACCCTCGTCCACCGCATTGCAAGGCAGATTCTTAACCACTGGACCTCCAGGGAAGTCACTGCATTTCTTAGTAGAGGGTGAGGTCTTTGAGGATGAGCTCATAGTAGGTGTGATGCAGAGTAGGTATAAAGAATAAATTTAGCCCATGAGTGCTTCCCCGTCAGTGCTGCCTCCGTGAGGTTCATAAGCACTGAAATGGTAAGGCTGTAGCCTGGGCTTATTGATGCTCATCTCATCGGTTTCCTTCATAGGTTTAAATGCTATGGATCAACAGGATCTCTGCTGAGAGAAAATTCAGGCCTGCCTGCCTCCCTCGGGGGCGATTGATAGCTCTAGCTGGGAGTATTTTAAGCCTGCTGTCCTCTTGACTTGAGTCTTTCTTTCCCGAGCCATCACACGCTGCCCTGCGTGCCTGCCCAGCAAGGTGGTGGGTCAGCGGTGCCTGAAGACGTGATATGATTCAGTAGGTTCTCCCGAGCAGCATGTGGAAATGGTCAGCTGCCTTCAGGACAGACACAGACATCCCTGGATGGCCAGGGAAACCGAGAGCCAAAGGACCGCCAAGCTGAGGGGTTCTGGGGTGGAAGAATCCCCTGGTAAAATTGGATAGAGGCATTTCAACTCATTTCCCAGGACAGCATTGTTACAGATGGGTTTGAGAACTGGGAGGGCAGGAGGGAAGGGAAAGCTGAGTTCTAGGAAACTGACTCCAAAGACTAGAGAACATTTTGATAGTGTCTGTTCATAACTAGTTTGTGGTCAGCTCTCTCAGGAGAGGGAACTCAAAGGAAATGACCTGGGTCTTCATGACTTTGTCCCCTGGGACCAGGTCTGCCTTGCCCCCAGAAGTAGGGCCAAACTCGTTAGCACTGTTTTCCAGGGGCAGCAGAAGGTCAAGCGTCCAATGCCAGTGAGGGCCAGGTGGATGATACCAGGGGTGAAGTTGCAGTTTGGAGAATCTGGCCAATTTGAAAGTCCCTGGCTGTTCAAAGGGAACAGCCACTGCTCCACCTGACTATTGTCATATGAGAGAATAAGAGTCCTGGCTTTCGCTTTTCTGTTAATAGCAAAAAGGAATCATGGATTTTGGTGTAAAATCTAGTTTCTTAGTTTGTGGACTAAGTAAAGCTTACCTCTGGGTCAGATTTGGTTCAAGGGCTGTAATTTCGTGACCCCATCACCTCCTCCATGGCCCCGGATTCCTTCACATACTCAGCTCTTCTGCCGTTTTGGCCAGGGTGTGACTTCTGGAACGCTCCATCCTCATTTGCGCCTCGGTGCCTTTGCACATGCTCTTCTTCCCTCCCCAGATTCCTTTCCCTCCATTCACACATTAAGCCTGAACTGGTCCTTCAAGGATCAGCTCAAGTGTCGCCTTGTTTAGACGTCTCCCAACACCCCAGGCATCGGTTTCTTTCTCTGGCTCCCTTCGCTCTGGTTCCACTTTATCTATATTTTTCTCTTTCTAATTGTACTCATTTATTTTTGGCCGTGCTGGGTGTTCATCACTACACAGGCTTTTCTCTAGCTGCGGTGAGCAGAGGCTACTCTCTAGCTGGGGTGCATGAGGTTCTTCTCTTGATGCTGAGCACGGCGTTAGAGCTTGCGTGCTTTAGTAATTGGCGTTCCTGGACTCTAGGGCTTAGCTGCTCCACAACATGTGGGATCTTCCCAGACCAGGGATTGAGCCCATGTCTCCTGCACTGGCAGGCGATTTCTTTACCACTGAGCCACCAGGGAAGATCCCCACTTTATCTATTACATTTGTTTCTCTATCTTATAATTTGTGGGTTGCCTCCTGAGCTCTGGCGCTAGACAGTCCACATAGCCTGCTGTCTGCTGGACCCCTTTCCCCAAGTGCTTCACAGCAGGCAAGACACCTGGTGTCCAGATTGGAAGTGATTTGTAGCCTCCCTTGAGCTTCATCCCATTGATGTGTCTCCATCTCAGTGAAGGGCAGCACCCTGATTCAATTATCAGGCTAGAAATTAGAGGGTCATCTTAGATTCCTAATAGATTCATTTCCCTCACTTTCCTAGTCCTGTCAGTCACCAACAAAGACTTCCTTTCAATATTTCCATTTATTCACCATCCCTGTGACTTCCCTGGTGGTCCAGTGGCTAAGACTCTGTACTCCCAGTGCAGAGGGCCTGGGTTCGATCCCTGGTCAAGGAACTAAGGTCCCACATGCCACAGGGCTACTCAGCCCCTGTGACACAATGAAGATCCAGCGAAGCCAAAGGAAAAAGAAAAAAATGAGAGACAAGCAAGGGATGATGTTAGGAAAAGTTCACAGCGTGAACTGTGGGTTTGGAGTCCATTGGAAGCTGGGGCAGCCACAAGGCATGTGAATTCCAGGGTATATCTGGGGAGAGACAATGTTTGGAGGGAGAGTCTGGATATCAGAGGGGCATGCCATGTGTAGAAGGAAAGAGACCAAGGGAGCCCGTCACCTTTTAGTCTACTTGCTCAGCACGAGCTGACAACAAGCCTTCTCAAGAGCAAAGTGGAAAGAAAAAAAAAATGGCTCAGCTAGCAACATTCTCATTCTTCTTTGTCTGGCTTAATCCTTTGTTATAACAGCGAATGGGTAGAAATAATTAGCAGCATCCTGAGGCTGGTGTGCCCTTGCTCATGCTTCCAGATGATAAAGTGCTTGTTCACCGTCTTCTCTGATCTCCAGAGATCAGATGCCTGCCTGGGCATCAGTGGCACCATTCCTGAGCCCCTCCAGATGAGGCCACTAGGGTCCTGGAGGGGAATTAACACGCCCGAGGCTAGGCAGGGGGAACCATTACCTGAGATTCAGTTTAAAACCTAGTTTCTCGGGTGGAGTTCCCCCGAGCTACTGTTTCAGTGTGTGATGGGTAGGGCCGTCATACCCCAGTAGTCTTGGAAACCGACGCTTCACTGCCCTGCCTGGGCCTGAGACCCAGCCTGGCTCTGAGGTCACTGTCATGGGGTCCAGGGGTCACGGTGCCAGGTGCTGATGGGTCCAGATCTGGACTTGGCTCTGCAATCTCAGGTCCCTGAAAGGTCTCCGGGGCACCTCTCAGCAGGTATTCGGCTTTCAAACCTGCCACTTACTCACAGCCTGTGAGCGCAGCAGTGTGCCTGCCTTCCGCAGCCCTGCAAAGACAAGACAGAAATAGCCCTTCCTACCGGGAACAAAAACAGAAATGGTGAAGCAAATCCATGTATTCTTATATCTGTGCGGGCCACTCCTGTCATATGGACAGAAGTTGCTTCCAACATTCTGCCACGTGAAATGGCAACAAAGGCCTTTCCCAGTCCGGAAGGAAAAAATGCAAAACAAAAAGCTCACTTCCCGTGATGGATGATCTGTGGTCTATTCCTGTCTTTTATTTTCTCTCCCTTTTGTTTTCTTTCTGTCCGTTAGCAGATGCATTTTTCAATCCATCCCCGTGGCGATAGGACCCAGGTTATTTTGTGTGTTAGTATGTCACTGGCATGTTAGAGGAGACAGGTTTTTCTGCCCGCAGATGACTTCCTGTTAATTGGAAAGACAGACGTATAAACAGTTATTGACAAGCAGGGCTCATAGGTGCTGGGACGGAAGAATGCCCAGAGAGTCCGGAAAGGGCAGAGAGAAAGGGTACGTGTGTGGTATCTTTATAAGCCGGTATCCCCTCTGCCAACAGGCAAAGCGATTCCATCATTGCCGAGCTTTGGGCTCAATTCTTTGACTTATAAACATAATTTAAATTGCTTCATTTTTCAGAGAGGCAGGAAAGGAATGCTTGATTGACACTTTTTTTAAAAAGTTGTGCACCCAATTCTGGAAGAGGCAATGAGACCTACAGGCCGAAAGCCAGGGGCACCTCCCTAATTATATTCCATTTTCCAAAACGAGGACATGCCGTTTCTCAGATCTCGGAGCAAGATGCCTCCAAGGGATTAAATATTAATAGGATCCTTCCTTCCTTTTTTTCCATTGTTATCTCATTTAAAAATGCATTTTCCCTTCTCCCACTTCATTTATTTATTCATTTGTTCTCTTGATCCATCCAATCAGAATTTGCCTTGAATGCTACTGAAAGAGGGGGTTCACAGACAAAATAGCAAATTTCCCCAAGGCTCTTAACCCTGGATGTTCATGAGAATCTCTCAATGACCTAGCTTCCTGATAAGTACAAATACTCTGGAACCACCTCCAGGTTAGATTTTTAAGTGATGCAAGCAACATGTAGAGAAGTGTGTAGTCTGGTAACGTTTGTGTGAGAAACAATTTGGAGAGGAAAACAATATGCATATTTTTTGTGTGTCTGCACAGAATGTGTCTGGAAGAATATATAAGAAGCTAGAAGCCTTGGTTGCCTGTGGAAATGGGAACAATTGTCTAAATAGCAGGGTAGGAGGCAGACTCTTCTATATGCTGATCAGTTCTGTGCCATATGAACATATTTCCATTTCAAAATAATTTTAATCAAATTAAAGATTAAAAATAAATAAGTGAATGAAATAATTGGCAGACCTTTCTTCCAGTATATTAAGATACCCCTGACCTCAACTTCTGTGCACTAGTCGTCCTCGACTATTTGCAGTTCTCTATAAATGAGATGTGTTCTCTGTGGCCTCTGTGCATTTTCTGGAGCAGATTCCTCTGCCTGGTACAGAAACCGTCCGTGCCCACATCCAGATTTCGGTACCCGCCATCACCACCTTTTTCAGTTAGGTCCAGCCCCTCCTCTTTGTTTCCAAAACATTCCACGCTCTCCCCATCATAATCCTCTCATACAGGGCTACAGTGTCTATTGACCTGTAGAGGGCGCCCATCAAACCTCACACTCCAGTGAAAAGATATCACTCCTCAAGTGTTACCTGTTCATTTCAGTTCAGTCACTCAATAGTGTCCGACTCTTTGCAACCCCATGGACTGCAGCACGCCAGGTTTCCCTGTCCATCACCAACTCCCAGAGCTTACTCAAACTCATGTCCACCAAGTCAGTGATACCATCCAACATCTCATCCTCTGTCACCCCCTTCTCCTCCTGCCTTCAATCTTTCCCAGCATCAGGGTCTTTTCCAATGAGTCATTTCTTCCCATCAGGTGGCCAAAGTATTGGAGCTTCAGCTTCAGCATCAGTCCTTCCAATGAATATTCAGGACTGAGTTCCTTTAGGATGGACTGGTTGGATCTCCTTGCAGTCCAAGGGATATCTCTTGCAGTCCAAGAGTCTTCTCCAACACCACAGTTTAAAAGCATCAATTCTTTGGCACTCAGCCTTCTTTATAGTCCAGCTCTCACATTCATAGGTGACTCCTGAAAAAAACCATAGCTTTCACTAGACAGACCTTTGCTGGCAAAGTAATGTCTCTGGTTTTTAATATGCTCTCCAGGTTGGTCATAGCTTTTCTTCCAAGGAGTAAGCGTCTTTTCATTTCATGGCTGAAGTCCCCATCTGCAGTGATTTTTGGAGACCCCTAAAATAGAAGTCTCTCACTGTTTCCATTATTTCCCCATCTATTTACCATGAAGTGATGGGCCTGGATGCCATGATCTTAGTTTTCTGAATGTTGAGTTTTAAGCCAACTGTTTCTCTCTCCTCTTTCACTTGCATCAATAGGCTTTTTAGTTCTTCTCCGCTTTCTGCCATAAGGGTGGTGTCATCTTCATATCTGAGGTTATTGATATTTCTCCCGGCAGTCTTGATTCCAGCTTGTGCTTCATCCAGCCTGGCATTTCACATGATGTACTCTGCATATAAGTTAAATAAGCAGGGTGACAATATACAGCCTTGACGTACTCCTTTTCCTATTTGGAACCAGTTTCCCATAGTGTCCCTAAGACCTGGCACCTTCACTGAGATCAGTTCTTAGTAGATGAAGACTGGATAGTGACAGACTGATGAGCACTAGATAGTATCTGCTGATCACAATCACCAATTACTGAATCACACCTTATCTTAAGACTCTAAGGCAGAGGGCCACAAACCATAGCCGAGGGCCATCCCCTGTGTTGTAAGCCAAGTCTTACTGCCACACAGCCACTCCCATTTGTTTACATGTTGTCTGTGTCAGCTCTCATGTTACATGAGGGATCTGAGTAGCAGTAACAGAGACTGTGAACTTCCCAGATGGTTCCGTGGTGAAGAACCCACCTGCCAAGGCAGGAGGCACAGGCTTAATCCCTGGGTTGGGAAGATCCTTTGGAGTAGGAAGTAGCAACCTACTCCAGTATTCTTGCCTGGAAGATCCCATGGACAGAGGAGCCTGGCAGGCTATAATCTGTGGGGTCACAAAGAGTCGGACATGACTGAGCAACTGAGCACGCACACACACATGCATGCACACCAGAGACTACAGCCCACACGGCCTGAGATATTTACTCTCTGGACCTTTGCAGGAAAAGTTCCACTCGCTGGTCCAAGGCCTCGTTGACTCCTGCTACGAGACTCCAGTCCCACCCAGCTTTGCCCTCGGAAGGCTCTCCCCCTAGGTTGGCCGGATCATCATAGTTTGCAGAAGTCTGTCCTGCTTTTAACACTTGGAGTCTCATGTCTTGGGAAACTCCTTCATCCTGGACCAACTGTGATGGTTGGTCTCCCTACGCATCCCCTACTAGCCAGAGGCTCCCTGAAAATGATCCTCCCTTAACACAGAGCCAAATACACAGGCTCCAATATAATCTCTTGGGAGCAAAGCATAAACACTTGTGATGTCAGAATCAGAGCTCACATAACTGAAGATACACTTTTAGGAGAAGATCAAATACCAAGACAGTAAGTTGCTTGCAGAAGTCATGGGTACTTTCACTGCTTCTCCCACCCATACCCTTCGAGGGGCTCTGTACCACCTCATCAGTCCTGGTTGGTGGCTTTGGACCTGGGGTGTCAGCGTGGCTGCCAAAGGTCAGAATGCATTGTAACCTCTCTCACCATAGCCTCTGCCCAGACCCACACAGGACTTGAAATATAAGACAGAGACTTTCATCACATGGAGCTACAGAAATGCGGAGATTATGTGTTATATTAGCGTAAATTATCCTATGTGACTGATCCACTGATAAATAATTTGGAATATATTTATGACATAGTTTGTTACTGTTGTTTAGTTGCAGTTGAACAAGTCATGTCCAACTCTTTTATGACCCCATGGACTGTAGCCCTCCAGGTTCCTCTGTCCCTGGGGATTCTCCAGGCAAGAATACTGGAGTAGGTTGCCATTTGCTTCTCCAGGGGATCTTCCCAACACAGGGATTAAATCCTCATCTCCTGCATTGGCAGGTAGATTCGTTACCGCTGAGCCACCAGGGAAGCTGATATCTAGTTAGCTATTGTTATTACTCACCCACTGCAGATCTGGAAGAAACCAAAATACACAAGGTCCAGCCTTCAACCAGGAGCTCTTCATCTTCACCCCAGTGAGACTCAGATTATTTCAACACTTTATCATTTCAAGTAGCAACAGATCAGTCAAGTGTCTTGTTTAGGAATTTAAATATGTGAAAACTCTAGAACTCCTCACTGTGAAAGCAATGAACAGTTTCAGATGTTTGGGCAGGACTTGGGTGTGGTGGGGCTGTCTGGGGACATGAGGTCTTAAAATCTCCTTGTGGAGCAGCCCCTCCTCTGTCTGTGTCAGTCGGGCCCAGACTGTCTGCGCAGGATATTTTCGTCGTTATCTCCCTTCTGTTGTCTGCAGCCCATGGAGACCAAGTCATCTTTTTAAATTTTATCTTCCAGGACAGGCTTAATATTGTTTGATTTTTAAAAAATTAATTTTGTCCTTAAGATCCTCACCTGACCTCTGCTACTCAGTTACACGTGGCACAAGTGAATGGATCATCCCACAAATTGGGAGATCCTAGTTCCGGGGTCCTCTCTTTAGGGTCTCAATGGTTTCTCTGCATCCAGTTATGTGTAGATGGCATTTTTCACACCTTTTGTTCAAGTGGTGAATGCCTTTATTTTCCCCAAGTGAACTCTCAAAGACTCATGTGAATTTTCTTTTTTTTTTTTTTTTACATGATTTCTTTTTATTTTGGGGGTGGGAAGGGCTACGCAGCATGTGGAATCTTAGTTCCCCAACCAGAGATTGAGCCTGTGTCTCCTGCACTGGGGCAGTGGAGTCTTAACCACTGGACCACCAGGGAAATCCCTCACGTGGCTTTTTTTTTTTTAATTTTGTGTTGGGGTATAGCCAATTAACAAACAATGTCATGACAGTTTTAGATAAACAGCCAAGAGACTCAGCCATTCAGATACACGTACCCATTCCCGCCAAACTCCCCTCCATCCAGGCTGTCCCATAACATTGAGCAGAGTTCCAGGTCTTTACTGACTACCCATTTTAAATGTAGCAGTGTGTACATGTCCATCTCAAACTCCCTAACTAACTTTTCCCCCTCATGTGGATTTTTAATAAATAAAATAGATACACAGTCCATGGACTCCTCCAGGCCAGAATACTGGAATGGGTAGCTTTTCCCTTCTCCAGGGGAACTTTCCAACTCAGGGATCAAACCCAGGTCTCCTGCATTGCAGGCAGATTCTTTACCAGCTGAGCCACAAGAGAAGCCCCTAATAAGTAAAATAGATAGCATGAATCTTATATACAATGATAGATAAATACACTGGGGACAATATTATCTGAACTAAGTGTTGGTGAGATGTGATTGAGAAACAAGTCCGAAAACTGTAACATAGGTGTAAAAATGAATTCAGCTTAATTAACAAATGACCTTTCTTATGATATAGATTTAGATGACCTGACATAGGGATTATACTGAGAAATAGCAACAGCAACAATAACAAACGGTCCTGTGTGGATATTTCACATCCACAAGCTAAGTGATGGAGAATGGTTTCTGCTCGTCCTTTCCCAAGCTGTGCTCATCTCTCTCAGTATCCAAAAGGCTATTTGTGTTCAAGATGAGGAAGACCAAGAAACTGACATTTATTGTGCACTTCCTAGGTGCTTCCACTGTCGTGAGTGCCTTGTGCACATTACCAGCTTCCATGAATCTTCAACATTTTCATCTGAATTTGCTGTCTGCGTTTCCTCCCCTTTCACCCACTTCAGTCTGGCTTCTTTTTACCACCATCCTCCAAAACAGTTCTTGCCAAGGTCTCATGACACTAAATCCAGTGGGCGTTTTCCAGTCTTCACCCTACTTGACACCTCAGCAGCATTCAGCACTTCTGGAAATTTTCTCTTCCTTCATTTCTCTGACACTAGGTATCCTGGTTTTCCTCCCCCTTCTCTCTCTGACTATTGGTTTCCTTTTAGCTTGGAGGGTACCTGTCTTTCCCAGGAAGAACTTGGTCCCTAAGAAATCGGGACTTCAACTCTTTTCCATGCACATATCACTCACGATTGTGTATCTGTGTGTCTGCTCTCACTCTGAAGGTCCACTTGCCTTCTTACTATTGGTATTTAGATAAATTCATCTTTTCTCTAAAACTTGGTTCTTTTCCAGTATTTTCTAACCCAGGGGGTAGCAATTCCAGCCATTGTCCAGCAGGAACTTACAAAACATCCTTAACTCCTCCCTCTTTCTCATCCTCTGTATCCAGTTGCCCATCGAGCCCTCTTGCCTCTAAATCCAAACATCTCTTGAAGTCTTTATCTTCTCCATCTCTAAGGACACCCTGGGTTCAAACCATAACCTCGAGTCTGGATGATTTCAGAATGGCCCCCCAGACAACCGTTCTTGCTCCATCTATTTGAATCTCCACCCAGTAGCCAGAAGGATCCATGTTAAAATGCAGATTGGGTTGTATCTTACCCCTCCCCTCCATCCCACCTCCAAATGAAACACATCAGTGGCTTTTATCATTCTTGAGACAAAGCACAGCATCCTTACGAAGACCTGCAAGGAATTTCTGCCTGGAATGGCCTCCTCCTTCCTCTGGTGGGTCGCAGAGAGTCGGACGCGATTAAAGCGACTTAGCAGCAGCAGCAGCAGCAGCATCCCTCATCACCCTCCCCACCAGGTATCAGTCCTTGGCTGAGGATACCAAGATGAGTAACTTGCTTTAATTTTTTAGCTTAATGACTAATTAGAGTCGTGGGCAGGTTTTCTGTATCAGGGGTATGGATTGTGATTTTCTCCCTCTTCCTAGGATTTGACATCCGTTATATGCAGAATCTAAAAAGAAATGATACAAATGAACTTATTTACACAATAGAAATAGACTCACAGACTTAGAGAAGGAGTTTATGGTTGCCAGTTGGGAAGAATGGGGGAAAGAAGAGATAGTTAGGGAGTCTGGGATGGACTTGTACACACTGCTATATTTAAAATGGATAGCCAGCAAGTTCCTACTGTATCGCACAGAACTCTGCTCAATGTTACTTGGCAACCTGGATGGAAGGGAAGTTCGGGGGAGAATGGATACATGTATGTGTATGGCTGAGTCTCTTTGCTCTTCACCTGAAACTATCACAATATTGTTAATCAGCTATACGCCAATACAAAATAAAAAGTTAAATCTTCCAGAAACACTGAAAAATAGTCCTGTAGCTCTGGTATGAAACAGCATGGACTAACTTTCTTTCTTTTTTTTAAATCAGTATTTATTTATTTATTTCTGGCTGCTCTGGGTCTTCGTTGCTTTTGGGGGACTTTCTTTAGTTGTGGTGAGTAGGGGGCTACTCTTCGTCACGATGCACAGGCTTCTCATTGTGGAGGCTTCCCTTGTTCCTGAGCACAGGCTCCAGGCACGGACCTTCAGTAGTCGCTACACACAGGCTCAGTTGGTTGTTCTGACTTAGCTGTTCTGAGGTGTGTGGAATCTTCCAGGACTAGGGATCAAACCTTCGTCCCCTGCATTGGCAAGCAGACTCATCCACTGCACCACCAGGGAAGGCCTGGACTTTCATAGATGACTTTGAGACAGGCTTCGACATTTTCTGAGTGTATTAAAGTCTACTTTAATGTACTAAAGTCTACTTCATACAAAATCATTTTGCACTAATGTGGAAACTGAGGCTGGTTCTAAACAAGAAAGGAAGAGTCTGTACAAGAGACCGAGCATAGAGCTCTGTCACTGGGACCTAACTCTACTGGAAGATGTTGGGATTTTTCTGCTTGCTCCCAAGGATGTAATCACAGAGTGAATAAGAAACTTGAGAAGTTGAGTATCTGTTTTGGAGAAGTCTGCAATTTAACAAGGAAGCAAAAGAGAGAGATATTAATAGTATAAAAGAATTTTTTAAAAAAACCCACTTTGCAGACGTGATTAAGTTAGAGTCTTTTGGGGTTTTCTGGCTGCATCAGGGCTTAAATACCGTACAGCATGTGGGATCCTAGTTCCCCAACCAGGGATCGAACCCACGTCCCCTGCATTGGAAGGCAGATTCTTAACTGCTGGACCAGCAGGGAAGTCCCTAAATTAGGGTCTTGAGATACAGAGATTATTTCAGACTATCCTGATGGGCCCTAAATGCAGTCACAGGGACCATTATAATAAGAAGGAGGCACAGTGAGGTGTGGCACACAGAAGAGAAGAAAGCCGTGGGGCGAGGAGGGAGCCGAGTGATGTGGCCAGGAGCTGCGACATGCCGGCCGCCACCAGAATCTGAAAGACGCAGGGGACGGATTCTCTCCTGGAGCCTCCAGAGGGAGCGGGGGCGCCCTGACACCTCCATTTCGGGTCAGTGATGCTGATGTTGGAGAGCTGGCCTCCAGAATTCGGAGAGAATTCATTTCTGTTGTTTTCAGCTGCCAAGTTGGTGATGCTTCGTGACAGCAGCTGCAGGAAACTCCATGCCCAAGTGCCAGTAGTATAAATCATGTGTGAGAAGGGCTCACCCTTAGAATCTTTGCATTTTTAATTACCCGCCCCCCGCATCATGATGTTCCCAGCTCTTGTCTCTCTCTCCAGCCTTCTCGATGCAAATTCTTGCTAAAGGAGGACTTAGTCAGATATCCTTCCTATAACCTTGAATGAGAACATAGCTGAGTGATTTGTTTTCCAACCCACTTCTTTACAGCCAGTGTCTCTGTAGCTCAGTCAACATCTTCACTTTTCAGAATCCTATTGAATCCACTTCTGTTGCTTGAAAATCAAATATTGTTCTGTCATGTTGAACCTCTGCCTTTGGCATTGTGTTGCGAGTCCTGTAATCATGTCCCATGCACAAGGCCTTCCCACCCAGTGTTGTGAAGGATACCACTCCATTGAGAACAGCTCTTAAGTATTCCAACTGTGTCGCCATGCTGTTGAGCTGGGTCCATCCACAGGCTGATAAATGGTGTGGAAGAGTGGGTCGGGGACTGGGCTAGCTAGTTCAACTCAGAGATCTGTAAGCATTAGTCCCAAATAGAAGATCTCAAAATCCAGAGAACAAGGTTGACGCATCAGACCAGAACTCTCATACAATATGCTGCCTTGAGAAACAGGTAGAAACAAAGTACTCTGCAAATAGAGATGCGCAAACAATTGATACAGAGAGCTGTAGGGGAGCAAGGGCAGTCTGGGAATTTGTCGGTATCAGGCAACAGAACCAGCACGGACAGAGGTGATGAGAGTCTCGTATAGAGTGAGGGAAAACCAGACGGTCCAGAAACTGGAAAGTGGTTCATATTTAAAGGGAGAACTACCTACAGGAAGTTGATGGAGGAGAAGTGATTTTTACAAAACAGAAAGCCTCATCCCCTGTATCATGTGTGTGCTAAGTTGCTTCAGTCGTGTTTGACGTTTTGCAAGCCTATGGACCATAGCCTGCCAGATTCCTCTGTCCATGAGCTGCTTCAGGCAAGAATACTGGAGTGGGTCACCATGCCCTCCTCGAGGGCATCTTCCTGACCCAGGGATCGAGTCTTATGTCTCCTGCATTGGCAGGTGGATTCTTTACTGCTAGCGCCACCTGGGAAGACCATCCTGTATCATACAAGCAATTTTTTAAAAATGGTAAGTAACACGGGAGTGTCCATGAGGATGAGGTGATAAGATGTCTTACATACTGTTTGCAGGATGCTGAGTCAGTCCAGTTTTATTAGAGAACAACTTTGCAAATATGTTGTTAAAACCATAAAAATATCCACATATTTTACCCCAAGGACGCTGCCTCCAAGAGTCTATTCTAAAGGATTGAGATGAAATATGGAAACATGTCATGCATAGAGATGTTTATTACAGCGGTATTTATAATGTGAAAATCACCAAATAACTTATCTGTCCAAGAAGAAGGGAAAACAAAATAAATTGTGTTTCCAGAATTTACAAGGTGGCAGCCAGGGAAATTCTTATAAGATTAACCATTCTGAAGTGTATCATTCAGTGGTGTTTAGTACATGTAGAATGTGGTTTGACCATCACCTTTGTCTAGTTCCAAAACATTTGTATTACCCTAAACAGAAATCACTTCCCGCTCCCTTCTCCCCCCAGTCCCTGGAAGCTACTACTCAGCTTTCTGTCTTTATGGACTTACCTATTCTGGGTATTTCATATAAATGGAAATATACAACCTATGACCTTTTATACCTGGCTTCTTTCACTTAGCATACGGTTTTCAAGGTTCACTATGTTGTAGTTTGTATCAGTGCTTCATTCCTTTTCATGGCTGAATAACACAGATATGCCATCTTTGTTTATCTATTCATCCATTGATGGACGTCTGAGTTGTTTCCACCCTTTGGCTGTTGTGAATATTGCTGCTATGAACACTTGTATGCAAATTTGTATTTGAATACTTACTTTCAACTCTTTGGGGACATACCCAGAAGTAGAATTGCTCAGTGTCCATTTTTTTTTTTTTTTAGTTGAACTTGTATGTCTTTGGGCAGGTCTGTATGCCTCAACTGGGCTTCAGTTCCAACTATTCACTTTGGTTTTACACTCAACCCCTTTCAGTTCAGTTCAGTCGCTCAGTCATGTCCTACTCTTTGCGACCCCATGAATCACAGCACACCAGGCCTCCCTGTCCGTCACCAACTCCCGGAGTTCACTCAGACTCAGGTCCATCGAGTCAGTGATGCCATCCAGCCATCTCATCCTCTGTCGTCCCCTTCTCCTCCTGCCCCCAATCCCTCCCAGCATCAGAGTCTTTTCCAATGAGTCAACTCTTCGCATGAGGTGGCCAAAGTACTGGAGTTTCAGCTTTAGCATCATTCCTTCCAAAGAAATCCCAGGGCTGATCTCCTTCAGAACGGACTGGTTGGATCTCCTTGCAGTCCAAGGGACTCTCAAGAGTCTTCTCCAACACCACAGTTCAAAAGCATCAATTCTTCGGTGCTCAGCTTTCTTCACAGTCCAACTCTCATATCTATACATGACCACAGGAAAAACCATAGCCTTGACTAGATGGACCTTAGTCGGCAAAGTAATGTCTCTGCTTTTGAATATACTGTCTAGGTTGGTCATAACTTTTCTTCCAAGGAGTAAGCGTCTTTTAATTTCATGGCTGCAGTCACCATCTGCAGTGATTTTGGAGCCCCCAAAAATAAAGTCTGACACTGTTTCCACTGTTTCCCCATCTATTTCCCATGAAGTGATGGGACCAGATGCCATGATCGTTTTCTGAATGTTGAGCTTTAGGCCAACTTTTTCACTCTCCACTTTCACTTTCATCAAGAGGCTTTTTAGTTCCTCTTCACTTTTTGCCATAAGGGTGGTGTCATCTGCATATCTGAGGTTCTTGATATTTCTCGCGGCAATCTTGATTCCAGCTTGTGTTTCTTCCAGTCCAGCGTTTCTCATGATGTACTCTGCATAGAAGTTAAATAAGCAGGGTGACAATATATAGCCTTGACGTACTCCTTTTCCTATTTGGAGCCAGTCTGTTGTTCCATGTCCAGTTCTAACTGCTGCTTCCTGAACTGCATACAGATTTCTCAAGAGGCAGGTTAGGTGGTCTGGTATTACCATCTCTTTCAGAGTTTTCCACAGTTTATTGTGATCCATACAGTCACAGTCTTTGGCATAGTCAATAAAGCAGAAATAGATGTTTTTCTGGAACTCTCTTGCTTTTTCCATGATTCATTAAGCTCTTCCTGTCCCTCAAAGGCATTCCTTTTGGGTGCATAATCACTTTTGCCCACTCTATGGATTTTTTCAGTGGCCATGGGAGATGACTCTACAGAAAGTTTAATACCATGGGGAAATATTTCTGAAGTTAGAAAGGGAAAGATCAGGTTATCATATCTATAATACTTTTTCATCAACACAAAGTGTCTAATTCTAAGCCGAATCAGTTCAGCTTGAACTACTTTTCCATGGGAAGATATTCATAAAAACACTGTAGAAAATTCTCCATACACAGCTGGCACTTGCTTATCTCCATGGAGTACTCAACAGAGAACACAAGGAAACCACAGAGCCTCAGCAGAAGACCCAAGTTCAAAGACCAGATTGGCCACTCCCTAGCTACACCTAATAGGTGTTAATAAATGGTCATTATTTTTGAGTTATGGCAGACGTGGCCTTTTCTTGATTTTATTGGATTGGCCAAGATATTCCATTTGAGTTTTTCTGTACGCCATTATGGAAAAACCCAAACAGACTTTTTGGGCAACCCAATATTATTTTTGAGGTATAACTCACATCCAAGGTTACCTCCTCATCACTGGACCAGGAATGCCTTCCTAACCCACAGAGTCACTTCCCTCAAGAGAGACTCCCTGCCCTCAGCATCAGCAGAACAGATTCCTTACCGTGTCTCACCTCTTTGCTTTATTTATTTTCTAAGATCTATTGGTGGCTCAGGCAGTAAAGAATCCACCTGCAGTGTGGGAGACCTGGGTTTGATCCCTGCATTGGGAAGATCCTCTGGAGGAGGGCATGGCAACCCACTCCGGTATTCTTGCCTGGAGAATGGCCATGGACAGAGGAGCCTGGCGGGCTACAGTCCATGGAGCTGCGAAGAGTCAGACACGACTGAGCCGCTAAGCACACAAGATCTGTTGATTTATTTACTTTCGGCCGTGGTGGGGCTTGGTGGCTGCGTGTGGGCTTTCCCTGGTTTTGGCGGGTGGGGGGCTACCCTCGAGCTGTGCTGCACGGGCTTCTCACTGTGGTGGCTCCCCCTGTTTCAGAGCACAGGCTGTAGGGCGAGTGGGCTTCAGGAGTCGTGGTGCACGGGCTTGGTTGCCCCACGGCATGTGGGATCTTCCCACACCAGAGATCAAGCCCGCACTCCCTGCACTGGCAGGTGAATTCTCAACCACTGGACACACCAGGGAAGCCCTCACCTCTTTTCCTCATGGCACACCATCCAAATTGTAACTCTTCCCCTGTCCTCTTATCTAATGTGCGTCTCCTCTGACGCTGGGCTCGTGAACCTAGGGGCCCCTTCTGCATTCCTAGTGTCGGGCACAAAAGAGGATCCCAGGCAAATACTTATTTGAATAATGAGTAAGAATCAAGAGATTGGGGTTCCAGCCCTGTGCTTTCGCATCTTGTGATCCTGTACTCATCTTATCGTAATGATTTAAGGAACCGCTTTGCAAAGGATGACGTCAGGGACACACCAGCCCCCGTCTTGTAGAATGAAGTGCGTCACCTTCCACACGTGCGTATGTCTCTATTTCCAGAGCACTTTCAAACCCAGGATGATGTCTCCCTGACGACTTACCCCATCCCGACCTGGCACGGGGCACAGATGGCAAGGAGGTGGCAGGGACCTCTGGAGGACTCTTGGGGGTCAGCAGCCCACCAACCACGCTGCTTGATAACTCACGTGAGACCAGGATGGTCTCCCACCCAGCACTAGGGTCCATGCCAGAAAAATGCTGAAGAACATACGGAAAACAGCAAATCACTTTATTTGCTTGATTACGCTGTTCTTCCCTCCATGTGTGTGTTACTTGTTGGGAGACATGCAGGAAAATCTCATAGTGAAAGGACAGAATTTGAAGTCAGAGATACTGAATCTGTTCATATCTTCATTTTTTCCATGCAATAAACATTTTGCTAGCTAGAACCTGCTTTGTACCCTGACACTGGACTGTATGCTGGCAAGTCAAAGATAAAAATCGGTCTTTTTACCTCTCCAAGCCTCTGTTTCCTCCTCTGAGCTAGAGAAAGGCCCTGGGCAAATAATTAAAAGCAATAAAGCAGATGTTCAATAGGAATTTCTATAGTATCTTCCACCAAGAAAAACACAATTTCAGAGAGCTCTCGTGTGTCCTTTCTCCTGATTTCTTCCTTCTGTTTTATTTCCCATCTGGGACTCCTTCCCAGTTGTTGCCTTCCTCTCTCCTTTCTCTCCCTGGGTTGCTTTGCACATCCCCCTGCTCTCTCTCCCAGCCCAACTCCCTCCTGCCAACGTCGTTTCCACCCACACTCTGCTGGGACCCTGAGGCCTTTGCATAGCCTTGTGGTCATCGGGCCAGGCTGCCGGCATGTACCAGGCCGGCTCTGCCCATCAGTAGGGCAACCTGCTAAGTGGAGGTCATAGGCGCAGTTCTATTTTGGATGTGTCAGGCCCGCAGAGCCCTCGTCATCCTGTGTTGAGGGGAGAGAGGGCTGGTAGCGCTCGCCTCAGTGCCTGTGGTGGCCTGGCAGGCATCTCGGGGGGGAGGCAGCCCAGTGCCAAGCAGCCCTGGCAGAGCATGAATCTTAGAAATGGAATTCTTCTCGTGGATGGGAACAGGGGGAATGCAAACAGCACAGGATGGTTGGCGAGGGAGTTGAGTGCTGTGGGAAAGGAAAGGAGAGAAATACCCTAGAGCTGTACTACTGTGGAGGAGGGGGCGGGAGATGGTGCGAGTGTTCTAGGGGCAAAATTGCACTCAGTCTCAGGTGGCACTAGTGGGTAAAAAAAACCCGCCTGCCAATGCCAGTGACATAAGAGACGCGGATTCGACCCCTGGATCAGGAAGATTCTGTGGAGGAGGGCACGGCAACCCACTCCAGTATCTTTGCCTGGAGAATCCCATGGACAGAGGAGCCTAGCGGGCTACAGTCCACAGGGTCCCAAAGAGTTGGACACGACTGAAGTGACCTAGAGCGCACGCACCCTTAAAACTAGGCAGGGGACAGACGGGGCTAGGCACAGGAGGGTGGTGGCCTGGTCTCTCCTGAAGGCTCTCATCCTGTTCCAATTCAGAAGCAGGATATGGCCCTGCTTAACTTGCCTGAGGATGGAATAAAGCAGGGGTCCCCGAGCTCCGGGACCTAATGCCTCAGGATCTGAGGTGGAGCTGATGTGATGATAATGATAAAGTGCACAATGAATGTAATGCGCTTGAATCATCCTGAAATCATCTCCACCCACCTGTCAGTGGGAAAAGTGTCTTCCGTGAAACTGGTCCCTGGTGCCAAAAAGATTGGGGACCAATGGAAAGGACCAGAAGACAAACCTTCAGAGGGCGCTTGCTATTTAGGAAAATCACCGATAAATTAATTCACTTGCTCTGTATGTGTGCTCAGTTCCTCAGTCATGTCAACTCTTTGTGACCCCGGTCACCCCTGGTGACTGTATCCCACCAGGCTCTTCTGTCCATGGAATTTTCCAAGCAAGAATACTGGAGTGGGTTGCCACTTCCTTCTCCGGGGGATCTTCTAGACCCAGGGATTGAACTCGCGTCTCCTGCCTTTCCTGCATTGGCAGGCAAGTTCTTTAGCGCTGAGCCACCAGGGAAGCCCATGTCTGTCATTACCTTTATCCTAATTGTTAATTGCTGATGGCTTCCCTGATAGCTCAGCTGGTAAAGAATCTGCCTGCAATGCAGGAGACCCTGATTCAATTCCTGGGTTGGGAAGATCCGCTGGGGAAGGGATAGGCTACCCACTCCAGTATTCTGGCCTGGAGAATTCCATGGACTATACAGTCCATGAGGTCGCAAAGAGTCAGACACGGCTGAGTGACTTTCACTTTCTTTATGGAATTTGTTAAAGCTTGTCTGATCCATGATCTCCACTGACAATTATATATGTGTATACATGTACAGATGTGTATATTATATATATTCACACACTAGTGTATACATACATGTACACATGCAATCATATGCATGTGTATATGTGTATATGCTGACTCACGTGTATGCATATATACATATATACTCACATGTGTGTGTTTTTGTGTGTTTGTTTATGCGTCTTATCATCAACACATCAGGTAATATTATATCCACTTTGCAGATGTGATAACTAGGCTTGGATAGGAGGCTCCCTTACGTGGTCTGGAGTTGAATGGGAACCAGATCACAACCACTCTTATGCCCAGACTTGGGTGTGTTTCTTGTCCTCTGAGTTATCTAAAAGAAATAGAGAAAGAAGATCAGCAGACAGGCCTGCTGGCTCTTACAGTAAAATCCAAACCTGAAGACCGACCTCTATGCTGCTGCAGCCAGGGCCCCTGTTGACCAGACACGACCAAGGGCTGGGAATAGTCTGGGCGACCCCTGTCCTCATCTGTAACATCACACCCCTGACGATGTGATGCTAAGAGGGACGGTGAGGGCATGGTTGTGATGTTGATCGCATGAGAACAATGCTTGCTTCCCGTCCAAATGGAAATTGGCAGTGCTGGGTCCTATTTTGGATTTTGCACCTCCCTTATCTGTCTCCCCAGGGCTTGGGAAAGTGAAGAAGTACTCAAGGAAATCACAGATTCCCAAGTGCGATCTGAGGAAGCCAGTGTCTGTGGCTCAGCATTCTTTGCTGTCTGTGCGACAGACCCTTTTGGCAGTCAGCCTGTGGTATCCTCAGCAAAATGTGTTTTAAATGCATAACATAAAATTAATAGGATTACAAAAGAAGCCAATTAGACTGAAATGCAGTTATCAAAATTCAAAACAAACCATTTTTGAAACAGTAAGATATGTGCATCTTTAGTAATACATTAATTAATGAGATCCGGCAAGAAGCCTAATAAGTACCATAATTGCAAAGTAGTGAAAAGAGCGAATGTTATTTTGAGATCTCTGCTACACTTACGGTGTGATATCAGAACATCTGGGATTTCTATTAATGGCCAAGTCATGAGCACTATTAATACTCCTGTGGTCTGCCTGCTTTTATAATTGAAGGACATCGCATGGTCTTGGAGGATAGATGGGTTTTGGTGTGATTCAATTCTTTTGATTCATTTGAATCCCCACTCATTGCATCCCAGTCTTGAGTAAGCCCCGCCCTGTTTCAGAGGGATGTCACCCCTCACCCACCGTCAGAGATGAAGCATCCAGTGGGAAATGGAGAGAGGAGCATGGTAGGAGCTGAAGGCAGGGGGAGGAGTCTCATTTTCAGAAACCAGAAGATCTTTGTCCGCCCTGGTTCCCAGAGAAGAGGATCATGGGGCTCCCAGGGTGCTTTTTAACCCAGCCGGGCTCACAGCGGGGGTGGGTTGGCGGGGGTTTCTGGGCTTGTCCTTTGGAGGCTGTCAGCAGGGACTTTTCCAACTTCAGCGTCTGTGAGTCTGTGAGTCTGCGAACTCAACCCATCTGCTCGTTTGGGCTCCTTCTCAGCGGGGCGTTCTCGCATGTGTTGACAAAAAAATCTTTTGACATGTAGAAGGTTAGTAATTTTTAGATTTCGTGAAAAGACGCTCAAAAATCTGTCTCCCCAGCCGGTCTTCCCCTTCCCTTCTTCTCTATTGAGTCCTCCTTCAGATTAATTTGGCAGCCTTGCAGTTTCTTCTCTTAATTCTTTTTAGGATTTACTTTGCAAACTTGGGTGTATGGCTCCCCATGTATCTGCAGTGCTTAGCATGACCCTTGTCTATTCAGGGTTGAGCAAACACTGGCAATAACGATGGCTTGGACAGATGTTCGAGTGGAAGGAGGGCTGGATTGAGGTCAAGAGGCCCGAGTTTGAATCTGTTCCTCAAAAGCTGTATGATTGTGGGCAAGTTGCTCAACATCTCTGAGTCCTAGTCTTTTTCACCTGTGGAGTCAGTAACATCTGCCTTAGAGGTCATAAACTTAGGAAACACAAAAGTGATGAGCATACTGCCTAGCACGTAGTAAATTTCAGTCAAGTCTCTTCCTTAAAAAAAATATTGTTTATTCCTTTTTTGCCATCTTTAAGCCAGTTCTCTTATATTTTCCTTCAGTCATAATTGTTGTCTCTCATTGATATGGCATGTTCATTCTGTGCTAAGAAGATAAGGAAACTGAAGGATCATTAATTAGGTACCCGCCCTGTTCCAAGCACTGTGTACATTACGGCATCTTGGTCTCATAGCACTGCTGAGCCAGGCATTACCATCCGCTGTATTTTCCTTGTCCAGACTCGACAGAGTTGAGTGATTTTTCACAGAGTCGTGTGGCTCTGCATGGCAGAATGGGATCCATCCTGGTTCTGTCTGGTTTCCTTTAACATTTTTATTTTCTGTTTTTTTGTGTATGTGTGTGAAGGGTTGTGTGATGTTTCAAAAGAAGGCAGGTGTGACCTCAACACCGAGTAGGCTAAAAATGCCTGGTGGAAGTGAGACAAGACACTCATTTTGAATCAACATGAGGAAATAGTTTTAAACGTTCACTGTGCCTTTAACCAGAACAAACTGCGTTGTTGGGGGTGGGGGCTCCCCACCTTTGAAGGTGCTAAAGGGGGCAGCCTCCAGGGGACTGGGCAAGGTGCTGGCTTAAAAAACTGAAAATGCACAATGTGAAAGTTAAGAGTTAAGTTTTATTTGGGGCCAAATGAGGGCTATAGCCCAGGAGACAGCATTTCAGTTAGCTCTGAGAAAGTACTCCAAAGAGGTGGAGGGAGGGTCAGTATACATGTGATTTTGGTGAAGGGGAAGTACACGCAATCAAGCACGTATTTTTGCAGAAGGTTTCTGCTAGTCATGAGGAGCACACATCACTATGAAGGAATGTAGTGCTCGTAAAATCAGCTCCTGAGGAGCTACCTGTTCTGCCAGGTTTTCCAGAGCAGAGTCCCAGGTTTCTGCTCTCCACCCTGAACTCCCCTCAGGCGATGCTGGAGGTCAGTATGCTACAGCGGCCCATAATTTAATCCTTGTAGAGGTAGATGGCAAGTGCCCGTGGCCAGCGCCAGTTTGTGGTTGACAGGGGCACCCAGATGCCCACTTGGCTCCTGGGTAAGGAGCGTCCGCGACTGGGCACTCCGGAGCTTCTGTCCGTGGCTCAGCCCTCCCCAAGTGACCTTTGCTGAGCCCCTTCTAGCTCAGGGCCTCTGCTTCCTCTTCTGTAAAATGCGTAAAGGACGCCTGCCTGGTGCAGTGGCTGGAAGAGCCCCGTGAGCTAGTCCAGGGCAGGTGCCCAGAACAATTTCTGACCTGTGGGGAGACCCAGTCAGTGTAGCTTCGAACGGTATTTTCCCTCCTGTGCATAAAGTAGGAAAAAAGAAATGGGGTTCCCTTCAGTTTGCCTGAAGAGCAGGCTGAAGTGCAAGGCCTTCTGTGGGGCGCCATCACTCGGGCTGTTGTGTAGATGAGATGGGGTCCATGGAATGGCCACACCTGGTCCGTGCCCCCTAAGTCACAGGTGGTGGTGGTAAGATTTTTGCTTTATTATCTGGGTTCCCTAGGTGGCGCCAAAGGGGCTTCCAGTTGTCACCAGTGAGAGCGAGTGCACACCGGGACTGTCCCATCCATCCTCACAGCAACCTCGGACCCTGTGGGGCAAATGCTGGCCTGTAGGGTGGAGTCAGTGGCCCTCCTGGTCTCTTCTAGGTTCCCAAGGCTGCTCAGCAAAAACCAGCGGCGCCTGGAACTCCTCGGTGTCCTCTCCTAGCCTTTCCTTCCTGCCCCTCCCCCTCTGCCCCACTCCCCCATCCCCCTCCCCACCTTCCCCCCCCACCCCCTCAAGGGATAACGCAGTGAATTCATTGTCTGCCTTTATTTCAATTGAAAGGGCATGCAAAGAACCTGTCAATAGTAGCACTCACCCAATCACATTTGTCAGGCTTTGTAGCTGAGGAAGCATTTTCCCGTTAAGTCCTTTTGTCTTTTCACTGCTTCACTCAATCCGCAGATATTTATTCAGTGACTACTACGTGTTAGGAATTGTGCAGGCCCTGGGGAGGCAAAGATAAATTGGATCCTGCCCCTGCCCTCAACAAACGCCATTTCAAAGTGGGCTCATTAAAACGAAATGACTCGGGCTTCCCTGGTGGCTCAGTGGTTAGGAGTCTGCCTGCCGATGCGGGAGACACGGGTTTGGGTCCTGGTCTGGGAAGATTCCACATGCTGCAGGGCTACTGAGCCCATGTGCCAACAGCTACTGCGCCTGTGCTCTGGGGCTGGAGCCCAGGACCCACAACTACCGATGCCCGCATGCCCTAGGGCCCACGCTCTGCAACGAGAGAAGCCACCGCAATGAGAACCCCCTACACCGCAAATACGGAAGTCTTGTAATGTGATTAATTTAAAAAATAAAATGCAACGACACGTGTCCTGACTCTACTTAAACACCTCCAGCAATTCCCCCCCCCCCCCCCCCCCCCCCCCGTTCTGCTCCAATTAAAGCTACACCTCTTTGGCACTTCCATAACAGTCGGGTTTTCCTCTGGTTCATCCAACAAACCAAATCTTTTCTGTAGAGAAATATCCAGTAAAAATATGCCGTGAAAAAACGCTCTGGGAAATATTTCTATAAAAATATAAATAAGTTTTTCAGACGAGAAGACAACTACTCAACCCTGCCGTCACATCATGAAAACAGCTGTATGCAATTCTTAAAGGAATGGGTGTGGCTGTGTTCCAATAAAACTTTATTTATAAAAGCAGACAATAAGTGGATTTGACCCACAGGCTGCAGTTGCCAGCCTCTGAGTCCTGAGTCCTTGTTTTACAGATGAGGAGACTGAGGCTCAGAGAGGCTCTATGTCTTGCCCATGGTCAGAGTTAAAAGGGAAGTGGTGCAAACTTTGTCTTTGGTTCCCCACAGCTCTTAGAAGGGTGGTCCTAGATGAGTGTGTTTGGAAAATAAAATGTCCCCGTTTCTGTGATGAAATGCCTGCGACCAAGGACTCCCTGCATATGGAGATTCTCTTTCAAGCAGTTGGAAACTGGAAAATTCTTAACTTGGTATTTTTAGAAAAATGGCCTTTTCCCAACCATACGTTTTCAATCTGGCAGTGTCAATATCCATTGCCAGAGTTTTAATTGAAACATCGAGTTAAAGTTTCCTCTGATAACTTTGGCAAAGCTGCATAATAAAGTCTGCTTAATTTTTTTCCCTGAAAAATCACAGAGCTCAGAAATCTTAGGGAAACTGCAGGTGTTCAGTCAGAAGTTGGGAAGTTTAGAGAAAGTGGTTCCTTAGATAATGGGTGACTTGAAGACAACTTGACAAAATTAGCCACTTCAAAGAAGGTGATGAGTTGTAAATTCTTGGGATAGATGTGAGTTATAGAGGGAGCCCATTCTTTTGTTTTGCCTACCCCCACCCAACCTTGCCTTGACCAAATGCGCAAAATCAGAGATCTCATTTTGACAAATACTTACTGAGTCCCAGCTCCGTGTCAGGATTTGCATTACGTGGAGCTGTGATGGAGAGAGGGCAGGGGTCATGAAGAGAAGAGAAATATGCAAAGGGCACCCCACTCCAGTATTCTTGCCTGCGAAAACTCATGGACAGAGGAACTTGGTAGACTGCAGTCCATATGTTTGCAGAGAGTCAGACACAACTTAGCAACTAAACAACAATAAACTCAAGAGTCTTAGAGTCTAATGAGGAAGACAAAATTTGTGCATTACTTGAGATAATTCTAGCTGCTGTAACAGGGCTTTAGCCTAAGAGGTAATTTCTCTCTGATACGTAGTGCAGCAGGCCAGGTTTCCCTGTCCATTACAACTCCGGGAGCTTCCTCAAACTCATGTCCATCGAGTCCGTGATGCCATCCAACCATCTCATCCTCTGTCGTCCCCTTCTCCTCCCGCCTTCACTCTTTCCCAGCATCAGGGTCTTTTCCAATGAGTCAGTTCTTCGCATCAGGCGGCCAAAGGATTGGAGTTTCAGCTTCAGCATCAGTCCCTCCAATAAATACTCAGGATTGATCTCCTTTAGGATGGACTGGTTGGATCTCCTTGCAGTCCAAGTTACTCTCAAGAGTCTTTTCCAACACCACAGTTCAAAAGCATCAATTCTTTGGTGCTCAGCTTTCTTTTCATTAAAGAGGGCCAATAATCTTCCCCAAAATTCTGACATACACTAACATTTAGAAGTTACTGATGCGGACTGTTAAAAGGGTTTAGGATTGACAAGTAGCTGTGCTTGAGATTTTGGAGAGGATTTAAGGTTATGCTGAGGAATTTAGACTTTGCTCTGTAGGGAGGCCCTGAAGATTTTGATCAGGGAGTGACATGTTCAGTGCATTGCTTTGAGAAGGTTAACCTGCCAGCTGTGAGTGAGAAAGCCTTGCACACATCCAGGAAAGGCATGCTAGGATTCAGTGTGATAACACATGTGAAGAACTTACATGGTGCCTGGCACGGAGGAAGTACACAGCACATTTCAACTTGTGCTTCTTACCCCTGAGCTGAGATGATGCCAGTAGGAAGGAGTGTGGCCGAACTCCAGTAACAAAGACTGAACATAGTCTGAGACCCTGAGTGAGAGGCTGGTTTTGTTTCTTTACATATATCCCTGGTTGTGGATTACAACCACTTCTTCACATTCAGTGGAATTTGAAGGTGGTCCTTAGTATCAGGACCACAGTCCAGTCTGCAGAAAGTGCCTTGGAATTTTCTGATGGATCTGAAGTCCTGGTATGAAACCTGGGTTCCTTATTTCCCATCTAGTAGCTTTTGTTTGATCCCCTTGCAGTCCAAGGAACTCTCCAGAGTCTTCTCCAGCACCACAATTTGAAAACATCAATTTTTCAGTGCTCAGCCTTCTTTATGGTCCAACCTTCACATCTGTACATGACTACTAGAAAAACTACTGCTTTGAGTACATGGATCTTTGTTGGCAAAGTGATGTCTCTGCTTTTTTAATATGCTCTCTAGGTTTGTCATAGCTTTCCTTCTAAGAAGGAAGTGTCTTTTAATTTTATTTCACCTCTGATGCTGGGAAAAATTGAAGTCAAAAGGAGAAGGAGGCAAGAGAGAATGAGATGGTTAGATAGCATCAGTGGACATGAATCTGAGTAAACTTTGGGAGATAGTGAAGGACAGAGGCTGGCATGCTGAAGTCCATGGGGTCCCAAAGAGTCGGACATAACTTAATTACTGAACAATAATAACAAGCTTTTGTTTTCATCAAATCATCTATTTCCACATGGAGAAAACATTTTCCTTAGCCTTCCTTTTCAGTGTCCTTCTAAGTGTTAATAAATAAACCCTCACATTTCAGCCACAGAACACAAGATTTCAATTCAAACATTAACTCCAGAAGATGCTTTCCTCCATATGATGATCCAGGGACCCTGGCAGTTTGCATCTTGTAGCCCTGCCTGTCATCCTCTAGAACACAGGTTCCCAAAATGTGTTCCTGGACCAGAAGCATCACCTGGGAGCTTATTAGAAAGGCAGATTCTCAGGTTTCTTGCCAGACCTGCTGAGTCACAATCTTAGGTGGGGCCTAGAAATCTGGACTTTCACATACTCTGAGGGATTCCAAAGCAACTCAGGTTTGAGAACCACCCCTGCTCGAGGCCTCTGGAGCCCTCTGTTTCTCGCCTGAAGTGGGAGGCTGGGGAGGTGTGGGTTGTTACTGTTTAGTCGCTCAGTCCTGTCCGACTCTATGAAACCTTATAGACTGTATCCCGCCAGGCTCCTCCGTCCATGGGATTCTCCAGGCAAGAATACTGGAGTGGGTTGCCATCTCCTCCTCCAGGGGATCTTCCCAACCCAAGGATCAAACCCGAGTCTCCTCGGCAGGCCCGTTCTTTACCACTGAACCACCTGGGAAGCCTGGAGGTATGGGGAGCGGGTTTTTGCACCAGGTTCTGATGGATACAAGTCATGTTCTCTCCCAGTCCTACTGGAGAACTCCTGCAAAGCGAGCCTGGGTTTGTAGTCTGAACATCCCAGAAGAATAAAAAACAGGCTGTGATGAAGAGCTTGCAACATGCCGCCTGTCTTCCCATCAGTAAAACAGACACAGCAATGCTGTGTCACTGAGTAACTGTGAGAATTCTTTAATCAAATGTAATCTCGATTCCTGGCTCAGGAAATTTTCGTCCCCTACCGATTCCAACCCTGAGTCCCCAAGAGGATCGGGAGACATTAATCTTCCATCATTTTCGCTGCTTGGGAACGTGTTTGTTCTGCAAAGAACACATCCAGAGAGATCCATCTGCCAATCAGCTCGATCAACAAAGGCTTTGACCCTGTATATAATGATTTGAAGGTGGCACTGAGTCCTTATTATCTGGAAGCCACTTTAGATAAGTGGAGTCATTCATTGCTAACTTCACTTTGAGATGGATGACATCTTTTAGATAAAGGTGAAACCCAGGGCTCTGAGACGTAAATTGCTGGTGAAGGTGCCCAGCTGGGATGTGACCGCTGAAATGGGCCGCCTGACTTCTTCTGCTCGACCTGCTTGCCGCCTTCGGGCTGTAGGAGAGACAGGAAATTAAAAGGTGATACTTCAAACCCCAAAGAGCTCCCAGTCTAGATGATGACATCAGACAGAGACAGAAAAAGACACTGACATTAAAAGTGCCAGTGTTTCATTCCTCACCTTGTTCTAGGGAGGGGGAAAAAAAAAACACAGAGATTTAAGGCAAACTGACTCATAGAACGCCATTAAAAAGCCAAATGAGCTAAGCAGATGAGCGGTGGACACAGAGGCCATGGTGTGCTCTGACATCAGCTCGAACCATTTGCGTGTGTCACGGCTGAAATCTGCCGTACTGATGCACAGGGTGTGACACACGCCTCCATGGGAAATGCCTCTGTCTCCATGGTGACTGACTGTGTGTCTCAGACATTGTCTAGGGGTTAGGAAGACACTGGAGACAGCAAACCCTGTTGGAACAGGAGGATCTGTTAGGCATGCTATGCTTTCTTGCTCTTGCCTTGAAATTCACTCTCCCAGGAGAGGCAGAAATAACGGATGGACTCATCGCCAGGGAATTAAAGTCGTGCCATTAACACTCCTCTCCTGAGGTCCTAAGCATGCTGGTTGACACAGGGTGGCCTTGCTATTGGGAACAAATACAAATTTCCTGTCTGGAAATGCAGAGCCTCTATTTCATCCAGAGAAAAAGGATAAAAAAAATAAGAGAATATGGCCACTCATATCTTAAAACCACCAAATTCAGTAGAAATTGGCTAAGCTCTCTAATTCCAGAATAGCTTAACAACATCAATAGCTGTGACTTGTTGAGCATCTACTTTGCACTGGGCACTATGCCAGGCCCCTGTACCTTTATTATTACCAATCCTTTCTACAGCCCTGCATGGTGACTATTCCCACTTTATAAATGAGGATTACGGCTCAGAGAGGTTAAGTGTCTTAGCCAAGGTCACACAGCTCACAGCTCTGTCTAAGCCCAAGCCTGAGTTCTTTCCACAAGAAGAAAGAACACTTTTTTCTCTTTTGCCACAGTTCTCAACTCTCAACTTAGGAGCTTTTTAAATTTCTAGCTAATAAAGGGTTATAACAACTCATCCTTACTGCATTCTTACTGAAGAATTGATGCTTTCGAACTGTGGTGCTGGATAAGACTCTTGAGAGTCCCTTGGGCAGCAGAGAGATGAAGCCAGTCACTCCTAAAGGAAATCATCCCTGAATATTCATTGGAAGGAGGGATGCTGAAGTGGAAGCTCCAATACTTTGGCCACCTGATGTGAAGAGCCCACGCATTGGAAAAGACCCTGGTGCTGGGAAAGATTGAAGGCAGGAGGAGAAGGAGGCAACAGAGGATGAGATGGTTGGATGGCACCACCGACTCAGTGGACATGAGTTTGAGCAAAACTCCAGGAGATAGTGAAGGGTAAGAAAGCCTGGTGTGCTGCAGTCTATAGGGTCTCCAGGAGGTAGACACGACTAGGCGACTGAACAGCAACTGAAGATCAGGCTATATTCTAGGGTGACCCCAAATGTTCAAGATCTCCCATCTGGAGGGGACACACACTGTCCGAGGGATGAGGTTGGCTCTTGGCATGGGCACTGGGAGTAGCCGGCAGTGGGAGCTCATGGTGACGTCATGGAAGTGTCTCGAGGCCAGCTGAGCACTGGGACTGCTGCTCTAACCCGGGCCATGAAAGGAGACAGAGGCCATCAGAGCCTCAGTCTCCAATACAAGGAAGATCCCCACCCTGCCCCTTGCAAAAGTCCTAAGGCCTCTTTCCTCCTTCCTGACTTCATTTCTCTCTCTATTCTTGCCTCTGTTGTCACTTGTCTCTTTCAGTCTCATCAAGATTTTCTTTGGGCCCGATGATGACTTTAACATTTACAGTCTGCGCAGGGGGACTTCGGGCTCCATCTGCCTCTGGCCACTTGAAGTAATCAGTCAGCAAACCAGCCTCAGCCCCAGGAGACCTCCTTAGCAGCAGCCTGCTGGGCCATGCCCTTGAGCACAGAACTGGACAGTGTGGTGAGTCAGGGTAAAGCAGTCAAGTCAGTCTCCCTATGGGAATCCAGGGCCTTGGTCCAAAGGTAGGGTTCCAACCCCAGGAAGCCAGCCCTTGGCAGAACACACTGAGATCTGAGATCCCAGAGTGGATGGGTTACCAGGCATATGCGAGAGCTGGAGCAGCCAGAGTGAGCGGTCTTCTGTCACCAAATAAACTATCAAGGAGGTTAGCACCAGACAGCAGGATGAGGGCTTGATGCCAGCTCAGTTCTGACTCAGTGGGAGACCAGAGCAATGCTAAGAGCATCAGCTAGGAGCCAGAGGGAGTAATGCCAGCTCCTCTTTGTAGTAAGTATGGAATTTTTGGCAAGTTCCTCAGCACCTCAGGACCCTTGATTAAAATGGGGACAGTGATTATTGTTGTTTAGTCTAATTCATGTCCAAGTCTTTACAACCCATGGGCTGTAGTCCACCAGGCTCCTCTGTCCATGGGATTCTCCAGGCAAGAATACTGGAGTGGGTTGCCATTTCCTCCTCCAGGGGATCTTCCTGACCCAGGGATCAAACCGGAGTCTCCTGCATTGGCAGGCGGGTTCCTTACCACTGAGCCACCAGGGAAGCCTGGGGACAACGATTGCACCTGTTCAAAGACTTGATGGCCAGATTAAATATGTCAGTGCCCTGAAAAGACTTAGGTCTTCCGTCGTAAGAACTGAATGAATGGTGTTGGTATTTCAGTTTGGGTTAGGCTCTGATGTGTAAAATCTAAGCAGTGGAATGGTGAGATGTTTCTTTTCCCCCCGTTTTAGTGAAGTCTGGGTATAGCCTCTCCAAGGCTGGTGTGGCAGCTCCAGGGAATTAAAGGGAACCCGAGGCACCTTCTGTCTCGGCCCTCCTTAGCATGTGCCTCCATCCTCAAGAGCACATGGTGATACAGGATGGCTGGTAGATGACCCATCCCCTGATCGCAGCCTGATGGTTTCTGCCTCTTTAACTCTGAGGCATCATCCTCCCTGCCTGCAAGGCCCTTTCCCCGCGTAGTCATCCTGGACCTTTCAGCTCAGAGGTAACTTTCCCAAAGAAGCCTTTGTTGATACCACTAAGGACTTAGACCTACCGTAACAGCCTATATCGATCTGTCCCCTTCCATCCCTCCCCTGGCATAGCCTGAAGAGGAGATCCCTGAATCCTGGAGCCAACTCCTTCCTGAGTCCGCAGTCCCTAGCACAAGGCCTGGAATAGCGAAGCTGCTCCATCAATATGGATGAGGGGAAGTTTGAATGAAGGAGGGGGTCTTGACCACCCTGTACCTTTCCCCAGCATAAGCACTCTTGAGAAGCATGTCTGTGGGAGACACTGAATTTGCATTCCTGATGCCACAGAGGGGCATGTAAAGGGTGGCGATTGCTTGTTTTGTTGATTATTTGTGCTTTATTTTTTTAAATGGCCATGCAAAGTTTGTTTCCTTTAAATAAATATCATTGAAGATAAATCTTTTAAATTTTTAATGAATTCACAGTTGTCCCTAATATTCAAAGAAAGTGCAAAGAGTAATTCAGTCAACACTTATGGATCCACCGTCCAACTTGAGAAATAAATTATCATGAATGTGGAAGTAGAAGCCCCTTGTGTACCCCCTCCCCCTAATCCCTTTGCAGAAGTAACTACTATTCTAAACATAGAGTTTATCACACTTATGCATTTGCTGGGACAAACAGGAGGTGAGTGAGGATGGTCAAACAGGGTTGATTCTGTCACTTAAAAAATCTTTGGAAAAAAAAATCTTTGATTCTTTATTCATCATGGATTTTTTTGCATTAATTTTGATTTTTTAAATATTGCATTAAATATCTTGATTGCTGAGATCTTTGACACCCCCTAACATTTTTATTAATAACAAGTTTACTGAGATATTTACATAACCATATAGTTTATCCTCATAAAGTGTGTAATTCAAAGTATTTTTTAAATGGAGAGTTATGGAACCATCACCAAAATCAAATTTAGGACATTTTAATCACCTCAAAGGAAATCTTATAACCATTAGCAGTCACTCCGTTCTTTCCTCTCTCCAGGCCCTGGTAACCGTGAATCTATTTGCTTTTTGTATGGATTTGCCCATTTTGGACATTTCACATAAATGGATATTTCATGTATCCTGGGCGTAGAAACGTGTCCAGCTTCTTTCATTTATCATGGTAATTTCAGTATTCATCCATAGCACAGCATGTGTCCGTACTTCATTCCTTTTCATTGCTGAGTAAGATTTCATTGCATGCATCCACCCCATTTTGTTCACCCATTCAGCAGTTGGGTTGTGCCCACTTTTTGGCTGTTATGAATAATGCCACTATGAGCATCTGTTCACAAGCACCCCCTTAATTCTGTGTACCAGGTAACTGTCATATTACCTGCCACTGCCCCCCACCCAACCCAGTCCCAGCCCTGTTACTATGTATGAAATTTTGAAGTTTTGTTCTGTGGCTGAAGTGAAAACCAAAGACCGGCGTAATTCCCCAGGCAGGGTGTCGACATTGGCGTCCAGGGCTGTGCAAGTGAAGGCTGAAAACAGGAAGCTGTACCTGGGGGGCAGCAAAATCAGCTTTGATCCCCACTCCCCATACCCCGCCCTGGCAAGACCCCCACTGCAGTCTTTCCTGTGCTCCCAGTCACATCTGCTGCTGCCAGCTGGGTCCCCACTCTGCTTGCCACCTACACATCCTGCCACTTGCCTCTTTTCTGCAGAAAGCAGAGGGAAGACTACACGCTGCCTCTCTTCCAAGCTTCAAAACATCCTCCACCATTTGGGAAGCCTGCTGCAGAGCAGGGGGGATGAGGATGCTGGCCAGTCAGAGAACAAAGGATGTCTGCAGGGCTGGGGGCGCACAGCCACAGCGAGAATGGGACAGCAGGTCATTTGGCGCAGGTCCACGGAGCAGACAGGAGCTCTGCTGGGCAAGAGAGAGCAGACTTGATGAGGCAGAGTCAGCATGGGTGAGAGTGGCTACTCTAGGTAGCTTGAGGTTAAAAGGAGACCGCTCCGCCTTCAGGGAGAAAACTCAGACATCAACGAGGATCCATGGCTTCAGGCCATCACACCCCACTCTGGAGCCTGGTAGGCTACAGTCCAAGGGGTCGCAAGAGTCAGACACTACTGAGCGACTTCACTTTCGCTTTAGAAGAGATTTAAATTTTAAGATTGTTGGGAATGGTGACCTTGTATGGGGTTTCTTTTTAGAATGACAAGTTCAGTTCAGTTCAGTTCAGTCGCTCAGGCGTGTCCGACTCTTTGCAACCCCATGAATCACAGCACACCAGGCCTCCCTGTTCATTACCATATCCCGGAGTTCACCCAGACTCACGTCCATCTCCGTGATGCCATCCAGCCATCTCACCCTCCGGTGGTCCCCTTCTCCTCCTGCCCCGAATCCCTCCCAGCATCAGAGTCTTTTCCAATGAGTCAACTCTTCGCATGAGGTGGCCAAAGTACTGGAGTTTCAGCTTTAGCATCATTCCTTCCAAAGAAATCCCAGGGCTGATCTCCTTCAGAACGGACTGGTTGGATCTCCTTGCAGTCCAAGGGACTCTCAAGAGTCTTCTCCAACACCACAGTTCAAAAGCATCAATTCTTCGGCGTTCAGCCTTCTTCACAGTCCAACTCTCACATCCATACATGACCACAGGAAAAACCATAGCCTTGACTAGACGGACCTTAGTCGACAAAGTAATGTCTCTGCTTTTGAATATGCTATCTAGGTTGGTCATAACTTTTCTTCCAAGGAGTAAGCGTCTTTTAATTTCATGGCTGCAGTCGCCATCTGCAGTGATTTTGGAGCCCAAAAAATAAAGTGTGACACGGTTTCCACTGTTTCCCCATCTAGTTCCCGTGAAGTGATGGGACCGGATGCCATGATCTTCGTTTTCTGAATGTTCAGCTTTAAGCCAACTTTTTCACTCTCCTCTTTCACTTTCATCAAGAGGCTTTTCAGTTCCTCTTCACTTTCTACCATAAGGGTGGTGTCATCTGCATATCTGAGGTTCTTGATATTTCTCCCGGCAATCTTGATTCCAGCTTGTGTTTCTTCCAGTCCAGCGTTTTTCATGATGTACTCTGCATAGAAGTTAAATAAGCAGGGTGACAATATACAGCCTTGACATACTCCTTTTCCTATTTGGAACCAGTCTGTTGTTCCATGTCCAGTTCTAACTGTTGCTTCCTGACCTGCATACAGATTTCTCAAGAGGCAGGTTAAGTGATCTGGTATTCCCATCTCTTTCAGAATTTTCCACAGTTTATTGTGATCCATACAGTCAAAGCCTTTGGCATAGTCAATAAAACAGAAATAGATGTTTTTCTGTAATTCTCTTGCTTTTTCCATGATCCAGTGGATGTTGGCAATTTGATCTCTGGTTCCTCTGCCTTTTCTAAAACCAGCTTGAACATCAGGGAGTTCACGGTTCATGTATTGCTGAAGCCTGACTTGGAGAATTTTGAGCATTACTTTACTAGCATGTGAGATGAGTGCAATTGTGCGGTAGATTGAGCATTCTTTTACATTTCCTTTCTTTGGAATTGGAATGAAAACTGACCTTTTCCAGTCCTGTGGCCATTGCTGAGTTTTCCAAACTTGCTGGCATATTGAGTGCAGCACTTTTACAGCATCATCTTTCAGGATTTGAAACAGCTCCACTGGAATTCCATCACCTCCACTAGCTTTGTTTGTAGTGATGCTTTCTAAAGCCACTTGACTTCACATTCCAGGATGTCTGGCTCTAGATTAGTGATCAAATCATCATGATTATCTGGGTCGTGAAGATCTTTCTTGTACAGTTCTTCTGTATATTCTTGCCACCTCTTCTTAATATCTTCTGCTTCTGTTAGGTCCATACCATTTCTGTCCTTTATCGAGCCCATCCTTGCATGAAATATTCCGTTGGTATCTCTAATTTTCTTGAAGAGATCTCTAGTCCTTCCCATTCTGTTCTTTTCCTCTATTTCCTTGCATTGATCGCTGAAGAAAGCTTTCTTATCTCTTCTTGCTATTCTCTGGAACTCTGCATTCAGATGCTTATATCTTTCCTTTTCTCCTTTGCTTTTCGCCTCTCTTCTTTTCACAGCTATTTGTAAGGCCTCCCCAGACAGCCATTTTTCTTTTTTGCATTTCTTTTCCATGGGGATGGTCTTGATCCCTGTCTCTTGTACAATGTCACGAACTTCACTCCATAGTTCATCAGGCACTCTACCTATCAGATCTAGGCCCTTAAATCTATTTCTCACTTCCACTCTATAATCATAAGGGATTTGATTTAGGTCATACCTGAATGGTCTAGCAGTTTTCCCTACTTTCTTCAATTTAAGTCTGAATTTGATAATAAGGAGTTCATGATCTGAGCCACAGTCAGCTCCTGGTCTTGTTTTTGCTGACTATAGAGAGCTTCTCCATCTTTGGCTGCATAGAATATAATCAATCTGATTTCGGTGTTGACCATCTGGTGATGTCCATGTGTAGAGTCTTCTCTTGTGTTGTTAGAAGAGGGTGTTTGCTATGACCAGTGCATTTTCTTGGCAAAACTCTATTAGTCTTTGCCCTGCTTCATTCTGCATTCCAAGGCCAAATTTGCCTGTTACTTCAGGTGTTTCTTGACTTCCTACTTTTGCATTCCTGTCCCCTATAATGAAAAGGACATCTTTTTTGGGTGTTAGTTCTAAGAGGTCTTATAGGTCTTCATAAAACCATTCAACTTCAGCTTCTTCAAGCTATGTTGGGGCATAGACTTGGATAACTGTAGTATTGAATGGTTTGCCTTAGAGACGAACAGAGATCATTCTGTCGTTTTTGAGATTGCATCCAAGTACTGCATTTTGGACTCTTTTGTTGACCATGATGGCTACTCCATTTCTTCTGAGGGATTCCTGCCCACAGTAGTAGATATAATGGTCATCTGAGTTAAATTCCCCCATTCCAGTCCATTTCAGTTCGCTGATTCCTAGAATGTCGATGTTCACTCTTGCCATCTCTTGTTTGACTACTTCCAATTTGCCCTGATTCATGGACCTGACATTCCAGGTTCCTATGCAATACTGCTCTTTACAGCATTGGATCTTGCTTCTATCACCAGTCACATCCACAGCTGGGTATTGTTTTTGCTTTGGCTCCATCCCTTCATTCTTTCTGGAGTTATTTCTCCACTGATCTCCAGTAGCATATTGGGCACCTAATGACCTGGGGAGTTCCTCTTTTGGTATCCTATCATTTTGCCTTTTCATACTGTTCATGGGGTTCTCAAGGCAAGAATAATATTCTAGAAATAGATAGATAGTGGTGATGGTTGCCCAACTTGGCAAATATGCTTATGATCAACAAATTTTACACTTTAAAAACATGACTTCTGTGGTATGGAAATTATGTTTCAATATTAAAAGAATGAAAGAAAGGATAAATGAGAGGATGAATATGTGATTAGATGGTTACATGGATGGACATTTGGAAGGGTCAAAGGAGGAATGGATAAGCAAAGAACTATGGAAGCTTCAAGCAGATAACATTTTTATTTTAGCTGCTGATTTTCCAATGGTCAGAGTAGGTTGGGGAGCATTCCATGGTGAAAAGCAAGAAAATATCATGGATTAAAATAATATAATTTCCTTCTATTATTGACTATTAATGTATTATTTATTTTTATTCCATTAGAGTCAAATATGCTTTGTACGATTTCAACCCTTTTGAATTTTGAAACTTATTTTATGGCCTAGCAAATAGTGATCCTGGAGAATGTTACATGTGCATGTGAGAATTTGTATTCTGCTTTTGTTGGAGAAAATGTTCTATAAATGTCTGTTGGGTCTGGTTGGTTTATGCTGTTGTTGATCTCCTGTATAGTTGTTCCATGAGTTCTTTGTACGTAATTAACATAGCAGACTTAACATCTTTGTCTAGTAAGTCTTACACCTAGGCATCCTCAGGGACAGTTTCTACTGACTTGTTTTTCTGTTCATGGACAATACTTTTCTTGTTTCTTTGCATGGCTTGTTTTTTATTGGAAACTAGACACTTAAAATTTGGCAACTCTAGAAATCAGATACCCTCTCAATTTCTTGTTGCAGCTGTTTATTTTTGTTGGTGGTATTTGTTTAGTAAGCTTCCTGAATTAACTCTGTAAAATTTATGTTCTTTTTCATGTGTGACCATTTATGTCTTCAGTGAGCTTAGTGGTCAGCTAATGATTAGGCAAGGATTTTCTCAAGTTCTTGGAACCAGTAAGCTTCCCTGCATCTGCTGAGGGACTCTGTGTGTTAGGGAGTGGCTTCATTATTCAGGCAGGCAGATTATAACTCCATCTTGGTTTCACTTTCTGCTTGTGTAGTCTCAAAATCAGCCAGAGTGAGGACTTAGAGCTGTCTCAGACCTTTCTGGGGTGTGAACTAGCCTGGGGCATACATGCATCTCTATGCGTGTGCTGGGTTCCCGGAAGTATTCAGGAAACCTCGTGACCCAGATTTCCCCTTTAAGGTTTATTGGTTGCGTGCGTGCTAAGTCACTCAGTCTTGTGCAACTCTTTGCGACCCCGTGGACTCTAGCCCGCCAGGCTCATCTGTCCATGGGATATTCCTCACGAGAATACTAGAGTGGGTTGCCATTTCCTTCTCCAGGGAATCTTCCCGAATCCAGGGATCAAACCTGCATCTTCTGTGTCTCCTGCATTGCCGGTGAATTCTTTACCACTGAGCCACTGGGGAAGCCCCAAGGTTTTTGGTTAGCTTGTTTCCCCCAACTCCTGTTACCATCTAGGTTAGCTGCAGTGTTGAACAATTTCCACTGATTGTTTTTAACAAAGCACTCTCAGAAAAAGAAAAAAAAAGCTCTTGCTGGGCGAGTTCTGAGTTAGATCCAATAAATGCAGCTTTGCAATGGGATTTTTCAGGGAGCTCACGTAAAGACCGTTGTCTGGGAACCGGGCTTTGAAGGCCCTGCAGACCCATTCTGTCCTCTCCAGAGGCTACCAGACTGATGGTTTTCACTGTAATTTGTGGGCTGATTGGTTTTCAAGGCTATCATGCGGCTGGAGAGGAAGAAACGGGACTAAGGCACATTAAAATGCAACGAAGCTTGCTCTTCGTACTGAGATTCAGCTGTTTTTCTTGAATAAATACTTCCAGATTGCTCTAAGCCCGTGGTTAATTTCCAGAGGTCTGAAAAGTACATTTTGGTTTTCATTGGTTGTATGGAGGAAAGGACTTGAAGTGGTCCTCATTTTGTCATTACCTGAACAGTATTTTCCATTCATTTGTGCTTAAAACCTTTATTATCAGCCTTTTGGGAACCCAAAGAAAAATAATATGCACATCTTACCCTCAAGCTGGTACACCTCATTGTCTGTATTCCTAGTTTGTGCAAGTGGTTTTTTAAAATTGTTTATTTGTTCCTTAAAGACCCCTGTAAATTATTTATTACTTGCTTACCCATCACTCATTTGCTTAAAGTGGAATGCGTCTACTCTCCATCACCAGGCAGTGGAGAGGACATCCCTTCTCCGGTTGATTCCATGCATCCCTCTCTCCTCTCTCTAAAACTGTATCCTCAGTTGTCAATGGGTACTTGAATCTGATTCAAATGCAGATTCTACTTTAGATCTGGACTGAGTCTCGAGATTGTGTTTTTACGAGTTCCCTGGTGATGGTAGTCCCTGGACCACACTTTGAGGAGCAAGATCCTAAATGTTTAGCCACATTGACCACCAGAGCTCGCCCCTTACATCTCCTTGATAGAATATAGCGCCCATCTGCTTTCTTCACCTGGCCTATTTATGCACTTGAACTTTCATGTGTGAGTCACAGTGAAATCCTGTGGGGTTTCCTTTAGGGCTTTTGGAGTGGAGGAGACACTCATCTTCTACAGCGAATACTTGTGAGGTTGTGACCGAAGGCCAGGAATAGATGGAGGGAATTTCCAGGTCACTGTAAAAATCAATCATGGTTGGATTCTCTGAGTGATGTACATTGTTAGTGTGGGTGAAGTGGAATCTGAATGATTCCAAATATGCTCAGTGTCTCCTATACACCTTTTCTGAGAGAAGGAGGAGGAGGAGACAGAGAGTGCTCAGCAGAAGAAAGGAAGGCAGAGGAAAAGGGCAAACCCACGTGCTAGAGGCTATGTGTTTCAGGAGCTACAGGAGAGCATCTTGCTTCCAATTTCTGGCCTGTTTCCTCTGTGCCTCAGTGTCTTCTTTTGTAAAATGGAGATGACATCAGTACCTGCATACAACCACCTGTCCTGCTGTGGGTGCTGAGCTATGTTAGTTCTTGGGTTTTTTTTTTTTTTTTTTTTTTGCCATACCCCACGGCATGCAGGATCTTAGTTCCCCAACCAGGGATCGAACCCACACCTCCTGCAGTGGAAGCATGAAATCTTAACCACTGGACCACCGAGGAAATCCCTGTTAGCTCTTGTTTTTATCACTAGGCTCTTTGCTAGGTCCTTGCCACTCTTTACGCCATTTAATTCTCATAACTCTCCAAGGGAGGCATTGTGACCGCAGTTTATAGATTTGGTCACCAAAGCCCAGAGATGATGACCCATCCAAAGTCAACAGCTGGGATGGGAGCCAGGAGTGGGGCCCACATATAACTTCCAAGTCTTGCTGTTTTTGCTGCTTGGGAGTGAACCCCACATTCTGCTAGGATGCAAACCTCTGGGGAGACCTTATCACCCAACACAGTGTCTGGCACACAGGCGCTGTTTCTGCTTGAACAGATGAGCGAGTCAGTCCCGGAAAGGGAAGTGTAAGAGCCTTTGTGAAATCTTTCCTTGAAGAATGGAAAGGTACTTTCCCAGAGATGATTTATTCTACAGGTGAGAATGGCAGAATGGAGTGGAGGACCTCTTAGAAGCCAGTGACAAAGGCAAAGAGACGGAAGTGTTATAGCTGGAGCAGTGTCACTCCTTAAGCTGTGATTAAAAGAGGGCCATTGGGATCCATCACATCAGAGCACACAAAGGCGTGCTCCCCGGGACCTTGAGACAGAGATGAGAGACGAAGCCAACTGGGATCGCATGGAGCCTCCATGATCCTCCCCATCAGGCGAAAAACCACGGGTACTTCTTACCTCCCCACCATTCAGTGAAAGCAGGTTTGGGGAGAGTGGTACAAATTTACATCTTTCTACTGATCTTATCTAGCCCAGAGGTTGATTTTGAAATATCTGGGGCAGTTGCTGAATAACAGTTCACAAGATCTCCCCTGATAAAGCTTTCCTCTGCCAAAATTTTCGGAGATAGTGAGTGACAATGAGTTTGAGGTCACTCTCCCTGAAAATCCTAAGGGCAGCTATTGCATTTTTCCAGGTAGGAGTGATCTGTGGGCAGAACTCACTGATCTTGGGAGGACTTGGTGCCCTTTTGTGAGATAACAGGTGTCTCAAAGAGCCTGAGCCCAATTCCAAGTCTACCCAGTCCTCTTGAAGGCGGTGAAATGGCCCACGGATGGGCCAGATGTCCTGATCAGAGATTGTCTTTATAATCTGTTCACATTCATGTATGATTCAGCTGCTCATGCCCTCAAACCTCCACTCCATATTTTAGGTAGGTCTAACCTGGTGGCTCAGAGGTGAAAGCGTCTGCCTGGAATGCAGGAGACCTGGGTTTGATCCCTAGGTCAGGAAGATCCCCTGGAGAAGGAAATGGCAACCCACTCCAGTGCTCTTGCCTGGAGAATCCCATGGAGGGAGGAGCCTGGTAGGCTACTAGTCCATGGGGTTGCAAAGAGTCGGACACGATTGAGCGACTTCACTTTCTTTCACTTTCAACCCTATTTAAGGGCTTCCCAGGTGGCTCAGTTGTAAAGAATCCACCTGCCAGTGCAGTAGATTCAGGAGACTTGGGTTCGATCCCTGGGTCAGGAAGAACCCCAGGAGGAGGAAATAGCACCCACTCCAGTATTCTCACCTGGAAAATCACATGGACAGAGGAGCCTGTTGGGCTACAGTCCATGGGGTTGCAGAGAGCCAGACACAACTGAGCATGCATGCACAACCCTATTTAAGCCCACTTGAGAAACTTAACTATATGAAATATTTTAAAAATATATGATGTCCCCACCATATAAAATGATAACCACTGACTACTACATAGTTAACTTAAGCCTAAACATATCACATTCATAGAAGATATTCCATGGGGTTATCCTTCCTGTTTCTCTTTATTAAAGAATTGCTGAAGATCCAGCCAGGCTGGGTCTAGAGGCTCAGATTGTGCTGCCAGGAATCCCTTTGTTCCCTATCTCTCAGCTCTGCTTTTCTCCCTTGGAGATTACATTCTCTGCTGGACTCTCCCTATGATGATGTCCTAGCAATGAGCCGTCCTAGTGAAGAAAGATACCAATGATTTCAGCAAACATCCATGCCTCCATTGCCTCTAATTGAACTAACTTGCCATCACAGTGACAAGATGGGGAAGGAATCAGTTGATTGCCTGGATCTGGGGTCTGTGCCCATGTCTTTTGGGGTTGAGGAGGGTCCATCCCACCTGAATCACAGGGACTGACTGTATAGAAATGGAAGGATAAGTAAAGAATACTGGGGTACCACCATCAGAGGAAAGGTCCCCACAGATCGTGTTAGAATCTGAGCTGTCTCTTCACTTTGCCCTTAGTGATGGATGGAGTTCCGAGAGGGGCAGAGGTGGTATTGAGGTCTTTCTAGAGGCCAATTCAAAGGAACCTTTTCTCTAGTGACTTTGTTTTTAATTGGGGTGGTGGTGTTGGTGAACTAACACAAATAGGATTGATAGTCTCTCTTTTGCCAAGTAAACACATAAATAAGCATATGAGAATCTACATGGCTTATATATACACCAATATATAAGCATATTCATATTCTTATTTAAGTGCTTAATTGGAAAAAGATTACACTGTCAATCCTGTGATATGTCTGTATCTAATATGGAAATGTACAGACTGGAAGAGGTCTGTGGATCAGTCTTGGGAGCTACTAACCTGGGGTTTGACACCAGAAGAGTAGGAAAACTCTGCTGTGTATCCTTCCAAAAATTTAACGTCCCAGTTCCATCACTGTAATGTAAGGATACTAATAACTCCTACCCCTGCGGGTTGCGATGCAATGAGTTAATATTTGTGAAGCACCGAGTAAAAGTGTTTGCTACTGTTATTTTCATTTCCCCCTCCTTGTTCCAAACCATCATGTTGCATAGAGCACTCTCAGCCTTTTATAAGCATTTCTCTTACCCTATTAGCAAGCGAAAGTGAGGGTGGCAGTGTGAATTAGCAAATAATGACAGGGGTGTGCTGTGCACTTGGACTTTACCTTACCTTGGGGGCCTGGTGACAGCACTCAGCCGCCTTTGAACCTCACTTTCTCTCCTGTCCAAAGAAAACATAAAATGTACCCAAGTTAATGTCTAGGTTTATTGTCAGGTGAGACTGGATAAAGGAGAGAAAATGCGTGTACTCTGGCAAAAACCAGAATTTTACTGGAGTTTCATGCAGGATTTGAGGTCTCCAGGAGGTCACAGCTAGGAAAAAAGGCAAGTAAGTGTATAACTATACAACAGTGTAGCAAGAGCTACACCAGGTGATACAGTGTCTAATGACAGTCAGCATTACAGTGACTCTGCTTTCTTAGGCAATGGCCACTGGGACTTAGTTTATGGACTTTATGAAGTAGGTGCCAATATTCTTCTTCTTTCATAAATGACAAAAGTGAGACTCAGAGTTTAAAGCAGGTGCACAGAGTTGCACGCATCCATAGGCTGGTGCTTATCACCTCCATCATGTCCTTCTCCAAGGTGCTGAATACCCCCTGGAGGCAGGGATATTGGCCTGAGACCTGAGAGGTCTGCAGAGTTGGCTAGGAAAGACAGAGGTGAAGGAAAGCCGGCCAGGTGAAAGGGGCAGTGTGAATAAAGGCAGGCGAGGGAAAGAGAACTTGCTGTCTCAACCCTGAAACGGAACACTCCGTTAAATAATCTGATGTAATGCCTGTCATGGCAAAGGCACAGACTGGAACAATCGCTCCCATATCTCCAGCCTCTTGGAGGGAGAGAACAAATGGACAAGGGGCATTATCACGGCTGTGATCAGCCTTGCCTCAGCAAAGAAATTGCTCCCCTCTTGCTAAATAATGATTTAAAGTGTTGTTTATATCTCCAGCTTCATGATGGCCTCATAAAACAAGCCAACACCCCAGCAGTACCCAGAAATTGGGACGTGAAAACTGCATACTTCTCTGCAGACCTCCGATTTCTCTTAACTTTACCGCTTCTTCATCAATTTGCTACTTTGGACATAATTCCCCTCCACACTCCTTCTCTCCTGGAAAGGAATGGTTTATTGGAAATAACCCATTTGGCTATTTTGAAGCAATGATTTATTTATTTCCTGGCTTTGTTTAAACCCCCATTTGCCTGTGCCCAAAGGACTCTGAGCATTTGTGCAAAAATTGGAAAATGGGACAGGCAGCCTGTTACTGTAAGCCGCTGGGCTCCTCTGAAATAACCAAGAGCCCCTGGCCATGTCTCATGTGGAAAACTGCCCAGGGCCTGAATGCTCAAGGTCAGCAGATAGGGAAAGATACAGAGATCTTCTTGTTTCTCTGCCTACATTCTGGAGGGATCCTGAGTTTCTCTCCATTCATTCATTCATTCATTTGTTCGTTCCTTCCTTTATTCACCAACTGCTCACTGAGCATTTTGTGTATAACAGACACTCCGCTAAGTTAAGTGACTCCTGAGATGAATAAAATTTAGACCCTATTCTCTCACAGGCTACCAGCTTCTCTTACAAGAAACTCACAGGCTGCCAGCAAGCAAGCAATGTTAACTGCCCAGAAAAGGTAGTTCACGCTTGCAACACCATGTATGTTGGGGAACAGCTAAATAAATTGCAACAGGCTTATCCCGTGGAATCTAGGCAGTAGTTAGAAAGAATCAGGCAATCTGTCCTAATATGCCTGAGTATCTGAGACCAAAGAATTGACACTTTTGTACTGTGATGTTGAAGAAGACTCTTGAGAGTCCCTTGGACTGCAAGGAGATCCAACCAGTCCATTCTAAAGGAGATCAGCCCTGGGATTTCTTTGGAAAGAATGATGCTAAAGCTGAAACTCCAGTACTTTGGCCTCTTCATGTGAAGAGTTGACTCATTGGAAAAGACTCTGATGCTGGGAGGGATTGAGGGCAGGAGGAGAAGGGGACGACAGAGGATGAGACGGCTGGATGGCATCACTGACTCAATGGATGTGGGTTTGGGTAAACTCCAGGAGCTGGTGATGGACAAGGAGGCCTGGCATGCTGCAATTCATGGGGTCGCAGAGAGTCGGACATGACTGAGTGACTGAACTGAACTGAACTGAACTGAACTGAGACAGGCTGAGGAGGAAAATAATACATCAAGTATAATATGGGCATGTGAAAGAAATATAAACCCATGTCACTTTGATGATTACTTTGGAAGACCAGTAGTAGAAGCAACTCAATTATTTTCTTGGTGGGCTTGAGAAGTGTGGTTAAAAACTCCAGAAGTTTTTGAAGTTATCTGCAACTTTTTTTTTTAATCAGTCAGTGTTCATATAGCACGTATACTTAGAGTCCATTTGCTAAACACAGCATTAAGTGCAGGTATAGGTTACAGACATGATTCTCACAATTCCCTCCTTTTAGGAGAGAATTTCAGGGAAGTTTTCCTATAGGCGAGCACAGAATAGGGCTTTGACGAATGAATAGAAGATTTCCGGAATGCTGAAACCACATGCTGACAGCCAGGAACAAAGTGCAGGAGATGGCGTGGGAAAGGTGGGCGTGGATGGGCCCCTGAAGGACTGGGGTGCTGCAGGAAGATCAAGGGCTGAAGTTCTTTGAGGAAGAACTGAATTCATCTCAACCTTCAAACATCAGCCCTAGGTCCTTGCAGACAACTCCTGATGCCTGGCCAGGTCCAGCTTTGGCCCAGGTAACGTAAACTAGGTACGAATAATATAGGAGAAACTTCTGTGTAGCTCCTTTCACAAGTAAGTCCCTGTTCTAAATGGTTTACGTATGTCATCTCATTGAATTCTTACAACTGCTGTGTGAGTAAAATACACTAGAATTACCCCCACTTTTGCAAGTGAAGAGACTGAAAGATAGAGGACTTGAAATTAATCACAGGGGAAACACATCTTTCCTAAGGCATTCCATGGACATCACACCAATTCTATAGCTTGAGGTGACAGTTTACATCCTTCAGGAGAAAAAAACCTTCAAGGCCAATTGGGGGGAGTATGCGTATTGTGATTGCAATTATGTAAATAAATGCATAAAAGAAATACTGACAGAAGAGATACCAAAGTGATAGGGTAGCGGTGAGGAACGTTTTCCTCTTTTCCTTGGTTACGGTCAGTGCTGTGGTTATGTTACTTTTACAATAAAAGTCCTGCTTCTGTAGATAATGAAAAGACTTTTACCTCCAGGCTCCAGAGTTGCCAATAAATGATTATGGGGTGACACCGGCAGGAATGAGAGAAGCACCATATCCAGGCTTCAGGGCAGGCTGGAGAAGCGAGCAGAGAGGATGCCGGGCTCATGTCTGTGCAGGGACTCAAGTTGAGGGTGCTCAGACCAGACCTCAGTCTCATGTGCACGCTGAGGGGCTGGATCTGCATTTTCCCCAACACAGATCTTGTCTATAAGATGTTTTATAAAGTAAATGGAGAAATAGGACCCTAGAGAACATCAAATCACATAGTTAAGTTTTTCTGTTTTATTTTTCTCGGTCTTTCTGGTTAAAAGGAGAGAGTCTCATTTTGATGAAAATATGTTTTCAACACCAATCTATCCCTTGCTAGTTACCTTTATTTCCTCCCTTCAATGCTTCCTCTCTTCCTCCCTCCCTCCCTGCCTTCTTCTTTTCTTTCCTTCCTCTTTCTTTTCTTAAACAAACTAACAAAAAAAAAGAGCAAGCCCTGGGCTCAGGATGTTAGCTAGGCAACAGTATCTGGTTCTGATTTAGTCACAGTCTGTTTGTTTATTTTATTGTACTTCTTTTTATATGTTCCTTCTAATTATTGCAGGTAGTAATGTACTTTCTTTTTAAAAAAATACATATGGAAATATCTTGTATGTGAAAAATTCAAGCTCACGAAAAAGAAGTGATTGATGGTACAGGTGGTGAGTAAATATGGAGAAATCATGACTGAAGCTTCAGAACCCTGCAGTATCTGCCATCTCTGGTCATGTTCTGTTCTGAGACTCTCGATGTTGGAGGAAGACCAAGAACCTCTGTCCTTCATCAGTCGCTCATCCATGTTTGAATCTGCACAGTGAAATGCAGGACAGTCATCTCTTAAGCTATTGCTTTCTTTCCAGCAGCTGGCATCTGAAGATTCGGTTGATGCTTTTGATAAGCAGCATCTGATGAGTTGGAGTCACTCATCTTCCTCAGATTTTCAGTGAAGGGTGAGCACATGGACCCAGTGCAGCAGGGATGATACCTAGATCGTAAAGGGCTTCCCTGGTGGCTCAGCGGTAAAGAATCCTCCTGCCAGTGCAGGAGACTTGAGTTCAGTCTCTGGGTCAGGAATATCCCCTGGAGAAGGAAATGGTAACCCACTCTTGTACTCTTGCCTGGAGAGTCTCATGGACAGAGGAGCCTGGTGGGCTACAGTCCATGGGGTCACAAAGAGTCAGACACGACTGAGCGACTGAACAACCACAACAGATTGTGAAAACCACTTATTTTCCTAAGAGCTTAGAATCTGGATACAAGGGGAAATGCTAGATGTTTCTACCCTTACAGGTTCAGTAGTGAAGGAGAGGAATAAATGGAAATGAACCGTTATTCAGCACTTGCTGTGTACATTGAAACACTGGTAACTTTATCTTGCTGTGATCCTGAGGCTCACAGAGGTTAAGTAATTTACCCAGGAAATAGAGGAAAAGAACGGAATGGGAAAGACTAGAGATCTCTTCAACAAAATTAGAGATACCAAGGGAACATTTCATGCAAAGATGGGCTTGATAAAGGACAGAAATGGTATGGACCTAACAGAAGCAGAAGATATTAAGAAGAGGTGGCAAGAATACAAAGAACTGTACAAGAAAGATCTTCACAACCCAGATAATCATGATGGTGTGATCACTAATCTAGAGCCAGACATCCTGGAATGTGAAGTCAAGTGGGCCTTGGAAAGCATCGCTATGAACAAAGCTAGTGGAGGTGATGGAATTCCAGTTGCACTGTTTCAAATCCTGAAAGATGATGCTGGGAAAGTGCTGTACTCAATATGCCAGCAAATTTGGAAAACTCAGCAGTGGCCACAGGACTAGAAAAGGTCAGTATTCATTCCAGTCCCAAAGAAAGGCAATGCCAAAGAATGCTCAAACTACCGCACAATTGCACTCATCTCACATGCTAGTAAAGTAATGCTCAAAATTCTCCAAACCAGGCTTCAGCAATACGTGAACCGTGAACTTCCTGATGTTCAAGCTGGTTTTAGAAAAGGCAGAGGAACCAGAGATCAAATTGCCAACATCCACTGGATCATGGAAAAAGCAAGAGAATTACAGAAAAACATCTATTTCTGTTTTATTGACTATGCCAAAGCCTTTGACTGTGTGGATCGCAATAAACTGTGCAAAATTCTGAAAGAGATGGGAATACCAGACCACCTGACCTGCCTCTTAAGAAATCTGTGTGCAAGTCAGGAAGCAGCAGTTAGATCTGGACATGGAACAACAGACTGGTTCCAAATAGGAAAAGGAGTACGTCAAGGCTGTATATTGTCACCCTGCTTATTTAACTTCTATGCAGAATACATCATGAGAAACGCTGGACTGGAAGAAACACAAGCTGGAATCAAGATTGCCGGGAGAAATATCAAGAACCTCAGATATGCAGATGACACCACCCTTATGGCAGAAAGTGAAGAGGAACTAAAAAGCCTCTTGATGAAAGTGAAAGTGGAGAGTGAAAAAGTTGGCTTAAAGCTGAACATTCAGAAAATGAAGATCATGGCATCCAGTCTCATCACTTCATGGGAACTAGATGGGGAAACAGTGGAAACAGTGTCAGACTTTATTTTGGGGGGCTCCAATATCACTGCAGATGGTGATTGCAGCCATGAAATTAAAAGACGCTTACTCCTTGGAAGAAAAGTTATGACCAACGTGGATAGCATATTCAAAAGCAGAGACATTACTTTGCCGACTAAGGTCCATCTAGTCAAGGCTATGGTTTTTCCTGTGGTCATGCATGGATGTGAGAGTTGGACTGTGAAGAAGGCAGAGTGCCGAAGAATTGATGCTTTTGAACTGTGGTGTTGGAGAAGACTCTTGAGAGTCCCTTGGACTGCAAGGAGATCCAACCAGTCCGTTCTGAAGGAGATCAGCCCTGGGATTTCTTTGGAAGGAATGATGCTAAAGCTGAAACTCCAGTACTTTGGCCACCTCATGGGAAGAGTTGACTCATTGGAAAAGACTCTGATGCTGGGAGGGATTGGGGGCAGGAGGAGAAGGGGACGACAGAGGATGAGATGGCTGGATGGCATCACTGCCTCGATGGACATGAGTCTGAGTGACCTCCTGGAGTTGGTGATGGACAGGGAGGCCTGGCGTGCTGTGATTCATGGGGTTGCAAAGAGTCGGACACGCCTGAGCGACTGAACTGAACTGACACAGCTATGAAGCTGGAAATTGGGTTCTGACACCAAATCTCCGACTCCAAAGCTATTGCCCTTTCCATGAAGCAGCTATTGGTCTTATTTGATGATGCTTCTGATGCAATTTTTATATATTAAAAAAAGGGTTTACTTTCTATTTACTACTTTTTATCCTGCTTCCTTCTTTCTGCTTCCTTCTGAAACCCCTCAGAGCCCTGTGTGTGTTTGCTCTGGGTCCTTAAACCTTTGCCTGGAATTCCTTCCCTACTTCACTTTTCAAACCAAAGTCAACTGCCACCTCCTCCAGGAAGCCATTGGGAACAATTCCAGATCACATTGTTCTTTCCCCTTTTGAGACTGCCTGGGTGAGACTAGAGACTTACCAGACTCATGAGGTTGTTTCTTGTGCAGGATGTGGGAATTCAGATCCTGGCTTTGTAAGTTTGAGCAAATCACTCACCCTTCCGGAGCCTTCGGTTGTTAATCCGTAGAATGGGCTCCATGATCGAAAGGTAAACCTCATGGCCCATTCTCAGAATGTAACTGACGTTTATCAGATAGCTGGTTCTCCTCTTTCTCCTGCCTGGTATCTTCCCATCCTGATACCTTTTATCCACTACTACCAGGGTTCCTTCTAAGAACTCGATTGTTTTATTCCTCTTCAAAAATATTCAAAGGCTGCCACTGTTTCCTAAGGTAAAACATCACAATAGAAAGGCGATATTTCAGACTCACTTTCAAAAAGCTGCTTGTCCCAGGGACTTCCCGGGTGGTCCAGTGGCTAAGACTCCACACTCCCAATGCAGGGGGTGCAGGTTCCATCCCTGGTCAGGGAGCTAGATCCTGCATGCTGCAACTAAGACCCAGTGCAGCCAAATAAATAAATATTTAAGTTGTTTGTCCCAAGGCCAGTGCCTTTTCTCTCTGAGATTTAGGATCTCATCTATAAAACTAGGAAAGTGAGGGCTACCCCACAGGAGTTGAGTAAACAGACTGCCTATAAATGAATGCAAACATTGTTTTTGTTCCCCATAAAATACAATGTCAGGTGTTATGATAAGCCCTGGGGATTCTAATACAAAAAAATTTGCTCAATAATTCTTTCATTCTAAATGTTCATTTTGTACAAGTACCTTTGCATGGCACTGTCCTAGGTGCTGGAGATCTGGCAGTGAATGAAAAACATACAGAATTTACATTTTTAGTGTGTCTATCTATTTGAACTTTCTGTGGTAACACACTCCAGTATTCTTGCCTGGGAAATCCCATGGGCAGAGGAGCCTGGGGGCTGTAATCCATGGAATTGCAAACAAGTTGAACATAACTGAGCGACTAAACAACAATCATTTATTTAGTCAAGAAAACAAAGAAATAGATCCTTATAAAACTATTCACTGTGCTGCTGGGAGTGGTGTAGTATGGAGGTTAAACTTGCTACTCTGAAATCAGAGTGATCTCGTTTCAAATTCCAGTTCTTCCATTTACAAACTGTGTGGCTTTAGTTAAGTCTCCAAGCAGAAACAGGGCCTGTATCATGAGGTTGTTCTGGTGATCAGATGAGACAGGATATGCAAGTCGCCAACACATCCTAGATGGCCCATGGATGTCTGTGTCCCTCCCAGTTCCTATACAGAGTGGGACTGCTTTCCTTCCACCTCCCCCCATAATTCCCTCCAGTGTCTTACACACAATACGGTTCAGTAAATGCCTGTTGATTGACTACTAAAAGTTATTATATAGGAAGGCAGGTGCGTTAACCACCACTCAGGTCAGCATCTCCGGTGTACTCACGTATGGGGAACTTGCCATTCTTCATGACTCAAGTATAGATATTTCTTTCCCACTAATGCATGGAAAAAGTGAGATGAGTTTACTTCCTGTCTCAGAAGAAATCTGATGCTTTTGTAAATGGTTGTGCAAAGAGGAATAAGTTCTAAGCAAATTAAAATATCCTTGATCTGTTTAGATGCCCTTGACTGTATAATGCTTGCTATGCTGCTGCTGCTAAGTCGCTTCAGTCGTGTCCGACTCAGCCCACCAGGCTCCCCCACCCTGGGATTCTCCACTCCCTGGGAAGGAGTGGCTTGCCATTTCCTTCTCCAATGCGTGAAAGTGAAAAGTGAAAGTGAAGTTGCTCAGTCATGTCTGACTCTTCGCGACCCCATGGACTGCAGCCTTCCAGGCTCCTCCATCCATGGGATTTTCCAGGCAAGAGTACTGGAGTGGGCTGCCATTGCCTTCTCCGAATGCTTGCTATAGTCCTGAGTAAAGTTAGTTCAATTCCCTCTTCAGTTTCCACTTCTGTGAAACATGGAAATAATCCTTTTTCCTTCTACCACTCAGTGTTTCTCTGAAGACAGAGGGAGGTGATGGATAACAGTAACTAAAATAACAAAATGAAATTGAAGATAATATCATTGCATAGCATCTTGGTAAAACACTAAGAATTTTATGTTGTACTTAGAAACAGATGATGTGAGTTCTGGCAGCTTTCCAGCTGTGACCTTGGGCGACTTATTTAATATCACTAAGTCTATTTTCTCATCTCTGAAATGGTTAGAATTATTCTAGCCATTTCATAGGGTTGTTGTGAGAGCTGAAGAAGTTAATAGATGGAAAATCTCTGATACAGTGCCTGGCACATAGTAGAGTCTTGTTCACTGATTCATTTATTCTTTCATTTGATCAACAAATATTAATGGAGAGCTTTCTGTGTGCCAGTGCAGTGTGCCAGGCACAAGGTTAAATGCTTGGGGTATGTCAGGGAAGAAAACCAACAGATGTCTCTGTCCTCTTGTGGCGGGGTGGGGGGCACCAGGGCACTATTGCTTGTCAAGGGCTGTGGCCTCCTGTGATGCCCTGGCAAACGGGTAGGTATTTTATGCTTGTTTGGAGGAAAGTCTGCCTTACTTTCTGGGATCAGTACACAGGGGATGTGAGCCTGGTGAAAGAAGGAGATGCGTGTGCATGCCTGCTCAGTCGTGTCCAACTCTTTGTGACCCCCATGGACTGTAGCCCGCCAGGCTCCTCTGCCCATGGAATTTTCCAGGCAAGAATACTGGAGTGAGTTGCCATTTCCTCCTCCAGGGGATCTTCCTGATCCAGGGCTCGAACCTGAGTCTCCTGCATCTCCTGCATTGGCAAGCCAATTCTTTACCACTGGCGCCGCCCGGGAAGCCCCAGAAGAGGAAGAAGATGATAGGAATTAAAAATTCTTATCCAGTGGGCCACTGGTTTCCTTCTCTTAGTCTGTGTGTCTACATTAAGACAGCGTTCCTGCAGTGTTTCCCAACCCACCTGGATTTGGTGCCTTAGACTCAAGCTGCAACATTTCCTTCAGACTTGTCATTTCCAGGGTGATAAAACAAGTGAGAGAGTCCGGATTTAAATGCCGGTCTGAGAGACTCGAAGGTCATGATTTGAAAGGAAATGGGAGGAGAGAAAGCTGGCATCTATTTGATGACCTACTTCATGTCAAAAATTCTTTGTGTTATGATATCGGACTTTTAAATATTCACGACACCTCGGGTGTTATCTTCTCAACCTAGAAAGCGAAGCTCAGAATGTTTACATGACTTGGCTCAGATCGCTCATCGATTACAGTGTGGAGCTAAGATTCAAATTCAGGAACTGCCATGTTATCTTTAACAGAGAGTTTTTTATAATCAATTTTAACTGGTATAACTAGCCACCTGTAGGATCCAGGCAATCATTTGAGCCTGTCTTAAATGTCACATTTCACTGGAAGCCATTGTAAGGGTCACCCATGGCTCTGGCACATCGCAGCCCTGGGCATGATCCTCCTAGTTTCGCAATCTTTCAGTTTCATGTTAATATCCAAGGCTTCCTGGAGAACTAACAATCTCCCTCCAGCCTCCTGCTTTCTGAAATGACATTTGAGTCTCATTTCGTCATCCCTGACAGCATCAGCTTCCTAAATCAGTGGTTTTCATGAAATGTGCTTTAATACTCCAAGCAGTAACCTTAGAGGTACTTACAGAGGTGTTAAATTGCCTCAGTCTCTCACAAGGCTTTTATTTATTCATGGGTTAGAGTGTTGTTGATTATATCTTCTTGGATTTAGCAACTCGCCGAGAAGATGTCTTTGCAGGAGTTACCAGTCCACGGAATCAAACGGAGTGTCAGGGAGGGTTGGACCAGGTCACAGGGCAGCCTTCTCCTGTGTTCACGCTGCCAGGTGGCTGGACCATCCTCCTCCCTGAACCAGGCCCCTCTCTGCTCGGTGAAGCCCTTGCCTGTTGCCCAGTCCAGGCTCTGGAAGATGATGCTGTGTTCTGTGTACATGCCCAGGGCTGGCTGGGACCAGGCAGACCCTAAGTCAGAATCCCGCTCTTAAGGTTAGAACCTTGGGCCATATTTCAGGTAAATATTCCTAACTTTCCTCAGCTGCAAATAGAGTTGAAAATACGAATTCCTGTTTTCTAAAGGGTGGTGTGAAGGTCCACCGAGATCGTGTGTGCTTGGCGCTAAGCACATAGCGAGTCCTCAGCAGATGTGAGTTATGCCATCATCATCCTCATCGCTGGCATCTGCTCCCCGTTGCATCATCGGACTGAACGCAATTTGTAGAGTTACTGGCAGTGTATGATTTTATGCACTCTGTTATATTATGTGTATACTTTGCCATTGTTGTGTGACTAATTGCCACAAACTTAGTGGCGTGAATGAGACACATTTATTAGCTCACAGGTCTCTGCTTAGAGCATCAGCAGGGCTGAAATCCAGGTGCTGGTCAGCTGCATCCTCGCCGGGGTCTTGGGCTCCTCTTCTGAGGCCATTTCCGTTTGCTGGCAGATGTCAGCTCCTATGCTCGTAGGACTGAGGTCCCTGTTGCCTTGCTGGCTGGCGGCCGGGGGCCATTCTCAGCTTTCAGGGACCACCCACATTCCTTGCCACGTGGCCCTCTTTATCTTCAAGGCCAGCAAGGGAGAATGTCACTTGTGCCAAATCCTTCGCAGGCTTCACATCTCCCACTTCCTCTGACCTCTGTTCCCAGATTTAAAGGGAACCACAAAGTCAGGTCCACAGAGATAATCTACCTTTCTTAAAGTCGAGTGTGCCACATAAGACAACCCAAGCCATCATATTCCCAGTCCCTAGGACTAAGCAGACCCCAGGGAATCGTGAGGGTCACCTTAGATTCTACATGCCATCACAGGCTTATCCAGGGGTGCTGTGAATAGACCTCCTCGCATGCTACTTAGTACTGAACGGGTGCTTATTTTCTTGTTCTCATTTTCAGTGTTAATCTTGTGCTCAATCAGGCTTCTGTTTTCTCAGTATCAACTCTGCCTTCTCACTCTTTTAAGTTACAAGAAAGGGCACTTAAATCTCTGCAAACATCAAAGATTTATCGGTTCTTTTGTATGTTTGGATTGAATAACCTGATGGAGGTCGTGGCTAAGCTGGAACCATTTGGGAAACAGTGGTCCCATTGGAAAGATTTTCAAAATGTTCACCTCAGGCAGAATCAAATATTTTTCCAGATGAAAATAGTTTGCCCTTTGCAATTGTGATTCTGAAACTGGGCTCAGAAAACTCTTCCCAGTAGGAATGGAGGTAAAGAAGAGCTGGAGATAAATCTATCTTCTTTCTAGTTTGGCCACGTTAGTGTTGGTGCATGGTGCATGGAGAAGAATTGGGCTTTTCTGATGGATTCATCCAGAGAAGAATCTCATTCGTCCGCTGCTCCCCACCAGACCTTGTGCTGGAGCACAGGGATGCAGCTGTGAGGGGCCCAGAGTGGACCTCACTCTGAAGAGCAGCTGCCAAGAGGAGAGGCTGACAATGGCACATAGACCCGTATATCAGATGATTTCAGACAGGGGTAAATACCATCAGGGAATGAACAGGGTGGGAACTTGAATAGAGTTTGTATCCTACTGTTGTGTGAAAATTGAATAAATTCTAATTATGTTGAATTGGTTCATGGTGCTTTTCAGGTCTACTGTATCCTTCTACTTTTCTGTATTCATTCTATTAAGTTTTCAGAATTTGACATTGAAACTCCAACTAAAGATCTTAATTTATCTACTTAAAAAATAATTGTAATATATTATGGAGCTATATGTAACTTTGATCTGTATTTTCCAAGTCTCCTGTAAATGTGTTATCATGCCTTCATAATTTATTTTTAATATAAAATTATTTATTTTAATTGGAGGCTAATTACTTTACTATATTGTATTGGTTTTGCCATACATTGACATGGACCTGCCACAGGTATACATGTGTTCCCCATCCTGAACCCCCTCCCACCTCCCTCCCTATCCCATCCCTCTGGGTCACCCCAGTGCACCAGCCCCGAGCACCCAGTCTCATTCATCAAAACTGGACTGGCGATCCTTTTCACATATGATAATATACATGTTTCAATGCCATTCTCTCAAATCATCCCACCCTCGCCCTCTCCCACAGAGTCCAAAAGACGATTCTATACATCTGTGTCTCTTTTGCTGTCTCACATGTGGGGTTGTTACCATCTTTCTAAATTCCATATATATGCGTTAATATACTTTATTGGTGTTTCTCCTTCTGGCTTACTTCACTCTGTATAATCAGCTCCAGTTTCATCCACCTCATTAGAACTGATTCAAATGTATTCTTTTTAATGGCTGAGTAATACTCCATTGTGTATATGTACCACAGCTTTCTTATCCATTCGTCTGCTGATGGACATCTAGGTTGCTTCCATGTCCTGGCTATTATAAACAGTGCTTCGATGAACACTGGGGTACACGTGTCTCTTTCAATTCTGGTTTCCTCAGTGTGTATGCCCAGCAGTGGGATTGCTGGGTCATATGGCAGTTCTATTTCCAGTTTTTTAAGGAATCTCCACACTGTTCTCCATAGTGGCTGTACTAGTTTGCATTCCCACCAACAGTGTAAGAGGGTTGCCTTTTCTCCACACCCTCTCCAGCATTTATTGCTTGTAGACTTTTGGATCGCAGCCATTCTGACTGGCGTGAAATGGTACCGCATTGTGGTTTTGATTTGCATTTCTCTCATAATGAGTGATGTTGAGCATCTTTTCATGTGTTTGTTAGTCATCTGTATGTCTTCTTTGGAGAAATATCTGTTTCGTTCTTTGTATGCCTTCATAATTTAAACAACAAAAAAAAAAAAAAAGAAAGAAAAAGAAATGGACAGGTTGGTGCCTTTGGAAGGGGCTTAGCGGGATGCTAACTATTTGAGTTGGGGCTCAAGGAGGCAAAAGTAAGAATAGGCATCTTGGCTGAGATCCAAGTGATGCCAAGGAACCAGCGCCGCAGAGCCCAGCAGAGCGTTGCAGGCAGGTGTTGAGGACGTGCGAACGTCCTGAACCTGGATGCAGACAGTGTTCAGGGGATGACTAGTACAGAGTGAGTGAAGAGGAGCAGGCTGAGCACCGTCACTTAGGGCTTCACAGGACATCCAGGCGCTGCCTGTTTCTCCAGGGCAGCATGATGGGAAGATGCTGGAGGGTTAAGGAGGAGAAGAGTGGAGTCTGACTTACTTTTTTTCTTTTTTAGCGTGTTGTTTTGTTGGCTGTCCAGCATCTTTTACTTGTTTGTGTTTTTTAGATACAGTTTGCATACCACAACTTTTTTGTACTTCCCAGGCAGCAGTAGTGGGAACGAACTCACCTGCCGATGCAGGAGACATAAGAGACGCAGGTTCGATCCTGGTTCGGGAAGATCCCCTGGAGAAGGGCATGGCAACCCCCTCCAGTACCCTTGCCTGGAGAGTCCTATGAACAGAGGACCCTGGTGGGCTCCCTGGGGTCACAAAGAGTCAGACACGACTGAAGCAGCTGAGCACACATGCGCCCCAACATGTACCTTTTTAAAGTGTACAATTGAGTGATATTTAATATTTTCACAAGAGTGTGTGACCATCACTGCTTGGTCTGATTCACTTTCTTAAGTGATAGTTCTGGCCGTTGTGTGGATGGTATGGAATGAGGCGAGGAGGCTTCTTCAGGAAAACCGGATGGTAGCTGGACCAGGGCACCAATGGTGATGGAGGAGCGCAGACGTTTCTGAGGCTTCCAGTTTTCCAAATTGGACACACGCATAAGCTGTGAGGCTGGACAACCTGACTTTGGATCTGTCCCTTTCTACTTACCCTGAAGTCTGAAGTTGCTCAGTCGTGTCTGACTCTTTGCGACCCCATGGACTGTAGCCTATCAGGCTCCTCCGTCCATGGGATTTTCCAGGCAAGAATGCTGGAGTGGATTGCCATCTCCTTCTCCAGGGGATCTTCCCAACCCAGGAATCGAACCCGGGTCTCCCGCATTGCAGGCAGATGCTTTACCATCTGAGCCACCAGGGAAGCCCACTCTACTTACCCTAACCATGGACAAATCACTTAATTGAGCTGAGCCTCAGCTTCCCAATCTGAAAAATGGGAACATGAATAACCACCTCCTGTGTTTACTTTGAAAACCAAAGAAGATAAAATACATACACATCCAAGCACAGCACCCAGGAAATGGTGTGTTCTCTAAGTGTTGGTTTTCTTTTGTTTTAAGATCTCTCTGTCCCACCCTCAGAAGGCAGCCCCACTTGAAAGGCAGGTCTCAAGAACACTGTTCTGGCATTCCCTGTTCAGAGTTACTTTCCTAAGTCAGGAGTGGAAGAACTTCTGGAGTTTCATCCACCAAGGGAAAACCATTTTCCTGGAGATGGGAGAATTGTCACCATTCTGACTCCCTCGCCACCAAGCTGTGTGGTCTTGGGTGGGCAAGTCACAGCTCTTCTTAGACTCCGTTTTCCCATTTACAAAAGGAAGTCTCTGTCAGCATTCAGCTGTGTATGCCCGGGGAAAAACTAGAGGTGCCAGTCCTTACTTATAAGGTGGCCAGGTGTCCTGGTTTGTCCAGCTCTGTCACAGTTTTCTCTCGCTATCCCAGCAAATTAGTAATAGCTCTTTCATGGTCAGAAGTGGGCTGGTTTGGACAACAAACTATTTGGTCAATCAGTTTATCCACGTCATCACTTTTCCTGCAGGTCAAGTTAGACCTTTTCCTTTATTGCTTCAGCTGAAATATTGAAAGTGCCAGGTTCTGACAATTTAAGAGCAATTTTGGAGATCTTCCGGGTGTTTTTTAATTATTAAAAGAATATTTGCTTCTCTGCCTTTAAAATCCAGTCAGCATAAGATGTGATTCCATTGTCTATGTATAACTATCTAACTTATGTTATATATCTGTATTGCGTTTCTATACATTATTAATAATAGCAAACTTTTCTCTGTGTCCTCAGGCTGAAGCTAAAAGAAATGGGTTTAGGGGGTGGGGAACAGGGTGAATTGGTATCTCTCTTAAGCAGTGAGTGAGGGTGATGTTGGAGAAGGAAATGGCAACCCACTCCAGTGTTCTTGCCCGGAGAATCCCGGGGACGGGGGAGCCTGGTGGGCTTCCGTCTATGGGGTCGCACAGAGTCGGACGCAACTGAAGTGACTTAGCAGCAGCAGCAGCAGCAGCAAGGGTGATGTTTTCATGTGTGAGATGAATGGAAGGAAATATGATGGAGGTCTCTGCTTTTTTTCTCCTATCAGAAGTCTAAATGGGGAGGGACTTCCCTGGTCATTCAGTGGGTTAAGACTATGTTCCCACTGCACTGGGTGTGGACTTGATCCCTGGCCAGGAAACTAAGATCCCATATCCCTCATGGTGTGGCCAAACTATGAAAATAATTAACTTTAAAAACATCTCCAGTTGACTTTTTTAAAAAAGTCTAAGGGCGGAAACCAAAATTCCATTGATGCTTTTAGAGTAGGGTGTCCAGGTGATTTATTAGTTCAGGTTTGACACTTATAGGGCTTACCATCTTAATGGTAATGAATCTGCCTGCAATGCAGGAGACCCGGCTTTGATCCCTGAGTTGGGAAGATCCCCTGGAGAAGGGAATGGCTACCCACTCCAGTATTCTTGCCTGGAGAATTCCATGGACAGAGCAGCCTGCCTGGCTACAGTCCATAGGGTCGCAAAGAGTGGGACAAGACTGAACCACTAACACTTTCACTTTTTTGATGCTGATGCTCAGAGATAACCCAGAATGTATCTTAGATGCTCTCGGCTAGCTCACATATCCTAGCAGAATACTGAGGTTGACCTGGCAACTCTCGGGTCAACCTAAGATTTAATGTTTTCCATGCCAGCATCTGAGTAGAAATAACTTTTATGAAATGGACTCATGGAATCCGGATTAAATAGCAAGGGAAAATGAAAACAGAAGAAGATTTGCTTCTGAGAACACTCAAATCCAGTCATGGAATATGCTTCTGGTTGCTATTTGGCAGAAACTGATTTTGAAAACATGAGTTTTTTTGTTTATGTCTGATGTAGTTTTGCTTCTCATTAAAAATTTTTTTGGAGTAATTTTGTTTATCTGTATTTGGCTGTGCTGGGTGTGCCTTGCTGCTTGGGCTTTGGTCTAATTGCGATGCGCGGAGGCTCCTCTCTAGTTGCAGTGTGCGGGATTCTCATTGCCATGGCTTTTCTTGTTACTGAGCGCGGGCTTTAGGGTGCAGCCTAAAGCAGGCTCTAGAGCACAGGATCAGAACTTGTGGTGCAGGAGGTTAGTTCTTCCCCGACAGGGATCGAACCCAGGTCTCCTGCACTGGCAGGCAGATTCCTTACCACTGAGCCACCTGGGAAGTCCCTGCTTCTCACTTTTGGACAGACTCCTGTTATCTCAGCTGGTGCTGTGACTGTGTTCCTGCCTGGGTATGGGTAGTATTAATTGGGGACACTCCCGGTCACCAGTACAATTGGCTTAGAGGAGAAGATTTTATTTTTCTCACATAACGAGGTATATGAGGCAAGCAGTTGCTGACATTTGTTCAACAGCTTAGCAACGGCAGAGCCAGTGTCTGAATGATTGTCTTGGCTTTTGCCTCTTGTTGGTTATGTAATCATCATAAAACACAGCACATACAAGCGTTAAACCCTTGTCACAGGACAGAAGGAAGATACAGAAAGCCTTTTATAAGGAAAAGCCAAAAGCCTTCCCACCTCATCTCATTGGCCAGAGCTATGTCACATGACCACCCAATCTACAGGGATGCCGTAGAATTCACGGAGTTAATGTTTGAGGCTGTTCTTCATGGAACTGGGTGTCCGTTAGTAATGAAGAGAAGAGAATAAAGGCTATTAGTTGACTCAGAACATCTGCTACCAGGGTACATGTCAGTGATGATATTGTTACTTGTTCAGTTGCTGAGTTGTGTCTGACTCTTCGTAACCCCATGGACTGCAGCATGCCAGGCTTCCTTGTCCTTCACCATCTCCCAGAGTTTGCCCAAACTCACATCCATCGCATTGGTGATGCCATCCAATCATCTCATCCCCTGTCGCCACCTTCTCCTCCTGCCCTCAATCTTCCCAAGCATCGAAGTCTTTTCCAATGAGTTGGTTCTTCACATCTGGTGGCCAAAGTATTGTTACTTAAGGACCGTATTTTAGCAGCTGGGGATGTAAACATGTTCTGACCAAGTATTTGCTTTGTGCCCATGGTTTTGATTGCTCAAGTCAAAATAGTAGTCAATGCTCTTAAAGAGTTTAAAATTAAGTTCTTAGTTCTTATTGTGTCCATATGACCTAGCCCAGTTCTAGAAGCATAGTAGACCCTGAAGACGCGTGATGCAGAGTTTATTTGTGGGACAATTAGCAATGAAAGTGTGAAACTATTGACTGTTGAGTCTGTGGTGCATAGGCCAGCATCCTCTGGGAGCTTGTCAGAAATGCAGTCTCTCAGGCCCCACCCCAGACCCACAGAATCAGAGTGTGCCATTTAACAAAATCCCAAGGGATTCCTGTGCACGTTAACTACTGAGATGCTCTGGGATTACAGTAACACTCCAAGTATTGATACCCTGATCACATTTGCGGAAACAGGAATACAGACGGACAGCTGCACAGGTAGGTTTCCTGTGGTTCAGGGAGGCAGCAGTCACCAACTTTTTTGACATCGGGGACCAGTTTCTCAGAAGACAGTTTTTCCATGGACCAAGGTGGGACAGGGTTTCTGGATGATCCAAGCGCATTACATTTATTGTGCACTTTATTGCTAATCTAATGCCTCCACTGATCTGACAGGAGGTACTGGTCCAAGGCCCGCAGTTTGGGAATCCCCCTGCAGGGAAGAATGAACATATGCTAAGGAGTTGTTTGTCTATGCTTTAGACCCACACCTTTCCACGTCCTGGTTGGAAAACCTTCACTGACTTCCTAGTGTCTGAAACTCCGTCTCACCTGCTGGAAATTATTGAAATGCTTATTATTTCCCACAAGGAGGTTGTAAGGGATGGGACATCCCAAGTGTTGAGCACCATGTTCTATATGTTATGGGAGCCCAGTCAATGCAAATTTCCTTTTGAAAAATGTTCAGAGTTAGAACTGTTGTGCGGCCCTCAGGATCATTGCCACTGAGGACTGAGGGAAGGAGCTGAGGACCACTGTGGCTTCAAACCAGCAAGCAGAGTGTGATGGAACAATGGAAGTTGCCCTGGAATATGGGAGAGAGTTGGAGAGGACATCACACGTCGAAGGAAAGGTTTAAACGCATCTGCAGAGGGACCCAGCTGTCTAAGTGCAAGAGTTTCCCAGGGCTGCCGTAGGCAAGCACCATGCCCTGCGTGGAGAACAACATGTATCCACTCCCTCCCTTTGGTCCTGGAGACCAAAGGTCCCGCACAGGTCTGGAGACCAAAGGTCCGAAGTCCAGGTGTTGGCCAAGCTGTGCTTCCTTGGAAGGCTCGGAGGAGGAAGCTGCCTTACTGCTTCTAGCTCCTGGGGTTTCCTGGCCTTTCCTGGAGTTCCTTCCATGGCTTGTAGTTTTGTCACCCTGGTGCCCTGGCCACCTGCTCCCTGCATGTCTTCTTCCCTCTGGGCGTGTCTGTCTCTGTGTCCAGATTCTCCCTTTCTATAGTGAAACCAGTCCTATTGGATTAGGGCCCACCCTAATGACTTCATTTTAACTTTATCTCCAGGAAGACCCAATTTCCAAATAAGGTCACATATTGGGGTAGTGGGGACTGGGACCCTAACATATCTTTTATTGTTGGTTAGTCGCTAAGTCACGTCCGACTCTCCACAACCACGTGGACTGCAGCACGCCAGGCTCCCCCGTCCTTCACTGTCCTTGGGGTTTGTTCAAATTCACGTTCATCTTTTAATGGGGGACAAAATTCAACCCAGAATGCTAAGCAAGGATTCTTGGTGAGAAGTGGATGCAATTCTAGAGAAGATAGGGGTGGTTGAGGCTATACAACCTAGTATTGTCTATAGGACCACAGCATAATGTTAAAAAAAAGAAAATGAAGGGGATTTCGCTGACAGTTTGATAGTTAAGACTCCATGCTTCCAATGCAGGGGGTGAGATTGATCCCATATGCCACATGGCACACCTCCCTTAAAAATGTATGAGTATCAATAAAAAATAAAAGAAAACCAGATTTGAAAACCACCAGTAAAATGTAGTGCTTTTTTTTTTCTTTTTTTTTACCAAAGACTAGCATGGCCATGATTTTTAGGAATCGTGTCCTCCCATTGCTCTGGTGCCCTGTGTGCCTACGTGTATGCTCAGTCGTGTCCAACTCTTTGTGACCCCCTGGACTGTAGCCCGCCAGGCTTGTCTGTCCATGGGATTTCCCAGGCAAGAATGCTGGTGTGGGTGGCCATTTCCTCCTCCAGGGGATCTTCCCCACCCAGAGATGGAACCTGTGTCTCTTGCATCACCTACATTGGCAGGCAGATTCTTTACCACTGCGCCACCTGGAGAGCCCCTGGTGCGTGAGGCTTGAGATGAATTGTCATCTCTCTGCTTTCAAAATAATGTCACAGGGACCTCCCTGAGTGAGTGGCAGGAAGACACACTCTAAGAAAATCTCCTGTGACTTAATATGGAGAGAGATTGGAGGCTTGTTGTGTTTTGCACGTCTGTGTGTGTGTGTGTTTCTCTTCTATCTGTGGTGGCAGCAGCAGCTGTATCTTTCTCAGAGGTGACAGGCTGAGAAATTGGAAGAGGAATTTTGGCTGGGCGCGTGGGTGTGATTTATCTTTTCTCTGGTGGGGAGGGGGGGGGCGGTGCTTCATCCTGGAAGGTACAGAGCTGTTTCTATCCTGGCCTGGGAAATTGAAGAAGCAACTGCCAGTGTGCAAATGAGGACTTTGCAGCAGCCTCCAGGGGTCCTTCCTGCTGGGAGCCCTGGGGAGGTGTCAATTTGAGTACTGATTGGATTCCCTGCCCCTGAAGGGGGCAGCCTTGAGGGGAAGAGGGGAGGGGCCTTTGGTCCTGTCACCTGTAAACAGGTGAGACAGATCCATCATGGCCCTGAGGCAGAGAAGCAAACAAGTTTGTTATTGACAAACTTGGCTTCCCAGATGAAAAGTGAGTGATCAGACCCCATCCTGCCCTTCCCAGAGCATACAGCTCGTCTGCATTGGAGTGTTCTGTGAAAGATGCCAATTATGTGCATTGGTATACTTACCAGCTCCCTCCCTGCAAGTCTCCTTGTAGGAGATGGTGGCATATCCTTAGTCTTAAGGCAGTCAGCCTAAGGCTTCTGTCTGCCCTACCATGTTTCGTCCTGGGGCAATGCCGTATTTCCTTCCTTATGCAATATATTTAGTGACAAGAACGTGCCTCTTGGAAGATCTAGGCGTGTCCCTCCCCCCACCCCCATCCCCACCCTCTGCTCTTTGTGAATGCTCCTTTCAGTCCTGTTCATTCCCATGGCTTAACTGACCTCCTGCTAGCTCTCAACTTTCAAATTTCTAGCTCCAAACCAGATTCCCTTAAAAATTCCAGCATGTGTTTGCTGACTAGCCAACACCCCCTGGAAGCTGCCCCACAGGAACCTCAGACACAGTCTTCAAAATTAGTCTCATTATCTTTCTTCCAAAGTTTCTTCTGCACCAAAACCCTGCAGTAAAAAGCAATGCCATCTTATCCATGCTATCCTCCAACCCTGCGGCCTCTGTTGCTCCATGCTTTTTACTGAAGCTGTGAAGTCATGTTAGCTTTGAGTCTTCGATGTATTTTGTGTTGGCCTCCTCTTCCTGCCATTTCTGCTGGCTTGGTTGAGTCCTTCATCAGTATTCTCCTGGGAAAATCTGTACCAGCATCACCTTTCATGCTGTTCTTCACCCCACATTGAGAAAGATCTTTATGAAACAGGAATGTGATCATAATTGCATGTAAAATGCTTTGTTAGGGAGGAAAAACTTTTCCTATATCCTCTCAGTTTCTGTACTTAGGACCTGCAAATTAAACTGACAGATGACAGATTAGCAGGAAAAAAGGCAAACTTCATTAACATAAGATCACAGGAGCTTGCAGAAAATGTGGGTGAAAGAAGTGATTAAAATGGAGGGCTTATACACCAAGTTAATAGGAAAAGGATAAGGGGAGAAAATGGGTTTCCCTAGTAGCTCAGATGGTAAAGAATCCGCCTGCAATGCAGGAGACCCAGGTTCGATCCCTGGGTCAGGAAGATCCCCTGGAGAAGGTAATGGCTACCCACTCCTGTATTCTTGCCTAGAGAATTCCATGGACAGACCATGGGGTTGCAAAGAGTCAGACATGATTGAGTGACTAACACATTACACAAAGGGGAGAAAGGATACTTACTTTAAAAAGCATGATTTTGGAGAAAGAAAAATGGGTCTTAGGAGACTAGATGGGAGTTGTGATAGTTTTGTGACAATGTTTGTTTAGCGAGTTTCTCATCCCAATACTGAATTCTAGTCTCTGGTGATAGCAATCAGTCTTCCCCCAGTATAGGAAACCTCCTTTGAAAAGGGGAACTTAGGGCAGCTGTATTCTCTTGGAAGGCTCTGCTTTTAGGTAGATGAGGGTCGGGAGTTCAGACAAAGCCCTTATTGCATCTTTTGATTCTCAGATATCTTCAGCCTAAAATAATTTTGAATGCCTCCGTGGTACATTCTGGCACCTTCATTGTCAATGGCTCTCTATTATCTACAAGGTAAATGCTCAGCTCCCTAACAGGACGTATCAAGCTGGCTAGGATTTGACCTCCATTCCTGTGGTTTCATTTCACAGAAGTCCTTTCCTGTCTTCTCTGCCTGCCTCTCTTTCAAGAATCAGCTGAGGGCTGTCTGTGGAAAGGCCCTTCCAAACCTTCTCAGGCTGGGGTAGGTGCCTCTCCTCAGGTGTACCCTAAGGCTCTCTCATCCTCAGCTTTGACCACAGTGGACCAAAAATATGTTTTCTTGTCTGCTTATCAGATAACAGTAAAAATGAGCTCTACCCTTTCTGCATGTTCACTATGTCTATACACTTTTTTGAGTGTTCCCATGCAGTAATTTAAAATTCACAACAGCTCTCTGACACAGATACTAGGTTGTGAGCTTTTCGAAAGAAAGGGCTGTTGCTTTTGAGATTTTGTGTCCTCTGTGACCAGTTCTATACCAGGCACATAATAGGTGCTCAGTAAACATTTTCTTTAAGAAATGAGTGAACAGATGGGTGGATAAGTGAATTATTCTGTGTTACATGGTGTCTCTTTGCCCATATTCTTTAATAATATTCATCATTTGTCCCTCTGAGGCTGAGTAGTTTGAGCTCTTGAGGAAAAAAGCCCACTAAGTTAGAAATCACGTGAACTTGATTTGTGTAAATCGAATCAGTTTCCCCAGAGGCAAAACTGCTGGTTTTAACTAAACGTATGACAACTTAATGGAAGCTCCCTCTGACTAATTGCCATAGCTTTGATTTTTTCAACACTATTTTACACCAGCAGAGTTTTCATCAAAATTAGCTTACTCACTGTTGGAGGAACTAAACACGGTCTTCTTGGGTTTAGTATTTTTGTTGTTGTTTTTGTTAACTTCTGTGTGAACTCAGTCCTGCTTCTTAATTTCTCACCTTCAACGAGTCTGAGCAATGTCTACAGTTTATGAGACAAAGAAAACTCTACTAGACACAGGGTGATGAGTTTGTAGTCTTATGGGCAAATGAATAAACTGGAATCCCCATGAAATCTACTATCCATAATATAAAGTCTCCCACAAAACCACGGATGATGGGGGTTAGGAAAAGAGGAATTCCCTTCTAATACCATGGAAGGCCAAAGTTTCAAAGCCCTTTAGTAAATAAAGTTTTGTATAAAGTCAGTGATATTGATCACTCTGAGAGTGTTTCCAAAATGTGGACCCAGAATTGTATCCTCTTTATGGAGCTCATGTTCACTGATTTGATCTTGTCCGGATCGACAGTGAAATCTGTTTTCCTCTGTTTGGTCATAGACTCAGCTCCAGGAGAACATTCATACTTGATAGCCCTCTGTATTTCTCAGGTGATCAGCCTCAGCCTGTCTCTGTAGACCCTTCTGCAAAATGGTACTGTCTGTAATAGCTACCACTCTGATTAATTTTTAAGAACACCATGCCTAGTGTGTAAAATTGGAGCATTCTGGCTCTGTGTTTCTTGGAAGTTACTCTAATTTGGGCCTTGACCACTTGTCAGTTTATTACTTTAATACTGATTATTTATTCTTGGCTGCAATGGGTCTTCCTTGCTGCACGCAAGCTACTCTCTAGCTGTGGGGTGCAAGCCTCTCATTGTGATGTTTCTCTTGCTGGGGAGCATGGGCTCTAGGGCCTGCAGGCTTGCTGGTTGTTGCACACAGGCTTATTGCTCTGTGGCATGTGCGACCTTCTCAGACCAGGGATGGAACCCCTGTTCCCTGCGTTAGCAGGTGGATTCTGAACCATTGGACCACCAGGGAAGTTCCTATTACCACTAAGCCATGATTTCCTAACCTGCCTCTGCACTTGCAGACACACACATACACATTCTTATCTACCAGCAATGGATGAAAACACCCCATAATATGGTATTCAACTCACCACTGCATTCTGAAGAATACCTCTCTGACTACTTCTAGCATAGGAAAGCCGATTCCCAGGGTAGGAAGAAGCCTCAACATCACTTGTTCTAGGCCCCCACATGCCAGTTGGATCTCCTTGCTGACGTCCATGGAAGGGAATGCCTTACTTCCAAGGCGGTCAGTGCTTCCAGGGGTCAGCTCTGGCTCTAAATTCCTGGTTTCATGCAGATTCCTTCGGCCTGGACATAACTAGTGGCCTGCTGGTAAATATTTCAAAACTTCTCTTAAATAAAAGCACTGATTTGTAGCATTTGCCATTTTCAATGGTGTTGATACTCCCACTGTGGCCAGGTTCAGGCAACCGATGTAAAGTATCAAATCAGAGTTGAGAAGTGAAGTGAAAGTCATTCAGTCGTGTCCAACTCTTTGCGACCCCATGGAGTGTAGCTTGCTAGGCTCCTCTGTCCATGGGATTCTCCAGGCAAGAATACTTCAGGCAAGAATGGGTAGTCATTCTCTTCTCCAGAGGATCTTCCCAATCCAAGGATCAAACGCAAATCTCCTGCATTTCTTTACCAGGGGAGTTGGGAAGGAGTGCACATAATTGGATCTTGCAAAGCAGTGTGAAGAGGCCCCGGGAACCACTGCTACCCAGTTGGCATCACATGTAAGCAGAGTAAATATCTGCTGTAGCATCCCAGGTCTCCGATGTGAAGCCCATGCATTCACCCTCCCTGTCTTCTCTGTATCCTAAATTGCACCCAATCCTACTTGCTCCTAATGAGTTTTTTGCAGCACCTAACGCTCTGCATTGCCTTCCCAGCCACCAGTTCCCTTTTGCTCCCAGAATATGAGTCCAGTGATCTTTCTAGACTGACCACCTGACTTCCTCTGGCATGTTTTCATTCTGGCTCCAGTTCATGGAGGGACACAGCACTAGTTACTTCTATCTTTATCTCATTCCATCCCTATTAGAGATGTGAAGATATTTTAAAAGTTCTTTGCATTTTGGACACAATATTCCTGGCTGTGACTTCTACCAACAGAGCGTATTTATTTTTTCCTCCTGGGTGCTCATCACACAGAACAAGCCCTGCTGTGGCTCATCGCTTCCTGATTTGCAGACGGGACAAACTGGGGGATCTATTCTGTCTTAACTTTAGCATGAATACTTTATTAATGCAGCCTCCTCTTTTCAATGGTAAGCCCAGAGAGGACCCGTGTCCACTCTGTTTATCATCATATTAGTGCCTGGCACAATGCTGGAAATATTGTAGTCAGTCATGAGAATTGCCCATTCCTTCAGGCCTTCATTCATTCATTCATTCATTCTGCCAATTGATGAAATTACTATTAGGCACAGGAGGTGACCATAAGCAGAATGGAACGTTAAGACAGCACTGTTGAAAACTCAAAAAATATCTGCATCCACTTGTAATTGACATGTCCACACTGCTACATTTAAAATGGATAACCAACAAGGACCTCTTGTATAGCGCATGGAACTCTACTCAGTGTTATGTGGCAGCCTGGATGGGAGGGGGATTTGGGGGAGACTGAATACCTGTATATGTATGGCTGAGTCCCTCTGCTGTTCATCTGCAACTATCACAGCATTGTGAATCAGCTATGCCCCAATACAAAATTAAAAGTTTTTTTTTTCATTTTTTTAGAAAAAAGTATCCAAGTCAAGGTATTTGAGTGGCGCATGGACTGGGGACTGGCTCATTTTTCAGCTACTTAGAGAAAGGATTGTTCTGTTCCCTTTGGATCAATTAGCCATAATGAATCTAATTTTAACACTTTTCAGAGCTAGAGAAAATGGCAAAATGAGAAGTTTTGCCTTGAGTTTGGTTCTTGAGGGTACGGCATGTTCCTGCTGATTGACAGACTGGTGTATCGGACTCCATTAATTGAGACCGATTAGTTGGTGGGCGGGGCGCAGGTGAGAATTAGAGAGAAGCAAGGAAGAATGCTCTTCAGAAGAATGTCTCCTCACGTTCAAGGGCATCCAGACTCTCAGAGTCTCCACCACACGAAGGGAGGCCCAACAGCCACCAGCCTGAGCCTGGGCTAATCAATCCATCAAATTAAATTTTAAAAAGTGGTTAATCCTGTTTATATTTGTATGTGTTTGAATTTTAATTATAGGCCATCTCCATGACTTTCTGGAAGGGTACAAGTGTAAATTTTGAGTCTATAAGTTAAATCTTTTAGAGAATGAAATATTATTCTGGAGCTCAGAATTTTTATTAGATTTTAATAATTTATTTTCTATGTGCGTGTTTACCAAACATGTATTCAAGGCTTGCCATATGCCAGGCATTGTGCTCAATACTAAGGTGTCAAAAGTAAATAAGTTTCCTGCCCTCTGTAATTAGCCTCTTAAAGCATATACCAACTACGTCCAGATCTCCCAGGCTTTATTAAAATTTCAGATTAACCCAGTCACATTCCACACATACTAATATCAGAGCCTATCTGAGGAGTCCCAAAATGTGCATTTTAAAATACATTCTGCAGGTCATTCTCATGCATTCTGAAGTTTGACGTCATTCATTACAGTAAATGAGGGCTGGTGGTTCAGAAGGTCAAGAATCTGCCTGAAATGCAGGAGACCGGGGTTTGATCCCTTGGTTGGGAAGATCCCCTGGAGAAAGGAATAGCTACCCACTCCAGTATTCTTGCCTGGGAAATCCCATGGACAGAGGAGCCTGGTGGGCTACAGTCCATGGGGTCACAAAGAGTCGAACACGACTGAGACCGAGCCATGACTGTAAACATAGTGGTAAGAGCTTGCATTTATGCTTTGTTTTTTTTTTAATGATTGCAGTATCTTGGGATTCCTACGCTAAAATTCCTCCAACACCTGAATCGTAAGTAACGAAATAGATAGCGCATCTGGCCAAGGTGCTGGACTCCTCTCCCACCAGCTCGGCCTGCTGCCCCTGCTCTAAGGGCTCCTTCACATTCTTCTACTTGGTACACGTCTCCGTGAAAGTACTTCTCATGTGAGATTACAGTTCATGTCCGTGGTCCCCTGCCTCCCTGCTGGACAGTAGGCTCCTGGAAAATGAATAGCGTCTTGTGTCTGAAATCTGAATCCCCGGGCCTCCCACATTGTTTGGTTCTTCAGTCCAGTTCAGTCGCTCAGTCGTGTCCAACTCTTTGCGACCGCATGGGCTGCAGCATGCCAGGCCTCCCTGTCCATCATCAACTCCCGGAGTTTACTTGGTAGGTAGTTAGAATAGGAAACAGGAGTCCAGAATGGCGGCGGCTAAGAGACAAGGGCAAAGCCCAGGGCACCATAGATGTCAGGGCAGTGTGATCTCCTCGCTTCTGCCTTGTCACAACAAAGATTTGAAGCGACGGACCTTAAAGCCCTCGGCATGTCACAGCTCTTGGACAGTCCGTGTTATAGTTCTCAGACAGATCAGTTTTATCTAGAAAATAAAGGAAAATACACCCTCCAGGCGTGAGGTCATGCCGACCCAAAAGACTCGAAGAGAAGAAAGAGAGAAAGAAAGAGAGACAGAGAGGGTGCTGGGGAGAGAGAGACCCCCGGCCCTTTGGCTCCTCTTTTTAAATGTTTTTTCTCCTCCCCTGGGCCTGCCCTATGTAAACTGGGCCAGCCAGGAGTGCTGTTTGTCTACCTGAGATCCACACTCAGGTCTTCGTACCTTCCTTTGTTCTATTTTCGCAGGCTTTGCCTTTGTCTCTTAGCCACCGCCATTCTGGACTCCTTTTTCCTATAACTACCTACCATTCTCAAACTCATGTCCATTGAGTCGGTGATGCCAGCAGGTCCTTAAAAGTACCATCCCTTCCCTTCCATCCTGTCTGAGAAGTGAGTTTGTCATCGTTGTCTGTAGTATCTCATGTAACGCCTTTTGTTGAATGTGTGGATTTTCACATTTGTGAATGAACAAGCGAAATCGACAAAGCACCATCACACACAGTATGCCCTTTGATGAGATAGCCAGCAACGATCCCTGATATCAATATGCAGCTTTCGCCAAGTGTTTGTCAGTTACCAATCACTCCTGTTCATGTTCATGATTTTTGTCACATCCAAGCTGATATTCATTTAATATTTTCCTCTTGAGGTGAACTCATTGGTTCTCGCTCCCATAAGTTTAGCCTGGTCCTAAGCAGTAGTGTCTGTGAAGTTATGTACCTGATGTGCGCAGTTACGTTCTTTTCAGATCCACATTCAGTACATAACTCACTTGACATTGCAGAAAGGTCCCTCGTATGCCACCCACAGGTACATTCCACACCGTAGAGAAGCCTTCCTGTGGCTGACTGCACCAGAGTTCCTGGTTCAGATTTTAAGCCATTCTACGTGTGACTCTGATCTAAGGTGCCCTTGGCCTGAACGGCTTGGAGCAGGGCTTGGGTTCCCAGCCAGAGACTGGGCTGGGTCACAGCAGTGAGAGCACCAGATCCTCGCCAGTAGACCAGTCAGTGACAAGGGCCCTGGCCTTCGACTTTGCAGAGAAGAATTTCCACAAAGACAGTCGTGAAGCAAGTAAACCATTTAAGAGGAAAAAGAGTGGTGTCTGTGCAGATAGACACACAGGCGGACCCAGGGGGAGAGACAGAGTTGCTGAGTCTTGCCCTTGTGGCCACTTGGATTACTTTAATGGGACATTTCTTCCGGGTTTCCTTTGACCGATCATGCTGATTTGCCTGGTTCACAGTCCATATTTGGTATATCTTGGGATCTTCCCATGTGTGCACACGCATCTCTTAGCCACGATGGATTTTACAGAAAAAGCTTATGGGTAGGGAACATCCCTTGACATGACACCACTTTGGCCTCCAAGCAGCCTTTTCTGTGCATGTGTGGTTGGGGACGTCTCCTGACTTCAAGAAAAGAAATATGTGGTGTGGGCAGGGCCCAGCTTCCTCCCTTAATGTTCTGCTATTCTCATGTTGGAGTTTTGATCCACAAGGAGTGAATCCCTGATTGTTTTACCCTGGGTGGAGGCTGTCTTGGGGGTAGGGTGAGGGTTAGGGGAATATGGGGGTTTGGTGGTACAGGGTGGGTTGGGGGATCTGCCTCCTACCTCAGCACTTGGCTTTCTCCTCTACTATATCCAGCAAACAAGACATATCCCCACCTCCAGACTTTGCTTCTCTCAGAGTGCTCCTGAATGCTCTTTCCTCTAGCCCAAAGCCCACTCAGAGTACCTTCCCTTGCTCTTAGCCCACCCTGACCTCTCCCATCTTTGAGTCTAATAAGACCTTTCAACTCACAAGCAGTGATATACCAAGTATTTATTTCCCCTGCAAACAGTAGGCTTCATCACATACTTATGCACCCAAGGAATATTTGGGTTTTCTAATATTTATTTTCGTTTATTTATTTGGTTGTGCAGGGTCTTAGTTGTGGCATGTGGGATCTTTGTGATCTTTTTAGTTGCGTGCGGCATGTGGGATCTAGTTCCCGGCTCAGAGATCGAACCCAGGCCCCCTGCTTTGGGAGCACAGAGTCTTAGCCACAAAGAATATTTATTAATTTGCTCTGAATATTCTGTCCTGTAGAAATTAACTAATTTTAGGGAGCATTGTTTGCTTGTATGGATTTGGTTATCAGGGGCTTTTTTGGGTGGACTTTTTGACCAAAGGAGGAATTTCCTTCATCATAAAATATCCTTGATGTTTTTTAAAAGAGTAATACTTTAGGAAAGAAAAGTCCATCAGCTCAGGTCCCAGAGTACTTATTTCAGTCTGCTTCTGTGTTCACTTTGTCATGTCCCAAGAGTCAGCTTACCTTAGCCATGGTATTTTATGAATGCCTTGAAGATTCCTTCCTTCAGGTTTGGGAAGGAGGTGGTGGCTGTGGTCATTGTTGCTTATTTATCCATAACTGTCACCAGACCTTGAATCTCATGACCAAGCAGTCAGTCTAGGCTGCACAGGGCTGCTTACAAAAATAAATTCAGGGTCTTCCCCGTCTTTCTGCTTTTCCTCAGGCCTTGAATGGCAGGGGGCACGTTTGGAGAAGGCATTGCAGACCTGAGTGTTTTGCTATCAGTCAGTAAGTGGATCTTAGGAAAGCAGTATCTGGTGAAAAACAGAAATTTATTTGTGAGGGGGAGCGTGGTGCAATGGAAAGAACCAGAAACCCAAAGAAAACCCCAACAGGGTCTTGATTCTTGGGCCCGCACCCCCGGTATCCTCCTGGGCGACTTCAGGCAAATGTTGGACCTCTCTGGGACTCGTTCTCCTCATCTGTAAAATGCAAGAAATACATTGGATCCTTCAGGGAGATTCTTGCTTTTATTTAGCAGCAAAATCCTTCATTCTGTTTTTAATTACATTTCATGTTGAACTACAGTATCCATAAACAGATAAAAAGTAAGATGCTCTGGTTAAAGAGAATTTAGGCCAGAGCAGGGAGTTGGTGTCTTCCCCTTTCTCAAAGGACTCCAAGAACCAGAATGATGTCATTGGATTTACATTTACGTAGCTCACAATGATTATTCTATGGAAAACAATTTCAGGGCGCCAAGACTGCAGGCTCAGGGACCATTTATATGAGGTAGTTGTCGTGTGTAGGCAAAGAGGGAAGAGATGGGAAGTTATGTGGCTCCAGTGTAAACAGCGCTATTGCCCAGAGATGGAACGGGTGTAAGCGGAGGAAGCCACCCACGCTCCCAGGGAACAGACTGCTGCCCCCACCCCCAGCCCTGTCAGGTCCCCAGTGTGGCCAATGAGCCAAAACTTCACCAAGACGAGAGGAAGGACTGAGAAGCAACCCAGAACAACAGGATAGGGCTTCCCTTGTGGCTCAGCTGGTCAAGAATCCACCTGCAATGAGGGAGACCTAGGTTCAACCCCTTGGTTGGGAGGATACCCTGGAGAAGGGAAAGATTACCCTCTCCAGTATTCCAGGCTGGAGTCCATGGGGTCACAGAGAGTCAGACTTGACTGAGCGACTTGAAATGTAAAAAAAAAAACAAAAACAAAAAACCAACAGGATAAGTTGGTAATTGAACAGTTGCCCTGTGAACCTTCTCATCAGATGCGGCCTGAGATTTTGGCATCACCTGGGAGCTTGTCAGGCCCCACCCTAGACCTGCAGGATCAAAATAGCTAGTAAGTTCCTCAAGTAATTCCTATGCACACTAGAGTCTGAGAAAGCTGATAGTGGAAAACCACTTCCGGGACAGATGAGCCTGTGCTAGCTTCCCGGATGTTGCGTTTCCTGGTGTTGACTTCAGGCAAATCTGCCGTCTCTGAATTGTCTCATCCACATCATGGAGGCAATGATATTCCCCTCACAGAGAGTTTTGTAGGACAGAGACGCTGTAGAGTTTAGCTCCCAGCTTACTACTGGAGCAAAAGTTGATGGTCAAGAAAATGAAGGAAAACAATAATCACACACACACACACACACACACACACACCCCACACACACACACCACACACACACACACCCCACACACACACACACCATCCCTCTATGGTCCAGGACAGAAGAAAGGAATTGAGAAAGAGGTGCTGGGCCACCGTTGTGTCTCTGGTGTGACTTTTCTGTTTTCTGTCTTCTACGGTGAGGGAAATTCATCATACTTCCTGAGGACAAGGGAAATATCTTTTAAAAATTATTTCCAGGAAAATTGTCTCCATTTCATAATTCGTAGAACAAGCATGGATTTTGAATGGAAGCATTTTGATTTTGACCTCCCTCTGTGCTTCCTGCCTGTGAGGAAGGAAGGACGTGCACTGATTCACCTTAGTTTTTCTCATCTGTAAAATGGGAAGAATAAAACCTTGCAAGGAGTAAATGAGATAGGATGTGAAAGGAGTCTAACTCTTTTTACAAATCGCCCTTTCTCCCTCCTTTTCTCCCATGATTGTCTTCTGTCTACCATTATTAGAGGACCCATTTTATAAAAACTGTGGTTACAATTGTGGCATGGGAGCACGCATTCATTTAACAAAAATTTGCTGGATGTTTACCATGTGCCAGGTGCTATTATAGATGCTACAAACGCAACACAACTGGGTTTTTTCATCTTTCTAGTGTGTGCCTCACCTGGGGTTTACACCTGTGCTAGACACTATCCTGGGCGCTAGGCAGGCAGCGTGCCTGGAGTTTATTCATTTTTCTCTTTCCTTCCCCGTCCTGTAGATTACACCAGGGCTATCTGAATGGGACAGAGATTCATTCCCTCCAGGAAGTAGGCAAAAGTCTGTGGTCATTTTGATGGCATTCACAAAACCTCCCTCATGTAGGTTTCAAGGATAAGATTCCTTTAGCAAGGTCTTTGCATCCTCTATTGAAAATGCACCCACAACCACACACTTGGCTAGGCAAATTAATAACGCAAACTAGACTGAAAATATTTAACCTCCTTAGGAGAACAAGCTGTTTTTCAAGGAGACTGGCAGGTCCATTTGCATGCAAACATTTAATGGGCTGCTTTTAAATGATCCTTATCTATTTATTGAAGCAGGTCTGGCCAGACCTCTCCTTGGCATCTCCTTGTTAGCTGTGAGTTGGAGCCTCCACCGCACATGATCTGGAAATTATCAAAATGCACTTAAATGGAAGATGCTCAATACTTGGAACTTTCAGTGTTTTTACTTGGACCTTTGCCCCCAAATCGCTCAGTCAGTCAGCTTTGACTGAGCTCACCATTACAGCCAACCATGAGGAAATTGTCCTTATGTGTACATTGCACATAGTAGGCGATCAATAAGCAGCGTTGGATGAATGAATGAAGTCATTAGGTTTATTTCCTCTTCACCCTGTCTGAACACTCTCAGGTTTCCTCTCCAGTGGTATGCTGCTAAATGTTTAACAAGCAACCCCAAGCAGGGGCCCCATTTTGCAGTGTTTGCTGGTTTCTGTGGTGGAAAGAATCCTGCTCTGATACATTTCAGACTACCGGCATGACATCACTGAACACAGAGAAGAGATGGGCACCCTTATGGAATAGTTCTACCAGACAGAAAACAAAAGATGTAAATAACCTCAAGGGCATAGATAGTGAGTGAAATATAAAATAATTTGCTAGTGATGAGTTTTGAGCATTTATTATCTTTTTAGTACAGTTTATTTCACTGTAAGCTTATATAGTTTTTAACAACAGCTGAGTTAACCATAGCTTGAAAAATTACTGAGAATTTGACCATCAGCTCTCAGGAATCTCATGAAGTGGGTCAAATGCACCCCTGTTTCTTACACATTCCACATGTGCAAGCTCTGGAGTGACAGCTCCTCTTCCCTCTCCATGCTGTCTGGGAGGGCTGGGATCTATTAAGTGGTTCGTAAGATGCAAATAACCAGGTGATGGGTGTGCCCTCTCTCGAGCACTCTGCTTGCACCTTGTTGGAGGCGTTTTTCACCTGCTTCTGTTTGTGTTAGGAGCTATTTGTGTACTTATCCCTTTCACTGAGGTCTATGCAATCAACAGTGTGTGAAACCTAGATGTCAGCTGAAGTTCCCTGTCCTTTGGGATCCAAGTGGAACTGATTCTAACACTCTCGCACCCAGGTGGGGACCTGCTTCCCTTCACCCAGTCTTATTAAGTGCTGAGCTGTGTGCATGTTTGCCTGTGGTCCTCTGGCTTAGAAATCTGCATGTGTGCATGTGCGCTAAGTCGCTGCACTCATGTCCGACTCTGTGTAACCCTATGGACTGCAGCCCGCCAGGCTCGTCTGTCCATGGGAGTCTCCAGGCAAGAACACTGGAGTGGTTTGTCATGGCCTCCTCCAGGGGATCTTCCCGACCCAGAGATAGAAGCCACATCTCCTGCACTGGTAGACAGATTCTTTTACCACTAGCATCACTTGGGAAGCCCTAAAAATGTGCACAGATACCATTCTGTGAAGGGGCTCAGTACTACCTCATTGAGACGTGTAGCATCTCAATGACCTGGAATACAGCCCCTTTCCCTTGAGGTCCTTCCGAATACTGTGCACAGGAGGCAGCTGTGCACATAGCAGACCCCCTCCAAGCTTCGGGGCTGTATCCGGGTTGTGTTTTGTTATTGCCGATGTGTGGTTGCCATTGTTTTACATTTTCATGTGGTTTGGCCCTCTGGCCCTCTTCCCCTTAAAGCTTCCCATCTCTCCCTTCTCTATCTGACAACTCTTCCTTGAAATGTTCAACTCTTCCTTCTCCCTCTCCATGGATCATGTAAAGAGTTTATTATGTGGAGAAATGTGGCTATGTATACTTTTTGGCATATCTTCAGATTCATGTTTACTGAGAATCATCACCCCCTTTTACAAGCCTCCCCTTTGTCTCACACTGGGTTCTCTAGAACCTGACTCTAGGCTGTAGAATACAAATGAAGAGGTGATTTCAGCAAAGTCACAAGGAGGGCAGCTTCTACCTGATTCCACAGTGAGCCCAGGGATGTGAGTTACAGCTCGACATTGTCCTGACCCAGGACCTATCCATCATTGGCTAAACCCCACCCCACCCACCTGGCCAGTACATTCTGCCTTCTGCTCCTGGCCACAGGTAAAGCATTTCCAGCAGCCCATGGGCAACTTTCTCTGAGACAAATAGCAGATAAGACTTGTTGGATGCAGAAAACTGAGAGACAGTAGGAGGTCTGTGATTAGAGGGTCTGGGTATGGACAATATCTGCTACAATCTTTTAGGGCAAAACAGAACTGCCCAAACTTTAGGATTCCTGTTTTGGATTCTCTTCCCTAGGAAGAGAAGAAGGCAGACTAGATATTTATTTCCTCAGCTATGAATCATGGACAATCCTTGGATATTATGTGCTGTTGTTTGGGAAGTGTGGGGGGGGATAGGCATGTCCAACCAAAAATTTTAATTCACAGGGTGATGTTTGCAACTGATCATATGTTTCCAAGAAAGGAAGCTCAGTGCCTGTGAACCAAAAGAGGTCAAAAGGGCTTGGAGCCCTGATTTTGGCAGGGATTCAGCAAGTGGTACTCCCATTCATTCAACAACTTTTCCCAGAGGGAATTCCTTGGTGACCCACTGATTAAAAATTCACCTGCCAGGCTTCCTTGCTGGCTCAGTGGTAAAAAAAAAAATTTGCCCGCCAGTGCGGGACACACCAGTTCGAGATTCAATCACTGGTGGGGGAAGATTCTGCATTCCACAGAGCAGCTAAGCCTATGTGCCACAACGACTCACCTGTGCACTAGAGCCCAGGAACTGCAACTACTGAGCCCTGGAGCCACGGCTGCTGAAGCCTGCAACCTAGAGCCGGTGCTCCCTAACAACCCAGAGCCGGTGCTCCCTAACAACCCAGAGCCGGTGCTCCCTAACAACCCAGAGCCGGTGCTCCCTAACAACCCAGAGCCGGTGCTCCGTAACAACCTAGAGCAGGTGCTCTGTAACAAGCGGCACCCACCCACCGCAAATGAAGGGTAGCCCCTGCTCCCCACAACTAGAGAAAGCTCGCGATGCAGCAAAGACCCAGCACAGCCAAAAGTAAATGATGAATAAAATAAATTACTTTAAAAAAAAGAACTGTTCCCAGAGGACCAGCTGTGCCCCAGGTACCACCCTCAGGTGTCTGGGGTACAGTACAGTTCAGTTCCTTTCCATCCCTCAGTCGTGTCTGTCTCTTTGTGACCCCATGGACTGCAACATACCAGGCCTGCCTGTCCATCACCAACTCCCAGAGTTTACCCAAACTCATATCCATTGAGTCAGTGATGCCATCCAACCATCTTATCCTCTGTTGTCCCCTTCTCCTCCCACCTTCCATCTTTCCCAGCATCAGGGTCTTTTCAAATGAGTCAGCTCTTCACATCAGGGTACAGGGAGATGACCAAGAATGACACGTTCCACCTCTCGTCCATCTCAGCTCAGTCTTCTCTCCTGTGGCATGGGGTAAATCACCCAGCCTGGCAGATCTGTAGGGAAGAGGGATGAGGTAAAGACAGGAAAGTGCTTTGGTAGCCCACATGTGGCTGAGTCATTTTTGCTCTCTCAAGTAGAGCATTCATCAAAACAAGGACTCTTTCCAATAAGGTGATAGTTTAATTCAATGCATCACAAACGGTGCCAGTCACATGTGTACAGAGGGAGGGAAGTGAGGGGAGGGGAGGGGATACTGCCAAGGCTGGACAACCATCCCTCCCCATAAAGTCACTCTTGTTTTTGCAGTTACAGTTATTTGACTTCTGCATGAGATTTTTTTTTTTTTAACTTAAGTATAGCCTAGGGCTCCCAGATAGCTCAGATGATAAAGAATATGCCCGCAGTGCAGGAGACCTGGGTTCGATCCCTAGGTTGGGAAGATCCCCTGGAGAAGGGAATGGTAATCCTCCAGGCAAGGGTATTCTTGCCTGGAGAATTCCATGGACAGAGGAGCCTGATGGGCTGCAGTCCATGGGGTCCCAATGGGTTGGACATGACTGATTGACTAACACACACACACACACACACACACACACACACACACACACACACAGTTGATGTACTATATTGTGTTAGCTTCATTTGTGTAGCAAGATGACTCAGTTCTGTATATTTATGTATATATAGAGTACATATGTAATACATATACACACATATATTTTCAGATTTTTTTCCATTATAAGCTATACAAAATTATATAGGGTATACAAAATACTGAATATAGTTCCCTTGCTTATAGTAAAACCTTGTTGCTTCCCTATTTTATATACAGCAGCGTGTATCTGTTAATCCCAAATTCTGAATGTATCCCTTCCCACCTTTCTCCTTTGGTAACCACGTGTTTGCTTCTATGTCTGTGAGTCTGTTTCTCTTTTGTCAATAAATTAATTTGTATTATTTTCTAGATTCTACATATAAATGACACCACATATGATATTTGTCTTTCTTTGTCTGACCTACTTACTTAGTATGATGATCTCTAGGAACATTCACGTTGCCGCAAGTGGCATTATTTCATTCTCTTTATGGCCGAGTCATATTCCATTGTATGTATATACCACTTCTTTGTCCATCATTTATTCATGGACACTTCGGTTGCTTCCATGTCTTGGCTATTGTAAATAGTGCTGCTGTGAACATTGGGTTTCGTGTGTCTTTTTGAATTAGAGTTTTTGTCTTTTACCAATTTGCATGCCCACCAATGGTGTAGGAAGGTTCTGTTTTCTCCACACCCTCTCCAGCATTTCTTCTTTGTAGACATTTTGAGGACAGCCATTCTGACCAATGTGAAGTGATACCTCATTGTAATTTTGAAGACTTGTTTTTAAAGAAAGAATTCCACTCCTAAAGGAAGAAAAGATGAGAAGGAGGGAGGGAGTGAAGGAGGAGAGAGAAAAATAGAGATATTGGCCTGGCTTATTTAAAGTCTACTTCAATTGGGGGGCACAAAAGTCTACCATATATTTTTAGGAGCACATGCATGGTAAGTTGCTTCAGTCATGTCCAACTCTTTGCAAACCTATGGACTGTAACCCACCAGGCCCCTCTGTCCATGAGATTCTCCAGGCAAGAATACTGGAGGAGGTTGCCATGCCTTCCTCCAGGGGATCTTCCTGACCCAGGGATCGAACCCAGGTCTCTTGTGTCTCCTGTCCTGGCAGATTCTTTACCACTGAGCCACTTGGAAAGCCCTTCAGGGGCACATCTATTGCTTAAATGATGGTCTGTGTCTCAGTATTCGAACAGGAAAGGATCTGCAGAAATTCTCTAGTTTCTAGGAGGACGTTGTCACTCAGGAAATGTGACTTGCCCCAGGTCACCCAAGTGGTTGGGGTAGAGCCAGGACCGGCACCCAGGCTCTTGACTCCAGTGTGAGGTCTTTTCACCGCTGCCTCCCTCCATGCCTTGCTTTATGTTTAGTGAGGACAACACCACAGTCTTCCAATGCATTAGCAAGGTACCTGCATTCTGAACCATTCTGCATATCTTTCCTTCTCTCCGTGTGTGTGTTTTTTTTTTTTCTTGTCCTCGTTTCAAGGAGAAAACTTGGTATCCTCATCTCTAAAGAGAGAGAGAAAAAAGAATCCCATTTGAAGTGTCACACACATGAGGCGTTTCCCATGCCATCCCATAGCTCGGTCTCCAGCAGCATTGATTACGCAGTCCCCATTAGAGCCCTGTGAGGTCACGGGGACCTTGATAAATGCATCTGGGGTCCTCGTTACTGTGGCCAGGATGGTTTTGGAACCAGAACTCTCAATGGCCTACCAAGGAGGCCAGCTCATGAAGGACGCCATCTCTCTCTCTCTCCACATCCTCTGAATCAGTGGCCTGTGCATAAGAGAGGGACACACCAAGGATGAGCTTTGCCAGCATCTCACGGTTGGAAGGGATGACATATGCCTGGCAGGAACTGAGTGTACCAGGTGTGGGTTTGGGTCTTGAGTATTGGCAAGGTACCTGGATGGGCTCCCAGGGACGGGCGAGTGGGAACCCTGAGCCAGAATTCCTTACTGTCCCCCAGAGAGGGGTGGAGTGAGGGGGGGAGGAAGTTGTGGGAGCAAGAGTGGCACCTGCATCAGTGAGGTCCATAGGCCATGGGTAGGACTATCAGGCATTCAGATGGCAAAGCTGGAAGGGACAGTTAAGGCTCCAGCAGTGGAACTCAGTTTCCAAGATGATCACAGCAGCTTGAGATACAGGCTGAGTCTCAGAAGATGACGTTGAACAAAGACAAATGTAAAGCCTGTACCTATGTCTGAGGTCAGTTACACAAGCACGGATAAATGATCTTCTGTTGTCGTTCAGTAGATCAGTCATGTCCAATTCTTTGCAACCCCATGGACTGCAGCATGCCGGGCTTCCCTGTCCATCACGATCTCCAACGTTTGCTCAAACTCGTGTCCATTGAGTTGGTGATGCCATGCAACCATCTCATCCTCTGTCGTCCCCTTCTCCTCCAGCCCTCAATCTTTCCCAACATCAGGGTCATTTCCAATGAGTCTGTTCTTCACATCAGGTGGCCAAAGTATTGGAGCTTCAGCTTCAGCATCAATTCTTCCAGTGAATATTCAGGGTTGATTTCCTTTAGGATTGACTGGTTGGATCTCCTTGCAGTCCAAGGGACTCTCAAGAGTCTTTTTCAGCACCACAGTTCAAAAGCATCAATTCTTCAGTGCTCAATCTTCTTTATGGTCCAGCTCTCACACCCATGCATGACCACAGGAAAAACCATAGCTTTGACTATGCAGACTTTTGCAGCCTTCCCCCCAAGATAAATGTTACGCCTTAATTTGCAAAGCTTGATGCTGGCTCCAGAAGTTGGGAACAGTAGAGACAGTGAGCCCAAGCTTGGGGTTACTCCTAACACTCATGGCTAGTGAATGGTCTTGCAACTTTCCCTTCAATGACTGACCTTAGAAATAGGTGAGAGGAAGGTGGGCTCAAAGCCCCAGGATGCTGTTGAGTGTAAAATTTGCAGCTAATAAGCTGAAGCCCCTGAAAACTTATTAGGGTGCCCTTGACTGCCCTCAGTCGCTGCAGAGTGGTGCATGCGCTTGACCACCTCAGTGCCCAGCACGGTCCACTAGAATAATTGGTTTCTTGATGATGCTGTAAGTATCTGGGGAACAGACCTGATTCTTGGGCCACCTCTGTACCTTGACACGAGACTCAGTACAGAGTAATTGCTCAGTAAACATGTATTGGATGAAGGACCGAGTGAGTGAATATAAAATCCAGGAGCATTTAAGGATGAACATAAACCCAAGGAAGGAAGGAAATAGCTCAAACAATCAGCCGTGATGGCTGTTGTTTCTACAAGTGCAGCTGGGCAAACAGATGTGTCTCCCCATGCTAACGCCTGCATGGGCACTCTCTCTGTCTCTCTTTTTTAATCTCTCTCCTTTTGGAAACTTGAAGCCACTAAATGTTTCCATTCTAATGAGATTTTCAAAAAGAGAGAGGGAAAAAGTGTCTAGAATAATCAGGGCTTGTGGCATGCTGGGGGGGAAACAGCAAGGGGCCCGGGTCTTGCTTTGTGTCTCACTGTTTGGCTCACAAAAGAAACGCTGGAGCCAGTTGTAGGAAGGTGCTAAAGGAATAAGAAAATATAAGTCGTCTACACCTTTTGGTTTGGGTTTGAGAGGACCGATTTTTATCTCTAAATGAGAAAGGTATCCAGGGCATGGTTAGAAAAGTAAGTAATATGCCAGTGACACGTTGGCATTCTTCCCACTATCTTCAGCCTGAAGGCGGTTGAAAGGTTGGCTTGGCCACCATCTAGGTGAGGAAGGTGAAAGTGAAAGCGTTAGTCACACAACTCTTTTGCACCCCATAGACTATAGCCCGCCAGGCTCCTCTCTCCATGGGATTTCCCAGATAAGAACACTTGAGCGGGTTGCCATTCTCTTCTCCAGGGGATCTTCCCAACCCAGGGATTGAACTCAGGTGTCCTGCATTGCAGGCAGATTCTTTACCAGCTGAGCCACCAGGAAAGCCCTTGTAGGTGGGGAAAGTGAGGGCCTCCTTGGGATGATTTCACAGCTGCTGGGAAGACTTGCTCCCTTTTCTCCTAGAACCTCCAGCTGGAGGTCCCACATGAAGTAACTTGATCCTCAGGTGCTGCATGCTAAGTCTCTTCAGTCGTGCCCAACTCCTCATGACACTGGACCGTAGCCCACTGCTCCTCGGTCCATGGGATTCTCCAGCCAAGACTACTGGAGTGGGTTGCCATTTCCTTCTCCAGGGCATCTTCCCGACCCAGGGATCGAACCTGAGTCCCTGAAGTCTCGGGTTTGGTGGCTGAGTTCTTGACCACTAGTGCCACCTGTACAAGCCTTTATGCCCTTTTCAAATGCAAATTTCAGGTGCCATTTTATACCTATTCAATTAGCAAGTCAACCAACAAACTGTAATAAATAGCCAATGCTGGCAAAATTGGGTAACAATGGATGTGTGTGTGTTCCTGGGGACAAAGTGTGCAACCATTCAGAAAAGTAGTCTGGCAGAATATATCAAGAATCAATTCAGATATTTGAAGCCCAGATAGTCTAGAGGTTATTATGAGGAATTGATTCTAAAGAAGGAAAAGCTTTATGCTTAAAAATATATACCATCATATAACTTATAATAACACAGAATTGGTAGCACCCTAAATCTGAATATCCAGCAATAAGAGAATGATTGTATATATTTCTGTGCACTGATGTCATAGAAAGTGCCTCTTCCATTAAACATGATTGTTTGAATATTTTATAGCCAAGTGGAAGAATATTTATACTTTAATAAGATAAAAATGCAGACTATACTGTTGAGACGAAGCAAATATTGAGAATTGTGTACGCCTATGTCCTTGGGCTGCTAAAGGGACAGGAGAAAATGAAAACAGCTGATTTATTAGGCTTAGAATTGAATACGGTGATTCTTTTATTTTGGTTTCCATTGTGTGCTTTAGAATGTCTTCTATGAAATGGGTCTTTTAAGCCAGGAAGACCGGAGATGCACAGGTGAAGGCGTCTGATGGTAGGCACGCACGGTGACCAAGAATCAGTAAGAAGATGGAATGTGTTGGACCTGCAGTGAGAAATGCAGACGGAAAGGTTGACAGGGCAGCAGTGGAGGCTGGAAGACCACGGGAACAGGGGTGACTTGGAAGGGAAGGGAGGGAAAGGAATGCCCCAGGGCTCGGGCTTAGATGCTGGGCTCTGGGATTCAAGCCCCAGCCAAGTCCTCACCAGGATTCCTTATGGCCAGACAAAAGAGAGCTGAGGAGGGTCTGGACAGAAAATGCTGCCATCCACTGTGAGCCTTTGAAGACAAGCCCCTCTCCTCCTGGAAGGAGGGAGGAGTGAAGGGAAACTGTGGAGCCTGTTTGCCACTTGTCCCATCACCTTCTCATCTTCTACCCTCATGCACCACAGGGCCCCTCCACGCAGGCATAGGGAGGGACAGCTGAGGAGCCTTTGCTGGCCCTTCCCACCCCTCTGGATGAGAGAGAGCTCACCCTCCGCCTCGTGACAGTTATGAACACGGCGATTCTAGATAGCTCCTGCTCCGGCCTTCCTGGAAGCAGATGCTGTGTCTGATCCCAGCAGTCTCGGCAACATTACTGTGGAGCACGCGGACTCTCTGCTTCAGCCTCGCAAGGTGGACTTTGGTGTTACTGATGCACAAGAGCAGAAGTTAAGATAAATTAAACAGCTCTGCCTGGGCCATGAAGAGGGTATGGCAATCCACTGCGGTATTCTTGCCTGGAGACTCCCATGGACAGAGGAGCCTGGCAGGCTACAGTCCGTGGGGTCGCAAAGAGTCAGACACGACGGAGCGACTAAGCACAGCACAGCCTGGGCCATAAACACATGAAGAGGAGTGGCTGGGGACGAAGCACCATGTTTGATTCTGAAATGCACGCTCTTTGCCCTGCTGCACACGACCTGTAGATCAGTGCTTTGTACACAGTTGTCATTTGGTCGATAAGTTGTCTCCAACTCTTCGCAGCCCCATGGACTGTATCCCGCCAGGCTCCTCCATCCATGGGATTTCCTTCTCCAGGGCACTTTCCTGATCCAGGGATCGAACCTGGGTCTCTTGCATTGGCAGGTGGATTCTTTGCCATTGAACTACCTTGGAAGCTCATGGTAGACAGTAGGTGCTTCCAAAATGTTCATGTAAGAGTTCTGAACCCCCCAAATCCGATTTGTTCCCCGAGGGGGGACAGTTTCCCCACACCAAACAATTCTCTGACATCCACTGAATGTCCTATAATTTAACTCAGTTCTGACACTGTCCACCTGGAGAGAAATCAGATTTCACAAGTTAAGGGCTCATCCCGACAAGACTGCGCCCACCCCTCGGCCCCACTTCAGATGCCAGTGGCAAGTCACAGGTGGCCACCTGTGCTTCTGGCCGACGGGTTATAGACTGGAGGTTCCCACGACCTGCTCCTTGGGTTTGATTCACTGACTGCAGTGACTCACAGAACTCAGAGAAACATGTGACTTATTTTAAGAGCATCTGTTTATTACAAAAGGGTTTAAGTCAGGCACAGCCCATGGAGGAGATGCATAGGGCAATGTGTGGGATAAGAGCTTCCCTGGTGGTTCCAGTGATAAAGAACACGCCTGCCATGTGGGAGACCCAGGTTGGATCCCTGGGTAGGGAAGATCTCCTAAAGGAGGGAACCCATTCCAGTTCCATTATACCTATTCCAGTATTCTTACCTGGAGAATTCCATGGACGGGAGCCTGGTGGGCTACTGACCATGGGATCGCAAAGAGGCAGACTCAACTGAGTGAATAACACATACATAATACATGAATGGGCTAAGGCCGTGGAGCTTCCATGGGCCTCCAGGAACACCACACTCCCCACATCTCCACGTGTTCCAACCCTGAAGCTCTTTCAACCCAGTGCTTTTTCGTTTTATGGAGTCTTTACTACATAGGCATGACTGATTAAATCAGTGGCCATTGGTGATGGAACTCAAGCTCCAGGCCCTCTGCCCTCCCAAGAAGTCAGGGAATTGGGACTGGTAGTTCCCACTGTCTAATCACTTGATTTTTTCTCCTGGCAACAGCTCTCATCCTGAGGAGCTTCCCAACAGTCACCATGCTAACGTCACAAAAGACACCTGGATTGTGCTCCCCACTAAGGAAATTCCAAGGGTTTTACAAACTCAATACCAGAAACTGGGTCCATACATATTTCTCATTATAAATCACAGTCTCACAGCATAGTAGGTGCTCTGCAGGGGTTTGATAAATTAAGCATCCTCTTAAGGTTTAGCATCATTTCAGTGCCCAAGCAGGGGTCTATGGAAGGATGGATTTAGACCTTAAAAATACCACCCCGGGTGTGAAACAAGGAAGATTTTGTTCACAAAGCTGACTGGACTTTTAGTTGAGGTTTATGAATTTTTAATTATGCCTTTGTTTTTCTTAACCCTGTAATGTCATGCCAAGGGCTTCCCAGTGGCTCAGTGGTAAAGAATCTGCCTGCCAGTGCAGGCGACATGGGTTCAGTCCCTAGTCAGGGAAGATCCCACATCCCACAGAGCAGCTAAGCCCGTGAGGCACGGCTACTGAAGCCCGTGCACCCTAGACCCCCTGCTCTGCCGCAAGAGAAGCCACCACTGTGGGAAGCCCGCGCACCACAGCCAGAGAGGAGCCTCTGCTCGCTGCAACCAGAGAACAGCCCGCAAAGCAAAGAGGACCCGGCATAGCCAAACATAAATACATTAAAAAATTACATTTAAAGAAGCCATTAGCGGGCAGACAAGACACGCAAGAAGAAATGCCTGGTAACATACCAAGAAACTTCAATAGATGTTTCCAGAGACAGATTCACCATGAAACTAATGAAATTTAAGCTGTTACTCCGGTACTTATTTTTTTAATCATATTTGTCTTCTTTTACCTAAACATTTACTTCTTTTCTTCCACAAATCTGGATATGACCCTATTTTATTCCTTTATTAAATATTGTGATATCCATCTCAACAGCAATGAGATGGAGTCCCTTCCTTTTAAGTTTAAATATTTTTTTCTGCACTGCATTAGACACATCAATATCTTCAGGTGGTACCAACTGAGTTCCATTGCCCTGAGCTCTTAGTTTAAATCAAAAGTTGGGAAACTTTTTCTTTAAAAGTCAAATAGTAAATATTTTAGGCCTTTGGGCCAGAGAGAGTCTGCTGCAGTTACTCAGCTCTCCTATTGCCTCACCAAAGCAGCCACAGACCACATATAAACAAAGGAGTGTGGCTATGGTATAAAAGTTTATTTATAAAAAAGCAGCTGCCTGGATTTGGCCCAAGGGCCACAGTTCGCTAACCCCTGGTTTAGATGGTCAAAACCTGCATCTACATTACACATCTGTGCATCCAGAGGTTGATCAGTTCAGTTCAGTTGCTCAGTTGTGTCTGACTCTTTGTGACACCACGGACGGCAGCACACCAGGCTTCCCTGTCCATCACCAACTCCCAGAGCTTGCTCAAACTCATGTCCATTGAGTCGGTGATGCCATCCAACCATCTCATCCTCTGTCGTCCCCTCCTCCCGCCTTCAATCTTTCCCAGCATCAGGGTCTTTTCCAATGAGTTGGAAACTTACCCAGAGGTTGATAGGGACAGGATATAGATAGATCAAGTTCTAGATATCGATATCTGTGGTTCTTGGTGATTACAATATTCTTGCTTAATTTCAAGGACAAGGAAGGTTTTTAAACACAAAATTACTTTTTCTATATTCCAGTATAGCCATTTTTTGACTCTATGAACATAAGATGAGGGAGAAAGAGGTAAAAAGCTTGCATCTGAGTGCCTGCTATTTGCCCGGATTCACAGCAGTTTATGTACATGGTTCTCTTTTTATTTACATGACCATCCCATGAGGTAGGTTTGGAGGCTCCCTAATTCCACAATTAATAGTAATCAGTGAATATCTACTTAAAAGGTATCTGCTGAAAATGGGTACCAAACTTCATACTAAACAGTGAAGAAAATTTCTTATTAGTATATGATCACAAAAATATAATTAAAATACAAAAATGTGTTTATTGTATCTCACAGCTCACAAAATTTAAATTATAATTGCAACTATGCTCTAATTTTTACAATGCACAAAGACTCAGTTGAGTGTTAATTTGAGGTTATATTTTCTTTGCCAAAACTTGATGATAATACAACATGACTTCCCATTTTATTCTGTCAACATTTGGGGGGAAGGATTGTATGGTATTTTTCACCTTTTGAAATATCATTTGATCTTTAATTGTTCCAGTAAGATGATCGCTTGTTAATGGTTTTTCTGTATTTAGAACAGCTCTTCATCATCATATCCATCAACTTCATGAAATCCTGCATCCTTTGTGAGCTTTGCCTTCTCTTTTTGCAAATGGGTCCATACTGTACCGTTGGATGCTGTCCCTGATAGAGAGACAGAGGCTGAACTGCAAGGCCATGATGTGCAGGATACAGGCTGCTGTTAAACCGTCAAGGATGTTTGCACGGAGACTTCCTTAGAGAGGTGGTTTTTAGTTGTGAGAGTTTCTGCTGCCCTGCTCAATCTCTGAGCTACAAAGACTGAGATAAGGAATAAGATCAAGAAAATCCCTTGATTTGTCACTTGTGTGTTGTAAGTGAGAAACTGAGGTTCAAAAAAATAAACCTGCCCTGGGTCATCTGGTTTCTAGGTGGTGAGCCAAGATTCAGATCCTGTGGAGCCTGACTACCAGCATGCCGTTTAATGGCCAACAGATGGAGACTGAAAGAAGAGTCCATGCTTTCCTCCCTCAATCTAGGATCTTGGCGAGCTACCTGGCTCTTGAAATATGCCTATGGGGAGCAGGAGCCATCAGGGGTCCTGGGGAACTGCTTAGAGATGGAACCAAGCTTTTCTCCCCCAAACTGGAGACCAGATGAGAGGGAAGTTGAACTCTCAGTGCGCCCCACCCCCGGGTCTCCAGCTGGCCCGGCCCTGGCCCTGTTCCCTGCAGAAGCTCACTCCAAGCCTCATGGTCATTCTCAGAACGGGGTCTGGTCCCAGCATCTCTGCCCCTCCTCCTGTGGTGACCCCACTGCCTGAGCCTGAAGGCTGTGGTCCTCATCTGTAAAACGGGGGCACGGATATAACGGTGACAGTGTCCCCACCTGGCACTGCTGCTCTCCAGAGTATAAGAGAAAATGACATGCAAAAAAAAAAAAAAAATTACCAGGTAAATCCTAGAGTTTTCACTCTCTTGGGTTCCCCTTGAATGAAATCCTTGAGGGGATATTTGTCGTGATTTCCGGTGGGTCCAGCTTTGTTCTTATGAAGGGAGGCCAGGCTCGGGTGGGAAGAGGCAGGTAGGAGATGGTGTCTGGTTTGAGGGCATATCAAGACCCTTGACCTCAACTGGTTTTATTTGGAAAGACGGTCGGGACCCTGCAGACAGAAGGGCAGCTGTTGACTCTCCCCAGGAAGAGAAAAGCAAGAGAGAAGAGAGAGAAAAAAGTGGCATGAAGCATGTTGTTGTTCAGTCGCTCAGTCGTGTCCAGCTCTTTGCAACCCCATGGACTGCAGCACATCAGGCCTCCCTGTCCTTCACTATCTCTCAGAGTTTGCTCAAACTCATGTCCATTGAGTTGGTGATGCCATCCAGGCATCTCATCCTCTGTCATCCCCTTCTTGTCCCACCTTCAATCTTTCCCAGCATCAGGGTCTTTTCCAATGAGTCAGTTCTTCGCATCAGGTAGCCAAAGTATTGGAATTTCAGCTTCAACATCAGTCCTTCTAACGAATATTCAGGACTAATTTCCTTTAGGATTGATTGATTTGACTGGTTTGATTGTTGTCCAAGGTACTCTCAAGAATCTTCAGCACCACAGTTCGAAAGCATCAATTCTTCAGCGGTCAGCCTTCTTTACGGTCCAGCTCTCACATCTGTACATGACTACTGGAAAAATCATAGCTTTGACTATGTGGACCTTTGTCAGCAAACTGATGTCTCTGGTACAGAGAAGAAACTCACATGACGGAGGAAGTAAAAGAATAATTGGCCTCCTGAGATGGCTGAAAGGGAGGTTGGTGCGCTGAGCCACTGGCATTAGAATAACAGACAAAATAATCCTAGGATGTTTTCTTCAGATGCTCCTTAACTGCAGCCCCTCCCCCAATTGCACGCACAACCTCTACATATATTTATATCATGATTCTGACTGTTCTACACTGTGTTATGATTTGTCTGTGTTAGACCCACGTACATAGGAATATGTGCCCTGTGTGGAGTATATGTTAAGAATACTTGTTGAATGAATAAATTAATTTTGAAATACTTTAAAAACAAAATCGGTGAGTCATGGAGAGAGAGAGAGAGATAAAACACGAAGGAAGAGAAGGGAAGAACCCGTCTAGCCACACCTCTCTGTCTTCCATCGGTGAGACTGATAATTCCACCCATGAGTCTGGAATCGAGTTCGTATCTTCAGCGTAAAGTGAAATGTTCTGGAGACCAAAGAGTGCTTCCCCTTCTCAGGTGAAGGAGGGCTTCTTTGATGCCTTCCGCTTTATAAATTAATGATTGTTTTTAAATCTCAGCAAGTAAATTCCCCAGGTTGCCAGTACTTTTCAATTCCTGGAGATGCAAGAAAATACCAAGTTCCGACGAGCGTTTGCTTCCCCCTGCTGGCTAAAGCCTGGTTCTGCACTCCCCCACCCCCGCCCCGCGAATGGGAACCAGGCTGAAACTGCGTATTGGTGACCGGTTAAGGTCGAGCTGTCCCCTCACCTGGCTCTGAAATCACAATTAGAGCTTAAAGGGACTTAAGCACCTAGCTCCGACCTCTCCTCTAAGCTTTAGACTTGAATTTCGGTCAGCTTGCTGGATATTCCCACTTGGACCTCAAACAGTAGGTCCACAAAATGATAGCATGACCTATCTTTGCTGGCTTGCTGGCTTCTGCATACATACTCCTGAAGCCTTTGAATAGCACGTTGTCCACCCTCTCACCTCCCCCCATTGATTCTCCTGTAGCTTGGCCTCCCTGTCCCATTGGTGGAGATGCAAGGCCACAAACTTCATTTTAGCCAGGCTTGTTCTTAACAACTCCTTAGCATGTGGCCGTATCTCCTCCTCTTTGTCATTCTCAGCCCTGGAGACCCACCCCCATCTCCAACTTCTGGCTGCTTTCTGTTGCTGGGAAGTTTAGCAGTCTCATGCCTTGAGGGTTGCAACTTCCACCTCAACTGGATTTGTAAGATATTTCGCTAGACACAGGCAGTGCCTGCCTTGGGACGAGTTCTCATGCTGGGTGTTAAGATGGTGCGCTGTCTTTATGACACGGTGCAAGCAGTGATTACCAAATGATAACGGACTGTGATCAGTACTGGAATAGAAATGCCTCTGGGTGTTCTGTGATCCCAAGGGAGGGATCACATGAGGAACTGTTCAGGCAGTAGCTGGAAGGCTCTAGATGCAAGGTGTGCCTGGTGCTGTCAAGGTGTTAGCAGGAGGTAAAGGGGCACGTGGGGGAAGTGGGCAGGGAAGAGGAGCATTGAGAAGAGGAGCATTGAGAAGAGGGCTTGAGGAAACGCAGTGATTCTGGGGGTGGGGAAGCAAGAAGGGATGGGGAAGGTCGGATCATAAAAGGCTCGCACTCCTTACTGAAGGAGAAAATTGAACGGGGTTTAGTATCCTTGAACTCTCTGTACATGTACATGTTGTTCACATTGCCTAGGGGTCCATGCTACAGGTCAACACACATAGAATGGGGAATGTCCTGGATAAACTGGGACATATGGTCCATGCTAGCTAAGACTCAGATAGCCTTCCAACCCACTGACCACAGCCTCTGGGATGCTTCCTGTGTTGTTTTCCCAAAGCCTGTGGACACTCAGATGATAACCTCAGCCAGACTCTCATGTGACCATTTGTCCTGTTTCCCCCACTGGGCTAGGAAGTCCTTGAAAATGAAGGCTAGGTTTTTTATTCATGTTTGTATAAAATGCTCCTGCGGTTCAGAAGTTGCAGAAGACGCAGGTTCAATCCCTGGGTCAGGAAGATCTCTGTAGTCTTTTTACTGATGACAGTTATCCTGCTAGTGATTATTCCTTCTGAAGAATCTCTTTATCGGTAAAACGGGAATGATCATATCTACCTTGGGAGAAGGTTGTGAGGATAAATGAGCTGATAGGTGTAAGGTGGCAGACGGTAAGTGCTCACTGAAGAGTGGTGTTGGGTGTTGAGATTGTTACCATCATCATCACCACCAGAGACTTAGATGAAGAGTAAGCAGGTTCCACACATGTCATGAATTTAAAATAAAATGGCCAAACAGGAGGGAGTTGAAAATCTCATTTGGGTTCTTAGACAGGGTTGGAGACAGAGTCAGATCTGCAGGTCAGCAGGACTGTTGATCAGAAAACGCAATCAAGATCATCAAGGGGTGGGACCAGGACTCCGGTCCAAGCCAGCTCCAGGAGCAGACAACTCCAAACCTCCTTACATCATGGTCCTTACCATCACACCATGAGTTGGTTTTCTGTTTGTCCGGACCGTCAGCTCAGGAGGACAGATCCAGCTTGTTCATCATTGGATTCCAGCTCTGCCTCCCTCAGTGCCTACCATATAAATATTCAATGGGTGGAAGAATGAATGAATGCCCGAGTTGGGCACCCACTTACATAAAAACAAACCAGAAAGACATGGGTGGGAGCCTAGCAGGACACAGTGCCGGATCACACAGAGCCGGAGGACTTGGAGTCTGCGGTGCCAAGACTCCCGCTTGCACACTGTCCTTTAGTTTCCCTCTTAGACACCAGGGTTTCCCCCGTGGTTCAGATGGTGAAGAATCTGCCTGCAGTGCTGGAGACCTATGTTCAATCCGTAGGTCAGAAAGATCCCCTGGAGGAGGGAATCTTATCCACTCCGGTATTCGTGCCTGGAGAATTCCATGGACAGAGGAACCTGGCGGTCTATAGTCCATGGGGTCACAAAAAACAGGGTCACGATGGAGCCACTAACACTTTCACTTAGACACCCAGAGAACCTCATGCTGACCATTGAGCCAAAGACCTCCCACCAAGAGGGACAGAGAACCTCTTTTCTTTGCTGAAATGATGAAGCAAGTGCACGCGCGTGCACACACACACACACACACACACACACACTGTCTCTCCACCACCCTCACTCTCTCACACACAGGGAGTTTATAAATACAATCATCTCAGAGGATTGTTTGCAGTTAGCTTCTGCCTGAGGCAGGGGCATGAACCAGATGAGCTCTCAGTGACTTTTCAATGAGCAGCTCTGCATCACGGTGGCTTGGATTCTTTCTAGCATGAAACATGCTTGATAGTTTCAGAAACGATTCTGAAGATCCCCCAATTGAAAGAGATTATTTCCTTTAGTAACTACTGACTGTAAAAATAATAACATGAAGATAATGGTAACAGAGACTTTCTTTGAATTTATCAATCTTCGGATGAATTTGTTTTTATTCTAAGAGTATTTTCATATGTTTGAAGGTCATAGTTCTGTGTGTGCAGGACCCATGATTAACGTAGTCACATTCCAGTTGATTGATCAAAGCTTGCGGTAACTTTGGTTTGTCAGGCAATCTGCAGTCCTCTAGGGCTGGGACCAGATGCTGTAACTTAAATTCTCACTGTTTCCACTAACTAGCTGGTAAAGTTATGCATGTTGCTCTCTCAAACCTGGTTTCCATAATTGTAGCATCAATTCCTAACTGCCTCACAGCTGTGTCACGAGGTTAAATGGGATAACATAACAAGTCCAATCCTACGTCCAATGGATGCTGTTGCTTCATCCTGGCTATTAGTTTTCTGCCTAGCCTCGGCACAATCCAGAACAAGGCACTTCCTTAGTTTCTTTCTTCCTTCCCTTCTAGGTTCCTGATTGTCCTGGGGTGCTTGATTCTGGCTGTCCTGACCACCTTCAGGGAATACGAGACTGTTTCGGGGGACTGGCTTCTGCTGCTGGTGAGATGTGCGCCCAGCATGGTGCCGTGCTTCTGGGGCAGACGCTCTGGTGGGCCCTCCAGCGGTGAGGACAAGGAGGCCCTTGGGTGCAGTTTCCCCAACTGCTTTTGGTTTCCTGGAGTCTCCGGCCAAGTCCAGAAGTAAGAAAAAGCAATGACAAACGGGTTGATGAGGCCTTCCGGGTGCACAGGTGGAGCAAGGAGCGAATGGCCTTGTGTTATTCCAGATTAGAGAACAGGGGACACGAACAAAGTCAAAGCAGAAACCAAGACCCATTGGCTAAACGATAAACCTTCTGATAGGTAACACAAAGGCGTGTTCGGTTCCAAACCCTGCCTCTATTTCTCCTCCCTAAACCCTGAGGACCTCTTCCTTCAAGGCCAAGTACCAAATCCCATTTCTCCATGAGAACTCCAAGTCCTTCCTCCTGGCCCCTGCCCATTTTCACCGTCCAGTCTGTATCCCGCATGTGGTGGACAGCATGCAGGCAGCAGTCTTGGGCAGATTGCCTAACACCCTGACTCAATTTCCTCCCGTCCTCGGTATATAAAAATGTAAGGCGAGGAGCACAGACCGACAGGCTGAGTGCAGCATCCATGCCCAGCCAGGAGGTGGCTTCCAGGAAGAGCTGTCTCCTGCTACAACCCCGGACAGCACTGGCCAGCTGGCCCTTTGAATGACCATGCCTTGATTAGGATCAGCCCACCTGTTTAGGGTGAGGCCCTACCCTCTGCACAAGGGAAAGATGCCACCCCCCCCCCCAATTAGGGGGGTCTTGCTATTTCATAAATCTTAATTTGGTGAGCTAAGCGTGATGCCCGTGGTGTCCGAACCAGCAGATTCCTTTTCAGGGCAGGTCTGGAGCTGAGACCTGAGCAGGTGACTCCTGGGAAGCCACCCAATTCCAGGAACTAAGTTTCAAGGATTGTTGCAACTCCCCAAGAGCCCCAGGGAAGTCACCAAACCGAAGGAGCAAAGTGTCTCTGTCTGATCACCAAGGGAGGCCTGGGAGGGAGGGAGCGGTCTCTGTGTCCTGGGGGACGAGAGTAGCGTAGCGCAGTGTGACCCTGATGGGCGTGAGCTCTGAGCCTGATGATCTGCCTGGAATTCCTTCTTGGTCACTTTTGGCCTTGAAACATTTGTTCAGCCACTCCTTCCCGGGGACCTTGGTTTCTCAAAATATAAGCTGAGGGTAATATTATAAAATACCTCTGTGATTCCTGACCTCGGAGCTGCGCTCAATAACCACTGGCCACACTTAGCAATACCAGGGTCCAGACAACTCGTGGACAATTCCATCAATTCCTCTTCTTTTGACTCAACTGAACTTCTTAGGGGCTTTTTAGTACATTAAAGGAATTTGTAAGAAATGATCCATTAAAAAAAAAAAAAAAGCATAGAAAAAAAAGGCTTAATGTTCGGGACAGCCGGCTAGTGAAGACAGGCGCTGCCCCGCACTGAATGGGGGTGATCAGCCTGTCCTAACCCCTCTGCCCATCAAGCTGGCAACCACAGAAATCCAACTCTTCAGAACTTCAGAACAGAAATCGCTGGTTCCGGACAACTGGGTCCCGGCTAATCAGCATCTCTCCATATGTTCTTCCACGCAGGAAACATTTGCTATTTTCATCTTCGGAGCCGAGTTTGCTTTGAGGATCTGGGCTGCCGGCTGTTGCTGCCGATACAAAGGCTGGCGGGGACGACTGAAGTTTGCCAGGAAGCCCTTGTGCATGTTGGGTGAGCCCTGACCCCAGGCCCAGGGGCTCCTCGGCCCCCTCTTTGGGTGCATTGTTTCTTGGAGGCAATTTTAAGCAGACACAATTTGTCTGGGAAACCCTGCACATGGTGGGGGCCGGCCTCGCCTCTCACGCTCCCTTCAACCCTCCAGCAGGTACTGAATTCCTGCCCCTGTGGCTTCTTTTTAGAATGAGTCCACAGGGCAGGGATTCTTCATGGGAGTGGGGATGGGGGGGGTACTCTCGGCGTTTGGAATGCAAAGGTGCCAGCCGTTGTAGGACACTGAACACCCCCAGTCCCTATGAAGCCACAGTTGCCAATTGCATTCCAGTTGGCTGCAGTGGCGTTAGAAGGTGTGACACGTCCATTGCTGGTTGAGAATTACTTCTGTAGGATCACATGATGCCCATTTTACAGAGGTGGAAACTGAGGCTCACGGTTCTGAGTCATTCTCCAGTCACACAGGGAGTAAGCAGCAGATTCCATCCTAACACCCAGATCTGCAAGAATCTACCACTTTGCCCTCCTGAGGGAGGGCAACACCACGTTGCTGTGTCCTGACCCAAAAGTTGCTCTGGGGATGTGTCACGGATACCCCTCCGTCCGGATGTAGGCATTTTCATAGCAGAGAGGGTGGAAGCTCTCACACACCCCTATTGGTGCGGGATAGAACCCACCTCCACCCCTAGCCCACCTAGGGGGAACCCCTAGGTTCCCATCTGAAGATCCTACCAAAGTCATACAGAGACAGGATGAAATCCACCTACAGTGATGCTTAGGAATCTTGGAGCTTCAAATTCCTAGAAATAGTTAAAGTTAGAGGATCATAGAATATCAGGGCTGGAAGGAACCTTCAGGAGCATTTGGCTGAACATGGCTTCCTGTCTGCTGCTCCAGCTCCTTTCACAGTAGCCTTAATGTGGTTCCCCCAGATTTACTTGCACACCTCCAGTCACAGGGCACTCATCACCTCTCAAGCTTATTCATTCCGTCTTAACTCCTCTGACTCTCTTCAGATATTTGAGCTCAGCCATTCTGTGCCTCCTCTCCACTCCAACAGTCTCCTGTCCTCAGGAAAAATGTGCTTCATGACTTCAGCTCCATGTTACATCCCACCTTGTTAGCATCACAGACCCTCCTCTCTGAGCTGCTGCTTCTTCCTCACTGCCCTTTTGAAAACTGACTCCCAGGCCTGAATACAGCCCTGTTTGGTATGAATGGCCAGCCCAGGGAGGAAGAGCTAGACCCTTGCTCTGTCCTAGCAGCCAGTTTCCCTCTGTATCACCTGGGACTAAGTTGCCAGGTTTGCAGGTTACCTCACACCGAGGACAGTACCACCCTCACCATCAGCTGAAGCCCTTTTTCTTCTTCCCATCTGCTGCTGAGGCTGGAAAGCTGAGGTGTGTGTCTAGTGCTCAGAAGTTTGAATGCAGGTAGGGTGTGTGTGTGTATGCATGCATGCACATGTGCAATATTGGAAAACTTTTCAGTTACTTAATTTTCTCCACATTTTTTTCTCTCTTCCTCTGTCCTCCTTCCGTGACTGTCTACCTGTGTCTTAGTCTGTTCAAGCTGCTGTAACAGAATACCACAGACAGAGTAGCTTATAAATAACAGGAATTTATTCCTCACAGTTCTGAAGGCTGAAAGTCTGAGACTGGGGTGCCAGCAGGATCAGTTTCTAGTGAGAGTTCTCTTCCTGGTTCATAGACGCTGTCTTCTTGCTGTGTCCTCACAAGGAGGAAGGGGCTCCCTGGAGTCTCTTTCTTTCTTAAGGGCACTAATCCCATTCATGAGGGCTCCACCCCCATGACCTAATCACCTCCCAGAGGCCCCACCCCCAGCACCATCACACCAAGAGACAGGACTCAATATATGAATTTGAAAGGAAACAAACGTTCAGTCTTTCAAAACCCCCAACTTTCCTTCACCTTCCTCTTTCCTTGTCTATCCTTTACCTCCTAACTCATTATTGACCAGGGGATTTTTGCAGAAACTAATGTCTGTGGCTGGCAATTTTTATTCTGGCCAGCCAAAATTAATTGTTACTTCACTAACACTTTGTGCGTCATTATACTCAATAGTTACACTTGACACACCTGTGAAGTCTTCTAATGTTTGTGAAATGTTGTCTTCAGTCTACTCTTGTGTAGAAGCAAAGGAGCATTCTCCAGCCCTGTGAGTTTCATTTTCACTTTCTGTATCAGAATCAATCACTGAGGTTTTCTTGTCTTTTTGTTGGTCTACTATTCACATCATCTATGTCAGAGCTATATTCTGAAAAACTGTCATCTTCTGAGACACTGGTATTTATGTCTCTCAGATAGTCAGAGAAACTATCTGCGTAAAATTCACCAAAAAATTCTTCTTCACCCAAAACTTCACGATGCATCATTTTTGAAAATTTTATGGTAGTAAATTTGCATTTGTAATATACACAGGGTTGGAACAAAAACCTAATGGAGCAAAATGTGAATGATAATGACAATATAAGTTGTATAATGAACCCTTGATCAATTTTAAGCTCTAACAACTTCACACAGTGATGTTAATTGTATCACTCTTTAAAAGCATATTGATAACATCTCTGATCAATAATGTTCAGATAACAAGAGATGTGTTAGTATGTCTCTGGTCAATAATGTGTTAAGCTGACTTCTTTTTCGTCTTTGGGGTGACCTCTCCAGTGCTGACCAGAAGTCTGTGTGTGTGTGAGTGTGTGTGTGTTGGCAGGGCGTGGAAGGGGTGACTTCGAGATTGACGGTGCCCAAATTCTGAGGTCCCTGCCAACTTAGAGCAGTCCTAGTATATGGAGGCCCACCAGAACAGGAGGGTTTCCAGTGGAACAGCCTCACAATTCTAGGATCGTAAGAGAGCTCCAGCTTCCGTTCCCCTCCTGTCCCTTCTGGAGAGATGAGACTGTCCCTAGCCTCCACCATCCTGGCTGGCTTCTTTGCTGATGTTGCTGCATTTTCTCTTCTGCTCATCTAACTTCCGTAACGTGGCCCTCGTAGGAAGAGTTGTTTTGCTCTGTTTGACCAGAGGGTGGCTATCCTGTGCACGTGCGTCATGCCCTCCTTATGTGAAACAGCCGCAGACCCTGCCCTGTCACTGTGGCTGAGTCTCTCTGCGCTGAGATTTGCTGCCCTAGGGTCAGAGTGTCATAGACTCACGTCACATTTACCCTGTGTCTAGGTTTTATTTTCTGCAAACCTGAAAAGTGGATATCTTTACACAGATAGAGAAGCCTGACCAAGGATATAGACATACTGATATCCAGATGTCTGACCCCCAGTTTTCCCCAGAGTTTAGGTATATATGGGAGACACCTTCACATGGTCGAAAGGATGCCAGCTTTTTGGGGCAGACATACTTGGTGTGGATTTAAGAGCCTAATCCGAGCAGGGCAGCCGGCACAAACAAAGGTATGGAGATGTGAGAGACCACCGTGAACCCAGAAAACCACACGAGCTTCTAGAAGGTTCCCTAGGGCTGGGTCACAGAGGGTTTTCAGAAGCTTGGGCTTGGCCCGTTGGATAAACATTCCAAGTGTCTTCCTTGTATCCTGATGCCCTTGCAAAAACAAACCAACTAAAGAGTTCTGTGGTTGAACTCTTTTGAGGAAGGCTAGACTTCACTGGTAAAAGTGACAGCCACAGGACATAATAGTACATTAAAGGCCCTGAGAAGTCCTGCAGTAGTAAAACCTGTTTAATTGAATTTTTTTCTGATTTATTGGATCATGGGATCCTTTGTGCTTGCTAGTCCCGTGCAGTACAGTGGGGACATAATAGATCCTGGAGTAGTGGGGAGGAGCATCGAAGAGAATGCGAGCGAGACCAGGGCCCTCTTCCTTCCATCTGTGACCTTTTCACTTCAGGAGCCAGCTTGGCCCTTTGAGAACTGTCTCACCCCCTTGGCCTCTGCTTGCCGCTCTGGTGGACGTTTCTGGCTCACCTCCTGACAGCATCCCCCCATGTCTGGGGCGGGTCCCATGCTTCCCTGCACTATCCCAGGGCCTTCTCTGAAACTGAGGGAGCTCACTGGGCAGTGCAGCTCAGAAGTGTGGGAATGTTGATGACCCCCTCGGCCAGCAGAGGGCAGGAGCCTGTGGACAGAGACCCCAGCTCCCATCTTTCAGAGGGGCGGTGGTGGGAGGTGTTCTGCCTACAGCTCTGAGGTTCCTGCAGCGGCAGCCCCCACAAGACCCCTGCCCTGGCCTTTCCCCTGCGTCCCTCTCCCCTCCTTTCCACTTCCTGAGTTCACCTCCCTTTCAGTCAGCCGCAGCCAGGACCCTCTCAGGGCTTGCTTGCAGGGGAAACTGAAAGTGAAGTGAAGTCTCTCAGTCGTGTCCGACTCTTTGTGACCCCATGGACTGTAGCCCACCAGGCTCCTCTGTCCATGGGATTTTTCCAGGCAAGAATACTGGAGTGGGTTGCCTTGCCCTCCTCCAGGGGATCTTCCTGACCCAGGGATCAAACCCCGGTCTCCAGCATTGCGGGCAGACGCTTTACCGTCTGAACCCACAGTCAGACAGCATGAGCTTCAGACCCCTCCTCCACCTGGGCAGCCCCAATCCCCTCTCGGCCAGAGAGGGACCCCGAAGGACCACGGCTGGAGGGTCGTGGAGCATCACTTCCCTGGGATTGGAGTGAGCGCTGGCGTCCTGCATCCAATCCCAACTCGGCCGCATTCGGCCGCATCCGGCTGCACGGCCCTGGAAAGGGATTCACGCTCTGAGCTCGTGTTTCCTCACCCTCTGAGAAGAAAACGTATCCCGCGGGTGTCACGATTTAACACGGCACCTTCCCGTCTGTGGCCAACAGTTCCGTGACGGCTCCTGCGCCCTGGCCTGACCTTCTTCTCTCTCTTCCCTGCCTCCCTCTGCCCTCTTTCCAGACATCTTCGTGCTGATCGCGTCCGTGCCGGTGGTTGCCGTGGGAAACCAGGGCAACGTCCTGGCCACGTCCCTGCGGAGCCTACGCTTCCTGCAGATCCTTCGGATGCTGCGAATGGACCGGAGGGGCGGCACCTGGAAGCTCCTGGGCTCGGCCATCTGCGCCCACAGCAAAGTAAGTGCCGCCCAGAAGCCGCTGGGTCACCAGGGCTTGCTTCCTTCCTACCCGCATCCGGTCCACGGCATCCCCTCCCGGACGGTGTCCCCAGAGGGTCCTGCCACCGCTGATGGTGGTGGGGAGGAGGAAGGTACACACAGGTAGACCAGATGCAAACAACGCTGGCCACATCACTCAGCCCTCTTTGACCACAGTTTTCCTCTTTGTAAACACAGGGATGATAATGCTGGGGTCCCTAATGCAGAGCCGTGTGGAGTGGAAGGAAGTCACCTGGGCGGATTGGGATCCAGACTCTACTGGTGTGTCTCTGGAGACTTCCTGTAACCCCTCTAGGCTTCCCTGGTGGCTCAGATGGTAAAGAATCTGCCTGCAGTGCAGGAGATCCTGGTTCGATTCCTGGGTCGGGAAGATCCCCTGGAGAAGGAAAATGGCCACCCACTCCAGTATTCTTGCCTGGAGAATCCCTTGGACAGAGGAGCCTGGCAGGCTACAGTCTATGGGGTCACAAAGAGCCGGACATGACTGAGCGACTGACACACACTGTAACCACTCTGGGTCTTCTCTCCTGCCTTTATAATACAGAAATGATATGCACTCACCTCATAGGGTGAAAAGACTTAGAATACACTCAGTTCATAGATACGGTGGCTCAGTTGCTGTTGCTGTTATGTAGCCAGAAGCACAGTGCCCGAACTTGGTATTTGATACAGATTGGCTTACCCCAGGATCAGCACTGTTCTTACCCCAGTTCAGGGATAAGGAAGCAGACACAGAAAGAGGAAGTGAGCTGCCCAGGCTGTCTGGCTTCAGAGCCCCTGTTCAGTGGCTTGCTAGTGGTGGCTCTTGCCTCTACAAGGCAAGATGAGAAGCTAAGACCAAGTGGGGCTTGGCCCGGACTTCCATGCGCTCAAGCAGGAGTGGAAACCTAGGGAGAGGCCAGTGTATCTGGAGGTGCCACGCTCTGCATTTCTCTACTACGGTTAGCCCAAACCTTTGGTACCACTGTCTTTTAATATCCCGCCTTGGCTGGACCCTGGAGAAATGAAGGAAAACCTCTGAGTGGCAGGGAAAAAAAAAACACTCAGAGGCCAGTTCAGAAAAAATCAGAGCAAAAGGCTCCTGAGATGTGTGTTCCTTAGCAGTCTCCAGCTTTTTTGGCACCAGGGACCAGTTTTGTGGAAGACCGTTTTTCTATGGATCAGCGGTAGGGGTGGTTTTGGGAGGATTCAAGTGCATTACCATTTAGTCTGTGCTTTATTTCTATTATTATTAAATCATAAGCTCCACCTCCGATCATCAGGCATTAGATCCTGGAGGTTGGGGACCCCTGCTTTAGGGGACAAAGGAAAGCTGCCTTCATTGCGAAGAGACAATCTTCTTGTGCCAGTCTTGGTGGGTACAGTGTACATGGTTGGCACCTGGAACAGGCCCCTGTTCCTGAGAGGATGTGCTCAGCCCTTTAACTGCTCTGAGAGTTGGCTGCTGATGTTCCCAGCTGTCCCTTCCCTGGAGAAGCACAGGAGAGCTGCCCGGCCCAGGAGCTTCTATTGTTCTCAGCTTCCGCCTCCCCCATCAGGGAGGCCCACAGCCAGTGACCCACTGACACGAGGAGCTGCCTTGTGTCGGGACCAGCCCTGTGGGGCAGCTCACGCTGCAGAGCTTCCCGTGGAATCCGGCTGAGGGAGGCTCCAGCACGGAGCACAACCTCGCTGAGCTCTGTCTTCTGCCCTGTCCAGCTTCTCTCATTCCCTCTGTCCCAAGACCCTCCCTCAATCATCATGGTTGTTGTTTAGTCACTCACTCATGTCTGACTCTTTTGTGACCTCTTGGACTGTAGCCTGCCAGACTCCTCTGTCCATGGGATTCTCCAGACAAGAACACTGGAGTGGGTTGCCATTTCCTTCTCCAAGGAATCTTCCTAACCCAGGATCGAACCTGCATCTCCTGGCATGTGGATTCTTTACCATCTGAGCCACCAGGGCAGCCCTCACGTGCTCGTAAAGCTCCGTCTCAAACTTTGCTTCTGGGGAACTACACGGAAAGCACGGAGCCCGGGCCGAGTTGCCATTGAGGAGCTCAGAGTTCTCCTTACAATTCTTAACATCACCTGCCACCCAACTGGGGCAAGCCCAGAATGCCCCTGCAAAGCTCCTGGATTCCTCCCATTCAGGTATACACCCAGATATGCCAGCAGCTCATAGTAGAATGAATAGAAGCTTAAGAGTCAGACAGCAGCTCGGTGCAAATTGCGGCTCTGCCACCTTTGAGCCGTAAGACTTTAAGAATGCTGCTCTCTTTTCGTGAGAGCTTCCTCAGTGGTTAAAATGTGAATACTTCTGGCTGCTCACATGAGCCAAGGTACGTGTCAGTACCTGGCGAATAATTAGTGCTCATTAGTAGTAGCATGTATTATTCCAAACAGTACAAACAAATACAGAAAGAAAATGAAATACTAATTCAAAACACTTAAGTCTCACATCTGAAAGCGTAGTTTCTTCCCATACATGTTTTATTCCCTGTCTGCTCCACTTCTGGCCACAGGCTCAGGGAGACAGGGCTTTTTTTTTTTTTTTTTTTTTTTGAGAGTTCTTTCTTCACCTGAACTATTTTATTATTTTATTGTTATTATTACCCTTTGGCCATGCCCTGTGCTATATGGGACCCTAGTTCCCCAACACATGCCCCTGGCATTGGGAGTGCAGAGTCTCAATCACTAGACCACCAGGGAAGTCCTTATTTTATCTTTAATCAGAGGACATGTTAGCAACACCTAAGCTGGTGTCCATGCAGCTGAACTGATTCACGGCTCTGGTGGAAATCAGGACTGAAAATGTCTGGGTAAGGCCGTTGTCCTGTGTTCCCTCAGATTAGAATATGTGGCAGTTGGATGTTTGCCATGTAATACCTGGGAAAAGATGGCCCACGCCACCGCTGGACCCCACACCTGCGCCTGAGGGGGTGGAGTCAGGAAGTCAGGACAGTCACAGGTCTGCAGCAGGAGACGGCAGACAGAGCGACTGCTCGGCCAGCTCTGCGCCCCATCTTTCCCCCCAGCAGTCCCCGCTGGACGAGCCCTTAGCCTTTCACTGTCCCTGAGCTCTAGCGGGGCTGCAGGCCTGGCCTTCACTTCCAGAGCAGGCAATGTGTTCAGAAACTATAAGCGCTTACCTGGATTTGAGTCCAGCATTTACGAACTGCAGGAGCTTAGACCTGTTCCTTCTCTGAACCTGGTGAACAAACACCACTTCATTTCTTCATTCATTCATTCAAAAAAACGTGTTCTCTGGGCCAAGTTCCATGCTGGACTCTCCTGGAAACTCAGAGATGAAGAGTGAGGGGCCCACACAGGGTAGGACTTTAATGCTCTTACTAAAGTTGGGATCGGCCAGACTCTGCTTCCAGAACAAATAAGCCCTGGAGTCTCTGTGCCTTAGGACAAAAATGTGGGCATCTTCTCGTGCACACGGTGTCTGATGCGGGTCGAGTGGTCCTGGTTTGTCTAGGAAATGAACCTTGAGTCACTGAGGCAAGGGAAGCGGGCCGGCGAGCATCCTCTAGAATGGACCTAACACAGGAAGTAGCTCCCATCCCTCCCACAGACTGGATCCCAAACCCTCAACTGCCACTTGACTGCTGGGGGGCTCAGGCGTGTGCAGGAGCCGGTGGACGTCGGGGAGCCGCCGCTGCCACGGAGCGGCTGGCGAACATTGCATCAAGTCAGAATTACCTTGAATGGCCTTTGAATGACTGCAAGGCACAGTGAGGACTCATTTCCCTCCCCAGTGATCGCTGCCAGCTCTTCATCCCACACAGCCGGGACTTCCATACGCACATGGACAGCTGTTTCTCTGGTTCAGCATTTGGAGGCGGAGAGTATGAAAGAACATAGTCACGCTGGAATCACAGTCAACAGGGTGAAAGGTTCGTGACTGGGGAAGGACCAGCCACTTCATCCTTTCCTTCTCAAACCTCGGTGGAGTGGACACTCATGGAGGGAAAGGGCTGCTGGATTGTCCGCAGCGTCTCAGACAACCTCTGTCTGCTGTGAACTCACCCGAGTGCACCAGGCACGCGATTCTGTGGCAAAGGTCAGACCTATAAGCGAATGAGCGTAATAGAGACTTAACATCTGTTTAGAATATGATGAAGACGTAGAAGGAAAAAAAAAGCTAGAAATGAAAGCTCGCTCTAGTTGAGGGAGCACACATCCAGAAAGCTCTCATAATGGAGATGACACGGGTCTTAGGTGCCCCAGTGCTCTCGGGTTGGGCCCCCAGGGAGGGGCCGGGAGGACAGAGGACCAGTGTGAGCAAAGGCTCAGCGAGATGCGATGCGCCCAGGAGGCCCGTTGATTGGCCGAGGATGGTCGGATAGATGAACTCTGTTGATGTGAATGGCTTCATTCTCTGTGATGACTTTTCTTTTTTTTTTTTTTCCTGGTGTGTTTTTGTTTTTGTTTTTGTTTTTTTTACTTTATTTTACTTTGCAATACTGTATTGGTTTTGCCATACATTGACATGAATCCACCACGGGTGTATACAAGCTCCCAATCCTGAATCCCCCTCCCACCTCCCACCCCATATCATCTCTCTGGATCATCCCCATGCACCAGCCCCAAGCATCCTGTATCCTGTATCGAACATAGACTGGCATTTCATTTCTTACATGATAGTATACATGTTTCAATGCCATTCTCCCAAAACATCCCACCCTCTCCCTCAGAGTCCAAAAGTCCATTCTATACATCTGTGTCTCTTTTGCTGTCTCGCATACAGGGTCATCATTACCATCTTTCTAAATTCCGTATATATGTGTCAGTATACTGTATTGGTGTTTTGCTTTCTGGCTTACTTCACTCTGTATCATCGGCTCCAGTTTCATCCATCTCATTAGAACTGATTCAAATGTATTCTTTTTAATGGCTGAGTAATACTCCATTGTGTATATGTACCACAGCTTTCTTATCCATTCATCTGCTGATGGACATCTAGGTTGTTTCCATGTCCTGGCTATTATAAACTGCTGCAATGAACATTGGGGTACATGTGTCTCTTTCAATTCTGGTTTCCTCCGTGTGTATGCCCAGCAGTGGGATTGCTGGGTCATAAGGGAGTTCTATTTGCAATTTTTTAAGGAATCTCCACACTGTTCTCCATAGTGGCTGTACTAGTTTGCATTCCCACCAACAGTGTAAGAGGGTTCCCTTTTCTCCACACCCTCTCCAGCATTTATTGCTTGTAGACTTTTGGATCGCAGCCATTCTGACTGGTGTGAAATGGTACCTCATTGTGGTCTTGATTTGCATTTCTCTGATAATGAGTGATGTTGAGCATCTTTTCATGTGTTTGTTATCCCTCCGTTCTGTGATGACTTAGCAGGAATGTTAGGCCTAATCTCCAGACTGTGTTTGCCCATGACCTTGACTTTCTTCTGCCCAACCTACCAGGGTAACCCTTGGAGGTGGAATAGAATGAGAGACATAGGAAGTGCCTCAGGGATCATCATGGTCAGGGTGTTTGAAACTTCAGTGGTTTGCCCATCTTTGCCATGTCTGTGTACCACTCTTACCATTACCACCCTTCACATTTTTCCTTTACATCAGCTCTCTCTTGTTTTCAAGGATATCCCAGTCTATCATGCGATGATATCCACGAAATAATGGTTTTTTGTTTAATTTATGCTAATATAGTTTAAATCAGTATGTGGTTACTTCATATAAAAAATGCCTATCTGCATTTGAAGTATCTGTGGCACTTTTTGAAATTCTGTGGTTCAGTCCCTTCATTTTAAAAATGAAAAAACTGAGGCTGAAGAGGAGAGGTCATCTGCCCAGAGTCACACAGTCAGTTAGTGGCAGGGCTGGGTCCCCATCCACACCTCTGTCCCTTCTGCCAGGATAATTCCCCCTCGCTGTCACTTTCCAAGTGGAAAGAGCTTTATGGTTGTTCTTCCCAATCCTGCAGAGAATAGGGTCTCCTGAGTCCCGAGCCTTGTCCCTCCTGCCTTCTTACTTCCCCGTGAAGCCTCTTGAGCTGTGATTAAGTGACCACAGAGCTCTCCCTCTCCTTCTAGAGCCATCCCCTCATTCTGTTAATGATGAAAACAATGACCCCCATTTTCCAGTGATGGGAGGGGAGGATCAGAGAAGGTGAGTAACTGGCCCGTGTCCCAGAGCTGGTAAACCTGCACTCCAGCTCCAGTGTGTCTGCCTGCAACGTCCTCCCAGCCTCCACGCAGTGACCCCTTCCCTGTCCACTGCTTGCTGTCCCAGGAGCTCATCACCGCCTGGTACATCGGGTTCCTGACGCTCATCCTTTCTTCATTTCTCGTCTACCTGGTTGAGAAAGATGTGCCGGAGGTGGATGCCCAAGGAGAAGAGATGAAAGAGGAATTTGAGACCTATGCAGATGCCCTGTGGTGGGGCCTGGTGAGTCACCACCTTGAAAGCTGTCCCGTGGGGGTCGGCTGGAGGGCCGGAAGGATGTGGAGGGTGTGATGCGGACATATGGGGTTGGGCAGCTGCATTCTTCAGCACAGGGGAGAGGAGAGCACCTCCATTTAGGAACCCCCCTCAGGAGACGTACCCTGCAGGGGGCCCTTGGAAGGCGGGCTTTTCCCTAGAAGTCAGGGCTCTGATCAGTCTCGTCCCATGGTCACTCAGGGACCTTACCTGTCATTAGCCAGGCTATGCTGTGCAGACTCAGTGGCAGAAGCAGATGTATATACCCAGACCCTCAAGCACACCTAGAGACACATGGCCCCACCCCATCGGGCATGTGGTATTAAAGCATTGTTGAAGCACTTTACATTTATAAACACAGTTTAAGTGCAAATAACTCCTATTATTAGCTCCCTGGTGGTTCAAACAGTAAAGAATCCTCCTACAGTACAGGAGACCTGGGTTCGATCCCTGGGTTGGAAAGATCCCCTGGAGAAGGGAATGGCTGCCCACTCCAGTATTCTTGCCTGGAGAATTCCTTGGACAGAGGAGCCTGGCGGGCCACAGTCTAGCGGGTCGCAAAGAGTCGGACACGACTGAGCAACTATAACACTTTCACTTTTTCGAATTGGAGAACCTGAGGCCTGAAGGGGTTGAGTCACTAATTCAAAGCTCTCTGAGCCAAGTTAGTGCTTAACCTGGGATTTGAACTCAAGCATTTGGGTTCCAGAGGCCACACTCTTAGCTACTCCTGTAGCCTGACTTCCATGTTCATAAGTACAAGTGTGCTGATAACCTACAAGTGTAAACGCACAGAGGAATATTCAACATATACCTGGACAGACACGGGCCCAGACATTAGGCATGCACACCCATACACACAATACATGTAAGTACATGCACGAGAGCACATACATTCAGGATCATGGCTATACACAAAGTCACGCATTTGCAAACATACACATGAATATATATGCACATACGCATGTTTGCAATCCTTGAAATACCTGTTGACTGACGATAGGGAAGAAATCCTTAGCTTAGAAACAGATGTGGTCTCAAGGCTCCTATATAAGACTGCTGGTCTTTAGCACCTTCCCTCCCATGGGAGTCTTGTTCTAAACGGGACAGTGCCCCAGTCAGTACAAAGGCTTATGGGTAAAGCTCGGCTGATACATCACTGACCTCCTCCCCCGGGAAGCCCCGTGTCTGAACGCTTCTCTTTTCAGATTACACTGGCCACCATTGGCTACGGAGACAAGACGCCCAAAACGTGGGAAGGCCGTCTGATCGCAGCCACCTTTTCCTTAATCGGCGTCTCCTTTTTTGCCCTGCCAGCCGTGAGTGCCCTCACTGTTATCCCTTGATGATGGGCAGGATCCGTCACTGCCTGGCCCCAGCTCAGCCGTCCAGCCTCATCTTCCACCTTCTCGTATCCTGATTTCCAGCCCCATCAACCCAAAGCTGTCCTGTCTCTGCCACAGGCTGTGTGGCTCTTTGCCAGGAGTGATCCCCCCCAAACACCTACTCCTCTTTCAAGACTCAGTTTCTTTTCTGAAAAAAATTTTATTGAACTATAGTTGATTTACGGTGTTGTGAACATTTGCTTTACAGCAAAGTGACACATGTACATATAGGCATTCTTTGTTTAAAAACTGGGGTATAATTGCTTTACAATGTTGCGTTTTTTCTGCTATACAACCAAGTGAATCGGCCATACGTTTCCTTATAGCCCCTCCTTCTTGGACCTCCCTCCCATCCCGCCCTTCTAGGCCATCACAGAGCACCAAGCTGAGCTCATACTCTTTTTAAAAATATTCTTTTCTATTATGGCTTATCACAGGATATTGGATATAGTTCCCTGTGTTATACAGGGACATGTTGTTTATCCTCCAGACCCAGTTCAATGCTGCCTTCTTTAGGCTGAGTTCAGCACTCCCTCCTCTGGGCATCGCTCTGTAAAAGCATTTCTGAGCCCACCTGGGATTTCACATTCCAAATCTGCTTCCCCAGGAGAATGTGAGCCCCCTGGGGCTTGATTATGTCTTTCATGCCCATATTCCATGCACATAGCGAGTCCTTTATATTTGTGACTTCCCTTCTCTGCCCTGTCATCTTCTAGTTTGTGTTAAAAAAAAATGCATTTCCCTCAAATTCTTGATCCCTGGTAGAATAACTTCCCAAAGCCCAGTGCCCATCGGCGTCATAGCAGCAATAATAATATACAGCATTGTTGAACTTGCTGTGAACCAGATTCATGCCATGTGCTTCCCTTACACTGTCTCATTTAATCTTTGTAAAAACACTTGGAGTTTGGTGTGCATTTCTCCCCATTTTCCAGATGAGGAGACAGGCTTTATTGGGTTAGTTAAGTTTCCATAGTCACAGGGCTAATGGGTTGTAGAGCCAGGGACCCAGGCCTGCTCCTTCAAGCGTGGCTCTTAATCACAAAGCTTGAAAAGAACCTTCCAGTGTAACAGCCCCTCTTCCCTGCCCTTCATCTCCTATCCTTTTGATGCTGAGGCTCTTCATCCATCGCAGCCCTCCCTTCATCCATCACAGCTGTCCAGTGTGTTTCCCTAAGCTGTTTGACCTTGGGAAGATGACCTTTCTGACTCTCAGTTTCTTTATCTATAAAAGATGAGGGGCATGGGACATGGTCTCTAAATTCTCTTTCAACTTGAAAGGGGTGTGCCCCCCCCAACCCTGCCATGTACTCCACATGAGAGTTTGACCTAGAAATCAAAACAGATCACAATTCGGAGAAATGCCAGCCAGAGTAAAAGTCTCATGTGACAATTCAAGCAACTGAAATATTTTTTAAATTCCATTAATTTTTTTTTTTTAATTTTAAAATCTTTAATTCTTTCATGTGTTCCCAAACATGAACCCCCCTCCCACCTCCCTCCCCATAACATCTCTGTGGGTCATCCCCATGCACCAGCCCCAAGCATGCTGTATCCTGCGTCAGACATAGACTGGCGATTCAATTCTTACATGATAGTATACATGATAGAATTAACTGGGAATCTGTTGCACCTCCTACTCCTTACTAGGCAGTCCCTGTTACGTCATCTCATTTTTCCCTCACAGAACTGTGAGGTGGGTGCCGCTGTCTGACTTCCCCGTGGAAGAACCTGAGATGCAGCAGAGAAGAGGCTGCCCAGGGCCTCCCTGCTGGGAGTGGCAGAGTCGGGGATTGAACCCTGACTCCAAGGCCCCACTTAACCCGGCCCCCACTGCCTGGAAGACAAAGAAGGGATCTTTTCTTCTCCCCTTCGCTCGGTGTCATCACTGGGGCCTGAGAGTTGGGGTGGGGCTCCAGGAGAGGCTTGGGGGAGCTGACCTCAGGGCCTGACCTCTCCCTTCAGGGCATCCTGGGGTCCGGGCTGGCGCTCAAGGTACAGGAACAGCACCGCCAGAAGCACTTTGAGAAAAGGAGGAAACCCGCTGCTGAGCTCATCCAGGTTCGTCTGCCTGGGGCTGAACTGGATGGGGTCACGCATCTGTGGGTGTGTCTGTGTGTGTCTACATCTGTGTGTGTGTGTGTCTATGTGTATGGGTGTGTGTCTATGTGTATGGGTGTGTGTCTATGTGTATGTGTGTGTGTCTATGTCTGTCTGTGTCTGTGTGTCTGTGTGTGCATGTGTCTGTGTGTGTGTGCATGCGCACAAGCACATCCATATGCCTCTACAGGAGTGGGCATACCGTGATCTGGGATGGACCCAGGACCAAGCCTGCTTGCCACAACTCTGGGTGTTGCTATGGTTTATCTCTATGACCAGTCACTGTGTGTCCTGAAAGTGACCATCCCATTACTCTCCCATCCAAGTTCTAAGCCAGTCAAAAACTAGACACAGGACTCAGACAGGAGCCCGCCCATCAGCTGTTTTACCTCTGATGGGGTGGAGAACTTGGCCTGGACTTGGGTCCACACTAGCTTTTCTCCCCTTCTATTCTCACCACAGTCTTGAACGGGGAACCCACAAGGAACAGCCAGCCTAGAGCACAGATGCATAGCCAACCAGCTGCAAGGAGATGTGGGCCCTTGCATCTGCTCATGATAGAGAGCTGATAAGTCCAGAGAGGGAGAGATGCCCGCGTGTTCACAGTACCGACCAGCTCACTGTTTACCCCACCCAGCAGACGGCCATGCAGCGGCGGGTGTGGCCTCCTGCCAGCCGTTCCTCCCTCTCGCTGCCCCCACCCTGGGCTGGGAGCCGGGGCAATAGTGAGAGATGACGGGAGGGGCAGAGTGCTCCCTCTTCTCTTTCAGGGAGAGTTCTTGCTTCGTGGTTTTATGGGCTGCTGGGAGCAGAGAGAATAGGAAGGGAGAGTGTTCTGGCTCTGGCTGGCTGCCTGGGACATTTCGTCTGCATGGCCTCCCATGACATTGCCTCCAGTTGCAGTGAGTGTCCCTGCGGGGCTGATGCAGGATGGTGCACGGTGGTCTGCATGGCCTCCCGTGAAATTGCCTCCATTTGCAGTGAGTGTCCCTGTGGGGCTGATGCAGGATGGTGCACGGTGTTATCTTGCAGCTTGTAGTTTCTAAGGCAGTTCTGGTCTCAAAGAGTCTGCCCTGTTACCCTCCCCAGCCCCGAAACCATCACAATATACAGAAGATCTAGTGTGTTAGAATCAAAACCTCACCTGCCAGACTGTCTTTTGCTCCCAGAAGTGGCACAAAAGACTGTTTGTCTTCCCACCTCCTTGAGAAAACTCAAGGAATCGTGCAGCAACAGGAATCCCTGCTCCTTTCAAGGCTCTTATGCTCAGATTCCCCTCTTCAGGGTAATTCACTTATCTACCCTACCCCTACTATGTTGGTTTTCTCCCCTACTACGTCGGTTTTCTCCATCTGAGATGATAAGGTCAAGGAGGTTTTTCTTCCCATAGGAGCTACAAAAGGCCAAGAATCTGCCTTCTCTGGGTATGACCTCAGTGTACACTGAACCCTGAGGTGTCCAGGGCTGACTGTTTCAAAGTTGTGGGATTCCGTGTGACCTTCTGGGTGACACCAGCTCATTCCCACCCCTCGTCTCTCCTCCCCAGGCCGCCTGGAGGTACTATGCTACCAACCCCAACAGGATTGATCTCGTGGCAACATGGAGGTTCTATGAATCAGTCGTCTCTTTTCCGTTCTTCAGGCAAGTGGCTCAGCCGAATGCTCAGGGCATGGCTCACCACTGCTGCCGGGTCCGTATGTGTGCCCGTGGCCTTCACAGTTCCCGGAGGTCGGTGGTTCTCAGTCTGGGCCTCATGTTAGACTCATTAGAGCTTAAAATATCCCAATGCCCAGACCATCCCCAGGCTGATTAAATCATAATCCCAGGGAGGAGGCAGGTAAGGGGGTGCAGCCCAGTATTTTTTGAGGCTCCCCAGATGACCTCAGGATGTCACTCAGGGTTTCCAGCTAGACAGTGTGGAGTGGCTGAAAGAGAAGGTCCTGTCAATGTTGGAGCAGGGCCAGTGGCTGAGGAAGTGAGGAGTGGGTGCAATGGGCTACCCTGGCCATCCTGGAGGCCAGGATAGTCGTGCCTTTCACCCCCAGACCAGGAAAGGGCAGGGGAAGAAGCATCTGGGGGGAGTCCTCTGGGGGCTCAGAGATGTTTTGTATTCTCAGAAGTGGGAAATTAAATGAGAGTCTTCAGGAAAAAAAAATTACATTCCATTTCCAATGGCCAGCGCCTATGAAAAGGGAGAGGGAAATGAATATTTATGGGCATCCAGTATGCTCCTGGAATACAAGTTGACGTTTGATTTAATACTCACAAGCACCCTGTGAAATAAATCAGAGGTTCTCAGATGTTAAGATGGGTTATAATCAGTGGGGGGTGTGGACATGCGGATCCTGCATCCTTCAGCAGTTTTGTGCTGTGTGCTTAATCGCATCAGTTGTGTCTGACTCTTTGTGATTCCATGGACTGTAGGCCACCAGGCTCCTCTGTCCAAGGGATTTTCCTGGCAAGAATACTAGAGGTGGTTGCCACTTCCTCCTCCAGGGGGTTTTCGCAACCCAGGGATCGAACCCACGTCTCCTGTGTCTCCCACATTGCAAGCAGATTTTTTAACCGCTGAGCCACCAGGGAAGCCCTCAACAATTTTAGTGGCATTGGAATAGTTGAAGCATCTCAGACAAGCATCCCTGGTGATTTTAACACAGGAGCCCCTGGAGACAGGCTGGGGGGTTGGTGTCACCAGGCTTCTTTTGCAAAGGAGCCAACTGGGGCTTAGAAACTTTGATCATTTTGGCCAGTGTCAGCCACATCTAGGGTCCTCCAAGCCTGTGATCACTAGCTGGGTTTCTGAAACAGACTGCACCTTGCCAGGTTTTCGATCCTGAGCTCAGAGTTTTAAGTGTATGAATGGAAGGCTGGACCGCTAGGACCCTTGAGCAGACTCATACCTGGAGTGGGGACCCACCCGCTCTGCAGCATGTTTCTGCCATATATCTGGGTTCACAGACCATGACGTGAACCAACGCTGGACTAGGGACTCCCTCCCACCTCCCTTTACTCTCATTATGGGACTGGTGACCAGTCTCTGAGCTCAGCCTCAATATTCCCTCCACCTCCATCACCAGATTGCGGTGAAGATTTAAGGATGCTGAGGACATCAAGGTCTCCTGACTCATTTCCCCTGCATAAAACCTTCCAGTGGGTAACCATAACAAAGAGAGGAGGATCCCAAACCTGACCATGACCCACTTGGCCCCAAAACCTCAGGGCCGTGCTTCCCTCTCCCAGCTCAGGATCTATGGTGCTGTGGGTCTAGTGGCACATGGCACGTGGCACCTTCTAGTCTAGACATTCAGTCCAGCAGTATTTTTGAGCTCCTTGTATATGCTAAGGTTGGGCCATGAAGGTCACACATGACTCAAAGAGTCAGACACAACTGAAGAGACTTAGGATGCAGGTATATGCCCTGAAGGCGCTTTCTATGATTCCTTCTGATTCTATAATTCTATTCTGTGTGTGTGTGAATCGCTCAGTCTTGTCCATCTCTTTGCGACCCCATGGACTGTAGCCCACCAGGCTCCTCTGTCCACGGAATTCTCCAGGCAAGAATACTGGAGTGGGTAGCCATTCCCTTCTCCAGAGGATCTTCCTGACCCAGAGATCGAATTTGAGTCTCCAGCATTGCAGGCAGATTCCTAGTGTAGCTATAATCATTTCAAGTTTGGGGTAGTATCAAAATTCCTTAGGAGAGCAAGAGTCTTAGAATGGGCCGGTTGCTTCTCCTGAAGAGAACAGATTAACCTTGAACTCCAGAACCAGAGCTTGTGCAACCATACTGAACGCTGAATCAAGATGATTTCTGTTTGCTTTGCATCCCAAGGTCTTGGCAATAGGCCCATTCTTTTGGGTTGATTTATTATAAATAAGGCATTGTCCTAGCTGTCAGAGACTCGGAGGAATACATTGTGCTGCAGACAGCTGCTGTGATATGGGAATGGCTTTTAGCCTAGGAGGGAACATTTCTTTCTTTTTTTTCAAGGACAAAAGTATAAAGCCACTAGAGAATTCACTTGGCAACCATTCTGAAACAAGGCAGTCCCTTGAGGAAAAAAATGTTCCCCATATTCCAACCCATTCCATAGGTTTCACAGCAAAATAAAAAGTAGCTGATAGTACACTGGTATGTTTTCACCTGCTTCCTAAAGGGTTTTTATTTGATTTATTTTTAAAAAGATTTTATTGAAATATACTTCACATATTACAAAAGGATTTCACATACCATAAAAGATACCCACTTAAAGTAACAGTTTGGTGGGTTTCAACATATTCACAAAGTTGGGTATTGATCGCCATTGTCTTTTCATTATCCCCCAAAGAAACCCAGTGCCCTTTAGCAGTTACCCCTGGTTCCCTCTTTTACTGCAGCCCCTGCAGCCACTCATTTATTTTTTTACTCTATTCTGGATGTTTCATATAAAAAATAAAATCTTGGGACTTCTCTGGTGGTCCAGTGGCTAGATCCTGTGCTCCTAATGCAGTGGGCCTGAGTTCGATCCCTGGTCAGGGAACTAGAGCCCACATGCCATGGCCAAATAAATAAATATAATAAATAAATAAAATGTTACGATTTTTTTTACCTAGCATAATATTTTCAAGTTTTGTCTATATTGTCTTGTGTATCAGAACTTTATTGCTTTTATGGCAGAATAATATTTCATGATATTGACCCCATTTTATTTATCCATTCATCAGCTGATACACACTTGTGCTGTTTCTACCTTGGGGCTGTTATACCCCCATGAACATTCAAGTACCTGTTTGTGGATATGTGTTTTCAGTTCTGTTGGATTTATACCTAGGAGTGGAATAGGTAACTCTATATTGACTTTTTGAGACGCCGTCAGACTGTTTTCCATGGTGGCTGCATGATTTTGTAATCCTCCAAAAGATCTTGAAGGATGCAGCTATGCTGCTGCTAAGTCGCTTCAGTCGTGTCCGACTCTGTGCTACCGCATAGACGGCAGCCCACTAGGCTCCTCTGTCTCTGGGATTCTCCAGGCAAGAATACTGGAGTGGGTTGCCATTTCCTTCTCCAGTGCATGAAAGTGAAAAGTGAAAGTGAAGTCGCTCAGTCATGCCCAACTCTTAGCGACCCCATGGACTGCAGCCTACCAGGCTCCTCCGTCCATGGGATTTTCCAGGCAAGAGTACTGGAGTTGGGTGCCATTGCCTTCTCCATGCAGTTATGTAGCCCATTTCTAAAAGTAGTGTCATATCCATTTCCAGCACGTGGAGTTCTTTGTTACTTTGCAGGAATATGTGTGTATGTATACACACATGTACATATTGATATGTGTATGTATATATTTGTATGTTTTGGGCTACCAGTGATGAGTGATGTATGGCCTTTTTTGTGTTGTTTTTATGCTTACTTAGAATTACATACTCATTACTTTTGAATTTCAAAGAACCTTAGAGACTTTGAAGTCCAACTCCAATTTTAGATAAGAAGAAACAGAAGCCTCCAGCTCAGGAACTTGCTCAAGGTCACACAAGATGCTGGGCACAGGAGAGACCAAACCCAGGTCTTCTGATTTGTGGCCTGTGGAGACTGAGGCTTCGCAGGTGGCGCTATGCACCTGGGAACCCACCTGCCAATGCAGGAGACTTAAGAGACACAAGTTCAATCTCTGGGTCAGGAAGATCCCCTGGAGGAGGGTGTGGCAGCCCACTCCAGTATTTTTGCCTGGAGAATTCCAGGAACAGAGGAGCCTGGAGGGCTATAGTCCACAGGGTTACAAAGAGTCAGACACAACTGAAGCCACATAGCACAGAGACTGTGTAGACCTAATAGAAGTAGGTGGTAGGAGGTTAAGGTAGAGGAAGAATCTGGGGAGTGGGGGGGCAGATAGTAAATTACACATTCTCATGCACAAGCAGAGAAGTGGGCACCTGTTAAAAATCCCATGTTGTCTACCGTCAACAATAACAAAAACATCCATGCATGCTTATCAGTTCCCTAAAAGTGGTATCAGTAGCAGAACTGTCTATAGCTGCACTGCCCTACATGGTAACTACTTGTCACAGGTGGCTGTCGAGTATCTATGGCTAATGCAACCGAGAAACAGAATATTTAATTTTCTTTCATTTTAATTTCAATGGCCATCTGTGATTAGTGTCTGTCACTGCAGCTCTGGAATCATTAGATAAGGGACAAAAATGGCGATGAGACTAAGGCCCAAGAAACAAGTTACCTGACCAAAAAGACTCAGTTAATTTACTGTATAAGCAGAACTTGTTCTTTTTATGAGCAGGATCAAGATTATTGGAGTTCTTAGAAATGGAGAAGAAGGACAATATGCAGTTATCTTTCTCTAGGGCTGAATAACATTAGATCTGTTTTCATAAGTGCTGTCTGCGTGTGTGCACATGCTAAGTCGCTCCAGTCGTGTCCAACTCTGAGACCCCATGGACCGTAGCCCGCCAGGCTCCTCTGTCCATGGAATTCTCCAGGCAAGAGTACTGGAGTGGGGTGCCATGCCCTCCTCCAGGGGATCTTCCCGACCCAGGGATTGGTCTCTTATGTCTCCTTCATTGGCAGGCAGGTTCTTTACCACTAGCACCACCTGGGAAGCCCTTTATGTGTGCTATCTCATTCAGTCCCTTGTTCCCTGATCTGTCCCCACCACTTAACAGGTCACCTAAGCCCAGCACAAGCTGTGGGACAGAGTAGGTGCTCAGGAACCATTTTTTGGATGAATAAATCAGCAGTCTGCATCCTTTTGGGCACCAGATACAGGTTACGTGGAAGACAATTTTTCCCCAGACTGGGTGGTGGAGAGGGGGTGGTTTCAGAATGGTTTAAGCACATTACATTTTTTGCGCACTTTATTTTTAATCTAATGCCACCACTCATCTGACAGGAGGTACCAGTCTGCGGCCCCGAGGTTGGGAACCTCTGGAATAAATGAATGAATGGCTGAGAGGGATCTTGGAGTTCAGAACCAGGCCCGTTAGGTTGCAGAAGGGGTCTAGGGTCTGCCTGGGGAACCCCAGCTCATTCATGGGCCCCCCTCTACATGTGCCATTTTGCCTTGCTCCTGCATCTTCAGCAAAGGAAGCTTGCAAACAGATTTTGGGGAGAGGAGAAGCAGTTGCATGTAATTTATGCTTTGTTTATTTTTTTCTCCTCATAGGAAAGAACAGCTGGATCCAGCAGCCAGGTACGTTTGTGATCATGAGTCCTCTTCTTCCCATCACTGTGTCGAGACAGAGGGTCGAGTTATGTATGGCCTGAGGCCCCTGGGCAGTCGTGCTGGTCATGGGATAGAGTTTTGGGGCTCACTGTGGTTGCTGGACACCATTTTCTTCTGCCAATTTCATGTAAATTTGCTCAAGAACAACTTAACTGTGATCATAGCGGCAGCCACCTTTTGAGTGTTTCTCCTCTGGGCAGGACTTTGTGCCTGGAGTCCTGCATGTGTGGTCTCACATGGTCCTCACATCACCAATGAGAAATCGACTCTCATGCTTTCATTTATGGGTTGAGGAGGTTGAGTCAGAGAGGCTGAGTTACTCACCTCCTGAGTCACACAGCTACTGAGTAGTAAGACCAAAATTCGAACTCAGGTCTGAATATTCAGACCATGTTATTTCCACTATAACTTGCTTCATTTGCTTCTTGGGTTCACAGATGTTTCCTCAAAAAGTGTGAAAGTGTTAGTCTTTCAGTCATGTCCGATTCTTTGTGACCCCATGGATCGTAGCCCTCGAGGTTCCTCTGTCCTGGAATTCTCCAGGAATGGAGTGGGTAGCCATTCCCTTCTCCAGGGGATCTTCCTGACCCAGGAATCGAACCTGAGTCCCCTTCATTGTATGCAGATTCTTTACTATCTGAGTCACCAGGGAAGCCCTCAAAAAGTGAATCAAGACTGTAATTCACAATCCCCAGTAAACCACGCTCACCACAGGCTGCTGCAGAGACAGAGGGAACTCAGCTGTCTTCTTTCTGGTTCCTTTTCAAAAACAATGTCACAACATCAGAGAAGCTATGGCTCTTACTCGAAGTTGTAAAGAAAGACCACCTCTTGGAAACAGTTGTACTGTTTGTATACATGTCATCCCTTGGTATCTGCAAGGGATTTATTCCAGGACCCCTCTGTAAATACCAAAACCCATGGATGCCCAAGTCCCTTGTATCAGATGCCACAATATTTGCATATAACCTTTACATGCAACCCACTCCAGTATTCTTGCCTAGAGAATCCCATGGACAGAGGAGCTTGGCGGGCTACAGTCCATGGGGCTGCAAGGAGTCGGACACGACTGAGCGACTAACGCTTTACATGCATCCTCCTGTGTACTTAAATCATCTCTAGATTAGTTAGTGCAAGCACTCTATCAATAGTTGTAAAAACAATGTAAATGCTATGTAAAGAGTTGCCCAAGTGTGGCAAATTCAACTTTTGCACTTTGAAACTTTCTGGAATTTTTTCCCAAATGTTCTTGAGCCATACTTGGTTGCATCTGTGAATGCAGAACCTGCAGCTATGGAAGGCTGTATGGAATACAGCTATTCTGTATTTACAAAACAGAAATAATGATAAATGTAAATATACGTAGTATATTTTTAAAATATGTATTGAAACTGTTATTGTTGCAAACTACTGATAAGGCCTATCAGTCCATCTCCTGGACACCATCTCAACCTCTAGAGCTGACAGAATTTGGGCAGAAGTGGTAGTAGGACCCCAGACCCCCTTGTATGGGAGCCACTTGAGGACAGTGACCCTTGGGAGTCTGGGTCAAGTGCTCTTGAATGGGGCCCAGGATGCCTCATCACACACGTAATCCCGCCTGAAAGAAACGATTACAGACAGCGCCAGCTAACTCACAGACACAGACATGGCTTGGACTGTCTGCCTCCTTCATGCAGGTTTTCAAATGGAAGGAGTATTTCTTGCCTGGAACCAGTCTGGACTGTAGTGGGTATTTGGGTGTAAAGGAGGGGCGGGACAGCTGACAGAGTTAGGGCGGATTTGCTAGAGAACTTGCAGCCGTTTTGTGTCTCAGAGGCAGAGCAGGAAAATACCTCTGTGATCCTCTTCTAGATACTTTTTCAAGAGGACAGGCTCACCCCAAGTTCCAAACCTCATGAGCAACCAAGAGTTACACAAACTTAGGACTCTTCAACAGGGTTCCCTGCTCCCTCCCCTCTTGTGACCAACAGGGTTTCAGACCATGCAGGTGAATTATTCACTACAAGTGAATTATTCAGTCTACCATTACTGCCTTTCCTATGCAGACATGAATAGAATTCAGCCAGACTGGAACATACGTGCAGAATATTGCCGCACCCTAGACTAGGCATTTCGGTTTATTTGGGGCTCAGGTAGATGCTTTTTGCCACACTGCTGGGCATGCTTCTCCCATGATTGAAAATCTGAAATCATAATGCCATTTGTAAAAGGCCCGTCAAGTTCCAGGCTACTCCACTTTCATTGTCATCTAATTCCCAATTAAGACTTCTCATTTTTATGAAAAAAGAGCACAGGCGAGATAGCAACTTTCACTCACAGTTTTTCCCCCTCTCAGAGAGCAAATAAGGTACCAAAGCCGCAAAAATTTGGCACATGAATGGTAACAGTTATTTATAGAATTGACAGTTGCCTTCTCTGCCTTTCTCAGGATAAACCATAGTGCCAGAGGCGCCTTCTAAAGGGGGCCACTGCCCTTGTGTAGGGCCCCATTCTCCCATGTCTAAAGATGGAAGGAAGAAATAATGAAAAAATAAGAGACGAAATAAAGATTTTAAGCCCTTGTGGGTGGGATTGATGTGCTCTATGCAGGTTACAAGTCTGTGTTCATTGAGCTCACAACAAACAGAACAAAACAGATTGACCACTTCTTCAAAAGACTTTTCTCTTGCCTGCAATGACTCTGTACTCTTGGTTTACCCATCACTCATCTGTCCATCTCCATCCATTCATCATCTGTCCATCTGTCCATCCACCCATCTATCACTCATAATCCATCATGCATCTATCCATCATCTATCATCCATCAACCATCCATCATATATCCATCCACCCATCCATCATCCCTCCATCTGTTCAACCATCCATCTGCTTATTCAATGAATATTTATTAAAACCTCCTGTGTACCAGAAACCCTTTTAGGGAATATAGCTATAAACAAGAAAGACAAGGTTCCCAATTATTTACTCGACAGGGTGCCTCTCCACTTTCCTGAAAGTGACATGTCCCAAACTCAACTTCTGTTCTTTTGTTTTTTTTAATTTTTGTTAGTTTATCGAGGACACATATGCCCAACAAAGATGGCATGAGGAAGCTAGAGAATGTAGTCAAGTTGGTCCCAAGCAAAGCTGTTTACTAAGTACTGTTTGCCTTTGGTATTCTTTAACCTCACCTATTGGGTTGTCTATCTTCAGGGTCGCTGTGGTATCACAGCTTCCGTGACACCACATCCCCACGACCTTATCTTATTTTTGTACCCTTGATGGGAGGGGCAGGATTTGCATTTAAATGTACCACTCCTAGGATTCTGTTTCTCTTTTGTTCATATGAACACTTTTGTGAGTTTTAATGTGCAAAAATGGACCCAGAGCTAAGCTTGAAAGTAGAGACAAAAGAGATTTTAATTGAATTCAAAATGAGAAAAATCTAGATTGGAGCAGAAAAAGACTCAACCCTGGAAGGAGTATATAAGGAGGAGAAATGGGAAGAGAGAGGATTCAGAACCTGGCTGGATGGTATAACCACTGAGAATTTTTCCCAAGGGAGAGAGTCTAAATGACTTTTTAATTTTAATTTTTAAATTTTAATTTTCTTTAAAAAACATGTACATGGTTCATAAGTCAAAGTATTGTAGAAGTAGGGACTTCCCTGCCAGTCCAGTGATTAAGACTCCATGCTTCCAATGGCTTCCCATGTAGTTCAGTTGATAAAAAATCCTCCTGCAATGCGGGAAACCCCAGTTCAATTCCTGGGTGGGGAAGATCCGCTGGAGAAGGGATAGGATACCCACTCCAGTATTCTTGGGCTTCCCTTGTGGCTCAGCTGGTGAAAAATCCGCCTGCAATGTGGGAGACCTGGGTTTAATCCCTGGGTTGGGAAGATCCCCTGGAGAAGGGAAAAGCTACCCACTCCAATATTCTGGCCTGGAAAATTCCATGGACTGTGTTGTCCATGGGGTCGCAAAGAGTTGGACATGAGCGACCTTCACTTTCACTTCCAATGCTTGGGACCTGGGTTCCATCCTTAGTCGGGGAACTAATATCCCACATGCCATGAAGCACGACCAAAATAAAATGAAATAAACAGTTTAATAAATAATAATGATATAGAGGCAAACCGTGAAATGTCTTAGTACAACTTCTGTCCCTCTCCACCCCATTCCACCGTCCCACTCCCCATAAATAATTTCTTTTTCATTTTTAGGTATCTTTCCAGTGTTTCTTCAGCAAACACAAACCAAAATTTATATTTTTATATTCCAACTTCCAAAAGTACTTTAATAATGATACTCAATTTAGGTTATTTGAGCTGTGAGGCAAATCCTCACCATTTACTAAAATCCACTTCATGCCACAGTCTTGTATGGTGTGTGTGTGTGTGTGTGTGTGTGTGTGTGTGGTTGTGTGTGTACCAAGGAAAAGGACTGCCAAACTCAGCTTCTGATTTCTTCTCCAAACCTGTTTTGTCCCATTTGCTCAACTGAAAATAAATGGCGTCCCCATAGAAATAAACAGCCTTCCCACCCACCCATTCTGTATACAGCCAGAGACTTTCTGTTTCCCTCGTGGCCACATGGAACCCATCGAGGAAGACGAGCGTGGTTCTTCTCCAAAATAAATGTCCACGTTCTGGTCTCCTCTTGCTCCTCAGGGCAGTCACCCTGGTCCAGACCACCAGCACCTCTTGCCTGGAAAGCATCAGTGGCTTCTTCATTGCTCTTTCCATTTTTCCTTACTCCCCTCCAATCCATTCTCCATGGAGAGGCCACTGTGTTTCCCTTTGGGGGGAAAAAATGGTTTTTACTGTGGTAACGTACACATAAAATGTGCTGTCTTACCCATTTTTAAATGTACGTTTAAGAAGTGTCCAGTATATTCACGCTGTTGTGCAACCAGTCTTGGTACTTCTCAGTCTTATAAAACTGAGACTCTGTGCCCATTAAACACCAGCTCCTCATTTCCCCTCCCTCTAGCCCCTGACAATCACCACTCTTTTATACTTCCTGGGTTTGACTACTCTAGAATCCTCATGTGAGTGAAATCATATCGTGTTTGTCCTTCTGTGATGGGCTTACTTCACCTGTGGCATAGTGAAGATTCATCCATGCTGTAGCTGGCGTCAGAGTTTCCTTCATTTGAAGGCTCCAGTGAATGTCTATACTGCATTTTATTGACCCGTTTATCCATCCATGGACATTTGGGTGGTTCCCACCCTCTGGCCATTGTGAATAATGCTGCTGTGAACATGTATATGTATATTTTTAATGTAAAGTTGATACACTCTTTCCTTCTTAAAACTCAATTTGGTGTCTCCAGGTAGACTTAGAATGATGGAAATTCCTATTTTCTCTTTCTATTTTAGAATCTTATTTTCTTTTTTCTTTGGCTGTGCCCTGTGACTTGCAAGATCTTAGTTCTCTGACCAAGTATCAAACCCACGGCCCTTGCAGTAGAAGGGCAGAGTCCCAGCCACTGGCCTACCAGAACTGTCCCCTGCAGTGGCTGATCCTCATGGCAGGCATCCTGTTTCTATCCTAAGTTCCCTCAGGGCTCACCATCTGGGGTGGCTATAATGTAATGGTTTGATGGCTGCGGCATCCTCTGTTAACTGATAGAGCAGGTAGCATTTCTTTTTTTTCATTGATGCTGGTCAGATTTCTAGCAATATATGGATGTTTGCCTGTCACGTGACTTCTTGACCTTATTGTAAGCTAACTGGAGGCTGAAAACCATACCTGCTTTGGTCACTACTGTAACCTCAGCAAGTTACCAAGAGTCTAGCATTTTCAAGATGCAGAACACATTTTTGTTGGGTAAATAAGTGACATTAGCTCTGTTTTACAGGTGAAGATACAAACTGAGTCAGAGTTAATGCCTTACCCAAGTTGAACTATTAACCACAAAGCAGCTATTTGAACTCAGTTCTCTTCCTCCAGAGGCAGCACTCTTTCCACTCTACAGCAGTTCCTTTATCTGCTGAGGTTAGGTGCATCTTGTTAATCAGAAGCTCGAGTGTTATTATTTCTTCCTTCCTTCACTCAACATCACAACGATGCTGTAAGGGCTTACTATGTGCGAGCCACTGTGTTAGGTGCTGGATAACTAGACAAAGGCAGTTTCTGAACAAACAGCTTACCCTTTTCATGTCTTAATGGAAGCTCTATTGACTTTTGGATGAGATAAGCCTTTGTTGTGCGGGCTGCCCTGGGTGCATTATAGGAAGTTTAACAACATCCCTGGCCTTGACACACTAGAAGCCAGGAGCACCACCCCCCAAGTTATGTCAATCAAATATGATTCCAGACTTCACCAAGAGTCCCCTGGGGGCAAAATCACCGCTGGTTGAGAACCACTGCTATAGTGAGAGAGTCCCTTGTAAGGTGAAGACTTCATTATGATGGCCAAGTGCCGTGGTTGAGAAAAGCCTCAAAACAATGCACAGTGAATGGTTATCTCATTGGCCCAAAAGTGGAAGTGTCCCTGGGGACTGCTGCTTGGACCAAGTTTCAGACAAAATCAGTTATTTGGATAAAAGATAGGATGAACGTTTTCCTAGGCATAGGTCACAGCTTGTGCTGAGGCTGGGAAGCATGAAATAGGGGAATGCACAGAGTTTAACACAACTTAAATTCTGTGTAGTCAAAGCTGTGGTTTCTCATGTGCTGATGTGCGAGTTGGACCATAAAGAGTGCTGGGCACTGAAGAATTGATGCTTTTGAACTGTGCTGCTGGAGAAGACTCTTGAAAGTCCCCTGGACAGAAAGGAGATCAAACCAGTCAATCCTAAAGGAAATCAACCCTGAATACTCACTGGAAGAACTGATGCTGAAGCTGAAGCTCCAGTAGTTTGGCCAACTGATGCAAAGAGCCTGGATGCTGGGAAAGACCCTGATGCTGGGAAAGATTGAAGGCAGGAGCAGAAGAGGATGACAGAGAACGAGATGGTTGGATGGCATCATCAAACTCAATGGACATGAGTTTGAGCAAGCTCTGGGAGATGGTGAAGGACAGGAAAGCCTGGTGTGCTGCAGTCCATGGGGTTGAAAACAGTCAGACTCGACTTAGCAACTTAACAAGAGTTCCTGGAGCAAGAGCCCAGGGCAAGGACTGTATAATCTTGCCAGGAAAAGAAAAACCTTGATGTTATTTTTCCCATCTCTAGCCTGTATTTCCAGTTTTCCCAACTCATGTTTGGAAATTGTTTGTCCACCCTTAACAAATCAGAGACCTTAGCTTTCTAAGGAAATCTGATGTCAGCTTCATAGAGAGCTTTTCTTGCAAAATCTGCAAGCCTTCAAATACAAGGCCTGAAATATGCACTAGAAATCCATACAGAGAAGGGCCCAGATGGGTTTTGAGTTTCAGGGATAAACTTGGCCTTGCATTTGATTATCCTTTAGGGTCTTGGGTTTCAGGCAACACAATTAAGAAGTAAGCTGATCACCCACTTTGCTGGAGGAAGAATTCCATAAGCCTCTTAGGTGTTATGACTGTGAGTAACTCAGAGCCGAGATTTCTGACCTGTGCCCAACGCATCTGGATTCGTAATGCTGTCGGAATTCATCTCATAAACTGACCTCTGTGACCAATGGGGTATTAAGTGAACATGGTCAAAGTAACTCAGACTGTTAAGAGATAGAAGTGAAGCATTTAAATGCCAGATAAGTGAATACTCAGTCCTCACAGAGACAGGACCAAGCAATCTCTTTCATTATCTAATAATCAGCACCTACGCTGAGATTTCAAATCCGGACAGAGTGATGGCCATTACTTTTGTCTCGCTTAGTTTTTCTGGAATTAAGCTCCTCATATATTGATACTTATCTCCTGCTGTGGTCAAACTCAGTGACGGTGGTGAGTGTTTCAGACTACCATTAAGAAGTACCATAAAATTGTGTGTGTGTATATATATATACATATATATATATATATATATCCTGAGAACTCACCTCAGTTCATTTAAAAAAAGAAAAACACTATTTTTTTTGTGGCTTAGGAAATATTATCCATCCTTTTCACACATGTCATTAGCCCTCTGCTGTTTCTGTGGGAAGAGGATTATTTACCGAGATAATGATGACAGCCAGCATTTATTGAAAGCATCTCCCGACCATCCGTCCACCTCCCAGACAGCAGGCTAAGCACTTTACGTGCATTCCCTCATTTAACCCTTACACACCCGTGTGTAATGTGGGCTGATCCCTATTCTTGTGCACATGAGGAAGCTGGGACCCACACAGCATGAGTTCTGTGTCCTAGGTCACCTGTTTTTTCAAGACGTTTCCCCCCAGGTCAGTTTTGCCCCAAAGCCCTGAACATCAGGATGTACTGAGCAGGGGTGTGGGATGGCTTCAGAGATAAGCAGGCAGAATCCTTGCTTTTCCAGGACTGCACAAGCAGGCGGGCATGGGCGTGTAAAGCCTTGACACTGTTTTAAACCCAGAGACAAACACAGCCTGTCTCAGAAGCATATGGGGAGTAGTTTCCAAGAAGGGACACTTGGGCAGTTTTAAAGGGCTGATGGGAATGAGGTCAGCTGAGAAGGGAAGAAAGGGTATGGCTGAGTGCACCAAGGCATGCAGGAGGGGACTTGGGGATGGGCAAGGGGTCTGATGTGGACGGAATGATGCATCTGCTTGGTATAGCAAAGACAGGTAGGCAGAGGCCAGGAAGCAGGGGGCTGAGCAGTGACTGTCCTAACCCCCCTCTTCTTAGTTCATGGCTGGGAAGGCCTTCTGTGTGTCTTCAGTGATTTCCTGCCTTGTTCTGTATTTTTAGCCTCCAGATGCTGATTTTGTCTCCATTAGTCATTAACTTAGTGCTGGTCAGGAAAGCCACTCTGAAAAATCTGGACCAGTTCAGGAAAGATGGAACCATCTGAATTTATCCTGATGGGTGGGTTATTAATGTAACAGTGTTGTGGGACAGAGAACAGTCAGAAGGAGTCGGGAGTAACAATGACTCATCCATATATTCACTCATTCTTTCATGAATCAAATATTTCTTAGTGCCTTCTCTGTGCCAAGCTGAAGGCAAGAAGCATCATGGACAGTATCACGTGCAGTGGTCCCCGGATCTCTCCTAAGCAAGGTGTGGTTAGGCTTACTTAACCGATGAGGACCAGGTGTTCAGAGAGCATATGGCACCCGCTCAACAAGAGATGTTCCCACCTCTGCAGTCCCAAGGCCAGGACCACCTCACTACACCAAGCCGCAAAGACGGCAGCAGCTTCTGGTATGAGGCACGTGACTGTCATAACCAGACATCGACATTAGAAATACTCAATTATCTCAGGCTGATGAAAAGCTGATTTGACAACCCACATGCATATTGATTCATTCACGCACTTCTCCCACAAGTACACGCACACTTGCTGGGTGCCAAGTCCCACGTGGGTGATGAGGAGAAAGAAGCTGAGCTGAGTGTATCAATGTGTGACACACACTAGGGCTCTTTCTGGTCTGTGCCGCACAAAAGGACATCATTCCTGTGTCCACTTGGGTGAGAGGCAGAGGTTAAGAAACGGAAGGAGAAATTGCTGTTTATAGAGCACCTGTGTGCTGGGCTTTATGCCAAACCTTTGACAAACAGCATCCCATAGCAACCAAGTCAAGTGGGACATGCTTATCCCTATTTTAAAGATGAGGTAATTGAGGTTTGAGAAGGTCACAGATTTGCCCAAGGACACGGAGATGGTTTTTGCACCAGGGCAACTTCCTGTTGGATTTATTAGGTTTCTTCTTGTGCCTAGAAGACTTTCAGCCATATGCTGAAGTTCCCTGACCCTTTCTCAGAGTAACAACTTGGAGTTTACGACTAAAATGCAGACAGTTACAAAAGAAGCTGATTATGTTGAAATGTAATTATCAAAATGTTTAAACTTTTGAGATGCAGTCAATACGTGTGCTTCTTTGTGATGAATCTAATGATGTGATATAGTGGCATGTAGAATAATTCTGTAATTTTGATGCAGTGATGAGCATAGCAATACATGAAGGTAATAGGATGTAAGATGATCTGTGATTTCTGTTATAGTCAGAGGATACAGCTGGGGCATTGAGGGTATTACTGGGATTCATTCATACATTCATAATTGAAAGACATGCTAAACTTCAGTTTGAGATTCGTGAATGAAAATCTAATTAGTAAATTTAAAATGCAGTGCTTTTCCCATCCAAGCTCATGGATCCCACCCCCCAAAAAGCTCGGTCCATGGTTGGGGGGAGGTGTCTGTGGACACCAGGTTAAGGCACCTGCTTTGTGTCATTTATGTCAGTCAGTTCTGTTTAAGGAACACTTGATAAGGCTTAGCCTCTGTGGGTCTCCATCTGGGCGCCATGGAGGGGTGCTGAGGAAGTTGCTGATGCAGGGGAGGTGGGAGTGGACGAGGACCAAAGCTTTGCTGCCTGCTACCAGGAGCTGGCGTTTTATATCCTGGATCTCATTTAAGCTGCACTTAAGCATATGAGGAAACTGAAATTCAGAGAAACACACCGGAGATGTACTAGCTAGTCAGTTGCCGAGCTATCATCTGAAGCAAGCCGCATCCCTTTCCAAGCAGCTCAGTCAGATTGAGCATCGGAGGCGCAGGTCCTATTCCCGCGCGGAGGAGGATGTGTACGTCTTGATGGAGAGGGACGGGAGATTACGAAAGCCTGCACTCAAGGAGGAAAATTGTTCACTTTTGCTTATTTTGTAGCCAAAAGCTGGGTCTCTTGGATCGGGTTCGCCTTTCTAATCCTCGTGGTAGCAATACTAAAGGAAAGCTATTTACCCCTCTGAATGTAGATGCCATAGAAGAAAGTCCTTCTAAAGAACCAAAGCCTGTTGGCTCAAACAATAAAGAGCGTTTCCGCACCGCCTTCCGCATGAAAGCATACGCTTTCTGGCAGAGCTCTGAAGGTAACCCCTTCCCCTTCCTAACCCTGTCTCCTCCATATCTCCTCCCTCCCTATCCTGCGGAAGAATCCTGCAGTCTAATAGCCCACTCCTGCTGCCCTGAACCAGCTTCTGGCTTGTTTTATTCTCGGCCCCTGGGCTGTGATAGGTTCGTGCCCTCACCCTGAGCGCAGAGGGCCCACGTTAGCTGTCCCCCCGGGCCGGGGTCACCACGTGTGCCTGCCCAACCCCTACAGGGAGCCTTGAGACACACCACATGGTTCCTAAGGGTGGCCCCGTGATAAGCGCATTGCTAAGAAGGTCACCTTGAAGGATGGAGGGGGCCAGGGGCAGAGTGGTCTGGACACCTGGGGACCTCCACATCCCAAGGCGGTGGGGAGAAATATGGGGAAAGTGTCTTGTGGGGGCTGTTGGAGCGAGTGCCCCTTTCACTTACCAAAAGGGAGGATGATCAGGGCTCAGAAAGTGACCTCCCAGCCCAAGGTCACAAGGATAAAGTCTGACAGAGCCAGGGTCTGAACTCAGGTGTGTGACAAACACCTGGGTGCATGCCCTTGGCGGCCTCCAAAGGGGCCACTTGGGAACCCTGGAACACACACCACCCTCCCCGCCCTCTCCCCCAGGAACCGTCCAACACTGCAGGCGCTTACCAGACTTCTGGATTATGGGAGGGAGACGCTGAGAAAGTCTGAGTGATGTCACCCCTGGAGAGCACGTCGGGTGGTGGGGGCGGGGAGGATGGTTCTGAAATGGAAATGGAGACTTGGGAGGCTGAGTTTGAAGGGCCCTGTGGCCTGCCACTGATACGGGTGTCTCCCTCTCAGATGCCGGGACAGGGGACCCCACAGCGGAAGACAGGGGCTACGGGAATGACTTCCTCATCGAAGACATGATCCCCACCCTGAAGGCCGCCATCCGAGCCGTCAGGTAAGCACCTCCTCCCACTTTAGCCTTCCAGGCCCCAGCTCTGCTCCTCCAGGTCATGGCTTTGTAAAGTGGTCTTGGGCTTTGGGAAGGTGGGCAGGAAATTTCTCAACCCCTGGATCAAGTTCAGAGAGTACATCAATACTCTAAGCAGGAGGGTGCTGCCTAAAGAAAAGTGATGATCATTAGCAGGTCATTAGCAGGTTGGAGACACTGGTGATCCTCTTGCCTGCCTTTGCCACTACTTATTTTATGTTTAAACATTCTTATGGGAGTATGGTTACTTTGGGCTTTCCTGGTGGCTCAGAGGTGAAGAACCCATCTGCCAGTGCAGGAGCCACAGGAGACAGGAGCTCAATCCCTGCGTCAGGAAGATCCCCTGGAGGAGGGCATGGCAACCCACTCCAGTGTTCTTGCCTGGAGAATCCCATGGACAGAGGAGTCCGGCGGGCTGCAGTCCACGGGGTCGCAAAGAGTCGGACGTGACTGAAAACTTAGCACACACGTGGTTGCTTTACAGTGTTGTGTTACTTTATTTTAATGCTGTTGGTGACGGAGGGTGTGTTGACATGAGTTTTCTTCTTTTATAGGCTTCTGACTCAAAATAGCTTTTCTCCCATCTGTCTTCATTCATTTAGTTCTTTTTAATTAGCATTTTCAACATGATAATCAATTATAGGATTTTTTGGTCTGTTTCAGATGAGACTTATAATTCACCCTGACTATTTCTATTTTGCTTGAAATGCCATAAGAAAATTAAGAAAATATGTTACTACTTCAAGAAAACTTTGGAATATGAGTTTATAAGCACTCCACTGTGATGGTAGTGAATTCTAGAAACTAAGGCAGAGTCACTAAGAACTAGTCGTGGTATTTTCAGATTTTTAGTCTAATAGAGCAGGAAGCACAAAAGTTTATAATATGTGGCCCTCAGCAAAGCTGTTGACATGGTTCTTCATGACATCACTGTACAATGTGCCAGAAGTATGGCTGGATAAGAAACACAACCTCCTGCATTCTTAACTGGTTGAATGATCTTATTCAAAGAAAACCAATGAATGAATCTGTGTTGGGCTCGAAGGAGGTCTCTGCTGAGATGCTTCCTGGTCTGGCTTCTGCCGCATCCTTTGGAGTACTGTCATTGATGCCTTAGTTCAGAGGTTGGCAGACGGTTTTTTGTGAAGAGTCAGATAGGTAGTAAATATGTCAGCCTTTATGATCCCTAGGTCTCTGTCATGTTTAACTTTGATCTTGAAGTGCAAAGGAAGCCATAGACAGTATATAAACGAATCACTGAGGCTGTGTTCCAACACAACTCTTATTTTCGAACACAGGCAGTGGGCCAGACTTGGCTGCAAGCCATAGTTCCTGACACCCACCTTTGGTAGAACTGTGTAATGGGCAGGCTTAGAAAGTGACATAGAATTGGAAAGGATAGTAACTTGAATGGTACAATTGATAGACCAAAATAGTGTTTAGAGGCTGAAGTCATGGGCTGTGACAAACAAAACGAGTCTTGAATGCACCATTAAAAAAAGCTTATACAAGTATGAGATGGGAGGACCTGGGTAACTGTGTTTCTTATCACTGGGTTGTGATTCGGTGTTTTAAATTGACACTATGTTCAGTAAGAGTTGACCTCGTGAGGGAGATTTCAAGAAGATTAATCACCTAAGGCGACTCTATTGATTCCCAGGAAGATGGAGGTGAGGATTCCAAGTTCTGGGTGCCCCACTTTATTAACAGCCTGAAAAAACTTGAAGAACCAAAGCTAGCTTTTTCATAAGCCAAAGGATTAAGGAGGCTATTGAGGAAGAGATATGTCAGCTGTCCTCAAATAGGAAGCAGTGTGATGCAGCTGTTAGGACCGCGAGCCTTGTCCCCATACAACCCTGGGTTTCAGGGAAACTCTGACATTATCAACAAGATGGCCCTGGGAAGAGGCTGAAGCTCCCTCGGCCACAGTTCCATCATCTGTGAATCGATTTATTAGCAAATTGTTAAAAATTAGCTCATCCCAGTGTCTGGCATGTAGTGAAAAGTGAAAGTGTTAGTTGCTCAGTCATGTCAGACTCTTTGAGACTCTGTGGACTGTAGCCCAGCAGGCTCCTCTGTCCGTGGGATTCTCCAGGCAAAAATACTGGAGTGGGTTGCCATTCCTTTCTCCAGGGGATCTTCCAGACCCAAGAATAAAATCCAGGTCTCACGTATTACAGGCAGATTCTTTATCATCTGAGCCACCAGGGAAGCCCAATGTGTAATAAATGTTAGCTTTTATTGTCATAATGAAAGAAATGTGAATTTCTTATTATTCATATGAGTGAAAAGGGATAGTCATGAAGAAGAGACACCAGCCAGCCCAACTCAGTGTGGTTCTAAGAGGTGGAACGAGGACCAGGACCTGGGACTTCTCATCAAGTCATGTCTTTTTGGTTCTTTTATTCCCACCCCCACCCCCACCTCAGAATTTGTCCATCTTGTATCATAAGTTCCTTCACTCTCCACTCCTGATACACAAATGTCTCTACTTTGCCTGGCAGAATTCTACAATTCCGTCTCTATAAAAAAAAATTCAAGGAGACTTTGAGGCCTTATGACGTGAAGGATGTGATTGAACAGTATTCCGCAGGACATCTCGACATGCTTTCCCGAATCAAGTACCTTCAGACAAGGTAAGACAGCACACCTGGAAGGATGGTGCCCTCCTGGCTGCTGAGAAATTGGCCAGGGAGACCACAGAGCTGAGGGCGAGAGGCATCCACTCATCCTCAATGCAGGGGAGAAATGTTAAGAACAAAAATACTCCTCAAATAGAGACATCAAGGCCAACCAACACGAGATCAAATGAGCTGGGGAGAATTTCTATGAAATTGACATGGCCAAGATTAACAGTCTGATCAGGCCTCAGGGAGGGAAAAAGCATGTGTCTTACTGGTCCCTAACTCTGATCCTTTGTATATGCCAATAAAATTCGGATTATCTAAAATGAGTCCAGTTGGCTAGTTCCAAATATAAATTTTTACTCAATTAAAAGTTCATCAAGTGTTAGTTGTAACAGTGAACATATGGAAACAGCATTGATTCCTAGCTAATAATTATCACCGTTTTTGTTGATCACCTGGGCACTTCACATGTATGTCTCCAATCCCTTATAACCCCCTAAGGTTTTACATTAGAGCTGCCATATACCAATGAGAAGACCAAGGTTTACAGGACAATGATCTTGCCCCAAACTACCCAACTAGTAGGTGGCAGAGCTGGAAGTAAAACCAGATCCAGGACGGGGTACAAAACTCCCGTCCTCTGTAACACACCTCCATTATATAAATAGTGATTAAGAAAAGAATGGTACCTTGTCTCATTAAAAACTTACACCACCATCAAATGATATTTTTACAGTCTATATAGTAAGATAAAAAGTTATGTGATATACAGTGGATATATATGCATAATATGATTACTAACTGCATACTCAGAAATATATAGAAACTTATACATATTTATATACTTATAGGTACGTATATCCTGGAGGAGGGCATGGCAACCCACTCCAGTGTTCTTGCCTGGAGAATCTCATGGATAAAGGAGCCAGGCCTGCTACAGTCCATAGGGTTGCAAAGAGTCGGACACAACTCAAGTGACTTAGCACGCACTCATGCACAGGGTCAGGGGAGGAGCAGTTGGGTTTGCAGAAGGACATAGAGAGGCATGGCTCCTGAGTACTGCGGTCCTGGGCCTGTGATAAGCCTCCCAGGCTGTTTCCATTGAGCACTGAGCACCGCAGCTCAGTGCCAGGTGGGGGATGGCATTTGCCTTCTGTTGTGCTCAGGGTGACATTGATGGAGGGGGGGGGAGGCTATAGAAGCTACTATTGAATTCATCCCTCCAGTAGCTGAAGGAGCCTGCCAAGCTGCAGGGAAAAGAGGGCACGGCTGAACACAGAGCCTAGGGCTTAGCAGGAAGACCTCCCTAACTAGAGGTTTTGGGTGGAATGAAAGCTGGAAGACCAGACCTGCTGCAGCACACCTGACATTTCCTGTAAGAAGGAACAGGATGCAGCTGTCACCCTGTCTCAGTGGTTCGGTTGCCTCTCTCCTCTGCGATGGAGAGATGCTCTCGGTACACTGGGCCAAAAGAAAAAAAAAAAAAATGATGATGCATTAAGATTAGAAAGTCTTTCTCCTTTCCTCTTTCTCTCTTTCTCTTTCTCCTCCTTACCCCCTCCTTTCCCCCTTTCTCGCTCTTTATGCTCTTTTCTTTTATATTCCAAACTCACAGCTGATGACAGAAGAAAGAGAATACATTGCTTTCCTCTCTTTTCATACAAAGCTCTCTGTCATTTAATCCCCCCTCTTTGTGTGCTCTCTTTCAGAATAGATATGATTTTCACCCCTGGACCTCCATCTACTCCAAAACATAAAAAGTCTCAGAGAGGAGCCGCCTTCACCTATCCATCCCAGCAGTCTCCCAGGTGGGGCCCGGGGGCATTGACTGATGGGCTGTGTGGGTCCAAAGCCCGCACCACATCCCGACGCCCAAGTCCCTGTGCCCAAGTCTCAGCTGGGTTCCTTTACCATGGGGGTGAGGTTGCCATTCCCCCAAATAAGGTGAAGAGAAAGAGCCTGCAGCCGATTCCAGCCTGTGGCTGTTTGAGAGATTTCTGTACGAAAGCCTTGCAGCCACACTCCTTTGTATGGCTACTGAAAATGCAACTGACAGTTTCCTAGTTAGAAAATAAAAGGAGACTTGTGGGAGGTTTTTTTTTGGAACCCAAAGAATACTTCCTGTTAGCAGAGCCCAAGGCATTCCTCCTGGCCAGCTCTTTTGGCTTTTTTTTTTTAACTTTCATCAGCCCCAGAGACTGAGAAGGAAGTCAGCTGTCCAGCCCCAGAACAGCTCTGCCCTACCTGAAAAACTGTCTGAAAATTGTCCTTTTATAGGTGATGAGCAAGGATCCTTTAGAAAGCCCACTGCCTGCATTTACACTTCTTTATTCCCCAGTATCTTCAAGGCAAGTATCAATAACATAAATGAGTGAAGGGAGGTAGGCGTAAGAAATATCATGCAGTGTATAATAATAAGGCTCTTTATCATTAAGGAAGGGAAAGAGTGTAAGGAGGGCGATACAGAGCATCTAATCTTGGCTTCAGTTCTGGGGCTAGACTGGCAAGGGGTGAACCACAGGGCCCTGAAGAACCTCAGTTCTGCTCTTGCTAATTTTAGGAAAGGAGATCCTCTGTTTCCAGATACTCTAGTTTCTCAAGAAAAGCTGAATATTCAGATCTGATGGGCAATTCTCCACTTTTGAATGGCTCCAATGTTTGAAACCCTGTGCAAGCCAAGGAAAGCACTGGCAGGCTGGATTCAGCACAGAGGCCGCTGGTTTTTGACATCTGATTTAATTCAAGACTGTTCTAGGACTTCCCTGGTGGTCCAGTGGTTAACACTCCACACTTCCAATGCAGAAGGTGCAGGTTCGATCCCTGGTCAGGGAACTAAGATCCCGCATGCCGTGCAAAACAGCCAAAGATTGAAAAAAAAAAAAGAAACAGTTTTACCCAAACCTGGCAAGAGACCTAGAAGGAGTAAGTAGCCTAGAGAAAAAACAACTGCCTAGAAAGTACCAAGCATGAATGGTTCCAAGCAGTAGCTAGACTCCCTGAAAGTTCTCGTCTACATAGGACAATATTGAAACTAACTGGAATTTAGGCAGATGTGAACTGTGGTTGGCTAAGGCGCAAACGCAGCACATGTCTCAATCCTGTTCCCTACGAATATCATCTTTGGCATCGTTTTCCAGGTTTTGCATCTGTTTTCCAGTCTTAGCTAAATGGAACGGATGAAATGTTGGTTCCCGAGATGAGACAACCACGCTCTATTGTCAACCGTCTGAGACGGAAAGGCCCAGGAACATAATTTAGAGCAATCAAGCACTCTGGGCACAGTTAAGTGGTGTGTTAAGTTAAGCTTGACACAAAGCTTCCTGAGAACAGCCTAATAGTCAGCTTCACATTTTCCTACAGTCAACACGGTAAGCATGAGACATCCCTGGTGAAGGTCAGAAACGCTGGCCTTTCCCAATGCCCGTGGGCTGCAGAGTTCCATGGGCTCTTCCAGACCCTGTAAGCCTGAGCACAAGCAGGATAGTTCCAGGGACCACGGCCCACCTAGCTGAAGTGACCTTGCAGAGCAAAAATAGGTGTCATGATCTTACAGCATTATGGGCTCTTTCCTAGGAATGAACCCTATGTAGCCAGACCATCCACATCAGAAACTGAAGACCAAAGCATGATGGGGAAGTTTGTGAAAGTCGAAAGGCAGGTAGGTCCTTCCTTTCTCCCACCAAAAACAAGTATGTGGAATTTATTTTCAAATGTCATTTTTTTCATAGGGAGATAACAGACTTGAGTATCTACCATTCATCAAGGGATCTGGAAATGAAATCATTGATTTAGCACTTTACTGGCTGGGTGATCACTTGCAAGTGAATGAATCGTTCTGAGCCTCAGTTTCTTCATCTGTATAATGGGGATGTTAACATCTCGTGAGGTTGCTTTGAAGATTAAATCAACTGATACCTGTAAATTACCTAGAATAGTAGCTGGCACACAGTAAATGCTCAACAAATGGTAGCTACTATGATCATGAACTTCATGGTGTTTAAGGAACGTTAGTGCCCTTCCCCACATTTTCTGTATTTTTCTGTATCCGTAATCCTCCTTCTGTGAAAATCTGGGTCAGTGTGTGACCTATGTGAAGGGGCCCGGAGGAGGGCAGGCTATGGGTGGGGTTCATTCAGGGCAGAAAGAAACCCATTCAGTCACATCACCCAGGAAGTCCACCTCTCATTTCTTCAGTAAAGTGGCTTGTATTTTAGCACTGTTTGGCTAACTTTACCTGGGAAGCCCACCTTCCTGGTAAAAAAAAATCTGCCTGCAATGCTGGAGGCCTAGGTTTGATCCCTGGGTCAGGAATGTCCCCTGGAGAAGAAAATGGTAACCCAATCCAATATTCTTGCCTGGGAAATCCCATGGCAAGGTAGACTACAGTCCATGGGGTCACAAAGAGTTGGACATGACTTAGCAACTAAACACAGAATACACCCAACTGTACTAGATAAACAGCACTGTCAATTTCCTTTAGGATTCCTATCAATCCTTTTATTTTATTCATAACCCAAAACTGGATCTGTGCAGAAGAGATAAGAGAAAATTTGAATAAGTATCCTTTTTTAGTATGTCAAGAATATCCTTTTCTGTTGTTAAATTTTAATTTGTCATCTCAGCTCTTCCATTTACCTACTCTGTGATGTTTGATGAGTTACTTCATCTCTCTGTGCCTCTATTTCCTCAACTGGAAAATAGAATAATAGTAACCTCATAGGGCTGTTATGAAAATTAAGTAAGTTAAATAAGAAAATTAATATGAAAAATTAAATAACTTTAAAGTGCGTAGTAACTGCTAGAGAAGGATTCGTTATTATTAAGACTTGAGTACCAACTCAGCCAAGACCTTGCTCTATGCTTTGTCTCGTTAACTACAAGAGGAAATGGTAGACCTGCCTTCAGTCCTTCCTGGTGAGTTGTGAACTGTCAGAGAAGAACATCCCACGCACACGTGCATGTACACTTGTGTCTGTGCACGCACGATGATTTCAATATGTTCTCAGTTGTGTAGGTAGAAGCAAGTAGATGCAGCCGATCTCAGCATACCTTCTACTGGCCTCCAAGGCCCCTAGGGAGCATCTCTAGGTCTGAGAAGCAGAATTCTTGCTAACCACTGCCCTTGTACCCATGGGGCTTATATCCCCAGGTAGGGGGAATGTGCGCAGACAATATAGATGCTTCTTTAAGGGAATGTTTACAAATCAAGAACTCCTCCTCCTGGATCCAAACAGGAGCAGCAAGGCCATCTTCTCCTTGGGTAAAACTTATCCTCACACCATGTCTCTGCTTCCAGGTTTCTGGAATGCCCTTACCCTGCTTTTTTTAGATTAGCAGAAATCTGTGCAGGCTTCCCAGGTGGCACACTGGTAAAGAATCTGCCTGCCGATGCAAGAGACACAGGAGACATGGGTTCAGTCCCTGGGCCAGGAAGGTCCCCTGGAGAAGGAAATGGCAACCCACTCCAGTATTCTTGCCTGGAGAATCCCTTGGACAGAAGAGCCTGGCACAGAGTTGGACATGACTGAACGACTGAGCACGCATGCACGCATCCCTGCACAAAGCTCAAAATCGAGAGATACAAAACAGCCAGCTGTTATGATGATTATGACTTACCGCAAGAACCCTTTTCCTTTCTGGAAAGTAAATGCTATGGTTTTTCCTCACCACCAATAACAAGTACCCGCTGGCCCGGAGAAAGCAGTGATTCCCAATTCCTTGTGTTTTCCAGGTTCATGACATGGGGAAGAAACTGGATTTCCTGGTGGACATGCATCTGCAGCACATGGAACGGCTCCAGGTGCACGTCGCCGGCTTCTCCCCGAGCAAGGGGGCCTCCTCGCCCGCCGAGGCCGAGCAGAAAGAGGACCACAGGGATGCGGACTTGAAAACCATCATCTGTAACTATTCCGAAACGGGCGCCCCCGATGCCCCCTACAGCTTCCACCAGGTGCCCGTCGACAAAGTCGACCCCTATGGGTTTTTTGCCCACGACCCTGTGAACCTGCCCCTAGGGGGACCCAGTTCTGGAAAGGGTCATGCAACCACCTATATGGAAAGGCCCACCGTCCTGCCTATCTTGACGCTTCTTGACTCCCGAGGGAGCTACCGCTCCCAGGCGGAACTGCACGGCCCCTGCTCGGACCGAGTCTCCCCCCGGCAAAGGCGCAGCATCACCCGGGACAGCGACACGCCCCTGTCCCTGATGTCAGTCAACCACGAGGAGCTGGAACGCTCGCCCAGTGGCTTCAGCATCTCCCAGGACAGAGACGATTATGTGTTTGGCCCGAGCGGGGGATCGAGCTGGATGAGGGAGAAACGGTACCTGGCCGAGGGTGAGACGGACACGGACACCGACCCCTTCACACCCAGTGGCTCCATGCCTCTGTCGTCCACGGGGGACGGCATTTCTGATTCGATATGGACCCCTTCCGGCAAGCCCACTTAAAAAAGGGGTCGTGGGCTGACTCCTTCTTGTAATGTAGACAAACTTTGTATAGCTCACTTGCTCTCACACCCGCCACATCCCCGTGAGATCACCGGGGGCTGCATCAAACGCATGCATGTGCGTGGTGGCCCCCCCTGGGCGGGGGCTTGTCGTGGCCTTTTACCTCCCCCGGTCACCACAATGAAGCCGCTTCCTTTCAAGCATGGTTTGCATGACTTTACACTATATAAAATGGTACCGCTAACCTCTTTAGGACACACATTTATCCGCTGTTCTTACTCTGAATCATGACTGGACCAGTACAGGGAGAAATTATGGATGAGCCGTGCTGTGTGTCTGTGTGGTTGGCTGCTTTGGGTTTTGGTTTGGTAAGCAGAGAAAGTCATTTCCGTTGCTTCTCACATCACCGCCCCTTTGTGTAAAACACTCCAATGATTAGTTGTTTTCTTCAGCAAGCAAATAGTTCCCTCAACAAAAAAGCATCATGTACCAAGGAGATTGCCTCTTGAGCTAAAATGTGAGGGCAGGAATGAGCTAGCATCATATCTGCCAAACTAAGAACTACAAAATTATTTTATTAAGGAAAAGCTGGGAAAACCTCCTGAAATCTCTCAGAGGGACCTCACTTGGTCTGTCTTTGTCAACTCTCATGCCCCAGTTTCTTCATCTATCAAAGATGGTGGCAAGTGTAACATTTCAGATGAGTTGTGAATAGGCAGGGAAAAAGCACACACACACACGCACATTAAATAGTTCCCAACTTATGTAGCCAAAGATAACAAAATGTATCAGCAGTGGGGTGCCCCTCGGGGCAGGAGTTAAGTTCAGGGCCTTCAAGACCAGGTTCCAATACACATTCCTCCCTATGACACTCATACAAGATGTCCAAGTCAAATAGGAACTGGAGTCAAGAGGGCACACGGAAATTATCTGGTCCAGGACTTTCCTTGTAAAAATGAGAAACTGCAGGCCAGGTAAACAGCGATGACTGGGATGCCCCCATCATCCCCCAGGAGAGCTGGGACTCAAATCTCAGTCAGCTGACTCTCTCCAGGCCCTGGTCCCCTCCTGCTGACACTGCTCTGCAGTTCACACAGTGGGACCAAGATGCCTGTACTCTGTGTTGTGTAGAAAGCACTCAGGAGACTCTTTATCCAAGTGGGAGGGGGATGTCTGCTTTTATTGCAAAACGTGTTTGTCTGATGCTTTGCATTCTGGATCCAGAAAACAAATCAGTACCAGGAAGCTACAACATTTCTGACATGCAAAGAGGCAGAATTTCCAGAACCATCCAGTTTCACCCCTCTAGATATTTGAAACCACATGTAGCCATAAGACTAGCTAAAGAGTAAGCAGCCAAGCTGGAGGGCACTGACCTCCTGTATAAGTATCAGCATGAGGCAGAAGCCGTCCTGTTAGGAGATGTCGCTGCTCTCTGAAACCCGTTGATGGGAAAGATTTCCGTTAGGCTTGGGCTAATTAGCTAAATGACTCCACCGCAGTGTTATTGTCTCACTCTCTTCACACGTCTAAGGGCCATTTTAGATGGTTGGCATGGTGACCATCAAACTGATTGACTTGGAATGTCTGCATCCCACCAGTATTCTCCCTCGCATTGTTGTCGAGAGCCAGAGTGGCTGTGGCAGACACGAGGTTGACGGCTTCAGCATTACCTAATGCAAGGATTTTGCACTATACTGGAGAGAGGAGCTTCTTCCTCAGAGGTGGGTTTCTTTCAACCACATGTCAACAGGTGTCTTGTAAAAAGCTCAGAGTACAGTGATAATGAAGGGTCAGCCCCTGACTTTAGGAACTTACAACCAAAGCCTGAAGTCCTTGGCACTGTGAATGGCAGAAAGGAAGCTGTACATGGAGAGTCCCATGAATAGAGGGGTGTTGACCTTGAAGTCCCAGGTAGGAAATACAGAAGAATGAGCACATACATCAGACATGAAGCCCCCTCCCCTAAGGTTTGCTGTTGGACTTTCTGGCCATTTGAAGGGCAAACGGCGTGGGTCATTCAATCCTTCTCCTGGCCCCTATAATATGGCTGCAAGTGCCACTGGGGTGCATGACCCAATAAGCTTTATGTTCCTTCCTTAGGGCTTGGTTCTTGATTCTGATATTCCTGGAATCTTTCATCAAAAATGACTGAGCCATCTAACGTGCCAATTATTTTTCTAAAATTAATACCCCTTCAGAACATACTGGTCTCAGTATCTTATAAGTAGAGGCGTTTTCCAAGAACTCAATGGAGTTCCCAACTGGAAAAGTGAGACTTTCTCATCCTCATGTTAAAAATAGTCATCATGGATCCAAAGTTAGATGATTTCCTTAGGTTCTTTTAGTAATTGACAAAGGACTGGAATTTGTATTTAGTTCCAAACCATAAGAAGGCATTTAGCTTCCCTGCTGAGTCATAAGGCCAGGATGGCAGAGATTGGATTTGTGTTGATTTTATAGCCCCAATGCAGTATCAGGGTAGACAAAGGCAAATTAATCTTCATGAATGAATAAATGATAAGAATCTTAAGAGCTATTCTTTCCCATCTAAGAAAACAAAAAAGAAAAAACTATTTTCTGAAATATTTTGCTTTGCTATTCTCTTTGAAAAAAAAATTCCAGAAATGCAAACCAAACCCTATTCAAGTTGCCTGCCCACAGACGACATCAACAACATGGCTGTCATTGATGAAGTAGAAATTCAGGGTCTAGGATTAAACATAGGTTATAAGGAGAAACATTATGTGCTTCCACAAACATCTTTTTGTCAAACCAAGAAGCAGAATGCTGGAATAATCCAACAGAATTGGTAAATAACCATTGCCAAGATTATTCTACTTCAGATATACCAGTGGTTTATCTGAGATTATTCTACCTCGGATATACCAGTGGTTCTGAAGTTTACCCAAGAAAGTACAGTGGTTCAGCAAAACTTCATTAAATAATCACAAATTAATTCCATTATAAGAAATAAATATGACTTTCTCAAGGGAAACTGCATCATGTGCATTCAATCTCTGTATGTTACAACATGATATATGCAAATTTTAAGAGGTCCTCCTTTAGTAGTATCAAAATTAATTAGATAAATCCACTTTCCAAATGTTAGGTTAAAGGTGATCCTATTGGCTGAGAAGAAAGTACTTGAGATCAGTTTGAAGTATCAAAGACTAGAACACAAACAAATTCTGGATGTATTTTTTTAATTGTGAGAGGAAAAGGGGGGGGGGAAACCCCATCAAATTGAAAAAGTTCTATTTACTAACTGTGTTTGTTCTGGAAGCTGAGAGATCAGATTTATTAGATATAGCATTGATGTTATAAAGCCCTAATTGTCATGAAAACAAAGCCAGATGATCCTAAGATACTATAGGTCAATGAGTTCATTAATCAACAGTATGCATCGAATGATTATTTTGTTCAAGGCAGTTAGTTCCTAAGACACTGTGAGTTGGAAGAATAATTACTTATAGACATTACTAATTGTTAATGCTAATATAACGAGCTGCTCATAACTGGCCAAGATCATTGTCATAATTCTATGCCACTCAAATAAGTGTGATAAAAACACTCATTTGTTTGTTCATTGCCAAGATTTATTAAGCACCACTGTCTTTTAGGCATTGCACCATGCACCAGATATTCAGAGATAAGAAAAATATCAAAATCTAGGACTCTAGTGGCCTTGAGTTATTAAAGATCCCTTCAAACTGTGTCTACCAAAAGTGGAAAGAACCTCATTTCATCCCTGCAGACAATTTTATATAGACAGGAATGCTTCCAAGGAATCAGTGAGAGCTTGAACATGGAAGAACGTTAAAGTAAAAACTCTGCATCGAAGTAGTCACAACCCCATCAGCTCAGGAAAGGCCAAATGGGTCCTACAGGGACTTTAAGTTCCATGCTTTGGACTTTATGACTCCAGATAAGCTGTGGAAGGAGAGTTTTTAGAGCATCTGAGAAGGTTCTTGGAGAAACGCTTTCTCTTCCTCACCAGATTCCTGACATAATGGACACCAGGCAAGGAACTGAGTTCCATTTCGTTGTGTTGACCAAGAGATGCTTATAGTTAGGACCAATATACAGCATCTGTTTCAAGAGAAAAGCTAGAAACCTACAGACCGGGTTCTTCTAGGCCAAGAGAAGAGCCATGTCCAGTGTCCTAAAATGTCAACTGAATTTTGAACAGTCTGCCATTCTCAGCCCAGGCTTCCTCCAGAAGATGCCAAGTAACTGCTCTTGGTTTTCCTAGAATCCACCCACAAGGCACCTAGAACCACAAGGACTGTCTTTGCTTTCTGAACCCCAGGCACTCCGAGGAATCTGCCCCATTGCCCTCACTTGTCTTTAAAGGCTTGTTTGTTTCAGGATGAACTTTTGAACAGACTGTAAGTCCTTTCTTTGTATTGAAATCAACCCAAAGTTCTTGTGTTATTGATACTACACTATTTAAACCTGAGCCTAAATCAGGTAGCAGGTAGCACAAGGCCCAGGTCAGAAGTGGAGACTGTCTGCATAGATTTAGTGCTTTAGGAAACAAGGAGTGGAAAATGGCTAGAGCTTGGGAGGGTATAGAGATGCCCTGGATGAAGATTTGAGTTATATTCAAACAAGTTTGGCTTTTCTGGCAAATTTTCATTTTCAAAACAGCTAATTCATATAGATAAAACCCGTAGTACAGAGACTGCCATATCTGGGTGACTACCATTCATGTTCATTTTTTTACAGAATATGTAGATTCCATTGCCTGAATCTTTGCTGTAACTCAGGAACTCAAAATTTACGCTAGAAAATCTTTTTCCGAGAAACAGTGGTGAAGATACAATACCAATTTGTACACAACAGGATCAAGCGCTTTCACAATTGCCATTTAAATAAGGACGTCTCTAGAAATAAAAATGCTTCCTTTTCCCATCAAAATAAAGAGCAGGGATGTCAGAAGGAGGAGACCAGGACTGTTGGATCCCAGTGTTTGGGTCGTGGAAGTTCCCTGGAACACACTGTTTGTAGGTGGTAAAGTCAAATAGAAATAATTAAATATAAAGAGATGAGTGGTTTCGACAGGGAAAGTCAATTGTGCCATGATGTCTATGAGACAAATGCTAGAAATGAGTGGAGAGCGTCCAAGAAAGAGTTTAAGTTTGCTGAAACCCTCCCCAGGGGGCTTTGTTCTCAGCTTTGAACAGTCTCAGCTCCAGCATGCCTGGGGGAAAATGTGACTAGTATTTTCCTCTATTATCATAGATGCAGGAAAGTAGAATTTCATAGACTCTTAGATGCTCAGAATGAGAAGAGACCTCAGTCACCCAGAAAAACCACTTCTCTTTTTATATCAGGAAGCAGAGGCTCAGAGCCAAGGAAATCATAGTGACTAAATGAGTGATTGTGTCAGAGTCTGGAACTCAGATCTCCTAACTCCTAGACCAGATGTTAGAGATCAAAAACTAATAGTAAAATACCCAGTGAGAATAGAGCATCGCTCTTGAGCCCAGGAGATGAGAGAAAACTTCCCGGTCCACTGGAGCAACTGCAAAAGCAGACACATATTTAAGACATCTTCCCGTCTCAAATACGATTGAGGATCCTATGCCTTGAAAGATGACATCATTCCTTCTTCCAAAACCCTGCTGTTTTCAAAGGCATAGAAATACCACTGCTGCTGTGAGCAGTTGAGAAAAGGAAAGAAGAGCCCTCCTCCCCTCCCCTCCCCTGAACACTCCCATTTTGTCCCCTCTGTGTCCTGCCCCGCATAGACCGGTTCACCTCTTTGGTGCATCGCTTAGACCCATTCAGCTTCTGAGTCATGTCTCAGACTATATCCTTATCTATAAACCCATTTACCAGGATTTCTCCTCAGGAGGGGAAAAAAAAAATTATCAACTTGAGTTTAAGAAATGGGATGTGATTTCTTTGGGCAACTATTTGACCCTAAGTCACCAGGTCTACTAAAGTTGTCCCTTTGCATGGGGCTCTCTGGGTCTTCCCTGGGCACAGCCTATTTCCTCTTGCTTTGTCCCAGAATGTCTGTCTTGTTCATATCACAGCCTAGTATTCTGGTGTCTTCACCAAAACTACAAAGAAGCAAACAGAATTTAACTGCAGATGTAACTGTAACTGTAACTAGAAAATTGTTTCAGGAAATGAACAAGCCTCTTGTTGGCTCAAAGGAGGATTTCCACAGTGATTTCCATTCAAGCTGTGCTTGGTATAGATTTTCCAGAATTCAGTAGGGCTGCCCCACAGCCCTTGCTAAACCTAGTAGCAGAATATTCATTTTTCCTGAATCAGGCAGAACCAGGAGCTCCTAAGAGATAGAAAGATGGTCAAGCTCTTGGATGGCAATAGGTGACCCAGTGTTTTTAAAAGATTGTCTGGGGTTGAAATAAGTTTCAGAGAGAAATAAATCAAAAATGGGCTCTTTGTAAGAATAACCTGAGTGTGACTTATAATTGAGCAGTCAAAAGCCTTTCCCACAGATTAGGAATATATCTGTAATTTCTCTTAGACTTGTCAAATGGACTATACAATTTGACATCCCAGAGTAAGACAAAATAAGAGGATGTTTTCTTTCAATGTTCTATTCTCTTCCTCTGCCCACAAGACTGTGGTCAGGGAAGGGGGAGAGGGGAACATGCCCTGATCTCTCACTTGGAGTGGCATGGGACATCACAGTTCTCTCTCTTGAGTTCATGCAATCCTCATCACAATCCCACCAAGGAAGTGTTACCATTTCCACATTGTAGATGAGCAAGCTGAAGCTGAGAATGAGAAGCCCTCAACAAAAACCCATGTACGTCCAAAGCCCATTGCTTCTCCCCATCCCAAGTCTCCCAGGTCAATGGAAATGCTCCCAGACAGGCCCTGGGATCTTTCACAAAGCCTTGCCCTTCTCCACCCTGTCACCTTTCCAGTAGAATGATTGCAGTCCTGTTGGGTCTCTAGAGAGAGGAGTGATTCTTGCCTTGACTGTTCGCCTTGCTATTTGGTGGTCCCGCCTGTTCTTTTGAGTGATTTTACATTCTAGCTGTCGGCGGGAGATGCCACATAAGTTGTCTATCTGGTTCATGTTGGAATTCACTAGTTCTGGGAGTCTGGTATGGCTACAGATAATCCCACAAGTGCCCCTTGTTCTTTATCCCCAAGGATCTCCTTTCATTGTTTTAACCAAACAAGTTCAAATGTCCCTCCCTCCTGACTCTGGTCTTTTGTCTCTATAGACTGCCCCTTTATTCCAGGGCTTTGAAATCCTGCAGAAACAGTTGGGTCTTCAGAAACACTCTCTGGGAGGCCAAACGCTCAGAATAGTTTGTGTTTTTCTTTCTCGATATGAAAAGATCAAGGTTCCCAGGAGAAGCCAACCTGATCTGATAATTGGGCTCTTATTTTCCCTCTGAATCATGCTCTGAGGGAGGGGAGGATAGCTTCACCCTCCAAAGTTCCTCTGAGGGTTCAGAGTCCGGGTGGGAGGCCAAGTTCCCAGACTGGGGGCTGCTATCTTGTCAGGTGTCAGAGGCTTTGCTGTTAGAAATGTGAGGTAGGCTCTGACTCACCCTGAAAATCACCTTAGATGGGCCAGCTTCATCAGACTTGTCAATCCTTCCCCGTTTTAAAGGAAAATGCTTTCCACATTGCTTCCAGTGCGATATGGCTCTTCTTATACTTTTTCCTCTTCGTAATGTAGGAGTGATGGAAAATACCAGTCTTTGAAGAGCACATGGAAGTTTCGAGTGACATGAATCCACTGTATCTGATTTTGGATTGTATTTTCTTTAACCCCCTTTTACGGCATAGAATTCTGGTGCCTTGCTCCCTGAATTTGTCTCCATGCTAACAAGTAGGCTTTCTTCACATTCTGGCTTACACGGGAACACAACTCTTCCACAAGTGGCCTTTAGTGCTCTTTATAATATGATTTCCTGTAATTTTTAAACTGTACGTGTAATTTATATTCTGGCTGTGTCCAATCTTTGAACAACTTTACTAGGTTGATTTCCATATATATTATGCAAACAATTCTTACCTGATTTTTTATGTTCTATCTTAAATGAATACTGCACCACTTATTAATAAATAGACATTTCAATGACTGTGTGGCATAATGTTTTTCACTTCATCAATGACACAGAGTGACAAGTAAGGACAGTTCTTTGGGTTTTTTTTTTAATATTTATTTATTTATTTGGCTGTGCCAGGTCTTAGTTGCAGCACACAGGATCTTCGATCTTCCTTGCAGTATTCGGGTTATTTAATTGCGGAATGAGAACTCCTAATTGCAGCTTGTAGGATCTAGTTCCTTGACCAGGGATTGAACCTGGGCGCCTTACATGGAGAGTGGAGAGTCTTAGCCAGTGGACCACCAGGGAAGTCTCAAGACAGTGCTCCTTTGGAGAAGTTTCACCTCCTAGACCATGTGGAAGGAAGACCAGGCAGGTGACTCAGAGAGACTGTAAGTCGACGGAGGGGAAATGAGAGAAGCTCACGTCAGATCGTCTCCCGCTATAGTCAGTACAGCTGGAAGGGATGATTTCTCTTGAGAGACAGGGTGTTGGAGCAGGGAACTCTGGGAGCATTACTTAACCTTTTTCTGTCTTGGTTTATCATCTGTAAAGTGAGGAGGAAAATGTGTGCCTTGAGGGGTCATTATCCTCCTGAAGGATCTAGCACTCAGCAAGTCCTCAGTGAGTGAAAGGTTTTGACTCTATCTTAAACTTGCCTCACTGGCTGCCTAAATTGGGTTTCCATAAGAATAGAGACAGGATATTGGGTGCAAGTAGTTTATCTGGAAAAAGTGGAGAGACTGAAACAGGGAGGGAGAATAGTCAGTAAAGAATGAACTGCCTTGTGGGTAACTGGGCTCATTTCCACCAGGAACTCCCTGTGAACCCATGCGAAGTGTCCCAAAGAATTGTTCCACCTGAAGACAGGTGTATGGGCATTCATCCACTCAGCCCTGTTTTTCCCTGGTGGAGGGTTGCCCTGGGGCATTAAATGCCCTCCTCTGTCAGTTTCCTGGGCCACAGCTGAGCAAGCTCCCCAGGGCAAAATCTCAAAGGCAAAGGAGCAGAGACGCAACCAGTGGAGGTGATGAGCTGTCTGAGTGCTCTGACCACAGGGCAGAAAATAGGCAGGGCAACAGCAGCATGTAGCACCTAAGCCTGCCTGAAAACCCCCCATATACCCAGGGAAGCAAAAACCCAGCCAGGTTGCCACAAATCACTCTAAGTCAGAGGACAATGTTGGCGAACACTGGGCAAGCTGGTCATGGTGGCCACAAACTTATTCATTATTAAAACAATGCCTGTAACTTCTAGGAAGCAGGGTATAAGTTCTGCTGGAAGGTCATCCTTCAGTTCCAAGGTCCACATTTGTTATCATGAAGGCCTGAGACTGACCTACAGTTGAGAAGAACATCCAGTCTGCAAACATGTGTCCCTTCCGCAGTGAAACACACCCACCTCCGGTCTCAGGTGGCTGTATGACAGTCAGAGAAAGAGCCTAAAAATTATATCCCTGAGAAAATCCTTTCCATCTGCATAAATGGAGCAAAAGCCCATTCACAGCCTTGCACCCCAGGTCCTCCCCGGAGCCAGTTATTGTTCCTAACAATGTGGGCTTCCAACAATGAGCTCAGGCAACCAGCTGACCTGGGACCCAGTGGCCTCCCCACACTGAAGATGTGTAAGAGGTCTCCCCTGATAAAAGTCCAATTGTCCTCGTATCCTGCCTCCACATCAAGTATGAAAACATCCCCAGCAATTTATCTTCTGCTTCCGGGCAGGTCAGCCCCAGGCCAGTGGAGAGAAAAGGGGGTTAGCAGAGGGAAATAGAGATGAAATAGAGAAATAATAGAGATCAAATCATGGACAACCTCCTGGGCCATTATAAGGACACTTGCTTTTACTCTGAAAGTAAAAGGCAGGAAGTTAGTGCAGGACTTTGAGTAGAGGGATGACAAGATTTGATGGATGCTAAGTAGGGCTTCTCGAGCTGCTGTATTGAGAATACACTGAATGAGACAGGGGCAGAGGCAAGGAGCTTAATCAAGAGCAATCCTAGCTTAGCAATAATCCAGGCGAGAGCCAAGAGTGGCTTGAACCAGAGTGATGGAGGTGGTAAGAAGGCGTTTTAAGTGTAGAAATGATAGGATTTGATAATAGATTGAATGTAAGGTGTAGAAGAAGGAGAAGAAGCCAGGGAGATTATATAGATTTTATCTGAGTGACTGGAAGAATGAAGATATCATTAATTGAGATGGGAGTATATTAGAGAAGAGGCTAGTTTTTGCATATGGCCTTTTGCATATTAAATCTGAGCTACATACAAGGCATCTAGCAATATGTTCAGTAGTGAGCATGTAGTTAAGGGGGTTATTTAGGGTTGAAGGTTATCAGTCTATCTATCTATAGACTTGACAATTTACATAAAATATTTGAAACCATGAAACAAGGTGCTGTCTCCTTGTGAACAAGTATAGAGACGAGCAGACACCTAAGGACTGTACCTACAACACCAAGAGGTCAGGGAGACGAGGAGAAACCAGCAGAAGAGGCTGAGCAGAAGCAGATGATGAAATAGAAGACAGGAGACTGTGGTGTTGAGATGCCAAGGGCAGACTCATCTCACAGAGACAATGAGCTACTGCTGCCACCAAGTGCCACTGAGAGGCAGTGTGAGCGGAGGTTTAGCTGCACAGGAGTCATGCAGACCTCGACAAACACAGTTTGGGTGGGGTGCTGGTGTGATGTCTGATTGACACGGCGTTGAGAGAGAGGAGAGGAGAGGCGATGGGGGTGTTGAATAGGGTCAGCTCATGGTGACCACCATAAGCATACACTTCCGTGGTATTAAATAAATTCATCATGGCGTGCAACTATCACCACCTTCCATCTCCATAATTCTTTCCATCTTATAAAACTGAAACTCTACACCCATTCAAGAGTAACTCCCTTTTCTCCCTCTCTCCAATCCCTGGCAACCACCATTCAACTCTCTATCTCTCTAATTTTGACTATTAGAACCTCATACAAGTGGAAGCCTACAGCATTTGTCTATTTGTGCCTGCATTTTTAAGTCTGGGGAAAATGAGAATCAGAGACTTCAAGCAGTTTGCCCAAGGCCACCCAGCTAGTTAATCACTGAAGCAGAATGAAGGTTGTAGTGTTTGTTCCTGTTGCCTCAGCCAGAAATGTTATTGTTAGCAACGTAGGTGTGTTTCACAGGAATCAACCAAAACTTCAGAAATGCAAGCTTTCTAGGCAGATAATGGGTAACAATTCTCAAAGTTCTACCATGAGCCAGAGGCTGTGAGCACCTTCTCTGTGACCATTCAGGCCTTCTGACTGCTGTCTTCAGTGGCTACTGTTGTAATCCTCATTTCGTAGATGAGAAACCTAACTTTGAGTTAACTGATCTCCCTAAACTGAAATGTACAGTCGAGGAGGGCAGAGATCCCAACCAGCTTTTTTGGAGCTCTCACCCCAACACCCTGAAAAAGCCTGACACATAAATGGCACTCTCACACTATTCTGTAGACATCATTTGTTCCCCAGCCAGCCTGAACAATTGTGGGTGCTGGGTTGCAGGATGCTCTAGGTACACAGTACCTGCTCTGCAAATACAAAAGACTAATACAAAAGGAAAGAGAGGATACCAGAGTAGGCTTTCTGGTGATGGGGGTGTTTGAAGTGAGATTAAAAGGATCAAGTAGGGACTTCCCTAGTCAAGAGATACCTGGAGTAACAGGCAAGGACTGATGCTAAAGCTGAAGCTCCAATACTTTGGCCACCTGATACAAAGAGCTGTCTCATTGGAAAAAACTTGATGCCAGGAGAGATTGAGGGCAGAGGAGAAGAGGGTGATAGAGGATGAAATTGTTGGATGGCATCCTTGACTCAATGGACATGAGTCTGAGCAAACTCTGGGAGATGGTGAAGGACAAAGAAGCCTGGCATTCTGTAGTCCATGAGATCATAAAGAGTTGGATATGACTGAGCAACAGCAAGGGCCTTCCCTGGTGGTCCAGTGGCTAAGACTCCCTGCTCCCAATGCAGGGGCCCTGGATTCTATCCCTGCTCAGGGAACTAGATCCCACATGCCCCAACTAAAAGATCCTGCAGTCCTCAATGAAGATCAAGTGCAACTAATATGTGGTGCAGCCAAATAAGTAAAATTTTTTTAAAAGGATCAGACAAAGTTTGGGGTGTAGGTAGGTGAAAGGAGCTTATAACAAAGAGCTCTTCATATGTGGAAGCTGAAATCTGAATTTATATCATTTTTACACATGAGTATACTCCTCCTTTTGCTTGTTTTCAACCATTTGAAAAATGTAAAATCATTTTTTGTTGTTCAAATCACTCAGTTGCATCCGACTCTTTGCGACCCCATGAACTGCAGCATGCCAGGCTTCCCTATTCAAGCTGGTTTTAGATGTTCAAGCTCATTTTTAAAAAGGCAGAGAAACCAGAGATCAAGTTGCCAACATCCACTGGATCATGGAAAAAAGCAAGAGAGTTCCAGAAAAACATCTATTTCTGGTTTATTGACTATGATAAAGCCTTTGACTGTGTGGATCACAATAAACTGTGGAAAATTCTTCGAGAGATGGCAATACCAGACCACCTGACCTGCCTCTTGAGAAATCTGTATACAGGTCAGGAAGCAACAGTTAGAACTGGACATGGAACAACAGACTGGTTCCAAATAGGAAAAGGAGTATGTCAAGGCTGTATATTGTCACCCTGCTTATTTAACTTATATGCAGAGTGCATCATGAGAAACGCTGGGCTGGAAGAAGCACAAGCTGGAATCAAGATTGCCAGGAGAAATATCAATAACCTCAGATATGCAGATGATACCACCCTTATGGCAGAAAGTGAAGAAGAATTAAAGAGCCTTTTGATGAAAGTGAAAGAGGAGAGTGAAAAAGTTGGCTTAAAGCTCAACATTCAGAAAATGAAGATCATGGCATCTGGTCGCATCACTTCATGGCAAATAGATGGGGAAACAATGGAAACAGTGGCTGACTTTATTTTGGGGGGCTCCAAATCACTGCAGATGGTGACTGCAGCCATGAAATTAAAAGACGCTTACTCCCTGGAAGGAAAGTTATGACCAACCTAGAGAACATATTAAAAAGCAGAGATATTACTTTGCCAACAAAGGTCCATCTAGTCAAGGCTATGGTTTTTCCGGTAGTCATGTATGGATGTGAGAGTTGGACTATAAAGAAGCTCTGAAGAACTGATGCTTTTGAACTGTGGTGTTGGAGAAGACTCTTGAGAGTCCCTTGGGCAGCAAGGAGATCCAAGCAGTCCATCCTAAAGGAAATCAGTCCTGAATATTCATTGGAAGGACTGATGTTGAAGCTGGAAATCCAATACTTTGGCCACCTGATGCAAAGAACTGACCCATTTGAAAAGACCCTGATGCTGGGAAAGATTGAAGGCGGGAGGAGAAGGGGACGACAGAGGATGAGATGGTTGGATGGCATCACCAACTCAATGGACATGAGTTTGAGTAAACTCCGGGAGTTGGTGATGGGTAGGGAGGCCTGGGGTGCTGCAGTCCATGGGGCTGCAAAGAGTCAGACTTGACTGAGCAACTGAACTGAACTGAACTGAAGCTTCCCTGTCTTTCACTATCTCCCAGAGTTTGCTCAGACTCATGTCCATAAACATTTTAGGCTTATAAAAAATAAGCAGAGGGGCTAGGCTTGCGCTACAAAATTCACAAGCAACATCTAGCTGTTTCCTTAGAAGACTTCCACTGGCCCACAGGACAGGTGATGCTTGGCTCGCAGATCTTAATGGCAGGAAGGGGGAGTCTTCTCCTGTTCTGCTCCTTCAATGCACGTAATTACTGTCAGAAGAGGTTTCCTATCCGACACTGAATCAGTGCTTTGTCATTCCACTCACGGGGTCTATTCAGCCCATAGCACGGGTATTTTTCTCCAATAGCCGATCCTGTTTCACCATCCTGACTTTTTGGTAGGATTTTTATTCTTTTTTTTTCTTACCCCCTAGAGAATTTAAAGCAAAGTTATCAAGCCTTTCCCCACCCCGACCCTCTGTATCTTTCACTAAGAATTCATATAAATCCCACTGCCCTGACTTAGCTGTTAATCTTGCAGGCTGCTTAATGTCTCTGAAGTCATTTATCCTGTTCGGGAGATAGGTAAGTCATCTATTGTAGAGATTTGAAAACTCTTCGGTTCCCTCTGCTCCCCAAAGCACGAAGCCAGATAAGAAATGCGTCTGCTCTAATTCCCTGGCTTCGGGCTCCTGGTGCTTGAATGATAGGCAAGTAGTTGCTATGACCCAGCCCCTATGGTGCACTTAAGCTAAGGCTCACTACTGATCACAGTCAGTTTCTTTCTATTTTTTCCCTTAAGCTAGTGATTAGCATCTTAATGCAGTCACCAGCCTGGAGGATGGCTTGTCCTCACATCCATGATAAAGGAAAGGTGATCTTTAATCCAAAGAATTGGAAGGAGAAGAAAAGAATGCCCTGGAAAATGGCTGGTAGCAGCGAGGCCGCAGCTCAGAAACTATTTTCTTATGTGTGTTAGTCGTTCAGTCGTGCCCAGCTCTTTGCAATCCCATGGACTGTAGCCTACCAGGCTCCTCTGTCAAAAGGATTTCCCAGGAAAGAATAGTGCAGTGGGTTGCCGTTTCCTCCTCCAGAGGATCTTCCCGACCCAGGGATCGAACCGAGGTCCCTTATGTGTCCTGCAGTGGCAGGCAGGTTCTTTACCACTAGTGCCACCTGGGAAGCCCCAGGAATTGTACCCGGAAAAGATTATCCCTTCCACTAGGCTCTCAAGCAAGCAAAACTTTTTATTAAGAGAAAGCTTGTGCACAGGGAGAAGGTGGGGGGATGGTGGTGGCAGGGAAGTGCCAGCTCCCGGAAAAGGGACAAACTGCTTTCATAACTATACGGAGGGCAGGTCTCATGGTCACTGGTAATTTCCAGAAAGCGCCAAACTTCTTTGATCATCAGTAGGTGGTTCCATGGTAGCTGTCAGGAATAAAGAGTGTTTGGGTGAGGGAAAAAGAATGTAGGAGAATTTTCTGCAAGAAAGCCCCAGAATAGATGAAGTTAAAATTGGTATTTGAGCTTCGTGTGTTGTGGCAACATCTTGTGAGTGTTAGTGGAGATAAAGTTAATATTTTATTCCTGTGAGCCTGGTTTTGGTCTCTCAAGCCTTGGTTCTTTAGCTTCCAAGGCCTGTTTGCTCAAGGGTGTTCTTGGACCTTTTCCAAAATGGCTGTATTCCTGTCTTGCTGAATCAAATGGACTGCCCTAATGTATTGAGAACATGCTGCTCCCCCTGTGGCCTGTTCAAATGAGGTGGACCATGAGTTTTCACCTTGACACCGACATTGCCATTATTCCGCATCTGACTGGGCATCTTTTGGCTGCAAAGGCCAGTGAGAAAGGTCAGTTTCCTTGGCAGGCTGAACTAACCTTGGTTGATTGGCGATCCTTGCTAATCGGAGGTAACGCAGTATTTAATTAAGATTCCAGCAGCTTCATTCTTAGCCCTCTCGTTTCCAGTTCCAGGGCTATAACCAATAAAACAAATAACTTGAATTCACTTCACAGCTGTTTTGGGCAGATTCACGGATCATGGATCCCAAAAGCTCTTCTCAGTGCTTCTCCCAGGACTTACTATGCTTCTGCCCGCCAAAATGCTTTGACATAATCAGCAGTTCTGTTTGTTTCCAACCTCAGTCCCTTTCCTGGCACTCGGGGCTGGTATTTTGAAGGGCGGGGGAAGAGAGCAGAATGTGGTGAAAAACGACACAAACGTAAACCCCAGTTCTCTCACTTTGAGCCATGGGACCATGAGTAGGGAGCTGCCCCTCTGATCCTGGGCCTGCTCTTGTTTAACTGGAGTATCAGTGTCTCCCTCATGGAAGGTTTGAGAAGGCAAAATAGCGGAGATGAGAGTCAAAAGTGGAGGCTCAGTAAATTCTGCTGTTGGAAAGGAAAAGAAAGGAAAACTGTCTTCTTTACCCTCTTAGGTTCCTAATCTGGGGCTCTTCAAATTAAAATGACAAAAAAATTAACAAGAGGAAAGGTCTATTTCATATACACATCGCAGGCTCATAGAAATCAATGAAAACCTCGAAGAGGTGGTCAGACCCTGAGGCTTCTATATCATTTTAATAGAAGGAAGTTAAGTTACTGGGGAAGTGGCAAGAAAAGGAAAAGTGTTTTGAGTTTCTAGGGTGCTAAACTGTAGGAAGGTAAGTACACGCAAAACTAGTGGAAGATAAGCGTTATTTTAGTAAGATTTTTGCAGATCCATCTTTTAAAAAATATTTATTTATGTATTTGGCTGCACTGGGTCTTAGCTACTGCATGTGGGACCTTTGATGTTCACTGGGTCATGTGGGGTCTTTAGTTACAGCATGTGGGATCTCGTTCCCTGACCAGGGATCGAACCCAGGCCCCCTGTATTGGAAGCATATAATCTTAGCCACTGCACCACTAGGGAAGTCCCTGTGCAGACCTGTCTTGATGGCAACTTTCCATTCTGTTCATGGCCATCCAACTCCCCCAGGAGAGGGAATTTATGGCAGGCTTTCTGCCTTTGGTAAGAGAGGGGAGACTCACAAAGGCTTCTTTCTACAACTGTTGATTCTCCATGGCCTTTACCTCAAAATAATCCATATGCCCAAGTGACTTATTTTGAGGTCACATATTCTGACCCTCTTCAGGACGTTACTACTGTCATCATATCATTACACGACTAGCTTTTAGGTCAGTGCCACTGAGAAAACATTGATTGATTATTCAAAACTAGCCATGGGAAGCAGCAAAGTCCTACTGCACAGTACAAGAAACTGTATTCAATATCCTGTGATAAAACAAGATGGAAAGGAATATGAAAAAGAATGTATATACGTATAGTTAAATCACTTTACCATACATCAGAAATTAACACAATACTGCAATCAAGTATACTTCAAAAAAAAAAAAGGAGAAGAATTTCAGAAAAAAGCAGTATGGAATGCAGCAAAATAAAGATGACCCAGTTTTATGGTAAATTTCTGGATATCTGAGCCAGTCTTTGTGAAATATGACTTTGAGGTGTATAATTCTATTCGCATGGGGGATACTGTCTTTCTTACTATTAGAGTACCACCATCTTTTTTAAAAGTTTTATCTTTATTTTTGCTGCTGCTGTTGTTGTTGTTTTGACCCTATCACTACGAGACATGTGGGATCCTAGTTCCACGACCAAGGATCAAACCCATGCCCTTACATTGGAAATGCAGCATCTTAACCACTGGACCACCAGGGATGTCCCCCACCATCTTTTGAAGTAACCAACACTTTTATTTATTTGCTAAGCATTTACGTAGCCCTTGCTCTGCACCATACATCATTCATTGTATGTTATAAATACAACATGTTTGAGCCAGCTGAAGGGTGAGGAAACAGAAGCAGACAGAGGTTTAATAACTTGCACAGCAGCAGTGACAGAGCCAGGAAGCCAAGTCAGGCAGCTGGGCTCCAGGGTCTGTGCTCGCAACACCCATGCCATGAGCTCCAGGAGGTTTTTTGAGTGAGTGAAGATGACGTATCTTGACCCAGATGACGCTTGCCAACTCAAGATGCAAGTCAAGTCTGTGTGACCTTAACCCTTGTGCCTCCCTCTGCTCCAGTATCCCCTGGTGGCCCAGGCTCTCAAGGCGGGAGGCAGGCTGGAGGGTTGACCTCCTGAGTGTGACTGAGAGGCAAAATCCAGCCAGTTCAGCTGGTGTGAGCTGAAGATTGGGCAGAACATCCCCAGCCCCTACCAACCACTCACGCTGCCCCTGTCTCCCTCCAATTTCTGTGTTTTCCTCACCAGGACTGAATGGGAGTGAGAGCAAAAAAAAAGGAGCAGCTTAGGGACTTCCCTGGTGGTCCAGGGGTTAGGCCTTCCAATGCAGGGGGTGTGGGTTTGATCCCTGGTGGGGGATCTAAGATCCTACATGCAGTCAAAAAAAAAAAAAAAACCACACACATTAAAAATTAGTACAATTCATTCATCCATTTAACAATTTTTCTTAAAAAATAAAGTATATATATATATATTTTTTTAAAAGGGAGCAGTTTATTGGGACCCTCAGCAATGTGAAAATACTTAAAAAAGGAGAAAGAACCATCTGAAAGCTAATGGGTGAGACGCCCACCTCATGTGTTGAATCCACAGATTCTGTTTAATTCAGCAGAGAATTCACTGAATTCTCAGCTCCACAAGTCTATGTTAAAAGCAACTTTCCTTTTATAAAAAACATCTCCCACTCTCCAAACTAGGCTAATTCCAAATCTTACATGAGATACGCTGAGAAATGAGTCACAGTTTCCCTAAAGTTGAAATTTAACCGAGCGTCCTGTATTTTTATTTGATAAATCTGACAACCCTACTCCAAATGCGTAATTTGGCCAATGACAAAGAATAAAAAACTAGACAGAAGAAAAAATGCATTTTTCTCACAGCAGGACCAATAGAAATCATCATCTTAAAGTTATAAATATTACCACGTTTCCTCATGATAAACGGGAAAGAGCAGTTCACACAATGAGACAGGAGTCAACCAAAAGGCGAAAGAGAAGTGTCTATTATACAGACGTGCATAAATATTTTTCTATTACAAGAAATAGAGTCTCCATTTATTTACGTCCATTCACTCTGTATGTTTCTGGTATGATGTGGGGACCTGGGATGGACAAGGAGGAGGAAACAGGAAAAGAGGAGAAAAGAGAAAAAGAGAAGAGAACGAGAAAGGAATTAAGCTTCTGAAGTTTTCACTATGTGTCAGAGGTTGCGCTTGATCCCCTATTCCATGATCTGACTTAACCTCCACAAAGTATCTCCAGGGTTGCTATGACTCTGTTTTACACACGAGGCTCACAGAGGTGAAGGACTACTTTTGCAGCAGCTGAAGCACCAGAGACGCTCCACCTAGTTTGCCATATTGTCCACCCACCCCTATCTCCAGAGCCCCTTTAATGGAGAAAATTATGTGTCCTGGACTCACTGGTCCCTCTCTCTCATCCCCTTGGTCAATGTGTCTATGCAGAATGTACCACAGTTGACCTTGAGTGTGGATTAGTTGCTCGTGTGCCCGTCTCCTCCAAGTTACTGAACAGCTTTAGGCAAGCGTCATGCTGATCTGTTCCTGTGTCACCAGCCTGCCCAAGATGACTGGCATATGTATAGAGCGCCTCTATGTGCCAGACACTGGGTTAAATACTTGAGATTCATATCTTAAATTGTCACAAAGACCTTCTCTCTTATCCCCATTTTGCAGATGAGGAAAACTGAGCTTCAAAGAATAGACAGACTTAATAGACTCTTGCTCCTTTTAAGGATTGTCTCTGTCCAAGCTGACATCCAAAAGAAATACCACCAAAGTATCTACCCATAATTAGAAAGCAATTTAGAGGACTTCCCTCTAAATTGGTGGTCCAGTGGTTAAGAGACTGTACTTCCACCTCAGGGAGTGTGAGTTCCAACCCTGGGCAGGGAACTAAGATCCCACCATCCATGTGGCCAAAATGTAATATAAATTAATTAATTTAATTAAATTAAAAAAGGTCCCCAGGTGCTGTTCTCTCTTTAAAAAAAAAAAAAGCAATTTAAATGTTTATAAGAATCTGTCAAGAAAATTCCAAAAGAGGTGTTTCCGTCAATAGACAACTAAACTTCTTAAAACAGAATTTGCTGTGAAGATTCTTAATTCCTGAGGCAATTTCCCCAAACCTAGTGTAGTTTCTCTTGACTTTTCTCCCCTTCCCCAATTCACCTACCGGCTCTATTCCATTCTTCGCCTCTGGCAAATTGCTTCTTTTTGAATCAAGTCTGTACAGCCCATATGAAAGGGTAATACATTCATACCTACACGTGGAGATTGTGTAGTCGTGAAGTAATAACATGCGTCAAGCAGCATTTGTGTGGTGTCTGGCACAGAGACAGCACTCCATAAATTTCTACCATCCTCTCTATTAGTCTCAGCTTTGCAGCTTTAACCGTCATGTGATTCTGCATAGCAAATTCCCTGATGAATGGCTGGCACACAGTGCTACAGAGAAAGGAAGAGAGTGTGAACACTCATATGGACGTGTGTATTAATACAATTTTCCTATTTATAAGCAGCAGTGATGCTGTATTTGAAGGGTAGTTCCCATCTATGTGCTGTGTGCTGAGTCACTTCAGTCATGTCCGACTCTGCGACCCTATGAACTATAGCCCTCCAGCCTCCTCCATCCATGGGGATTCTCCAGGCAAGAATACTGGAGTGGGTTGCCATGCCCTCCTCCAGGGGGTCTTCCTGATCCAGGGATTGAACCCGCATCTCTTATGTCTCCTGCTTTGGCGGGCAGGTTCTTTACCACTAGCACCACCTGGCAAGCTCATTTTGCATCTGAACAGTCAGAGAACCCAAGGAAGAAACACTGATTCTCCCTAAATATGCATGCAGCCCCCGGGGGCTCCATGTTCCCAGACTTCCTGCAGTTATGCAGGACCACAGGAGCAATTCTGGTGGAAAGCTGTCAGTGAAAGCGAGCATATCACTTCCTGCCAGAGCATTTAGGAGTCGGGGTATAATCCTCCAACTCTCTCTTCCGCTGGCACCATGAGTCAATGACTTAGGAGGCCACAGGGATGGAGAATGTCCAGAAGGTGAAGCCTCCACTATCCGGGGCACCTGAGTGACCCTGCAGAACCAACCGATGTGCAGCAAGTACAGACTCTAAACAAGAAATCAACTTTTGTGGTTGATTTCAGCCAGTGAGGTTATGGAGATAATTTGTTACCTCTGCATAACCTCACCATCAGAACCACAGGTGCCTTTTATAGATTGTTATTTCTAGTGATGCCCCATGCGGTGTTCTCAATATTACTTCCCTGGTGGATATTCTGCAAGCAAGGTGGTTAGTAATTCAGCTGGTTTCCTCCACATGCTTGTGTTGCTTGCTTCCAGGTGGGCCAGAGTATCGCAAACATGCCAGGCTTCGTGCTACGTGGTCCTCTGGTGAGGCTGTGCCTGGATCTCACATGTGTCCTGTCCCTTTTCAACACAGGTGGGTCGAGTCAAAGTCCAAGTGTCTTGGTCTATAAACTCTGTTTGAATATTCATTGTTCTTTAGAGAATTGTAGCATACAGTGTTTCAGCCCAGAATCTTAAATGATCAAATTTACTACTGCCATTAATCAAAATGACAGTAGCAAACTTCCCATTTCTGATTTTGTCCCTCGTCCCATTTATTCTGTTGCATTCAAGTCCCATTTATGCAACAGAATGCTCTTCCCCTCCACAGTGCCCACCCTTGTTCAAAGCATCATCTTCCCTTCTCTGGAGCTTCCAAAACCAGCTCCCTGCTTCTCCTCTTCCTCTTGTCTCTCCATATTCCATTCTCCACTCACCAGCCTAAGGCATTCTCTCAGACATTTCATTAAGCCACTTCCCCAGTTTATCCTTTATTTTTCCTTCCTCCTCCCAAAAAGTATTCAGTGACTTTCTACTTCTTCTCTCTGGGCAGCATCCAAAGTCCTTACATGCTCTCCATGATCCATCCTACCTCCCCAACTCCAGTTCCTACGATCCCTTGTCTCCACCCTTTCTGCTCCATCATGTTGGCCTTCTTCCAGGCTGTAAAATAATACTCTTGCCCATCTCAGACCCTGGGCTGAGACTGTCATCTATACACTGAATACCCCTTGAGCCAGCTTTGTCTCTGCTCTAATATGCTCACCTTTCAGATCTCAGTGGGGCATCGTCTCCCAGGGATGGCTTTCAGATCACTGAGATTAGATCAGGCTCCCTGTTCCATGCGCTCCGAATGCCCTTCAGCGTAACTAGCGTTGTCTGAAATAACATCCGTAGGTCTTCCTTTCCTTCATGTCCGCCCTCCCTACTAGACTGTAAGTTCCGTAAGGATGGACTCTGTATCTATCTGTTGCATTATACTCTCCCAGTATCTAATACACACAACGCCTATTAAAATCTAGATGCTTAATGGCATGATGAACTATTAGCATTGCTATAGTTAATCCATAAATATTTAATGACTAAATTAGTGAATGAATGAGCCAAGTACATGTTGGATTTTAAGCAAGTCCACAAAGCAATTTTCTCATCTTTAAAAGGCTTACTTTGGATTAAATTTTCTCAGATATTATGTCTGTGTTATAATTTCTCTGATGAAATCTTTTTTTTTACTTTAGTGTCTTCCTTTAGAGGAGAAGCTGAGAAGGAAAATGTCATGATTTTCCTACCTACAACAGGTAAATGAACAGGTGGTCCTTCCTAGGACAAATACAGCTTGATGCTGCTCCTACAAGGAATCTAAAATCTTCAGACTTAAAGAAGCAGAGATAAGAAAGGGGGTTGCCAGAATCTGGGGCGGGGAGGGGAGATGGGAATAGGGTGACTGGCCAGAGGTGGGATTTAGGCATAGCACTTAACATTTCTGGACTTCAATTCGTCATCCTTCAAAGGGAGTGATGGATAAGATGACTTTTAAGGATGTTATAAGTTTCTGGGGCTGTGCTTCCATGATACCATTTTACTCATGAAAACTTTTATTCCAGCATCTGGAAATAAACAAGTTAAGAGGGAAAAAGATGGGAGTTGGCTTGGTGCAACAGGTAACTAGACCAGTCCTAAAGCCTGACTCATGCTATAACACAATGACCCATTTTCCAGTTTCTCTGTGCCTTGGTTTTTCCATCTATAAAATGGGCACAAAGCACCTGTCCATTGGAATGTGACATGAAAAGTAATCATTGCAGCAATAGTAGTAAATGATGCAGTATGATTAAGTGGCATCTAATCCAAAACAGCTGACCTTTCAGGTCTCGGCTTTGCAGGGATATCTCCTCCAACCCAGAGAACAGGTTGGGTTCTCTGATAGAGGTGTTCCTAGCATCTTGGTATTCCCTGTTTGACTCTCTTCACATGGGATGACACGTGAGTGTCTCTCCTCCCTCTAGATCACAGACAATAGGCTCTGCAGACATGGAGACAGGGTCCTTTCTCGTTGACTTCTTTATACCAAACACCTAGCATTCTGCTTGGCCCTAGGTGAATGTTTATTGAAAGAATAAAGAATGAATGAATGAATGCCTTGGTATTTCAAGATTTCCTTTGACATTCTCTTCTTTGGCAGCATGAAATTTGCTGAGTGGGCAAGTGAATCCCTCTTCTGGAAGTAGGTGCTGACTCTTTATTACCAGGGCTTGGTTGAGCAAATTTAAGCAAGTTTCTTCTGCTCTCTGAGCCTCAGTTTCCCAATCCAGTGAAGAGAAGGGGTGGATTAGATGCCCTGCATGGGAATCCGCTTGTCTATTGATTAAAACGTGCATTTCTAGAGCACATCCAGTTCAAGGAGACTAGAACCCCAGGGGTGGGGGAGGGATTGCAGTGCATTCAGCGATGCTGACCTTCACGAAGTCAGAGGGAAGTTATAATACAGACCTCCGAGGCCTCTCCAGCAGCGTGGGGTTGGGGTTGAAGGTTCCATTTTTTTTCTGAAGGCTTTTTCTTCCCAGTGTCTGGCCTCAGAGAAGAAGAGAGGAGAGAAAAGGGGATCGCTTTTCTTGACACTACAGGTGAGTACTCCCCCCCACACACACCCCAGTGCTCCATGAGAGGCCTGGACCACTGAGATCACTTCTCCCACCATTGGACGCCCCCCCCATTCCCAACCCCCAATACCAGGTTTTCCCTGGTGGCTCAGTTGGTAAAGAATCCGCCTGCAGTGCAGGAGACCCAGGTCCGATCCCTGGGTTGGGAAAATCCACTGGAGAAGGAGATGGCATTGTGCTCCAGTATGCTGGCCTGGAGATTTCCGTGGAGAGAGGAGCTAGGTGGGCTACAGTCCATGGGGTTGCAAAGGGTCAGACACGACTCTTCTGTGAATGACTAACACTTTCACTTTCACTTCCCAACCCCCACAGCGGGGCTGCAGCATCTCTCCAACCCTCAGATCGCTTTGGCCACAATTATTTGAACATTAAGTAAGAGTTGAAAATGACACTGTTTGCAAAAACATATAAAGCAGCATTGAGCACTGTTTCTACCTTCTCATATCTCTCCACTTGGCCGCACGCTATCAATATGTGGGCAATTGGTGGATGGATGAATGGATGGATTTAGGTACTGATGTCCGTGCTGTGTGTGTGGTGCAAAGTCGCTTCAGTCACGTCCAACTCTTTGTGACCCTATGGACAGTAGCCCATCAGGCTGCTCTGTCAGTGGGACTCTCCAGGCAAGAATACTGGAGTGGGTTGCCTTTGCCTTCTCCAGGGCATCTTCCCATCCCAGGGATCGAACCCGGGTTTCTTAGTTTCCTGCATTGGCAGGCGAGGAACAACCCCACATCCAAGGGAGAAATATCAATAACCTCAGATATACAGATGACACCACTCTTATAGCAGAAAGTGAAGAAGAACTAAAAAGCCTCTTGTTGAAAGTGAAAGGGGAGAGTGAAAAATTTGGCTTAAAGCTCAACATTCAGAAAACTAAGATCATGACATCTGGTCCCATCACTTCATGGCAAATAGATGGGGAAACAGTGGTTGACTTTATTTTGGGGGGCTCCAAAATCACTGCAGATGGTGATTGCAGCCATGAAATTAAAAGACACTTACTCCTTGGAAGGAAAATTATGACTAACATAGATAGCATATTCAAAAGCAAAGACATTAATTTGACAAGGGTCCATCAAGTGAAGGCTATGGTTTTTCCAGTGGTCATGTATGGATGTGAGAGTTGGACTGTGAAGAAAGCTGAGCACCGAAGAATTGATGCTTTTGAACTGTGGTGTTGGAGAAGACTCTTGAGAGTCCCTTGGACTGCAAGGAGATCCAACCAGTCCACTCTAAAGGAGATCAGTCCTGGGTGTTCATTGGAAGGACTGATGCTGAGGCTGAGACTCCAATACTTTGGCCACCTCATGCGCAGAGTTGATTCACTGGAAAAGACCCTGATGCTGGGAGGGATTGGGGGCAGGAGAAGGGGATGACAGAGGATGAGATGGCTGGATGGCATCACTGACTCGGTGGACATGAGTTTGAGTAGACTCTGGGAGTTGGTGATGGACAGGGAGGCCTGGCATGCTGCAATTCATAGGGTCACAAAGAGTCGGACATGACTGAGTGACTGAACTGACTGACTGCATTGGCAGGCAGATTCTTTACCAGAAGCACCAGCTGAGAAGCCACTGATGTCTGGGAACTATTAAGTCTGAATCTCTGAGGATGAAATCCAAGCATCAGAATTCTAGAATTGAAAACAAAATCTTTCTGGTGAGGCCAAAGGTCAGCCAGGATCCAAGCCTCTGTGTTAGACAATGTCATTATTTGTATTATATAGGACATTGAGAACTCCTGCAATTTCCTGGAGCTGATATATTATATATGAGCATCCCCTGCCAATCTCTACTCTCTCCACATGCAGAAATATTCCCTAAAATAAGTGTTCCTGTGTTTCACCCAAACTTCTCCTTTCTACTCTTGCTTGTCATTGTGCATGTCATTAGCTGTCACAGGAACTGTCTTTTATCTTCCAAATCCTTGTGCCCAACATAGAGTGTGAGTTCATGTTCAAACAGGAGGCGCATCTGCCTGAATGCTGGAAATGAGGAACTTTTTCTGTTGCCAAGAAAGGCCTGCTGGTGACATTATCTTTGAATCTCTTTCAGAACTACCTGCAAGGTCAGTTGATCTGTCTGCACTTAACCTCACAGAGCTGGTGAATGGGATGCTGAATAGAGCTTTAAAAGGTAACCATTTTTTTTCTAAGCACAATCCAGGTTCATTTTTGTTTTCTTCCTGCCTCACTTCTGGACTTTCCATGACCTGGGCAAGACCCATCTTATTTCTGCATATCTCAACTCCCTCGTGTTCTGAGTGGAGGATGTGTGTCCTACTTAACTCTTGATGAGATCGAAAACATCCAAATGAAGTAGGAAGCCTGCCAGCATTTTGAGAGCAAGATGAATTCCAAACACAGCACCTGTATAGTCATCTCTAATCATAGCTATATTGTGAGAGATTGCCAGTTTAAAGATAGATCAAGAAGTTTAGTCAAGGGACACGTATTTTTGCATTTTGGGGTTTGTTTTGATTTTTGTTATTTTCAATGTTTGTTATTTTATTTTTATTTGTTCATTGTGTTATTAACCTCTATGATTGATTTAGTAATTTCTATTACTGTTCAGTATTGTTGGTGGGCATTTGCTCTTTATCTTGGTATCTTTGGCAGATAGCAAGAATTTCTTCTCTTTGTTGAGTGTCACTTCTTACAGTTCATTCGCCTTCCACAAGTTTTCTGTGGCCATTTATAACAGTAAGTGCTGCTGGCTCTTCTTTCATTTTTTATTTTATTGAAGTATTATTGATTTACAGTGTTGTGTTAATTTCTGCTATATAGCAAAATGATTCATATATATATATATATATTCTTTTTCATATTCTTTTCCATTATGATTTATCACAGGATATTGAATATAGTTCCCTGTGCCATACAGTAAGACCTTGCTGTTTATCCATTCCATACTAATAGTTTGCATCTATCAATCCCCAAGTCCCAATCCATCCTTCCCTTCTCCCCTTGCTAAGCTCTTCTTGGTGCTGAGAATGGTAAGCGATGGACAGGCAGGGCCAGGCTATGTGTCAGGGTTGCTGTGTGCTTCGTTTCTCTTCACAGTTTCCAACCTGAAGACTGTGGATCCAGCCAACTTCCCCACGCGGTACTGCTACTGCTTAAACAACCGAACCAATGATTTATCAGGTTGGTACAACTCATCATGAGGCTTGCAACTGATTTTGCTTGTGCCCTTTTAGATAAGTAGAATTATTTTTCTCCTTTGACTAAAATAAGAAAATGCCATGGTATCTATTATGCTTAAATACGTGCACATTCATTGTCCCAGAAATTTCCTTTCTTGGTTTTCTACCAAGAAACAGTTCTATGTGTGCAAAGGGGCAAGAACAAAATGCAGCATTGTTGAAGAGCAAAATCTGAGAATGATCTAAACACCCATCATCAGGAAAATGGTTGAATAGTCTGCTGTATAATTAAATCTTGGAAAGCAGCCATAAACAGCACATAAATATGTGCATGTGACCAGATTTGGTCTGTGTATGGAAATATTTCATGACATTTCCAATTAGAAAAAGGAACTTGCAAAATAAATAGCATGAGTAAAATAGCACTGATGAAAAAATATATGCCTATCTGAACACTGGGTGGGTGATTACCTCCAAAAAGATTAGAGTCTGGGCTTGAAATAGAAGAGTGTTGATTAAGGGAACCTGGTGTTGTCTGATTTTTTTTTTCAAAGGCAGTATATTCATGTATTTACCATGTTTTCTATGATGTTTTATAATCTTATTTAAACTAATCAGCAGGTCTTAACAAACATTCTATTCCAATGAATATAAATATGCATTTTCTTTCATATGAATTCATAATATTCATTGAAAAAAAAGTACCATAATTTATTTAATTTGTCTCCTCCTGATGCAAACTTTTTTTACAGTTCTCAGCAATGCTGTGATGAGTACCCGTGTACAATCACTTGGAGTATTTGTCCAATTATCCCTATACGATAAAGTCTTCAAAACAGAATTGTTGTCTGACAGGACGGGGGTCTTGTGATGATTCGCATCACTAAACATTCCTCTAGAAACCTTGCCTAAGTTTACACTCTGCCCAGTAATGTTTGAAAGTGTGTGCTTTTCCTCACCCTTGTCGACACTGAGTACTTTGGTGTCATTGGTGGTGACATTCATAAGTCATCACCAATTCGATAGACAAAGAGAATTTTCCCCTACTTCCTATTATATATGAAAGTAGTCGATATCATTCATCTACATATTGTTAATCAATCGGATAATTCAAATTTTCGCCGAAACACAGAATGTCTTCGAGGCAGTGATAACTGATTTTCTTCCAAGCCTAGGACCCGACTGTGGGAGCAGCTATAAAGGAGAGTTGACAAATGTGTTGAGTAAGAGATGTGTGTGAGAAGTGGTAGAAATTTTCAGAAGAATTGGCACTTTAGCACAAGGCAGACCTCAGCTCGAATTCAAGCCCTGCCACATACTTGAAGACCTTGGGAAACTTCATCACCTCTCATAAGCTTGCACAGAATTTGAACTCCATCCTTGGTGTCTGGGCTCCAAAGCCATGCTCATAGCTTCCATGTGATATTAATGTTGTTGTTGTTCAGTCGCCAAGTGTTGTCTGACTCTTCATGACCCAGTGGACTGCAGCATGCCAGGCTTCCCTGTCCATCACCATCTCCCAGAATTTGCCCAAGTTCATGTCCATTGGTGATGCCATCCAACCATCTCATCGTCTATCATCCTCTTCTGCCTTCAGTCTTTCCCAGCATCAGGGTCTTTTCCAGTGAGTCAGCTGTTCGCATCAGGTGGCCAAAGTATTAGAGCTTCAGCTTCAGCATCAGTTCTTCCAAAGCGTACTCAGGTCAATTTCCTTTAAGATTAACTGGTCTGAGCTCCTTGCTTTCCAAGGAACTCTTATTATATGATGTATGTGATATTAATAGTGGACTGAAATTGTGGATTGCAGTTTCTTGGTCTGTTTATGAGTCTCTCTCTCCCACTAATCTCAGCTCCTGATGGGCAGAGATGGGGTCTTACACAGTCCTCCAGTGCCTCAGTGATGTCTGGCACAGGGTAGACACTCAATGAATGTTAGATGAATGAATTAATAGCAATGGAGACTTTGAGAAATAGAAAATAGATGGCAAGACAAATGAAGTACTTCCCCTCTTCAGTTTTTGCATTTACCAATGTGCTAGGGACAGACTGGTCTAAACAGACATAACGAAGGATGCCTGCCTTCTTCATGGCCAAGTGTCCACACTGTGTAGGTGCGCCACCACAGCACCCTCCAGGAAACTAACCGTGAACCCATGCAGGCATGGCGATGGCGTGGCTCCAAGACTCCAGCTTGGATAGGGTAGCGCCTGCCTCCCACCAGCCTCACATGATATATGCATATCACCAGCTGTCACATTACCTTTTCATACCTCTCTGAGTTCCATATTTTCAATGCTCTGGGTTCTATATTTTCAAAGCTTGCCCCCAACCCCAGCTCACAACCCTATTACTGAAAACAGTCATTTATGCAAGGCATGATGGGAAACTATCCACAGGACCTCAGAAGTGTCTTTAAAAATTCACTGTTTGGGGCTCCTAGAATAAATACTCCTTGTTGTAGAAGCTAAAACCTTGCTGGGTCCTGGAAAATGATCAATGGACAGCAGAGGAGGAGGCAGCTGTATGTGTAGGAAGTGTATTAGGAGCTTTCATCGGTCAGTGGCTCCCGCCATGTTAAGACTTGTTCAGAATGTGCTCAGAGAGAGATTTTATAGCTGGAAATGTGATAAGATTGTCTCCGTCTCCTCCCATCAGACTTCTTAACATGGAGGGCAGGAGGAGAGCTTCCTTGTTCTATTTTGTGTAGAGTTCTTGTCCCCTTTGGTAGTCTGTCATTTATAATCCACCACTAGATTTGATATCATTTTGAAAATCCGAAGTTACTTAAATTTACATCCCATGTCTGCAGAACTGCTTCCTATCCAGTGAATTTGGTGTTCTAAATCAATGAGATGAAATTGTGAGGTGTAATATGTGAACTGTGAACTTCCTGATGTTCAAGCTGGTTTTAGAAAAGGCACAGGAACCAGAGATCAAATTGCCAACATCTGCTGGATCATGGAAAAAGCAAGAGAGTTCCAGAAAAACATCTATTTCTGCTTTATTGACGATGCCAAAGCCTTTGACTGTGTGGATCACAATAAACTATGGAAAATTCTTCAGGAGATGGGAATATCAGACCACCTGACCTGCCTCTTGAGAAATGTGTATGCAGGTCAGGAAGCAACAGTTAGAACTGGACATGGAACAACAAACTGGTTTCAAATAGGAAAAGGAGTATGTCAAGGCTGTATATTGTCACCCTGCTTATTTAACTTATATGCAGAGTACATCATGAGAAATGCTGGACTGGAAGAAACACAAGCTGGAATCAAGATTGCCAGGAGAAATATCAATAACCTCAGATATGCAGATGACACCACCCTTATGGCAGAAAGTGAAGAGGAACTCAAAAGCCTCTTGATGAAAGTGAAAGTGGAGGGTGAAAAAGTTGGCTGAAAGCTCAACATTTAGAAAACGAAGATCATGGCATCAGGTCCCATCACTTCATGGGAAATAGATGGGGAAAGAGTGGAAACAGTGGAAACAGTGGCTGACTTTATTTTCTTGGGCTCCAAAATCACTGCAATGGTGATTGCAGCCATGAAATTAAAAGATACTTACTCCTTGGAAGGAAAGTTATGACCAACCTAGATAGCATATTCAAAAGCAGAGACATTACTTTGCCAGCAAAGGTCCATCTAGTCAAGGCTATGGTTTTTCCTGTGGTCATGCATGGATGTGAGAGTTGGAGTATGAAGAAGGCTGAGCACCGAAGAATTGATGCTTTTGAACTGTGGTGTTGGAGAAGACTCTTGAGAGACCCTTGGACTGCAAGGAGATCCAACCAGTCCATTCTGAAGGAGATCAGCCCTGGGATTTCTTTGGAAGGAATGATGCTAAAGCTGAAACTCCAGTACTTTGGCCACCTCATGTAAAGAGTTGACTCATTGCAAAAGACTCTAATGCTGGGAGGGATTGGGGGCAGGAGGAGAAGGGGACGACAGAGGATGAGATGGCTGGATGGCATCACTGACTCGATGGACGTGAGTCTGAGTGAACTCCAGGAGTTGGTGATGGACAGGGAGGCCTGGCGTGCTGCGATTCATGGGGTCACAAAGAGTCGGACACGACTGAGCGACTGAACTGAACTAAAGGGAAACAAATCAGAAAAATTACTGATTTTTTTCATTACTCAATACTCTGGTCTTGCACAGCTCTTTGGTACTGGCAGAGAAGGGTTTGGGTGGTGGGGGAAAGGGGGGATGTGGTGCAGGCAGGGAGGGAAATGAGAGAAGAAAGGAGATTATAGTGGTAGATCCAGAAGTTGTCTGCCTGCTTAAAATTAAGACTTAAAAAGAAACTGGTAATATTAAAAATGGTTGTTAGTATTCCTCAATACACTGAACTAAATCAAACTTGTTAAATTTACTTTGAAAAATCCACATACAATATACTTTTCCTCTCACGTCTCTGAAACTTAAACCGAGCTTCAGAAATGTAACCTCCCTCAATCTGTGTTACAGATTTCACCGCCCTCCTGGTGGACGTCATTGGAAATTCTACCAGCTACCTCACAGAGATTTTTAAGTCAACTTCCATCCTCTCAGGTGTGCCCATCTTGAAAATGCTTGGCAAATATTGAGATTTGGCACTCAGCACGGAATATGAAAAAGCAGGGCTCCTAAATAAGGAGTTAGCCTTGTTTTCGTGTAACAACTGGAGCTAGAAGTTTCCAACTTAATAGTCATTTCAACCAAAGACTTAACAGCTTCAGGCCCATTGCTAAGTCCTGCTGGGTCCTGGTCTGTTTTGCAGTGAGTCAAACAAATGGATCCGACTGTATCTTCATCTGCGTGATGACAGGAAAGTCAGGTGAGCCACCAGCAGCCATTCTTTGACCAGCTCTCTGAGCTGAGAGCTGCACACAAACTCTCCTACAGGTAAGCCCAAGATTTGACCCTGTTGGTGTGGTGTCTGCAGGACGGGATCTTTCTGACTTCTGGGAGCTGGTGGAAAAGTCCCCTGTTATCAATTACACATTTACCAGCAACATATCTGGCGTTCTGGGTGAGTGTAACCCTCCCAAACTCCTACAGTAGAGTCTCCAGGCCAGGGTCCCAGCTAGCAAGCTGAAGATTGAACGCTGTGCTCAGGTATTTTATTTAGCTGTATTGTGTTAAAATCAGAGGATTTTGTCACTAAAGTTTTTTTAGATTTCTAGATTTTTTTTGGCAAAAGACCTGACAGCCCTGGGTCCTCCCTCCCACCCCTGGCGACAAGCAAATGGAGTTGAGCTGCCATCCGCCCTGTTAGGAGAGACCTTTCCTCTTCCATAGCCCTCACCTCTCCCTGTTGCCTTGCACTTCTTTTCTCATATAAACTACCTGACTTTTGTAGGTATTTGAATTTGTGACCCTATTGTAAACATTGCCACTCCATAATACCTAGATACCATCCAGATACCAGATACCATCCAATCCCAGATACCATCTTCTGCCCCTCCATACTCACACCTACCCATCTTCCTGCATTTTCAGTGGCACCAGGTGGCATTTTGGGTCACCTTAAAGCTTTTTCTTCTACACTTAGCTGTCATTTCTAGCCGAGTAAAGTTTCTGCAGTGTGGCTGATCTTCCAAGACTATTTGCTACTGCTGTGATGATCTTAGTTCAAGTTCTCATCACCCACCTTTACTATGCTGCTAAGTCGCTTCAGTCGTGTCCGACCCTGTGCGACCCCATAGACAGCAGCCCACCCAGCTATCCTGTCCCTGGGATTCTCCAGGCAAGAATACTGGAGTGGGTTCCCATTTCCTTCTCCAATGCATGAAAGTGAAAGTGAAGTCCTGTCCGACTCCTAGCGATCCCGTGGACTGCAGCCTACCAGGCTTCTCCATCCATGGGACCTTCCCAGCAAGAGTACTGGAGTGGGTTGCCATTGCCTTCTCCATCCAGTTAATCAATCTCCTTTGACCCAGTCTTTTATTTCTCTGAAATACCCATCCATTCCCAAAAGAGTGATAATATGATTGGGTTATATCTTTCTACTGCTCAGAACTCCTAATTCAGCAGCAGATTGTCTGAAATCGTTAGTAAGGAGTATACATTTCTCTATCATCAAGCCCACACTCATCTACTCTCTTTACATAAATCTCTTGCTAAAACTCTGTTGAAACCCCTGCCTCTTCTTGCAGATGGCATACGTCTCCACACCTTTGGAATCTTGCTGTTATCCCAGAATGGAACTTCTCTACTTTTCCGTATTTAAGAATCTAATTTGTCTGTCAATGGCTAACTCAGCTACTGACTCCTCTTTCCAACAAAATCGCCTAACCAAAATTAGTCTGCTGTCCTCTGCAATCCTACAACACTCATTTGGACTCTCTGTTACTCCAGGTTGAATCACAGATGACTTTATCTCTGTGTCTCCTCAAGGAATCACAGTTGAAGGCAGAGGCTGAGCCTCCTTTAGCTCCACAGTCTGCCTTCATCTTGATGCCTCACACTCTTCTTTGTGCACAGTAGGTTCTTCATCAGTGTTCCTTGGAGTGAAATGAAGTTTGCAATCAACCTCCAGTTCCACTTCACAAGGCTGCCTTGATTGGTATTTATTGTAGGTAGGGTGTGAGGGTGTGCTAAGTCGCTGCAGTTGTGTCCAACTCTTTTATGACCCCATGCACTGTAGCCCAGTGGACTCCTCTGTCCCTGGGATTTTCCAAGCAAGAATACTTGAGTGGATTGCCATGCCCTCCTCCAGGGGCTCTTCCCAACCCAAGAATCAAACCCATGTCTCTTATGTCTCCTGCATTGGCAGGCGGGTTCTTTACCATTAATGCAACCTGGGAAGCCCCTTATTGAAGGGCATCTCTTAGTTATGGAAGTTATCAACTTGTGCTTGATAAAGAGATGCAATGGGCCATTGGTGGGTTCCTTTCAGTTCTGAGGACAGATTTGAGGGTTAAGCCAATCTCACTTCTTCAGAGAGTCCTTCCATGATTTTCCACTCTCAGTCTCAATTAGATCTCCCCTTTTGCGCTCTTTCTGTAAAATTTTCCAAGCAACAACTGCTTGGAAAGAGAGAATGTGTTGACCCAAGGTTGATGTGCTTGATGGCAGTCACCTGTCTGAGTGACGGTTTGATTGGCAGGTACTCAGCCCCATGTCCACTTATCTGGGAGCAAGGAGCAGGCTTCTAGTGCATGTGGAGTGATGCTGGGCCAGGAGTAAGGCAAGAGAGAGGAAATAAGGTTGCAGGGCCACCTTCTGCAATTGCACTGGTTGTGCCCAACACATAGTTCCCTGCCAAACAGGCAACTAGGGGCTGAAACCCCACCTGTCTGCAGGCTAGCCTTTGTCTACCCAGAGGATGGGACCTTATGGGCTACTGGGAACCTGTCCTGTTCTGACATGGGCCCCCATTCCCTAAGCCACCCTTCCGCCAAGGTAGGCTTAGTGAACACTTGAGTCTCTTCCTCCTTCTTTTCATGGAGCATCCAAGGACACTGCGGGGATCTTCCTCTGAATGAAGCCTTCCTGCAGTCTTTGTAGGGGGCTTCTTGGCTGGCTCAGTGAGTAAAGAATCCACCTGCCAATGCAGGAGATGCAGGTTCGATCCCTGGGTTGGGAAGATCCCCTGGAGGAGGGCATGGCAATCTACTCCAGTATTCTTGCCTGGAAAATTTCATGGACAGAGGAGCCTGGGGAGCTACAGTCCATGGGGTCACAAAGAGTTGGACATGACTGGACTGGCATGCACGCACATGCTGTCTTTGTGGGAGACTATCTTTCATGTGTTTTCTTCCTGAGAACCCCTAGTTCCCAGATTTCACCTCTGGCCCCTAATCATACCCCCAGGGCACTTGAGCAAACCTGAGCACTCTCCCAGGGACCAGCGTCAGAGCCACGGAGGAGCAAAGGGCTGCAAGGTGGGCAAGGACTCTGATGGGAGTCAGGTTCTGTTCAGGAAACACGTCAAGCGTCTGATGCTTTTGGGTCTGACAGCTTTGCATTTTTGGGCACAGGGCTTTTTCCTGCAGTGTTTTCAGGGCTTGATATTTCAGCTTAGTTTCAGCTCACTCAAGGAGAAGCCCTCTTCTTGGTAATGTCAGGTACTGTTCCGAGTGATTTTGAAGCTCTGTATTGTGTATATTTGCCGTCCAACGACCTTCCAGTGGCTCGACAGTTCTTTGTGTCCAAAATATCAGCATAGTAAAGCTGCTCTTGACTGTCTCCTTAAATGTGCAGCTACCAGGGCGTCAGCCCTGACTTCACAGCTCACACCCACAAGCCAGCAAACACTACCGAGGACGAGCCCCCTACGTGGAGCCCAGAGGCCTGGAGTGTCCGCTCTGAGGACCTCTTCTGGGACAGACACAACGCCTCCTTCAGAGGAAGAGCAGGCCTTGAATACAAACATGCTTCCTGAGCCTCCCAGCAGAGCCACACCCAAGGCCACGGCCAGAGCCACAGCCACCCTGGACATGGCCTCTCCCACCCTCCTGGCCTCCGGTAAGGCTTCTCACCCTCTCCTCTCCTGTCTTGTTTGCCCACCCCCCACCCCAGTTCCCTCTGGGCTTGGATAAATAAGTGAAATCCTTCCTTTATCCCTTCTCCACCAACCCCTTTCTTCAGCATCCCTTAAATAAGAAATGTGAACCATTTTGGGTCTAATACGTATAAGCAAAGGTGACAAACATCACTGGCATAATGTCTTCCTAATGTTTATTTTTATAGCTTTTTACATTTTGACATAGTTCAACATTCACAGTTGCAAAAATAGTACAGAAGTTTCCTGGTGCACTTCATGCAAGCATCCTCCAATAGTAATATCTTACATAATTGTGTTATATTGTAACATCAGGTATTTTTATTTCAGCAAAGCGGCTGGGAATGTCTCTCCTGAAATTCACACACTAATGAAATGAAATGAACTCAATATTTTATGGCAGGCAGGATTAGGCTGGATAATGATGCCAAGAATATGTTAATGACTTGATGTCAGTGTAAAAAGCTGCTGCCAATGACCTGCTGAGAAGTTCTTCCTTTCCCATCATGTTTGTGGACACTGATCAGTGGTATTTCCACTAAAAATGTAAAAGGCATGCTAATCTTATTTGGAATAAGATACAACTGAGATAACTCTTTCATTAAAAGACAGTTATGCCTCAATGAGCTCCAACACTGGACCAGAGTCACCAGAATTCATTCATTCATTTACTTGTCAATGCATGTATTTAATATCAGACCACAGGCTAGCTGTTAAAAAAAACCCCACAGCTCTATAAATGTCCTCTTTCCTTCCTGAGCTCTCAGACCTCGGAGAGAGGCATAGGCAAGCAAACTGATCAGTTGTTATTCAGCCTACAAAGAGCTATTATTCTAGAGAACCCAGAGAGAGGCTCCCCTGAGAAGGATGAGAATTGATAAAATGTCAGGCAGGCAGGGAAACAAAACTGAGGAAAAGGAATCAGCTTCTCTAACTAGAAAAGTTTGTAGTAATATACCTGCACCTGGACAGTTATACAAAAGAAGAAAACTTTCTGGTATAACATGAAAAAAGATGTGATTGCAGGTGGCAAGGGGAATCATAAAATACCTAGCTATCACCCTAACAGGGGAAGTGCTAGTTTTATGTAAGAAAAACAGCCTAAAACTTTAACAGGAGTAACAAAAGCATGTTTAAATAAAGTGATATATCATGTTCTGGATGAGAAATCTGAATATTTTTAAAATGGCAACTGTTTCCAACTTAACTTATACAGTTAAGATCCTCCCAGGAGTTTAGTTTTGTAAAAACTTGAAAAAAAATTTTTTTTTATTCCTACCATGGGAATGAGCAAGTGAAAACCATCTGACAAGTTTTGTTTAAAAGATCAACAAGAGAAGACTTGTCTTAATAACCATCCTGTGATATTGTCAGGCTGGCATCATCATCACCACCACCTCCGTTTTAATGGTAAAGCTAAAAAGAATTTGATAACTTGCCCCAAAATTCACAGCACAGAGGAGCGGGGAACAGAATTTACATCTCCAGGTCTCCTCACCTTAAACCTTGTAACCTTTCCACTATGCCACATGATTAGAAATGTATTGCTTAAATTTCAGAGCCCACCATCCCCCAGACACACACTCTAGCTGACTGTTTAGTGACCTAGGAATTTGGAGAATTTTTTCCTTACTTGGTAGTTAGGAAAACGAAGTTTAGTTTGGTCCCCTTATTCCAGTTCAGGACAGAGCTGAAATCCCTAGATAATCTATACTATACGTGCACATTGCATATACCCTTTGATTATATGTCAATGTCTTGTCAATTTTACATCTGAGTCAAGGCAGTCAAGCATGTACATGCCCTGTTACCTTGCAGTTACTAGGAAGGTGGCCAGAACTCCACAGGTGACGACCCACAGACAGGCACAGGCTTCCACTCGACCCACGCCCTGGGCTCAGGTCACCAGTGAGAAAACTCCTGGAGGGCCTCCCTGGGAGACCCTTCCCTCCTTGCCTACATCTCCTAAGGCCGAGGAGACTATGAACACAAGGAGCCTTTCCCAGCCTCCTGCCGGGACAGCAGCCGCAGTTGGCAGCCCGATCCAGACCAGCCCGGCCTCAGGTAAGAGAGAATGCCCACTCCTCCCTCCACTGTTGCTGTTGTTTAGTTGCCGAGTCACGCCCAACTCCTTTGTGACCCCATAGACCGTAGCCCGCTCGTCTCTGCCAGACTCCTCTGTCCACCTGTCCATGGGATTTCCCAGGCAAGAATCCTGGAGTGGGTTGCCATTTCTTTCTCCAGGGGATCTGCTCGACCCAGGGATCAAACCTGTGTCTCCTTCATTGGCAGGGGAATTCTTTAGCACTGAGCCACCAGGGAAGCCCCCTACCTCTATTAATTACATATAAATATAATGATATGCACATTAAAATATAATCACAATATGAGGATGGCTTGAGCTCTGAAACTTTGTTGTCTGATTCCAATTATGTGTTTGTTTATGTATTTATGTGTGTATGCATGTGTGTGTAATAAATATACCCAGAAAATAAAAAATAGACTGAAAAGAAATTCACAGCACGTTAACCTTGACTGTATCTGGGAAGCAGAGAGGATTTTGATTTTTCATCACTGCAGTGTCATGGATTTTCCATATTTTCTACTCCTGTAACCAGACAAAAGCGGTTTCTGTGCTTTCTAAAACTCTGTTTATTTACTTTTGGCCGTACTGGATCTTTGTTGCTGCTCGGGCTTCTCTCCAGTTGCATGCAGTATGCAGGCTCACTGCAGCGGCTTCTCTTGCGGAGCACGGGCTCCAGGGCGCGCTCCAGCCTCAGCAGTTGCAGCTCCCGGGCTCCAGAGCTCAGGTTCAGTAGTTTTGGCTCACGGGCTTTGTTGCTCTTGGCATGGGGATCTTCCAGGATCAGGGATTGAATTCATATCTCCTGCATTGGCAGGCAGGTTCTTTACCACTGAGCCACCGGCGAAGCCTGGTTTGTGAGTTTTTAAAATGACTTCTGATCCCTGTAGCCAGACGCCCTTCTTCTAGGCAACTGTGTTCATTGAATTGTAGCATTCTTCACTGCTGTGCTATTTCTAACTGACTTTTGCATCCTCAGTATCCTACCAGGTACCTGGCTTGAACAGGCAGCAGGGGATGAACAGGGCAGGACTGGTGTCAGGGCACAACTTCTGCTCAGGCACCCTTAGAAGACAGCCAAGCTCACCTCTCCCTCTTCTCATCCCAGGTCCATCCACCCCTGGCACACAGACTCCAAGTCCTACCAAGGCTCCAGCCCCCAAATATCCGCAGGCAGGTGAGAATGTGGCCTTGCAAAGGGCAATGCTATACCCCAGGTGGGAAGCATAGTTTAAGCGCAGTGGCATGAGGCGATGGGGGTGTCTGCAGGCAGACCAATCTTGCTATTGTACTTTACTGGTTCTAGAAGGAAAAGAGGCAGAGAACTAAGTCTTGCTGTGCTAGTAAATGACCCTGTAATCTTCATAAATCACTTCCTCTTTCTTGACTACCATTTCTCTATAGATCTGAGAACTCTTTAAGATGCCATGATTCTCTGGTTTTATGTATAACCCAAGACCACTTCATTTTGACCTTTGTGAGGCCATTGTCACCTATGCAGGTGACCTCCCTGCCGTGTGGACCTTTATACCTGGTGAAGAGTCAGCCTTGATCCCAGGAACCCACCAATTTTCAAGTATGTACCAGCACCCTGTCCCTCCTATAGCTTTTGTTTGTTTTGGACAAAGTTGTATACTATAATAAAAAGAGGTTTGTTTGATAATTTAGATTCAGACTGCTGGGATTAAATCTTAGCTCTGGTATTTACTGGTGAGGTACCCTCCTGCACTCAATTTCCAGAATTCAGTTTCCTCTGCTGTAAAGCGAGAATGATAATAATTACTGTGGGCACTAAAAATGTCTCTTCTCTGCAGAGTTTTGTATTGAGTAAGATAATGTGTGTGGAAGTGATTTGGAACTGGACAGCACCATATAACTTAATTCAAACAACTTTTATTGAATGAACACCTATTGAGAAAGTGCTGTACGCTTTGCAAATGCAAGCCATTCTTACAATGAGCATGATGTTAGCAGAAAGAGAGGAAGGAGGAAAGATTGACTGCAAAATCCAGCCCCTGGGGCTTCCCTGACAGTCCACCGGTTAACACTACGCTTTTCCAAAGAAGGGATGCAGGGGGCATGGGTTCGATCCCTGGTCGGGGAACTAAGATCCTACATGCTGCATGGTGCTGCCCCCGCTAAAAAAGTGATATTACTAGGATCATACAATATGTAACCTTTAATGCAATTATACCTCAGTTAAAAAGAAAGAAAGAACTTTAACAATAAAAAGAAAAAAGAGGGAATTCCCTGGTGGTCCAGTGGCTAAGACTTCTTGCTTCCAATGCAGGGAGCTTGAGTTTGATCCTTGACCAGGGAACTAGATCCCACATGCTGAAACTAAGACCTGGTGCAGCCAAATAAATAAATAATTTGTTTAAAAAGACTGCTACAGTTACTTGAAGAAATTGACAATCATTATTATCAAATAAAATAACTCAAAGATTTTCATCTGAAAAAAATAAAATGACCCTTAGAAGCTCTTTTACAGCCCATGCAAACTAGAAAAACATATATTGATGTCATCCAGCCCTATTAGCATTTTTTTATTTTTAATGTTTTAATCTTATTTTTATATCTTTTAAAACATGCTTTTTTAATGTAGGCTATAATGCAGATAGAATAACATTTTTTAAAATTTTAATTGAAGTATAGTTGGCTTGCTGCTGCTGCTAAGTCGCTTCAGTCGTGTCCGACTCTGCGACCCCATAGACGGCAGCCCACCAGGCTCCCCCGTCCCTGGGATTCTCCAGGCAAGAACACTGGAGTGGGTTGCCATTTCCTTCTCCAATGCATGAAAGTGAAAAGTGAAAGTGAGGTCGCTCAGTCGTGTCCGACTCTTCGTAACTCCATGGACTGTAGCCCACCAGGCTTTTCAGTCCATGGGATTTTCCAGGCAAAAGTACTGGAGTGAGATGCCATCACCTTCTCCAAGTTGGCTTGCAATGTCACATTAATCATTGCTCTAAGGCAAAGTGGTTCAGTTACATACATATATGCAATATATATATATTTTAATATTCCTTTCCATTATGGTTATCATAAGATATCAAATATAGTTGTCTGTGCTATATAGTAGGTCCTTATTGTTTACCCATTTTATATATAAAACTTATATCTGTCAAGCCCTAAAAAAAAGAAAAATTCGATTCCCAGCTGTTGAGTGCCATTAACTTCTGTTCTGTTTGAAAGGCCATCCCTGTATGTACACTTCATTCTTTTTTTTAACTTTTTATTTTGTATTGGAGTATAGCAGATTAACAATATTGTCATGGTTTCAGGTGAACCGTGAAGAGACTCAGCCAATACATTTGCATGTATCCATCGTCCCCTAGACTCCCCTCCCACCCAGGCTGCCACACAACACTGAACAGAGCTTTCTGTGCTCTACAGTAGGCCCTGGGTGTGTACTTCATTCTTACGGAATTCAGGAGGAAACCCTGTTCTGGGCTTGCATGGGGGTTTTCAGGACTCCTGACAGAGGTTCAGAACTTGGGGTTTCTGTGGTCTGCGCTGCATTTCCCCAACTTTTGAAGGGCCAGCTCTCTCCTTTGTTTCTGTGGAGCCAGTTTGCAGAAGATAGAAACGGATACAAAGCGAGTCTTTCAAAGGTGGTTGAGTTCTCAGGTCCCTCCCACTCCTGGATGCCTTTCAAGACTAGTTTCCTGAATGTTCCTGGACCATCCAGTCACATGTCAACACGGCATTATTAAATTGCTGGACCCTGCATAGTCTCCTTTATCATATCACCTAAGATCTGCCTTGGCCCTGCTCTAAACCTGCAGTGAATGGTGAATGGGCCTTTCAGACACAAAGATTTGATTATGTTACCATAGGAAATTACAGCCCTTTTTTCTCCAGGTTCTAAAGAAACACACGAGAGGTCCAGATGGGGGCAGTGATTGGACTGAATTTTAGAAAATGCGTTGACTGTATCTCTCTCGATCTCTCCCTGGAGAAGGAAATGGCACCCCATTCCAGTATCCTTGCCTGGAGAATTCCATGGACAGAGGGGCTTGACAAACTACAGTCCATGGGATCACAAAGAGCTGGGCCTGTCTTAGTGACTAAACAATAACAGTCTGGATCTATATCTGTATCCGTTGTTGTTCTTTAGCCACTAAACCGTGTCCGACTCTTTTGTGACCACATGGACTGTAGCCCGCCAGGCTCCTCTGTCCATGGGATTTTCAGGCAAGGATACTGGAGTGGGTTGCCATTTTCTTCTCTAAGGGATCTTTCCAAACCAGGGATTGAACCCACATCTCCTGCATTGGCAGGTGTATTCTTTACCACTGAGCCACCAGGAAAGTCCATCTCTACCCATGTTACCTATCTCTATATAGCTCTAGGTATCCATCATCCCATCCATCTAATGAGGAATGTAAAGTTTCTCTAGGAATTTTCAGGGAGACCATCTCTGATTCCCTCCAGGAATTGGACCCTCACCTTTCTTCCTCTCTCTCTAGGATCTCTCACAGCTGCTTTGATAGTCATGGTGAAGCAAGGCCATGTTTACCTGTTGGTCCAGAGCTACCTGAGACCAGGGGCGAGACAATATTCACCCAGCACAGTCCCTAACAAAGGGAAGAGAAGTGAAGTGAAAGTCGCTCAGTCATGTCTGACTCTTTGCAACCCCGTGGACTGTAGTTCATGGAATTCTCCAGGCCAGAATACTGGAGTGGGTAGCCTTTCCCTTCTCCAGGGGATCTTCCCAATCCAGGGATCGAACCCAGGTCTCCTGCATTGCAGGCAGATTCTTCACCAGCTGAGCCACAAGGGAAGCCCAAGAATACTGGAGTGGGTAGCCTATCCCTTCTCCAGGGAATCTTTCCAACCCAGGAACTGAACCAGGGTCTCCTGCATTGCAGGGAAGATGCATGCTAAATGCTTGTTGATGTGACTGGTCTGGGATTGCATCTTCCAGGGTGTCCTGAGCCGCTCCCTAAGGAGGAGGCTATGACCGCTGCTCCCCTCATGCTGACAGTGCAGAAGCTCAACCCTTGTCTGATGGAGCTGTGCCACTTCTTCCAGCAATGCCTCTGCACGAGCCAAAAGAAAGAGCCCAAGATGCAGGCTGGGAGGTAACCTGAGCCACTCACTACTCTTTGCATCCAGTACTTACAGGCTTCTGACTCTGCTTGGCTCCTCTGAAGGCTGGCTACTAGGCAGCCAGGCATTAAATAACTAACACACAGGTGACAGCAGTACCTTGAGGAATGCACTCCCCAGTAGGTCTTCTGCTGTATTGTCACCCCCTTGAGAGCCAGGATAGAACCCCATTCATTTCTGGGTCCCCAGAGCCAAGGGGGGTGGCCATGCCACAGTGCAGTCAAGTGTTGTCAAGTTGACTTGCTGCATCTGCTGTTACAAATCTGCTGGAATTGTGTTATATTGTGTTACATCTGCTGGAATAATTACAGGGGCCTTTGAGCTGTCCTGAGCCCCAGTGCCCTCAGTTCAGTTCAGTTCAGTCACTCAGTCGTGTCCGACTCTTTGCAACCCCATGAACCGCAGCACACCAGGCCTCCCTGTTCATCACGAACCCCCGGAGTTCACTCAAACTCATGTCCATTGAGTCAGTGATGCCATCCAACCATCTCATTCTCTGTCGTCCCCTCCTCCTGCCCTCAATCTTCCCCAGTATCAGGGTCTTTTCAAATGAGTCAGTCCTTCCCATCAGGTGGCCAAAGTATTGGAGTTTCAGCTTCAACACCAGTCCTTCCAATGAACACCCAGGACTGATCTCCTTTAGGATGGACTGCTTGGATCTCCTTGCAGTCCAAGGGACTCTCAAGAGTCTTCTCCAACACCACAGTTCAAAAGCATCAATTCTTCGGTGCTCAGCTTTCTTCACAGTCCAACTCTTATATCCATACATGACTACTGGAAAAACCATAGCCTTGACTAGATGGACCTTTGTTGACAATGTAATATCTCTGCTTTTTAATATGCTGTCTAGATTGGTCATAGCTTTTCTTCCAAGGAGTAAGCATCTTTTAATTTCATGGCTGCAATCACCATCTGTAGTGATTTTGGAGCCCAAGAAAATAAAGTCAGCCACTGTTTCCCCATCTATTTCCCATGAAGTGATGGGACCGGATGCCATGATCTTAGTTTTCTGAATGTTGAGCTTTAAGCCAATGCCCTCAGCCTGGTATGATTTATTAGAAGAGAATAATCAGAGCATTTTGTCTATTGTTTAGTCACTAAGTCATGTCTGGCTCTTTTGCACCCCATAGACTGTAGCTCACCAGGCTCTTCTGTCCCTTGAATTTCCCAGGGATTTTCCTTCTCCAGGTAAGCTGAAGGTGGTAGAACCTGGGGAATCTTTACTGCCAAGCTCTGCATGAGCAATCACTGCTCCCCAGAAGCTTCCCAGATGGCACTAGTGGTAAAGACTCCCTCATCCCAGTTCAGGAGACATAAGAGATGCAAGTTCAATCCCTGGATCGGGAAGATCCCTTGGAGGAGGGCATGACAACCCACTCCAGTATCCTTGCCTGGAGAATCCCATGGACAGAGGAGCCTGGTGGGCTACAGTCCACGGGGATGCAAAGAGTCGGACACAACTGAGGCGACTTAGCACAGCACAGAAGATACTAGAATCACAGAATGATAGAAATGGAAGCAATTAGAGAATGTTTAGCCCAGCCTCCTTGTATATCAGGTGAAGGATTGACAGGGAAGTGGATTCCCAGAGTCCGACATCGAGCCAGTGATACAACTTGCACAGAAAACTCTTCTTCCTAATGATATGTGTGACCTTTTCACTGAAGCCCTTTGAAGCAATCTCTATAGTCACCAGCCAAGAGCAGGATGTTGTCTTGCTAGGTGTTGGCTGCATGGTTAACTCTAATAGCCCTGGACTCTGACCACCTCACACAAAAGTAGATGAATATCACCAGTGATCGATCACTTATGATAATTCTGGCATTGTTGGGGAACTTTGCAAACAGTATCTCCTGTCTTCCGCAGGATACCCTATGAGTGTAGATTCTATTACTGTCTTTTGTTTGTATATGAAGAAACTAAGGCTCAAAGAATTAAGTAATCAGCCTGAAGTCACACGTCCTGGCAAGTCCTGATGGTAGAACTAAGAATAAGTCTTTCTGACTCTAAAGTCTGAACTTTTTCCTGTGAAGACTCATTCTCTACCTTTCCTCCCACAGCCTATAAAGATGGAGAGAGAGAATTTTTTGTTGTGAATAATTAGCCATTATGACTTTCTTTTTTAGATGGTTCTCTTCTAATAGCCACAAAGGATAATAATTACTCTCAACTGTGATTTCAATCTTTAGGTATTGTCTTGACTACTATTCCTGGTTTCTGAAGAATGCAACATACATCTGTCAGAGGGTGAAAAGGATATTCCAGTCACACAGTAAGTACACAGCCAGACTATTTTACAAAAAAGGTCTAGAACTCTGCCTTAGCACAGGATCAATAGGAGGTGTAACTCATTTAGTGATCATGAATCCTAGACAAAAAGTCTAGGGTATTCTGAGTTCCGTTCGCCTAACAGTTTGAAAAAAAAAAGCAGGAGTCAGCCCAGCAAAGCATTGTGTCTTTCCGTGTGCTCTTGGGCAAGCTTCTTCCCCTCCCTGAGTCTCCCTGTAAGCTCTAAAGGCAAAGACAAATGAAACAGGAGATAATCGCCATGTAAGCACTCAAATGCCTGATCAGAGCAAAGTACATACGCATGATTCAAGAAAAAGACGGCAGCCTGACCTGTTACAAGTGGGGTGTAGGGTACCCCCATCCTTGTCCTCAGGCATCCTCGGAGGCCAGACATCTTCGTTTTAATTTTCACTCCTGCTGACGAACGTGGTTGACTCCTGCTGACGAAAGTTGTCTGTTCCCAACAGCAAAAGTGTGGGTATTTTATTGTTCCATCTTCCTGAACTGTCTGGCCAAGGGAATCTGGCTTCCTAAAAATCACGGAACCAAGTTGAACCCTGAAAAACCCCTGCAAAATGTAACTCAAATATAAGCCGAGTGGTCATATGGCCATGCATTATTATTACAACAGTCAAACAAAAAACAATGCAGCCCTCCAGTCCTCCCTTGTGGCTTTCATTTAATTAATTGATTTATATTTGGCTGCGCTGGGTCTTCACTGCTGTGCGGGCTTTTCCCTAGCTGCAGAGACCAGGGCTATGCTCCAGCTGCAGTGCGCAGGCTTCTCATTGCAGGGGCTTCTCTTGTGGATCTCAGGCTCTAGGGCACGCGGGCTTCCATAGTTGCAGTTCCCGGGCTCCACGGACACAGGCTGAATAGTTGTTGCACACGGGCTTAGCTGCTTCATGGCACGCAGAATCCTCCCTGACCAGGGATTGAACCTGTGTCTCCTGCATTTGCAGGCGGATTCTTTACCACTAAGCCACTAGGGAAGCCTGGAAAGCAGAGTCTTGATCACTGGACCGCCAGTCCTTGCACGAGCTCCTTCATTCTCTGACATTGACTCTGAGTAACACCCTGTCCAGTGCACTGCCCTCTAGGAAGAGCCTGAGCCAGAATTTATTTCTCTGTAGCATTCCCTTCTCTCTCTTCTTTTTTTTTTTCCAGGCTTAAAACAAAAATGCCTTGAGAACATCTGCAAGTCTGTTTGAGTCTTGAAAAAACAACGGGGCCTCACAATACCCTGGGTGACCTCTGTTCATCCTGGCCCCTGGCCCAGGTTGGCGGCATTTGCAGAATTCACCCAGGCTCCAGCTCCAGATCATCAATTAACTGAATGAGGGTCTTCTTGGAAGCAGCATCTCTTTCTCTCCTGTATAAGATATTGAAGGTAGAAGAGCACATGTTAGAGCTCTCATAGCCAGGGAAGTGATGCCAGCTTCCTTGCCTGCCCTAGTAGCAGCGCTCAAGGAGCTGGTGGAAGTCATGGAGACCTAGCAGCTGTGCTCAAGGCGCTCCCATGGTGACTGAGACTGAAGAGGTGGTGTGCAGGGTGTGAGGCTAGCATGAGCAAACCAGCCCAGGCACTGAGGCTCTCAGCACCCAAAGGCACGTAAACCTGGGACTTCAGGAAGACGATGCAAGCGTAGATGAGGAAGCCTGAACCCGTCCTCTGGAAAGAGTCACATATGATTTCTCTGTGCGGTTTATCCAAACAGCTACTCTACAGCTAATCGGACTTGCTGTACTATGAATCCAGATAATCCTCCACGCCCCCTAAGTAGGAGGTGATGAGAACCTTCCCTCAGGAGGAGGTGAAAGAGTTGTTTTGTGGACGTCCTGTCTTGATTTCTCTTCTGTGCATCCCCAAGGCTACTCTCAGGCTTGATGACACACTAATGGGACTCATAGAAGTCAGAAAAGCTGGTCTAGTCACCTTTCCCACTGATGACAGCAAAAAGAGATTAAGGTCAGCAAAGGGAAAAGGCACAGAGAACAGAGTGCAAGCAAGGCTTCCAGCTGTCCTCTTCAACGGGGCCACATAGATGGCGTGGAATTCTTCCAGCAATGACACATGGCAACAAGCATGGAATCTTGTCAACCAGGAAACTCACCCCAGCCATGGAGTCCAGGGTTTTTACTGGAGTAACAGTCATGTGGGAACATGAAGAGCCCATGTTGCTCAGGCCCCAGCTCCTCCATGGGTCAGGATAACACTGTGTGACCCAAGGCCCCTGCTATAAATCACTCTGTTAGCTTAGACTACCTGGTATGATCCAAAGTCCCACATATTAAAAAAAATACTCTTTTAAAAATCTTTTTAATTTTGTATTTGGGATATAGCCCATCAACAACTTTGAGATAGTTTTAGGTGGACAGCGAAGGGACTCAGCAATATATATACACGTATCCACTCTCTCCCAAACTTCCCTCCCATCCAGGCTGCCACATGACATAACATAGAGCAGAGTTCCCTGTGCTACACAATAGGTCTTTGTTGGTTATCCATTTTAAATATAGCAATGTGTACATGTTGATTCCAAACACTCTATCCATTCCCCCCATCTCCATCCCCTGGTAACCATGAATTTTTCCTCTAAGTCTGTGAGTCCACTTGGAATACTACTCAGCCATTAAAAAGAAAGAGATAATATCATTTGCAGCAACACAGATGGATCTAGAGATTCATATGGAGTGAAGTAAGTCAGACAGAGAAGGAAAAATATTGTATGACATCCTTTATATGCAGAATCTAAAAAGAAATGATGCAAATATACAAAGATACTCTTACCAGGTGGTATATTGCAAGGGTTTAGAGGTTGTCTTTTCAAGGACTAGACCTCTCTTTGGAAGATGCTTGGTTTGAATGCCTTCTTGCATCAACCCTCTACTGCAACTCACACGATGAATCATCTCTCTCTTTGGGTCAGGTCCCCGTATGCAATTTCAATGTCCATTATCCCAATAAATGTCAAGTGTTTCTGCAGAACATTACTAAACTCTCTCTAGTGGCCTTGCCTGGACCCCTTCATTCCTCACTGTGGAGACAGCTTTCCTGCACCCATTCACCCTGGATGCTGCTGATCATCAATTCTCCCTTCTTTATGATCTATGCCCGCCCGTCAGTGAGAAGTCACTTTTCATGTAGCATCCAAGTGGAAACAGTTCTCCCCCATCTGAAGACCCTTGAGTACCCTTGCAAGACCAGTGAACAGTGGGTTCTTTAGGGATAAAAGCAGACAGACGCTTTCCTGTCTGGACAAACACAGAAAGTTTTATTTTTAATCCTCAGGACACTTGAGGGATCCTCAAAGTCATTCAGATGTCAAACTCAGAAATGGCTGTGGTCAGGACTCCTGGAGCCTAAAAGGGCCCCTTGTTTGAAAAGCTGATGAAGATGCAGTAAATGTGCTAAAACAAAGGTACACACGCCTGAGTAGGAATTTAAAAACAACAAAACACAGCACCAGTCATTCTGTGTGGGTGAGTCTGACTTGATCCTCTCTGATGGATCGAGTTGATATGAATTAGGGACCTTGGACAAGAAAGGATCCCTGAGGTTCCCCAAAGAGTTATGTATCATCAGGGGAAGGACCTGGACCAGAGGACCAGGAAGGGCCAGGATGTCAGACACCATCTCGCCTCTGCCTCCCCTACAACCCCCAGGAGAGGAGGGGGAAGATGACTGGGAATCCGAGTGGCTCCGTTCCTTCTCCCCTCAAACCTCCGACTGTATCTTGCCCACAAACAGCACTGAGGGACAGGCTCCTCAGGGGGAGGGGGATTGCGGAGGACTGGCCAACTCTGTTTCCCGGACCTTCCTCCAGGAGCTGGGAGGATGCCTGCTGAGGGGGACACGGGAGGACCCTCTGCCGGTGCTCCGCACCCCCTTCACCAGCGTGCACTCCTCTTCCCTAAAGAGACTTTGCGGTGAAGCAGCACATGAGTCAACGAAGTATGATGTAAGAAGCGAAAGAAAAAATAAGAGGGTGGAGCAATGAATGACTTCGACCCCACATCTGGGCCATCTGCTCGTGGGGAAACTCCGTGTGGAACCCATTACCCCAACCAATAGGGACAGTGACTGTGCTTGACCACAACTCTTAAAAGTCCAAGCGTGGGGCGCCTCTGAGGCCCGTGCAGAGGGGCAAAGCTCAGAGGGCTAGTTTGCTAGGGTCACACCTTCTCACAACAGCAGCTGCAGCAGGAAGTAAACGGGGCCCAAGGGACACTGATCAGAGCCTAGAGTCCACGGTCTCCTGGAGGTTAAGGGGAGGTTCGACCCCTCCACGGCTGAATAAGCCCAGATGTGGGGGTGCTTAGGGTGATTGGGGAGCCCGGAGGGTGCACCTCCATACTGACTGACTTGTGCATGTGCGGCTACCAGAGGTTTGAAAGTGAAAGTGAAAGTCGCTCAGTCGTGTCCGACTCTTTGCCACCCCATGGACTATAAAGTCCATGGAACTCTCCAGACCAGAATAGTGGAGCAGGTAGCCTTTCCCTTCTCCAGGGGATCTTCCCAACTCAAGGATCAAACTTAGGTCTCCCGCACTGCAGGTGGATTCTTTACCAACTAAGCTCTCAGGGAAACCAGTGGTTTACTGATGAGATAAAGGGATGGGACGGTTACTGCACCCTAGCCAATAAAGGAGACGGTGAAGCTACACAAGGAATATTGCTAACCAGGATTCTTTTTTTTCATTACATTAAATTTACTCATAAACACATTCTAAAAATGTACAATTTTTTCCTTTTTTAATGAAGTATAAGAAAATATTTAAAAATCCTCAAACAGAATACCTGACATATAAAATTCAAAATTAAATTAGCAGAATATAAAAAAAAAATTACAGAAGGATATTTTTAAAAAATATTTATAAAGTTACATGCAATTATGTAGAATTCACATTTAAAAATGGCTCAAAAATGGAAGAATTTTCCTTCATTCCTGAAAAGAAAATATGTCCAAGAGAAGTTGTGAAAAGGCAAAGCACAAGGACATTTCCATGTACTCCACTCATGCCTGAAAGACTAGCAACAGAACAAAAGAAAGAGGGAGAAAAGGGGATGAGCTTCCCTGGAGGCTCAGTAGGAAAGAACCCGCCTGCCAAAGCAAGAGACACGGGGCTTGGTCCCTGGGTTGGGAAGATACCCTGGAGAAGGCATGCCCACTCCAATATTCTTGCCTGAAGAATCCCATGGACAGAGGAGCCTGGCGGGCTACAGTCCATGGGGTTGCAGAGCCGGACAGGACCAAGCAACTAACAACAAAAACAACGAGGAGATGGGGAGAGGGGTGTGTGTGCACACAGCTTAGTCCACCAACTTCTGAACAGGTGCCTTCTGCAGGGGGCTCATGTGAGTGAAGAAATTGGGTGCTATATTAATCTTTAAGCTCCCATTCAGTTCAGTTCAGTCGCTCAGTCGTGAGCGACTCTTTGCAATCCCAGGACTGCAGCACATCAGGCTTCCCTGTCCTTCACCAACTCCTGGAGCTTGCTCAAACTCATGTCCATTGAGTCGGTGATGCCATCCAACCATCTCATCCTCTGTCATCCCCTTTTCCTCCCACCTTCAATCTTTCCCAGCAGCAGGGTCTTTTCCAATGAGTCAGCTCTTCACATCAGATGGCCAAAGTATTGGAGTTTCAGTTTCAACATCAGTCCTTCCAATGAATATTCGGAACTGATTTCCTTTAGGATGGACTGGTTGGATCTCCTTGCAGTCCAAGGGACTCTCAAGAGTCTTCTTCAACACCACAGTTCAAAAGCATCAATTCTTCAGCGCTCAGCTTTCTTTATAGTCCAACTCTCACATCCATACATGACCACTGGAAAAACCATAGCCTTGACTAGACGGACCTTTGTTGGCAAAGTAATATCTCTGCTTTTTAATATGCTGTCTAGGTTGGTCATAGCTTTTCCTCCAAAGAGCAAGCATCTTTTAATTTCATTGGTGCAGTCACCATCTGCAGTCATTTTGGAGCCCCAAAATATAAAGTCTGTCTCTGTTTCCACTGTTTCCCCATCTATTTGCCATGAAGTGATGGGACCAGATGCCATGATCTTAATTTTCTGAATGTTGAGTCTGAAGCCAACTTTTTCACTCTCCTCTTTCACTTTCATCAAGAGGCTCTTTAGTCCTTCTTCAGTTTCTGCCATAAGGGTGGTGTCATCTGTATATCTGAGGTTATTGATATTTCTCCCATCAATCTTATTTCCAGCTAGTGTTTCATCCAGCCTGGCATTTGGCATAATGTACTCTGCATATAAGTTAAATAAGCAGAGTGGCAATATACAGCCTTGACATACTCTTTTCCTGATTTGGAACCAGTCTGTTGTTCTATGTCCAGCTCTAACTGTTGCTTCTTGAACTGCATACAGATTTCTCAGGAGGCAGGTCAGGTGGTCTGGTATTCCCATCTCTTGAAGAATTTTCCACAGTTTGTTGTGATCTACAAAGCTGAGCACCAAAGAACTGATGCTTTTGAACTGTGGTGTTGGAGAAGACTCTTGAGAATCCCTTAGACTGCAAGGAGATCCAACCAGTCCATTCTAAAGGAGATCAGCCCTGGGATTTCTTTGGAAAGATTGATGCTAAAGCTGAAACTTCAGTATTTGGCCACCTCGTGCGAAGAGTTGACTCATTGGAAAAGACTCTGATGCTGGGAGGGATTGGGGGCAGGAGGAAAAGGGGACAACAGAGGATGAGATGGCTGGATGGCATCACCGACTCAATGGACGTGAGTTTGAGTGAACTCTGGGAGTTGGTGATGGACAGGGAGGCCTGGCATGCTGCGATTCATGGGGTCGCAAACAGTCGGACACGACTGAGCGACTGAACTGACTGGCACAGTCAAAGGCTTCAGCGTAATCGATAAAGCAGAAGTAGATGTTTTTCTGGAACTCTCTTGCTTTTTCAATGATCCAGCAGATGTTGGCAATTTGATCTCTGCTTCCTCCTCCTTTTCTAAATCCAGCTTGAACATCTGGAAGTTCACAGTTCACATACTGCTGAAGCCTGGCTTGGAGAATTTTGAGTATTACTTTGCTAGCATGTGAGGTGAGTGCAGTTGTGCAGTAGTTTGAACATTCTTTGGCATTGCCTTTCTTTCTTTTGTAAGCTCCCATCCGATAGCCTTTTCCCTCTTATGCTTGAGTTATTGTGAAAACTTTGCTTTTCACCCTTTTCCACCAACAGAGAAGGGAAAGGCCATGGATCCAGGGAAATTGTAGGTCAGTGAACCTTAATCGGGGTGATTTGGACCCACAGGGAGGTTTGTTTGGCAATGTCTAGAGACATTTTTGTCTGTCACAACTTGGGGAGGGGAACTGCTACTGGTTTCTCATAGGCAGAGGCCCAGGGAATGCAAGTAAATCACCCTATGATGTACAGGACACCCACACAACAGAAAATCATTTGATCCAAAATATCCATAGCGCTAAGATTGAGATACCCTGTTATTTGCTACGGGAAGAAAATGAGCTTCTCAAATCCCAAGAAATGTCCAGAACAACACACCTAGCTGACTATCATTATGCCTTGGCCCTAAGCAGCAGTTATACTCTGGAGATGCTGAAAAGATGAATTTTTGCCACAATAACCCAACGACTCCCATCGTTTTATTAGAGAGGAGTGTCTTCTGTTCTAGTAAGAAAGGATGGGCACCATGTAGCCTCATTCCTCTGTGCACGTGAGACACTGAGCAAATAATTAACAATCTATAAAGAAAAGCTTCAGTGCACAAGGACAACTGCTTACGTGAAGAAACCCCTCAGTGGGTTTTGTGAAGGCTCAGTTCTTCCCAGATTTGACTGTTGGATGGGCCCTGGTTCTCCAGGAGGCAGTGATGGAGGGAACAGCTCACAGAGTTCGCAGCCGGGCTCACCTGGACGCCAAGAATGATCCCATCGTACTTGAACTCAGACTAATGCATTCACTGTTCATCTCATCTGTAAAACGGAGCTAGTGCTGCATCCCACTGCTACTGGGATGAAAAAGACAAAATCCCTGAGAAATACTTGCAGTATGTAACAGGCACTCAGCAAATGTTATTGTTCCTTGTTAAATATGGAAAGGAAACAATTCCCAACGGGGCTGTGAAGGAAAGAGAAGGAACTAGGATGCCATTCACTCACTGTACCTGGCTCACCTCATCCTCATGGTCCTGGTAGGATTACTCCCCATGGATACAGAGCCAAGGCTGAGCAGTAACAAGCTCCATGCCCCACTCGGAATGAATAAGCACAGCGAGCAGGGAACCTAGGATGTCTGATTACGAAGCCTCATCTTGCCCTACCCCACCTCTTGCGCAGAAAACCCCTAAAGGTATCAAATTCCCAGGCCCGAGGCCAGAAACATAGAAGAAGAATCACCCCCAGAGATCCTCTCACTGGGAAATTAACTAGAGCAGACAAAGCCGGCCCTTCTCCTGAAGAAGGGTCCGTGTGAGTTTCATCAGAGCTCTCCTGATGACCCGAAGACATAATCTCTGGGCCTCCAAGCCTTTGAGGTGAGCTGGGGGCGTGGAACAGGGGAGCCATTGTTCTCTAATTAGAGCCTGGGTCTCATCTGAGGTTCAGGGTGGGCCCCTTAATATGGAGCCTTCATCTGCTCCAAGCCAGAGCATTATAATTCCTCCTCCCCCACAGAGGCAGCCCGCCTGCCAGGTTCATGAAAGGCTGTCCTCTTGATGTGAGGAGGGGGAGGAGGGTCGCATGACAAAGGGTCTTTCCCTGGGGTATAAAGGACTCAGTCCCCATCCTGTTCAAAGCCAGGCGTCATTCATTCAACGGCTTTCCAGTGGGACCTTCACGGTAGGCAGCCCCTTCTCCTGATGGTGTAGTGGAGGGGGAGAGGGAGGCAGGGAGGGACGAGGGAAGAGGGTTAGGAATGGAAGAAGACAGGGAAGGATGTAGGGAGGGAGGAGGGTGAGGATGGAGGAAGAGAGGGAGGAGGGAGATGCTTTCAAGGGATGTCTGAGACCCGAGACCTGGATGCTACTCCAAGATGTAGGTAGCAACTCCAAGGCACCCTGAACTCTTGTACAAAGAGATGCGATGCCAGAGAACAACATCTGGTGAATTCACCTGGGGGAAAGAAATCCAGCACAACACATCGGTGAGAGTCCAACACATCTGTGTGGGCCATTGTCCCTCCCTAGGGCAGCTGATGTGGAAATAAAATAAGCATTAATCCCAGGCCAGCCTTACTGAGCACCCAGTTAGTGGCCAGGTATGTCCCTACTTGACAAGGATGACTTCATTCGGTCCTAACCACGTCCTGAGGAAGATGTACTGCCCAGGAAGACGAGCACAGGCAGCTTCAGTGTCCGGCTCAGGGCACTCATGAAGCGAGAGGCAGAGCTGGAACCCCCACCTGCCAGCTCCATCCCAGGTCTGTCCAGCTAGAAAGGCTTTGCTCTTAGACACATCCTAGAGGGGGTGGCATCAGTCTGCAGGGGACATTTTGGTGAGTCTGGCCTCCAGTGCATGCAGACCAACAGTCCCACAAGACAGTACTGCCCTGGGGTCACTGACAGCCCCAGAGGCTTTCATGGGCAAAGTAAGAAAAGGCAGTTCGCCTCCAGGTGAACTCAGTCCACCCCCAAGGGCACCTGCCTCTGCCAGCCGAAGGAGGCTGGATTCCAGCAGGTGGATGCTGGATTTTTGCAGCAGCTCTGAGCTGTAGCCCCCGACCAGATCCTAATGTGCGTGTCCCCCGCCCCCACATTTCAAGCCCCCTCCCCGTTGCTCAGGGCTGAGCACGTGCCATCACCTCTGGGCACACCACAGTTTTCCTTTTCTTGGCCCCCAGTTGGGGGCCGTCAGCTGCAGCGTCACACTACACTCTGGCAAGTAGCTGCCACTCTGGGGGCCTCCCAAGTTAGTATTGTCAAGAACTTCAATAGTTATACAGTGAACAAAATGACGAGGCTGCTTATTTGGAATTTAATGACCAGGATCACAGTTTATGGGGAAACACCTGGACCAAAGACTTAAGTCGGACTGGCTGGCCTCAGTTTGATTCTTGCCTCTGGTGCTGCCCTGGTGTCCCTGCAGGGGTGCCTTTTGGCAAAGGCAGCCTTGGCAAGTTCCCAGGCCTCTCTGAGCCTTGGTTCCCCACCTAGAAAGTTCTAGCATTGGAATTGTTTTAGCTCTCTGGAAATCTGACTTCCAAAGGCATGAGAGATGGATGGTTGACTTACACATGTTCTGCATGTCATGTTCTTAGGACTGTTTGAATGATAATACAGAGTGGTCACGCTACCCCAGTGACACACACAGGGCTGCCAAATACTGCTTTATGCATCGTGCACTGTGCAAAGGTGTTGTGTGCGCCGATGCGGCAAGTAGAGGCTGAAAGGCAGTCAGGGCGCAACTCCCAAGCTTTCCCTCTGCAGCTTAGTGTTGATGGAGACCCAACACAAAGAATGACCCAGTCGATGAAAGGTAGCGTTTAAAGGAATGAGGTGCTGGGGTTTATAACTTTGTTTTTAATTGTAGTAAAATATACGTAACATATAATTTATCACTTCAACCATTTTTAAGTTCATTCACATTGTTGTGCTAACATTACTTCCATCATCTCCAGAATTTTCACCTTCCCCAGTGGAAACTCTGTCCCATTAAACACCAACACCCTGTAGCCCCAGCCATAACCTACTTTAAAAAATCTTAGAGCTGAGTCATGGTTATGTCTGTAATAAGGTCATTTCTGTTCATTTGCAGTCTAATAAAATATATGCTTGAAAATCCAATAAATATAGCTGCAGTTCCAATAAACCTCACCCTCACCTGTTCTCTGACTGTCAGGACTACTCAGGAGACTATCTCCCTGAAATGAGCTTCACAAGAGGAGAAAAACAACATCCATGGCGCTAAGCGGACCCCCTCCTGCATTTCACCAGACAGGGGTTTCTACTCCAACAGGGAATTGGAACCTTCATTGCAATAGCTATTTCTTGAGCCTTTACTGGTGCTGGACGCCATCGTTGTAATTACTGATGATTTGGGGCCATTTCTCTCCATCAGGCACTTGTAAGTGTCGTGCATGGTCATGGATTAACTCATTCAGTCCCTACAACACCTCCTGAGTTATATTGTTAATATAATGAGCCCTGGATCTGGGAAGTGAAGCATATTTTACCATAAACGGCCAGTCTTGAAGTCTCACCGATCTCATCTGTAAAAAGAAAGTTCAGACTAGATGATTCCACTTCCTCTTCTGAGCTCAAATCTTTGGCATCCTCTTGCTGGGTGATGATTACAATTAAAAATCAGACTCAGTAAGTGCCTGGTAGTGTGACATCAACACCCTCAGCCTCGGTCACGTGGGTATGACTTTATGGGTCCCAGAAATGCTTTTAGCTGCCACCCACAGAGTTCCCACTTTCTAGCAGAAGAGCCAGTGCAATCAGAGGGTCTGTCCCACCTTGAAAGTTAACCTGCCGTAAGAACTTAACTGGTTAAAAAAGATTATAAGTAGAGAATCGTGTCTGACAGATAAGAAGCAGAATATTAGAGAATGCGTCAGTTGAGTGTGAATCTCAAAAAACTCTCACCCTCTCCTTCTACATTCATTCAGCAAACATTTATCTTACAGCCAGCAGAGGCTGTGCTGGGGGTCCTGGAGCAAGTTCACAGAGTAGAGATCCTCTGGCCTACAAATGTCTTCTCTTCTGGGACACCTTTCCCAGCACCAAGGCCTGCCCACAAGTAGGGTGGCCCACCACGGCCCTAGGTACCTATGCCAGGCCACCAGGACACTGGGCAGCCTTTGCCTCTGGGAGAATAAATTGCAGAAAGTGTCCCTTCCTCCAGGCTGATGTAGCTCTGCAGAAGGCAAGCTTGGGAGTTGAGCCCTGGCTGCATTTCAACACCTCCTTATCCCGTCGGCACACACAACTCCTTGGCACAGTGCAAAATACGCACAACCGTATTTAGCAGCCCCGTGTGTGCCACTGGGGTAGCGTGATCACTCTGTATTACCATCCAGACTTTGTCCTAAAAACATGTTCTACAGACTTTAGGACTCTGTGGAAGAGGGCGAGGGTGGGATGACGTGAGAGAATAGCATTGAAACATGTATATTACCATATGGGAAAGAGATGACCAGTCCAAGTTCATGAAACAGGGCACTCAAAGCCGGAGCACTGAGACAACCCTGAGGGGCGGGACAGGGAGGGCGGTGGGAGGGGGTTCAGGATGCGGGACACGTGCTCACCCGTGGCTGATTCATGTCAATGTATGGCAAAGACCACCACGATATTTTAAAATTAGCCACCAATTAAATAAACACAAAACATGTTCTAAAGCAGAATATGTATAAGTCACAATCCTTTGGGAGTTAGATTCCCAGGGAGCTAAAATCATCCTAAATCCCCCTGGCCTTTAAATTGTTCCTTCCCTGTTAAATAACAGTTGACCCACTTGAGTCGATAGGCAGTGAGTGACTACTGAAGTACATTTAGTGCTCAGATCACAGGGCAGCTAGAGCAGAAATGTGGCAGCTTCCTGAACCCACCACTTTTTGCCAAGAAATATTCAAATGACTCAGAAGCCAAAGGGAAGAAAGATGGAGCTGCTGCAGGAAAAGCACTGTTTGCTAAAGGGCAGTGCCACCGTGGCCGGATTTATCCTACGATGCTGGTACGAAGGTTCAGAGTCATCCTGCTGAAAAATATCCCATGATATCACTTACATGTGGAATCTTAAAAGATTATATAAATGAACTTATTTACAAAGCCAAAATAGACCCACAGACATGGAGAACAAACTTGTGGTTACCAAATGAGATTGGTGGGAGGAGATAAATTAGGAATTTGGAATTAACAGATACACACTACTATATATAAAATAGATAAACAAAAACCTACTGTATAGCACAGGGAACCATATTCAATATCTTATAATACCCTATAATGGAAAAGAATCTGAAAGTATATATATAGATTATAAATCACTGAGTCATTTTGCTGTACTCCCAAAACTAAAATAATATTGTAAACTACCTATACTTCAACTTAAAAATGGATTAAAAAGTTAAAAAAAAAAAAAAAGAATACTGCTGAGAATGCTGCTGGACACACACATGGGTTCCTCAAAACTCAGTTTACAAAAGTCAAACTATAGTGCTTGTTAAATTGCTGCCTTTCCCCAAAGTCCATGAACCACTCACAGGTAAGGTGTGTTTGCTTCACTTTGCTTTCCTGCATCCTTGCTACGTGCCTGGCACACAACAAATGACCATCAATTTAGTGATAAATAAATGAGAGCAGAACTATGTCCTCAAAGGAGTGCATGGTGACATTTCCATTTTACAGATGGATAAACTGAGTTTCAAAGAGGGAATGTGATCTCTTTACTGTCATACTGTTACGGACCAGGGTTCTTCACCTTCCCCAGTCAATAGAAATTGAATAGAGGCTAAACAAGAAATTCAGGCAAGGCTTTGTTGGGGGCTCTGCGGTAGCAGGCAAGAGCAAAAACAAGCAACAGCTTCCCTTGCTTGCTGGCTCCTGGAGGGGTAAGTTCGTTTCTTACATGGGGTGAGGGTAGATGTATGTCCAGGAGTCGGGCCAAAGGGGTGGCTTAGGTGGTTTGCCCACCCCTTTAGGTGGTGTGTGTGTGTGTGTGTGTGTGGTGTGTGGTGTGTGTGTGTGTGTGTGTGTGTGTGTGTGTGTGTGTAGTGGGCATGCCCGGTATCCTGTTTTTGCTCCCGACACACTGTTTTTATACTCCAGGCTCTTCAAAACTGGGAGCTGGGGTTTTTGGTCTCTTTCTGTCTTTTGGGTCCAGCATTTGCTCCAACTGAGCATGCACACAGTTACTTTTAGTTTCTTACGGTTTCTTTGTACTAATATTTTGTTGTTCGAGGAGAGGTGTGTCCAGGTGCGAGCATTGCAGCATTGCAGGAAAGAGTCCATGGTCCCAGCCGGTCTCATTACAGTTAGTTAAGCCACATGCAAGCCTGGGACAGGATCACTTTTGGGCCTTTCTCCTTTTCCTGCACTGCATTTTAGGAAAAACAGGTCCTGTGGGGGTCTCGTGTCCTGGTTTCTGAAAGCATACTCACCATGCTCTGCTTCTTTCCCAGGACACTGTGCCAGTTGATGCCAAGGTCCCTCCCTTTGCTCTGTTGCCATGATTGTGCTTCTCCTCCTAGGAATGCTGATGGCCCCACTCTGCGGTAAGTACTAGTATTTGACTGTATTTCTGGCTTTGTATATATTTACTATGAACACTGGGGTTTCCCAGATGGCACTAGTGGTAAAGAATCCACCTGTCGGTGCTCAGGGCTGGTGCCCTGGGATGACCCTGGGGGATGGGATGGGGAGGAAGGTGGGAGGGAGGTTCTGGATGGGAACACATGTGCACCTGTGGCTGATTCATGTCGATGTTTGGCAAAAACCACTACAATATTGTAAAGTAATCAGCCTCCAATTTAAAAAAAAGAAAAAAGAGTCCACCTGTCATGCAAGAGACGCAAAGAGACTCGTGTTCCATCCTTGGGTCGGAAATATCCCCTGGAGAAGGAAATGGCAACTCATTCCGGTATTCTGGTCTGGAAAATCCCATGGGCAGAGGAGCCAACTGGGCTACAGTCCATGGGGTTAAAAAGAGCAGGACACGACTGAACGTGCGCACAGAACATGAACCCTGGGCCGTCTTGCCAAATTCCATTTGTTTTACTTATTAGTATTTTTATCCTCTTGCCAGGTGAGTGATGGAAAGCAAACATTAGTGATAAGCCTGAGGGTTAATCCACATTTTGAGCATGGATGTGGGGGATGGGGGTTGAGGTGGGCACCAAGGAGGGCAAAGGGCAAGGGGACCAGGGAGCGAAGGCCTCTCCACCCAACAGTGCATCTCCCCCGCTGCAGACAGCAAAGCCGCTGTCCTTTGCTTTGCTGATTCCCTTGGAGTGTGATGGCCTCTTTGACCCGCAGTCGCTGCCTTGCCCCTTCAAACTAAGGGACTCTCAAGAGTATGTTCAAACCCTAAAGCCATCTAAGTAAGCTCCTTGCTATGAAGAACCTAGACAGTGTATTAAAAAGCAGAGATATCACTTTGCCAACAATGGTCCATATAGTCAAAACTATGGTTTTTCCAGTAGTCAAGTACAGATGTGAGAGTTGGACCATAAAGAAGGTTGAGCACTGAATAATTTCTGCTTTTGAATTGTGGTGCTAGAGAAGACTCTTGAGAGTCCCTTGGACAGCAAGGAGATCAAACCTGTCAAATCTAAAGGAAATCAACCTTGAATATTCATTGGAAGGACTGATGCTGATGCTGAAGCTCCAGTACTTTGGCCACCTGATGGGAAGAACTGACTCATTGGAAAAGACCCTGATGCTGGGAAAGATTGAAGGCAGGAGGAGAAGGGGATGACAGAGGAGAAGATGGCTGGATAGCATCATCAACTCAATAGACATAAATCTGAGCAAACTCGGGAGATAGTGAGGACAGAGGAGCCTGGGGTGCTGCAGTCCATGAGGTCACAAGGAATCGGACACAACTTAGTGACTGAACAGCAACAGAGGTCTTCCACCCTATCATCACCTTCTCCCCAAGCAACGTTCCTCAAAGCGCAGTTTCTAGACCTGCAACTTTCAAACCAGCTGAGGAGCTTATTAAAAATATCTACTTCTGATATTTACACTGGAGTAAGACTGCGGGATCAGACCTGAGTGAGGGCACAAGGACCATAACTTTTACTGAGCTTGTATCCCAGGTGAGAGTGATGCTGGTAGCCTGTCCTCAATTATAAACTACTTGGCGTTTGGGGTCTTTTCTGTATCTGTTTTTATTTCCACCAATCCTTCATCTCAAGAAACTCCAAACAAACATGCCATGTAAGTTAAAATTGTATGCTTCATATGAAACAACAGCTTCAAGATAAGTCTCAAAATCTCCATCCCAAACCAGAAGACTACTCCCTTAAGACCAACCAGTATAAAACACTGGGCCACCCTGGTCACTCCAGGCACTAGAAAAACCAGGTGTAGAATTCAACTTCCCTGCATCCTCATTGCTCTCCCTGCTGCCGCCTCCCAGCCCTCCCCAGCATGTGGGGGTGCCTGTGTTTGTACTAACCTTGTTCTTCTCCTCGTTTATAGGGGGCCACCCTCTTGACACCCCACACCTTCCACATGAGCTGCCTCTGGGACTCTCAGAAAATATCAGTAAGGATCCTTTGCTCTTTTCTTAGGAGACCTAGCTGGGTAGCAAGCTGTCTAGGATATTGGCAGAGAGACTGATCCCTTCTGAATATACCCTAGAGTCGCTTAGTGCTATGGCATTTGATGGTACAGTGATTTGAGTAAGACTCCAAAGCATCTCCCTCACAGTTAATTCTGGTGTCTGACGCACCATCGGGCTCTCCTTTGAGACAAAGCACTAAAAACTCTTATCGAAAGACACAGGTCAGCTGGAAGGGGCAGCCAGGTGAAGGAAGGAAATGGGCGAATCAATCAGGGTTACACAGTAACTGTCTTGAAAGAACGAAAAGGAAAAGGTGATGCATTGCAGGGCTCAGGTTATCAGAAAAGGGGATCTGTAGTTGTTCCTTGGAGAAGGGAAGGTTTTCCTGGTGCTGGATTGTAAAGAGTTCTCAGGTGGGTTCTTATACAGCCATTGTTGAAGAAGAGAGTACACAGTGAACTAGCTGGTGAGGTTTACCCTGAACTAAGGGTTCGTTTCTGACCTTTCAGAGAGATAAGTGGAGTCAACCAAATTATTTATACATGAACCCATGCAGCTAAGCGACCAGTCCTGTCCAGACACATGTTTGTGGCCTCTCTCCAATGGCACAACCCTCATGGGAAGTGCAATGCCCAGGGGGAGGTCTTCTTCTGGTAGACATTTAGACTCACAAGCCACACTTGGCTTTTAGAAGGATCAAAGTCAGGAAGCACAGTGTGCTAGCAGGCCATGCCAGCCACTCTTCTTTAACAGGAGAAGCCCTGGCATCGATCTACACGGCAGGCCAGGAGATCCTAAGTAACAGCTCAGATACAAGGGGCTCACCTGGAGCAGCCCCAGACCTGCTTTAACCTCGAAGCTGCATTCTCCATAGAAGTCAGTATACCTAGTAACCAGCCCTAAGTATAATTTCTAAAATGCCCAGAAGGGATGATGCCCAATTCAAAAGTCGTCACATTGATGGAGACCCAAAATGATGACTTCCTGCCAGGTGTTTGTAGTTCAGCCATAGTTTCTGCAAGTCCAGACAGACCTCACCATCCAGGGGTCTTTTTCATTACTGAGTATTGTTGTGAAGGGCCGACTTGGAATTGGAAGTCTTTTCCATCATTGGAAAGACCCTGATGCTGGGAAAGATTGGAGTCAGGAGGAGAGGGGTCAACAGAGGATGAGGTGGTTGGATGGCATCACTGACTCAACAGACATGAATTTGAGAAAACTCCAGGAGATGGTGAAGGACAGGGAAGCCTGGCATGCTGCAATCCACACGGTCACAAAGAGTCAGACACCACTGAGTGACTGAACAATAACAACACAGCTCAATGTTTATCTTATCAGGTTTCCATGGCAACCCGCGTTACTAGAAAGTTAGCCCAAGGTCAAATCTATCCTTAGAGAAGGAGTTTTACTCACTCTTCCTGAAGAGGGTGGACAGGGAAAGGATAGGGGAGAACCCAACTCTAATGTATTATCTCTTCCTTCCACTTAGATATGACTTTCTTCAATGGGATGTTTAAAAATGTGGAAGGTGTGGCCGAAATTTTTGGTGAGTTAAATCTGAACTTGCTTTTATCCCCTGGGTGTTAGGGCATGGGTGTGTGTGGGGGAAATCTAAGGAAATTAACAGGACTTGGGAGTCTGCCCTCTGAGCTCCCACGGCCTCCCCTGCAAGCTCCCAACAACACGATCAGATTCTGATGTGAATGGTAGCACCTTTTATCGTAGGGTGAGTCACTGAGGGACGAGCTGGTTTCGTTGTGCTTCATTCATTCTCACTGACCACAGCCTGGTCAGGAGGGGAATGGCATCCCTCTTTTCCAGGCAAAGGAGTTGAGGGAATTGCCCAGCCACACAAGCAGAAGGGACAAGGTCTTCTCTGAGTCCAGAGCTTGGTCTTCTTACACTGAAGTAGTTTTATATTTGCTTCTCAACTAGTAAATATACATAAAGTTTGAGAAACATTCCGTGGATCAGTTCTATATCTATTACGTGACTACCAATTGCACAATGCTGCGGGTGCTGTGATAATTCCTAGCCTTGATAACTAAAAGTACCCAAAACAAGATTATAATATGATGGACACAAGCAAGGTGGCTCTGCGTTGCCTATTAGATTAGACTATGCTAGGTTTAAAAGTGCACTTATAATGTATAAATGACTAAGTGCAGGTCTTGAATGAAAATGCATGTTTCCATAAACACACACACACATACACACACACACACACGTAAACCCTAGATGGACTTTTCCCATCAACATAGAACCTTTTATCATGTTTCTGATTAGACTGTGTGGAAACAAAACATGGGTAGGGAAGTTTGAATGAGGTAGGAAGAAACTAGCAGAGTGGTGAACAGTCAAGGTGGATGTGATCCTCACAACTTTGGATCTCCCCAAAAGAAAGCTGAGCGCTGAAGAATTGATGCTTTTGAACTGTGGTGTTGGAGAAGATGCTTGAGAGTCCCTTGGACTGCAAGGAGATCCAACCAGTCCATGCTAAAGGAGATCAGTCCTGAATAGTCAGTGGAAGGACTGATGCTGGAGCTGAAACTCCAATACTTTGGCCACCTGATGGGAAGAACTTACTCATTGGAAAAGACCCTGATGCTGGGAAGGATTGAAGACAGGAGGAGAAGGGGATGACAGAGGATGAGATGGTTGAATGGCATCACTGACTCAATGGACATGAGTTTGAGTGAGCTCCGGGAGTTGGTGATGGACAGGGAGGCCTGGCGTGCTGCAGTCCATGGAGTCGCAAAGAGTCAGACACGACTGAGCGACTGAACTGAACTGAAGCTCTTTTTGATCACCCTGTGCATTTAAATTGGTGCTACGGATCATCTCATTAAGTATTTAATGATCCCCCAGGCAGAGAGAGTGAGCATGATATGTAGAGTCATAAAGCTGATGATGTTTGCAAGAGCATTTTGTCTGGGACAAGTCAACATTGCTGGTGGATACCTCAGGTGTATCTCTGACCTTTGGTTTTTTTACCTGTGAAAGGGAGGTGACAGAATAGGGTCTGTCTTTCAGAATGAACAAGACATTTATGGGATCATTGACCGTGAAAGCTTTTCATAGCATTACTCACTCCATCAATTTTAACTACTGCGCTGTTTAAAGCATCTAACTGTTTTTGGCACATAACAGGTAACCCCAGATTATTAGTGTCTATACTCCTTTTTTTTTTTTTTCCCTTGGGCTGATTTATAGTTCTTTATTGCTATGACTGTATCATTTGGGATCCATTCAGGAAACTAGTAGGGACTTAAATAATAAAGACATTTAATGATCTCACATGAGTCGTCTGAAGGCACAAGGACTGATATAGTAGCTCAAAACAGGCATCTGAGACCCAGCAGGCTCGTTTTATCTTGCCCCCCTGCTCCCTTGGACATAATAGTTTTTCAGCTTCAGATATGGGGCCTCATGGTTGCAAAGTGGTTGCTGCAGTTCCAGCCCAGCATATCCTCACCACATTCAAGGAAGAATAAAATTGTAGGTCAGAAAGGCCCTCTTCTATGTCTTTATGCTTTATTAGGAAAGGAATATTTCTCCAAAGCTTCTAACTGACTACCCCTGAAGTTTTTTGGGTCATACATGGTTTTCATGGTCAGCCCTAGACCAACCTTATCATAGAAGCTTGAGATTACCATGATGAGCTGAGAATAATTATTAAACATCCCTAGGGACTTCGGAAGGAGGCTCGCCTTCCTTGAGTACTTTTCAGTTTTGTTCGTAAGGCAGAAGGATGAATGGCTGTTGGGAGGCAACCAACAGGGACCGCAGCTTGTAAACCCGCCTCCCTTCAATTGTCTAGAAGTCCTGAGTACGCAGTGGGTGCTTAGTAGGTGAGGAGGTTCTATCCCCCTCAGAAGGGGGCTCCCTCCTCAACTCTGGCTCCTGGTGCCCCCTGCTCCCCTTCCCCAGACTGCCTGGGCTCCCACTTCACCTGGCTACAGGCCGTCTTTACCAACTTCCCTGCGCTGCTCCAGTTCGTGAATGGTATGAGGTGCGTGGCTGGGCTCTGCCCCCGGGACTTCGAGGACTACGGCTGTGCCTGCAGGTTTGAGATGGAAGGGCTGCCTGTGGACCAGTCTGACAGGTGAGCAAAACCAAAGGTGAGCTCGTGGAGGCCCGGCTGAGCCTTGGGCAGAGCTCAGGTGCAGAAGGCTCCCTGGTCCGTGCTTCTGTGTGCAGGTGTATATGGGCGTGTGCAATACAATTTGAAATCTTAGAAGCATTCAGCATTAGCAAGGATACGGCAAATAGCTACTGGTAGCAGGAGGGTCACTTAGGACAATGTGCTGATATGTGTTAGAGTTTGGGGGCTTTCCTGATGGCTCAGTGGTAAAGAATCTGCCTGCAATGCAGGAGACTCAGGAAGCTTGAGTTGGATCCTTGGGTTGGGAAGATGCCCTAGAGCAGGAAATGGCAACTCATTCCAGTATTCTAGCCTGAAAACCCCAAGGACAGAGGAGCCTGGTGGGCTACAGTCCATGGGGTCACAAAGAGTCTGACACAACTGAGCGACTGAGGCTGCACGCATGTTAGAGTTTTAAGCAGATCACCTATAACCCAGTAATTCCCATTTTCTGTTCCTTAGGGGCCTGACCTTGGGCAAATTATTTTACTTCCTTATGTTCCAGTTTATTTGTCTATTAAATGGAGGTAATAAAAACACGTACCTCATAGAGTTATTATTTAGGATCACACGACCAAATACAAGCTAATGTGATGGAAATCTGCCTGACTTATTGTTTTCAAGGGTATTAGTGATTGATAACAACAGCAACAAGATTAGTAGTGCTGTATTAGTAGTGATGATAGTAGTAGCAACAATATTAGTAGTAACAGCTGTCATAGTAGCTACAGTAGTATTAATAGTAATAGCAGCGATAGCAACAGAAGCAGTACTCGTACACCTGCGATGGTGTTGGTGTTAGTAGTGGTAACAACAGTAGTAGAACAGTCGCTGTAGGTGCTGTAGTAATAAGAATAGTAGTAGCAATAGCTGCAGTACTAATAAAACTGCTACTAGGGTTTAGGGGTTGGGTTAGTAATAGTAGGAGTAACAGTAGCAGTAGTAGAGGTAGCAGTAGTAGTTAAAGTAGTAAGAAAAGTGGCAGTAGTGGAAGTACCACCACTACTACTAGTAGTCATATTATAGCAGAAATCAGAGCCATGGAAACTGCAGCAGTGTGGACGTGGGAAACTGAACCCATGTCTCACCTTTACTCTGGGACCATGTCCACACCTCACTGGTATTATGCATGCGTGCTAAGTCACTTCAGTCGTGTCCGACTCTTTGTGACCCTGTGGACCGTAGCCCGCCAGGCTCCTTTGTCCATGGGATTCTCCAGGCAAGAACACTGGAGTGGGTTGCCACGCCCTCCTGTAAGGGATCTTCCCGACCCAGGATTCGAACCTGCGTCTCTTATGTCTCCTGCACTAGCAGGTGGGTTCTTTTCCACTGGTGCCACCTGGGAAGCCCCACTGGTGCTATACTTGTGCCCAAATCCAGGGTGATGGAGTGTGTGCCTTCATCTACACAGACTCCCAGAAGGTAGGGAAGGATTCCCATTGGTGTAAGCTGTTTCTGGACCAGAGGGCAGTCTTCCATCCCTGGGACCACAAGCCAGCTCACTGACATTCAGAAAGGGAAAAACTGATTCTATTCGGGGCATGGTGCCAGGACCATTTCTGGGAACGTGTTTTCCTTTCAGGTCCTCTCTTGCCACTTCTTTTAGTTATTAAAATACTGAGCAGACCTAGAAGTCAAAAAAATAAAGCAGCAATTCATCACTATGTGAATGATCAAAGCGTTGATGACCAAAACTGGCAGAATGGTGTGTCACACCCAATTTCAGTGACTTTACACAGTGCAATTGATGGTGGTGGGAATTTCCAGACTTCTGGGAGACAGATTATTTCCACCTTAAACTTGCTCGCCAGAGCCCAAAAATAATTGCTGTAGTTTTATTGAGTGTTTACCGCATGGTAGGGTCTATATTGACATTCTATTGACCTTACCAGATTTTTATGTTAGGTAGTGTCAGAAACGGCAGCTTGCCCAAGGCCATCAGCTGCCTGTGTGTTTTTCCCTCTTTGTGTCGGGCTCCACTGTCTTCCTGCTTGCTCTACAAGAGCCACCTGACTCAGTTGTTTGATGTCAGCCTCTCTCTGTGATCAATCTTGACCTTGGCAAGTTACAGAGCTCCGTGTGTCTCAGTTTTCAAGTATGTAAATGCTGACAGCAATAACATCACCTGCTGCATGGGTAACGCAATTCAAATCCAAACATGATGTGTGTGTGCACACACTGAGGACTGAAACAGGTCACTGCCAGGAACCGTCCGGAGACACTGAATGATGGTGTGCTGCCTGCCCGTGTTCTAACCCACACTCTCATTCCGATCCTTCCTGCCGCAGCTGCTGCTTCCAGCATCGCAGGTGCTACGAGGAGGCCGCTGAGATGGACTGTCTGCAAGACCCTGCCAAGCTTAGCACAGATGTCAACTGCATCAGCAAGAGTATCTCGTGCGGTGAGCGTCTCCAGGTGTCCCAGGAGACTGGGCTGAGAAATGACAGTTCAGAGACTCCAGGCTCGGGCTCCCAGGGTCCACCCTCCTCATCGTCGCCATTGCCTGCATCGCTGTGGGCACTTACAGCCCCGCCAGATCTGCGGCAACTGCACCTTGCCTGCAGTAGAGGGCCCACTGCGTGCTTTCTGAATAGAAACAACAGTTGCTCAGCAGATTATCTGATTTACAATTCTATGCTTGTACCAACCCTGGAAGCTTGGGGAGGGCAAATAGTTTGCTACTTAGGCATTGTGTGATTTCGGGGAGGGAGTACCCTGACCTTCTACTTAACAACTCAGATCCTCAGAAGGGGGAGGACAGAACCTGCTTCAGAGATTTGTTATAAAAATTAAGTAATGCTTAAATGTAGAATGGTGTTACATTTAAATTTTTTAAACAGTGTTAAATGTCAAACAATATGGAGACTGGCATCTGTTGAGAACGCAATGATGGTGGAAGTGGAGGCAGACGCCATGATGGATGAATAAGGCTGGAGTGCTTGTTTATGAGAATCAGACACTTGTATGTTCAAGTCACAGCTCTCCACCTTACCTGCTGTGTGACTCCAGGGATTTTACTTCATGTCTCTGAACAGTCCTGGCAGAAGAAGTAGAGTAGGCCAAAGCAGAGAGGGAAGAGGACCGCAAGATGGGGTACTGCATTAGAGCCAGCCTTTCGGAGTGCCTGTTACATGTCGTCGATAGTATACACAGCAAGTCTTGTTGTCCTAACAACTCTGTTAGATAGGGGTCGTCATCCCCAGTGTTCAGACAAGGACAGAAAGGCTCAGAGGAATTAAATAATAACTCTCCCAAAGTAACATAGCTGCCGAGTGGCAAAGCCAGAGTTTGAACCCAGGTTTGATTGGGCCCTCAGTCCAAGTAATGCCAACTGGCAGGTGTTTGGAGCATCGGGAAGGGTGTAAATCACTAGGTGAGGAGCACAGTGAACCAGGGAACCATGGCTCGTTTGCTCATTCACCCAACACGCACACGCTGAGCGCCCCACCAAGTGCAAGGCAATCACCTACATGTCGGTGGTGCCCTGACCCGGGGTTTCTTCACTGTCAGACACTGACAGTGTCAGAAAGGAACCATACGGTGCGTTAGGAAGTGCTAAGATCTGGGGAGGAAAATTCATCCGAGGAGAGGCACAGAGAGACCTGGGGAGGGGGTTTAATAAGAAAGTCGGCTGAACCCTCCCTGTGAGCATGGCAGTTGCGTGAAGACCGAGAGCAGGGGAAAGCGGCCTGTGGCTTCTCAGGAGAAGAGCAGATGGAGGAAGCGGCCCGCGGGGGACCTGGGCTCCAGGGGCCTGGTGCGCCAGGAACGAGGGGGACAGCAGGTCAGAAGTGGGGTGACAAGGGAGGAGTGAAAGGAGGTGAGGTCTGAGAAGGAACAGGAGGTAGCGGGTTTTACTTTGAGTGAAGACGTTGATGGAGGATTCTGAACACACACAAAAAGGCGTGGTTTGACCTGAGCCCTAAAGACTGTTCTGGCCCCTCAGTGGTGGGAAGAGGCTGAGCAACAGGGGAGGAGGCGGGGGGCCTAGTATGGCCTCTGCTGGAAGCCAGGCAGGACGGTGGGGGTGGAGAGAAGGTGGGGGTGGAGAGAAGGTGGGGGTGGAGAGAAGGTGGGGGTGGAGAGAAGGTGGGGGTGCGTTGTTGCTGTTGTTTAGTTGCTTGGTTGCACCTGACTCTTTGCCACCCGTGGACTGTAGCCCACCAGGCTCCTTTGCCCGTGGGATTCCCCAGGCAAGAATAGTGGAGTGGGGTTGCCATTCCCTTCTCCAGGGGATCGTTCCAACCCAGGAATCGAACCTGCATCTCCTGCATTGGCAGGCGTACTCTTTACCCCTGAGCTGCCAGGAAGGCCCGGGCTGCATGATCAGATTCATACAGGTTGAAAGCAGAGCCGGTAGGGTAGCCTGGTGGATGGGGTGCGAGTGTGGGAGAAAAGTGCCTTTGGCTCCCAGGCTGGACCACACAGCGGAAGGGATGGAGCCGTCGTGGATGAGCTGAAGAAAACTGCAAGAGAAGCAGGGTGGTGGGGGGCAAGTCAGGAGTCAGTTTGAGCATTTACATCACCCCTTGGGATTCCCAGTGAGCTCTTCCCATCTGCTCTGTCCTTGCTCTGTGTACAGAATCCAGGGACACCTGTGAGCACCTGCTGTGTACCTGTGATAAGGCTGCCATAGAGTGCTTGGCTCGGTCCAGTATCAACTCTTCCCTGAACCTTCTGGACACGTCCTTCTGTCTGGTTCAGCCTCCAGGTAGGAAGACCCAGGCCTGGTGTCATTGCTAGGGATGGTGATCTGGGGTGGGAGCTGGTCAGAGACCATCATCGCTGTGTTTCTTCAGATGCCCCAGTCCAGAGCCTTCTAACATCCCCAAACCCACTTCTCCAATATGCTTTCTTTTCAGAGACAACCAGCAAGGAGGAGCTGCTGACAGTCCCGCCCAGAGGTAAGGCCTCTTTGGAAAGCCACTCTCGATTGGACCACAGGGACTTGGTTACAGATGGGAGTGGATGGATTAGCATTAGGTTGGGGAGCTGGAGTGACCAGTGGCACTGAAGGCGTGTCCACTTCCCCCAGCTCAGAGACACCATTGAAGTGTGAAGTGAAGTTGTTCAGTTGGGTCTGACTCTTTGCAACTCCATGGACTATAGCCTACCAGGCTCCTCCGTCCATGGGATTTTCCAGGCAAGAGTACTGAAGCGGGTTGCCATTTCCTTCTGATAAATTTAGTCCATAGCCAACATCAAATCGCCCTGGCTAGGTAGACAGGTGTGAATTTAATCTGGTTAGGATGAAGACCCCAAGTTCTTCCTCTCTGTCTATATCTGTGAGCAGGACATGGTTCAGCGCTCAGACAGGGCAAGGCTCTTCCGGCCAGGTGACCTCTTGGTGGCTGAGGCCTCCTGGGGACAGACTGGCTGCTTCCCTCGTCTGCCCCCCAGAGCCTGCGGCCCAAGGAGCCACCTGGGCCCAGGTGGAGACTCCCTGAAGAGGAGGTTGTTTTCTTTATGTCACTTTTCAGGACAGGGTGGGCTCTTCATAACTGTCTATTGAACAAAGCAAGGGATGGTTCTAAGTCTAAAACATGCGTCTTATGAAAAAAAGTGAGAGTTAAGTTTATGCGCATTATTCCTTGTCTGCCAAATTCCCCACAATCTCTCAGTCCCAACCTCGTGGGTACCAGAGGATGGGAAGTTCAAGGTGCACCTTGGCCGAGCATCCTTCCTTTCCTGGGGCTGCAGTCTCTTTCTCAGAACTAGTCCTGGCGTGTTTGCTAAAAAGGAAGTTGGTGTGACTGTGTGTGCCGTGGATGTGGGTGTGTCCGTGCCTATATGTGTGTGGATTTGTGTATGAGCATGTATAGGTGTGTGTGTGTGTGTGTGGACGTGTGAGGGGGTTGTGTGTGCATGTGGTGTCTCTATGGACCTTCTGAGTGCAGCACTCTTTTCTCTCTGCCATCCCATGTGAACAGCAGTCTTCTCGGGTGGGGACCACAGTCCATAGCCACAAGCCTTCAGGGTTTGCAGCCCTTTGGTTGCGACAGCCTGTGGCTGATGGTGTCACTTTCCCCACAAGAACCAGCACTGGCTGGAGCCCCTCCTGAGCGGGGGCCCTGCTGGGCACCTCTAGGTCCTGGGCTAGGGTGCAAGAGGCAGGACGAGCAGCCCCTTTGGTAACATCTTTGCCAGCCCCCTCCCTCCTCCCTTGCCCAGCCTGTCCTTGGGGGTCCTTGGCGCTTTCATCACCCGTTGCTCCCGGGGTCTCTCTTTCTCCAGTGGTTCCTGTGGAGCCCACGGACTCCAGCCTGATGGCCATCTCGGGAGAAGGTGAGCACAGGGGACCGGTGGGGACCCCAAATACCCGTGTTTTGATGGTGCCATCTGCTTGCTTGCTGAGATTGGCTACCTAAAATTCCCCCAACCTGGGCTTGCAGTGGAACCACCTCAGGAACATTCCAGAGTCCCCCTACTTCCTTTTGACCCACAGATCTCTTTTCTACTTGCTCAGCTTTCTCCCACAACTCCTAGTCCCATCTCAGGAGAATTACCAGTTAAAACACAGGACCCACACCCTCGACCATCTGACCTTGAACTTCAGATGAACAATGAATGCTGTGTTCATATAAGTGTGTCCCAGAATTTGCATGAGCCCTACTTCTACTAAAAAGATATTGTTCATGGGAAATCCAAATGTAACTGGGCTTCCTGGCTTTTTATTTGCTAAATCTGGCAGCTCATCACCGTGGGGAGAACCCACTGCACACCCACTGCACACCCACTGCCTACAGTTTGGCATCTTGTTCTGTTTTGCTGCTGCTTCTGCAAGGTTAGAAGCAGAGGCTCATGGGCTCATCCTCCGTGTCCAAGATCATGTCATCCCCAACCCCTCCCAGATAGCCTGTGCCTTGGAGTCCTGGTCCTGAGAATAGAGGAAAGGGCACCGACACCAAACCAAAGCTCCACCATACACCCTGCCCCCAAGAGGCCGCCACGCCCAGCATGACTGGCAGCGGCCACGTCCCTTTGAAATTGAGGATAATGGAACTTTCTTGGCTGTCCAGTGTTTAAGACTCCAAGGTCCCAATGCACGGGTTCGATCCTTGGTTGAGGAACTAAGGTCTTGCATTACTGCACAGCAGGGCCAAAAGCAAACAAAAAAAGAATAAATAAAAAAAGTGAGCATAAGCTACGGGTTTCCTGGCCCCACCAGACAATCACAGAATAACCCCCAATTCATACATTTTCCACTTTCTTCAACCAGAATTCTTATTCCCCTTGTGACATGACCCTGGGATAGACTCAAAGTAAATAAGGTTCCTCAAGGAGTCTGGAGTCTAAGTAGAGGAAGAGAGTGGATGCACTCACATCTTTGCCCCCCAACACACACTCAACACCTTCGCACCCATGACCTCAGCAGTGTCCACAAATGCCCTCTGAGGAGGAAGCCTTAATGTGGGCTCAAAAATCAATCACATGAGTGCCGACAGGACAGTTTGTGAGGGTTTGCAGCTGTTCTCACCATTGTGGGGTGAAATTATGTTTTGGAGGCAGGCAGATTTGGGATGGATTCCTGACTCTCCTATTTTTCAGCTATGTGACTTGGGAAGCATGGTTTAACCTCTCTAAGTTTCATTTTGCACAGGAATCAGTTTTGTTTTGTTTTGTTTTCAGGTTAAGAGCCAGATAGTAAATATTTTAGACTTGGGGGCAAGAAGATCTTTTTCACAACTACTCAACTCTACCATTGCTGCAGGAAAGCACCCATAGACAGTCTGTAACTGGATGGGTGTGGTTGTGGTGCCAATAAAACTTTATTGACAAAAATGAGCTGAGGGCCAGGTCATAGTTTACCAATCCCTGGAAAAGGGTGACTGTTGCTGTTCTTTGGGGAGACAGAAGAATTCAATGAGACAGAGCACAGGAAGATTCTGGGCCAGCATCTTGTTCCAAAAATTCTAATGTGGCTAAAAAAAGCACACACAATGTCAAACCACAAGCAGGATACTGGGAGACTGAAACTATGTAATCTCATTTAATGCTCATACAATTCTATGAAATAATTACTATAATCTCCATATTCAGATGGTATATTGAGATGGAGAGAGAAGCCATCAAAACCCAGAGTTGGTGGGAGGGTTGAGATTTGAAGCTGCCGCTTCCTCCATCCTTGTTTTTAGACCTACGTTTCCTCTTAAGCTGCCTTCCCAGACAAAGCCATTCCAACCAGGGAAAATAATGGCTGTTTCTCCCAGAGTGGTCACTTGCTGGTCTCTCTGTCTAAACACAAGACGGGCCCTTATCTGGCCTCTTGTCCACTGAGTTGAGAAGTAATGGAGCCATAATACCCAGACAGAGTCCCTGATCAGATTGCCATGGGTCTTCTCTCCTCTGCCCGGCTAAGGTGTTGAGCTGGGTTGGTAATTGAGACTTGATGATTTCTTTTCACAGTGGCATCTGAGACCAGAGATGACCAACTGATCACGCTCTCCAGGACAAGTAAGCAGAAGGGACTTCAGAGGAGGGCACCCAGTAGAAAATGCCATCTCGGTATTTGTGCTGAGTTCTAGTGACTGACTTCCCAGGTGGCTCAGTGGTAAAGAATCCCTGGCAGTGCAGGAGACGTGGGTTTGATCCCTGGGTCAGGAAGATCCCCTGGAGTAGGAACTGGCAACCCACTCCAGTATTCTTGCCTGGAAAATCCCATGGACAGAGGGGAGACTGGTGGGCGATAGTCCATGGGGTCACAAAGAGTAAGACACAACCGAGCGCGCACGCGCGCGCGCACGCACACACACACACACACACACACTGGTGACCACCATTTGACAGGGTCTGGAGTAAATATTATTGTGCCCATTCTGCAGATTATATAGGAAACCAAGACTCTGGGGTATTAAAAACTCGAAGTCATTCTAGCCTTGACTTCTAGACTGGTTTCTAATCCCAGACTTCAGAATGTAAGATCTGTCTTCTTTCTGTTATACAGTTGTGATTTCATAGAGAACAAAGTCTTATCTAAAAATAGATGGGCCAAGATGTCATCAAGATAATTAACCTGTTTACTTTGTTCGTGGTGATTAACAACCACGGTTCTATTTTTTTAAAATACTTACTTATCTATCTGTTTGTCCCTTGGGAAGTGACCAGGGGCAGAGCAAGGAGCATGTTGCCTCCTGTGCCCAGGGGATGGGAGCCGCCTCTGGACACTAAGATGGGACAGACTGGAGTTAGTGCTCACTCCCTGTCTCTCCCTTGGGGACAGAACCAGGTGGAGACCAGGAAGGTGTGGAGGACTCTGGGACCACACCTTCTCCAGGTAGGCATGCTCAGCTTCTCCCACCTTTACATACGTTGTTGTCGTCCCCTGTACATTTATCGTGTGCTCCCCCAAATGAGAGAAATCACTGAAGCCAATTTACTTTTAAATCCCCTCCTCTACAAAAATTACCCCCTTTACCAAAACATAGACAAAGTGAAATCAAAAGATCCATTAATAGGAAGATACGGAAACCTACCTGCTAAAGAGATGCATTTAGAAAAAAATACAGAAAACTATACTTGGTTGTCTATTTAAATTCACAGAATACAAATAGCTACTTTTAATATTTGAAGATGTTTTCTTCCAGTCTCTACTCAACCCAGAGTAAGCACATCTGTAACATAAATAAAATGAATTTGAGATCACTTGGCAGCTATGGTTTCACAGTCTGAGTTGTATCACTTCATACAATGAGATGATATTCACCTGACATGAAGTATTTTTCTGTAACATGGCTTTTACAGGCTGTGCAACATTTCCTTATGTGGAACCCTATAATTTATTTAACCAATTATTTCTAACATGTGTTATTATAAATAATAGATATCCACTTTCTTTATGCCTATGCACTTCTGATTAATTTGTCAGGGTAAATACCTGGAAGTTGAATTGCTGTATAAAAGATGTAATCATTTCAGGGCTTTCAATATGTCACCATATTGCCCTGGAGAAAAACTGAATCAATTTACACTCACAGACGCATTCCAGGGGCCAATAGTGGGTACTATTTAAAAACAATAGAATGAAAACCCTCTAGTTTTTAATAGAAAAAAATGGTAGCTCATTATTTTCCATTGTTCCCTCTGATTAAAATTAAACGTGGTGTTTTTTTTATACCTGAGCTGGGCTGGTCCCTCTCACCCTGGGGCTGCTTGTCCAGGCATGGACTTCAGGATAAACTGAGCTCCACTCCGATTTGTGCAGAAGCGATGGGGCATTTTAAAGGCTGATGAGGGAGGAGGAAGAGGAAACTATTAGGAGCTCCCGCAGAGCCAGAAAAGTGGAAAATTCCAAAGAGAGGGTAGGGGCTGTTTTCTGAGACCTGTTTGGCAAGGTGGGTGTGGATGGAAAGCAATGAATTCTCTTGACTGCCTTGAGCTTTCTCGGACAGGACCTTAAGGCAGAACAGAGCTGGGTCATCCCAGGGACAAGGCTTTCCTTGAGTGTTAGAAACCAGGCTAGGGTTTGTTTGGGCTTCCCTGGTGGCTCAGATGGTAAAGAATCTGCCTGCAATGCAGGAGACTGGGGTTTGATCCCTGGGTTGGGAAGATTCCCCAGAGAAGGGAATGGCTACCCACTCCAGTATTCTTGTCTGGAGAGTCCCCATGGACAGAGGAGCCTGGTGGGCTACAGTCCATGGGGTCACAAAGAGTCAGACATGACTGAGTGACTAATGCTAGAATTTGGTTAAGTCTCTTAGTGTGGGGAGTGCAGAGAGCTTGCAGTGCTCATGGGCTAAGGTCGAGGGAGGGCTCAGAGGGGCCTGACTGAAGTTTGGTCAAGGAGAGTCTTTGTCTGTTTCCAGCTCTCTGGAGTGTGGTAGAAAGTCACTATTTAATGGGTTTCCACTTGTGGGGCTGGAGAATTGAACAGGATGCTAACCTTAGGAGGCTGAGGTTATGATAAGGTTCCTGAAGGGCTGCTTCTAACCCATCAGGACCAGAGCATTGAGCAAGCAGAGACAGGAGCCCAGATGTGTGAAGAAAACCAATATGGTGCGTCTGGGGAAGGACTGCAAGTTAGAGGTCCAGGCCTTACCTTAAGCTCTGGGGACAGAGCCTGGGTCAGTGGACGAGTGGGGTAGAGCATCCTGATGCTGCTTTGGTCTGGACCAGACTGGGCTGGAGATCTGGCCTGGGGCTGGAGACCTTCCTGCCTGCAGCCAAGGGGGCAGGTGGGACTGACACACGAGAGTGAACGGAGATCCAGGAGGCAGGACCACATCGCTGGCAGCCTTGCCCGCGGTGGAAGGGACTTCGCACTTAATTCTGAGCACGAAGAGAGGCTAACGCGGTTTTGAAGAGTTCGAAGAAGAGTTTAGCTTGCCTGCGTGATTTTGTACTGAGAACCAGTTTAATGTCTCCATCATTCTTTTTTCTCTTCACTTGTGAGCATCTTGGTGGGCCTTTACTAGGCAGCCGCATGATAGTAAACATAACACCCATATAGGCTTGAGAGGTTGTGACGTTTCTTGCCCCCAAGATGTCATCCACATGTTCTAGCTTGGGTCCCAACAGTTTTAACTTCAACATGGAAAATTTGGAAATTCTCCCATAGCAGCCAAGGATCCCTGAGGCTCTGCCCTGGCTCTCTGCAGACCCAGGCTGAGGACACTCTCTCTCCTGATGCTTTATCTGAATTTGGCCTTGAGCATGTGTCCATCTGCAAATCTCTTCTTGAACCACTTTTTTTTTAATTTAATTTTTTATTCTTTTTAACACCAAAAAACATTTTGAATTGGGGTGTGGCCAATTAACAATGTTGTAAGTTTCAGGTGAACAGGGATGGGACATACATATACACATATTCATTCTCCACCCAACCCTTCTCCCATCCAGGCTGTCACATAACATTGAGCAGAGTTCCAGGTGCTATATAATAGGTTTTTGTTGGTTATTCATTTTAACTATGTGCACATGACCTTCCCAAGGCCCTTAACTTCCCTCGAAGTTAATCACTTGTTGAATATGGACCATAAAGACGTGTGTTTTCAGGGTCTGCAGAAATTGTTGCCACAGCGAAAGGTGTAACCGTCGTCCCCGCTGGCATTAAATCTTTGGGGTTGGCTGTATCGTCCATCAAAAGCGGTCCCGAGGAGACATCTAGGAAAGGTGAGCAGAAGCAGAGAGGTGTCTGTCCTCTCCCGGTCTTAAGATCTTCTTATGAGTGGGGTGGTTCATCAAGGCCCTTAGGTCACCGTAAGGCACTGCGGACCATCCCACTCGGTGCCACTAGAGGGCGCCATCTCTCCTGCTGCCTGAGCGCCTTTAGTCATCAGCTGCTGGAGGCTGAACCGGGAAAGGAACCGCTGACAGAGGGCTCTTTGTCGCTCTTATTGGCTGAGAAAGAAAGAGCTCGGCATCGTGTGCACCGTGGTTTGCTGGAAAGAATGAAACACTTGGGTCTTGATGGTGCTCCTCCTTGGCTCTTCTTCCTCAGGAGCCTTAGCAAAGGCCCCGCACCTGCAAAGGGCCACAGCTGGTGGGACACACACAGGAGGACTGGGCTCATTCCTGGGCAAGACACTGGCAAGGCGCTGCTCAGGCCTCCCTCTGGGCTTTGCGGTCCTCCCCCCTCTGAACTTGTGACGATGGGGTTTGCAAGGTGGACTTTTGCTTGGCTTAGCCCAAGTTGCAGGGCGAGGAGGAGGGGAGGGGAGAAGGAGGGCAGAGAGAGAAACGAGAGTCCTGTTTCTCAGCCTGTGACAGGCTCACTGTCCTGCATCCGGGAAGCGGGGACCACACACGGGTGAGGTCACAGCTTGGAGAGATGCTCTTCTGTCTGACATCCCGGTGCCCTGAGGACTTTGAATCCTATGGCTGTTACTGTGGGCAGGAAGGACAAGGCGAGCCGAGGGACGCCCTGGACAGGTATGTCGGTCATCACTTCAGGCTCATAGTGTTGCATTAGCGCGCTCAGCGGGGCTTGTTGCCATGACAACCCCTTTGTCCTGATGAGCAGGAGAGGCTCCAAGACTGACTTGTTTGAGGTCATTCAGCCATAAAGGGACAGAGTCAGACAGATTCAGATCTTTTGATATGGGAGTCTAGAGTTCCAACACGAGTACTACCCAGCTGCTCTAAAAGGGTTGATCTGCAAAGACACCTCAGAAAACCCTCAATATGCCTATTTAAACAATGAGTAACGTGTAGAATTGGGTTTCCTAGGTGGCTCAGTGGTAAAGAATCCACCTACCAATGCAGGAGATGTGGGTTTGATTCCTGGGTCAGGAAGATCCCTTGGAGGAGGAGATGGCAACCCACTCCAGTATTCTTGCCTCGAAAATTCCATGGACAGAGGAGCCTGGTGGGCTACAGGGTCCATGGGGTCACAGAATGAGACACCACTTAGGGACTAAACAGCAACAACAGCAACATGTAGAATTGGGATCTTCAGTTGCTTTGCTCTGCAAGAGAACACGTTGAAATGAGCTTCTCGACAACTTTTAAGTTTAATTGTCAAATTTTGTACCTACTGCTCTTGGAAGAACTTCCACTGACCTCATGCATTGATTAATGTATTCATTCATTAATATAGGCATTCAGCCTACATTTGCTGTGCTTTTGCTCTGTGTCTGGCACTGTGCTAGGCAGTAGAGACATATAAAGGACTAAACTTAAACAAAGCAGATGATAACAGATTGCCTCCGGAGCTTGCAGAGTGAGAGATACGGACAGTTCAACGAAATGCCACCCACTGTAACATATGCGGTCAGGACACAGGGGAAACGATGGGGGACGCAACCTGGAGACGAGCTAGGGAAAGATTCTGAGAGTAGAACTGGTTCAGTTTAAAGACTGATTGCACCTGAAGACTCACCCAGTTCACAGCCAGTTAGAGCTCTGGTGAAGTGGTGTACACTGCCCACACGCTCCGATGGTGAAGTTACCTAGGGAGGACTGAAAACTATATCACAAGTTTCCTTGGACTGGGAGGGACACTGAAGGAGATTGTGAGGCTTTATGGGGCCAGATGGGTGAGTGTGAAAAGCAAGATCATGATTCAAACCCATGTTGCCTGAGATCTTGCTCTTTGTTAGCCACTTCCTTAGATGCAGTTCTTTACACTCAGGATAGTTACTCTGTTCTCCTTTAAGACTGGGGACATAGGGGATACCCTATGGATGTAGGATTAACTGTTCTGTTGTATAAAAGGTGGGCGGGAGTGTGTCACTGCTAGCCCATGTGGTACTTTTGTATCTTCTAAAACTGGTACCCTTTCCTCAAGACTCTCTCTGTTAGAAGAGTATTGTAACAAATATGCAAGTCGCCTATCTTTTCGGTCAACAGAGTCATGATAAAAATACAAAAACATTTTTTTACAATTACAAGATGCTTCCTGTGTGATGGACACTGCCTTTGATGTGGCATCCTGGTACAGGCCGCAGCCTGAACAATCGTACATGGTGGCCCTTGTGTGTACCAGTCAGCCCTGTGTGCGCTGGAAAGGAGGTGCTGACTACTGTCACTGCTTTAGGGAGTGTGGGAGAGCTAAGCCTGGAGGGAGTTCTGAGGGCCACGGGGGCTTGGGCAGTAAACGATTTCCCTTGCTGTTAGGTGCTGTCTGTCCCATCACTGCTGCCTGGAGCAGGTGAGAAGACTGGGCTGTCTGCTCGAGAGGCTTCCTCAGTCGCCGGTGCTGTGCGTGGACGGTACCCCCCAGTGTAAGTGCTGCGGGCCAGCACAGTGGGGTGTTCTTTCATTCAGCTCAGCATGGGGACCACAGCTCATCTGACAGATGCTTCCACAATCACTTGTTCACCTCTAATGTGACTTATGTACTCTGAGGCACATATTAGTACCCTTATTCCACTGAGGAGGGGACTCAAGTTCAAGAGGCCAAGTCAGCTGACCAAAGTCACTGAGCCTGTGAGAGCAGGTGGGGACTAAGGTCACAACCCACACTTATTCAGGGCTTCCCACATGCTCTTCTGAGTTCTGGAGTTCATCCTCACTCCAGTCCTATGAGGTAGCCCCACGAGCCTGCCCATTTTACAGATGAGGAAACTGAGGTCCAGGACCACACAGGTAGGAAGAGGTGATAGAACTGGGGTTGGGACTGTGAAACCATAATTCCTCAGACCCAGAACCGAGTCTTCACTGTGTGAGTGGGTCTCTCTTCCTAAAAACAGAACACTTTCCCCACGGGGTCTCCTGAAGAACCCCACAGAAAAGGGGAAGTGACTCCGGCTGCAGGGAGGGGTGGACCTGCATCTCCACTCCTCCCAGTGGTGGAAGCCGGAGGTGCCTTCGTGGCCATTCAGGGTCGGGGGGGTGGCGGTGGAGCCATTCGGAAAGAGCCTGACCGCCAGGAGCCTCATTGTGCCGGGCTTGCTGCAGGACTGACTTCGTCTACATCTGACTGCTACACCAGTGGGTGCAGTCCCTTAGGCTTCACAGCTTAAAAGGAAACGGTCCCGTAGCATTTCTCGAGAGCTGTGGGGGGGGCCGTGCCACCCTCACTTTTTATCTGGGGAAGCCCCGGGCTGAGTGCCCCTCCCTCCCTGGGCACCCAGCCTTGGAGGGCCACGTGCGCCTCTTACCTCCCGGGAGCTCTGGGCTCTACATGTCACACATTCAGTCATTCATTCCTTCACTCACCTGCCTGTGTGCTTCTCCAAAAAGCCGTCACCAGGAATGAGAAACGCCGCGAACAGACAGGGTCCCTGCCTTGAATCACTCACAGGCGGGAAGAGAGATAAGCATAGGACTCTGTAGTCTTAACTGGAGCGCGGGGATAGGGGCTTTGAACCCGCGGAGTGCGGCAGCCAGGATGGGAGAAGTTGGCAGAAATAAGAAGGGGCAGTGAGGTGAGGTTTTCCAGAGGTTAACAGGTCCCCTGATGCCCATGCTGGGTGTGTGTTTTTAAAAAAGAAGCGGGGAGGGGAGGGGAGAGACAAGTTGTGGCATTCGGGGAACTCCCGAGTCTGGGAATGACACGAGGTTCCGTCTTTCGGGAACAGAAAGTGGAGGCGGTGGGACTGTGAGGGCGCAACGTGAGGCTGATCAGACACGCAAGGCTGAAAGCCTAACGCTTCCTCCTGTAGGCGGTGAGGGGCAGGGCCGGGGTTAGAGCCGTGAGTGACGGGATGAGACGATCACTGTTCTCGGGGATGCCGTCATGCCTCGGGTCCCACCCGCTCAGCTTAAGGTGCCTGCAGCCCTCTGGTCTCAGTGAACCCGGGAACGCTGTGGTGTCACTTCAACTTCTCGGGGGCTTCAGAGAACCAGTTCCAACCCTCTGTGAGCTGTGAGCGCGGTTTCCTGGCGCGGACGCAAGGGCCGGGGTCTAAGAGCCGAACCCCTTGCAGCCGCTCCGGGCGGTCCTCCGCGAGGGGCAGGGGCCGAAGCTGGAGCTGCTCTGGGGAACCGGCCGCCGCCTGTTTCCGCTCTTCGTCTGTTTCTCCTCTTTCTGCTCCCTGCTATGGAGATGCCACAGGGGTGTCTGGGCTGACCGGAAGGCCTGTGTCGGGAGATTTGGAGGGTCCGGTGTGATGAAAAAAGTCTGGTTGATGAGTGCTTCATGGTAGTATCAGACCAAAAATAAAATTAAATAGACTCAGTACAGACCCAACAGACCCAGGCAGTCTTTGGGCATCCTTGGTGGCTCAGACGGTAAAGAATCCACCTGCAGTGCAGGAGATCTGGGTTCCATCCCTGGGTTGGGAAGATCCCCTGGAGAAGTGAATGGCAACCCACTCCAGTATTCTTGCCTGGAGAATCCCGTGGACAGAGGAGCCTGGTGGGCTACAGTCCCTGGGGTCGCAAAGAGTCGGATAAGACCAAGCGACTAACACCAATACGTCTTTGAAAACCACAGACAAGGATACCATTTGTAGAATGCTTGTCTATGTCTGAGCAACGTCAAACACATTCATTCTTTTGGATCACGCGGATGCTCTGCGCTCCACCCCTACTGCAGGCAACTGAAACAGTCAAGAAATAAAGTGGGGTCACCAGACTGAGCAAATAAAAATACAAATTGTAAAATATATACATATTATATATATATATATATATATATATATATATATATATATATAATTTCTGCTGTGATAGAAGCACAGGGTGGGATTTGATGGGAGCCCACGGGAAAGACACCCCCTTTAAGCTGGGCAAGGAGTGGAGGGGTTGCCAAGTGGTTTCGTGATGGACAAGTATGAGTCAACCAGGAGGACGAAGTTAAGAGTATTCACAGTAGAGGAAGCAGCGCATGCAGGATCAAGACGTTCAAGACGGAGGGAGGAGGCCGGGCTGGAGGGGGCCAGTGTCCCGGCGGCTCAGCCTGCTCCTCTGTCCTTCCCCCTCAGGTGTGGGGTGGAACCTGTGTGCGAAGCTGCTCTGCGCCTGTGACCAGTCAGCGGCCGAGTGCATGGCCTCTGCCTTCTACAACCAAAGCCTCCAGTTGGCAGGCAGTCGCGAGTGCCTGGGCGACCGGCCGAATTGTGAGGGCAGCGGGCCTGCGGCTTCCGCCCCGGCCTCCAGCTCCGAGGAGGACAGCGAGGAGTCCTTACCCTTCACGGAGGGCCTGAGAAGAACCAGAAGGTTCCTGGGGAAGCCGCTGGGTCTCGTGGGGACCAGGCCACCGTACGGCCCGAGATAGACGCCCAGAGGATGTGAGCAGCACACCCTGTGGGTCAGCCCCTCCTGCTCCTGTGGCCTCTCTGGGCCCGTCTCATCCTCCGTGTCCTCAGCGGAGGCTCACAGTGCAAGGAGACCCTTGCACACGCACTGTGACCTGTTTGTCAGTTCACAGGCGAGTGTGCCTTTGGAGAAGGCAGACAAGGGCTGGTTCGGGGCTTCCTGGAGTGCACTGGGGACGCTCAATAAATATTCCAACCAACGTTTCTGTTTTAATCTTTTTGGTTGTGCTGTGTGTCATGCACGGTCTTAGTTTCCAGATCCGGGATTGAACCTGCAGCCCCTGCAATGGAAGTGCATATTCTTGACCACTGGACTGCCAGGGAAGTTCCCTGTTTTTTGTTTTGAAGCAATGTTGTGGATACTGACAAATGAACAGATTGCAAGCGTGAGATGAGAGAGGAATGGAGGGTGAAAGAGTATCTCCACTCCCTAATCACTGAAAGCTACCTTTCCTATTAAAAAAAAAAAAGTATATATATATATACACGAAGGAGTGTATTTAATCAATCTTATGAGATGACATGGGTCACCAGTAGCCCACCAAAGATGTATGCCAAGGGCTGACATGACAGCCTTTCTGGTATGTTGAGTGGCCACAGCCACCACCAAGAAACACTAATAACCCTGGCTTGGGTCTGGCAATATTGATTTTAAAAAAATAGGGGATGATCCCAGTGGCTGTAAGTTTGGGGGATACAAATGCCCTTTTGGACTCACATGAATGTAACAGGAATTACAAAAAATTGAAACTATATCATCTATTCACCCACCCGCCCCACAGTTACTGAGATCTTACCGTGTACCAGGCAATAGGCAATGCCTCCAGAATCCCCCTCAGTATTTGATAAGGACACAGACGCTGGGTTCACATTGCATCCTTGGTTCTCCATTCTTGTGAATCATGTGGCCTGCGGTGACATGGTACAAGGTCCCTGCCTGCTCCTCAGGTGGGAAAGCAGAGCCTTTGGAGTTAGTTCATGTTCGTGAGCCTCTCATGGTATGGACTATCCTGGAGTCAACAGGGTTGAAAACCTTAGGAAATCAAAAGGTCACAGTGCCAAGCCGATGGTTGATATCCTTTCCTGCCTTCCAAGGAGATCACCAGATGGGTGCCTGCCATCTGTGTTCCAAGTCTGTATGCTGTATACAACCTTAGAGAGGTAGTCCAGAATAAAGGTAGTTAGTGTCTTCGTTCACAAGACATGCAGGAATGCAAGGCATACGGCCAGTTGTCTTAACAAGGGCCTCACCTAATACTGTTGAGAAAATTGAAGTTTTCCAGTGGGAATGCCCTGATCTTCCTGCCACCAAAGCTACAGAACTGTTGGTGGTCTTTGTCTTCCTTCTTGTCACGATGAAAAACAGGGTTCCTTATCCACATCAAAGGTCAATCCCTCCATCTCTCCTCTGCTCTGGGTTCAGTTACCCTATTGCCTTTCCCGGGGCTTGATTCCTACAAATAGTTCCTTTTTGTTTCAGATCAGTTTATCCCCAAATAGCGAATAAGACCCTATGCAGAGCGAATGCAAGGATCATTCACGATAAACAGACTGAGTGCCTACTCTGTGCCATGCAGGCATGACCCGATGAACCTCTTCTAAGTGATTCACTTACCCCTCAAAAGATAACCTCTGAGGGGCAGAACCAAACAGCTGCATTTTACAGACCTCAAAGCTCAAAGCTGAGCCACTTCCTGAAGGCCACTCCGCTAGGAAGTGGCAGTGTGGGATCTGAACCCAGAGCCTGGGCTCCCTGCTGCTGCACCGCACCCCTCAGGAAGACCCTGAAGCCCATGGGCTGTGGTGCACAGCTCCACGGATGGCAGCAAGGCAGGCCAGGTGGCGGACGGTACTAGAGAGGAACTATGCTTTTTGAGAGAAAGGCTTTGTGGGGTTTATACAGCAGAGGGGTGGGGCTGGAAATACAAACACGAAGATGGGTGCAGACACGGCGACAGTGCTCTCCAGGCACACGCTGAGAGCTTCATCTCAGCCACGTCTGATCACGACCGCAGCTACGGAGCTGATTCTTCCCACGTACGTGAGCATGACTCCATCTGGCAACTTGATTTTTACTAAAGCACTTCATTCTTAATAGAATCCAAACAGTGGATTAGTTTAATAAATGTGATAGCTATTATAAGAATGGCTATTATACAGAAGTTATTAGATTTTGTTTTATTGCTTACATATGAATTGCACAGTGAATTTTTACATTACAAAAAACTCAATTCATTACATTTAGTACATATATTGGCACAAATAAAACAAATTAGTCCCCCCTTTTCAGACAGGCAGAAGAAAAATATTGTGAGGAAGTTAACTGCTGGTAAAGTCCAGAATTAAGATTCTTAAAGAAAATGATTTCAGAAGTATTAAGGAAGAGTGTGTGTGTGTGTGTGTGCGCGCGCGCGTGTGTGTGTGTGCGCACGCGTGTGTGTGTGTGTCTGTGTGTGTCCAGGTTAATTCCAATGACTCTATATAAGCAGACAATACAAGTATAGAAGGGACATTTAAATGTTAATTATTCAGTGTCAAGGAAAAAAATGAATGATATAAACAACAGTACACAGCAGAGAGAGAACGATGAACAGTTTTTATTGAGATTTAAACATCTACAAAAATATAGCAATACACCCTAAACACTCAGTACCCAAACTGGCTATACTAAAACAGCACGCATACCCATGACTTGCACGATCTCCTGCCATCTCCTGGAAGGGACAGCAAGCCAAGGACACGAATCCACATTTCCTACTAATCGTTAATGAGACCAGTTCAGTAATCTAGCATATGCAGAAGTCTACTGTGATCTAAAAACAACAACAAGAAAATACCCCCCAAACCTAAATCAACTGTTTACAAACAGACCACAAGAAAAGTGTGATAAACATTAACTGAAATGGTTTTCCTTCACATGCTATACATCATGCATTTTTAAATCACAGAGAAATGTGAAATTATGTCCAGCAAAGTTTGTTTTGCATGAGTGCAAATGAATATATATCTTCTTTTCTTATACTATTAAATTATATATATTTTTCATACAAAAGCACACAGTGTTAATCTATAAAATGACATCCAAGTGGATGATGATCGTTTTTGCATGTCCCCCTGCTTAGATTTTTGCACAATCCAAAAGTTAACATTTTTCTTTAAAAATACAGAAGAAAAAAAGGAAAAATAAAGAAAAACATAAAAACTGGCCTATTAAATGCTGAAACGTTTTTGCCTGGTCAAGAGCTAAAGTTATAGTGATAGCTGCAATGGAGCCATTTAAGCCCAGTGGTGACCGCACTGTTATTTAGAAAACAATGTCTTGTTTCTCTACACTGAATAAACCACCATGGATGCTTGACAGGTTTCAAAGACTAGAATCTTTTGTGAGATGTTTCAAGACGCTGTACTTTGGTTTAAATATTCAAGAAAATGTAGAGTATACTTGTTCTATCTTGTTTCTACTGAAAGTGCCCAAATAATCGTAAACACAAAGTAATAACATGTCATTCTTCACTACGACTTTTTAAACAAAAGCTAAAGCTAAAACTCAATTGTTTTTTGGGTCATAATCTGTGATGTGTATACTGTTTGATGTAAAAAGGAATCGAAAACCTGAAAAGGTAGAATTATAAACAGACTATTTTATAAAAATGTCCTAAAGTCACTTTATAAGAGTTGCAAAGAAAGTTGTTCATTTTTGCCGTGATGGAATTCACTAAAATGTACATAATTTTAAGAAAACACTATGTGTTTCTCAGCACATGTAATCCTGGTAGCTTATTAAATCAACACAAGGTTAAACCGACAATCTTTTAGCACACTTAATGGCTAAACCCATAGGCACTCTTTTCAAATGTAATATCATGAATCCTAAACAGAGATGCATATAAGCTACAGTTCAAATCTTACACACAAAACTCCATTTGGGGCATTTTTTTGACTATGAGGATTTAAAACAATGCACCATATAAAAATGTAAAATAATGTGCTCTCAAGAGAAATTAAAATGTACACACTCTTCACAGGTGAACTAGTAGCTGTTTTTAATGTCTTTTTTTTCCTATTCTAAATATATAGCTCATTTAATTAATGGAGCCACAGCAAAAATACTACTATAATTTCAAAGTATAGTCTGTAAACTAAATACATCTTATGATGTAAAAAATATTGCACAGTTTGGTACTCCAAGGGTAAGTTCCAAGACTCTCAAGTAGCATGGTCAAACTTTTGGCAGAAAACACAGTATTACAAGAACTAGACACTTAGATGTATGGAGATTTTGGGGTCATATTCTAGGACTATTACTCAGTAAATGTTATTACCAAAGACAAGTTGAGGAATGACAGTCGCATATTGTTGAAGTAAATGAACAGAAGGATGCCGATCACAACATCCAAAACATGGGGACAAAAAGCCCCAGGACAGTTCTGCAGGCCCACGATTAATATATTAGTATGTTTTTGCTTTTGCAGACAAAGGAAAACAAAAGCAGTTCTAATTTTAAGCAGTTGCGTAGATGTCTAAGAAATACACTAGACACTTCATACATCTTCAACTCTGGAAGGCTTAACTTTTTAATTATATGTTTGTGAAAGGCTTTAAATATACTATTTAACAATGAATTAATGTGAGACCAATATATGTTCAATTTTAAAAGCCAACAGGAACCTAAAAATAAAAAATTAACATGGCATAAACCCATCTTCAGAAGTACTCTATAAATCATATAGCTACAAAATTTCTAACCTGGTATGCCAAGCATTTAGTTAAACATAAATTCCATCATAATTTTCAGTAAAGTAAACCCTGAAAAGTCAGCTTGGCCCTAGTTGTTACACTTTCTGCTGAGGTCTTCATGAGCCACTCAGTACACACACAGATCTGGAAACTTCATCTCGTAGACTGGGACAGACTGGTATTGGGTGTGCCCGGAAGTGATAGTCAGTGTTCCCGATGGGCTGGGAGGAGGACTGCAAGAGAAGAGCGAGGCACTGTCAGCAGGTATGTGGAAAAGCTGTTCCCTTCACACCGCATCCCCATCACGACCTGCCAACAGCAGGGTAAGGCTCTGCCGTCACAGTGGTCAGTGTGATGGAGTTGCGGGCCAGCTGCAAGGTGGCGTGGTGCCTAGATCACAGTGGAACTAAGCTGTTTTTAAGTTCTAAACTAGCCATTCTCCTCTGAATACAGGTACATATAATTTTAACAATGGGATTACATCATATCCATTCATATAAGCATGCTTTGTTTCAGTAGTAAAAAAACCTTTTATTATTTATATATATATATATTAACCTTTTTTGATGACTACAGCATGGTATTTCAATATATAGATATATTATGATTAATTTATTTCCATGGGCAGATTGTACATTCATTTCCATTTTTCATTATTATAAATAAGGCTGACAGGTCTATTCTCACATATACATAATTTTATCCTGTCTTCTTGGTTTATAGCCTTACACACAGAGTTTCTGGATCAAAGTAGATTCACAATTTTGAGATGGGTACACACTGTCAGAATCCCCACAATTCATTCTTTCAACATCTGGCTGCACCATCCTCATACACCACTATAAATACTGGGTATAACTGTTCTCTCTTGTTCTCATCTTGGGCACTCTGGTAGGCAAAAGGGAATTCATTCTTATTTTTATCTTCACATTTTGGGTTACTACTAATGGTACTTCCTTAGTATTCATTTTGTGCTTCCTTTAAAATGAATTGCCTATTTGAGTCTACTGCCTGTATTTCTCCTCACATATTTTTCTCTTATCAATTTGGGAAACTGATCTTTTGTCATATGATACAAATGCTTTTCCTCGATTAGTTACTTAATTCCTATCTCTACCATCGATAAAGATGACACTTTTCATCATTCAAAAAAGTTCCTTGGTGTCTTCAATCAATTTCTCCTTACTTCACATGCTCACATATCTCCAACACTGACTGTGTTCTGACCTCTGTCACTGAAGATTGGTGTCCCTTATTCTTGAATTTCATACGAATGGTCCATATAGACACAGAAAGGGTCAATACAAGATACATTCTTTTATGTTTGATTTGTTTTGCTTGGTGTATTTTTTAAGCTTACCTCCCCCCCGCCAAATGTGTTCCTTTTTACTGCTGAATAATATTTCACTGTGTCAAGAGCACCACTATTTGTCTACTCTCTCCATTCTCCTGTTCATGGATATCTCGTAATTATGAAAAAAGCTGCTAAAACATTCTAACATTTTAATTTCTCTGGGTAAATACTGAGAAATGGGATTACAGGATCAAAAGCAGGTATCTTCATAAGACACTGAAACTTCTTCATAAGTTTTGCAAAGTGTTTGTACCATTTTATACTCCTATGAGCAATATATGCAGACTCTTCTATAATGTCCAATATACTATTAAGTTCATCCAATGACATTTTTTCTTCTTTTAGATACTGTATCACCCAGTTCTTGAACTACAATTTGGTTCTTTTTCAGAGTTTCCAGTTCTCTCCTAAAATATACATTATTTTTTTTCCTTTAAATTCTTTGATATGTGTGTGTTCTCTCAAGATCATATCTACTAATTCCAATAACTGATCTGTGGGACTGCTTATTCTTACTATATTTTCCTGCTCCTTTGCATTTCTTATAATTTTTTTCCTTATTGTACTAAGGTCAAAATGAATGAAGGAACAATGGAAACTGAGGTATAATATTGCTTATTTTGTTTCTTTTCTCAGGAATACAAACTCGTTTCTCTATCTGGTAGTTGACTGTAGTTGTTTAGTCGCTAAGTCGTGTCTGACTCTGTGAGCCCATGGACTGTAGCCCGCCAGGCTCCTCTGGGACTTCCCAGGCAAGAACACTGGAGTGGGTCATCCTTTCCTTCTCGAGGGGATCTTCCCGGCCCAGGGATCGATCACGTGTCTCCTGCATCAGCAGGTGGATTCTCCACCACTGAGCCGCCAGGGAACCCTATCTGGTAGCTGGAGTGGCAAATCAGCAAGAGCAGACATACCAGACAGAAGCTGAAAACCCTGAAGATGCCCTGGGAAGCCTGCTTCCTTTCTCTGTATCACGTAAACTACCCAGAACTGCTACTTCCTAACCAGATGACCTGGGATAATTACCGAACACCTACATGAATCTGTTCCTACATCTGTAAAATAAAAATGAACACTACATATTTTTAAAATGTGATGTAAATACTAAATAAAAGAATGCACTCAGCAGAGTGCCTAGAATATCACAAGTTTTCAATAAATAACTAGTAGCAATAAGGTTTAATAAATGCAAATTATTAGTAGTTGCAGTACCAATGAAAAAGAGTTAGTCATAATACTTATCCTAAAATACTAAATCCACATAGTCATAATAATGGGATTAAATGTAACATAGAGGTCTCTAGCAATATTTCTTGTCAAAACATGAGTTATAGATTTGAATTTCGATTATTTCCACTCACTAGCTGGATAAACTTCTGCAAGTTATTTTACTTCTCTAAGCCTCAGTGTCTTTACCTGGAAAATAAAAAAACACAGCGTCTACCTAACTTTTCAGAACTGTGGTGAGGATTAGCAAAAACAATAGATACAAAGCAGGTGGATATTTACAATTAGAACTAACAGGCAACAAAGATGTTGTACACAGGGAATGGTGCTTGTCATTCGCATTCTACAAGGTCAAGCCATCAGCCACTGCTGCTTCCCACAATGGTGCGCCCTGAGGGGGATTCAGGATGGGGAGAAATGGGAAGCATTCTATTTTTTAGACACCCGCCCCACAGCCAAGGTGCATATTTCAGGAACAATTTCAATAAGCCCAGATCCTTGCACCTTCCTCTACACAGAAAAGCACTAAAACTCACAGGCTGTGTATAAATGCCCACACCTAGCCATTTTCACTGAATCTAAGGTATAGAGCATACTGCATAGTTGAGTCTGATTCTCTGTTCTGAACTTTTATAAATGAGTGATTCTCAGCTTAGTAGGGGGTGGCATGGTGGTTAATTCCTAGAATGAGATGTTATACTGATGAAAAGGTGCCTTGCATAGGAAGGCAGTAAAAAGGCTGGGGAAAAAAAAGCAAGTCAACTGAGCATTTACCTGTTTATTCTATTTATAGGATACAAGGTTTGACACAAAACCGATTTAATCAAGCTGAAAATATAAAAGATGAAGGAAAAAAAAAATCTCAGAAGCATAGCTTCTATCCATGGCTCATTTACTGTGCCACCATGTACACAGAGCAGTCTCCACACTGGAGTCAACATAAGAAGACGCACAAATTCATTCTTCAGATGGAACCTGGAGTTTCCCCCTCCCTTTCTGATGTGCTTTATTACTTAACAACAGACACAGAATAACCAATGTTAGATACCTTATGTTTGCAGAGCATAAAATACAATTGCTCAATGGTGTAAACAGGGGTTTGGTTTCAGGACCACCCACAGATAGCAAAATCCTCGGGTCCTTGGGTGCTCAGGTCCCTTATATAAAATGGAGCAGTACTGGCATGGGGCCTATACAACATATCTTCCCTTATAGTTTACATCATATCTAGATTAGTAGAACTTCTAATAGAATGTAAATGTTACAGAAGTAGTTGTCAGCATGCAGCAAATTCAAGCTTTGGTTTTTTGGAACTTTCTGGGATTTCCCCCCCGCACTGCCTAAATATTTCTGACCACTGTTGGTTGAATTTGAATATGCTGAACCTGTGGCTATGGAGGGCCAACTATAACTAATAACAGGACTCAAACAGACATAACCTCAGAGAAGGCAATGGCACCCCACTCCAGTACTCTTGCCTGGGGAAAATCCCATGGACAGAGGAGCCTGGTAGGCTGCAGTCCATGGGGTTGCGAAGAGTCAGACATGACTGAGTGACTTCACTTTCACTTTTCACTTTCATGCATTGGAGAAGGGAATGGCATCCCACTCCAGTGTTCTTGCCTGGAGAATCCCAGGGACAGGGGAGCCTGGTGGGCTGCTGTCTATGGGATTGCACAGAATCGGACATGACTGAAGTGACTCAGCAGCAGCAGCAGGAAAATCCCAATTGATGTTTGATAATTCAAGTGAGCCATCTGCAGAGGCAGAATTGTTATGGCCCTAGAAGAATGATGAGGTTGAACCATACCAAACAGTAGTTTTTGTAGGTCAAAATGATTAAATCTGAGAAACTACCTTGTTAAACGTATCACTAGAATAACAGTCTTCCAATTATTCAAATGTCCATAAGGTGGTTTGGTTGCTAAGTCGTGTTCGACTCTTTGTGACCCATGGACTGTAGCCTGCCAAGTTCCTCTGTCCATGTGATTTTCCAGGCAAGAATACTGGAGTAGGTTGCCATTTCCTTCTCCAGGGGATCTTTCCAACCCAGGGATTGAACTGAGGTCTCATGCACTGCAGGTGGAGTCTTTACCGACTGAACCATCAGGGAAGCCCTGTCTTTACAGAACCATTTTAAAGGAATTAAGTGATCTAAAAAGGAAAGCTAGAAAATCTTTAAGAAGTATCAGACTATCCAGTAAACAGAAAAATTACTAAGACAAAGATATCTATATGATCTTGGGTTTACTCTAAATGAAAAGCAGAATTACTTAAAAGCTAGAAATGTATAAGGGTCTAATAGTTTTTGTTGTTTTATTCATCTTGTAGTACCAAAACCCTTACCGTATGGTGAGTTCCAATATTTGAGCAAGTCTATCATGAAGCAAATTTGCCTACAAAGGAGAAAAAACAAATGTTAACAATGGATCTATTACTTTCGCAATATCCATATGTAAAAATACAAGTGATTTAAAGGACAAAGCATAACTTTAACTGTTAAGCCGATGGTACAGAATGTTTACTGTTTTGGTTTTATCTGTCTCATACACTGAAATTTAATGTAAAGTTTCTCTTCATTCCTTTCCTAATCTCATTGGTAAAAACAAATTGATATACACACAGAACAAAAAACCTACAGCAAAATCATTTTTGAAAACCACTGCAAAAAAAATTTCAAAGCAACAAAAATCATTAACATTTAATTTGGGATCTGCCATTTCAATCAGCTCATACCGCACAAAGACATTATCGAAGGCTTCACAGCTACATCTTCAGTTTTCGGTCCCTATCCAATCTACTACCTTGTGGCTTCTACTGACTTGCCTAAAGCTTAGAATCTGCCCAGCAGTTACCACGAAAAGCTTCAGCAAAACTCAAACGCCATCCCCACTGCCTTCACTGTGTGTTCACTTACTTTGGATTCACACTGTGCTGCTATTTCTTCAAACGGTGCTTTCTGGAATTTCTCTATCACTAGACGCCTCTTTTCCTTTTCCTGTTCTTCCATTCCACTGGTATCTATATAAATGTTTTTTTAAAAAACCATTAAAAGGAATATAGAATTTCACAGAACATTGCCAATGACCCTAGGAGCAAATGATCTATGCATAAAAAATAAGGGTAATTTACAGGACTACTTGTTTAGGGAAAAAACAAAACGTGTAACACCCCTGAAATGCCTTAGTTGAGGCCAGAAAGCACACACAAAAAACTTCAAAATTACACCACGCGAAACCCTTTTTCATAGACTATCTTTGTTCCTCTTACCAAAAAAAAGCAGAAGCACAACTTCCTACAAGTCAAGCAACTTCAAGGCCCTTCCTGAAGGATGATTATTTTATTTATAATCATGCCGTTGCACATATGAAGTACTAAATAAGAAGTTTGCTAAATCTGATAATGAATGGTGTGACTGAAATATAGATATGGTCAAGTGGAACCATACTGGTTTAGTCTTTTCCATTTATCTTCCATAATTTGAAAAGGGCTTGTTTTTATCTTTAAATGATGTGTGGTCTGGTCAAAGATAATAAAACAATAAGTGGTCTGTCTTTTTGATATTACTGATATAATAACTGTGTCTATTTGCTTAACAATTTTAAAGAAGGCTAATTAATGTTAGTTATTGATGGTCTATTTTAACAACCCAGTGAGTCGACAATTTCATAAGGCAAAAGACACTCCGTTCAAGGTTCTTAAAACAAAGCTGCTCTTCAGGTACACAAAGTGAAAGCAAAGTCAAAGTGAAGTCGCTCAGTCGTGTCTGACTCTTTGTGACCCTGTGGACTGTAGCCTACCAGGCTCCTCTGTCCATGGGATTCCCTAGGCAAGAGTACTGGAGTGGGGTGCCATTTCAGGTACACAAACTAGGTAACAATTAGCTAGTTTAAAAAAGGGGAAGTAGCATGTAGAAAGGAAATAGGCTATTTTTTTTCCCCTATGAAATTGTGTCAGGCTAACAAAGTTGTAGACTTTATGTACTTCTGAATGAATGTAATACAGAATTACAATCACATCTCTAGCACTCACTGGCCCAGGGTCACAAGCTTAAATGTGCCAGAGGCCAGGCAGGAGACATAAATGTTTTAAATTAGATCAGTAAAAGAGGTAAGAAAAACAGACTTGGGCAAGCTGAACATCTAGCTCTGGTCTTTATTCAAATTCAATTTCTGAAAATAACGCTTCCACCCAAATTTGGCCTGCAGGTGGCAAATCTGTCCAGCAGTTCTCAAACTTTTCTGCTTTCAAGACTCCTTTATATGTTATATCACTTGATAATTTCTGGTATTATAATATAAAAATGAGACTTTAAAAATATTCATTACATTCATCAAAAACTCAAGGCACTGTACATTAACATAAACATTTGTTTAATGAAAAAAATGACCATATTTTCTAAAGTGAAAATTTAGTGAAGAGAATGGCAGTTTTATATTTTTGCAAATCCCTTTAATGTCTGACTTAATAGAAGCCAGCTGGATTCTATCTGCAAACATTCAATGCACTGCAATATGTTATTTTGGTTGAAGTATATAAAGAAAAAACTAAACTCACACAAGCCATGTGCTGATATGCTGGAAAAGAGTAATTCAATAGCCTTTTCACAGAATTGTAGCTATTTCTTCTACAATAAAATATGACAAGTGGTAGCTTCTTAAAAGTTAGTTGCAATATGGAATCTGAAACTTCATTAATGAATTTTTTACAATTGGTTATATTAACATTTATTGATCTGTTTTACACTTTGAATAGAGTTCTACTCATACATGATTCCAGAGAAGGCAATGGCACCCCACTCCAGTACTCTTGCCTGGAAAATCCCATGGGCGGAGGAGCCTGGCAGGCTGCAGTCCATGGGGTCGCGAAGAGTCGGACACGACTGAGCGACTTCACTTTCACTTTTCACTTTCATGCATTGCAGAAGGGAATGGCACCCCACTCCAGTGTTCTTGCCTGGAGAATCCCAGGGACGGGGGAGCCTGGTGGGCTGCTGTCTATGGGGTCGCACAGTCAGACACGACTGAAGCGACTTAGCAGCAGCAGCAGCAGCAGCAGCATACATGATTCTGTAACACTGTGCAATGGTCATCTGGAATACTGCTCCACTGATTTTTGCAGATCCTCTAAATAACTGGGAGTACGTGGCATCAAAGAATGTGATGACCACCAGAAGAGTTAGAGACCACTGCCTTCATTTACCTTAGTACATGCAGTAGAGAAGCAAACTATGTCTCAGTGTTATGCAGAAAATACTTTTGGACTTGAGGATCTCTTCAAAGAGTCTCCCCTGGGGCTCCAGGGGACCAAAGATACTCTGACAACACTGCCAAACTGTAAATTCCTCAACATGCCTTATCAATGTTTAAATGTCTCAAAGTATCTTGTATATAATAGGTGTTTAAAAATTGCTTAGTAAATTCAGTTTTATTTTGACAAATCTGATATCATATTACAATAAGAAAAAAAATCCTCCATAAGATTAAGCTGAAAAAGGTCAGATTTTATTTCATGTATGATGGGCACCAGAGTGTTTCATGTCCCTTGATAGTGATTCTCTTACTCTAATATTTCTTAAAATCAAGAGCCAATTTCCACTCTCTATAGTGAAAGTCAATTTCCATGGTCCACTGCTTTACCAATTAGAAATAAATTCAGAGCATCATTAGCCACCAGGAATTTATATTAATACTTAATTGAAGGAATCATTCAAAAAAATTTTTAAAGAGGCAAATTATATGAGGTAAAACTTATTTCCAGAAAGGTCAAAGGAGAAAAATCAAGAGTATTATTTTATGCAAAGCTAAGTGGAAAGATTAGAGTCAGTCAGACACGGGTATGAGATTTGGCTCTGGTATTTACTAGCTATGTGCTCTCAGGAAAGTTGTTAATTTCTCTGCCTCAGTGTTCTCACTGATGATAGCAAGAATTAATGTGATAATGCCTACTGACAAATTCTGCCAGCTCCTTTCTCCTACCCCATTAGAAACACACCTCTCATTATACTGCTAGAAGCCTACTAAAAATGACTACATAATTTTCAGAATTTTCATCTGCCCATCTCCTATAAAAGGAAATACACTGACTGTTTCTCACAAATTCGTGCAGCCTGAATGCTGGCCACCATAAAAGGGTGACATTCAAATACACAGGGATGCGCTGTCATAGCTCTAGAAAATTCAGTCTGCACAAAGGAAAATAACTATCCAGGACCAGCCAGGACAACCACAAAAACCTAAAGAATGCAAGCTAATAAATTGATACTGTATTTATAGAGAAATCAACAGTATATACATTTGCCATGTTGCCTCCGGTAATTCCGACATCTAAACAAGTACTGAGATAAAGATAAGCTAGTAAAATACTAGGGAAGTTAACAAGCAAAAATCTTACCAATTGCTTTCTTCAGTGCTTCAAAGGTGATTTCTTCAGTGTTACTAACCTAGAGAAAAGTGATTTTAAGTAAAATAGAGGGTTAAGAAAGGTCAATATAAATGACACCCTCACCTAGTTATAAGTCATCTAAGACCTTTTACAAATATTTTCTCTTCTTTGTGTTGGCTGGATTCATGATTATACTCCACAGTATCAAATAATCATCATGTTTTCATTGGTTTTAACAACAGCCTAGCACAGTGGTTCTCCAAACAAGGTTACACACTGATGCTAGGCTGGCAGAACTAGCACCCTTTAAGGCAACCCAACTAATATTCAAGGTAATATTCAAGGCAGAGATTATGTATAAATGCAGCTTCAGCTGTATAATAAATGAGAACTACGTATTCTATACTCTCTATAATTTTGGTACCACATATATGTTTACAAGTAAAAAATGAAATAATCAGAAACTCTGAATGGTTTAAAAGCAAGAATCACTACTTTGGGAAGCGTTTAATGAGCACAGTTAACCAACATCTTAAAATAGTCATATTCTGGATCTTTTTTTTTTTTTTATTCGGGATCTTTTAAGGTCAACCACCAAGTCTGATTCTCCAGAAAACACCCTTTAACTTGAAGTTTTCAAATCTCTCCTGTTTTGAGACATGTTTGTGCTATATAAACAAAGGAATACTATATAAAGTCAGGAATACTTTTTGTGGCACTAACACATTTTCAGGAGGAATCATATATCCAGTAACTACAGTATCTCAATAAAAGTTAAGAAAGGATATATGAATACTTGCCTTGGACTCTGGTCATCCCTACTTTTAGCTCATGAGCTTCTTTTTGCTAAGTCTAAGGCAGAAAGGCTAACGAAAGCAGAAGGCTCCATGCTTTGCACCTGAGCTTCTCTGTAATACAAAGGCTTTAGCTGGAAATCAAGCAGCAAGAGTTTCACTACCTCAGGTTTTCTACTGAAGGTTCATATTCCTAGTTGAAGTCAGATTAAACTCGGAAATCTTCAGTTGCTTTGTTCTAGATATTTGGAGCAGATATACAAGATTAGGCTCTGGCCGGTCAATTATTAGTACCTAGAAGCAATCTAGCACTTCAAAGTTGTTCTTACAACTGGTTAAGACGTTTAGACTTTTGAGAAACGATTAGAACACAGGAGAAAGAACACAGGAGAAGCCAGAAGGCCAGGATCCTTGTTACACAGAACTTTTACCTATTACCTGTTCAATTCTGGGTGGGTGAAAAGCTAGAGGACTTTATCTAGTCACTCTTCTCTATTTGTTTTCCTCAGAGAATGAGGATGCCTTCCTCAGCATGGAACCTCTCAAGTCACTCTGTCTCCCTCCTCTTTTGCCTCCTTCCTCCGAGTCCCTTTGCGGCCCTTGCTGGTCCTCTCCCCCATCTCCAGCCTGGATACCCCAGACCCGCTTCACCCTCAGTGCACACCACCACAGGGGTCTATGTGGCCTCTCTACAGCCGTCTCTTCTTTCTGATGTAGCTCAGTCACACTTTCGAGACTCCTCTCACTAAAGCCCAGCTCTGACAACGACACTGCCCACTCTCAACGTGCTGCCATTTCCTATTGGAGTGGAGTGCACATGAAGCCCTCGGCCTCGGGATGCAATGCTCTGTAACCTGCCTTCAACCCTGTCTCCCACTCCTGCCTTTTGTGAATTTTCTTTCTTTTTTTTTTTTTTTAAAGAGGAATTTCTTTATACTAATGTTTAATAATTCATATTTTTCATACAAAGTAGCTGTAAATACAAGCCACCTACTTCATTTGGTGCTTAAGCAAACCACAGTCTGTTCCAAGTCTATAGAAAACACTGGTTGTGCTGCAGTTATTGGGAAATGGTGCAAAAACAGGCTTTTGGAGGAGTTTCCACATTCCTTTACTCTTTATGACTTTGGCCTTACGTATGCCCGTAACTCTCGCTTAGACTGTACAACGCCCTTGAGCCTGTGTAAAATCTGCTATTCACCTTTTTCCAACCAGACTAGCTGTCACGTCACTTTCACTGATGAGTGCCTTCTTGTTTTGTTAGCACACATATAGGTTCCTTCAGTTGTACTTGGGGAACAGGCAGCAGTATGTATGTATGTATAAAAAGATCTCTGCTATTTGTCCTAGAAAAAGTGACAATCCTTCTCAGCCGACCAGTGACTTAATTTTGTATAAAAAACTTAATTTGTATTCCAAATTTAAGACGTATAACTTCCCATCCATTCCCCCAAATAATTAAGCACTGACTATTATCTTCTTGAGAGAAGAACTAAGTCACTGTTTCAGGTTTTACTTATATTCATTATGCGTGTCAGTCATGCTGATGGGGCTCAGCAAGCACCAGAGATCAGAGAGTCATGCCTGTGGTGCTTTATTCTATTAGTCAAGCTGATTGTTTAATTTCAGGCAGCAGATATGTCTCTAGTCTATTTTAGTCATTTATCTTCTTGAATACTTTAATTTAATTTAGGTATCTTTATACATATATAGGGCAAGTTTTAGGAGAAGTTCACTAAGGATTCACAGTGGGCTAAAACTTGAATTGCAAATGTCAGAACTGACATATTACAAATGGACCAGGTATTTTAATAGATTAGTAAAAAGCTGAGCTGTATCTAGGGAAAAATGAAAGTTTTGGTATGGTCTCCATCTAAACATTAAAAAAAAAGTTACAAGCTCTAAAAGCAGGTATCAAATATATCTGAGGACTATATGGGATTATATATATATAATTTCACATAATTTTGATGAAATAATGATTTTTCAAATGAGCAGCTTTTAATTTGATTCACTGTTAGCAAATATACATATTCTCAGTTTGATATTTTGTTATACCATTAACTGGTGAATACCTAAGTGATGAAAATCTCTCCTGTCCACACATGAAATTACCTGGTTTTAGCCTAGAGGGTACTGTCATTGTCTTCTGATATCTGAACAACCATTCCTAATACACAAAATTAGGTACCACAATGGTAAATGAGTTTGAAACTCCAATGCACTCAACTAAAAACTGTACTTAATTTTTCAAATACTCAGGGTGAGGTGTATTTGACTTAGGATTTACAGTTATAGCAAAGATAGAACAAAAGGATCTTTAATAATTTAACAAATGTATTAATGAACTTTTAATGTGAAATTCATGCTCAAGAATCTTCCTCCTATACTAAGTCTTCATGCAAATGTCATTTCAGTTCATTTTATTAAAATAAACTGACTCTCTGCAACAGTTTGAAGTGCTATATATGTATTTTTAGGAGAAATAAAAATGGTCAACAAAAGGCAAAGGGAAAAATTCCAGTCAATAAAACAGACTGCACTCTTGACACATATAAACTAAGGCTTTGGATGAATTTCTTTCCTCCCAAAGGTATTATCAGCAAATTAATAATCATTAAAGATAGAGTTAGCAAAGCATCCTCCTTGCTAATAACGAGTATAAAAATCAAAATGGCTTTGGAGAGGTGAAATTTAGGGAAGATGCTTTTTCTTGAGTCTTAAATTGGTAAGAAAACTTTAAACCAACATTAAGGCCCCAAGTTCCAAAATGAACACTAACAGCTTATTCAAAACTCCAATGCTCTGAAGGTAATTTCTTTATGAAACTGATTAATTTTACGTAAGAGGGAGTTAAAAACCTTGAAAAATATAAATTAACTGGCTGTACCCTGGCCACCAAATACAATTCTGGCACACAAATTAACTGACAGGATTTGGAAGCAGGAGGGAGAAGAGGAGGCTGAGAAAGCATAAAGTCAGACAATTTCCTTCCCCTTTTCTTATATGGATATTCTTTTAATCATTTATACTGTACCAAGAGAAATAATGAAATACCTAGGAAGCAAACAATGGATAAACCACAAGGAGGAGGCTGACTTGACATGCTGGCACATCGGCACTTTTACTTGACTATCAAAAAATTCTCTGCTGATTTGTGTGGATAAGTCCTAGAGAATACTGGCTGCTTTTTCTTCCTACAACTCAGGAGGGTACACTCTTGTGCTCTATTGAAACAGGAGGAGAACATTAAATCTATGATATTTCAAATAACTCCTTCAGGAGTACACAGGTCACTGATACAGCTTAACCTACATTAAATGTTATATTTACTTTCCAAAATGATTTAAAAAATTCTCTCATAGGTGAAATTTTGAAACTTTCTAAAAGTAGTGGGTATTTGGCTTCACTACAGAGTGTATAATCCCATTTATTCTCACAATTTATGTTTCATAAATCTTTTAAAATAAATAGGATTAGAGGGCCTATTTATTTAATAACAGGCCTTATATAAGTTCTTACTTATTAAAAAAGCTTAGTTCTATGGTTTCTTTTACTACAATGTGAAATGCAGTGATATCATAACACTTAATATTAAATTTATGTATTTTTGTAAGTATTTGAAATAAATTTAGTAAAATAAATTGTAAATTACAAGTTCAAGGCTAAATCAAATTAACATCTACTAACAATTTTATTTATTTAGGAATAATTCAGAATTGTATTTGCTTCTAAAAGTGCAGAGGGGCAAAAAGCTCTTTCAAATTGACTGACATCTATCTCAAGACAGTACTTGGTCATAAGCTTTCAGCAACTTACCACATCATCAGAAGGAATGCTGTTGGGTAAAATATCCACCTGAATGGATACGGTGTCCACAATACTCTTCCTTCTAGAAAGTCGATCTTCATCTACAATTTAAAAAAAAAAATCCCCCATTATTTGCTAGTTAGAAATGGTATCATTTCAGTTCGTTGCTCAGTCATGTCCGACGTTTTGCGACCCCGTGAATCGCAGCACACCAGGCCTCCCTGACCATCACCATCTCCTGGAGTTCACTCAGACTCAGAGTCCGTGATGCCATCCAGCCATCTCATCCTCTGTCGTCCCCTTCTCCTCCTGCCCCCAATCCCTCCCAGCATCAGAGTCTTTTCCAATGAGTCAGCTCTTCGCATGAGGTGGCCAAAGTACTGGAGTTTCAGCTTTAGCATCATTCCTTCCAAAGAAATCCCAGGGCTGATCTCCTTTAGGATGGACTGGTTCACGTATAAATTCCATTCATTACAGATTTCAAAAAATTTCCGAAAATTAAGAGAGTTTGTCTTTTTTTGCTTTTACTAAATATAAAAAGCAGTGTGCTCTCAGACTTTAACAGATTTACAAAATAAAACTGACAGGTGGACTCAGCTTCATACAGTTGACCCCTGGACGACATGGAGGCAGGGGCACTGACACGTGAAGAGCCGAAAATCGGTGCAGAGCTTCAAAGCTGGCCCTCCACACCCCAGGTCCGTTTCCACTCCACGTTTTCCCATTCTGTATTAGTCAATTCTATTCGACATGTTCTATCATGTTGAGGTTTGACAGAAAATAACAAAATTCTGTAAAGCAATTATCCTTCAATAAAAAAAATAAAAAAACACGTTCTAAACTCAATTTTAACGTCTCTAAGAAAACCTTCTTTATCTCCACACTGTCATATTTATTTTTCAAGAGAGACCTTCTTCAGAATTTTTTATCTTTTCTTATAGTTTTGTGGATGGCTTCTGAAGTGGTAATAGAGCACTCCCTCTTATACTGCCGGTAGAGCTGCTTCTAAAATGAATATTTTTCAGACTAACTTATAATTTTAAAACAAATCCAGCCTACTGACTAATGCTGAGCTTCCCAAGATTTTGCACATATACACATACACAAAATTCCAGTACATGAAAGGCACACGGAGCTCAATGGAAGAGGCTGCCTGCACTGTAAGCTGACTGCCCAAGACCAGACCCAGCTACCTGAAGAGCTAAGGAAGGAGATCAGTATTCAGACACACCTGTAAGGTTCCCAATAATGGGGAGCTCAGGTCTAAAATTAGCTTAACAGCACAGTCAGTCACATCATAATCTGGCAACACTTTATCTTTCTAATTTCATTTTGTATATGCAGTTGACCAAAGGAAATGGCAACCCACTCCAGTATTCCTGCCTAGAAAATGCCATGGACAGAGGAGCCTGGTAGGCTACAGTCCATGGGGTTGCAAAGAGGCAGACACAACTGAGCAACTTCACCTCATGAACAACCTAGCAGTTCGGGGCACTGACTCCTCTGCAGTCAAAAATCTGCATTACAACTTTAATCGGCCCTCCCGATCCATGGTTCTGCATCTGCAGATTCAACCAACTTGAGACCACATAATACTGTGGTACATATTTATTGAAAAATATCTGCATTTAAGTGGAACTATGCCGGGAGAAATAACAATTACCTCAGATATGCAGATGACACCACCCTTCTGGCAGAAAGTGAAGGAACTAATAAAAAGCCTCTTGATGAAAGTCAAAGAGGAGAGTGAAAAAGTTGGTTTAAAGCTCAACATTCAGAAAACTAAGATCATGGCATCCGGTCCCATCACTTCATGGCAAATAGATGGCGAAACAGTGGCTGACTTTATTTTTTTGGGCTCCAAAATCACTGCAGATGGTGATTGCAGCCCTGAAATTAAAAGACGCTTACTCCTTGGAAGGAAAGTTATGACCAACCTAGATAGCATATTCCAAAGCAGAGATATTACTTTGCCAACAAAGGTCTGTCTAGTCAAGGCTATGGTTCTTCCAGTGGTTGTGTATGGATGTGAGAGTTGGACTGTGAAGAAAGCTGAGCACCGAAGAATTGATGCTTTTGAACTGTGGTGTTGGAGAAGACTCTTGAGAGTCCCTTGGACTGCAAGGAGATCTAACTAGTCCATTCTAAAGGAGATCGGTCCTGGGTGTTCTTTGGAAGGAATGATGCTAAAGCTGAAACTCCAGTACTTTGGCCACCTCATGCGAAGAGTTGACTCATTGGAAAAGACTCTGATGCTGGGAGGGATTGGGGGCAGGAGGAGAAGGGGGAGACAGAGGATGAGATGGCAGGATGGCATCACCAACTCGATGGACATGAGTCTGAGTGAACTCCGGGAGTTGGTGATGGACAGAGAGGCCTGGCGTTCTGCGATTCATGGCGTCGCAGAGTCGGACACGACTGAGCGACTGAACTGAACTGATGCAGTTCAAACCAATGTTGTTCTAGGGTCAACTGAACCGTGATTTTATTCTTCTGAAGGGGAGAAGAATGAACTAAAAAAGGGCAAACATAAAGAAATTGCTTTCTTGGGACTTTCCTGGTGGTCTAGTGGTTAAGACTCGGTGCTCTGGGCGTGGGCTTGCTCCCTGGTTGGCGAACTAACATTCCAAAAGCTGTGTGGCATGGCCTAAGAAAACCATTGGTTTCTTTCTTACTGACTACTCCTCTACTCCAAGGTAGCCTTCCCTGGCAGTAAATTAATGCTGTTAATCAAATATGGCAATTTACTCTTTCTGGGACATAGAAGGATTGCAGTTCCTGGCCTCTCTGTGGTTAGGAGGGACTCTGTAACTAGTTCTGGCCAATGAAGAGTGAGCAACGTTTTAGACTGTGGCTATTCCATCAGCTTGGACTCCAGAACAAGGAGGATGTGAAGTTATACACGGTTAGCTGGAGCAACGAGTAAGTCTTTACAGTTTTAAATCACTAAGAATGTGTGTCTGTTTATTTTCACAGCACAACTTAGCCAGGGTTCTTAACCTTGGCACTACTGGCATTTTGGGCCAGATAATTCTTGCCGTGGCAGCTATTCTGTGTATTGCAGAATATTTAGCAGCATCCCTAATTTCTACCTGCTAGATACCAGTAGGCCTCCCCACTGGCAATAACTAAGAATGTCTCTAGGGTTGACAAATGGTTCCTAGAGTGGGAAAAATCACTCACAGTTGAGAACCACTGACCCACCCCATCCTGATAACAGCCCTTTCGAGAATTTTCCCTATATGCCACCATCTTATTATAAGTTTCTTAAACACTAACCACATCACTCCTCCAAGCAATTCTACCCATTCCCTGAAGAAGTAAAAAGGCAATCTGCATTCTCCAGTCAGATCCTACGAACAGGAACATCGGCTGTTCCCTTGTGTATTAAGGCAAACGTATCTATTCTCCGTCTCTGAGCATCTGCCGCACATGCTTTTCTACAAACAGCAACTCCTACAGGAAACACCTGTTACCTGCCCTTTCTTATGTCCTCCCCCCACACCATAAAGACTCTTATCTTTCAAGCTCTACTTACACAGTACATCGCATCCTTTAAATCTTAAATATTACTTAATTGTTTTTACTTACTTGTCTTCTGGCTACAGAAATTTCCTATCGGTTACGATTGATCTTTCCTTATCAGTATTCAATCATTATCACCCGTAAGTCATTGACTACCAACATGTAAATAAATGTCTTATCTCCCCAACTGTACAAGAATTCAGTGGCAGACTGTTTAGTATCTATCATCTAGCAGTTACTCAGGCTCTGCTGTATAAAGGCTGGTCGTACAGAATGGAAACATACCCATCTGTGACAAGTTACTACATATTATTTCACTGCAGTTTTCAGGTTGAAAATATCTTATCTCCTGCATATGACTATTATTAAGGTAACTGAGACACTGTATTCCTAATTTTTCTGCATGATCATATGTGCTAATATAAATCATCAAACATAAAAATTAACATCAATTGAACTGCTACAAAACAGTATGGTCATCACTGCTGACTTGCTTTTCAACTTTCAAGGCTTTACCAGAACTCAAAATGAGGAATGAATAATAGCCTGCTTTGCAAAAAAAAACCCATGCAAGAATTTCTAGGTTAATATATGAAAACTGATGGGTTGCAGAGAAGAGACAAACTGAAACTTAAGATAAAAATAAAAAGGAAAGGAGAATTACAGAGGCAGGAGAGGGATCACTGAGTGGCAAAAATGAGTTAGAATGGGAGGGACATACGGGCAGAGATTTGAGAAAGACAAGGAATTTTTCAAAGGAAGAAAATGAAACTCAATGGGAAACTCTAACACTCTATTCTCAGAAAGTTCTTTCATCAATAGAGCAACCTGCTTGAAGGTGATAGAAAAAGCCCAGTCACAACTAAGTATCATGCACACTGACACATGAGTAAGCTTTCCGTAACACAGCTCACAGAAGGTAACGCCCCTGTTTTCATGGGCCATCCATGTCTGCTCCTGACCTGTCCTTCAAGGTCGGCTGAGACGCAACATCACTGCAGCCACTGGGGACAGCCCTGTCCTGCCTCTCGGCATCTCAGTGCCTCGTGTGTGCACCCCCAGGGCAGACCCTTGCTTTTCTTCCTCAGGCTGGCCTGGGAGACGCTACTTTCTATGCCCCTTCCATTTTCCCATCCCACCTACCTCTCTCCACTTCCTATAATCTGCTGTTTGGTATGGTAATCACTGTTTCTTCTTTCTGTTTTTAATTGCAACCTGGGTTTTAGAGCAATGCTTGGAGACAGTGAGATCTAACTTCCTTCAGTGATATTCTGCTGCCACCTAGAGTGTCTGTGTATAATGCATTCAGACGGCTAAAGAATAGAGAAATGCCAAGTATACACAATAGTCTGAACACAAGTATAATACAGAACTACATTAAATTACTCAATATAATTGTCTGTGGTTGTATAAAAAAAGTAGAACTTACTTAACTGTAGATTAATAAATCATGAAATGTAATTAGGGCTACAATGCTGCTCCGATTCAATTAAAAAGCTAACCGGCAAAATGAAATTTCAGAGGTAATTTGTCTATACAAAAATTTCATTTTAACAATGATATTAGTTACACAGACAGACTTTTTGGTTCTATAGAAAAATAAAAAAATTCCATCTAGAGCTAATGCATGTTTATTTATAGTGACACTGGTTTTTTAGGTTCTTTGCAATTCTTATCAAGCCATTCCCTGTTTAAAATCATTTAATGACTCCCCATTGCTTTCAGAACAGTTTGAACTATTTAACCCGGTTTTACAACTCCCAATCCTACTCTTCCAAGTCACTCCAAGGTAGATTAACTTTATAGTAATTCCTTGAAAAATCATCTTCTTGCTTGCGTCCATTTTTTCACACATGCTGTTACTTTGGCATGAAACAGTTCACTTGTCTAACACTTGCTTCAGGTTCAGCTTAGGGGTATTTTTCCTTCTGGAAAACACCCCTGTTTCACAAAACCTGGACAGAAGACTCTCCTAGGTGCTGTCTGAGGACCCCAAACCTCTCTGATGATAGCCTTTAAGGCTAGAATGAAACTGCTGATGTGCCATCTTGGTAGAACTGAGAAAAATGTTATTCAAAACCATCTTCTGTGTTTCTTGGTCCAGATGAGGAATCCCGTTAGGAAAGACTGTAAGCTTTGTTAAAGCAAGAACCTCTACCTGTCTTGCTCCTGTTTGCACAGCAGCTGCCACACCGTAAATACTCATTAAATACTGCACCCCTTCATAGAGGAGCATTTAACACACACTTAGACATACACTATTAAGTCAATTTCTAGGCTGATTTGTAATAATTAGCTAACATTTATTGATCACTTACTTTATGCCAGTCATTAACTGTTCAGTAAGCTTTAGGCAGACCATTCTTCTTTCTTTAGAACCAATTACCATTATATTTCAACTGTTTGTCTGTCTTCTCCACCAAACTTTAATCCTTGAGGATAGGGAGTGAATCTTAACATCTTTCTACCCCAAAAGTCAGAAGAGTGCTTGATATAGTAGACACTCAGTAAAAGTTTGTAATACAAGAAAAAATAAATCTGGATCAATATGGATGACTGGACAATCTTTGAGCACACAGTTGGCAAAATCAATTTATTAAGTACCTAACTGAACAGGCAAGGCAGTTAATTCTAGTGGCCTTACCTAATCAAATTATTTAATATCAGCCTCACTATCCTCATTTGTAAACAAAATTAATGCTACTTTTCTCATCAAACTACATTCTCAGATTACCTGAGAACATAAATACAGAGTATCACTGTGACTGGCAAACACTCAGTACATAATAAATGGCAGCTACTATTTTGATGATGAAGGGTATACCTGCATGATACACAACAACATAAATATTTAAACATTTTTCTTTTAAGAAGAAAAATACCTTAAATCTTAAATCCCTTATTTTTAAAAAAATGAATATCTGATGGATATACAGCAAAAGGAAAATTTAATAATTGATTATGCCACAAAGTGTTACTATGTCTTCTGACTCTCTCTGCATTAAGGCAGGACACACATGCCACAGACTGGTTCTAAACTGCCAAAACCTTTATAAATCAGAAAAACCTTATTCATACTGAGGGATTTCTGTGCAGTTACATAACTAACTATATGCTGAAATGCTCTGAATTCTTCTAGTCAGTGATAGACGGGCATTAAAAAAGATAATACATCCTTTTCAGGGGTGGGAAGAAACGGGAAATACAAACCATTTGTTAAAAAAAAAAAGAAGTACCATAATTTTTGTTCAGAACTGTTCGGAGTTAAAGGAACAGGGTAGAAGGAAATAACAAGGGATGGAAAGTAAACTACAGCTATGGGGAAGGTAAAGCAGAACAATAACTGAATTTACAACTACATAAAATACACAGGCCACTGTCTTCATTTTCTAGAAGGCAGTTGTACTAAGCTATTTTCCTAAAGGATGGGGGAGGGAAAGGGTAGGCCAACTGACACTGGATTTACCTTTGCACTTGTGCCTGGGTTTATGAGGTTTTTTGCCTGAAGGAAAGAGAGCTAAATCCAAATTATAAGAATGAAATATTTTTAAAAACCTATTTAAAAAATTCTTTAAAATTACAAAGCTCTATTAATGTTTTATTCTTAGCACTTTTTACTTTCCCAAGGAATTCCCGAGGAACAGAATTTTCTGTACTATGGAATTTAAAAGAAAATGCAAAAGCTTTCATTAACATCCCAGACTATTATGAACAACTATCTGTAATAAATATACATATTTTGGATCCAAGTTATAAAAAAGAGTTACTTCCAAAGGTCATGCTATTTCTAGCGATTAATTCGGAAAACTACCTAAATGAAATCAAACAGCTTTCTTGTAGAACAGATGTAGCCCCATCAAAAGAAAATGAAGGTGTCCTAAGATAAAAATCTTTGATTTTAGCTTTCAAAGTAAAAAGTGAATGCAAGATATGATGCAGTTTTGCTTTGAAACAAAACAATTATCTCAGGCAATGAAAAGAACAGAAGGAGATATATTATACACAGAGGAAAACATATTCTTAACTTAAAAAGTTTGCAGGTTTCTTTACATAGAAAATAGCCTGTACTCTTTCAAATGACAAAAATTACCTAATTCATTAAGTTCAACAGTCACAATTTACTAACTAAACGATTTTTACCAATTTCCTGAAGTTAAACACAATATAGCTTAAAGAGCAAAGATCTTACTTTGCTTCCCTGTTTAAAGAATAATATTATTCAGTATAATAATACATGAACTATAGCAATTATCACTTGAGGATTCAATTTGCTCATGATAAAATCATGTATGTGTCTTTTACTAAAGGTTTCCAAGAACAAAATTTTAAAATAGAAGTAAGCTTTCTTAAGCATCTGTAACAGTTGAGATATAGTAAGTACACAAACAGAATTAATTTTCATTGCTAACTGAACTTGCAGAAAAATTGCTGATACGTATTCGATAGAGTAAGAGTTTTAATCACCTGCCCTTACCTGTCACTTGTGGTACGTATGGGACTGACAACCTCTCAACACTATAGCCACTGCCACCTAGTGACTCTGCAATCTTGTTGGTCAAAAAGTACAAATTTTTGTCATGCTTCTCTAAAGATTTTGGAAGCCTGTCAAGTTGATCAAAACAAAAGCCATTTAGTATTATTTAAAATAAGTTAACATATAAACATTTTAGATCAAGGTCTAAATATAAATGCAACTTAAACTGTAATTAGTCATAGGAAAATCAGTATATTTTAGGTGACTAATTTGAGCTCTTAAAGAGCTCAAACATATGGTATGTGGACCCAGCTAGGAAGCGTTCTGCTGTTCTTCTTCCCCAGTAACATCCCAAGGGTGAGGTCAGCCTTATTTTATCCTGCTGGTATTCACACATTAAATGATGAAGAGGACTAAATTCAGCTTTAACTATCATGCTAATTAAAAATCTACTGCAAGAAGAAAATAAAAACGAAGCTCACTGACTATTAATCAAGAACACACTAGCCAACTAAGTGACAGGAAGCTCTCGTCCAACTGCTTGGTATTACATTATGCTGATGCTTTCAATATTAAACTGCTTTTAGAGTCCAAAAGTTTGAATAAAGTATTTTTCATATATGTATTTTTTTGTTTGAGTAGTAAGAAAAAAAATTTCAGAGTATAACCGTCGTTTTTTGGAAAACATTCTTTATCCCATATTTTATTAATATTGTTATCGATTATTGGAAGTCTTTAACAAGATATTATAGTTTCTTAAAGGAGTGTTCACCTATATATCAGAACATGCTCTATTTAAGAGTTGCATCTTCATGTTTAAAAAAAGGTAAGCTAAAATTTTTTTCATCAAAGACTGAGTCCATGTATGAGTCTACATTTATAATGTATGAGAACTTTTTTTTTGTATGAGAACTTTTATAACAAGAGAAACAAGTTAGATGAGTTAAGTGACAGAAACATAAAACAATGAGGATTACAAAACATCAGAAAATTATTCTAACAATAGTTCACTCCTTTGCAATCACCATTTACTGGTTTCTCAAGTCAATGTCCCTTCCTTGAAATGTAAAGCATTAACATACATGCACTTATCTCTGAAAATATGCTCTGGTAGAAAATAAGGGGCTTCCATAGTTCGAATTTCAATAACCTGAAAAATATCCAAAAACAAAATAAAGTAAAAATCAAAGGCCTCACTCTTCAGGACGGTGCCACAAAAATGTGGAAAACTAAAAACACAGAAACAAAAACTAAACATTTATAAGAAATACCATCACTTCATTTTGGAATTTAAGCTACAGTTGAGAACCCAAATAAAGAGTTCATTTTGTTTTCACGTTTATGAACTCAGCAGGTAACAAAATCACAGTGATAAAATAATACAAGCTGTGAAAAAAGATGATACATCACATGTGATCAAACGTCCCACAGAGGCAATTAGAACCTGTGCTTTCTCAAGCACCCTGTGTGGGAAACACCTCCACAAGCAGCAGGCCCTCGCTGTGCCCCTCCTCCATGGGACCTGCTGCCACGCATGCCCCCGGTCTCAGTGCTCTTCTGAGGTCTAGCTCCCCAACTCACTTGGGAGCTACCTAAAGGGGAACCCTGCTTTCACAGCATTTGGATCTTTAACAGCAGATGTCAAATAGTCACTCAAACATTTATTTAATGAGATGAATGAGTTTTATTTCTTAGAATGCACTAAAACCCCCTACATTTTAGGAAGGACTGAGAGATATGCTTCCAATTTCATAAAAACGGGGTTCTCCCTGAAAGATGTCTTTAAAGAATAAAAATTACAGTGGACTTTTTCTGCAGGTAAGTCAGGGGCTCTGAAATGTATGCTAAACTATTTAATGAGTTACTGCTGAAAAAGATAATAGTTAAATGACACAGGACAAATCTCTGAGAGGTGTATTATTTACTTAACTTTTGAGATCTAACTCAAGGAGACTGGTTTAAAACATAATGACAATAAAAACAGTATAATTAAAGAAATATGAGATACTAAGATCCATAATGTTTTGAAAGGAAAACAACTGTGTAAGAAATTGTATGAAGTATTGTAGAAGAAAACCATATTTCCTGCTCAACCATTACACAGAAAAATTCTAATACAACAGGCATCAATGAAAATATAAACATAGCATTATCTTAATAATTTGATACATAATCATCAAAATTAAAAATAATTATCGCTGGTAGAAAATCTGCCATTTTTGTGCAGTTCAAATGCAAGGACTTATCTCAATATATTACCTTGCTAACATGCTGGCAAAACGCAGGAACAGCTATCATCTGACTTACAAAGTTGAGGTATGCAGCAACCAGCGCCATGATTCCACAACGATGGAACATTGGTAAATTATCTTCATTGATAATTGCACTGTCCTTTAATCAAACAAACACACACACAATGACAGATCAAGGTCTCATGCTCACTGGCATTTTCTCTATGATTATACTAAGAAATGCAGCTAGGTTGGAATGCTAACCAAATGTCACCTTAGAAACAGCTTTCTTTTAACAAAAAACTTCTAAAAGGAGAATAAATACCTATTTATAAGAGACTTAAAACTCTCAATTCAAACAGGTCTTCTTCAGGAAAGCCTTTCCTAAAGACGGGGGGATTCAGGGGCTGGTGAAATGTATATCAGATATATAAAAATAAATGCATGTATTCTTACTGCACACAGTTCTATTATTACATAATATGTAAACTCTAATTAAACAACTCCATCTATGTAATTCTTATTATTTAATGACTATCTTCCCCACTGAAAGGATGGGCACAGGGACTACGCTGTCTTTTTCATTATGGTAATCCTATGGCCTTGAACAATATTTAGCACATGGTCAATACTTACTCAACATTTGTAAAAAGAATAAATGAATGTGATCATAGTTTGAGTATTTTAGATTTAAAACTAGACAACTCCCCGTGGTGGATTCATGTCAATGTATGGCAAAACCAATACAGTATTGTAAAGTAAAATAAAGTAAAAATAAAAATAAAATTAAATTAACAAGTAAAAGAAAAACAAACAAAAAAAAACTAGACAACTCACTTAAAAAATTCATGTCCCTGAATAAAGATGATAATACTTTAAAGATGGTGTCTAATTCATAAAAAAATGCTTTTGTCAATGAAAGGCTATGAAAGCATACCTGTAAAGCAATGGCTAATCGAATGAGATCAATAACTACTTCTTCATTGGCCAATTCAATAGTTATAAGAGCAAGAGAAGTATAAAGTAGCTCATAGTTTTTGTGAACATTGTCTTCTTCTTTACAGCCCGAATATATGTGCCGATATAGCTGCTGCCCATTCTGAAAAGGGAAACGATACAGAAAAAAGACAGTCTTGCTTAAAATGTAGCAGGGCAGATTTCACAGGTGTATAAAACCTCTTACAAAGTAGCTATCTTATCACATAACAAGGGAGAGATTTAAACTGATAATTGGAGGGTCAAATTGTATTCCAATTATTAACATCAATAAATGTATTGATATATAATTAGACACTAGCATTGGAGTCGAAGAGAAAATTAAATAAAAACAGCAAGTCAGAAATAGTTCCAGTGCAAACAATGAAAATGTCTTTAGTAATAATTTGAAAAGACAAGCAAATTATAGATAGATTTGAGAAAAGCTGAAAAGAATGGCAGAATTATGGGAGCCTCGGCAATTGTAAGAAACACCTGGCTGAGGAGAAACGAACTCAGGTTTTCTTGCCTGCAGGAACAACCTCCTGGGAGGTGGGTTAGGAGCTGTCTGGGGAAGAGCATCTCCAGGCTCTGCCACACTTTGGTCTGAAATGACACAGGCACGTCTAAAGTCCACCCACGAGGAGAGGTCACAGACACACCCCCGGCACTATAAGAGGTTTCCCTCTAAACCAAACGAATCTAACATGTTAGTCAAAAACAGAAAAGCCCGTCGTCTAAAGCATTCCAGAGTACAGGTCCAATTGCCAAGTGACAACAAACAGAAATAAAAGCGTTTTTCCCATTTCAAAGTACCATGTGGAAATTAACTCAACATGTTACACTGGTTCACAACACAAACTGTAAGTTACAACTGGGAAACTGAATGACCGCCACGCTTCCTCTCCACTAGGCAGGCCCCAGTGCCCACCCTAGATGTGATTTAACTCATCAGTGGGGAAGCGCAAGCATCAGTGTTTTTAAAGGCACAAAGCTCCCCAGGTGACTGTAATGTGTGGCCAGGGTCACAGGCCACAACAGTAGTCTTCTGAAGCCAGTCCGTCTGTAGGGTTATGCATTTTGCTCTGTAATCTATTTAATATGCACATGGACCCATATAGGTAAGAGGGGTCTCTCCAGCTATGCCAATGCATGACTGGTTAAGCCTGTTTAGGTCTGTGGTTCAGTACTAGTAAGTGTGAGTTTTCTGGCTACAGATACAGAACGATGTATGCTCTTCTAATAGATTTCCCTTCATTTCATTTTAAGGTTACAGATCAATGCAAACCTACCTGAGAATTCAAATGGCCATAACTTAAGTCACGCATTATTTTTCAGAAGATAATCTTACCTTTTTCATGAAACTTGTGTCTTGTCTACAAATTTTTTCTCTTTTTATTTTTAGGTCAGCCACATCTGGTATTATTCTAGAGAGAACCAATGCATCATTTTTTAAGGAATGACAGTTATTATATCATATCTCATATGACAAATCATAGCTATACTTAGAAGTCTGAACTATTTATCACTCATTTCAATGAGCATTTTAAATAAGCTTATATGTAATGATTCTACTGAATAACCGAGTTTAATTAAGTAAAACTGCACAAACTAATCCTTGAGGCAAAATCAAAATAAAATTTATGAAACTAATGATTACTAGTAGATGAGATCTCTGAAGGTACATTAAAAGACCTTTAACATTTACTATCTTAAATATATTCAGTTCAGTTCAGTTGCTCAGTCATGTTCGACTCTTTGCAACCTCATGAATAGCAGCATGCCAGGCCTCCCTGTCCATCACCATCTCCCGGAGTTCACTCAGACTCACATCCATCAAGTCCGTGATGCCATCCAGCCATCTCATCCTTGATCGTCCCCTTCTCCTCCTGCCCCCAATCCCTCCCAGCATCAGAATCTTTTCCAATGAGTCAACTCTTTGCATGAGGTGGCCAAAGTACTGGAGCTTCAGCTTTAGCATCACTCCTTCCAAAGAAATCCGAGGGTTGATCTCCTTCAGAATGGACTGGTTGGATCTCCTTGCAGTCCAAGGGACTCTCAAGAGTCTTCTCCAACACCACAGTTCAAAAGCATCAATTCTTTGGTGCTCAGCCTTCTTCACAGTCCAACTCTCACATCCATACATGAGCACGGGAAAAACCATAGCCTTGACTAGACGGACCTTAGTCGGCAAAGTAATGTCTCTGCTTTTGAATATACTATCTAGGTTGGTCATAACTTTTCTTCCAAGGAGTAAGTGTCTTTTAATTTCATGGCTGCAGTCAGTATCTGCAGTGATTTTGGAGCCCCCCAAAATAAAGTCTGACACTGTTTCTACTGTTTCACCATCTATTTCCCATGAAGTGATGGGACCTGATGCCATGATCTTCGTTTTCTGAATGTTAAGCTTTAAGCCAACTTTTTCACTGTCCTCTTTCACTTTCATCAAGAGGCTTTTTAGTTCCTCTTCACTTTCTGCCATAAGGGTGGTGTCATTTGCATATCTGAGGTTATTGATATTTCTCCTGGCAATCTTGATTCCAGCTTGTGTTTCTTCCAGTCCAGCGTTTCTCATGATGTACTCTGACTAGAAGTTAAATAAGCAGGGTGACAATATACAGCCTTGACGTACTCCTTTTCCTATTTGGAACCAGTCTGTTGTTCCATGTCCAGTTCTAACTGTTGCTTCCTGACCTGCATACAGATTTCTCGAGGCAGGTTAGGGCTCTGGTATTCCCATCTCTTTCAGAATTTTCCACAGTTTATTGTGATCCACACAGTCAAAGGCTTTGGCATAGTCAATAAAGCAGAAATAGATGTTTTTCTGGAACTCTCTTGCTTTTTCCATGATCCAGAGGATGTTGGCAATTTGATCTCTGGTTCCTCTGCCTTTTCTAAAACCAGCTTGAACATTAGGAAGTTCATGGTTCATGTATTGCTGAAGCCTGGCTTGGAGAATTTTGAGCACTACTTTACTAGTATGTGAGATGAGTGCAATTGTGCGGTAGTTTGAGCATTCTTTGGCATTGCCTTTCTTTGGGATTGGAATGAAAACTGACCTTTTCCAGTCCTGTGGCCACTGCTGAGTTTTCCAAATTTGCTGGCATATTGAGTGCAGCACTTTCACAGCATCATCTTTCAGGATTTGAAACAGCTCAACTGGAATTCCATCACCTCCACTAGCTTTGTTCGTATATTAGTATTGTTATACAAATTAAATAAAATTCTGGATTAATAAAACCTAAAAATCCTAGATGAAAAAAAGTATAATACTGCATAATGGTAATGGTGATGGTTCTAACTGTGAAAGTACTGAATACCATTGAATTAAACACTTTAAAAAGGTAAAAAAAAAAAAAAATCAATACTGTACTTAAATGCATTAATGTAGAAATCTGAAAATTTCATCATTAAGCCTATTTTCAAACAGCACATACCTGATCCCTCGAAGCTTTGCCCTGTTGTCATGGCGATCCATGAGATTATGCATTACTTCCAAGACTAACTGCCTCAGTTCATAGTCTTCCATGAGGGACGGTGATAGCAAAGGGTCCAGGAAAGACCCTGGCAGTGCAGTAACGATTGTCTTCGCTTTGTATCCAGAAGTTACCTGATTATAGGGAGGAAAAACAAGCAAAAAACCTTTGTCATGAATCCTTCTTTGGTAAAACTCTCAAGTTGTTTTCTAAGAATCATAAGCTTAGGGAAAATAGGAAGTATAAACATAAGTCTGAAGGAAAAACTAAAAGAAAATTTGTGAGATGATGATGATTTTACAAAAAACCATCATTCATAAAGTTAACAGAATCAGTATCAGCATATATTTAGCATATGCCAGGCGTGACTCTAAGCACTGTATGTGTACTAACTTCATCATCACCATGTTCCTGTGAGGCTAGGAATTATTACTGCTTCCCCATTTTGTAAAAGAAAACTGAGGCTCAGAAGGTTAAGAATATATGGGGCAGGAAGTCAGTACTAAATGGATATAGGGAAATTAGGTAACAACACAGGTAAGATCTGAAAATTTTAAACTGGCAAATAATTATTTTATTTTAAATTAAGCAGTTCAGTTTAATAGGAATGCATTTTCATTTTGGAAAGCTGTTTTCATTATTTGATGCGACATTTCTGAGTGTATTCTATCTCTAAAGTTGGAGCTTTTAATCAGCCTATACTTAAATCCCATTAAACAGTTTAACCATAACACACAGACATTCATTCAGTTGACTGTGTAGTACAATTAGGATTAGAGACAAGGCTATTTGCTCAGGGAATTTATTTAATTAAAAAAAGCTTAGGGCCAAATGAAATTTCAGGTGGGTAATCTCTATTTATATTAACGATTACAAGCATATGTGGAACATCTACCATTTATATCTGGGCATTCATTATAGGATAAAGGTGATTTTATAAGTGAGCAGAAATTGGTGGGACAATTACTACTTACCTAAACAAACTAAAAACATATCTATGTTTTATATCACATACAAAAATAGATAAACTTCAAAGTTCTAGATGTGGAAAGCCAAACTGTAAACCTTTTGTAAAAAGATATAAACAAATGTGTTTATATCATCAGAGCAGGCAAAGGGCTCTTAAACAAGAGACAAATATAAAAGCAAAAAACATATAGGAAAGAACTGAGAAATCTGGCGATAGCTGGGCCCAGGCATCATCTTCTGTAAAATGGTAATGCTTTCTGCCTTCTGTATCTTTCACCATTATGAAAACCAAATATGATGATGGGAAACTGAGGAATAAACAGTAAAAGTGAAATCAAGTACATTCAAGTACAGTATATAAACCACAGAAAGAAAACTTACCATAAATGGTATCTTATAAGAAAAAGAAGCTGATAATGTGAAGCTATTTTTTTAACCTCTTTAATAATTTAAGGTTAAGGGTGTTTTTTACCGGTCTTAAATTCCTTACCATAAGCAAAGATCGCAGCAACATTATTTGAATCCGCCTGGTTCCCAAATCCCTAAAATACACAAAACAGTGGCATTATCTTATAAAAAGTAATTAACCTTATTTATTTAAATTAGTATTTTTCATTTTAAAACTATTCATATTAGCAAAACAGACTTTGCTTTCATACTAGCTAAAGTCATGGCTCACTTTATATTTTAAAGTAAACTTCATATGAATTACAGGGTTATAGGCACAAAAATCAAATTCAAACAAAAAAATTAAAAAGCTGCTGGTTTGCAAAGGAAACCAACCTATGCATGTAATGACATGAAAAGTCAACTGTATGAAATCACAACAAAAGATCCAGAACAATTAAAAGATACTATAAACTGGAGAATATAAAATTATAATGCAAATATAATTGACAGACATAATATCTATGTAATATATATTAATAAGGCCAGAATGTGCCTAAATAATTGTTATACAAATAATTCTTTCAAAAAAGAATTAACAAATGAAAAAAGGGTTATTAATGGTCAAACAAATATCTTAAATAAGACTATCATTTCCTTATTAAGTTATTTACAAACTAAAGCATTAGCATGTTGTAAAATCAAATTAGGGCTTTCCTGGTGGTGCAGCTGGTAAAGAATCTGTCTGCAATGTGGGAGACCTGGGTTTGATCCCTGGGTTGGGAAGATCCCCTGGAGAAGGGAACAGCTACCCACTTCAGTATTCTGGCCTTGAGTATTCAACTTTACAGTTTGAGAAATTTTCAGTTTGAGAACAAAGGAGAACCACAAAAACATACCCTAATTGACTGATATCCAAAGTATGTGTAGATGTTCCAAAAACAGGTACTTTCCCCATAATGAACATCATGATTTCTGACCTCTGATAATCTGGTAGGTTACTTCCAAAAAATCCTATAAAAATATCAAGATAAATTTAAGATGCATTTTTCAAATTGAAAACTTTATTTTTCCATATAATAAAAAAATCCTAATATTAGGTTGGTCAAAAGGTTCATTTGGTTTTTTTCAATAAGATGGCTCTAGTAGCGCTTAGTTGTCTTTAACTTCATTTGAAACAATTTTGTTAGACTGTAATGTGACAGCTGTCATATCAGCAGTGCATTAAGAAAAAACACTTACCAAGGTTGAGTTTTTGTCTAGCCATTTTAATACTGAAGATGGAAAAAAAGCAACATTTACAGCATGTCATGCTTTATTATTTCAAGAAAGGTAAAAATGCAACTGAAATGCAAAACATGATTTGTACAGTATATCGAGAAGGTGCTGTGACTGATTAAATGTATCAGAAGTGGTTTGTGAAGTTTTATGCTGCAGATTTCTCGCTCGATGATACTACACGGTCAGACTGACCACTTGAAGTTGACAGCGACCAAATCGAGACATTAACTGAGAACAATCAACACTACACCATGCTCTATATCCTTGTACCCTTTGTGTACACGTGCGTGTGTGTGTGTTGCACGGAGTAGCGGGGAGGCATGTGATTGTAAACTCTCAGTGTCGGTATCCAGATCCTGGCCTCTGAGGTCTTTTGAATGTTTGCTAGATGTAGAGAGGGCAGAGGATCTGCATGGTCTTAAAGCACCTTCTCAGAGACTGCTTATCATTTACGAGGGGAAATGGAAACTGTGCAGCAGAGAGGTAGAAGAACACGTGGAGTGACCACAACTACCACCACCACCAAAAAAAGGACACACACTGTGTGGTGCTGTATGCGAGAATCTGAGAAGAGCACTATCACTTAAACAGTATTCAGCCAGAAATGCACACGCTGAATCTCATTATGAAGAATCTCCAGACAAACCCATCCAAGGATATTTTTTTTTAAGTGAGGGGTAAGGGGGATCTATCCTGGAGGGGAGAATGGCAACCCACTCCAGTATCCTTGCCTGGAGAATCCCATGGACAGAGGTGCCTGGCAGGCTGCAGTCACAGAGTCAGACATGACTGAAGCGACTTGCCAGCAGCAGCAAGGGGGACCTAAACTCTTTTAAAAATGTCCGGATCCTAAAATGTTCCAAACTAAAGGAACCAAAGAAACATCACAACTAAACACAATATACGATCCTAGACTGGATCTTGGACCTAAGGGAAAACATGCTATAAAGGACATTATCAGGTCAAACGACAAAACTGAAAAAGCAAGTCTGATTAAAGTACAATATCAAGTTAAATTTACTGATGCTGATAACTGTATTCTGGGTATGTAAGAAAATATCTTTATTCTTTGGAAAAAATACTCTGTAGTAAAGACCCATGATACATATGTACTTAATATGCAGTGGTCAGGAAAGAAAGGTAGATGGACACATGCACGCATCTCTCTATATGTATAGATTTATATATGCACATATATGTAAACACACATATATACATGCATGCATATGCACACAGAGAAATGCAGAAAGGGAGGGAGAGAGGCAGACAGGCAGAGAGAGAAAGGAAATGATACGATAAAGGCATAAAATATTAAGAGATGAATCTAGGTGAAGGGTACATATGGTGTTCTTGATTGTAATTTGCTGTATTCTCATGTTTGTTTAGTTTCCAAACACAAAGTTGTTTTTTGAAAGTCTAACCTTTCATTCACCTTTAACTAATGCAGCATAACAGTCAAGTACTTTCAATGAGGGCTTTCTGAATCACTGTTTTCCATAACAATCTGAAAAGGGAAATGTACTCACCTATTGTTTGGATGATAGCATTCTGCACAATCTTCTCATCACTGTCTTTGGAACTTGTGTTTAAGTTGGCATTGCCTATAGGGCCTCCCTGTAAATCATTTGCTTCAAATTCAACACTGAGACGCAGATGCTTCAACAGGGTGTTGAAGACTTCCAGCACTGTGGGTCCTGCAAATGAACCCTGATGTGAGCGAGTACATTCTTCCAGCATCATAGACTCAAAGCCAATACTCATGTTTCTCAACAGAGACGTCTAGATATTTTCTAAGTAGCTGGCAATACTTCGTAATTTACGAACAAACCATTCATTAAAAAAGTAAATGAAAAATCCCTAAGTAAGAAAGTCTTCTAGCTATTCCAGCAAACATCTACTGGGCATCTCGGAACAACTGGCTGTTTGAATCTTAGGTACAAACACACAAAACATGCATAGTCTTATAAAAGTTACCAAAAACTTTCCATCTATCTAACCTTGTCTACTCAAAATAATGTGTATTGTGATAAACTGCTGGGTCAGAATCCATAGAATTATGATAATACAGCCCGCTGTGGCATAAGAAATTTATTTTCCATCTTTTATGGCTAAAGAAGAAAGAATTTTGCCTCAATTATTAGAGTGAAGCTAGCCAATTTACCCAACTTGGATAAACTACGTTTACTCTCTGCTTTTACTTCTGTGAACACTCTGTGTGTTTCTGTCAATGCATCCATCACAATACAGTCTAATCAGTGCTTTTTACTTCTGCCTTCTACTCTAGATTATAACCTTCTCCAGGACAGGCAGCCTCGTGTAAATCCTTCTCTGAATGTACTGAACCTAACACACAGTTCCTCACACCTAACACACAGTTCCTCACACGTAAGAGACATCAGTAGTGAGATGGCTCAATCAATGCATCATCTGTGATTCAATTCATATTAACATGTCAAATGAAGTAGCTCTCCAAAAAATAACCTGTTTCCATCTCTTTGAGGTAAATTATGAGTAATGATGAGTCCATATACAAAATGTCCACTCTCATTTGACACTGAGTGAACATTACAATATTTCAGTAGGTAATACATAGTTTCACTTTGATTCTGAAGCAAAGAAAACATAACTAGATTTTCCTAACTTCAGAAATTTTATGAGGGGCCCTTTCAGCCTTCTAATCACCCGAGTGAAAAATCATGATGTCTGACCTGTCCCTTCTCTGTGTTACCCACAGTCAGTCAGTTAATCAAATCCTGCTGACTTCACATTCCCACTTTCACTGCTGCCATCAAGGTCAGCAACATATAACATTATCTCTGATGAAGATTATAGTAAATCTTTAAAGCGTGTTAGTCAACTGAAGAGTTATACCCATGATCTGGCCACAACTTGAACCTGAAGCCATGTCCCTGGCTTCCTCCACACACCACCACATGTCCCAGTCAAATGGGCTACCTAATGCTTTGCTCCTGCTAATCCATTTTCCCCCTTCTCTGGACCTTGGCTTTCTTATGATACTTGATCAAAATGTGCCTTATATTATGGCATCAGGGAGAGTTGTCTAACTCAGTAAACTATAAGTTTCTTGTTTATCTGTACCCCTCCCAAATGTTTAGCATATAACTGGTTTCAAAATCTTTACTGGAAAAGAGGAAGGGAAGGAGAGACTGATTTGGAGAAAATGTTTAACTGTACATTAAAGAGGCCTGACAATAGTCATGGAAACCCAAAATTTCAAGAGAAATTATAGCACATTCAAAAATGTTAGAAATATTTTCAAATTATCCCACACAGTGCTATACCTGCTGGAAAAAACATTCTGTAAAAGATTAATTTTTTTTTTTTTTTGGGCTGGCACTTACCTATGGAACCTTTAGCAGCAATGGCAACAGCCTCTAATAGAACCTGAATAATACCTGCTCGAACCCGTGGAGAATCTTTTTTACAAGCATCAAGGTGTCCAAGAATCTCCTGGATTACATGGTGAGAATACTGAGCCTAAGAGAAACAAACTAGTGTAAAAATATATGAACAATTATATACATCCTGAAATTCATAAAAATGGCAAGCCATGTGACACTAAAACATCCAATTACAGGAGACTGGTACTTGAGTCAAGGAACAATATATAGCCATTAAAAACCATTCTTCTTAAGAATAATAAGGATCATGGGAAACACTCATGATATCCTGAGGGGGGGAAAAAAGCAAGTTGTAAAATGTGTGCTGTGCTAAGTCGCTCAGTCATGTCCGACTCCTTGCAATCCCATGGACTGTCTGTGGGGATTCTCCAGGCAAGAATACTGGAGTGGGTTGTCATGCCCTGCTCCAGGGGATCTTCCCAGCCCAGAAATCGAACCCAGGTCTCCCGCATTGGAGACGGATTCTTTACCATCTGAGCCACCAGCCACCAGGGAAGCCCAGTTGTAAAATACTATGTTAAATAAAATTCAATCTGTTTTTTTGAAAAAAGTATATAAGACTAGATATATATGTCTAAATGTTAACACGAGCCATCTCTGAGAAGGAGATTTATGAGAAAATTTTTATTCTCATAATAAATATTATCCTGATTGTATCAGGATAGCCTTACAAAATAGAAATTCCCATCCTGGTGGGTACTAACACGCAATTTTCAAAGAATGGACTTCATAAAACTTATAGTGAATGTAAAGCTTCTTCTAAAGCAATGCTGTGGACCAGAATAACTTCTTAAACACTTAATCAACAAATATTTATTGATTCCTTCAGTTTCTTCAACTTTAGCATTTACTCCTTGCAAAAAACAATTTCATCTAGTAACTGAATCTGAATAAGGAAGGCAAATGAAGAAATACAAGGCTATGAAGACTAGGGGAAGAGTCTTAATTATGGCTACAGATTGCCAGATCAACTTCTCACCTACTAAACTAAAATTAAAAGATCTTAAAAGTTCTCATCAGAAGAAAAAAAATGTGTTGCTATGTGAAGTGATGGATCTTGAGAAAACTTACTATGAGAATCATTTTGCAACACATACATTTATCAATCATGTTGTATACCTTAAACTTATATAACATTATATGTCAATTATTTTCAATAAACTGGGAAAATTAAAAAAAAAATTATCCTTCCACATATAAACCAGCTTTACACTAGCTACCAAAAGTATTGAAAACTTACATTATGCTAGTCTATAGTTAGTATTTTATTCAGACACAAAGTTTTAGAATAGGATGAACAGAATTCAAATCCTGACTTTCTTACCTATGTGCCCGAGTGAGGTACCTGATCTCTCTAAAGGTCAGTTTTCTGATCTATAACATGGGGATAAGAACATCTACTTCATGGAAAAGGAAATGGCAACCCAATCCAGTATTCCTGCCTGGAAAATTCCATGGACAGAAGAGCCTGGCGGGATACAGTCCATGTGGTCGCAAAGAGTCAGACACAACTGAGAGACTAACACTTTCATACTTCACGTTCACTTCATAAAATAAGGAGGATTAAACGAAATAAAGCATGTAAGGTTATCAGCATAGTCAGAGGCATAGTCAGAGGCATAGCCAGCACTTGATAAATGTCAGCTTCTATCTTAGTATAAAAATGAGCCATTCAGTGCATGCACTAAGGTTTTCTTTTCAGAAACAAGGAAAGTAAAGCTCAGAGAGGCTAAATAATTTGCCTAAGTTCAATGCAACTAGGAAACAGCCTATCTAAGATACAAATCCTGTTATGACCGGTACTAAAAGCTGTGCTGCTTCTTACAACCTTATCTCCTTTCAATTAATGATGACTTTTTAGGGTATTAAAAATGTAGATGTTTAAAAAAATGTTTAAAAAAGACCTAAAATTCCAATTGAATTAAGAGCTAGCTGAGTCTGCCCAAGTTTTTCTGTAGTAGATGACAGTGCCTCATCAAGGTTCTATGAAGACCAGTGGAGTTAATATATTAATACATGCACTATCACATAGCAAATACCCTATAAATGTATCAGTCACATGCTGCTATAATAATCAATTCTAATACTAGTTTATCAGTAAAACACAAATACACAATAATGTGTTTAATAAATGCACAATAATGGTTATCATCATAAAATCATTTAGTTATTTTTATTAGATATCTTTTCATCTTGGCAAATAAGAATATACGTATAAATAAAAATAAATGAGACAAAGAACTAAATTAAGAATATGTCTTATCTCCTATAGTGTTTTCTATCTCTGAGGACATTCTTACTGACAGAGAACCAAAATTACTTATATAATATATTTTTTGAAGTCGCTCAGTCGTGCCCGACTCTTTAGGACCCCATGGACAGTAGCCTGCACCAAGCTCCTCCGTCCATGGGATTTTCCAGGCAAGAGTACTGGAGTGGGTTGCCATTTCCTTCTCCAGGGAATCTTCCCAACCCAGGGACTGAACGCAGGTCTCCCGCATTGTAGGCAGACACTTTACCATCTGAGCCACCAGGGAAGTCCTATATAATATATAATCCTTATATATATATATATATATATATATATATACACACACACACACACACACTTACATAATCCTTTATATACTTATATAATATATTCAATCCTTACCTGAATGGAATACATTATAATTTTAAAGCAGTGAACTGCAAACTCATTGGGATCCCATAGTTTGTGATGATCCAAATGCCTGTAATTAATAGTAAGAAAATTACTTTAAGAATTCCTTATTTTTATTATACTTTCTCCTCTAGAACCATCAACAATATGCAAAGCTTAACAATCAAAAGAATATTATCTACAAGAGAAGCAAAGTTTCCATTTCAAGAACTATGATATTTATTTCCCTTTATTGGCAGATCCTTTCTTAAAACAACAATAAAAGCTACTATATATGTGTGATTTTTAACACCTACATGAGCTGGCAAGAAAGAAAAGTCCCTCAGTCTAGACTCCACAAGAAGGTGGAATCTGAAAAAGTATACCCTGAAGCCAGCAGCTATCTTAGGTACATCTTCAGATCTCCAGTAGTTGACAGCTAGTGGTTTAATGGGATAAACAGAAAACTGGAGACAAAGCTTAGGGTCCACCTGGGAAAGATGGCTATCAGATCAGAAATACATGTATCAATCCAAGACCATTAAATCAATCCAAGACACCTTCAGTGAATGTGTGGAAATGTTTCATGTAGAAGCTGTCTGTGTTGGCCTTGACTCTTGAGAGGAACCACAAAAAGACAAAGTCTCTCTGGAAAGTCCTTCTCGGCACCCAGAGAGTAGTTTGACAGAATTCCTAAGTATCTGTGTGGTTGAAAAAAACTGAACCTAAGGTTGTAGTTCAAAGTGGTTCCTGGATAACACTGCACCCATGTCTTCAGCAGAAGCAAAATAAAGCCTTTTATGGACTGCACATCATTAATCCAAGCCTCATATCCACAAGGAAAGTGACAATGAATATGGGCTCAAAATTCAAATTCATAGAACACACAAGGTAAAAGGCCACTATGAATGTCAATGATCTCTCAAGTTTTTAAGGGACTAGAACAAGTTTTTAAGGACTTTTATTTATGACTATATTCTCCCTAAATGCCTGGTATCTTATTTGCAGAGGGCATTTAACATTTAAATAACTAATTAACTAGCCAATATGTAATTAACTATTTAACATTTAATTAGATTAACTAACACATAATCAGGATGTAAATCCATTAAGTTATACATAGAGAAAAATATAGCCCATTTTCGAGTTACTCAAGGAATCCATTATAGTTAACATGGTAACATCTTTCTTCTACCAACAGCTCTCTAGATTTTTAAGGCATTATAGACTACCTCTTAGTTAATAACAGGATTAAGATAAAAACGTGGAGAAGGGCATGGCAATCCACTTCAGGATTCTTGCCTGGAGAATCCCCATGGACAGAGGAACCTGGTGGGCTACAGTCCATGGGGTAGCAAAGGGTTGGACACAACTGAACGACTAAGCACAAGCACAAGATAAAAACTAGAATTCTGATATTAAATCAGCAGGTCTAGACATTAAAAAATAAATCTGCCCTTAGTTATATCTGACATAATTTGATTAGCTTTCAGCAGCATTTTTATAAGCCCAGAGAATCTTTAAATAGTAAACATCATTTTTTCGTGGTGGTAGCAGTAAGGGGGAATCTCTTTGAAAATATAAGAACTCTCTGATTCTTAATTTGTGGTTTATAGATTCTTGTAACTAAAGATAAACTTTGCACCAAAATATTTTTCCTAAAAAAAAAAAAAAAAAGACTTCTGGATATTACATTTAGACTACTTTAAACATGCTATAAAGAGGGAATCAGGAAGGGGAAGAACAAGGCAAATGATTTTAAAAAAGACTAACAAAAATATCCAGAAATTAAACAGGATAATATATAGGTCTATATGTGACAACTGAGTTAGAGGCTTGACAAGAGCCTCCATGTCTATGTGGAGAAACTCAAAGCTTATAAATGTGTTTTGCTTGGAGGGCAGCATATAAGTACCAACAAGATATTTAATATTCCTGTGATTAGTCACTCAGTATACAATAAAGTTTATTCAGAGAACAGAATGTAATTTAAGGCAGCCCAGTCACACAAAAAAGAAAGCAAAGGAAGAGAAGCCAAATATGAGGAACTGACCAGAAGTTAATAAAATAAGATACATCACACTGGGATACTCTGCTTTAATATTTTAGTGGGCATATGCATTCCAAGGTGTGAACAGAAATCCCAGCGAAACAATGCACATGACACCAAGAGCATGACTGCATTTCCTACTTAAGAGGTAAAAGCGGGGAAGCGGTTGAACCAGTGCTCAAAGGGACACTGTCTGACTCAATCCCGTACTCTTCCCACACCTCTACACTGGCTCCGTGAGTAACTCTCTCATACAAGTAAGAGCATTTCAAATAAACTCAAACAGAATGCATACAGCACAGTCAGATGCAACCAGGAAAACGCCAGCGACTTACGCAAAAACTGGTCTCACAGCGTTATTCATATTCCCAAAGCTCGCCCGGCCCAGCAGTTCTCTGAAGCAGTTTTCAGCCAGCACAGCGGGATTCTCTTCTTTGTCTGCTGCTGAAGGAGAAGGAGGAGGGCCTATGCGACTGGGAAAAAAACAGAAATGAATACAAACAAACCAATGCAAGACTTCTGACACCAGTTCTAACAGTTAAACACAAGAGATTTGACTTCTCGGAATTTCTAGCATGACATTTTCTTTCTACCTAAAATAACTTTAGAGCTTAATTTTACTTCCATGAATCAACACCTTGAAGCTGATCATATAATCTTTCAAAACGGGAGAACTAAATTCAGTTGTACTAACTTGTTTCTAACTAATAGAATATATTTTCCAAAGGCAAAATACTCAACAGTTGCTATTTTGTAAAGTTCCTACAACTTCTCTACATTTAGAGCACAGTCTCACTGAGAAAAAGGTACCCAAAGATCACCCAGTTTAACTGTAAGAGAGCAAAAATAAAATGAAGTAGAAAATTATGACACAGTGTAAATAAAAGCTCACTAGAACACCTGTAAATCTCCTCAGTAGAACACCTGTAAATCTCCTCAGTAGACACAATTTGTTCATATTTTAACACTTTATTTCATGTACAATAATAACAAAGAAAAGCATATCTGTGGCACTGGGATAAAACCATGAGAAAATACAATTTCTTAAAATCCGTCAACCAATTTAACTTAATCCCGTTCCTCAAGAGCCATAATCATGGGCAATCAGTTCTCAACCAGCTACGTACCTTCAGAAAAACTAACCTCAGCCACAATGCCAAAACCAGGAAAAATACAGAAGGTGCTAAAATATATCAGGTCTCACACTTTAGGTTTCCAAAGCCCCAGACAGTCACATTTAAGAAATCTAGTGTAAATATTTTCTGTAATTGCTATAAATTTCAATAAACATATGAAGTGCCTACAGAGTTACCAATTTCATCTTTTCACTTCTACACCATGTTTACTTTGGCATTGCACACATAATCATCAAAACTACAAATAAAGTTAAACTTTTAGAACTACAGAATTAAATATCTCTTAAATTTGATTCAGACTTTCCCTCTTTAAACTACAAGAAAAGGGAGATCAGGAAATAGGCCAAACTGGAAAACACTGCTTCTAAAACTTGGTTGTATAGTACCTCTGTGTAAGGCAACAGAATCTGCCAGGAAAGCATGCTATGGCATCTGAAAAAGGAGAATAACCACAGACTCCTAAGTGCAACAGGTTACCGGTGTATGGGAAGCGGAAGGGTCAGCATATGCCCCAAAACAATATTCCATGCCAAAATATCTTAGAATAAATAAGAAATAGTCTAGTATTTATGTTGAAAAAGCATAGAGAGTAAATAGTAGCTGCTTGACTCCCTATGAAAAAGCACCTTGGATCTCTAAATAATAGAAGTTCAGTTTATAATCTCTATTTCTTACACTTGCAGCTTAAATGGTACTAATTCAAATTGCAATCTAGACTGCCCAATAATAAGCAGCAAGTGATGATTTATTCTAAAAGAAATAAAGCCTTAAGTGTCTGAGTAAGAATCTGTGGTCTACTCAGCCTAATGTGGTGACTAAAGATGGTAATTTTTTCAGAAAGGACATATATTTAAACTCACTCAAGTTTAGGAGACTACTATATACATAATACTAAAGATGAAACATTCTTATCCAAACAAGCAAGCACACATACACCCATACAAAATAACACAGCCCCACCCTACCATCTTTATTCAATACCTGTCAGCCTCTTCTATCTTTTGCATGTTGAACAGCAGGGATGGAACAATTTTATCCATATGCTGAGGCTCCCAAATGGTAGCCCGAAGTTCATCATTTACTGTTTTACGAACCACACCTTGAATACCTCTGATTCCAGCGATTCGGATTCTATAAAAAAAGAAAAAAAAAAATTCAGTCATGAAAAAAGTTATTTAAATAAGTTTGTTAGCTTAGTTAAGGGAATAGATGTTAAATAAATACTGTTATCTCAAGTCACTAAAACAAAAATAACACTTAAGAAGTGTAAGAAATTAAAATCTCAAAAATCTAAGATGGACAGAGATATGGCAGTTCCAAAAGAAACTGACTTTTAATACCATCTTTTTGTAATCAGCATTTAAAGTTAAAAAGGACTGTAAAATATAGGGTTAGTCTATGTGTCAGTTTTCAATAAAATAATCTAATCAAAAGAAATAGATTCTCCTATATTCTCTCACATAAAGCATACCAAAGTTTTCTCAGGTCAGTCTTCCAAGGCAATAGAAATAAAAGCAAAGATAAACAAATGGGACCTAATCAAACTTGCAAGCTTTTGCACAGCAAAGAAAACCATAAATAAAACAAAATGACAATCTACAGAGTGGAAGGAAATATTTGCAAACGATGTAACTGACAAGGGCTTAATTCCCAAAATCTACTAACAGCTTATACAACTCAATAATGAAAAAACAAACAACTCAATCAACAGATGAGCAGGCCTAAATAAACTTTTTCTCCAAAGAAGACATAGAGATGGTCGACAAGCACATGACAAGATGCTCATTATCGCTAATTATTAGAGAAACGCAAATCAAAACTACGAGGTACCACCTCACACCGGCCAGAATGGCCATCATTAAAAAGTACACAAATAACAAACGCTGGAGAGGGTGTGGAGGAAAGAGAGGCCTCCTAATACTGTTGGTGGGAATGTAAATGGTGTGGCAGCCTCTATGGAGGCTCCTCAAAAAACTAAAAACAGGGTTGCCATATGATCCAGCAATCCTACTTCTGAGCATATATCTAGAGAAAAATACTATCTGAAAAGATACATGCACCCTGATGTTCACTGCAGCAGAATGTGCAATAGCCAAGCCATGGAAGGGTGCTCACTGACAAGATGCAAGATAGATATATACATAAATATATAAAACACACACACATACACACAATGGAATGTTACTCAGCCGTAAAGAAGAATGAAATAACAGTATCTGCAGCAACATGGCTGGACCTAGAGATTATCATACTAAGTAAGTCAGAAAGAGAAAGACAAATACCATGTTATCACTTATGAGAGGAATCCAAAATATGACACAAATGAACTCATCTATGAAACAGAAACAAACCCGCAGATAGAAAGAACAGAATGTGTGACTGCCAAGAGGGATGGGGGTAGAATGGACCGTGAATCTGGGATTAGCAGATGCAAACTATTATACACAGAATGAATAAACAAGGTCCTTCTATACAGCACAGGGAACTATACTCAAGATCCTGTAATAAAACCATCACAGAAAAGAATATGAAAAATTATATATGTATAACTGAATCACTGTGCTATATTGCAGAAATTAATACACTGTAAATCAACTATACTTCAATAAAGTTTAAAAAAGAATTAGATTTTTCTGAGAGGATGATAATAATTCAAACTAATGAGGATCAGATTCTCTCCCAGTTCTTGCCCAGAAGTCTGAGCAGCTGAGTGACAACAGGATTTTACCGTCCTGAACACCCTCAATGTGTCCTCAGCCTGCCCCTTCATGGCTTCTCCCTGAGAACCTCTCCCCTCCGAGTCACCTTGATGGAAGACTAGGCTGGTTCCTTTAGAGGGATGACATGTGAGCTAACAAAATGGAATGCGGATGATCCAAGCCATGTACACACTACACGCCTGTGTGTCCTGACACAGACACATTATGGTATGTAGACAGGTAACATTTTGAGAGAAAGCTGCCCTCTCCTCCCTTCTCAATTCAAAGGCCTCAAGTTCCTCCAGCTCTTCCTCATTCTTCTTTAAAAATAAAATCTAATCTATCAGTCCAAGGATGGGAAGAAAAGTAACCAGAAAACAGCATATAAAATCTGAGGAAAGAACAAGCTCACAAGCAGAGCCAAGCTGGTAGCCCACCTTCCCTGAAACACCTTCATTCTGACCAAATGTGACTGTTATTTACCCTCCTTTTTAGCTGCCAGACTTCCCTGGTGGCTCAGATGGTAAAAGCATCTGCCTACAATGCAGGAGACCCAGGTTCAATCCCTAGGTTGGGAAGATCCCCTGGAGAAGGAAATGGCAACCCACTCCAGTATTCTTGCCTGGATAATTCCATGGACAGATGAGCCTGGTAGGCTACAGTCCATGGGGTCGCAAAGAGTCGGATATGACTGAGTGACTTCACTTTCACTTAGCTACTACCTGAAATATTCACTATTAGAAGTTTACTCAGCTTACCCAGGACTGTTTCCAAAAGCTATAAAATAGGTTTAGAGACTGGAGGATGAGGGGAAGTGGGTGGCACTGCTTCACAAGCCCACAGGGAAATAACGCACGCCTACAGGAGTAGCGGGTGGAGAATGGGATGTGGCAGTAATACGGCACTAAACAGGTGAGGAAGTGAACATGGAGACAAGACAAATTCTGCCTCGTACGAAGCTGGATCTGTTCATGCTGTTCTCTTAGAACAAAGTCTTGAGAGATTCTTCTATAACCACAAAGGGATAAGCCTAAGTTTACTACAAAGTTACTATGTGCCAAGTCAAATATTTTATGAAAATCTTAAAGTATCAGTCCGATTTCCTACTGGCCATGACCTCTAATTTTATTTGATAGTATATTGCTAAAAATAAAGGGATTTCTAATAATAAAACAAAGCCATGAACATATTCCATGAAAAGTGAAAGAGAAAGCGTTAGTTGCTCAGTTGTGTCCAACTCTTTGCGACCCCATGGTCTATGGCCTGCCAGGCTCCTCTAACCATGGATTCTCCAGGAAAGAATACGGGAGTGGGTAGCCATTTCCTTTTCCAGAGGATTTTCTTGGCCCAGGGATTGACCCAGGTCTCCTGCACTGCAGGCGTCTTCTTTACCATCTGAGCCACCAGGGAATGAGATATGAGAAGAAAATAAAGCTTGACTGGGGGTGGAATGGAGGCGTTGATATTTAATAAATAAAAGGTGGCCAAGGGAGGATTCTCATGGTAAGATGACACCTGAGCAGAAATCTGAACAATGTGAGGTAAGCAGCCATAAGGAAGGTATCTGGGGAGTTGTTCTAAGCCAGGAGGCCATTCAGTCCAAAGGCTCTGGGCAGAAGTGTCCCTGATGTGCTCACACAAGCGAGGAGACCTAGGCACTGGATCAGCGTGAAAGGGGGAAGAAATGACAGCATGACAGGATCTAACATTGATGAGGGGAGCATTAAAGGGGCATTCTGGGCTGCAGCGGAGACTGCATTTTATTCTGATCCAGGTAGGAAACCACTCTCAACTTTGCTGCTTCAGTCAGTTCTTCTAACAGCAATGAAAAGCTGGACTTTAGGAATAAAGCATACATTTCCCATCTTCTTTGGGAATCATTATGTAAGATATAAACACAATATTCATCAATAAATTACTCCATGACTATAAATTATAAAGCAATACATACTCTGTTCGTGTTTCTGGATCACTATGATAGGAGTGACACATGGCACTGAAGCGAGATACAAAAAAGTCGTAACGTCTATGATACGATGGTGTGTCTTCTTCAATATTTGCAAATTTGACAAACTAAAAAGAATAACAGTAAAGTGTATTATCACCTTGTTCAAAGTGTAGAAAAAATATTTATTTTCATTCATTATTTGTTACATCGACAAGAAATATCCAAATAAAGAGCAAATGAGATATGAAATATCATAAATGTCACATATATATGAAAGGAATTTTTTAATAACAAACTTCACAAAATCAAGAATATAGCATTGTGAGTGTTAACTATAACTTTCTGACGCAGTTTCTTTGGAGTGAGTGAGTGCTTGCCTTGAAGCTCTTCTGCATTTCCCGGATGCTGGCAATGTTTTCGTGATAACCACAGACAGTTCAAAACCTTCAGGAGTTCTATTTCTTAAATCATAGGTAGGACATCTTGACAGCTGTTGTATAACACATGAATGAATATTTATACAAACAAGATGGGACAAGAAAAAGGGCCCTAAGCTGAAGAAAACATCACCAACACAGTAGAGAAGAAAAAGACTCATACAGTAAAATTTATTCTACCTATTTTTAAAAGATTAAAAAAGAGAGAGAGATATGCATATGTTTAGGAAATTTTAAATATCCTACATGAGTCACAAACCCAACCATATGATCCCTTAGTAGGCATCCTTTTTTTCTTATTTGCTTTCTCATTTATTTGGTGATTTACTGCTTCTAAAATAGCCTAAAGATGTCCTGGGAACAAAATGAAAGTAAGCATAAACTTGAAAAAATAAAAGTATGATACTAAAAGTATTTTAAATTAATTCAGACAGAGCCAAGTCATCTGTTTTAAAGAATTTCATATGACTCATATGATTTAGAAAAAGGCCACAAATACCACAACTGGGGGTTCCATCCCTGGTCTGGGAAGATTCCACATGTGACAGGGCAACTGAGTCCGTGCACCCAACTCCTGAGCCTGTGCCCCGCAGTCAGACGCCACAGCAATGAGAGGCCTGCACAGCAGCTAGAGTCCCCACTTAAGGCAAGCAGAGGAAGCCCACATGCAGCAACAAAGACCCAGCACAGCCAAAAAAACAAAAAGTACAAAGACTACTAATAAACAGAAAAGTCCTGAATCTGTCATGTTTGACAATATTTTTTTAACATTCAATTTTCAATATTTGAGAACTTAGCACCCCAAAGAAATTAAAATCAGACTTCCAGGAAATACTATATAAACAATGTTGGTCAAGATAATATAGCATTTCACTTAATACAATTCACTCAAATCAAAAGTAGTTAACTGGAGATGTTTGTCTTTTTCTCAAATGAGTCATTAAAGGAATTCTAACGGCATTGCTGACTTCAAGTAAAGAAAATTCTGGAGATTTCTCACACTAGAACTCCTTTGCCCCACAGCCATTAAAACATTTCCCCTAAATATACAGGACAGATGAAATGACAAGGTCCTACTGTACAGCAGTACAGTATCCTGTGATAAACTGTAACGGAGAAGAAAATGAAAAAAGTATACTTTATATATATATATAACTGAGTCACTTTGCTATACAGTAGAAATTAACACAATGTTGTAAATCAATTATACTTCCATAAATTAAAAAAAAATTTCCCCTAGACTTTCCTCACCTAACTGTAAAGGAAGCAGGAGAAACGAAGTGGCCACGCTGACTGAGATGGAGCCTGTCACACCACCTACCTGCATGTGGGAATATCCAACATTTTCCCTCTGAAACTAACGGACAAAATCATACTTAGGGTTTTCAAATGGGGATTTTATTTACATGATCTAGGTTAAAAAAAGGAAAATATTATATTACTACCAACAATAATAACTAACAGTGCTACACACTGTTGTAAGAACTTGGTATTAACTCACATCATACAACAATCCTATAAAATTGGTACTATAATTATCCTTGCTTCACAGATGAAAAACTAAGGCAAGGAGCAGCTAAATAACTTGCCCAAGATACACAGCCAGAAAGTGCTGTAGGCATAGTTCAGAGTGAGGCAGTCGAACCCTAGAAGCCGTGTTGCCAGTCAGCACCCACAGTTCCTAACCACAAAACAGCTGTCTGCAAGCAACAGCAGGTAACAGATGACTCTTCTGTGGAGAAGAACCTGGATGGAAACATGCAGATTGGTTGAATGCCTGAAAGCTTCCTCAGAGATGAAGATGGAACTAGAGACTGAGGCTGAAGGTGATACAATGAAACTAAAGACGAGGAGAAAGGTTATCACTGTATTTTATTTTCTTTATTAAATATGCCTTCCCCACCCCACACATGTTTAATAAACTACAGTTCCGGATAAAAGAAAATGAATGTTGTTAGCAGAAACAGTTCAGAAGCAGTGTTAGAAGGCTGGGGAGTGGGTAGGGGGAGGTTGTGAGGGGACACGGACTCCTTCCACTTATGGCCAACTGAGTTGCTACCACTTCTTGTGATTCGTAATGTCCCAGATTTCACACAGAGCAACAGTAAAACTTTGAGACAAAATGTTCTAATCATCTACAACTGCCCTGGTTGCCCAAATACCCTGACCAGAGCATCTGCCATTACCAGATAAGGACACTCAAAGAAGACTTAATCCAAGTTATGGTAGTTGCTCTTAAAATTAGAACCGCTTACTTACAGAATTTGTTCCAAGAACCTGAAGCTTTGGTTCCCCTGATTCCAGCAGTTTTGCTACCATATGAAGAAAGCTTTCTACAAATGGCTTGATGCTTTGAGAATGGCAGGCCATAAGAAGTTGGTCCAATGCCTCCATAGCAATTAAAACATACCTAAACATAAGAGAAAAGTAACATCAAAGCATCTCCAGCTCTCCAGATTCTTCTCAGCACAACTCACAGGAATAATTAGAATAAATTTATTTAAATGCACAGAACAGAGAAAGGCAAATTTAGCAGCATCTGAGTGAGAGCCTAATCCTCTCACGACACTAAGGATGTTGGGGTCATAAAATGACCCTCAGGTGGGAGGACGCAGAGACCAGACTGCACTCCTCCACTCTCTTCTCCTCAGCAAAACCTCTCCCAGAGCTGCTTCCACATTAACTTCCCGTGAATATTTTTGTAAACACAAATATTCTCCATTTTCCAGATTTTTAACCATATTTCTCTGCATCTGACCCAAAACAGTTATTATAAGAAATGAGCTTAAATTTCTAACACAATCTATTTGTATTTATAAATATGAGAATATAAAACAGTATCAGCAATATTATAAGGAAAGGTATAAATTTTACCTTCCAATTCATCAGATTTTAAAGCTTGTACTAAAAGTTAAAATTCAGAATTTAGATAACTTTGCTTGAAAAAATGACCATAAGAACTATTTGTATCAAGACTCACATTTGTAGCAAATGCTCTAAATGGTAACAGTGTGAAAGTAGAGAAAGCCAGTGTATCATTTGGAAAATGGAATACACTAAGGAACTAGGATCACAAAATGATAAAAGTATCTATATACCAAATTGCAAAGTAATTACTGTTCAAGCACAGGGAATGGATTAAGATGGTAGTCCTTTATTTATAGGTCGATGTATAGCTCACACAGTTCACATCAGCACGCCTGCTCAGAATTTACATATTCTGAACCTATTATAATATCTAAGACTAAACACAGCTCTCTTTTATTGCTCCTCTGACAGGCAAAACTGGAGCTGTGCTAAAAATTAATTTGCTAACAGAATTTCTGATAGTTTCCAATTTTGAGACTGATTTTTAAAGTATAGTACTGCACTGACAGACCTTTAAGGGAATCAATTTCTACTATTCCCATTAGGGAAGTTTAAAAATCAGTGGATGCTTAAACAAACAACTCTTTTAACTAACATGAGTTTATTCTTAAACCTGACTACGAGGAAAGTAATAAAAGCTACAGCATCTATTTGGTATAATACATATCCTCGTATGATACTACAATGCTTTACTCTCCATCTATTATCTCTGCCTGCCTAGATGGCAAAATAACTTATAGGATGATTTAGCCTAGGAAGAATTTTCCAAAGATACCACATTAGTTTCCTTACCCAGTACGATGTCTGACAACATCCCTGCTCAACCTTTCTGCAAGGTAAGAACCAATTCGATCCAGTTTCTCTGGAGCAGATACAGCATAAAATGTCAATTTCTCCATATCAGCTTTAACAAGGCCATCCTAAAAAAAAACAACAACAAGTGAAATAGGTTCTACTTATGCCTGTATTTCCACGCTTAGTGTTTGTATTTCTAAGTGCTGCTTGCTTCTCATCCCCCCTTTATGGATTGGAAATTAATCCCTATTTACCCTGAGCCTGCCTGGATACAGTCTCTTTAGTGCTAATCACCATTCTGGATATGTAGAGCTTTCAAAAAGTTAAAGCGCTGCCCTATTTAGGAAAGCATACACCTTCACAAGCACTGGATTATTCTAACACCTTCCTCTATATATTAAAAACCAAAAAACAGCTCAATTATACAATATATTGTAGTAATTATCAGCAAAGGTTCAGTTATTTGCTCTCCTCATTAGAGCCCTCTTTGAAGGCAGGGACTATGACAGGTAGACAGATGCACTCTGGGCACCTGCTACTGGGTCCATTTTGGACACAGGAGACTTTTTTGTTTAATAAGTTAAAGATAAGAAATGTTGTCAGCTGGGTTTATGGTTGCCATATGTATGCAAGATTCATGTAAATCTTTTTCTTACATCTTATTTTACAGATTGCTCAAGTAGATTTTTTCTAAATGTTTGGCACAAATAAAAACTCTTCCAACTGACCTGTCACCACTCTCATATCAAAAGTGTTCAAAGCTCCCTCACTGCCAGTAAGATAAGTAGATTTATTTTCTGTTATTCACATTCCTCCATAATCTTGCCTCCACCTTATCTTCATTAGCGGCATGTTTCAGATTCCTTAAAGAAATGATCTGAATATGCAGTCTATTAAATGATACTTTTGAAATTTCCAATCAGGAATTCAGTAATTGTGCCCTAGTAACACTCATTATACTACGATTAGGTTACAAGAACCTCCACTTGAAGATCCTGGTCCCAAATGTTATCTCTGACTTTATCACACCTTTTCTCTTAGGTACAAAGAAACCAATCTCTGCTTCTCCAGATGGTGTATATCCTTCCAAGTTCATTTCTTCTGTGAATCTTCGCAGAGACTGCCAACTCAGAGTGAGTGATACCTTCCTGATTTAAAGGCGAAAACTTTACCCCTGTTTTACTTAACATTTTACTTTCTAATTTATGCACTGTGATTTAACCTTTAGTATCCTTTCACTTTATATCAGTGGATGGAAAGCTTAAGGCAGGTACCGTATCTTAGAGTTACTTATATGCTATGAATTATCCAGGATATCTGGCAGCCAATATATTTAACTGATTCCAAGTCCAAGTTCAAGTGAAGTCGCTCAGTCATGTCTGACTCTTTGTGACCCCATGGACTGTAGCCTACCACGCTCCTCCATCCATCGGATTTTCCAACTGGAGTGGGTTGCCATTTCCTTCTCCAGAGGATCTTCCTGACCCAGGGATCGAACCCGGGTCTCCCGCATTGTAGGCAGATGCTTTACCGTTAGCCTCAGTTAAACAGATTAGCCTTTATACAGTTCCTTAAATCAGATTTGATTAAAAACAAGATATAGCTCATAAATTGTTAAGATAACCAATAAGTTTCTACAGTTTTATTTTTTTTAAATAAAGCAATCTCTGGAACTCAAACCCATGTAACATTTTTTTGTTCCTATCTAACACTAGACTAAAGGAGTCTTAGAAAAGTTAGTGAAGTTGCTCAGTCACGTCCGACTCTTTGCGACCCCATGGACTGTAGCCTAAGAGGCTCCTCCGTCTACGAGATTTTCCAGGCAAAAATACTGGAGTGGGTTGCCATTTCCTTCTCCAGATCTTCCCAACCCAGGGATTGAACCTGGGTCTCCCACGTTGTAGGCAGATGCTTTACTGTCTGAGCCACCAGAGAAGTTCTCCAGAAAAGTTAAGACAGTGTCAAATAAAATCAATCAAACACAGCTGCTTTGAAGCCTGTAGTCTTCCATAAAAAAGTAATTTTTATGAAAAATTAAAAAGCACTTAAGTAAAAAGAGAACAAACTCTGCCTGGAACATTCTCCTTTTACTTCTCAATTCTCTTCTGAAAACTGTGTGGCGAACCCTATTTATTCTTTGGATCTTAGCCTGGATTTCGCTCCTTCAGGCATTCCTTCTTCCAAGTCCAAATCAGGTACCATTCCCACCTACTCCAGCAGTACCCTATACTTCACTTCTCTATCACATCATTCTTTCACATAATATTGCAGTTGCCAATTTACTTGTCTATGAGCTTGGTGAGAGCAGAAGGCCATGTCTGTATTCACAGCTGTGTTCTTGGCATTTTGTAAATAATCTGAAACTAGGTCATAAATTTAAGAACTGTACACACTAAGAACATCACCTGTCCATCATTCTGAATATATGCCTAACCTAAGAAAAGAATCTGAAAACCAGTCAAGCAAGCACGGATCGTTTAAAGGTTAACAAAGAGAGAAGTATAAAATTAGTAGTGTACATGATGAGATTTGGGAGTAAAAGTAGAGAAATGAAATTAGGGAAACCTTAGGGAGATCAGCAGGGGGGAAGGATGGGTCAGCAAAGAGAAGGATCAGTAGATGTAGATCAAATTACTTTTGGATCTTCCGGGAATATGTTGTCCACCAGGCGTTTGTAGCGAGGACGCAGAGCAGAACAGCAGCAACACACTCCTGTTGAAAAAGAATAAAATCACAAAGTACGGCAGTTAATCATACTGTAAACTGATCTAAAAGTTCATGTTCTGAGTATTTATGGATTACTGAAAACAAAGGGGAAAAGTTCCAACAGCCACAAACAGAAATGGGTGTGCAAATTCATTATTAAGTAAGAAATGAAAAAGTAAAATTTCTCCTCCGCTTCCCAAAGACACCAGGTCAAAATGAACACTGTAATGAATTATTCCAGAGTTTCGAACCGAACTGTTCTGGAGTGTGTGTACATGCATGCATGACTACCAAATTCACCCTATAAAGTACATATGTAATCGGTACCCCCCTCACTTCCTTTCTGATCTCATCTTCTATTACTCTCTGCATCATCCCCTATTTACCTCCTTCCAAACCCCACTTTTCCTGCCAGGCCCAATCTACTCAGTTCCAGCTACAATGGTCTCAAAATAGTAGTTCGCTACACTAGGAAGTGTAGCTGGTGAAAACAGTTAACACCTCTATCTACATGATGAATTATATAAAGAAGCCACAACAGAGAGATAATCAACCTCAAGGGAAAGTCCAGGAATTTCAAAACCTGCTCAGAGACTGCTCTGTACATTTTCCGTTGCTGGCATCTAGGAAAAAGTCATGCATTTGGATGAGAAGACCTAGGTTCACACCAATTCTTTCATTTAAGGGGCCACGTGACTTTGAGGGAACGCACATCATCTCACTGGAAAGAACTCTGTGAGGAGGAGGAGGAGGAGGAGGAGGAGGAGGAGGAGGAGGGATCCGTTTTTTTGTTCTACAAACTACTAACTTAACGGGATGTTGGTCTTGAGCCACTATACAGCCATTCCCATGATTTAGGAAACTGGACTATGTGTGTTTGTGGCTAAGTGTGCATGTGTATGTATTTAGAAACCAATTTACGGCATGAGAGAACACAAGCTAGATAGAAGTTAAGGAACTCAGACCTAAGCAGACTTCTACCATCTCATCGAGTAATGTTATTCAACAGGCAACTTCTCCGGATCTCACTTTGCTCACGAAGCATGCATAACTCATACAGGCAGCAGTACCATGTCAAGTGAGTGCCCAACACAACAAAACATGTGAGACTGACTCCAGATTTGCAGCAGAATGGAGTCATTATGCTGATAAAACAGGACAGAATTAAGACATGTACAGCAATTTTGGTGATTATAAAGTAATGCACATACATTACTTAACATTTCCAGCAAATTAGTGAGATATTGTTATCACTACCACTTTACAAGAAACTGCAGAAGAACCGACCAAGTAATTTACTCAGCTGCAATGGCTAGGTGAGAATCCAATGCCTAACTCTGAAACCTCATGCTCTTTCCATGAAACCACTGATACCAGTGGTCAAATGAATCAACACACAGATGTTTCATTTGCACATACTACTTCCCGAACACCACATCAGATGCCACAGACACAGGAAAGTATAAGAGTCCAGATCTCTCCCCTTGAGTTTATAAACTGTCATAAAAAATAGTGAATAATTTAACAGCATATATTTAGGCACCACATGCAGATAGTATAAAATGCTGTCTACTGTTCAGGATGTTTTCTACTTTAAAAGGAGAAAGAAATTCCAGAGTCCATTAGGGGATTTTTTTTTTTTAGACTAACTCCAAAATATCTGAACTATTTTTAAAGTCCAAAAGCAAAACACAGGCCTGATTATTAGAAAGAAAAGCAAGGGTAAAAGCAAAGTAAGCAACAGTCATATTCCTGTGTCAATTATACCTAATATAAAAATACTTCAGATGAATATTAATACACAGAAATAAATTAAAATCAAATATGTATCAAGTGATTAACTTACACAGGGCACTGAGCTGGGTATTGCAATGATGAAAGAAGCTTATAACTTGATTAAGAAGATTAGTAGGAATACTTTGCTACACTAATGCAAGGCCAAATATAGAAAATTCAAATTGCTATTACGGCAAAGAATCTGGAATGGAACTGAAAAACAACTCCCTAAGCTTCAAGTTTCCTGTTAGAATGATAAATTATGTAATTTACAACAGACTAAGAATTCTTAATAAGGTATTAAGTCTCATTTACATCAATACTTTCTGATATTATACACTGTTTTTAGTTTCAAAAAAGCTTACAAAAAATGGGGGCTTCGGAATCCACGTAATATCCAATTTTCACTTTGAAGAAGCATAGGGTCTGTTAGAGGAGAAAGATGAGAAAAATGACAAAATGCCCAATAGGGGGTTAAAGGGCAGAGGCTCTGGAGTCAGACAGGTCTGAGGTGAACCCAACATCTTTAACTGTCCAGTTAGGCAGGCACATTATTTTCTCTTATCTTACCTATGTTTCCTCATCAGTGTAGTAGCACCTTCTTCATATTTATTGGGAACATGAAATAAAATTATATGTAAAGTTCTTATTAAGGGTGTAACATTTGGTAAGCATCCAACAGATTGGTAGTTATTATTACTAATGCTATATAAAAGTAGAGGACAGAGGAACTTGGCAAGTTATAGCCCACGGGTTTGCAAGAGTCGGACAAGACTGCGTGACTAAACAAAAACAAGATAAGAACTACGATCAGGGTAACCGAGGTGCGTGAGGGCCCTTGAGACAGTGTTCCCAACAGTGTGAAAACCTTTGCTGAGAATTAATCATCTAAACATCCAACAAATTCTCTGTGTGGTTCACAACAAGCTTTCGATAACAAGACCCGAGTCCAAGTGGATGACTGCTTTTTTCCGAACATGATGTGTGCAGCACTGTACTAAGTACTTGGCAGCATTACTCATGTACTCCTGCAGCAACTCTCTGAGAGGGTTAGCAGCAACTTTGTTTGACAAAGGAGCAAAGGAGCTAAGGGAGGCTCATTTGTCCCATATCCCGTATCGTAGAGCTGGTACATACAGAGGAGCAGAGATTCCAACCAGACATGATGACTTTGAAGGGTAACCGCCACACTAAACTGCAGTCCATGGGGTCACAAAGAGTCAGACATGACTCAGCGACTAAACAACAACAACAAAACTCAAGGACTGGACACTTTCTAAACTCCTTTAAACACTTTAGCTCTCCACAAGCCACGCCCAACGGACGCGACTGCAGGAATGAGTCAGAGACGAGGAGTGCCCCTCCACGGGGGAAACACACAGTCACAGTGCGTTTCTCCACAAGTCCAAACAAAATACAACTTCCTGACCTCTTACTGTACATGAAAACCAACCAATCAAGAGAGAGCTGAAAGGAGGTTTAAAAGCTTCAATTTACTCAGGTTTCTAGAAAATGATAACACTGAAGGTAATATGAGGTGAAAGTGAGTGGTAATTGTAATCACAAAAGAAGAGAGAACTCTATGGGCTATTTTAAATAAGAGACTACTGTGTTACCAACATCACAAGAACAAGTGAGATGAAAGCACTGGACCTACTCAGGCACAGAAGCGTGGGGGTCTCCCCTGTCGAAGCCAGTTCATAAGGCTTTTCGAGTTCAGCTGCAGGTACCTGGACATAGTCCTTCATGTCGCAAGAGACGAGTTTCTAGTTGCTCTTCCAGCTCTTAGAGCCTTTTACCTCCTATTCAGGAAGTGCCTAGTTCACTTTACTTGTAATTAAATTAGCAGAGGGTACTAGTATACTGTAACATATCTACTTGTTGACATCAAACATAAAGCTATCAAGAACTTGATAATATCCGTATCGAATTCCACTAGCAAGGCCAAATAGCTTAAACAGATATGATTAAACTAGTGCATTGCTAGTTTACTAAAGACAGATTTTTATACAGTTTGAATAAGAAAATAAACCTATTTTCTATTTTTTTCCTTAAAGCTTTTAATTCTTCCTCATCCTAGCTTCCCATCCCTTCCAACAAACTCCTCACTTCTTTACCTCTTCCCAACTTTCTGTTTTCCAAAGGAAAAAGGGGGCTAAGCGTAGCACAGAGAGGTTCCAGCAACTGGCAAGTCTAGGCAATAACTTCCTTTAAATTCACTTCTAACACATGAAGGAGAAGGTAATTCACTATTCTCCTCCTGTAGCATATGGAATTCAGAACTCGACTTACGATATAGTAGGAGAAATAGGAAATCTCAAGTGGTAACTGAACTATGGAAAAATTGAACTGGGGCATAGCTGGAAGGAAAAATTATGACCAAGAAGGGTGCCAAGCTGTGTATTATAGTGGTGTGCAGACAGGCTCTTGGGGCAATCTGTTCAATAATGCTGAGGCTTAGTCAGGAAACAGAAAAATCCTTCTGTCAATCTCTCAGGGTTAGCAGTACTAATAAAAAAAACAAAAAACAAAAAACTGCCTGGAATGTAGAAGCCACTTTAAAAACACTACACACACACATTTATTTTAGTAAATTTTGCATACTCCTAAATTAACCATTTCTTCTTTAGAGATACCCAACACATGGGAATTCACCAGTGTCGCCTGGTGTGAGATATACTGGCCTCTAGAATCCTCCTTCTCTGATGGTGAGGTGTTACGAATAATTTCTAACCCATTCTGAGCCAACAGGCATCCAGCAATTGCACAGAAAGCCTCACAGCTGAGGTGACAGAGCATGGGCCAGGCGCATGAGCACTGTGGGGTGCTGGGAGAATTCAGCTTCATGGGCTGTCCACCACTGAATACTGCTGTTTTGTAATGACATTCGCGTTCCTAATGCAGCTCTGTAAGTCTGGGGGTTTGGATAATTAAGACCCCTTTTAAAATAAGCTATACTTTCAGGGAGGGGGGTTCAGGATTGGGAACTCATGTACACCCATGGCTGATTCATGTCAATGTATGGCAAAATCAATACAGTATTGTAAAGCAAAATAAAGTAAAAATAAAAATTAAAAATAAATAAATAAAATAAAATAAGCTATACTTTCAACTAACTATATTACCCAATGATAATTTAAATCTTTAATGTCTCCATTACTAAATTACTAATAATTGAACAGTTAGTGTTTATTATTAAACATCACCATAGCACTGGATATCTGGGAGAACGCTATACTCTAAAACAAAAATAGTAAGTTACTATCATTGTCACTGAAGTTGAAGAACGCTTAGATCTTCTGATGGAAACCAACTGTATTAGGTTTGTCTCTCAATCTGTTAAAGGAAAAAAATCATAGTATCTATACCTTCTACACAGCAATTATATTATTTTGGTTTATAATTCTTATGTGTAATACATTAGGAATTTGCTGGTATATTTAGGGCTTACTAAATCTCATATTTTAAATGGGAATAGCTATGATTACTGGATTCTGGTCCTTATGGTATTTCTATCATTGCACCTAAAACAAATTATTGTACTTATTTATACACAAATTCGGAGAAGGCAATGGCACCCCACTCCAGTACTCTTGCCTGGAAAATCCATGGACGGAGGAGCCTGGTAGCCTGCAGTCCATGGGGTCGCTAAGAGTCTGACATGACTGAGCGACTTCACTTTGACTTTTCACTTTCATGCCTTGGAGAAAGAAATGGCAACCCACTCCAGTATTCTTGCCTGGAGAATCCCAGGGACGGGGGAGCCTGGTGGGCTGTCTATGGGGTCACATAGAGTTGGACATGACTAAAGCTACTTAGCAGCACACACACATTTGTCTTTCCTACCTGAATGAGTCACATCAATACAAAGCCCATATATTTTGTTCATTGTTGCATGTCTGGAATATAACACTCACAAAAAATGCTCCTTCACTTAATGAATGTGGACCCAAGGTTCACTGATAAAATAAATTTAGTATCTGCTGATATGTATTATACAAATCAAAATAAGAAAACTGTCCACCACAAAATATTAAATAAATGCCAGAACCATATAATTTCTCCAATGAATAGCTGACAACGTCAACTGAATCACTTTAAACAATTCATGTTTTATTTTTAGACCTGGCAGAAGCTATCAGTAATCAAGGTGAAAAGACAGAGCATGTTTTTCTATTAGAAGATTTTAAAAATTCATTACTTTAGGACCTCTAGCTCTGTGGTATCCAAAACCCTTGAAAAGACTCTGCATCACACATATTCTCTTCAAGGTTGAAATTAAAAGCTACTCATTCAGTTAGTGTCAGAATAAGACACTTCATACCATTTAAAGACTTAGTAATATTACAGGCATACACACACATCCCTCCCAAGTAACTAACACTTAACATGTAAATTTACATATACCATTCACACACACACATACTACTTATAAAGCGTAATATGGGCGTTACTCCTGCACTTCAACTTGGGTACAAGGCACTGTGGTAAGAACTACAGAGGGTCAAAAGGTAACTAACTACTTGAAAAGACAAAGGTTTAAAAATTGAAATTTAGAGAGAGGCTCAAGAGGGAGGGGTCCCATATATAATTATGACTGATTCACATTGCTGTATGGCAGAAACCAGCACAATATTGTAAAGTGATTTTCCTCCAATTAGAAAATAAATAAAAACTGAAATTGAAAACAAGATTTGGACAACATTGGAGGACAGGAGCTATCTAATGTCAAATGGACCACATGGCTCCAGGGCCACAGAAGTTGAGAGAAGAGAGAAAGCACTCCTAGCTCACGTGAAAGAAAGTTTTATAAAGGACATGGGAGCTGAGCTGAGGGCTCCCCCTGAAGAACGAGAACTATGAGGAAACCGGAGACAGTGGGGGATGATTACAGGCAGATGGCACAGTGCCAGTTTCACTATGGAGGACGGCACACGGAAAAGCCCAAATGCGTGTTCTAATGACCCAGAGCTTAGAAAGGAAGGAACCTAGGAGGTGGCACAAAGGAAGCATCGAAAGGGTCTGCTGAATAATTAGACAGGAGTCAAAGAAAAACGGGAACAAAAGAGTCTTATCTCCAGGAAAGTGTTCCTTTTAAAAGGATCCTAATCCATTAGAGGAGTATTTTATTACATGACTCTTTCCGTAAGTAATTCTATACCATCTTTCTTCTCATTCTCAATTTCACTACTTGTTTTTTATTCCCAGGCACATAAACTTCATGGAAAAGAGGACAACAAAGGCATTAAACAGAATTAAAGCTCCAATTCTTTTTTAAAAGATGGTCTTTCCACTGCATTGCAATACTTGCCTCTGCAAAAGATACAACGTAGACAAAAGTCTGTATACATTACAAAACTATTCTGAAATACTGTCTGTAGAAAAAAAAAATAGCTTTTCTTCTTCTGAGTCAACTCGTGATCGATCAGTCTATACTTAACACATTTTTCCCCACTATCACAATTTTAAACAAACAAACAAAAAAAGGTATTGTTTACTTACAAATAGTCAATTTATAGATTTATACCTAGATTTTACTGTATTCTACCATACTTAACTGAAAAAAAATATTACTCAGCAGAGTTAACCTGAGCAATAAAATATACAATAGGCATGGTTTTTAGAAAATGTAATTCTGTTAAGACCGCATTTGAAAACCTTTTGGAATCATCATACAGGGGAAAAAAAAAAAAAAAACTCCACAAAAATTAAGGTAAGGAAATATAATGCCCTATTCTTTTCATCTGACATTGGCTTAGTTGGCAAAGCAAATAAGAAAGGATCCACTGGATGACACAGAAACCAGAGCTGCAAACAGGAAAGCAAAGTACCGACACCTCTGTCTCCACCACCATGAGGACACAACACACGCGTTCACGCCTGCTTCTAAGACCAGACTGCACGACTGGGCCCTGCGCCACAGGCCTCCTCTCAGTGCGCCCGGGGTGGTCCTGGATGGGAGCACACAGCACCCCAGCGTCCTACTCTCCGGAGGTAAGAAATTACATGAGGCAGAACCGAAACTGAAATAGTAGGTGATTTTCCTTTTAAGACAAAATACTGACTAAATGAACTCTGTGATAATGTCAGTAGTACTGTTAAGAATTACAAAAGGAATCACATTTTCTCCATGTGTAATTAAAAAAAAAAAAAGCATGTGAGAACTTTCCTCTTGAATCCACACCATGTTCTTGACTAATTATGTTGATAATTACTCTGCACAATTAATATGTTTTGGGGGAAGAGAGAATTATGTAATGGTCGAAGATAAATTCTCTCTCCCTGGCTTTCAGTAGCTCAGAGTCTGACAGGACAAGATAATCATACGGAAAGAGAAGTGTAACTCGACGGGGTAACAGCCACGCCAGAGGAGACGGCTATCGGAGAACAGCAGTGTGACCCTAACCTTCCTGCAAAAAGTAATGACTAAACAGAGCCTTAAAAAGCAGCAGCAGGAATTCAGCAAAAAAGGGAAGATCATTCCAGATGTGCAGAGCCACATGTCAAGAACAAGAGTTTTAATTTCCAAACAAATCATAAAGTTCTGCAGCATGACAGAAATGGCTGGACAAACTTGTAGGAAGCTGTGGAAATCAACTCAAAGCAGAAGGTACAGAGGGAGAGGAGTCAAAAGTGACAGACAGGACAGTCTGAACAAGTGACTGGACGATGGTGTCCAACAAGGGACAGAGGAAGATAAATTTGGGGGTGGGGAGAGGGTATCAGAAAGAGAATAAACTTTATTCTGCACATGTTAAATCTGAGGTTACAAAACTAAAAGTGGGACATCTTGTAGTAGGCAAATGATTTAGATTAGAAATAAAAATTTAAGAACCAAAAGCATATAAACAATAGCAAAACCAACTAGTTTAACTAGCTGAAGTCAACAAAGAAACATAGGATGGAATTAAGAGAACTCTGGGGAAAGCAAGCATTTAAGCAATGACTAGCAGTGAAGGAAGTGAAAGGGAAGACATTTAAAGAGATAGGAAGAAAACTATAAAAAGAATAGTGATAGAGAAAACAAAGGAGAGTTTTCCAAATTGCATGCCTTCTATAAAAGTACCAATTTACATAGATAAAAGAAATAAGAACTCGAGAAAACAGGAAAAAAAAAATACTCTCAGAACAAGGAAAGAGCAGAAAAAGAAAATAAGAGCTTTTTTAAAAAACACATGAAAGTGAAAATTTTCATATTTTACAGTAATACAAATTAAAATTTCAAGATGTGTTAACTATTTTAACCAAAAATAACGCAGTGGCAGTTTCAGAATATCCAGAATGAAAAATACTATTCTACAGACTCTACACTTGATGTGGAAAAAAATAGACTAATCACATAGTTTATAATGATTATAGGTTCTTATTAAAAATAAAATGATGGATAATATGAAATATCCCTTAAAAGGACCTAGTAATCCATTTCATTACTATCTTAATTAGTTTTTAGTAAGATACAAGTCCTCTATCTGAAATACATAACTAGACTATGTTCTACAATATTTAGTAAACAATGAAGGATAAAAATAATTGATTAGAGTGAAATAACTGCAAAATCAAAGTTGTACTAAAGACTGGAAGGAAAAAAACTACTCCTGAAGAAAACCCCACACTTTGTTTGGCATGTGATATTGAAAACAGGATAAAAACAAGATTTCTTCTAAAAAATCAGTAATTGAGCACTGGTTTTATTCTAGTAATAGATATAATTTAACAGAAGTTTCACATCTAAGGAAGTCTTCCAAGACATTCAAAAAACACTGTAACTGTTTCATGTCTAGGCAACCAATCAAAAGAGGTTTATAAAGCCTCCACTGCATGTTAAGTGCCAGAAATACAAGATGTGTGTTTTCCAAAGAAAGACACAATTCAAAAATTCTAGTTGTCACACTGTATTTGTGCAAGTTTGTATCATTTTTATTTGCTGCTTTCATATTTAATATCCTTTGAAAGCAAATCCTTTCTATGTAATTCTCTGGATGCTCTTTATCACATATCAGTGGTCAGAAGTGGAGTGCAGTATGTCATCAGTCTCTAAGAGCTAAGTATCTTACTGTTAACCAAAAGAAATTTCGCCCTAGTTCATGGATTCTGCAAAAAAAGTAACGCTATTAGATTTGACTTAACTGTAGACAGATTGTAGTATAGTATGTTTGAAGGGTACTAAATGCAACTCATAATGCTTAACAAAATCTTCATTTTTTTAGTTTAAAAAAATGTTTAGCACAGAATGTATCCAGTAATAAATGTCAAAATATCAGGTATTATCCAAATATTTAAAGGACATCATGTAAAAAAGGACTGGTCTGTGATGCCCTCAGAGGACAGAGGTTGGACAGAAGTAATCAAAATATTATAGAACTCCCTGAGTGCTTTCAGATAGGATTATCTGTCAGCTGCTGTCCAGATTCAAACTAGAGGTTAGATTAAGTAACCAAAAATTCCTTCTAATTCTAAAAGCACATGACATTCCAACTCTACTGCAAAACAAATGTTTATGAATACTAATATGTGAAAAGTACTACACAAGGTATTGTGAAAGGTACAGAAAAGACCAGCAATGTACTCTATTATTTAACAAGGACACATATGCTTTGATACTCCCCTTCTAAATTAACGTGCCATCCAGGTAACAAGAAAGTTGGTTCTTGGTAAACAAAACACCACAAACCAAAACCAGATGTATGTTTAAAGTTTGAACCTTGACTCACAGTAAAAAGCCTTTTATTTCTCCTCAGAAGCTGTCTGAATGTGACATTTCCAATTTGTGAAAGTTTAAAAAAAAAAACAACCTGACATTTCCAGATGCCTTTGAAAGGCTGTGCAGCTCATATAAAGCAAAATTAACACAGAAAGAATATGAGTACAAGACATTTCATTGTATGTCAGAAACATATTGAGAATATAATGGAAATAAACTTTTCCACATTAGGCAAATTATAAGGTAGTTCATTCAGAGCATACCTACAAAAACCCAAATCACTTATTTTACAAAATATATATGACAAATTTAATAGTTTATTTTAGCTACACACACACATTTATTTAAAGATTTAAAAAGTGAAGGCAGTTACTTTACCAATAAAGTAGATCTTTACCAAAGATCTCCCCAATTTACTTATACTTCACTGACAGGCTGGTCTTGGAGGTGAACCTGGATACAATCTCTACCTTTTCAGCCTTGTTTCCCAAATAAAAACTGTGACTATTCACAGTTCTTAAAATCAATCCCTGAACTTCTTCATTTTCACATACCATTCTATCTATATAGAATATCCTATCTTCACAAAAAGTAGTACAGATCAGATGCATTCAGTAGTAAGATAATAGACATTCCAATTACAAAAGGCTCCTGGACTTGAAATCCATCGTAAATTCTAATAGTAGGTCCAACAATTTCAAACATAACTCATAACACTGAGATGGTCAATTAAGTATGAGACAAAAGGCACCTTAAAAAGAAAGGAATCTTTGCAACAAACTACTGAAGCAGGACAGAGTTGAAAGTAAAGCAGAATTCTGTACCTGGAAAACCAAGGTAGTGGCCTGACAAGACAGTGGGAGGGTTCAGAATAATGAGGCTCAAGAATATTAATTTATGATAACAAAGTTGTCCATTTTCTAGTCAGGAATACTTGGAAGATTAGAAAAATTAAACGAAGCTAATTTTTTAAAGCAATGGACAAATGCTGCAGGTTGAACTGTGTCCCCAAAAAAGATGTGAAGACCCAGCCTCAGTACCTGTGACGGTGGCCTTACTTGGAAACAGAGATTTTACACATGGCATCAAATTAAAAGGAGTTCATCCTCGATTAGGGTGGGCCCTTAATCCAAAGACTGGTCCCTCACAAAGAGAAAGATATGGGAGACACAAGGAAGAAGGCCGCATGAAGACAGGAAAGACAAGTTCTGCTGCTACAGACCAAGGCACTCTAAGGCTTGCCAGCAGCCACTAGTGCCGAAAGAGGCAAGCAAGGATCCTTCCCTAGAACTCTGTGGGGAGCATGGCCCTGGCCACACCTTGATTTCAGACTTCTAGCAGCCCGAACTGTGACAATACTTTGCTGTCTTAAGCCATTCAGCTTATGGTACCTTGTTATTGCAGCTTAGAGAAACTAAAACAAGGAAGATTTCATAGAATGTGTAGATCAGTAAATTCTGTATCTGCTTAAATATTAGGTGTGTACCATTCCTGAAGCCAGTTCAAACGCTAAAATGACTTGAAGTCAGGCTCCGGAGAATTTAGTGGCAGTGGTGGTTTAGTCGCTAAGTTGGCCCAACTCTTGCGACCCCATGGACTGTAGCCTGCCAGGTTCCTCTGTCCATGGGATTTCCTACGCAAGAGTACAGGAGTGGGTTGCCATTTTCCTTCTCCAGGAGAATTTAGTAGCATACCAAATAACTGAAGCATGAAAAGAATTTCTGTTCATTTCTACCAATTTTCTTCCTGTGCTAGACATACTTTTCTTTAAATAAATGAATATCTGGTTTCAGTACAAGAAAAAGTGACTATGCCATCAGTTTACATCAAAGTTTAAAAAAATAAGCATGCTTTAAAACACAGAAATAAAAAATAAATAAACAAAACACAGAAATACTGTTAAGTAACAGAAATCATTTCACTTTCATGTCTCATATAGCTATTACAGATTGCACTGTATCCCCTGCAAAACTCATATACTGAAGTCCTCTCAGGGCCTCAGAATGAGACCTTATTTAGAATAAGAGGTAATTCAGCCAGGACAAAGTCATTAGCGGGGGCCCTAATCCAACATACCTGGTATCCTTATAAAAGGGGAAATTTTAGACATGTGTGCATGCAGGGGGAGGTCCACATGCATGTGAAACTGGCAATCTATGAACACAAGCAAGGTAAAGAGACCTGGAACACACCTTCCCTCACAGCCCTCAGAAGGAACCAACCTTGATTTCAGACTTCTGACCTCCAGAACTGTACGCCAATAAATTCTCTGTTCAAAGTCACTCAGTTTGTGGTATTTTATTACAGCAGTCCTGGTCAACTAATAGAACATCAAACACTAAATGCAAGTTCCCCAGGGCACAAATTCTGTTTGCAGGGATACAGTGCAAAACACAGGAGAAAACCAGAAGACCTAACCCAATCTATCTCAGGGATATCCTGTTCTTATTTACTTCCTATCTGTCAGTCTGATTCCTTCAGAACACATTCAACAAATATTTATATACTACATTCCAAATTTTATCTTCCTTAATGCTTATAACCGTATGAGGTAGGTATCAACATCTATAGGTTATAAATAGGAAATAAAGATGAAAGTAATTTGACCGAGGTCACGCAACTAGAAGTGGTGGACCCCCTTAAGAGTCTGTGCTCTTAACAGCTTCTATACTATACTGTTTTCCTGAGATGGCTTTTTCTTTCATTTTTAAAATAATATGCACTGTTTAATATTAACTAGAGAAACACAGTCAAAATATTATGCAGCTACCCAAAGATGACACTTGTTACCACAGCCCTCCATGGGTATAAAAATCAAGTCAGACAGTAGAGAATGGAGAAGTGACACCCTGCCTGAGAACCTGTCATATTATAAAATGTCATATTCCCACATATGGGCTTTCCTTATGGCTCAGCTGGGACAGAATGTGCCTGCAATGTGGGAGACCTGGGTTTGAAAGATCCCCTGGAGAAGGGAACAGCTACCCACTCCAGTATTCTGGCCTGGAGAATTCCATGAACTGTTTAGTCCATGGGGTTGCAAAGAGTTGGACATGACTGAGCGACTTTCACTTTCACTTTTCCCACTTCCAGAAATTATCTTCTTTTCCTATTATAGGTTACTCTGAGCTCTAAAACGTCCCTAAGGGTACAAGAACATCATGAAAGGAAGAATGAGAAACTTTTATTGGGCTATTAGACTGCCCCCACGAGAAGGTACTGGTGAGTTCCCAGCATACCAGAGAGTGAACAAGAGCTATATGGAGCTCAGCCACTGGAAAAAGGGAGACAGAACCTCATCATTTTACAAAACCACAGCCAAGCGACGATCCCTGTCTTAAAAGTTTTCTTTACCCACTGTGACAACAAAATACTCCCAAAATTATCATAGAAAATAACAAAAACATTTATATATAAACTTTCACAAAATTCCAGCAGCAAATCTATATGTAAAGCAAGTTCCAGTTTTGAAGCTACGGCCCATTTTTATTTTATAAAAATAAGGCGGGAATCCTTTGCTTTATTACAATGTGGGCATACAGAGGGAATAAAAGTCCAGTTAATTCTCCCCTCGACAGATTAAAGCACTCGTTTTGGGATTATGGCAATCTGATACTGGATGATTTTAGACTTTCAAACTTAAAATATGGAGAAAGCGATGGCACCCCACTCCAGTACTCTTGCCTGCAAAATCCCATGGATGGAGGAGCCTGGTTGGCTGCAGTCCATGGGGTCGCGAAGAGTAGGACACGACTGACCGACTTCACTTTCACTTTTCACTTTCATGCATTGAAGGAAATGGCAACCCACTCCAGTGTTCTTGCCTGGAGAATCCCAGGGATGGGGGAGCCTGGTGGGCTGCCATCTATGGGGTCGCCCAGAGTCAGGCATGACTGAAGTGACTTCAGTTCAGTTCAGTTCAGTCGCTCAGTCGTGTCTGACTCTTTGCGATCCCATGAATCGCAGCATGCCAGGCCTCCCTGTCCATCACCAACTCCCGGAGTTCACTCAGACTCATGTTCATCGAGTCGGTGATGCCATCCAGCCATCTCATCCTCAGTCGTCCCCTTCTCCTCCTGCCCCCAATCCCTCCCAGCATCAGTCTTTTCCAGTGAGTCAACTCTTGGCATGAGGTGGCCAAATTATTGGAGTTTCAGCTTTAGCATCATTCCTTCCAAAGAAATCCCAGGGCTGATCTCCTTCAGAATGGATTGGTTGGATCTCCTTGCAGTCCAAGGGACTCTCAAGAGTCTTCTCCAACACCACAGTTCAAAAGCATCAATTCTTTGGCGCTCAGCCTTCTTCACACTCCAACTCTCACATCCATACATGACTACTGGATTCCTTAGCAGCAGCAAACTTAAAATATAAGTGTAAGCTCTAATTTCTGACCTATAATAAAGGGGTTAAAAAGAACTAGAATTTCAGAATCTTGCCACTCATACCTTTAATTTTAGCACTTCTCCTAATACTGCAATTTATCGAATTATGAGTCCTACTGAATCAAAACCTGGGAGAAAGGAAAGATTGGGCATCCAGGAGTTGACATTTAGAATCACTGCTTGGGTAATCTGTACCATTTTTGTTTCACATAAAAATCAAGTCTTACCATATATTTAATATAGGCAAATTTAATGGTATGCAAATTATATATCTTAAAAAAGCTTTTTTAAAAAGTCAACTATTTCCATCAGTATACTTACTGTGACCTTAATAAGTATTTGGTATACTATTGTCCACAACGAAAACCTGGATATTAAACAAAAAAAGATAAAGGTAGGGCTTTCTGTAGATTTTTAGCTAAGCTCTTAATACACAAACACACACACGCCCCCAAATCCAATTTCCGCCTAAATAAGTTAAGGCACTGTAGTCCAGGAAAATAAACCTTCAAATCCTAAATCAAAAAGATATCCACTTGTCACCATTACAAATACAAAGAATCCACCATAAGCAATGACTAGGATCTTTCTCAGTGAACCACATTTAAGTTAATTAAAAATCTCTGAATATTTCAAAAGTAGGATATGAGTTATTTCAGGCAAAATCCAAAACAGCACTAAAATTCCTCAACTGCTTAAATATTAACATTTTTATTTCCTCATTAGTCAGAGAGTAACAGAAGTGCTAAACTGGCTGCATGCAGCGGGAGGGCGGGGTGCTGTTTGTAACTTCCTAAATTATTTTTAGAACAAATACATTCAATATACCGACAGCCTTGATTCTTCTTACAGAGTTCACAACACCCACAGTGTCTATGCCATATGCTGAAGATTTTCATTCCAATTGAGATGATTAATTTTTTTTGATTAAACAGGAAAGGAAAAAACTGGGAGCACTCTAGTTATATACCTAAACAGAATATACTTTTCTCTATCTGAAGTTTGAAGACAGCAAAATGTAACAGGGCTTGCTGACAGGGCCAAGCCAACCATAAAGTTTATTGTCACAAAACTAAGCTACTAAGTTGAACCTTCAAGGTTCAGTGCTTGACACAGTCTCCCAAAACTGCCAAAGAAACCAGAGATTCTAAACATTTTGAATATACTGCAGACGAGACTTTGGTAACACAACATCAAAAGCCTAGACTTCTTATACTTTATTATACATGCAATGGTTACATGTTTTATGTTAATCAAAACTCTAAGAAGGCCATCTAATCTTTTCTAATAATTTGTTTAATGACTCATAAACCAAAATTTGTTGCTACCCAAGATTTCAATCCATTATTATATTTTCCTCGAGTTCAAAGGTAAGACTTTTAACAACGAATGCATGGAAGAAATAAAAAACACAGCAACTTTCTGTGACATTAGACACAAAGGGAGAATCTGGAAATCTGTACATACTCGGAGTATTCATTTTATTACTGCAACTACGAACAGAAACTATTCACTCTTGAAAATTAAAAGTGAAAGCCACTACAGTCCATGGCATTCTCCAGGCCAGAATACTAGAGCGGGTAGCCTTTCCCTTCACCAGGGGATCTTCCCAACCCAGGGATCGAACCCAGGTCTCCTGCATTGTAGGCGGATTCTTTACCAGCTGAGCTACCTGGGAAGCCCCTGAAAATTAAAAGGGGAACAACAGAAAATCATCCCACTTTTATGGAAATACTCAAATTCTTTATCAAGGTTGAATCCAATGCAATTTTAGATGGAAAAACATGAAGAACTGGTGGAATCAACTACCGTTCCAGCAAAAGTGCAGCAGCCAAACCACATTTAATTACAGTCGCCCTTCCCTCATGTTCTTGAAACCACTGGATACAAAGCTTTTACAACTGTTCAGCCCTTAACCAGTATGTTGCTGTATTCCCTATCAGGGTAGGCAACAAAAAGAGCAGCAGTATTTCTTTGTTGCTGAAGAGAGGACAAAGCCCCTTTACTGAGTAAACATGCAGAGAGCAGTGGGCAGGGCATGGAACAAAGAGGAGCACCATTTGCTGGGAGGAGAAGGCGGTGATCCACACTCAAGGAGCTGTCTGAGGCTCCCCGCTCCAGTCTCCAAACGCCCTCTCACTTCTTTTTTTCTCTGAAATAAAGCAGTCCCTCAGCAAGTTTACATGAGCATTTTATCTGCCGCAAGCAAATTCAGTTCTTCCATAAATTCACATGACAGCAAGACTTGAAAAAGACAGAGTGGGATGAGAAGCTACTAATATTCAAGATCTAGATGAAATTTTTAGGTTACACATGCGGGGCTTCCCTAATTTCTACTCTTAAATTGCACAATTTAGCTTGTCTGCCCAGGAAATACAGAACAGTTTACATACTCTCAGCCTAGCATAATTTGACAATTTCTTCCCCTAGCTAGGAAGCAGTGACAAGACAAGTAAATGGCTTAAGTACAGGATAGATAGTACATACCACAGTTAAGATGTATGATCATCTTTAAGGCCCAAAGCTTTAAAGTAAATTTTTTCCCCTAACATTACATAAATTATCATTATCAAAGCATCAGATCAAACAGTAAGAGACTGTCTAGCTTCTTTTTCTTGCTACACTGAAATGCTTCCAATGCTTCTACAACCAGATGGACTGTCCTGAGTTTTACCCAGTTCTTGCATGCAAGCATTTGTTCAGTGGCATTTTGTTTTTACTCTTTACAACCTATCCTCCAGTAATTTCATCCACAGTTACTGCTACAAATGTACCCTGAAAGTCCTGTACGGCACCACGCACCTATCATACCCTAAAAAGGACTCACCTTCCATCTCGATCCTCCCAAACCGCTCGCCCTTCAAAAAGTCCCCGTATCACACCGGAGCACTTCACCCCAACGACCAAGCCTGAAATCTGGGCATCAATCCTGACTCCTCCCTCCACCCCTCACCCAACTAGTCCTATGAATTGTACTTTCTCAACAACATTCAGATTTTACACTGCAATTCATCCTGCTGTGCGTGTGCTGTTGCGTCCTCCTCTTTGCGATGCCACGGACTACAGCCTGCCAGGCTCCTCTGTCGCTGGGATTCTCCCAAGAATACTGGAGTGGGTGGCCATTTCCTCCTCCCAGGGGATCTTCCTGATCCAGGGATAGAACCCTTGTCTCCTGCATCTCCTGCGTTGGCAGGCAGATTCTTTACCACTGCACTGCTGGGTAAGCCTATGACCCAAGTTCAAAACCCGTCACTCAGTCCGCTGTACTTTAATAACCTCTAATTGCTCTCCTTCCTACCTCACTCACATGTTCCCATAGCAACCTCTATTTCTCTTTTAGTAATTTGAGTCACTCTACAAATATACACTGAAGGTGTACCATGAGCTACCAACTATACCAAAAACTATATGTACAGTAGCAAAGAAAACCAGGATTCAGTGCCTGTAAAGCTCTCTGTCTGCTCAGCATTTGTCTTCCTCACCAGACTGAGCTTCATGAGGGCAGAGATGATGTCCAGGAAGATGCCCTCGTGTCTAGTGTGAGGCACTGCTATGCCCTTGGTGCCTACAGTAACCGACACACATTAGGTGTTGATAAGCAGGTGTTACTTAAAAGAAAATTACCAGTTATACAGATGGCCTCAAAGCGGTCACATGCCCAGCCCCAATGACTTACTCCAACTGGCTGCTGGTTATTTCCAACTGTGTGACTCAACCCAAATTGTCTTCCCCAACCCACACTCCTCTGAAACGACTCAGGTCAAGGATGCCATCTGCCACTCACCTTCTTGAGGGCTCTCTCTCAACTCCAAGCACTGTTCTCAGGGGACTTGCCATTTCTATCTTTGTGTCAGAGCTATTTACACAAGGTTCTATAAATTGGATCAACTTTTTACAGCTAGGGACTGCTTTATTCACCTCTATACTCCCCAAGCCTTGCACATGTAGGCACTACAATAATCTGCTGAATGAATCAATCCCTAAGAGAAATCCAACAGGAAAATAAGAAAAGCTGAAAGAGAATATTTGTGACTCTAAGATTATAGTAACAGTGCCTATGACTGAAGTGACTACAAGGAGAGATGAGACAGCTCCACCCCCAGAGCGCATGAGAGCAAAAGCAGGTCAGACATCATCACTAAATGCCTCTGTTTTTGCTTCTAGGTTCCTAAGCTTTTGATTCTAAAATATCTCATGCTCTTGTTAGAGGGCATATTCTAATATCTAAGACCATAAATTACAAACTTTTAAAAAAGCAATATTATTTACCTCCTGAAACAGTGCAGAATTTCACCAACAAGACAAAAACAGAGCCGGCCCAGCTGAGGCAGATCAGGTAGAGAGGCCACCTGCTGAGTCCCCTTCGCACCCCCTCCACACAACAGGCCCTCTTATGCTCCTATGGAAGACACTGGGGAAACTCGAGCTCTTCCGGTAGCTCAAACTTGCCCTGCGCCAGCCTCCAACACGGATCAAGAGCAACGCGTAATGCTCAGGAGCTAACACGGGAACCCTGTGCCAGGGATGGCACTGTAGTAAAGGTAATACAGACAGACCCACCTGGGGCAGACGCCCATGTTTCTTCCCGCTGACTCCTGGACCCGAGCTCTTCCATTTCAAAAAGACGGTGCTCTAAGACAAACCTGTGGCAGCTTGCGAAAGGCACTCCCATCCTTGGAGGACCACGCCAAGAAGCAGGATGGAACCAAGGGAAAAGGCAGCAGGGAACAGATTATTTAAGTCTGTTTCTGTTCCGGGCTGTGAACTGAAAAGGAAACTGGGCCCCTGAAGTTCACGTAGTGCAGCCAGCTAAGAGAATGGGGAACACCCACAGGGACCCAGACCCCAAATTTCAGCTATTACACATGTGCCTGGGGCACCCTCCACTGCAGACGCCCTTTTGGAATCAGGTGCAATAAAGGCAACAATCCAAGCAGCGATTCTAATTCCAATCACAGAGTTATTAAGTCATTTCTACCTCTAAAGCACAATGACATTCAACTGCATCTAAATCTCCCTGAGAGGTATTATCCTGTCCCATTTAATGGATCAAATAGTTAATAAAAATACTTATAACTAAGTTCATAAGTCAACGTATGTCAGATGTCATCAACAGACCACTCCTTTAGACTTCCACGCTGGCACCTGCGGCAAAGTTTATAAGGCCCCAGGAATTGACTATGGCAAACTTGAACATCTTACATTTCATTTTCAGTGCAACCACAGCACAGAGAACTTTGTAACGAATAGCCAAGACAGCTGTTCAAAAAGCCAATTAAATAGCAGGGGTGTGAAGAACACTTAGAATTAGGCCGCAAACTAGTGCAGCAAAAATACCCTGGAGCTCAGGTAATGAAAACAAAAAGATACAGCTTAATAACTCACCAAGAATAAAACCCAAAATAATAGCATTGGGGAGAATGAAAGTCCTCCTGAAGACTACAGAGCAAAAGGCTTAATGCCTATTTTTAGAACAGAGCAAACTCTTCATGCAGAGGTACAATGAAAAAAACCTGAGTAGTGATTCCTTCTTTAATAAAAGTAGAATCATGCTGTCTAATAATACGCAGAAGGGAGACTACGGGAGCCTACATGAAAAGAGGAGTATTAGTACTGATAGTAGCTCCTGCTGAATTTCGAGAATATGCGAGAACAGGCTCATTTCAAGAGTGGAGCGAACCTGGCAGATAGAAATGACGAAAGAATTTTGACAGGTCTGACATATTAATCATAGGAGGGATTGCCAACATTCATTCTGTGATACTTCCGCAGAACTGTGCTCATTCTACAACAATCATTCGGGGGAAAACCCTACAAATTGCTGATAAACTAAAGTCACACAGAGTGGTTCATCTCAACGTTTCAGGTTTTCACAACTGAAAACAACACCTAAAAGATCAGAAATTTTTCCTTCCTTTCAAAATAAAACAGCATGATAAACATTTGCTATCACCTAACATATCAATAACCTCAGATATGCAGATGACACCACCCTTCTGGCAGAAAGTGAAGAGGAACGAAAAAGCCTCTTGAGGAAAGTGAAAGAGGAGAGTGAAAAAGTTGGCCTAAAGCTCAACATTCAGAAAACGAAGATCATGGCATCCGGTCCCATCACTTCATGGGAAATAGATGGGGAAACAGTGGAAACAGTGGCAGACTTTATTTTGGGGGGCTCCAAAATCACTGCAGATAGTGACTGCAGCCATGAAATTAAAAGACGCTTACCCCTTGGAAGAAAAGTTATGACCAACCTAGACAGCATATTCAAAAGCAGAGACATTACTTTGTCGACTAAGGTCTGTCTAGTCAAGGCTATGGTTTTTCCTGTGGTCATGTATGGATGTGAGAGTTGGAGTGTGAAGAAGGCTGAGCACCAAACAATTGATGCTTTTGAACTGTGGTGTTGGAGAAGACTTTTGAGAGTCCCTTGGACTGCAAGGAGATCCAACCAATCCATTCTGAAGGAGATCAGCCCTGGGATTTCTTTGGAAGGAATGATGCTAAAGCTGAAACTCCAGTACTTTGGCCACCTCATGCCAAGAGTTGACTCACTGGAAAAGACTCTGATGCCGGGAGGGATTGGGGGAAGGAGGAGAAGGGGATGACAGAGGATGAGATGGCTGGATGGCATCACGGACTCGATGGATGTGAGTCTGAGTGAACTCCGGGAGTTGGTGATGGACAGGGAGGCCTGGCGTGCTGTGATTCATGGGGTAGCAAAGAGTCAGACATGACTGAGCGACTGAACTGAACTGAACAGCAAGAGCAATCAGACAGTGAAGTGAAGTCGCTCAGTCGTGTCTGACTCTTTGCGACCCCATGGATGGTAGCCTACCAGGCTCCTCCCTCCATGGGATTCTCCAGGCAAGAGTACTGGAGTGGGTTGCCATTTTCTTCTCCAGAGGGTCTTCCCAACCCAGGGATCGAACCTGGGTCTCCCTCATTCCAGGCAGATGCTTTAACCTCTGCATTTCCCTAAGCCATAAATGTACATACACAATGAACACTATCTCATCAGTTACCCAAATTCTTTTCTATGGGCTAAAGGAAGAACCAGTTCATGGCAATATTTTGTTTCATTTAGGTTTTGTAAAAAATTATGAAAGATTTGAAAAAATTATGCCAAAGTTATAAAAATCTTAAGCATTCTTTTTTCCGGTTGTGGACTATATGCCAACTGTGGAAAACCTGGAAAACATAAATTACACAAAATAAAAACAATTTATAAACCCAGTGCTTCTACAAGTACCATTTTTAATGGCTGTATGGTATTTTTTTTGCAAGGATGTTCTATATTCAATTTGCACCACTTCCCCATGATTGAATATTAAAGTTTCTGGGTTTTTACTATTTTACCAATATTACTGTGACATCTCAGTGCAGAAATCCTGGCGCAGTTTATGTTTTTCATCATTTCTTATACATTCCCAACAGTGAAATTACTGGGTCAATGAGTAAACGCATTATCACAGCACCTGATAAAATACTGACGTATTACTTTTCAAGAGTTGTACCAGTTTAAAGTTCTGCCTTTTCTACTGCACCTCACCACCACCTTCGCCTATTATTGCTAAAGAAGTGATTAAACTTGTATCTTTGGTAATGCGACAAACTCCGAATGATTTCAGTTTTTAATTACCATTTCTTTATTAGTGAAAATGAATCATCTTTCCCCAAGCCTTGATCAATCATTTCTACTCAGACGTTGACAAGCACAAGTGTGTGCTTTAACCATGGAAGGCTGGTGGTATTTTGGTCTCTGATTTGTGGAAATACTGCAAATACTAATCTCTTGTAATTGATATTAACTTTGAATCCTTCTTCAAATCTCTAGCCAGATTTTTATAACACTTCTATCCTATACCTCTCCATCCCCCATAAAGACAGTATGAACTTAGGTAGCTGTCAACACCCACCCAGTATTCAGATCATCCCATACCAAAGTTAGGCTATACAGTAGGAAAAAGGTGCTTTCTCCTAAGAATTAGTGCCTTCATCTGACTCAGGGACAAAGGACCTCTGCTTCCCAAAAGACAGAGTATTCTTTTCTTTCAGAGAAGCACGTGTGGGCGGCAGAGGGGACAGAGACTATACTGAAAAGCACATCCTGAAAAACCAGAGAGATGGCAGCAGCTGTTTTTCTGTTAAGTTGTCCCCTCCAAATCACCCCAAGTGGGAGTCTAGGCAGATCGAGTCTCCCCAAGAAGTTGGGCTTCTTCTTCCTACCTGCCCCCTACTCTGATGGGACGGCTTTGGTAGGGGCTCAGAAGTGGACCAGACTCCTGAGATGGAACCGTAAGGGATGGGGCAGAGGGAATCTGCTCACTCTGGCTCCCCAGAGAAGTGTGACAGACCAATCTCACTTCAGGGTCAGGAAAGAGCCTGCCCTGATCCAAGAGGTCACAGCTGCCTGGATCGGGCCTGTAGGCCGCCTGGGCCTGCAGCCTGAGGTCATCTCCAGGGAGCAGACTGCAGGGCCCTGGATGGGAAAGCAGGCCAGGCTGTGGGCACACCGTGGTCAGTAACATTCAGTATTTAGACCGGTGGTTCTCAACCTGGGGACAGTGCCCCCCTAGGGGACACGTGCCAGCGTGTGAGGACATTTCTGGCTGTCACACTTTAGGACAGCGAGGACTACAACTAGCTTCTGGTGGGGAGAGGCCAGAGACACTGCTACACAAAGCACAATGCACCGGACAGACCGAGACCACCCAACAAAAAAAGATCCAGCCCAGGGCATCGACAGAGCAAAAACTGAGAAACCCCGACTCAGAGTACGTCTGCAGGACTCCACTGGTATTCCTTCTCTCAGGCCTGACAAATATTTCAGACAGGTCTGCTAAGAATCTACTCATAAACTGTAAAACCTTTCAGAACAGTTTTTATGGGGAAAAAAGTTATTTCAAGTTATCATATCTAAGAAGCACTTCTCTGACTCCAGTTCAAATTCCTTCTTTTAGTCAATACTGACCAGTACCTATGACGTGATCAGGCAGAGTGCTAAGCAGAAGAAACCGTGTTAAAAGAAACTGACAGGATCTGATGGCAGGTTCCACTGCTGCTGCACCGGAGCAGAGCGCTGCAAAGTCACAGGCATCCAGCTCCAAGCCCAGCTCCACGCTTAGCGGCATCAGGCTGTTACTTGACTTCCCTGAACCAATCTCTTCGTTTCTGTAACTGGTCACATGGGACATTCCTCAATGTGGTAGACAATTAAATAAGATCACTCCTATAAAGAACAAAGTATATTGCCTGGTATACAATCAACACTCCATAAATAATTTCTATTACTAAGAGCAAATTTTAAGTTTTTGTAAAGTAACCAGTAAGTTGGAAACTGCTAACATGCCTACAAAACAGCCACTACTGTGAGTGTGACAGCTGGAAGACAATTTTAGTCACGTTAGTTGCACAGCATATTAAATCTTGGAAATTCTGGCTCCTTCCTTCTTCTCCAGTCTCATCTCCCACCACCTATATTATCTTCAATGCAGCCCCACGTCCCCATGAGTGGGGACAGAGGACTTCTGGTAGTAACCCAAACAGTGTCAGGCCAAAGGTCGCTGTGAGAAAGAGAACTCTTCAGCTGTAACTCTGACAAGATATATAGGTGCTGGGTGGGAGAGAGAGAAAAGGGGGTGAGGGGCAGGCAGGGAGAGAGAAGGAACAAACAGAATGCTCACACGCCAGGTGCAGGTCAAGTTTGCTTACGTTTCTAAACAAAAACACTACAAACAGCATTCATCCCTCACATCACAATTCAACTATATTCTGCAGTTATTTCAAAAGAATGGATTGAAAAATAAGTCAAATATAATTAACTTCATCAATGGGAAAAAACCAAACATGGATGGACCACATTACCACAGCCTAACATATGTGGCCAAATAGTAATGCCAATCTAAATGAGAAAAGAGCACATTAACCACAAATAATCACTGAAAGTACAGCAAAGAATGATTAAGACTGCAGTTTCCCTTAGCCAATATACAATAGGTTTTCATATATTAAAAAAGAGTACATTCAATTGGACATTTTACTGAACTGTTTCAAGACAAGTTATCTGTCGGCTAAGGGGTCCCTTTCATATAAGTAGTTTACTAAAAACTTTATGTCTATACTTATATAACCAAAAATCTACCTAGCATACCACTGGGATCCCCAGTATTCTTCCCTCAGATTCTGGTGACAAGACAGAAGCAAAGACAAAACTGCTAAATATTTTTATAAGTTCACACATATCTGATGTAAATTTTGGCCAAGACCATTTTTGCCTTAGTGTAACTCCAGAGGACATTTTTTGAAAAGATAAACTATTATCAGCTTAGCTATGGAAAAATAAACATTATCTATGCTCATTGTGATTATGGATAGGAACCCTAACCCCAACCCAACCCCGAGATCTGTGTTCAAGTCCTGGTTTTACTCCACCTGACTCTAGGCAAGTTACTGAAACTCACTGAGTCTCAGTCTCCTGATACACAAAATAAAATAAATAAAACGACTGGAATTAAGAAGTTTTAACATGTCTTCCACTCAAACTCTGATTCAGAATTTGGAAAATCTTCACAATCAAAATGTTTCTTAATGGTCCTTGGAGTGGAGGACGACGAAATAAAGGCCTTTAGAAAAACGACGTGACAAATTACAGGGTTGTAGGTTTGACAAGATCGCTTAGTGAGACAGTCTTGAAATCTGTGCTTAGTGACTGTTGCAAACCACTGCCTGAATACAGTGACATGACCACAGAATTGTTCCTGCGCTGCAGCCACTTCCTGTCAGACACCCTTCCAGGTAGCTGCTTTCGGAAAAAGACCTTTTGGGATCTTCTAAATAACTCCAATGACGTGACTGCTAACATTCATGAGACACGCTGTCACTCTGCCTTCACGGGCGTGCCATGCTCCACTAGATTCTACTCACCAACTCGTCTCAATGACTGAGAGAATCAACATGCCAAGTGAGCAACGAAATGGCAGGAATAGAAAAATTCTCTGACTTAGAATTACAGAGTCTGAAAAGACCCTAGTGATCATCTCCAACACTTTCATTTTACAGGAAAGCATTACATTTGTTTCACTAAACCCTTAAGGATTAACTAGCGGAGCATATACATGAGCCTCTTAACTCACCTGACACCAAAGAGAAAAACACATTCGCTTATTGGGGTGGGTAGGTGTTCCTAAAAAGTCCCTAAACAAAATAATGATTTTGCAGAAATTACTTATTCTACATGCAGAATTTCTGAGAGGTACTAATGTCCACTGTACTATCCCAGCGACCTTGGTGGTTCTGGTCACAAAAAGAGAGAAAAAGGCAATTAGAAACACAACTGACTTCACATGGGTACCACCAATCAGTATCATACTTTGAATCAATCACAGAAACCGTACCATAATAAATATGAACAATGACAACTCAAGTAGTTCACTTCCTTCCAATCAGGTCATGAATATTGTATTCTTAACTATGCAAAGTACACCATGGCTCATCCTCGTGTCATTTTGCATTGTAAATCACACAACTAAGAAAACAAACGTTTCCCATGTCCATTCTATGAAGCTAGATAACCCTAAAACATAATAAAAAATAATAATAATTGCCACTTTACCAATAAATTCCACTTGAAGTCCTAACTTTCAAGAAAGGTGCCCCCTCCCCACCCTTTGCTTTCTAAGAAAGTAGATTCATGGTGGTGGTTTAGTTAAGTCATGTCCCACTCTTTCCACTCCATGGACTATAGCCCACCAAGCTCCTCTGTCCATGGGATTTTCCAGGCAAGAATACTGGAGTGTAGATTAGCACAGTGCTAATTCACTGAATAACATGAACATGAATTTAGGAACAATAAATTGACAATAACAGCGATGAGGATATTCCTCTAGTCGCGCTGAATAAAATTAAAATATAAACTGCTGACATATGAACGTGTGCGTGCTCGGCCCCGTCCAATTCTTTTCGACCCCCCATAGACTGCAGCCTGCCAGGCTCCTCTGTCCACAGGATTATCCTAGCAAGAATACTGGAGTGGGTTGCCATTTCCTTCCCCAATGCATGCATGCATGCTAAGTCGCTTCAGTTGTGTCGCTGTGTGACCCTATGGACAGCAGCACACCAGGCTCCTCTGTCAACAGGATTATCCTAGCAAGAATATCAGAGTGGGTTGCCATTTCCTCCTCCAGGGGATCTTCCCCATCCAGGGATGGCACCCACCTCTCCTGCATTGGCAGGCAAATTCTTTATCACTGAGCCACCAGGGAAGCCTGCTGACATGCATACTGGATACAAAACCCAAGCAGATCAAGGTTAGGAAATCTGTGTTAAGAGGACAAAACCCACTTTATCCAAACATACAGAAGTTGTCAGTCATCTTTACATCAAGACTGTTTAAACACTTGCAACAGCGTTATATAAACCTTTCTAGTATCAGGAAATAACGCCTCTTTACCCACCACTGGACAAAAGCAGCATGTGAGGCTGACCTGGAAATCCAGTGTCCCATATGTCTACAAAAATAAGGACAATTAGGAAACGTTATGAATTCTAAGAAATAGGAGCTAACTGGAAACATGCTGCCAAGTGTTTCAGGATTCCACATTATGAAACACCATGCTCACAAGAGCCCTATCCCCAAAAAAATTCTCAAATCAATCATCATCAATGCTTTTCCTCCGCGTCCAAAACCTGGAACTACCATAGTCGGCACATACCTAAGCCAGGCCCCTGGGTTTAAAGAATCACTACTTGGTGATGCTCTGGGCTCGTTGAAAAATTGGTCGTTGGCAGTGTTGTAGTATATACACCGTGTTTGCCCAAAATGCCTCCAACTGTCCAGCGATTTTCAAACTTCAGGGTCCTTCCGTTTAACACGGAGGACACAGATTCCGGGGCCCAAGCCCCGGGAGCCTTATTCAACGTGTCTAGGGAGGGAGACCTTAAACCCTCCTTTTCCAATCGGTTGCCCGGTGGATCGGAAGCCCGGTGGTCCAACACCACGGGGCACCCGAGCCTGACAAAGTTCCCCAGGGAGCGCGCCTACTTCAACCAGCAGGACGTGTCTCAGAGGAAAAATCCAGGCTTGCGGGGGCTCGGGAGTCGCGGCGAAGCGCTCCGGCAGAGGCTGGGACGTCCCCACCGGCGACGCCCGTCCTCGAGAAAATGAGGAGGCCATGGCGATGGAGAGTGAGTTCTCCGCCTTTGCAGGAAGTCCCTGCGCTTTGCTGGAGAAACAGCTGGACTCTGAAGTCCTGCGGGGCTGGCTTCTGGCAGCTCTGCCGCTTCCGAAGCCGGGCGCCCTCCGAGCTCGGGCCTCGGTCTCCCGCTCCGTGCAACGGGCTCCCGCGCCGCCACCACCTCCGCCCGCCCACTCCCGGGGAACCCTAAGCCCAAACGAAACGAACTCGGCCGGTCGCGGGCACTCCCCGGCCCGTCGACACCCGGAGTGCGCGCCCAACGCTCCCCGCCCGGCCCGGCCCGGCCCTCGGGCGGCCACTCACGGGTAGGCATGGTGACCGAGCCGCGCTCGCCGCCGCGCCGAGCCTCAGCGGGGCCGCGCCGGGCGCGCCGACCGCATCACGACGGGCCAGCCGCCCGGGCCGCGGAGGCCCGGACGAGGCGAAGGGCGAAAGGCCAAGGGAGCCGATGCGGACCTCCGCGACCACGCAGGCGGAGCCGGTAGCAGCGGGCCCCCGCCGGCGCAGTCCCGCGCCGGACGACGCCGGGGCGTCCCCACGCCCTGACGTCAGCACGTCGCCGACTCCCGGCCCCGCCCCCCCGCAGGGCGGTGGCACTCGGAGGTGGGAGGGGCGGCATGGGGGAACTTGGGGAAGTGCGGGAGGACTGCGCAGCGCTTTGGATATCCTCGGACTTCGCTTTATTGTCAAAAAGGAGTGGTTTGAGTCACATTCGTTTTCACGAACCCTTATTCGAGGTGCATTAGCAACAATTTTTTTCTTAGCATTTGCACCTGTTTATGAGGTTGTGCTACCCCATAGGACACGACTGAAGCGACTTAGCAGCAGCAGCAACAGCAGCGTGAGGTTATGAGCTAAGCAGAATGGCCTTGAATGAATGCATCTAGTACCCGTAGGGTTTTTCTCTTCTAAGCCGTTGAACTTGCAGTGCGTCCTTTATTCTCTGGAAGTGTGCTTTATTTGAGAGGCCCGGAGGTCCTCCGGGGCGATGGCTGGGTCTGTTTTGAGAGGACAGAAAATGTAATTTCCTCTTGCTTCTCGGATGACTTTCAGAGAGATTTCATGCCTCTGGAGTTACTTTCCTCCAGAGACAGAGGTTCTGTCCACTTGACTGAGTCATTTTTCCTGACTCTCTGAATGTCACTGGTAATTGATGTATCTAATAGTCAACGGCCTAAGCTGGTACTCGGAGCCCAGAGCCTTCAGCAACCCACATATGCTCTGCTAGTCCTTATAGGATGCGGACAGCCAATGTGGAGAAAGAAATAGGAAGCCCACAGGGGTCTCAAACGGTGTTTCTCAAAGTGACTCAGGATTGTTTCTTGTGCCTGAATCACCTGGGAATCTATTAAAAATCGAATTCCTGCCTTCCTACCTAAAACCGATGAATCACACATGAGAGTGATTCAAGTATATCTTTGTCTTTGAAATTCTTTGTCTTTGAGGGTAGTGCCAACATTCTGGTTAAGAAATAATGTGCAGTACGGAAAGGAGAAAGGTGAAGATAAGAGAGGGCAGGGCTTGAGGGAAGTTTGTCTTGAGGTGGACTTGTGAAAAAGCAGAATTAGCAAAAAAAAAAATTGAACTAGCAAAGACCTGGACAGCTCTTAAAGAGACTAGGGGAGGGTAGAGGGCAATTTAAAGTGAGTTAGGAAAGTAGATGAGAGGAGAGTGTACAGTCCGTATGTAGGAGACTGTTTCTTGCTAACGGTAAAGGCCAGATTACCAAGTACTTGGTTTTCTTTCAATGCCTTGCTGCATATTTTTATCATCTATAACATCTTTCCTGCTCCCAGATACCTTGCCCAGACTTTCAGGACACCTTTACTGTAGCAGTTTATTAACTGAATCCTAATTAAACTTTTATACATGCTTATATTCCACCACTGGACTATACACATTTCAGAAAATGGCAAAAACCATATTTGGTTCCTATGTCTGTATTCCAGCCTGGCGCACAGTAGGGGGGCTTGTTGTTGTTCAGTTGTTCAGTTCTGTCCAACTCTTTGCAACCCCATGGACTGCAGTACCCAGGCTTCTCTGTCCTCCACCATCTGGAGCTTGCTCAAACTCATGTCCATTGAGTCAGTGATGCCATCCAACCATCTCATCCTCTGTCATCCCCTTCTCCTCCTGCCTTCAATCTTTCCCAGCATCAGGGTCTTTTCTAGTGAGTTCACTTATCGCATCAGAGGGCTAAAGTATTGGAGCTTCAGCTTCAGTATCAATCTTCCAATGAATATTCAGGATTGATTTCCTTTAGGATTGACTGGTTTTATCTCCTTGAAGTCCAAGGGACTTTTAAGAGTCTTCTTCAATACCACAGTTCAAAAGCATCTAAAACATATTAATTTAACAACTATGTAAATAAAATACATATTTATTCAATGGATATAAAAATAAAACAAGTACAATAGAACTAGTTAATGAACAACTTTACATGCAAATGTGGAACTTGTCCTTTGAGAATCTAGGTTTTTTATAAGGACAGTATCATTACATGATCAGGAACAGCTTTTCTATGGTCCAGACAGCATGGCAGAGGAACCATGGAGGGGAGACCTCGATTTTTATACAGAAGGAAGTACTGGTGGCTGTGGAAAAGGAAAGGGCTGAATCTTACTGCAGAAGCAGACTCCCTGGCATTTGCTGTCTGCTGACTTGGGAGCAAAAGTGAGGCATATGTTAGTTACGTAACGCAAAGTTTGGAGTAAGGAAATGGATGGGGCTGGAAGAGCAGAAGACAACTTGGGAAAGAAAGCTGCTTTGGCGGGGGCTGTGAAGAGAGGATGTGAGTTTCTTTTTCACGTATTAAGCTTGAGATGACGTCTAAGAGAAACATCTGAGCAAATAGATCTGAAGGCAGCTGGCATACCAGGTGGAAGGCAGGCAGAGCGATCTCAGAGAAATTTGGAAATCTTTGGCCCAGGGACAGAAGCTGAAGGCAGGAGTCAGAGAAAGCCTGCTGAGGGAGGGTGCGGAGCCAGAATGGCAGAGATGGAGGAGATCCAGAGGGCACAGTGCCCCAGAAGGCAAAGGAGGATAGGCTGCTGAATGACAGACATCTCTGCTTACATTGTTCAAAAAAGATACAAGTCCCAGAGGCCCTGGATCATTTGACCCATAATGGGTTTGGGTTTTTTGGTTTTTTTTAAAACTCCCTCTTGGTCTTTTGGTTTTGTATCATTGCCAGAAATAAAGTCAGCAGCCAAAGATCCTAAGGAAGGGACAGCTGAAAGTCAGGAATGATGATATCACAGATATCAGATCACATGACCTAAGTGTTATGCCTAAGTGTTTGCCGAAGTGTTTGCCGAAGTGTTTTCCAAGTTAGTACAAGTGGGCTTTCAGTAAGTGTTACTGAACAGACCTCCTTTCCCTATCAAAATCTTCTGGGTCAGGTTCTGCCTGTGTATCACCCCTTTCCTCACCTCAATTTCTAGAGGACTGATTCTTCCACCACCTTCTTTAGTACTTGAGCTAAGGGTGTTTGCCTGTCCTGAACCTCTCGTGAATACCCTTCCTATCCCCTCTGTGCCAGTGCTCCTCTCTTGAAGTCGAATTTGGACTGGTAGGAACTGGGATTTATCGATCTCTGTGTCCCCACACCTCCCAGCTCTGATTCTTACACACTGCTTGGGGCCAACACAAAGATGAGCCTATGCGTAGATTGCTCTTCCAGAAAGAATAATATCCGTCCAAATGGTATTAGAAACACCATTGTCGACATCCTATCAGAATATTTGGTTATAGCCCGAATTGCTCAAAATAGCTCCACTTTAGGTTTAGTCCAGTATTTGTTCCAATTTCTAAATCAGGCACTGAGATGATTCACTTTTAATTAGCATGCATTTGCATATTCAAAGGTATTTGCCAGCAAATTTGCCAGCAAATTTACAGTTTATAGGAAATAGCTGTTAAGTTATTTACTTCTCCCAAAAGCTTATTCCCAAAAGGTCATAATGATGCAATTTGATGCTCTCATTGCTTAGTTTTCTTTCTTACTAAATATTTATATCAGAAATATACCCTTCTTGTTTTGTTTCATTCCATTCTAATTTCTACTATCACCTAATAGTGACTCAGGGTTTTCCGGTTCTTATGAGACATCAAAACACAGACTTTGGACTTAGAAAACCTGGGTTTGAATCTTGCCTTCTCTCTTACCTAGCCTTTTGAGAATTTTTGACCTCTCTGGATGTAATTTTCCTCAATTTCAAAATCAAGAGAGATTTCTGTGTTGTAACATTTTATGAGTCCCCTCAAGGCAGTAGTTCTCAACCTTGACTCAACTTTGGAATCAGAGGAGCTTTTAAAAAATAGCCAAGCTCAGATCCCACTTCCCAGATTCTGATGTAGTTTGGTCTGCAGCGTAGCCAGGGTGTGGACCTAATTTAAAAGCTCCGCAGATGTTTTTATGCACAACCAAGGTGGAGATCCATTCTCTTAGGAAAGAGGTGAGGGATTTCCTTAATGGTCCAGCGGTTAAGACCTTACCTTCAAGTGCAGGGAGTGCAGGCTCAATCACTAGTCAAGGAGTTAAGACCCCGCATGCCTTGAGGTCAAAGACCAAAACATAAAATAGAAGCAGTATTATAACAAATTCAATAAAGACTTTAAAATGGTCCACATCAAAAAAAAAAAAAAACAGAAAACAAAATACAAAAGAGAGAGAGAAAGCAAAGACTTGAAGTACAGTGAAGCTCTACCCATGCATGCCACACATGTCATCAGGCTATTTCTGTTGCCATTTAAGCTCATGCATTTGAGAACACAGCACACTGAATGCCGGAGTAATTTTCTCACTTCCATCATTGCCAAAGAGGTTGGAAGCACATGAGAACAAATGAAAAGGATGAGCCTCTAATCCAGAAGGTCATTCCCAACCCTTCTCTGTGCCAACTAGGACGGCGTGCGAGGCACACACTCCACGAGCCAAATGTCACCATCATCTGTGCTTTATAAAGAGAATTGCAAATGGATAGGGAGCAAAATCCTGAGATAATAAGGTTGAGTTCTTGATTAGAGCAGACAAAACAGCTGGTAATCTTTCCTTAGAAACACTATCATTTTAAACAATTAGAAAAGAGCATTATTTCTCATTGTTATTTACTAAAATACTAGCTAGCTTTAGTGTTTAACACAGGGTGTTAGAGTGGAACTGCTATAAGGAGACAGAGGAAAAAACTTCTTTTAAACATAGAGGCACTGTAGGCAATGAGATCCTTTACAAGACAACTTGAATTAGATAGTATATATTGGTGTATTCTCTCTACATGAAACACACTAGATGCTTAATAAATATTTGAAGAAGAGAGAGAGAAAGAGGAAGACAGAGAGAGAGAGGAAGAAGTGGGGAGGATAATAAACATAAAGGACATAAAGACAAGAAGCAAACATAGATAAATAAAAGTATTAGAAGAGGCTCTTTGTGGTGTCTTGGAGAAAAGTCCTCAATTTCTTCCTGCCCCTGACTGTGTGCACCCTCTTGCAGTTGGCTTTCGTACTCTGTTTCCCCAGGCCTGACCCTGGAGATGCTAGACTGGCTTGGCAGCTTGCTTTGGCCAATGGGACAGAGACAAACAACATGCAAGCAGAGACTTAGAAAATGTGATGAGGCCTGGGCTCTGTTGGAGGAGAGAGGGCCCAGTGATCCCATCCATTCCAGACAAGCCCACTGTAAATCAGCCAGCCCCAGCTGACCCTCCAACTCCACAAAGAGTCAAGAGTGAGTCTTGCCAAGACTAGCATAAGAACTGCCTAGCTGAGACCATCCCAAATTGTCACACACAGAGGCATGAGCTAAATAACTCCTTATTTTAAGCCACCAAATTTGAGGGTGGTTAGTTATGTGCCCCATAACCCCTATTACTAGTTAGCATTTAGCTAGCATTAGTTAGCATAGAAGAAAGAACACTTAGCGCCAAAGAATTGATGCTGTTGAACTGTGGTGTTGGAGAAGACTCTTGAGAGTCCCTTGGACTACAAGGAGATCCAACCAGTCCATCCTAAAGAAAATCAGCCCTGAATATTCATTGGAAGTGTCACGCAAGTGTATGTTCCTCGGTTCTTTGTCTCGTCACAACAAAGATTTGGAGTGACGGGCATTAAAGCCCCCTTGGCGTGTCACAGCTCTCAGGTCTTGGATAGACCGTGCTATAGCTCTCAGGTCTTGAAAGGACCATGTTATAGCTCTTAGACAAATCAGTGTTACAGCTCTATTTTATTTAGAAGATAGCAGGAAAATCCATCTTTGAGGTGTGAGGGCACGTCGATCCAAAGACGCGAGGAGAAGAGCGCCCCAGCGCGTGGGGTGGTGGTGGTGGGGAGCTAGCTTTGGCTCCTCTATTTATGTGTTTATCTCTCCCTGGGCCTGTCCTATGTAAGTTGGGCCAGGCAGGAGTGTTGTTTGTTTTACCTGAGGTCCTCACTCTGGTCCTTGGACCTTCTTTTGTTCTATTTGTGAGGGCTTTTCCCTTTTTTGCCACCGCCATTTTCGACTCCTTTTCCCTGTTCTACCTACCTAACAGAAGGACTGATGCTGAAGTTGAAACTCCAGTCCTTTGGCCACCTGATGTGAAGAGCTGACTCATTTGAAGAGATCCTGATGCTGGGAAAGATTGAAGGTGGGAGGAGAAAGGGATGACAGAGGATGAGAAATGGTTGGATGGCATCACCGATACAGTGGACATGACTTTGAGTAACTCAAACTCCAGTGTTGAGGTCCTTTAATGGACCGGAACCTGGTGGTCTAGAATCAACCGATAAGAAAGTAAAGGAGAGAGAAAGAGGCTGATATTCCTTGGTTTACACAGAAAGCTAATAAAGCCCCTGCACGGGGCTTGCTCTGTTCACGGAGGCCTCAGGTGCCCTCTTGATGGGGTGAAGGTGCAGAGAGCCTTCTCGAGAGGGTCTTAGAAGCCTGGGCAGGAAAGTGAACTCAGAGAGCCTCTGAGCTCCAGGAAATTAGCCTGAAAAAGAGAGAGAGAGCAAGACAAGGGGACCAAAGCTCTGATGGAGCAAAGGTGTTTTATTCAACATTGTATAGGTATTTATACTGTCTACAAGATAGCTATTTTCAGCAGAGATATTACCATATGGTTCATATAAAGGAAGAGGGTACTTATCACCATATAGAAAAACTAATGAAGGAAATGCCTGAATCCCTCAGCCCTGGGAGAGGCTTGCCTCTCCTCTTAATTCCTGAATATTCAGGAATTAAGAAGGAATGGAGGATTACTGACATATCCAAAATAGTACACAGGAAGCCTCCTGTTTTAAATGCATCCTGACAATTCCCCCTATTTTATTATATTTGTAAAATGAAATTTGATTTGTATCCAGTTGTAGGCACTATTGTTAAAATGAATCAAGAGTAACACAAAATTGAGGTGATCTGGAAGTAAGTCCCACCATGGGACCTTCTTCCCAGGGTCGTTGGTAACTACAAATTACGTCGAGATTGAAGAATCAAAAGGGAATCATTTCTTAAAGAGATAGAGGAATTAAGACAAGTATATAGTTTACAATTAATCCATGTTACAGAATGTAAAGTCTTACTGTAAATTTCCTATGGCTATAACAAAAGGAAGTGGGACATAGGCCTGTATAAAATATGACTGATTATAGAAATAGTTACTATGACCACAACTGGTCCCTGTCAAATGTCCGGTCCAGTTCCAAGTTTTTCAGTGCTTGCAGCCCAAATGTCGCCTTGTTTAGGCCCACTCTGTTTATTGAGGATGATTCCAGGAGGAGAAGGGGTGCCATTCCACCTTCAAGCCAGCCACAAAGTCCTTTGTTATGGTAATGTTTCATTAGTAACCTTTTACATAATGTTTTTTGTTCTTTCCCTAACTCTTTCCCTAAAGTTTCAGTAGTATAAACATGGTTTACAGACAAAGAAAGGGCAGTAAATAATCCAAGCAATGTCTGAAAGTCTTTTGGAGGCAGGACGAAAGCCAAGTTTATTGGCTGATGTTTATGCATAATTTCTCTGGGTCCAGGCACAATGGAAGAACTTCATAGCCTAAAGAAATGTTAATTAGTTTTCCTTCCTCCCCAGGGTGTGCTGGCTCTTTCAGGTTCTAGAGGGGGCATATGTATAGAGTCATTAGTTGAAAGGATTGGTCCTCTCTCTGTCATTTCGACCACCTGTAATAGAGCGGGGTTGGGTATTAGCTGAACTCAAGTGAGATGGGGCGGGGGCGAGGGGGGGGGGTATAGGCCAAAAGACTGAGCATTGCCAGGAGAATGTATTCAGGACTCGGAGGCAATCCCTGTTGAAAGACCAAATTTTCAGCTCGATCAGTAAGGGTTTTTATTTGTCCCTGTTATGCCCAAGTCGGGAAATCTCCCAATGACCACCAGGGAGCCGATATCTGATGCAAAAGCAAGAGAGTTTTTATTACCAAGCTCGAGCTGGGGCTCCCACCATTACCGACGCAGCGGCTATAGGGAGGAGCCCTGGGTTTTGGGTTACCTTGCTTATATATGGAGTGTTCAAGAAAAAAAGAATTTCTAGGTAGGGGGACGTCTGATTGGTCACTTTCTTTCGAAAGGTTGTGTGTTGGTTTTTGATTGGTCCCTATTTCCTAGGTAGACCACAAGTTCCTGAACGTTAAGTCAGGAGATTCTGGTCTGGGGTCTGATCAGCTCGTGGGTGGTGGGGTGAGGTCAGGGGATTTCCAAAGGCTCTTTTCCCAGAACCTTACAAAATGGAGTTTTTCTGTTAACAAAATGGAGTAGCTTAGATTCTTCATCCCCAAGTGGGGAGATCATAGGGGTGATCCCACTGAGGCCAGTGCTTTCTGAAGATCTTTAGAGCAGACATAGCCCATATTGGAATTTCTTCTTCCTGGGGTTTTTGTTGTTTCATCTCCATTTTGAATGCTGGGGGCCCCCTTGGGTCAAATCTTCCAAAGAGGTTAAAAAAAATCAAAACAAATAAAACTATATCAACAATAGTTATAGGTTTAGAAAATATGTTATGTTGGAATCTAGTAAAGTCTGCTTTGGATAAGGGAGACAGTAGTGTACCTTGTGTATTCTCCCTTTTTAAATTTTTTTATTTGTAACTTTAGTGTGTGATGTGTTTGTTTGACTATGTCTTTTGCCTCTGAGTTATAAGGAATACCTGTAATATGTTTAATAGAAAAATATTGTAAAAATTGTTTAAAGTGTCTAGAAATATAGGCAGGGTATAACATGTTGTGTAGCCTCGCCGCGAAGAGGTGTGGCCCGGATAAAAGAGGAATTTGTGTCTATACAGACGTGTAGGAAAGAAAATGGAGGAAGTTCAGGGCAATGAGTTACATCCATTTGCCATAGTTCATTAGGTTGCAAACCGTGAGGATTAATACCTTGTGCGGTGGGTCGAAGATGTAGGGGTCTACAAGTAGAGCAATTACGAATAATTTCTTTAGCCTGGCGGTGTGGGATTTTCCGTAGCTGGTGTAGGGAGCCAGCATTGTTATGCAACAGAGCATGCTGTTCCTCTGGAGTAGCAAAGGAAACCAGTTTATCACCTTGTTCGTTATCATAAGTCACGGGGCCCGGAAGACAAGAGTGTGTTCGAATATGTGTAATATAAATGGAAGAATAGCGGTTTCTAACAACAGATTGTAGTTCGAAAAAGAGTTGTTGAATAATAGGTTGGCTGGAGTTTATGGTGGAGGTTTCTATATCTTTTAATACAAAAACAGAATATATAGAGTCAGAGACTATATTAATGGGGTAAGGATGTAGGCAAATAACTTGAATAAGAGCATATAATTCATTTTGTTGAGCAGAATGAAATTTAGTATAAAAGACTTTATATTCCTTAAGAGATCAGAATGAAGCTTTGGCGTTTTAGGTCCATCTATATGAAAAACCTCAGCCTGTGGTATAGGTTGATAATGCGAGAAATAATAAATTCAGTAGTTTTGAAGAAATTCCACAGCTTATCAGAAAGATAATGAAATGAAATTTCTCCAAAATATTCCAGATAAGCCAATTTTGAGGAATAGTGGTAGGTGATGGGATTCCTGGTTTTAATGAACCCATAGGCTTCATAGATGAATTAACTGTCTCTGTTAGGAGACACCATTTGTTAAATTTCTTTTTTATAACAAAAATAGGAGAGTTCCAAGGAGAACAAGATTCTTCAATATGCTTTAATTCTAGTTGTGTATCTATAAGTTTGTTCAGTTCAGTTCAGTTGCTCAGTCATCTCCGACTCTGTGCGACCCCGTGAATCGCAGCACGCCAGGCCTCCCTGTCCATCACCATCTCCCGGAGTTCACTCAAACTCATGTCCACTGAGTCAGTGATGCCATCCAGCCATCTCATCCTCTGTCGTCCCCTTCTCCACCTGCCCCCAGTCCCTCCCAGCATCAGAGTCTTTTCCAATGAATCAACTCTTCTCATGAGGTGGCCAGAGTACTGGAGTTTCAGCTTCAGCATCATTCCTTCCAAAGAACACCCAGGGCTGATCTCCTTTAGAATGGACTGGTTGGATCTCCTTGCAGTCCAAGGGACTCTCAAGAGTCTTCTCCAACACCACAGTTCAAAAGCATCAATTCTTCGGGGCTCAGCTTTCTTCATAGTCCAACACTTGCATCCGTACATGACCACTGGAAAAACCATAGCCTTGACTAGACGGACCTTTGTTGGCAAAGTAATGTCTCTGCTTTTGAATATGCTATCTAGGTTGATCATAACTTTTCTTCCAAGGAGTAAGTGTCTTTTAATTTCATGGCTGCAGTCTCCATCTGCAGTGATTTTGGAGCCCCCCAAAATAAAGTCTGACACTGTTTCCACTGTTTCGCCATCTATTTCCCATGAAGTGATGGGACCAGATGCCATGATCTTCATTTTCTGAATGTTGAGCTTCAAGCCAACATTTTCACTCTCCACTTTCACTTTCCTCAAGAGGCTTTTTATTTCCTCTTCACTTTCTGCCATAAGGGTGGTGTCATCTGCATATCTGAGGTTATTGATATTTCTCCTGGCAATCTTGATTCCAGCTTGTGTTTCTTCCAGCCCAGCATTTCTCATGATGTACTCTACATAAGTTTCTTAGCCACCTGTAATTTCTCTTTTGTGAGGGGCCACGGCTCTGTCCAAATAGGCTCGTCATTCTTCCAAGTTTTTTAATAAGTATATTGTTTGTTAAATGAGCAGTGCCCCCTAGGAAAAATGTGGAATGTATATCTGAGTTTGTCATATCTTATATCTTTTTATTAAAAGCATATATCTTACCCTTTTTAGCAACTATGAAGTGTCTTGTATATTAGCATTTTATAGATTGGTGAATATATTTATTATATCATATTATAATATATATATATTTATTATATATAAATATGTCAATATATTATTCGTTATATATTTATTAATAGTTAAAAATATCTTTTTCTTACAGAAAACCTTTTTGTAAGAAGAAGTTAATGTTTAGTAATAAATGTTTTAAAATCTTATTTTATTTGGAAATTACCTAGCTATTTAATAAACTTTTATTATTTCATTTAGTACAACTCTAGAAATTTCAGTTATGTCAATCTTAATAGATTATTTTAGATTATAATAATAGATTATTCTGTTAAAATATAATTATTTATAATAGAGTTTATCTAAAAGTTTTCATCTCATTTATATATATAAAGAGTTGCCTTTTGTTGACAAATTTAGTTTACTTTGCTGCTGCTGCTGCTGCTGCTAAGTCACTTCAGTCGTGTCCGACTCTGTGTGACCCCATAGATGGCAGCCCACTAGGCTCTGCCATCCATGGGATTCTCCAGGCAAGAACACTGGAGTGGGTTACCATTTCCTTCTCCAATGCATGAAAGTGCATAGTGAAAGTGAAGTTGCTCAGTCGTGTCCGACTCTTTGCAACCCCATTGACTGCAGCCTACCAGGCTCCTCTGTCCATGGGATTTTCCAGGCAAGAATACTGGAGTGGGTTGCCATTGCCTTGACTGAAATATTTCTTTAAGCCCGTGTTTTGGTTGGGGGGAGAGGCAAGAATACTGGAGTGGGTTGCTATTCCCCTCTCCAGGAGATCTTCCCGACGAGGGATTGAACCCAGGTCTCCCGCACTGTAGGGATGCTTTACCGTCTGAGCCACCATGGAGGTCTAGTTTACCTTAAACCTAGGCATGATAAAAGTATTATATAATGTTGATGACTTAAGACATGTCTTAATTAGATTAGCAAACAATTATATTTAAATTATATTTATATTTAAATAAACATTATATTTAATATTTTTTTTTTTAGTTCACGTGAATTTAAATTTAAATAAAGCTCATTAACTTCATATTATCTAAAAACAAAGCTGGTATATCAATGGCAGCACTGCCGGATGTTGAGGGTTTGAGGGAAAAGATGGAATTTTCCCTTGGTTTTTGGTGAAAGGGACCTGGGGGGTCCCCTGCTTGGAGTTTCATGGAATAGGTTTTCTTTCAACGTCAAATTTAGACTTACAATCTTTGGCCCAATGCATTCCTCTACAGTAACGAGGGCAGATTTTTGGAGGTTTTTTATTTTTTCCTTTTTTTTTTTTTAAAGCTTTCTTAGGGCAGTCCCTTTTTAAATGGTTCTTATTTCCACATGTAAAGCACCCTTCATTTCCCTTTCTTAAGGCAGCAACCATTGTTTCAGCTAGCATTTGCATCTTTTGAGTTTCTAATCTTAGATTGTGACAAGCCTTCAAATAATCAATAATAGTCCCTGTCTCACGAATTGGAGCTATAGCTTTTTGACATTCCTGATTTGCATTTTCATAAGCAAGTAATTTCTCTAGTTGCCTTTTGGCTTTTTCTCCAATTACAGTATGGGAAATAGCAGTTTGGAATCTAGCTAAAAAATCAGCATACATTTCATTAGGCCCCTGAACTTTAAATAAGTGATGAAGGAAAGTACAAAAGTGATGGGGCTTTCCAGCCGTTTTACCCTTGTCTTAATATTTACTGGCCTCAATAGGCCTGGGGGTCACTCTGTCTGAATCTGCATATGTGTACCAAGTCCCTGTTCAGGTGCCACTTGTTGAGGTCCTTTAATGGACCAGAACCTGGTGGTCCGGAGTCAACTGATAAGACAGTAAAGGAGAGAGACAGAGGCTGATATTCCTTGGCTTACACAGAAAGCCAATAAAGCCCCTGCACAGGGCTTGCTCTGTTCACGGAGGCCTTAGGCGCTCTCTCGATGGGGTGAAGGCACAGAGAGCCTTCTCGAGAGGGTCTTAGAAGCCCAGGCAGGAAAGTGAACTCAGAGAGCCTCTGCACTCCAGGAAATCAGCCTGAAAAAGAGAGAGAGAGAGCAAGACACGGGGACCAAAGCTCTGATGGAGCAAAGGTGTTTTATTCAACATTGTGTAGGTATTTATACTGTCTTACAAGATAGCTATTTTCAGCAGAGATATTACCATACGGTTCATAAAAAGGAAGAGGGTACTTATCACCGTATAGAAAAACTAACGAAGGAAATGCTTGGATCCCTCAGCCCTGGGAGAGGCTTGCCTCTCCTCTTAATTCCTGAATATTCAGGAATTAATAAGGAATGGAGAATTCCTGACAGATCCAAAACAGCACACAGGAAGCCTCCTGTTAAATGCTTCCTGACATTCCAGGAGTTGGTGATTGACACGGAGGCCTGGTGTGCTGTGGTCCATGGTGTTGCAAAGGGTCGGACACGACTGAGTGACTGAAATGAACTGAACTGAACTGGAGTTAGCATATAGCTCACACCCTTTGCTGTTGTGAAGTCACCAAGTCATGTCCGACTCTTTGTGACCCTGTGGATGGCAGCACACTAGGCTTCCCTGTCCTTCATTACCTCCTGGAGTTTACTCAGACTCATGTCTACTGACTCAGTGATGCCATCCAACCATCTCATGCTCTCTCACCCCCTTCTCCTGCCTTCAGTCTTTCCCAGCATCAGGGTCTTTTCCCATAGGTCGGCTCTTATCAGGAGGCCAAAGTATTGGAGCTTCAGCTTTAGCTTCAGTCCTTCCAGTGAATATTCAGGGTTGATTTCTTTTAGGATTGACTGGTTTGATCTCTTTGCAGTCCAAGGGACTCTCAAGTGTCTTCTCCAGCACCACAGTTCAAAAGCATCAATTCTTTGGCACTCAGCCTTCTTTATTGTCCAACTCTCACATCTGAACATGACTACTGAAAAAACCATAAAATTAATCACAGGAGGTATAACTTTTCATGATTTTAGTATGTACCCAGTATTGTACCATGTGCCTTACACATATTTTCTGACAAAATGTTCACAAAACCTGTGAGTAGATAAGCATGAGTATCCCACACTGATTTTAATAGAATAAACTGAAGCTTGGAGAGATTAAATTGGTCTCAAAAGTCATACAGGCACATAAATGGCACTGAAATTTGGACTCAGGTCTGTCTATACCAAACCCAAGCTCTTAACTACAGGCAGTACAGAGTCAACTGAAGAACAGATCAGAGACCCAATAGGAGATGTAAAGGGGAGATTCTATGGAGTTAGAGTGTGTTTTGCGGAAAAAATTGTCAAGCCCTCCAGGGGAGGAGTCATGTTTTCCAACTATTTCAACAACTTTAAGGGAAGCCGAGAGATCTTGCATTGATTCTTTTTTCATGGGGTGGAAGATGAATTACAGTCATGGTATAATTTACTCTTACTTAGATTGTTTACCATCTGAGCCACCAGGGAAGCCCTCCTCTTACTTAAGAAAGAAATAAACAATTCTGATGTGATTGATTGTTGTTTTCAAATAAGTTCTACTTATATCAGTGTTCAAGCTGGATTTAGAAAAAGCAGAGGAACCAGAGACCAAATTGCCAACATGCGCTGGATCATTGAAAAAGCAAGAGAGTTCCAGAAAAACATCTACTTTTGTTTTATTGACTATACCAAAGCCTTTGACTGTGGGGATCACAACAAACTGTGGAAAATTCTTCAAGACATGGGAATACCAGACCACTTGACCTGCCTCCTGAGAAATCTGTATGCAGGTCAGGAAGTAACAGTTAAAACTGGACATGGAAAACCAGATTGCTTCCAAATCGGGAAAGGAGTACATCAAGGCTGTATATTGTCACCCTGCTTATTTGACTTATATGCAGAGTACATCATGTGTAATGTCAGGCTGGATGAAGCACAAGCTGGAATCAAGATTGCCAAGAGAAATATCAATAACCTCAGATACATAGATGACATCAAATTTATGGCAGAAAGTGAGGAAAAACTAAAGAGCCTCTTTATGAAAGTGAAAGAGGAGAGTGAAAAATTTGGCTTAAAAGTCAACATTCAGAAAATTAAGATCATGGCATCTGGTCCCATCACTTCATAGCAAATAGATGGGGAAACAATGGAAACAGTGAGAAACTTTATTTTGGGGGGCTCCAAAATGACTGCAGATGGTGACTTCAGCCATGAAAGTAAAAGATGCTTATTCCCTGGAAGAAAAGCTGTGAACAACCTAGACAGCATATAAAAAAGCAGAGGAATTACTTTGACAACAAAAGTTTGTCTAGTCAAAGCTATGGTTTTTCCAAGAGTCATGAATGGATGTGAGAGTTGGACTATAAAGAAAACTGAGCGCTAAAGAATTGATGCTTTTGAACTGTAGTGTTGGAGAACACTCTTGAGTGTCCCTTGGACTGCAAGGAGATCCAACCAGTCCATCCAAAGGAAATCAGCCCTAAATATTCATTGGAAGGACTGATGTTGAAGCTGAAACTCCAATACTTTGGCCATCTGATGTGAAGAGCTGACTCATTTGAAAAGACCCTGGTGCTGGGAAAGATTGAGGGCAGGAGGAGAAGGGGATGATAAAGGATGAGATAGTTGGATGGCATCACCAACTTGATGGACATGAGTTTGAGTAAGCTCTGGCAGTTGGTGATGTACAGGGAAGCCTGGTCTCCTGCAATCCACGGGGTCTTAAAGAGTTGGACATGACTGAGCGACTGAACTGAACTGATATCGGTGTTCATCTTTCTCAGGAAAATGTTTTAAAATGTTGCATTTGATGGGATATGCAATGCATATAAAGTTCCTGTGAGAAATCTTCATCCATAGACTGTGCCATTATGGTCTTTTAAGTGAGCGACTAAGTGGGGCTGTGGGGAGATTGTGCAGGCAAGAGAGAGAGCTGCCTATTAAGTTCGCCTCAAGGACTTCCCTGGTGGTCCAGTAGCTAAGACCCCATGCTCCCAGTGCAGGGAGCCAGATCAGGGAACTAGACAGATCCTACATTCCGCCCCTAAGAGTTCACGTGCCATAACTAAGACCCAGTGCTGTCAAATAAATACATAAAATATTTAAAGTTGCTTCAAATAAGCTAATAGCATTGGTTAAATAATATTGTTGTTATTCACTTGCTCAGTCATGTCCAACCTCTGAAACTCCATAGACTGCAGCACGCCAGGCTTCCCTGTCTGTCATCATGTCCCAGAGCTTGCTCAAACTATGTCCATTGAGTCAGTGATGCCCTCCAACCATCTCATCCTCTGTCGTCCCCTTCACCTCCTGCCTTCAATCTTTCCCTGCATCACAGTCTCTTCTAATGAGTTGACTCTTTGCATCAGGTGACAAAGGTATTGGAGTTTCTGTTTCAGCATCAGTCCTTCCAGTGATTATTCAGAGCTGATTTCCTTTAGGATGGACTGGTTGGATCTCCTTGCAGTCCAAGGGACTTTCTAGAGTCTTCTCTAACACCACAGTTCAAAAGCATCAATTCTTTGGTGTTCAGCCTTCTTTATGGTCCCACTCTCACATCCACACATGACTACTGGAAAAAGTATAAAGTAAATAATATTACTGCTAATATTACCTTAAATCATGAATGTGGGAGGGGGTGTGGTTTGGTGTGGTTAGTTAGCCATTAGAAATGAAGTGCCTTTAAAGAAGAAACCCCATTGCAGACAAACATACTATCTCCAGCAAAATGAGAGAAGAGAGCGGCAGATTTGCTTGGACAAGAAACAAAAAAATCTCACAAGCAGGGGGCTGAAACCAGTGTCAGTGAGATTGTTGCAGAAACCAGTACTGGAGAAGCCAAGCACCACACTTGGAGAGTTGGAGAACTCAGGCTTATTATGTTGGCGGGCCCAGAGGACTTAACACTCCAAGCTGGGAGCCCTGAACAAAGGGGTTACAGAGTTTTTATACACCAACAGGCATGATTAAGCAGGTTTGCAGGGGTTGGGCAATTGTAAAGAGCAGGACAAGGGTGAATGAGATAAGCTCCTCTTCCTAGTATTGTGAGTCCCCACTTCCTAGTATTGTGAGTATTTGTGATCCAGACTTTGCAAGGAGCAAGCTGAGTTACAGAGGCAGAAGGAGCAGAAGGTTATGTAACAATTTAACTTATCCTCTTCAATATCAGAAGTTCTGAATGTCACGTGTGTGACGTGGTTTTTACTGGAGTATAAAGGAGCAGTATTGTGGATAACACTTTGAATGGTCTGTTAGGGTTCTTTGTGTCTTGAATTTTCTCCTTCAACACTTAGTTTAAAAGAAGAAGAATTAGACCTAACCCAGCATTTTAGAGCGCTTCCCAAGTGTCTAACTACTAAAGAATCTGCCTGCCAAGAGAGGAGCTTCAGGAGATGTAGGTTCGATCACTGGGTTGGGAAGACCCCCTGGAGGAGGAAATGACAACCCACTACAGTATTCTTGCCAGGAAAATCCCATGGACAGAGGAGCTTGGCGGGCTATGGTCCACGGGGTCTCAAAAGGTAGGACGTGACTGAAGGGACTGAGCATGCACAGCATTTTAGGCTTTGGACGCCTGTCTTGTTCCCTCCTTTTCCCCAACCCTTCAGTTCAGTTCAGTTGCTCAGTCATGTCCGACTCTTTGCAACCCCATGAATTGCAGCATGCCAGGCCTCCCTGACCATCTCCAACTCCCGGAGTTCACTCAAACTCATGTCCATTGAGTTGGTGATGCCACTCCAACCCTTAGGGGGAAATAAATCACTATTCTGTTAAACATCAGAACAGTGACTTATTATATCTCTGCTTACTATATTATATGAGTGCTTACTACATGTCAGATATCCAGAAAGTGCTGGGACACATGATCACCAACTAATGATGACTGCAGTGTGGTCGGGTAGACAGTAAATAAGTACATAAACAAATACATCATTACACATTTTAAGTGCTGTGAAGGAAATGAACAGAGTTCTGATGATAAGAGTAGAGGTTAGATTTACTTAATAGATAGAAGGATTGGAGAAGTTCTCTCCATTGCTTTACCAAACCTCTAGGCAGTAGGCTGTGCTCCATTGCAGATGCAGACTCCAAGGGATGCATTCTTTACACAGAACTTAACAGCAATGATAAAACCAATAAAAAATGTGCCTGCTTTCCCTCAGTTCAGTTTAGTTCAGTTACTCAGTCATGTCCAACTCTTTGCAACTCCATTGGCCACAGCATGCAGGCCTCCTGGTCCACCACCAACTCCTGGAGCTTACTCAAACTCATGTCCATTGAGTCAGTGATGCCATCCAAACACCTCATCTTCTGTTGTCCCCTTCTCCTCCCACCCTCAATCTTTCCCAGCATCAGGGTCTTTTCAAATGAGTCAGTTCTTTGCATCAGGTGGCCAAAGTATTGGAGTTTCAGCCTCAACATCAGTCCTTCCAAGGACTATTCAGGACTGATTTGCTTTAGGATGGACTGCTTGGATCTCCTTGCCATCCAAGGGACTCTCAAAATTCTTCTCCAGCACCACAGTTCAAAATCATCAATTCTTTGGCACTCAGCTTTCTTTATAGTCCAACTCTCACATCCATACATGACTACTGGAAAAATCATAGCTTTTACTAGATGGAGCTTTGATGATAAAGTAGTCTCTGCTTTTTAGTATGCTGTCTAGGTTGGTCATAGCTTTTCTTCCAAGGAGCAAGTGTCTTTTAATTTCATGGCTGCAGTCACCATCTAGAGTGATTTTGGAGCCCAATAAAATAAAGTTTCTCACTGATTCCACTGTTTCCCCATCTATTTTCCATGAAGTGATGGGACCAGTTGCCATTATCTTAGTTTTCTGAATGTTGAGCTTTAAGCCAACTTTTTCACTTTCCTCTTTCACTTTCATCAAGAGGCTTTTTAGTTCTTCTTCGCTTTCTACCATAAGGGTGGTATCATCTGCATATCTGAGGTTATTGATATTTCTCCTGGCAATCTTGATTCCAGCTTGTGCTTCATCCAGCCTGGCATTTCACATGATGTACTCTGCATATAAGTTAAATAAGCAGGGTGACAATATACTGCCTTGACATACTCCTTTTCCGACTTGGAAACAGTCTGTTTTTCCATGTCCAGTTCTAACTGCTGCTTCCTGACCTGCATACAGATTTCTCAAGAGGCAGATCAGGTGGTCTGGTATTCCCATCTCTTTCAGAATTGTCCACAGTTTGTGGTGATCCACACAGTCAAAGGCTTTGTCATAGTCAATAAAGCAGAAATAGATGTTTTTTCTGGAACTCTCTTGCTTTTTCCATGATCCAGTGGATGTTGGCAATTTGATCTCTGGTTCCTCTGCCTTTTCTAAATCCAGTTTGAACATCTGGAAGTTCATGGTTCATGTACTATTGAAGCCTGGCTTGGAGAATTTTGAGCATTTCTTTGCTAGCGTGTGAGATGAGTGCAATTGTGTGGTAGTTTGAGCATTCTTTGACATTGCCTTTCTTTGGGATTGGAATGAAAACTGACCTTTTCCAGTCCTGTGGCCACTGCTGAGTTTTCCAAATTTGCTGGCATATTGAGTGCAGCATGATCTTTCAGGATTTGAAATAGCTCAACTGGAATTCTATCACCTCCACTAGCTTTGTTCATAGTGATGCTTCCTAAGGCCCACTTGACTTCGCATCCCAGGATGTCTGGCTCTAGGTGAGTAATCCCACCATCATGATTATCTAGGTTATGAGGATCTTTTCTGTATAGTTTTTCAGTGTATTCGTGCCACCTGTTCTTAATATCTTCTGCTTCTGTTAGGTCCCTACCATTTCTGTCCTTTATCGAGCCCATCTTTACATGAAATGTTCCCTTGGTATGTCTAATTTTCTTGAAGAGAGCTCTAGTCTTTCCCATTCTGTTCTTTTCCTCTATTTCTTTGCACTGATCACTAAGGAAGGCTTTCTTATCTCTTCTTGCTGTTCTTTGGAACTCTGCATTCAACTGGGTGTATCTTTCCTTTTCTCCTTTGCCTTTCATTTCTCTTCTTTTCATAGCTATTTGTAGGGCCTCCTCTGACAACCATTTTGCCTTTTTTGCATTTCTTTTTCTTGGGGTTGGTCTTGATCACTGCCTCCTGTACAATATCACAAACCTCCATCCATAGTTCTTCAGGCACTCTGTCTGTCAGATCTAATCCCTTGAATCTTTTTGTCACTTCCACTGTATAATCGCAAGGGATTTGACTTAGGTCATACCTGAATGGTCTAGTGGTTTTCCCTACTTTCTTCAATTTAAGTCTGAATTTGCCAATAAGGAGTTCATGATCTGAGCCATAGTCAGCTCCTGGTCTTGTTTTTGCTGACCGTATAGAGCTTCTCCCTCTATGGCTGCAAAGAATATAATCAATCTGATTTCAGTATTGACCATCTGGTGATGTCCACGTGTGGAGGCTTCTCTTCTGTTGTTGGTAGAGGGTGTTTGCTATGATCAGTGCATTCTCTTGGCAAAACTCTATTAGCCTTTGCCCTGTTTCATTCTGTACTCCAAGGCCAAATGCTTTTCATTGTCACCATATAAATATAGATGAGAATCAAATCAAGGTTTCTATTATCACTATTGTAAACAATGTCAGTGATAAAATGGTATGAAAAAGTCTTCCGTTGGTCTAAGTTCTATTCAACTTCTGTGGTTACTGTGAGCTCTAATCATTTACAGGTAATGTAATTTGTATTATTTATCATCTAACAAGTGTAATAGTCTCTGTGAAAGTCACTTTGAAGAACTCCCAATCATAAAACTGAGCCTTGACGCATATGGATATAGCTGTTTTAAATTTTTTTTAAATGCAGACTCATTCTGAACTCACTGTCAGATGAAAGTAGTTCTGACTTGTCCCAGCTCTTTTCTGCTTCAGTTCTTGTCTCCAGATTCTATGGCACAAGATAATCCTGCAATTAAACAGTTGAATTGAAATTAACAATGTTAGTCCCATGATTGTGAAAAAAAAAAAAAAGGTAAACAACCTTGAACTACTTTAGTTTTATGGGGTGACTTGGAGGTTTTATTTGTTTAAATTTCAAGACAGTAAGCTGCAATACATATTATTTCCAAGAAGTACAAATTTTAGTTCATAAATAAACTGGTTTATGGGTTTCAAACAATAATTTGAAAAATCATTTCTTTAAATTATTTGCTGTAAAAGTAAACACTCAATATTGCATTTAATTTTTGTTGATTATGACATGGTTACTAAAAATGTTTTTGACGTATAGAGGAAAGATTGTTTAAAAAGGATTTGTTTCAGGTGACAAACGTATGAGGTACCACTGGGTTTCTTAAAGATGGGCATCTGCCCAAACAGTCAATCTGTGGGCAGTCCAACACCTCCATCCAGACAAGGACCCTGGGAACACTGTGTCCTAGATCGGTCCATCTTTTCATCCAGAATTTTAACTGTTGATAATGGGAAAAAGCCAAAAGTTAGCTCCTTAAGCTTAAGTGAGCAGCCTATGTGACGTGTCATGGGAAGATGAGGAAAGGACCGAGAATTAAAGCTTAGAGCTGAAAAACCGTTCAGTTCAGTTCAGTCGCTCAGTCGTGTCCGACTCTTTGCGACCCCATGAATCGCAGCACGCCAGGCCTCCCTGTCCATCACCAACTTCCAGAGTTCACTCAGACTCACGTCCATCGAGTCCGTGATGCCATCCAGCCATCTCATCCTCTGTCGTCCCCTTCTCCTCCTGCCCCCAATCCTTCCCAGCATCAGAGTCTTTTCCAATGAGTCAACTCTTAACATGAGATGGTCAAAGTACTGGAGTTTCAGCTTTAGCATCACTCCTTCCAAAGAAATCTCAGGGCTGATCTCCTTCAGAATGGACTGGTTGGATCTCCTTGCAGTCCAAGGGACTCTCAAGAGTCTTCTCCAACACCACAGTTCAAAAGCATCAATTCTTCGGTGCTCAGCCTTCTTCACACTCCAACTCTCACATCCATACATGACCACAGGAAAAACCATAGCCTTGACTAGACGGACCTTAGTCGGCAAAGTAATGTCTCTGCTTTTGAATATGCTATCTAGGTTGGTCATAACTTTTCTTCCAAGGAGTAAGCGTCTTTTAATTTCATGGCTGCAATCACCATCTGCAGTCATTTTGGAGCCCAAAAGAATAAAGTCAGGCACTGTTTGCACTGTTTCGCCATCTATTTCCCATGAAGTGATGGGACTGGATGCCATGATCTTCATTTTCTGAATGTTAAGCTTTAAGCCAACTTTTTCACTCTCCTCTTTCACTTTCATCAAGAGGCTTTTTAGTTCCTCTTCACTTTCTGCCATAAGGGTGGTGTCATCTGCATGTCTGAGGTTATTCATATTTCTCCCGGCAATCTTGATTCCAGCTTGTGTTTCTTCCAGTCCAGCGTTTTTCATGATGTACTCTGCCTAGAAGTTAAATAAGCAGGGTGACAAGATACAGCCTTGACGTACTCCTTTTCCGGTTTGGAACCAGTCTGTTGTGCCATGTCCAGTTCTAACTCTTCCTTCCTGACCTGCATACAGATTTCTCAAGAGGCAGATCAGGTGGTCTGGTATTTCCATCTCTTTCAGAATTTTCCACAGTTTATTGTGATCCACACAGTCAAAGGCTTTGGCATAGTCAATAAAGCAGAAATAGATGTTTTTCTGGAACTCTCTTGCTTTTTCGATGCTCCAGGATGTTGGCAATTTGATCTCTGGTTCCTCTGCCTTTTCTAAAACCAGCTTGAACATCAGGAAGTTCACGGTTCACGTATTGCTGAAGCCTGGCTTGGAGAATTTTGAGCATTACTTTACTAGCATGTGAGATGAGTGCAATTGTGCGGTAGTTTGAGCATTCTTTGACATTGCCTTTCTTTGGGATTGGAATGAAAACTGACCTTTTCCAGTCCTGTGGCCACTGCTGAGTTTTCCAAATTAGCTGGCATATTGAGTGCAGCACTTTCACAGCATCATCTTTCAGGATTTGAAATAGCTCAACTGGAATTCCATCACCTCCACTAGCTTTGTTTGTAGTGATGCTTTCCAAGGCCCACTTAACTTCACATTCCAAGATGTCTGGCTCTAGATGAGTGATCACACCATCGTGATTATCCAGGTCGTGAACATCTTTTTTGTACAGTTCTTCTGTGTATTCTTGCCACCTCTTCTTAATATCTTCTGCTTCTCTTAGGTCCATACCATTTCTGTCCTTTATCGAGCCCATCTTTGCATGAAATGTTCCCTTGGTATGTCTAATTTTCTTGAAGAGAGCTCTAGTCTTTCCCATTCTGTTCTTTTCCTCTATTTCTTTGCATTGATCGCTGAAGAAGGCTTTCTTATCTCTGCTTGCTATTCTTTGGAACTCTGCATTCAGATGCTTATATCTTTCCTTTTCTCCTTTGCTTTTCACTTCTCTTCTTTTCACAGCTATTTGTAAGGTCTCCTCAGAAAACCATTTTACTTTTTTGCATTTCTTTTCCATGGGGATGGTCTTGATCCCTGTCTCCTGTACAAAGTCACGAACCTCATTCCATCGTTCATCAGGCACTGTATCTATCAGATCTAGGCCCTTAAATCTATTTCTCACTTCCAGTGTATAATCATAAGGGATTTGACTTAGGTCATACCTGAATGGTCTAGCGGTTTCCCCTACTTTCTTCAATTTAAGTCTGAATTTGTTAATAAGGAGTTCATGATCTGAGCCACGGTCAGTTCCTGGTCTTGTTTTTGTTGACTGTACAGAGCTTCTCCATCTTTGGCTGCAAAGAATATAATCAATCTGATTTCAGTGTTGACCATCTGGTGATGTCCATGTGTAGAGTCTTCTCTTGTGTTGTTGGAAGAGGGTGTTTGCTATGACCAGTGCATTTTCTTGGCAAAACTCTATTAGTCTTTGCCCTGCTTCACTTCGCATTCCAAGGACAAATTTGCCTGTTACTCCAGGTGTTTCTTGACTTCCTACTTTTGCATTCCAGTCCCCTAGAATGAAAAACACATCTTTTTTGGGTGTTAGTTCCAAAAGGTCTTGTAGGTCTTCATAGAACCGTTCAACTTCAGCTTCTTCAGTGTTACTGATTGGGGCATAGAGTTGGATTACTGTGATATTAAATGGTTTGCTTTGAAAACGAACAGAGATCATTCTGTCATTTTTGAGATTGCATCCAAGTAGTGCATTTCAGACTCTTTTGTTGACCATGATGGCTACTCCATTTCTTCTGAGGGATTCCTGCCCTCAGTAGTAGATATAATGGTCATTTGAGTTAAATTCCCCCATTCCAGTCCATTTTAGTTCTCTGATTCCTAGAATGTTGACGTTCACTCTTGCCATCTCTTGTTTGACCACTTCCAATTTGCCTTGATTCATGGACCTGACATTCCAGGTTCCTATGCAATATTGCTCTTTACACCATCGGACCTTGCTTCTGTGACCAGTCACATCCACAGCTGGGTATTGTTTTTGCTTTGGCTCCATCCCTTCATTCTTTCTGGAGTTATTTCTCCACTGATCTCCAGTAGCATATTGGCACCTACTGACCTGGGGAGTTCCTCTTTTAGTATCCTATCATTTTCCCTTTTCATACTATTCATGGGGTTCTCAAGGCATGAATACTGAAGTGGTTTACCATTCCTTTCTCCAGTGGACTACATTCTGTCAGACCTCTCCACCATGACCAGCCTGTCTTGGGTTGCCCCGAGGGCATGGCTTAGTTTCATGGAGTTAGACAAGGCTGTGGTCCTAGTGTGATTAGATTGACTAGTTTTCTGTGAGTATGGTTTCAGTGTGTCTGCCCTCTGATTGCCTCTTGCAACACCTACCATCTTACTTGGGTTTCTCGTACCTTGGGCATGGGGTATCTCTTCACGGCTGCTCCAGCAAATCGCAGCCACTGCTCCTTACCTTGGATGAAGGGTATCTCCTCACTGCTGCCCTTCCTGACCTTCAACGTGGGATGGCCCCTCTAGGCCCTCCTAGGCCCTCCTGCGCCTGGGCAGCCACCACAGGAACAGCTGAGAGGAGCCTCCCCATGTCCGAGGTCAGGGGCGGCGGCAGGGAGGAACAACCTGGTGCCTGAGGCCAGGGGCAGCAGCAGGGAGGAGCAACTCCACGTCCAAACAGCTGAGTAACATCCCCCTCAATCCTGCCAGCTTTGTGGTTGTTTTGACAAGAAGTCATGAGTAAGAATCTTACAAAGAGGAGGGGGAGCTTCAGAGGACCATGGTGAGGGCTTCCAAGTCCAGCTTCCCTTTTCATGTGAAAAATTTCCCTCCCATTGTTGACCTCAGAGGATTTGGGTTTTGCCTTTTTAAGGAAGAAGGCAATCTTACTAATTTATAAAAATCTCCAGTGGGGAAAGGAGTAGGTCCTTGAGTTTGATGATGAGCGACTGATCACTAGTAACAGTGAAAGTGAAAGTCTCTCAGTAGTGTTGGTTTCTTTGCAATCCCATGGACTATACAGTCCCTGGAATTCTCCAGGTCAGAATACTGGCAGCTGTTTCCTTCTCCAGGGGATCTTCCCAACCCAGGGATTGAACCCAGGTCTCCCACATTGCAAGCAGATTCTTTACCAGCTGAGCCACCAGAGAAGGCCAAGAATACTGGAGTGGGTAGCCTATCCCTTCTCCAGTGGATTGAGCAGTTTATATACAGATGAAGGAGAAAATCAGTGGGGAGGAAAGAAGGCTACAGGAATAGCGGAAGCAAAATGAAGAGGGAATCTACTTTCCCAAAGAAGGGATTTGTTGGCCAAAGAAATCCCCAGTGATTCATGAAGTGTGGCAAGTAGAATTCCCCTTTTCCTATTAAACTTTCTTTCAAGCTAATTGTCCAAAACCATGCTAAATTTTATACTATTTTAAATGGCATCAGAGAGGTACAGCTTGGTGGGATGCAGAAGTCTGAACATAAGGGACCATCAGGTGACTCAGATAAACAAACACAGCATGAAGAATGAGCTGGTGGGGGAGGGAGAAAAGAGAGAAAAGTGACGTCAATTTCTGTTGACATAACTGTTCATTCACCATGGTGGCAAAGTAATACCGTTTTACATAACTGAGCAGGTTCCACAGTTTAGACATTTAATAAATCAGTTTTGAAATTACTGAACTTATTTGCAAATTTTTAAATAAATAACCCTTCATGATTATTTATTCTAAGGTGCAATAACATTATTCTTAGCATAACCTGACCTGCTTTTCTTGGTTTACAACTGTGCTCACAATAAAATAAAGCATATCTTTCCAATCACATTAAGATATATTTACTTAATTCATTTGGTGTAATTTTCCATAAACAGAATACAGTTTCTAAATGCTGTTTGAATGATCCAGAGAAGTAGAAAATAGTTTCAATTGCATTAACCAAAAATCTTTGCAGATTTTAATGACTCCAGTTGGAGAATGAACTATAGTCTGTCTAATGGAAAAGATAGATTTTTAAAAGACATATTTACTGATTCTAAAGAATCTGAAAAATGCCAAAAAGTGTAAAGAAGAAAATGCCAGTTGTTCTCATTCACCTCCCTCTTACTCAGAAATAACAGTTCACTTTGGTGTGAGGAGAGGATAGTCATGGACTTTGAAGAACTATCAATGTGGAAAAGACCTATTCTGATTGAGAATCAGACTCAAATGCATCTTCAGTATTACTGATGAATATTTACCTCTCTAGACTAAGCTCTCTGTAAGCGGGAACCATATCTACATTTGCTCTCTACTGGTGGGTAGTAGATAGCACTTCAGTGTCTGGTGTGTGATAAGAGTTCAGTTAATAGTCACTGAAAGAATGATATTTATCAAGCTAGGGCTTGGAGTTTCAATCAACAGAAACCACATCTGACTGATTTAAGCATAAAGCAAATTCATTAAAAGATAATTGAGTGATTTCTCTGGTGGTCCAGTGGCTAAGACTCCATGCTCCCGATGCAGGAGGCCCAGGTTTGATCCCTGGCTTGGGAACTAGATCTCACATGCTTCGACTAAAGATTCCAGATGCCACAACTAAAACCCAGAGTAGCCAAATGCATAATTTTTTTTTTAAAGGAATAGAGTAACTCTCAGAATGGTTAGGAAAGCCTGAGGTTTCAGCTCAGAATTTACAGCCAGGGGCAATACTCAAAGCACAGGAACTAGCCTGAAGCATCCCTGGGCTGCTGCTGGCAGTACTGGTCACTATCCTCACTGGTACTACTTTGACCGTTGCTGTTTTTGCCTTTGGTGTCACTGCCCATTCCAGCATAGATTCAGTAAAAGTTTTAGTCACTCAGTCGTGTCCAACTGTTTGCGACCACATGGACTATACAGTCCATAGAATTCTCCAGGCCAGAACACTGACATGGGTAGCCTTTCCCTTCTCCAGGAGATCTTCCCAACCCAAGGACTGAATGCAGGTCTCCCTCATTGCAGGCAGATTCTTTACCAGCTGAGTTACCAGGGAAGCCTCTTTTCCATCACTACCTTCCGGTTCAAAGTTTTGTGCAGGTATACTCGGTAGGAAAGGTGGAGGTCACATGCCCAACTGCAAGAAGAAAAATGGGTAAACAAATAGAAGGCATTTTCAGATTCTAGCGGGAGAATGGCTTTGCCTTACCAGGAGTGGACCCGCCACATGTAGGAAGCGGGGTTTAGATGCTGGGCACTCAAAAGTCAGGGCAAATGTCTTGCATTTAAATGTTCTGCACCAACATGTCTGTTTTGTTGTCCCCAAATTTACAGTATCAACACACACACATAACCAAACAAAATCTCATATAATGCAGATAGCCTTCATAAAATAAAAAATAATTTGCATCTCTGCCTTCAGAGAAACCAACATGAAGTCGTTTCTAGCTTCAGCTCCAGGTCTGGGGCAGCTATTTTCCATTTTTATTTTAGTAAAGTCACCATCCCATCTCAATCTTTCTGTATTCTAGGAAAATAAATTGTGAAGTTGACATAGCGGGAGAAAGAAGAAAGAAGAAAATTAGTCAATACTTCTGTGTACGTGCAAGTCAAGGAGGAAGAAAGTGCCAGGACATAACTAACTACAGTAATTGTTCATAAGGCTACAGTCAGCATTTGTCAGTTTAAGACCTCTCTTCTATCCATTTCCATTGCCTTTGACTTCTTTGATTTATCAGATGCTTAAAGTCTTCTACCTGGCAGGTTGACCCACATGTTCATCCCTGCAGAGTAGGGGTCCTTCGTATTCTACCTGCCTGGGGTTGCTATTATCTTCCACTCATTTTTGTCACTAGACAGGGAAGGACTACTAAAAGCCATCACAGGAGACCACCCGAGATCAAAACACAGCCTTCCACCTTCCCTAGCTGATCAGAATTCATGATCCTAACCAACAGCTTACCTCTCACTTCCTCCCATTCCTCCAACAGAGGTGCCAGAATGTGTAGGCAGTGGGTCAGTGCCCCATCCAAAGAAATCTTTTTGTGTCTCCTAAAGGAAACATTCTCTTGGACACTGAGTTTTCTAAAACCATTAAAGTTGAGTTGTGGGTATGGAGTGCAATGTGTCTGGGCTATGAAAAAAACACCAGTGAATTACTGTCTGGCTCAGAGCATATCCTATGTTTTATATGTGTAACTGCAACTCAGCCATGCAAGGAAGTCCAACTGGCATGAAGATTGCGTTTTCAAGAAGTCTTCCCACTCTTCTAGAAGGTCAGGAATCCTTAGGCGATGGGGTATATGATAAGCACAGTGGATCCCATGGGCTTAAACTCTTCCTCTCTTGCTGTAAAAAAAAAAAGAAAAGGTTCTTGTTGAAAAAAAAAAAGAAGAAGCGATGTTGAATGTATTATATCGTCAATGTTGATGATAAATAAATCATTGAGAAGTCCTGCTGGCAGAAACTTTGTGGTCAGAGTGACCTTTTATTTTCAGATTCCACACTAATCTCCAGAAACAGCATTTCTGGAGTGGAGAGGGTCCTCTTGCTGCAAGCGAGGGTGGCAAAGGCCGTGTCCAGGATTTCAGATTCCAGACTAGAAGGCAGATTTTTTCTCCTATGTGGAGAGGGCAAATGCTAGGTGAGCAAAGACTGAAGATTGTCCTTTGCAGAACTGGGACTTTAAAATTTCAAAGTGGCAGAGAAATAAAGGAGTTTAGAATTGAAAGGTGATGTCTAGATAGCTTGTGGATTTCCCCTCATCCCCCAAACCTGCCACCTCCCAGGTTTCCTCTCACCTTTCCCTGAAAGCTCTCTTTATCCTGCAAGTTGTATGAACTACTTAACAGGGCTGGGTTCAGTACAAGGAATACTTTCAGCCATTTTCTGCAAATAATCTACCATCCAGGCTTACCCATCTAGACTCAGTTGAAGGTAGAACTCATCCTTGCTGGGAAAGGTTCTTTTCCCGCAGGACAGAGGCAGAGCAAGACACACGCCTTCTATAGGCACCCAAGTAAGTAGATGGAAAGGACTGAAAAAAGGGCCGGGTGGTGCCTTTCCAGTTCTTTCTTCCAAACTCACCCAAATTCATTCTTTCCTTTGGGAGAGTAAGTGAAAGCTGGGAGAGTCCAGGCATCACACCGTGAAGGAGCTCCCTTCACTTGGAAGAAAACAACAGATTGGGCAGAAATGTTCCCCCTTTGGTAATAAGGTCAGCCCAGTTTTTCTCTTTTGAGCATATAGCCTAAAACTACCCCAAGGATGATGTGCCATTTGTCCCATGGCTTTGTCCAAGCAAGTTTTTTCATGCCTGAAAACAGAATTCAAATCCACTTCAGTAAGAGTTAATTGATGCTTCTTCTTCTGGGCAGAAAGGGCAGCAGGAGAAAGGGCACTTCTGCACGGAGATCAAGGGGGAGATATAGGTTATTCAGGATTGCTGAAATGACGAGGGCAAAGGCAGGAAGAGGGGCAAAACTGGGGTGAGGGATCTGCATTGTATTTAGTAATCTGAGTGGTCATTTCAGAAGAGTGCAGGGTGGGCAGGGAACACACATGAGAGAATGGAGCCTGGGGCATGGCCAACCTGAGGCCAGACCTCGTGCCCAGAAGGGCAGCTGTTCCTCAATTCCAGCCAATTTCTGCCACACAGAATTTGAGAACAGAGTTGCTGGGTTTCCGTATTTTTCATAAGCTGGAGATACAGATTCCTGTGAAATTTTCCAGTTTTTAAAGATGGCCACCTCACTCCCTTTTGAATCACTGACTAGACATGGAGTGAGGTTAAATTTGCCCCGCGGCCACCAGGTTGAATCCCTTGCTTGACCGAGGGACACCCTGCTGAAGTACTTTACACAGATGGTCGTATTTCTTCTTTATAGCGTTCCTGTGACGTAAGCAGTGTCATGTTTGACCGATGAGCAACTGAGACTCTAACTGAGCAACTGAGCAACACTAAGCAGTTTCTCCTGCATCTTATTCCTGGTACCTGGTAAGTGGAAGCCTTTCCAGACAGCCCTCACGTCCCTTGAACCCACCGAAAACTATTTCCCTGCCCCTGCTCTATTCCATCATAGCCATTTCTTCTTCCACTGTCACTGTGTCGTAACTCACTGTACAGCAGGGACCGTTTAAATTAGCTGTCACCTCTGCTATACCGTAAATGCTAAGAGGGCAAGGACCACGCTGGTCACAAGATAAGCATGAAGTGTCAGGCTGAACGAACAAAGTCTGTTTCCTTAATCAGGATGCACTCCAGTTGTCTTGACTTCCGTGCTTTGTATTCCTGGGAGGATGTCGTTTCTCGGCTCTTCCTTGTCCTGGCCCCTTCCTCCCCCTTCGCTTTCTCTCCCTCCTGGACCTTCTCCTTTCCCTTCCCTTCCGCTTCTTTTCCCCTCTCCTTTGTCTCCTGTAGCTCGACACTTGGCAGTGCCCCCGTTAAAGCGTAGTGATGCACACAGAACGCCTCACCCCCAGCATTGCTCTGGACGTGACAGTATCCAAGGGGATGCTGATTGCACAAGGAGCCCGGCACGGTACTTGGGGAGTTGCTCAAGTTCTTAGGTTGACTAACATTTTTAGGCTTCCCAGTAACCCTGGGAGATGCATGCTAAGATTTTCTCTTTTTACAGGTGAAATTGAGTCTGTAGATGAATCCTCCCGGACCTCCCTCTTTTACTATACTTTTCCAGATTGTTCAAGTACTTTTGACACCCTGACCCGAGTCATCAGGGGTTATCACAGGTTCTAAGAAAAACAAGGAAACTGGTGATTTCAGCACAAGAGATATGCAGTGGTTGCTAGGAACAGAGTTTGTTGTTTGGTTTCCCTCACTTTCCCTCCTTCCTGACAATGCTTTCTCTGCAGGTAGAGGGCATGCTGACTCCAGCCATTTGAGGTTCTTACACATGGATGGGGGAAGGGACAGGGAGGGGTTGTTGTGAGCCTGCATAGCCTGAACCTCTCTGTTGAAGGCTAATCATGTCAGGAAGGATCCAGAACAACTAGGGAAAGAATCTTTAAGTTTCCAAAGCTCACTTTACATCGCAACTAACAGGCACTTACCAGTCCCAGAAACAGCATTAAGACAGTGTCTGGGATTGGCTTTATTTAGAAGCCTGAGAGTCAGTAATCTGTCAAGAGAGTGGGAAAGTCAAATCACAAGGGACGGCACGTATCTGCAGACACATAATCCAATAATTGTAGCACAAACAGGCTGATGCTCCAGAGAAACAGAACAATGGGTTTCCCTGCAGATGGCATTTTTTTGGTCCCTAATCATTTGCTTTCAGTCTTGACAATATTCTATGGATGTTTGTGAAAGGCCCCTATGGCCAACAAATAGCTTTTAATCACCATTAAAACAGGAAAAAAGCAGGCACAGAACCCAGAATGGTCTCCCCTGAAGCTGAACAGAAGAGCAAAATGCCCAGTGAGCCAAAGGCAGAGCTCAGAAGTGGTTTTGGAAGGGAAAAAACAGTCTTGATATTCCCTAAACATAATTTCATGTGTATTGGCTTTAAACTGTAGGGAAATTATCAACATCACATATTTAGTGGAGTGTGTAAACAAACAGAAGCAAATGCTTTTTAGAAGCAGTTGTTAGATCAAAATATTCAGTTCAATTTGACTGACACGTATTGCATCCAATTTGTTGTTTTTATTTTATTTAAACCTCAATCTGTCCAAAAAGCAGTTTAAGCAGGAAAGTGTATTGGTATCTCCTCTGTGCAAAAAATAGCACCAGTTTCAAGGAAGGAGGGTTCAGAGATGGATGGATCCCTCTCTCCCAAGATACTCGCAGAATGTTACATGTATCAGTCAGAGTCCTTAGTTACAACAGCAAGAGTTAAATGTTTTGGCTATCTCTTGCTGTCTAAGGAACTATTCCAAAACGTAGTGGCTTAATTTATTGTTATCACTCATGGTTCGATTGACTGAGCTCAGCCAGGAGGCTCTGGCTTGAAGTCTGTTGTGTACTCATGGTTGGATATTGGCTGGACTGCGATTATTTGTGGGTTTATGAGGCTGGACATTGAGGATGGCTCACTCGCATGGTTGACCCTTGGTGCTGGCTGTCATCTTGTATCTCAGAGACTGACAGAGGGCCTACTCCTGGGAAATAAAACTCAAACCAGAATCTTCTCCCCACCAGAAAACTGCTCCACAAAGGTAGCAGAGAAAGAAAAGTTTCATTACCAAATAAACATTAAAAAAAAACAGAATGTAATGGACACATCAGAGGCAGTCTGCTAGAAACTGTGGAGACACAAAGAAATCTCACCCGTGTAGATAGCCAAGCAGATATAGCCAAGTATATACATGTTCTCATTGTAAACTATAACAAATCCTCAGGTCAGAGGACTTCAAGGCACCATTTGTCACACATAGTTCATCCTAACTTTACTTGGTGGTTGAGGTGACCGTCTGGATTAGCCAATTGGCTTTATCCACAGAAACAAAAAATTTCTGATATCTTTATGGTAGGAGATTGCTTTGCAGCTTGGAGCAAGGTGTCTAGTCAAGGTGGGATCCTACCCTCTCACAGAAACAGACGGCGTGGGAGGAGAGGTGCTGTTTATCTTGATATGGATGGTGAGAAAAACAGCTCCCAGGTCCTTAAGAAAGGCATTCTTGGGTTGTAAAGTTGACAAAAAGACTTATCTAGTTTTCCAAAAAGTAAATGCTGTAAGGAAAAGAAGGGATGAATAGAACTCTATACTCTTCTTTTCAACAGGGACGATGAAGTCTCTTCTTTTTAATTTGATTATGGGCTTTCCTGGTGGCTCAGCAGTAAAGAATCCACCTGCCAATGAAGGAGAAGTGGGTTTGATCCCTGGGTCGGGAAGATCCCTGGAGAAGGGAACGGCAACCCACTTCAGTATTCTTGCCTGGAGAATCCCACGGACAGAGAAGCCTGGTGGGCTACAGTCCATGGGGTCACAAAGAGTCGGACATGACTGAGCGACTAAACAACAATCCTCACTCTGCAGAGCTTCTCCATGTGGCTTAAGCTTCTCATAGCATGGCAGCTATTTTCCAAACCAGACCATTTAGTGTGCAAGCATTCCCAGCGGGGTAGGCAAGAGCTACAAGGATTCTTATAACTTAGATTTAGAAGCCATACTCTCTTTATGTCGTACTGTTCTGGGGGAGACACAAGGATAACAGAATCAGGGGACAGACAATACCAGCTCCTAGGGGAGTTACCCTCGGAGGCTGGTTACCACGCGACTGCTGCAGATGTGATCAGGAAAGCATGTGAAAGTAACAGGTGACCCTGGGATACCCCAGGGAAGCACAAGAGTCAGGCTTGGAAGCTATACATTCAGGAACAGCACTCAAAGCACAAGGCAAACGTTTACAGTAGAACCCCTTACTGTCATACCTCAGGGATGCAAGGTGCTAGCCTCTACATGCCTGAAACTCTACTACCTGACTCCCAGAGCTCTCTGGAAAAATAAATTCCATGGTGGCCTCTTCTTTCTTTTCTTTGTTTTTTTTTTGGTGTTGTCATTGTTTTATTGATGCTGATGTCTGTAATGTAGGGCTTCCCTGGTGCCTCAGATAGCTAAGAATCTGCCTGTTATATAGGAGACCCAAGTTCAGTCCCTGAGTCAGGAAGATCTCCTGGAGAAAGGAATGGCTTCCCGCTCCAACATTTATGCCTGAAGAATTTACAAATTTCAGGAAGCCACTATACTGAGTCACATCTCTCTCTCTCTCTCTCAGGCATTAAAATTGATTCATATCACCACTACTTTCTAAAGACAATACATGCCCATTGCTCAGCTTTAGAATAGACATGATGTGCTGGTGAGTCTGGTTGGTGGAGCAGAGTCACGGGCTGGGTCTTACAGAAACGGAGGCTGGGAAACTCAGACTGCACCCTTTCCTGGGCTGATGGAACTCATCAGGTGTTTCCCTGTGTCAGGTTGCCCTCCCAGACTCCCGGAAGTCTGCGACCTCTGACTTCCTCTGTCCCCATGTCTAATCTCAAGATCAAGTCATCAAGTCATAGCGATTCTCTTGAAAATAATCAACTGATGAGGACCTACTGTAGAACACAGGGAAGTCCTCTTCATGCTCTGTGGTGACCTAAACGGGAAGGAAATCCACAAAAGAGAGCATATATGTAAACACATAGCTGATTCCCTTTGCTGTACAGCAGAAACCAGCACAGCATTGTAAAGCAACTATACTCTAATAAAAATGAATAAAAAAAGAAACTAACCATCCCTCTCAGGCAGATTACAAAAATCCTGATGCATGTATGAGTGAAACTGGTATACTGAGTAGGAAGGAGAATATGAGTTGTTTTGGTATAATTTATTTTATCATTTTAACTAGAAGTGAAAAAGATTCCTTGCCATCTTGTTAGTCCATCTTGCTTCTTGAACTTAAGAAGAGCCTTCTTCGCGCCCGGATTCTCATTGGTTAAAAGAAGGATATCAACTGCATGTCCTCTGAGATTCTTCCCCATTGTATTAATAAGCAGATTTTTTTGAAACACCAAAGAAGATGAGGAAAGAAAAAAAAAAAAAAAAGAAACAAAAACCGGAAACTCTGCCTGTGTCTTTATAGATTGGACAGTCATAGGCCAAGGATGTCTTGTGCCTTGATAGTAAATCAGTATTGCTCATTATCAGGTTTCCAACTTCAGGCTCAACAAAACTAAGTGTTATTAAAATGTCCTAGGAAGTAAGTTCAGTTCAGTTCAGTCACTCAGTCATGTCCAACTATTTGCTACCCCATGAACAGCAGCATGCCAGGCCTCCCTGTCAATCACCAACTCCCGGAGTTCACTCAGACTCACGACCATTGAGTCCGTGATGCCATCCAGCCATCTCATCCTCTGTCTCCCCCTTCTCCTCCTGCCCCCAATCCCTCCCAGCATCAGAGTCTTTTCCAATGAGTCAACTCTTCGCATGAGGTGGCCAAAGTACTGGAGTTTCAGCTTTAGCATCATTCCTTCCAAAGAAATCCCAGGGCTGATCTCCTTCACAATGGACTGGTTGGATCTCCTTGCAGTCCAAGGGACTCTCAAGAGTCTTCTCCAACACCACAGTTCAAAAGCATCAATTGTTCAGTGCTCAGCCTTCTTCACACTCCAACTCTCACATCTATACATGACCACAGGAAAAACCATAGCCTTGACTAGATGGACCTTAATTTTGAATATGCTATCTAGTTTGGTCATAACTTTTCTTCCAAGGAGTAAGTGTCTTTTAATTTCATGGCTGAAGTCACCATCTGCAGTGATTTTGGAGCCCCCCCAAAATAAAGTCTGAGACTGTTTCCACTGTTTCCCCATCTATTTCCCATGAAGTGATGGGACCGGATGCCGTGATTTTCGTTTTCTGAACGTTGAGCTTTAAGCCAACTTTTTCACTTTCTTCTGTAACTTTCATCAAGAGGCTTTTTAGTTCCTCTTCACTTTCTGCCATAAGGGTGGTGTCATCTGCATATCTGAGGTTATTGATATTTCTCCCGGCAATCTTGATTCCAGCTTGTGTTTCTTCCAGTCCAGCGTTTCTCATGATGTACTCTGCCTAGAAGTTAAATAAGCAGGGTGACAAGATACAGCCTTGACGTACTCCTTTTCCTATTTGGAACGAGTCTGTTGTTCCATGCCTAGTTCTAACTGTTGCTTTCTGACCTGCATACAGATTTCTCAAGAGGCAGGTCAGGTGGTCTGGTATTCCCATCTCTCTCAGAATTTTCCACAGTTTATTGTGATCTACATAGTCAAAGACTTTGGCATAGTCAATAAAGCAGAAATAGATGTTTTTCTGGAACTCTCTTGCTTTTTCGATGATCCAGTGGATGTTGGCAATTTGATCTCTGGTTCCTCTGCCTTTTCTAAAACCAGCTTGAACATCAGGATGTTCATGGTTCACGTATTGCTGAAGCTTGGCTTGGAGAATTTTGAGCATTACTTTACTAGCATGTGAGATGAGTGCAATTGTGCGGTGGTTTGAGCATTCTTTGGCATTGCCTTTCTTTGGGATTGGAATGAAAACTGACCTTTTCCAGTCCTGTGGCCACTGCTGAGTTTTCCAAATTAGCTGGCATATTGAGTGCAGCACTTTCACAGCATCATCTTTCAGGATTTGAAATAGCTCAACTGGAATTCCATCACCTCCACTAGCTTTGTTGATAGTGATGCTTTCTAAGGCCCACTTAACTTCACTTTCCAAGATGTCTGGCTCTAGATGAGTGATCACGCCATCGTGATTATCCGGGTCATGAAGATCTTTTTTTGTACAGTTCTTCTGTGTATTCTTGCCACCTCTTCTTAATATCTTCTGCTTCTGTTAGGTCCATACCATTTCTGTCCTTTATCGAGCCCATCCTTGCATGAAATGTTCCCTTGGTATGTCTAATTTTCTTGAAGAGAGCTCTAGTCTTTTCCATTCTGTTCTTTTCCTCTATTTCTTTGCATTGATCTCTGAAGAAGGCTTTCTTATCTCTTCTTGCTATTCTTTGGAACTCTGCATTCAGATGCTTATATCTTTCCTTTTCTCCTTTGCTTTTCGCCTCTCTTCTTTTCACAGCTATTTGTAAGGCCTCCCCAGACAGCCATTTTGCTTTTTTGCATTTCTTTTCCATGGGGATGGTCTTGATCCCTGTCTCCTGTACAATGCCATGAACCTCATTCCATAGTTCATCAGGCACTCTATCTATCAGATCTAGTCCCTTAAATCTATTTCTCACTTCCACTCTATAATCATAAGGGATTTGCTTTAGGTCATACCTGAATGGTCTAGCAGTTTTCCCTACTTTCTTCAATTTAAGTCTGAATTTGTTAATAAGGAGTTCATGATCTGAGCCACGGTCAGCTCCTGGTCTTGTTTTTGTTGACTGTATAGAGCTTCTCCATCTTTGGCTGCAAAGAATATAATCAATCTGATTTCGGTGTTGACCATCTGGTGATGTCCATGTGTAGAGTCTTCTCTTGTGTTGTTGGAAGAGGGTGTTTGCTATGATCAGTGCATTTTCTTGGCGAAACTCTATTAGTCTTTGCCCTGCTTCACTCCGCATTCCAAGGACAAATTTGCCTGTTACTCCAGGTGTTTCTTGACTTCCTACTTTTGCATTCCAGTCCCCTAGAATGAAAAGGACATCTTTTTTGGGTGTTAGTTCTAAAAGGTCTTGTAGGTCTTCATAGAACCGTTCAACTTCAGCTTCTTCAGCATTGCTGGTTGGGGCATAGACTTGGATTACCGTGATATTGAATGGTTTGCCTTGGAAACGAACAGAGATCATTCTGTCATTTTTGAGATTGCATCCAAGTACTGCATTTCGGACTCTTTTGTTGACCATGATGGCTACTCCATTTCTTCTGAGGGATTCCTGCCCTCAGTAGTAGACATACGGTCATCTGAGTTAAATTCCCCCATTCCAGTCCATTTTAGTTCTCTGATTCCTAGAATGTTGACGTTCACTCTTGCCATCTCCTGTTTGACCACTTCCAATTTGCCTTGATTCATGGACCTGACATTCCAGGTTCCTATGCAATATTGCTCTTTACATCATCGGACCTTGCTTCTATCACCAGTCACATCCACAGCTGGGTATTGTTTTTGCTTTGGCTCCATCCCTTCATTCTTTCTGGAGTTATTTCTCCACTGATCTCCAGTAGCATATTGGCACCTACTGACCTGGGGAGTTCCTCTTTCAGTATCTTATCATTTTGCCTTTTCATACTGTTCATGTGGTTCTCAAGGCATGAATACTGAAGTGGTTTGCCATTCCCTTCTCCAGTGGACCACATTCTGTCAGAGCTCTCCACCATGACCCGCCCGTCTTGGGTTGCCCCGTGGGCATGGCTTGGTTTCATGGAGTTAGACAAGGCTGTGGTCCTAGTGTGATTAGATTGACTAGTTTTCTGTGAGTGTGGTTTCCGTGTGTCTGCCCTCTGATGGCCTCTTGCAACACCTACCACCTTACTTGGGTTTCTCTTACCTTGGGCATGGGGTATCTCTTCACCGCTGGTCCAGCAAAGCGCAGCCGCTGCTCCTTACCTTTGACGAAGGGTATCTCCTCACCGCTGCCCTTCCTGACCTTCAATGTGGGATAGCTCCTCTAGGCCCTCCTGCACCCACACAGCCACTGCTCTTTGGACATGGGATTGCTTCTCCCGGCCGCCACCCCTGACCTCTGACGTGGGGTAGCTCCTCTTGGCCGCGCTTAGTGCGCTGATCTCAGCCGCCTGTGCTTGGTGCGCCGGTCGCAGCCCCCATTTAGGGAGCCTTTAGTCTAATTTTTATCACCACTGCCATTTAACTATGTTTTTCTTCTTAAAAATTGTAGCTGGGTTTAGAGCTATGTTTTCCTGTATTCCTTAAAAGGCAGTGTGCATGTGTTAGGAGAGACGGTTAGAATATTAAAAAGATGCTGAAAATCCTTTATTGCCCTCATGTGCTGCAGGAAGTTCAACAACCAAATATCCTATAGTGATTCCCTGAGCGCTGTTGCACTCAACTGGAGCATCTCTGTATAAGTACAAAGGCCTAAGATCATCTTGATCATCAATATGTTCTCACCTTCATGTAAGAATAAGGAATCAAACCACAATAATGAGAGTACAGCCCTGCAGCAACTTTACTCGGAAAGATATCTCAAAGTATACTTTTGAATATACCTTTCTATACCAGGCAGAAGCATAGTTTTGGGTTGCCTATACATATATTTGTAGGGCTTCCCCGGTGGCTCAGCTGGTAAAGAACCCACCTGCCGATGCAGGAAACGCAAGAGACATGGGTTCCATCCCTGGGTCAGGAAGGTCCCCTGGAGAAGGGCCTGGCAACCCACTCCAGTATTCTTGCCAGGAAAATCCCATGGACAGAGGAGCTTGAGTCTCCTCTCCCACCTCCCTGCAGAGGTGGGCTGCAGTGCATAGGATCACAAAGAGTCGGACACGACTGAGCACACACGTGCACATACATGTATCTGTAGATCTTACTGGGATTTTATTGTACCATAAACAACAAATATGAAATTGGACTACGGTTCATCAATGAAAATCTCCAAGAATTTAGTAGAAGAATAAAGAGAATTTTCTGAGTATTTTGGGATTCAGGGATGGTTTTTAAATATTTGTTTCTGTTCTCTAGTTGGAGACTTGGTAGTAGGGATAAAATGTGTAGAAAGAAAGCAGTCTGTATCACCTGGAAGTGATATTAACTGATTACAGTAAAAGTTAGAATTTTAATATTTTCCTAGGGGTCAAGTAATTTTCCAGGAAAGCACATGTTCAAGATTTTAATATATGTCCAATAACCTAGTGATTTTTTTTTTTTATCACCTGGGACTCCTGGGTTGCTCCCTATGGTTCAGGCTGGTCAAATCTTTTCAGAAAGGTGTATTCTCCTTGTACATTTCTCTTTTGATAGGAATTTACTGAACACCAGTTATGTCCTAGACATTGTGCTAGAGATGCAAGAGATCATCATCTAGTAGGTGAGAAAAATAGTAAATAATTAAGCATGCAAACCAATAAGGCCATTTTAGATACTAATAAGCTACATCAAAAGAAAGAAAGAAGCATTTCCTTAACACTGTAACATTTTATCCTCGTTTGTAGAATGAGGATTTACTACCCACTTCAATGAGGTGGGAAATGGCAACCCACTCCAGTACTCTTGCCTGGAGAATCTCATGGAGGGAGGAGCCTGGTAGGCTACAGTTCATGGGGTTGCAAAGAGTCGGAGACGACTGAGCAACTTCACTTCACTTCAATGAAGTAACATAGGTAAAGAGCCTAGACATAGTAGAAGAATACACACACACACACACACACACACATACCCCCACACACACCGTCTCTCTTAGCAAGAGACTGAAGCAAAAGGTGAACAGATTGTCAAATTTGTGCAATCCAGCTTTTCTATCAAGACATGAATGGCTATAATTCATCAAGATTCTGCTAAAAAGACATAAAAGGATGCACTAGAAACAGAATTTTGACTACTTGCATGAGAATGTTGTCTTATCATATTCTTGATTTACCAGGAGATGGAGGCATTAGCCCCTTGACCACAGGCTCAAGAAACCCCCTGCTCTCCTGTCTGTCTCCACCTCTGTTAACACAGGGATCTTTCGTTGCACCTTTACCCTTGAGAGCCAGGTGCTATGCAAAGCACTTTATGTGCTTGCTTTCAGTGAAGCCTTGCAAGAACCTCCTTTGAAAGATAAAAACCTTGAGGCTTATCTTTTTGAAACTACAAGATATTTCTAGCACATCTGAGCCCAGATGAACCTGTGTCTAACAGTTGGGAAAAGAGGTGAGATCAGAGTTTCTGGAAATAAAATAAAACCCGAGGTTAGGGCACAGACATGGTGATGACATGCTGACGTGTAGCACCAAAGAGCGTGAGTGCAGGGGCCACAGAGTCATCTTCTGAACACGTGCGTCCAGGGCCACCTCTGTGGGATGGCCCTGCTCCCTTCTCTAGTTGAATCTGGAATCTCTCTGATCCGTGTTTCCTCTGCTTGCTGAATGCGGGTCACCTTGAAGGTCAACAGAGGTGGTTCAATAACTGGATTCTTTGAAGGGGAGATAAATGGAAACCACTCCTCCTATCTTTATATTTTGCTGACTGATGAGGGCATGGACCCTGGGGTCTGCAATTTTGCTGTCATTGGAGATAAGCTATTACTATTACACAAAAACAATACTGATTGCTATCAGCACACCTGAGCTGCTTTTAAGGACCTCCATTCTAGTTGCCTAGTTCTTATATTGTCGTCTAAATGCTTGTGTGGGACAGGGAGGGTGAAATAAGGGAGATTAAAATGGTTCTTACTGGACTTACTATTAAGGGTGTCCAGTGGCCACTGCACAATTTGACTTTTCCAGCCAAACTTGAGACTCTCCAGTGGGTGTCTTATGTGTACACAAATGCAATCATATCTCAGTCCATGTACGGTCAGCCATGTTTCTTCCACTCCAGATTTTGGGCAGTGTCTATATGGGTGGGGGAGGCTGGGAGGGGAATTTCATTTCAATCCCTGAGACCATGGGAATAGATAGGATCCACTGCGAACTGTATGATGGGAATCACTTGATGGGGATGAAGCCACAACCATGTGCTACAGCCATCAACTCTTAGGCGTCCTGTATGACAAAACTTAGGCACTAAAAAGATGACATGGCCCAGAGAAAAGTATGGGAACAAGGACACATTTGACGTTGCTAATTTGGTTTCTCCTGAGTATGAAGGAAGAGAAGGTGAAACAAGCCTCAGATAACAAAAGGAAGAAAAGAAAACACACCAAAAAAGCCAACCAACCAACCAAATAGGCCTCCGCAAACCCAGTATGCATATGATCACGTTTATATAAAATTATATTTGTGTACGTTATACAAACATTAGAAGATTAGGGAACCGGTGTCAATAGTAGCTTGACATCAACTCATTTTTTGCAACATGCATTTTTTGGGGGTAGCAAAAGCATCTTGCAGAATAATGTGCATCATATGACTCTTTTGGTGAAAATCATCAACGAATTCTGATTCTGTGTACACATGTTGTAGGTGTACACAAGAAAGAAAAGAGAAAGGTGTGGAAGGATACAAATGTGTATGATTCTGCCAGGGCTGCCACGGTGCAGTGTCACAGCCCTGACGGCTTAACGACAGGAATCTATTTTCTCAGCCTTCTGGAGGCTAGAAGTTCAAGATCAAGGTGTCAGCAGCGTCGGTTTCTTCTGAGGCCTCTGTCCTTTACTTATAGATGGCTGTCTTCTCCCTGTGTCTTACATGGTTGCTTCTCTGTGTCCTAATCTCTTTTTAAAAAAATTTAATGAATTTACTTTAATTGGAGGCTAATTACTTTACAATATTGCAGTGTTTTTTTTGCCACCCACTGACATGAATCAGCCATGGGTGTTCATGTGTTCCCCATCCTGGACCTCCCTCCCTCCTCTTTCCCCATCCCATCCCTCAGAGTCACCCCAGTGCACCAGCCCTGAGCACCCTGTCTCATGCATCAGGACATCAGTCACACTGGATTAGGGTCCACCCATGTGACCTCATTTTAAGATAGTTACCTCTTTGTAGAGTCTGTCTCCAAAGACAGTCACATCAGAGGTACTGGGGGTTAGGAATTCACCACAGTTACCCTCTTTCAGTTTTCTCCGTCTGTGGATCTATTTCTAATTTGTATATAAGTTCGTTTCTATCACATTTTTTAGATCACACACATAATAGAGCTACCATACGTTACTGATATTTCATTAATGGGCATACATCTGGAATAAAACATAGTTTGAAAAGATACACGTACCCCAGTGTTCACAGCAGCACAATTTACAGCAGCCAAGACACGGCAGCAACCTAAATGTCCAACGACAGATAAACGGATAAAGATGTGGTATGTTTATACAGTGGGATACTACTCAGCCATAAAAATGAAATAATATTATCTGTAGCAACAGGGATGGATCTAGAGATTATCACACTAAGTGAAGAGCACGGATTCCACAAGATTCCCAAAGGGAAACTATCTCCTATTTAGGAAAGCACTTGCTTCAGGACGCTAGGTGGCGCTGTAAGCGAGGCATAGAGATAAGCCGAAGCTTTTCCTTCCTCTGAGCAGAGTGGAGGGAAAGAAAGCTTTTCATTTTCACAGCAGATACCTATTTCCTCTCACCTGAAGCGCTGCTGTGATGGTTGATCGGGAGTTAGAAGAATCTGCAAATTCCAGTGTGAGAGCTGAGAGGTCTGTTCTGTGTTGCCCACCAGCCAGGAAATTACTGGTGCTTTTGAGAAGCCACGTCTCTGAAATGGGATAAATCTCCCCTTCTCCAGTAACAATGCTTTCTATTAGAGGCTGAAAAGCAGCAGACTGCCCTCACAAAGCATGGTTTTTATTGCGGTCTGTGATACATACCACCCTGACCTGCAGTTTTTGGTCACAGTCTGTGAGACAGCCTCTGGGACACAACCTCAGACTGGAGGCTTCAATCTGTGGATCTTCAGGGAAGGGTGTTTGCTCTCTCCACCTGGGGGTAACCTGCTGATTCTTTGGGATGTCTGGGTGACCTGCCTGTGACAGCTGGTACCCACTGACCTCTTGCAAAAGTCATGTATCCGGCTGGCCGGAAGAACGGCTACTTCGGTTCTCACTGTTCTTGAACCATTCCCTTAATTAGTGTGGATAAGAAAATGGAACATCTGCTTCTTTGGGATGTATCCCAAAGGTCACTTTTGAAAAAAACTTATTTTACTGATGTGTAGTTAATTTACAATGTTGACTACTATGTACCCCAGTAGATTCAGTTACACAGATACATGCATTTTTTCTTTCTCTTTTTTTTCTCTTTAAGCCATGACACATGGTATGTGGGATTCTTGTTCCCTGACCAGGGATCGAATCCGTCCCCCTGCATTGGAAGCACAGAGTCTTAACCACTGGAGCACCAGAAAAGTCCTCATACATTCTTTTTCATAATTTTTTTTATCATAGGATATTGAATACTTTCCCCTGTGCTGTACAGTAAGACCTTGTCGTTTATCCAGCTTATACACGATAGTCTGCCTCTGTTAATCCTTACCCAATGCATTCCTCCCCCACCCTCATCCCCCTTGGGAACTACAAGTCTGTTCTCTGTGTCTGTGAGTTTGTTTCTGTTTCATAGATAAGGCCTTGTGTGTCATACTTTAGATTCCACATATAAGTGATATCAGATGGTATTTCTTTTTCTTTTTGCGGAGGTTGCTTTTCCAATGAAACCCTGTCTGCAGTTTCTTCTGTAATAGGAAATCACAAGTAGGAAATGTTTATAGGCATTAGGCACCACATTAGGCTTTCTCGGATACCTCAAGCTGTTTAATCCTTGCAGTGTGCTATGGTTATTATCACCGTCCCTGTTTTCACAGAGGAAACTGAGACTCAGATTTAAGGTAACTTGTCTTGGACCCACAGCGAAGAAATGGTCAAGCTGGGATGAGGACTCTGGCTACCTGGCATCTTTTTCTGGTGTCTAGTTAATTGCCCCCTTCTCTGTTCCCACGACCTTCACATTTGCTTCTATTGTGGGGATTGTTGAGCTTGCCGGGTGGCTAAGTGTTAAAGAGTCTGCCTGCTAATGCAGGAGATATGGGCTCCATCCCTGGGTTGGGAAGATCCCCTGGACAAGGGAATGGCAATCCACTCCTGTATTCTTGGCTGGAAAATCCCATGGACAGAGGAGCCTGGTGGGCTACAGTCCATGGGGTCACAGAGTCCAACACCACTGAGGACTGAGCACTGAGGATTGCTACAGTTTTGCCCGTGCTCCCTACACCTGAGCACAATGGGTAGGTTAATACAAGCTTCCTGTTTATCCTCCCCCAGCTGAATGGAAGACCTCTGCAAAACTAGAAGCCTCTGAGCCCTGCTGTCTGTGTTGACTGCCCTCTCTGCCATCTCTGCAGGGCCGTATTAACTGGAACCCTCAAGCCCCACTCCCTGGAGAAGGCAATGGCACCCCACTCCAGCACTCTTGCCTGGAAAGTCCCATGGACGGAGGAGCCTGGTGGGCTACAGTCCATGGGGTCGCCAAGAGTCGGACACAACTGAGAGACTTCACTTTTCACTTTCAAGCCCCTCTTATCTTCTTTTTCATTTCCCAATCCATCCTCCCTCTCTCAAAGCATAAAATGGATTAAATGAATGTTGGCATCATTTGCACTTGGCGATGAATCAACTGTTTATACTTCACCCCCAAATATGTTTTAGCTGAGAGATTCTCAAATTCTTCTAGTCGTGGGAAATGTTGAAAAGCTGGGTGGGTTCGGGCTTCAGAACACTGGGTGGCGCTGTTCCCCTTCAACTGGGATGCAAATGGCTGACTCGAGATCCCGCTGCTTCACTGTGCTGAGTCCTGAGACTCCTCTGGTATCCTGCATGGTTGGCTCACCTTAGAAGTGCGGACGTTTGGCTGTATTTACCACTTTATTTTTATCTCTTTGTTTTCCTTTCTTCCTGTGAATTTCTTGATTTTATCAGAAGTGAAAGTGAAAGTGAGGTCGCTCAGTCGTGTCCGACTCTTCGCGACCCCATGGACTGCAGCCTACCAGGCTCCTCCGTCCATGGGATTTTTCAGGCAAGAGTACTGGAGTGGGGTGCCGGATTTTATCAGAAAGTGCCCCTAATGCCTCCCTGATGTGTTTCTCGTGTTCTCTGCTGGCCCTCATTGGTCTACCAGGTGGCTGCCTCTCAATCTTTAAATTCTGTTCTTCTTCGCAGCACACTCTTGGACCACAGTGATCAATCGTGATAATGATACACAGGAAATAGAGATGGAAACTGAAGGCCCGTGGGATGCTGTCTAGAGGAACAGCTCAAGTCTCCAGAGAGATGATGGTGTAGAACTGGGCATGGAGGTATGAAGAGATTTAATTCTTTCTTTGGTAAGTTTTTGTCTTTTAAGATGCTTTTGTGAGGTTTTCACAGATGAGAATACTGAGATCCAGAGAGGCTTAAGTCCTGACTTAAGACTGTGAAGTTAGGAAGTAGCAAAACTTCTACTGATTTTGTTTCGTGAGGTCTTTCACCATCCATCCATCCATTCATCACTCATTCATTAAAAGATTTAAGTCCTGACTTAAGCTAGTGCAATTAAGGAGTAGGAAAGTTCTGTTAGATGTTAAGGAGCTGTTTTCACCATTCAGTCATCCATCCATCTATTGATATTTGTCCAGAATCTACCATGTGTTACTACTATACTGTGCAAGGGTGTACAACGTGGGTGAGTGCTAAGTCGCTTCAGTCATATTGGACTCTGCAACTCCGTGAACAGTAGCCCGCCAGGCTCCTCCGTCCACAGGATTCTCCAGGTAAGAATACTGGAATGGGTATCCATGCCCTCCTCCAGGGGATCTTCCTGACCCAAGGATCGATATTTAATAGAGAACAAAAGACCAAGTCCCAGGGGATTTCCATTTTAGTGAGAGGGAGATTAGGGAAAGACAGTAGACAACAGCAGCCAGTACACAGTGGGTCATGGAATGGCAGGGTCTGACTTGTGTGCGTGTGCTCTGCGTGTGCTCTCCTGTGATGCACGCATTATCTGGGCAGGTGGCAAAGAGGTGAGAGTAGGAAAGACACGTATGTGCACCAACAATCATAATATCGGCATTTTTCTTATTGTCCTGACTCATTTTGTTTAACTGCTTTCCTGGCTCCTGCCTAGCCCCTCCTCTCAGAATCAGAGGCAGCTGTGCAGTTGCTAAGCCGTGGAGGGACATCTCCGGAGCTGCAGGGTGGCAGGTAAAGGTGAGACAGGGAGGTAAGACAGAGGTTGGGCAGGGCTGCCCTGCACTAGGTAGGAAACAGCTCTTAGAACCTGGAAATCACAAGTTAAAAGCAATTTACTGAATGTGCGTTTGCTTCCAGCCTTTTCTCCTCTTCTACGTCAGAATGAAGCAGAGAACAGTTCTTAGAATTGAGGCTTTTGCCAGTGAGTTCTCATTAAGATTTCAGCATGCCTTCCTGAGAACATGCCTTCCCAGGAACATGCCTTCCTGGTAACATGCCTTCCCGGGAACATGCCTTCATCGATGACTGCCTTACTGAGTGAGGGAAGTGGGGGACAGAGGGCATGGCTAGCCCAGAAAACAGATACGTGGAAAAAAGTCAGGCTGAAGACAGGCTGTGGTAGGAGAGAAAACTGGTAGTGCTGGGGCCATGAAATTGCGAAAGCTTCGTGGCCTTTTCAGGCAACATGGAATCCTTGGTTGTTTTTAATTTGGCTGGGGATGTGTTCTACAGAAAAATGATACAAAGTTGTTCTGAAGGGTGAATTGCCACAGAGTGAGAAGAAGGGAAATAAGATGGTCTGGATGGAGTGGAGGGGACACACGCTGTAAAACAATTAAATTACCTTTTTTATGTGTATGGGCTTCCCTGGTAGCTCAGCTAGTAAAGAATCCACCTGCAATGCGGGAGACCCCGGTTCAGTCCCTGGGTCGGGAAGATCCCCTGGAGACGGAATAGGCTACCCACTCCAGTTATCATGGGCTTTCCTGGTGGCTCAGATGGTAAAGAATCTGCCTGCAATGCAGGACACCTGGGTTCGATCTCTGGGTTGGGAAGATCCCCTGGAGATCATTTTTTATGTGTATAATGAGAATACTTAAAAATCTACTCTTTTAGCAAATTGCAAGTATACAACACAGTATTATTAGCTATGATACTAGGATATATTAACATGCTGTGCATTGGAGTCCCAGAACTTACTCATCCTAAAACTATGTGAGGTGGTATATGTGTTAATTCACTTGATTGTGATCATTTTATAAAGTATAAGCATGTGAATGTGCTAACACATACAATTTTTATTTGTCAAGTACACCTTGATAAAGCTGGAAAAGAGGGTTATTGAGAAGCATGTTTAGAGACTTCCCTGGTGGTCCAGTGGCTAAAACTCCAAGTTCCCAGTGCAGAGGGCCTTAGCCTGATCCCTGGTCAGGGAACTAGATCCCCCATGCTGCAACTAAGACCAGGCACAGCCAAATAAATGAATGAATAAATATCTGAAAAAGGCATGGCTAGCAGGATTTTATCACTGATGAGATGACTAGCTCTTATTTATTAAGGAATTACCTGTGCCCTGGCTTAGAGTGCCTTCCCTATGCTAACTTGTCATCCCTAGAACAATCCAATAAAATAGCCACTCTTATAATCCCCACTTACAGATGTGGAAGAAGGGTTTCAGGAAAGTGAAATGAATTGTCCGTGGATTTACAGCGGCAGCGTGGAGTAGCTGTGACTCAAGCCCATAGAGTTGTGCATGCATGCTCAGTCCCTTCAGCCACGTCTGACCCTTTGTGACCCCATGGACTGCAGCCCACCAGACTCCTCTGTCCATGGAATTCTCCAGACAACGATACTGGAGAGGGTTGCCGTACCCTCCTCCAGGGGATCTTCCCAACCCAGGGATCGGACCCGAATCTCCTGCATCTTCTGTGTTCCCAGGCAGATTCTTTACCCACTGAACTACCTGGGAAGCTCTATAAACTGGGTCCAAAGCTTCTTATTTGGCTGCTTCCGCTCTTTCGTCCCCTACAGTAGTAGATGTGGGGGGAAGGAGAGAGAGGGGTGGGAAGGACTCCCAGATTCCCAGTGAGGGACAGAAGGTCCACTGGTAGACCCAGTTCTAGATTACTGGGGCAATCCCGTGCCGTTCTATACTTTTCTAAACATTCTATACATTCTATCCCAGTTGAGAACTACAATGTAACAGTATTAACATACAAAGGCCCTGGACTTTCCCGCCCACACCCAGGACAACTGCCATCAGTTATCTCCAGCCCCTACCTCACACCCTGTGGGCAGTTCCTCTGCTTCCCTCCATGCCCACCAGTTTCAGCTGATTTCTAGAGGTCTGTACTCGGCCCAATCACTCCTGCCTCTGAGGTTTTGTTCCTGGAAGACTCCTGGCCTCTGAACTAGAGTTTTCCTTTCTGTGTTTGCCCTGTTACTCTCTGCCTGTGCTGACTTGGATCTCCCAAGTGTGTATCTGGCCACACTGTTTCACTTGTGGACTTTGAAAGCTGAAGGCTGCTCCAGTTACTGTTTGCTGTTGTTGTTCAGTTGCTGAGTTGTGTCTGACTCTTTGTGACCCCATGGACTGTAGCACGACAGCCTCCTCTGTCCTCCACTATCTCCAGGTGTTTGCTCAAATTCACGTCCATTGAGTCGGTGATCCTATCTAACCACCTCATCCTCTGTTGCCCTCTTCTCCTTTTGCCTTCAGTCTTTCCCAGCATCAGGGTCTTTTCCAAGGAGTCGGCTCTTTGCATCACGTGGCCAAATTATTGGAGCTCCAGCTTCAGCATCAGTCCTTCCAATGAATATTCAGGGTTGATTTCCTTTAGGATTGACTAGTTTGATATCTTTGCAGTCCAAGGGACTCTCAAGACTCAATCTTTTTTTTTTTTTTTTTATCCACCAAAGAGAGGGCTGTAGTTTAGTGATGCCGTCAATAGGACATTTAATTTTATGTGCCCCCGGCTTTTTAAAAAAATCTTTTGACTTCTCTACTTCCAGGCATTTCTCACTGGACACTTCTCTCCCCAGGCTGCTTCCTGCCTCATTGATATTCCCATTATCCAAAAATTCCTATTTACTTTCATTCATGCATCCGTGAGTTCATTCTCACATTCAGCAAGTGTGCCAGGTGCAATTTCAAGTGCTTAGGATACATCAGTGAATAAATTACTCTAAAATTATTTTGCTTTAGGAGCTTATATTCCAAGAAGATGGAAACAAAATGAACAATAAAGATAATAAGTGCTCAGTTGTTCACTCGTCTCCAAACTTTTGTGACCCCATGGCATGTGGAATCTTAGCTCCCCGGCCAGGGATTCAACGTGCATTTCCTACATTGGAAGGCAAAGTCTTAACCACTGGACCACAAGGGAAATCCTAGGTATATAATATTTTAAAAAGAACAAGGATGTTATGGTAGCTGGAAAAGAGAGAACAAACAAAACCAGGGAAATAACAGAGGCCCAGATCATGGAAGGCCTTGTAGAGGCTGCTACAAGAAATTAGGAGGAACTCTAGGGACTTCCCTGGTGGTTCAGCAGTGAAGACTCTGCACTTCCAAAGCAGGGGTGTGGTTTCAATCCCTGGCCAGGAAACTAGCATTCCACATGTCATGAAAGTGAAGTGAAAGTCACTCAGTTATATCCGACTCTTTGCGACCCCATGGACAATACAGTCCATGGAATTCTCCAGGCCAGAATACTGGAATGGGTAGTTTTTCCCTTCTCCAGGGGATCTTCCCAACCTTGTGATCAAACCCAGGTCTCCCGCATTGTGGGTGGATTCTTTACCAGCAGAGCCACAAGGGAAACCCAAGAATACTGGATTGGGTAGCCTATCCCTTCTCAAAAGATCTTCCCAACCAGGAATCAAACTGGGGTCTGCTGCACTGCAGGCGGATTCTTTACCAACGAGCACGTGTCATTCAGTTCAGTTTAGTTCAGTCGCTGTCATGTCTAACTCTTTGTGACCCCATGGACTGCAGCATGCCAGGCCTCCCTGTCCATCACCAACTCCTAGAGTTTACTCAAACTCATGTCTGTTGAGTTGGTGATGCCATCCAACCATCTTATCCTCTGTCGTCTCCTTCTTCTCCCATCTTTAGTCTTTCCCAGCATCAGGGTCTTTTCAGATGAGTCAGTTCTTCTCATCAGGTGGCCAAAGTATTGGAGTGTCAGCCTCAACATCAGTCCTTCCAATGAATATTCAGGGCTGATTTCCTTTAGGATGGACTGGTTGGACTTCCTTGCTGTCCAAAGAACTCTCAAGAGTCTTCTCCAACACCACATTTCAAAAGCATCAATTCTTTGGCGCTCAGCTTTCTTTATGGTCCAGCTCTCACATCCATACATGACCACTGGAAAAACCATAGCCTTGACTAGATGGACCTTTGTTGGCAAAGTAATGTCTCTGCTTTTTAATATGCTGTCTAGGTTGGTCCTAACTTTTCTTCCAAGGAGTAAGCATCTTAATTTCATGGCTACAGCTACTATCTGCAGTGATTTTGGAGCCCAGAAAAATAAAGTCTGTCACTGTTTCTACTGTTTCCCCATCTATTTGCCATGAAGTGATGGGACCAGATGCCATAATCTTCATTTTCTGAATGTTGAGCTTTAAGCCAACTTTTTCACTCTTCTCTTTCACTTTCATCAAGAGGCTCTTTAGTTCTTCTTCACTTTCTGCCATAAGGGTGGTGTCATCTGCATATATTTGAGGTTATTGACATTTCTCCAGGCCATCTTGATTCCAGCTTGTACTTCATCCAGCCCAGCATTTCTCATGATGTACTCTGCATATAAGTTAAATAAGCAGGGTGACAATATACAGCCTTGATGTACTCCTTTCCCGATTTGGAAGCAGTCTGTTTTTCCATGTCCAGTTCTAACTGCTGCTTCCTGACCTGCATACACATTTCTCAAGAGGCAGATCAGGTGGTCTGGTATTCCCATCTCTTTCAGAATTGTCCACAGTTTGTGGTGATTCACACAGTCAAAGGCTTTGGCATAGTCAATAAACCAGAAATAGATATTTTCCTGGAACCTTCTTGCTTTTTTGATGATCCAAAGGATGTTGGTTGATCTCTGGTTCCTCTGCCTTTTCTAAAACCAGCTTGAACATCTGGAAGTTCATGGTTCATGTACTGTTGAAGCCTGGTTTGGAGAATTTTGAGCATTACTTTACTAGCATGTGAGGTGAGTGCAATTGTGCAGTAGTTTGAGCATTCTTTGTCATTGCCTTTCTTTGGGATTGGAATGAAAACTGAGCTTTTTCAGTCCTGTGGCCACTGCTGGATTTTCCAGATTTGCTTGCATATTGAGTGCAGCACTTTGAGATCATGATCTTTTAGGATTTGAAATAGCTCAACTGGAATTCCATCACCTCCACTAGCTTTGTTCGTAATAGGAACAAAGGATATCTGGCTCTAGGTGAGTGATCACACCATCGTGATTATCCGGGTCATGAAGATCCTTTTTGTACAGTTCTTCTGTGTATTCTTGCCACCTCTTCTTAATATCTTCTGCTTCTGTTAGGTCTTTACCATTTCTGTCCTTTATTGAGCCTATCTTTGCATGAAATGTTCCCTTGGTATCTCTAATTTTCTTGAAGAGATCTCTAGTCTTTCCCAATCTATTGTTTTCCTCTATTTCTTTGCACTGATCACTGATTTTGAACAGAGTTGAGATTTAATACCTTAATATTTAAAAACATCTTTCTGTATCTTGAGAACAGACTGTAGGGAGACAAATATATCAGAAGATGAGTTAGGAGGCTACTACTGCCATCTGGGTAGCTGTGGTCTAAAACATAATGATGCTCTTTCTAATCTCATGGCCTCCGGTGGGTAACAAGTAAAGAGAGAGGCCAGATCAGATGTATTCTGTCCAGTGCTCTGGAGGGGTAGAAGTGCTTCACTTCTACCCCTCCAGAGCTGGGGTAGAAGTGAAGTTCTCAGTGTCAGCCAATGGACCTAGATGGGAAGGTTGGCTGGCAGGTGTCCAGTGTCTTCCTGCCTAAGAATGGAAGACACTGAGCACTCTTCTTTTATTTCCAGGTTGCATAAGTGTTGGTTTTGATGCCATATTGGTGCCTAGCCCGGGATTTCCAGGTGGTGCTAGTGGTAAAGGACATGCCTGCCAATGCAGGAATCATAAGAGACTCAGGTGGGATCCCTGGGCTGGGAAGATCCCCTGGAGAAGGGAACAGCAACCCACTCCTGTATTCTTGCCTGGAGAATCTCTTGAACAGAAGGGCCTGTGGGCCAAGGTCCATAGGGTCACAAAGAGTCAGACATGACTGAAGCAGCTTAGCATGCATGCATGCATGGCGCCTAGCCCACCTCCCATGAAGTCCTCCTTGTTATTACTGTTGCCCCTGCTAACCAGCCACAGGCACATGTCAGTTACCAAGTCCTGACTATATGATAGGTAATCATAGTCCCAGAAGATAAGATTGCCCCAGAGAAATGCCCACAGGACACTGGATAGATGGCTACTCCTTCCAGTCCTAGACCAAGCAGCATAAACCTATATATATCATGTGTATATATCTTATTTGACTCCAGTAAGAAAGTGACTTGTATTACCTGTTTGTCAAAACAATAGTATCAATGATTATATTATCAAAGGGTGGAAGGTGAAGGGCAGAAAAAAAGAATATTGGGACTCAAAATTCCTACACAAAATGACCACCATAAGTTGAGTTTTGAAGCACTCTTAAGCCAGCACTGTAGGGGTATTTCTTGAAATATAATGCCTTTCTACAAGCTATTCGATTGCTATATATTTCTGTATAAAATGTAATGCTTCATAAGAAGATGTTTTGCAATTTTTAAATGGGTCTTAAAGTAAAGACATATGGCTATACGGAATGCAGCTAGGCAGTGAAATGGTAAATGTAAAAAAATGTAGAATTAGCTCAAAAGTCTCTGAAGCTTTGCAAGAATCTGATGTAATGAACCAAAATGACCTTCTTCATTTTCTATCATTTCTCCCAAGATGCTAGTGCTTTAGATCTATGTGTAAATGTTACATGGGCTCTGTCATTAGGTAGATATTTGCTCACAGATGATAAAAAAGGTATATTTTTCTCCCAAATTTAATTTGATTCAGTTGCAACCATGGTCAATGAGGAACAGTCCTTGGAGATGGATGTTGTCAAGCGCTCTTAGGAATCTGACATCTTATTATATGAAAAAAATTGCTAACAGTCTTGTAAGTACAGATTCAAAAGGGAAAATATGAAAGGCCATTTCTTAGCCTACAGCATTTGTTAGTAAAACTCACAAACTCTTAGAGCTTAGAAAGTTTCATACTCCATTTTCTAGTTTTCTCCAGTATTAGATAGTTTTCAAGATCTCTTTCAGATGTTTAGCTCATACACACAAATACTGAAGCGCAAAGTATGCAAGTTTGTCATTCACTATTCTCCATGCCTGTGATGGTGTGTCCACTCTGATTTTATCACATGGAAGTGGCCTTGTATTCCATATAAAGATACAGTGCAGCAATAACTCCGTGTTTTCTCTTTGCTCCCTTATGTCAGTAATCAATTTTATGAAAGGCAGTGGTCAGACCTAGTTTTTCCTTCTCCCTTAATGTGTCCAAAATAGTGCTTATGTTGATGCTTTTGAACTGTGGTGCTGGAGAAGACTCCTGAGAGATCAAACCAGTCAATCCTAAAGGAAATCAACCCTGAATATTCATTGGAAGGACTGATGCTGAAGCTAAAGCTCCAAAACTTCGGCTACCTGATCAAAGAGCTGACTCATTGGAAAAGACCCTGATGCTGGGAGAGATTGAGGGCAGGAGGAGAAGAGGATGAGAGAGGATGAGATGGTTGTATGGCATCACTGACTCGATGGACATGAGTTTGAGCAATCACTGGGATATAGTGAAGGACAGGGAAGTGTGTCCATGGGGTCACAAAGAGTCAGACACAACTTATCAACTGGACAACAGCAAATTTAACCTAACCTGTTTCACCTATTTCTTGGGCAACAAGGAAGACCACAGTCTGCCTTTGGTAACCACAGTTTCCTCATCTGTGGATTAAAACAGGTGACAATGGTCCCAGAAACAGAACACTTTTATTTTTTTTAATTTTTATTTTTACTTTATTTTACTTTACAATACTGTATTGGTTTTGCCATACATTGACATGAATCCACCACGGGTGTACATGAGTTCCCAATCCTGAACCCCCCTCCCACCTCCCACCCCATACCATCTCTCTGGATCATCCCCGTGCACCAGCCCCAAGCATCCTGTATCCTGTATCGAACACAGACTGGTGATTTGTTTCTTACATGATAGTATACATGTTTCAGTGCCATTCTCCCAAATCATCCCACCCTCTTCCTCTCCCTCAGTGTCCAAAAGTCCATCCTATACATCTGTGTCTCTTTTGCTGTCTCACATACAGGGTTATCATTACCATCTTTCTAAATTCCATACATATGTGTTAGTATACTGTATTGGTGTTTTTCTTTCTGGCTTACTTCACTCTGTATAATCGGCTCCAGTTTCATCCATCTCATCAGAACTGACTCAAATGTATTCTTTTTAATGGCTGAGTAATCTGTGAACAGGGCAATGTACAGAAATAGGAGACTAGGAAGACACAACATAGAAGTGTAGCTGCTAGTTCTCTGCTTTTTTTTTAATGTGAAGAGGACATCAGCTTGATCTCAAACTATACTAATTCTAGGATGCAGATTTATATGGGCATGTCTGAAAGCCATTTGAATGGACCCATGAGCCTTGTACTGTCAAAACAGACTAGAGGTCTCTTAGGGCCAACATCATTCTAAGCAAAGACAGAGTTTGAACAAAGGGTTTTGCCTGGAATAAATGGTTCATAAAGAAGTTCAAGGTCATTCTGAATAGTGCCCATGTCTGCCACTCACCCTGTCCATGGCCTCACTGCCACACTCTTACCTGACCCTAGGGGGAAGGGAATGGAGGGTAAAACCTGCAAGAGTCGTTTCAGCCCAAACCTCATGAAATGTGGAGTCTCTAAGGCTTGGTGGCTGCTGTGACGGAACTGCACAGGAGCTGGGCATTTTCACATCACGTGTTACTCTCAAGCACGGTGCAGACTCAGCCACCTGGGACCTGCTGAATTAGCTTTCCTCTTAGATGGAAGAGTGGTCCCTCATGCCACTCTTTAGTGGGTGTTAGCAGAACCACAGAGGACATGGGGCAGCTTCATGATGGTTTCATGACCAGCAGCAACAGGACACATCAGAGCATGAGGGGCGGAAGGTGGTGGGTCCTCATGGCAACCCAGAGGATGCGTCTGCAAACACCTGAGACTTCTTAAGTGATGCTCAGAAGTACTGGGTGGGGAGGAATTTGAATCAGATGGGAGTCTCATGAGAGTTTGTGGAGCAGAAATATTCTGCTAGTGTTAGGATGACCATGATTTAATGATGGTGTTAGTGTGGCCTGGGAAAATCTTGGTACGTTGTAAGTGGGAAGCGTTTTAATAGGCATGGTTCAGTTTCCCTAAGGTCCAGCTGGGATGGCCACTAGCAATGATTGTAAATGATTCATGAAGATTGGGAAAAGTGGTCAAAGTGATTGAAAGGAGCAATTGAAAGTTCATTCTCATGAAAGGAGAGCCAGGACAGTGTGGCCTAATATGGATCCATCAGCATGTCATGCTGGGAAACAAACAAACAAACTGAATATCTCACCAGAAATCAATGTCTAAGCAGCCATAAAAGCGCAAGGTTTTGGGTGAAAAACAGCAGGCCTTTGTAGAGAATCGATATCATCAAAGTACCCTATTCTCTTTCTGTGACAGAGTGATAGAGGAATTGAAACTCAGTGTATTTTGATTTAGCTAAGGCTTTGATTTTTCTTGATGAGAATTTCTCTTCAACAGGAGGACCATTCTAACAGATATTTTTAGAAGCCCTAGTGCATATGCTAGGTAACAGGTATGTAGTCCGGTTAACCAGTCACCACTCTTGTGGCAGCAGAGAGCTTCATGGGCAGGTAACTAAAAATCAAGGTAAACAGGCTTTAATTCAATTATGTGCAAAGTACTATAGTAGCACAACTCTATTTTTTAACCTTTTATTTTATATTGGGATATAGCTGATTAACAATGTTGTGATAGTTTCAGGTGGACAGCAAAGGGATTCAGCCTTACAATTCTCCCCCAAACTTGCCTCCCAAACAGGCTGCTATGTAACATTGAGCAGAGTTCCCTGTACAGTAGCACAAACCTAGGTTTCTAGAACTTTCTGAAATGGTCTAGGAAAGTGCCTTCAAATAAGGAGAAGTTTGAAGAATTGTTAGCAGTTTGATCAGAGAGCAAGAGATAAGGAGTTGAAAGTTAGGAGAGAAAATAAGCTAGTTAAATTTGATAAACCAGGCAGTCTACTGACTAGTAAAAAGAATTGCCCACAAATAGCTTCTCAACCCAAACTTGTTAACGCTGACCCAAGACGTAGGCAATGGAGAAGAATCCAAGTGTCTCTGTGAACTTGGGACCAAATACGTTAGCCCCGAATGTATTATTTATCTGGACAAAAAGAACATTGCTTTGTAATGTTAACCTTATAAGAAATAGGAATATCAAATGTAAGAATCTTTAGTAAAAAATAGGAATGTCAGAACATCTAAGGAACTGCTTTGATCAGTTTCCCTTCATGTTTATCCCTCTTCCATTTCCAAAGCAGAGTATCAATATCACCACAATGTTTAGGACTTGAACTTGGGTCCAATCTATATAGGTGTCTCTTGACAGCATTAAGAATGAGTCAGGTATCAAAGGATGCTGACAACATTGGTGGCTAAGATCCAAATCTGATAACAAAGAAAAACACGAAGAGAGAAAAGCACTAAGTTGCTAGCAGAATTGGGGGCCTGGACATCTCTTTCAGGCTTAGTAAGAAGTAGCTCATACAACAGGTAAATTAACTATAAAAAAGAAGAAAAATAAGAGGTTGCTCAACAGGACCTGCCACACCTGCCATTGTCTTTGCCATGCCCACCATTTTCCCGCTTTATAAATAAAACTGGGGGGGCAAGAGGAAGGAGCCCTCAGCATCTTTAAGAAGACAATGCTAAAGGTGAATCAAGTTTTGCTTTGAAAGGACTGGAATGTTGGCACCCCATCCCTTCTCCCTGCTCCTAGTGGTACAGGGCTCTGGAGGATCTTCATAGAAGCAGAGATGTTGGCAAGAGAGGAAGAGCCTGGCATCTTTTGCCCTGGTTGGCTATCTTCTTAAGCAGTGGGCCTGTTGATCTGGCCTGAGTCTATGAGACCAGATGAAAGAGAGCAGGAAAGAACTTCTAGGCTTGGTGATGCAGGGTTGATGATACAGCTGACTTATCCTCCTACTGTTTGGCTTTGAAAGATATGTGAGTTTCCTTTGCACAGAGCCAGACTACCACTGCCCCATCTGATGCTTCATCAGGTAGGCAGGAGGATTCCAACAGTAAGAGGCTTCAAGGTGTCCACTGGGGTTGAGAACTGAGGAGGAGGGGTGTGGGCAGTGATGGGAGAAAAGAAAACTCACCTTTCTATCCAACCAAGTGGGGACTGTCACTGCAACAATTGCATGGGATGCCAATGGGGGCTTTGGGTGGAGCCAGCCATTCCTAAAATGTATTCCGAATTCACAGTTAATGAAGTGCTTTCAACAGCAGCTGTGTCAACTGAAAAAAAGAGCACAACCTAAAAGCTGAGAGTTGTTTCACTCGACAGACAAAACTGCGAACTTAGGCCCGGGACACAGCATCTCAGAGAACGCCGAGGGACTGCTTCTAAGAGGAGCCTGCGTATGTAGGAGCTTTTGCAACAAAGATGGGGGAGTCAGAGCATCAGAAGATTACTGTTAGTTAAAAGAAAACCAGATATCTCAGGCTAATGAATGCAGTACTTTTCTAGGTAGGAGAAGAAGAAAAAGTCTGGGCTCACTGGAATCATTTCTTTGATTGTGCCTTGGCTCTCTAGAGCCAGTATCCTGCTCTTCTCCATCCTGAGTCCCCTCAGGGTGCACAGTTTGGGGCAGCCACAATGCCTTGATGGCTGAAACATTCTTTGTTTGGGGCTTCCCTCATAGCAGTTGATAAAGAATCCACCTGCAATGCAGGAGACCCCAGTTTGATTCCCGGGTTGGGAAGATCCACTGGAGAAGGGATAGGCTACCCACTCCAGTATTCTTGGGTTTCTCTGGTGGCTCAGCTGGTAAGGAATCTGCTGAAACATCCTTTGTTTACTGATGTGGCAGCAACATTCTCATTAACAACTGTAACTCAAGTATCAGATGTGTATGCTCCATATTGTATAAAGTACCTCTGATTTTCACAGCAGCCCTTCATGGGACTTCAATCATGCATTTTCCAGATGCCGGAACCAGGCTGAGAGGTAGTCAGAGATGTGACCACTTCACACTGATAACAAAAGAACCAAGCTAGGATCTAAATCCTGCCCAAGGCTGTCCGACTTCAAGCCCATGTTTTTCTTGTAAGCTTCTCATTGACCGTGTGAAGTAAGCAATGTTTTATCTGCATTTAATGGCTGAAGGAATGGAGGCTAATAAAACGATGAGAGTTGGGAACGGCGAGGACTAAGGCTTGGGAAATTTTACTAAGCCAAATTCCCAGAATGTCGCATCTCTCCTGCCTACCCAAGTCATGCCAAGAACAATTTTATTCTTTCCAATTAATATCGAACTGGGTGCTAAATAAATGCTCAATATTGACTCAGTGACTCACTGACTGGCTATACTACCAAGGGAGAATGAGAATCCTTTTCTGGAGGCTTATGGAAAAGAACAGATGAGGATCTTTCTGGTTTACTGTTTGATTTGGGAGATGACAAAATGATCTCTTGTGTCCCTTCTTCAGCCCCCAGACTTGATGATTCAGAACCGTTTCAGGGAAGCATGATTCCTTTTTAGCCGATTTCTTTAATTAGCAATTCTGCAAGCCTTCTGTGTATCACCCCCAAATTATGACTTTTTACCAGGGAGCTTCAGACTACAAAGTTCCTTCAGAAACTTTATAGATTTTTTTAAATTAAATCTTTACAGAATTTTTTGGGGGGTTCACACACACAAAAACAAGCAGTGAAGTACCATTTGTCGTCTATTTTTCATCTTTGCCAAGCGCTAAAATGGAAAGAAAAATATTTTATGAACGTAATAAGCTTTCCTGGGACTCTTGCTAAGGGATTTATTTTCTACTGTTTCAGAGAAAAAGCACATTCCTTCTAATATAACTGCCTATTTGACTGCTCATTCCAAAGCCATATCTGGGGCTTTTATTTTACCTTCACCAAGAACTTGAGAGAAATGTACATTTCATGAATCTCTGTGTCTCCTGGCTGCTAGAAATCTCTTCTCCCCAGGCAAAGAGGTAGCAGACATTTTCCTCTGCCTGGTGTCCAGATGGATAGGAACCACAGTCTGGCGCTTTGACTCAGAGTGACTATGTTCATGCTCAGGACCATGGAATTAGATACTCCTTGCTGAATCCTGGATGCCAGATTCAGAGGTAAAAACCTTTGAGACATACTTCAGGAGCTTTTGGAGAGAGGCTACCCAATTCTGTTTTTCTAATTCAAGTACAAGACTTTACCACTCAACCTGTTTTGGGCCAGATCTGGGGTCCCATGCTGTGTTAAGGCTCCTGCAGCTGCCATCACAAGTTACCACGGGCTGCGTGGTTTAAAACAAGAGAAATATATTCCATCACAGTTCTGGAGGCCAGAACTCCAGAATCAAGGGGTCAGCAGGCCAGCCTCCCTCCAAAGTCACTACGGAAAAGTCCCTCCTTGCTTCTTCCAGCCTCTTTGGTCCCAGGTGTTCCTTCCCTCGGGACAGCATCCCTCTAATGTCTTCGTCTATCTTCACATGGCCTCCCTCTGCCCCTCAGTGTCTTCTCCCCCGCTGTCTCTTCTAAGGACGCTTGTTGTTGGATTTAGGCCCTGCCTGGGTAGCCTAGGAAGAGCTCGTCTCAAGGTTTTTTCTAATCATTCATTCATTTCTGACGGTGCCAGGTCCTCATTGCTGCATGAGCTTTCTCTAGTGGCGGTGCTCAGGCTTCTCAGTGAGGTGGCTTCTCTTGTTGCAGAGCACGGGCTTTAGGGCCATGGGCTTCAGCAGTTGTGGCTCCCAGGCTATACAGCGCGGGCCCAATAGTTGTGACCCACAAGCTTAGTTGCTCCGAGGCATGTGAGGTCTTCCGGGACCAGGGATTGGACTGAACCTGTGGGATCAACCAGGGATCTCCTGCGTTGGCAGGCAGATTCTTCACCACTGAGCCAGTAGGGAAGCCCTCAAGATTCTTAACGTAGTTACATCTATAAAGACCCTTTCCCCAAATAAAGTCACATTTGCAGTCACCAGGGCAAGGACATATCAGTTTTGGGGCCACCATTCAGCCCACAGTTTTAAATGAAAAAGATAAATATAAGAGTCAGATTAGATAAAGTCTCCAGGGAAACAAGATTAGAATTGTATACTGATCAGGGAAGAAAGGGTCTTCTCAGGAAGTGAAGTGCAGTGCAGTGAAGTCTCTCAGTCATGTCTGACTCTTTGCGACCCCATGGACTGTAGCCTACCAGGCTCCTCAGTCCATGGAATTTTCCAGGCAAGAGTACTGGAGTGCGTTGCCACCTGTTATCTGGTCCTGAATCTTCATCTTAGAGATGATCCTGTCTTTGGAGATCAGGCTTCCGGTGAAGATTTGGCCTGAAAATCTTAATCCAGTAGTAACCTCTCCAGGTATTTTCTTCTCTTTAGTGATTTGAGGTTATCGTGTTTCCTGGAGGATCAAAGCAACACATCTGTAAGTTAGAAACTTAGTTTTAAATCTTCTTAACTGTGGGGCTTGTGGCTCTGGATCTAAGAACATTCACTGGCTGATAAAATAATATTCTTTAGGTAAATTATGCATGGTGTTGTAACACTGCTCAAGACTGCTATTGCATTCCTGTAGCTATTATGTTGCCAAAATGTCACTTAAACTGCATTCCTGAAGAAATGCATGAGATTATTTCATCATAAATAAGACAAACTGTATGAAGCACGCATATGAAAATTAAATTATAGAAAGAGTATATGGAACAATATTTGGGACTAGAATTCAGAAAATAAAACTTATACAATCCTTGGACTTCCCTGGTGGCACAGGGAACAGGAATCTCCCTGCCAATGCAGAGGACAGGGCATGGTTTCAGTCCCTGGTCCAGGAAGATTCCACATGCGGAGCGCAACTCAACCCCTGTGACGCAACCACTGAAGCCCTTGCTCTGCAACGAGAGAGGCCATTGCAACGAGAATCCCAGGCACTGCAACGGAGACCCGGTACAGCCAAAAATAAATGATTTTTTTTTAAAGCCTAGAATGAAGAAAAGGTTATATGACCCTAAATATTTGACAAGATGATGTTCTATCCCTTGCCCAGTGAATCGGAACTTAGCCAAGCTCCTGCTGGGCCTAATGAGGAGAGGGTACTTCACATGGAACAGAAGGTGGGTGGGGCTTTCTGAGAAATGGAAGGGTAACCAGAGTTTCTGGGAAGCTTGTGCAGGACAACCACACACTCAGAGGGAGAGCTCTGTATTTGCTAAATAACTCTTGTGGTGACAGGAGGCAAGAGGTGATGAGAATCTAAGTCTGAAACAATGAGGAAGCATTTCAGTTTGGCAGCATCTCATTACTTTGAGTCGAATTCTTTGACCTCTTTGGCTTGCCAGCATACTCAGGTTGCAAAGCTGTTAATTCTGTTATTTCAGGTATCCATACCACCCTGACCAGCTGGCACTAAACTAATAAAGAAAATAGGCATATTTTTAATAATAATAGCCCACTCTCCTTGTTTCTCCCTTTCTCATTCCTCCCCCGACTTTTTTCCTTTCCTCTTTCTCTCCTTTCTTTCTTTCTGTCTGTCTCTCTTTCAACGTTTAGAAGTCCTTTCTGATCCATTATTTCAAATCACCTTCAATAAACTCAGGTCAGTAGGGCAGATATTATTATTCCCAGACTGGCCAAGAGAGACTGGACTTCTGTCCAAAGTCTCAGAGATGACTGTGGCAGTCTGCACAAGGACCAGGTCATCTAACTTTTGGCTGCTATTGAAAGTAGTAAAATGTAATGGGAAAATACAAACAAACCAAAGCAAATCGAAAACTGGGAGCCAAGAAACAGAGAGTCTAGTTCTGGTTGAGGTGCTAACTTGCTGTGTGACCCTGGGCAGGCCACAGCACCTCTCTGAATCAGCTATTTCGCACCTGCCTTTTGAAGGAACTACAGCAGATAAACCGTGAGTCTCTTCTCTCTTGGTAGAACCTCCGCGGGGGGCTGAGGATAGACTCAGCCTTTCTCTGTATTCTTTCCACTTTTCTCAAAGTACGCCTGAGATCCTGACCTTTCTGCAGGGCTCCAGACATGCCTTCCTGGGTGGGTTTGATGGTCCTTGGTCCCTCATCCAGCAGCTGGCCTGTGCTTGTACTGTTTTTTGCAACCTGGTGATTTTTCCTCTTAAATTTAGGGTTGGCATTTCTCACATGTGAAGTCTGAACTCCACAGGGTATTATTTTTAGACCGATCATTTTAGGAGAAGGCAAAAACCCTGCTCTCTTTGCAATGGATTTCATGAGTCCACAGGAGTATAGAAACAAAAAGCCCTAAAACATAATTCCACCCTTGAGTGATTTAATAGTTTCTTGGCTCAGCAGGTACCTTATTTTGATATATTGGGAGGAAAAATTCCTTTTTTTAAATAACAAAAGTAATAATTCTTTCTTATAAAAAAAATAGGAAATACAGAAAAGCACAAGGAAGAAAATGGAAACATATGTAACACCACCTTCTGGAGATAACCAGACTTGAGTCATTGGTATGTATCCTTTCTGCCTTTTTGATGTATGTGCACATATATATTACTTTTTGAGAAAACTGAAGACATGCTGTATATATTATTTTATAATATTTTTGTATTAAAATTATATCAACCTTTTTTTAATTACTGCATAATATTTAGTACATGGAGAAACTGAAATTTGAATAAATTCAGTACATACTTTAATGCTAAAACATTATTTTTAAAGAATGGCAAACATTAATAGCAAACATTAATATCTAAAAATATATTTTCTACTCTCTCCCAGTGATCATGTGCAGATATTATACTTTTGAATTCAACAAATCCTGTGTCTTATTCTTCCCTTTTAGGTCTATGGAAACTTATATTTCCCAGTTCCCCTTAGGATTAGACGAGGCCACGGAGCTAGTTCTGGACAAAAATGTGAGTGGAAGTAAAAACACACACCTTTGAGATTTTCCCATCTTTGTTTTCTTGCCATGAGGACCACGGAGACCTTGTTTTGGGATGGTGAAGACACAAGAGGAAGCATCCTCGATCCCTGAGTCACAACACAGAGGGGTTATCTGGAGAGGTTACCTGACCTACAGATAATCCTGGGTGAAAGAGGAATAAACTAAGAGGGGTTAATATTCCAGATCTTGGATTGTTTGTTAAAGGGCTAGTCTATCCTCACTGACATAGATCCTGTGTAGGAATGATCTAAGATGATTCTTCTCTGATGTTCTTTCTTCTCTGACGTTCTCAAGGTAGAGCAATTTACCGATTATCATTCAGCACTTTGACCGACTGAGGATCTTATGTGTACACAGAGTATCGGCACTTAAAGTGACATAAAACGGAAAGAGACATAATCCTACTCCCCCATGCATAGTCAAAGGAGGATGGCATAGATTGTAAAAATTAAAACTGTAAAAGTACTCTAGTTGAGGATGTACAATTTCTTAACAGAATCACAGAAAATAGGGTAACTTTGGGGAAAGGTCCCAAGAATTTCAAACCTTGGCTCGGAGGTGACCAGGTGTATGTGCTGGGGGAAGATCTTTTTGGCAGAGGGACACGTGTAAGTCCCAGGGATGCCTGTGAAATGGCATGACATGTTTAGAAACCCAATATGCCCATCAACAGGGGACAGAGGACAATGAAATATTATATTATTTATATATTATATAATATATCATAATTACATAGGCTACCCACTCCAGTATTCTTGGGCTTCCCTTGTGTCTCAGCTGGTAAAGAATCTGCCTGTAATTTGGGAGACCTGGGTTTGATCCCTGGGTTGGGAAGATCCTCTGGAGAAGGGAAAGGCTACCCACTCCAGTATTCTGGCCTGGAGAATTCCATGGACTACACAGTCACAAAGAGTCAGACACGACTGAGTGACTTTCACTATTTGTATTAAATATAAATTATTTATTATATGAATAATATAATATTTCCAATAATAGGAAGCTCTCTATTTTTCAAGATTTGATAGTCCTATTGTTAGATGGGTCTAATCAGTAGAAAAATCTTTCTTCTATGAACGAAAATGTTCTATCTTCTAATTTCTCATGACTTGGTCCTCATTTTCTCTCTGGAAATGTTGAAATGGAAACTAGACTCTTTTTGTTTGGCAGTTCTTCAAGAACGTAAGACACTTCTTAGGTCTTCCTGAATTCTATATTGTTTCTTTTCTTTTTCAAATGTGAGTGCCAATCTTTTTTTGAAGGCGATGTGCAAAATCTTGCACAAAACCTAGTGTGTAGCAGTTACTCAATGCACATTTGATGGATGAGTGTGCAGATCAATTCAGAGGTTGCCAGCAGCCTTTCTGCTCAGTAAAAAATTATGATGGTAAATAATTTACAACACTTATTTGTTAGAATTTATCAAACACCCAAATTTTGACCAGGCAACTTACCAAGTTCTTTACATGCAACTTATCAAGTTCTCTATCTGTGCACTTGATCTTCACAACAACTCTATGATGTGGATGCTAATATGGTAATTTAGAGATGAGGGTTAAGAGGTTTAAGGGATGAAGTGCCTTTCTCAGCCACATAGCGAATAAGTGGGGAGTCAGGTTTCAAACTCATGCCTGTTCATCTTCAGAGCCTGATTTTACTGCTTTCAAAGTGTTTTAGACTCTCATCTGACTCCTTTGCCAACGCTGTCAAGTGGGCGTTTCCCCTCATCTTAGGGCATCTCACCTTGTATTACACGGGTGTGTAGACAGTCAGAGGACCTAAGACACTAGCTCAAGGTCATACAGCCTGCTCAGTGTGGCACAAGGATTTGTCTGCCTTTAAAATTCAGGACCACTTGACCCTTCCACGTTAGCCTGCAGAGAGAATGATTTCAGTTCAGTGCAGTTGCTTAGTAGCGTACACCTGTTTGCAACCCCATGGACTGCAGCATGTCAGGCTTACCTGTCCATCACGCCAGGCTTACCTGTCCATCACCAACTCCCAGAGCTTGCTCAAACTCATGCCCATCGAGTTGGTGATGCCATCCAACCGTCTCATCCTCTGTCATTATCTTCTCCTCCTGCCTTCAATCTTTCCCAACATCAGGATCTTTTCCAGTGAGTCAGTTCTTTGCATCAGGTGGCCAAATTATTGGACCTTCAGCATCAGTCCTTCCAATGAATATTCAGGACTGATTTCCTTTAGGATTGGCTTGTTTGATCTCCTTGCAGTCCAAGAGACTCTCAATACTCTTCTCCAACACCACAGTTCAAAAGCATCAAATCTTGAGCACTCAGCTTTCTTTATGGTCCAACTCTCACTGGAAAAACCATACCTTTGACTAGAAGGACCTTTGTTGTCAAAGTAATGTCTCTGCTTTTAAGTATGTTGTCTAGGTTGATCATAGCTTTTCTTCCAAGGAGCAAGAGTCTTTTAATTTCATGGCTGCAGTGACCATCTGCAGTGATTTTGCAGCCTGAGAAGATAAAGTCTGTCACTGTTTCCATTTTTTTTCCCATCTATTTGCCATGAAATGATAGGATGCCATGATCTTAGTTTTTTGAATGATGAATTTTTAGCCAGCTTTTTGGTGGCTCAGCTGGTAAAGAATCCGTCTGCAATGCAGGAGACCTCTGTTCAATCCCTGGGTTGGGAAGATCCCCTGGAGAAGGGAATGGCTACCCACCCCAGTATTCTGGCCTGGAGAATTCAAAGGACTGTATAGTCCATGGGGTCACAAAGAGTTGGACATGACTGAGTGACTTTCACTTTCACCAACGAGACTAAGAGAATGATTTAGGTAGTGATATTGTCAGAATTTTTCTGATAAAGAAACAGAACTCCAGTTCAATCTGTGCCTTACCAGCTTCTCTCCCCTTTTATTATTGCACTCAGATCAATCTCCAGTGAATGAATTTTTTAAAAAATGGAGTGGAGCTGCTTAACGTCATTTAAAAGGCTTGCCAATATCTGTAGTGATGGTTGGGCTGAGGACCACTTTTTCCGATTGCTTTTAGATTTGCTTACCTCCACGTGGCCCCTGTCACGTGAAGGCAGAAGCATTTCTCCCTGATTGGATGAGATGAAGTGCAGCAGAAAGTACCCCGAAATGTTAGGTGGGAGACTTGAGATTCAGTCCTTGCATGGTCTTCCGTGGGACCTGTGACCTTGGGAAAGTCACATCCCACTTCTGGCTTTGGTTTTCTCATGTATAAAGTGAGACAGTAGGAAATTGAGTAGTGGGGTTGCATTACTGGAGTGAGCGTATTTTTCCTGCTCTCCATGTGGCACACACTGTGCTGAGCTCTCTGTATGTAGCCTCCATGGTAGCTCGAGGGGATGGTGATCATTCCTAACTCCATTTCATAGACGAAGCATCTGGGGATTGGGGTGCGTGTGTGCATGTGAAGTCGCTTCAGCAGTGTCGACTCCGTGTGATCCTACGATCTGTATCCCACCAGGCTCCTCTGTGCATGGGATTCCCCAGGCAAGAATACTGGACTGGGTTGCCATTTCCTACTCCAGGGGATTTTCCTGACCCAGGGATTGAACCTGCATATCTTACGTCTCCTGCATTTGCAGGCCGATTCTTTACCACTAGCATCACCTGGGAAGCCTGAGGACTGGAGTAGCTAAACATTAATAATTCTCCCAAAGCCACATAGGTAGTTGTCTGGATGAAGTGCACCCATGTTTTCAGCAGTCCCATTGAGTTGTGGTTGAAGTAGACATGGGAGGTGAGATTCCAACTGCTGAGGTTCCGGCCTCCATGCTCAGTCAAGTCCAATAACCTCCTTAAGCCTCAGTCCTTCGCCTGGAAAATGAGGTCAATAAAAATGTCTGCCTCATAGGGTTGCTTTTCCAATTAAAGGAGGACATAGAGGCCCAATTCTTAAGTACCATGCTTAACACACATTAAGTAATCAAAAGGGCTTCCCAGGTGGTGCAGTAGTATAGAATCCACCTGTCAGAGCAGGAGACACAGGAGACACAGGTTCAGTCCCTGGGTCGGGAAGATCCCTGGAGAAGAAAATGGCAACCCACTCCAGTATACTTGGCTGGAAAATCCCATGGACAGAGGAGCCGAGTGGGCTACAGTCCATGGGATCTTACAGAGACGGACATGACTGAGCGACTGAGCATGCACTCAAGTAGTCAAACACATTAGTTGATATAATTCAAGTGTTCTGGAGCAGTGGTTATGTGGTTACTAACTCGTCTTTGTTTTGTCACAAATCTAATGACAGATGTCCAGAGGAAAATAGAGATCTGAAAAAACAGCCTTATATAACCAGTATGGATTCTAGAATAGCTGTAGGCAACCAAGGGTTAATAAATCCAAAGATAATATTTCCTGGGAAAGAATCTCTCAGAGGAGAGATTTTAGAATGGATGCTTCTCTAAATGTTTCTCTTCCTTCCTTGAAGGCAATGGCTTAAAACAAAAACAAAATCCGGAAGAAAAATCCTTGTGTAGTCACTGCCTCTTCCATCAACAAATAACACTCATTTCATCCCTCAGGGCCAGAAGTCTCCTTTGCTGCCCGGAGCTCAGTGAAATTCTCCGGTTCTTGCGTGCTGACATGTTCAGCAGACATTCCTGCCTCTTCTGCCTCAGCTCCTTCAGCATAATTATCTCTGTATTTATTTCTTCCCCATAAAAATGCACACAGCCTGTCAGTGTCGAGCAAGCCATGTCGTACTTTGCTCCTGGGGTTTTCTGCACAGATATTTATTCCTTTTGTGGAAAAACAGCAAATGATATGAAATTTTATGTGGACACGCAAATCTACTTTTGGAGGGTGGTGATGGGGGTGGGGTAGGGATGGAGGGTGAGAAAGAAATACCGTCATTTCAGCTCTAAGCATAGATGCAGGACATGGCCAAGTTCAATAAGTAATGGTCAATTGCTATACGCCTGAAGCTAACACAACATTGTTAATCAACTCTGCTCCAATGTAAAATTAAAAAAAAATAAAAGTAATGTTGAAATGTATGAATTTAGTATAATAGGCAACTAGCCTCAATGATTCTTTGACTTTTCATTTATTCATTCCCTGTCTATCGAGCACCTATTATGTGTCATCACTGTGCTATGCATTGGAAACTTAACTTTGAACGACACATAAAGGGTCTCAGCTGACATGAAGCAAATAGTCTAGTGTATATCAGTTAAATAATCTGGATTCAATAGAGTCAGTTTTCCTTAGCAAAGTATAAGGCAGAAGGGAAATAATATCATGATGGTGACTGGTTTCATCCATTCAGTTTTCCATTCACTCAGCCACAAACATTTACTGACAACCTACTCTGTGTTATGTTTGGAACTGTGCCAGGCACAGGGGTTACTGTAGTGCAAAGTTTCTGTTCCCTATCACTAGAGAAATTGGTGGTGACTCTTTGTTGTGGGGGGAGGGGTAGTTCTGAGCATTGGGGAAGGTTTAGCAGCATCCCTGGTGTCTACCCACTGGATGCCAGAAACACTCCTGATTGTCACAACCAAATATTTAAATATTACTGAATAATCCCCAAGAAGCAAAACTGTCCCCTGTTGTTAAGTCCCCCGGTTAAGGCTCTAATGAATAAGAGCTTGCCTTTCCCATCAATATCAAATAAAAGTCATTTTAGAAACATTAATAACCACAACAAAAATCACAGTGTATGGAATATCTCCTTTCTGTCTGGTTTTGTGCCAGCTATGTCATCTTATTTAGTACAACAATCCTATGGTGTGAGCAAATATTTATTTATGGATTTCTAAAGATTTATAATGAATATTCATAACCATTTCTTCACATACGAACTGCAAACTTCTAAAAGCAAGAATCCATGTTTAAAGATGAGAATTATGGAACTTATTATATTCTAAGAGATGGTAGAAGCTAAAAATAGAAAGACTGTATTTTAAAGAAATATTAGGTTATCCAATAGATTAAAAATGCCCAAGCAAAAATGTCTCACATAAAAATACATAGGTAGCTAAACTTTTCCTTTCTTGGTGCTTTTAGTTTATTTTAGTTAAACTCTTCACTCTTTGCATATTTCTTTTTAATATTTTTAGGGCATATATATTAATTTTTGTGTTTATAGTCTAGTTAAATCAAGCCTTACATTCTATCCTTCTTATTGCTAATAAAAGGAGTAAAACAAGATGCTTTCTGGGCTTCAGAATAATAATTAATAATTGAATTTCAGAGTAGAAAACTACCTAAGCTGTATCAAATTCAAACCATCACTTTATTGATGAAGAATTCAAAGCTAAGTCAAGGAAACTGAATTACTCTAGATAGGGATTCTCCAAACTATAGTCTGGGAATCAAATTTTACTTGTTACTTGTTTTTGCAAATGAATTTTTATTGAGACACAACCACACTTATTCATAATGCCCGTGACTGCTTTCAAGCTATAATACCAAAGTAGGTTAGTTACCACAAAGACTGTATGTCACTCAGAGCCTAAAATGTTTATTATCTGGTCCTCTACAGAAAATATACATCAACTCCTACCCTAGGTCCAACCACCAACAGGACTAGAGTCAATGTGTCTCCTACTGGGCAGCAGTGGGTGTAGTGGAAAATCCCTGGGTTCTAGAATCAGACCAGAATTTGAATCCTGTCTATCTTTCACAACAGTGTGGCCTTGAACATGTAACTTGATCCCTCTTAATCTTGTTTTCTAGTGGGATAAAACTTGGATAAATACTCTGGTAATTGCATTATGTGGTTTATGAATATTTCATACTCATACTCAAAATAGATATTAAAATGCAGTGCCCTTTCTGCTTAATAAGTGTGACTTTTGCTCATTTATTCAATAAATATTTATAAAAAGCCAGACACCTTGGTAGGGACTGAGGGCACTGGATAGATAAAGGCAGAGACCTCTGAACTCAGTAAATTTCAGCTGAGCAGAGAGCAGATAGGTGAGACCCTTCACCCAGACCCTGCTCAAGCATCGTTTCCTGTTAAAGAGGATATTGACCCGAATCCTCAAGAACAGTAGTGATGAGCAAGGCAGAAGAGGATGGGGGTGAGGTAAGGAATGTTCCAGACAAAGGGCAGAACAAGAGCAAAGGACTTAAAATCAGCAAGATGTGGTAGACAGGAAGAACTAAAAAAGTTTAGTAGCATTTGAGTGGTACTTCAACCTTGGGAGAAAGTGGGGAGATAGATGAAGTGAACAAGATCCATGCCTCCTAAAGCCACGGTAGTAGTAGGCATTGTTAGCTGCCTGCCCAACAGCTATGGCCCCTTCCTTACTAACAAAATCATGATTTTGGACAACTGGCAATGTGTCCACTGGACAGGTCCCAGGTGAGCTGGTGCCTGGGATCTGGCCAATGAGAGGCAATGATGAATTCTGAGGTCTTTCAGAACAAACTCTTCCAGGTTAAGAATAGTGATGAGAAAGCCCTTTACCTTCCCTTTCCTCTTTTCTGCTTTAGATGCAAGGTAAGTCAGATTATCTGTTCTGCTTTTGACGATAACAAAAGCTGACAGGCTGGAAATGGAGGAATGAAGTGTGTGAAGACACAGTTCCAGAGATGTTTGGTTGGATCTGGGCTATCATCTAAGACCAGGCCTGGGTCTGCATGCTTATGAACTTCTGATACAGAAACTGGGACAAGACCAAAAGGGGTTAAGTGCCGGGGTAAAATGGAATCTAAGGGTAAAGCCATGAAATTGAAAAGTGCTTGTTCCTTGAAAGAAAAGCTATGATAAATCTAGACAGCATATTAAAAAGCAGAGACATCACTTTGCTGACAAAAGTCTGTATAGTCAAAGCTATGGTTTTTCCAGTAGTCATGTATAGATGTGAGAGTTGGACTGTAAAGAAAGCTGAGCGCCAAAGAATTGATGCTTTTGAACTGTGGTGTTGGAAAGGATTCTTGAGAGTCTCTTGGACTGCAAGGAGATCCAACCAGTCGATCCTAAAGGAAATCAGTCCTGAATATTCATTGGAAGGACTGATGCTGAAGCTGAAACTCCAATACTCTGGCCACCTGATGCGAAGAGCTGACTCATTGGAAAAGACCCTGATGCTGGGAAAGATTGAAGGCAGGAGGAGAAGGGGACGACAGAGGATGAGATAGTTGCATGGCATCACTGACTCAATGGACATGAGTTAGAGAAAACTCAGGGAGATAGCAAAGGACGTGGAAGCCTAGGGTGCTGCAGTCCATGGGATAACAAAGAATCAGACGTGGCTGAGTGACTGAACAACAAGGGTAAAGTGAGTGCTGCAAAAGCTTTACTACCCAATATCCTCTCAACCGTCAGCAACTGAGCTCCAGATGGATTAGATGGTCCTTTGGGAGAAGTCACTAGCTTTTGGTGGAGCCCTTGGTTTCTTCAGCTGTAAAATGGAAGTGCTAATAGACTCATTTGAAGAACCATCTGTGAGGATTCAATAGTGTACAGATTGGGAGTACAAGTATAGGACCTAGTATGTATCACAAGAGAGTACTCAAAATGGTAGGGGAATACTCTTATTGCCATATTATTGTTGTAAACTCAACTTTCTTGAACAACTTTGATGTTATTAAAGAGTACCCCAGGCTGATATGAGTCAGAATTTTCATGGGCATTGTATCGGGGGTTGAATGAGAAACTCTCCAAATCAGTTTTTCCCCTCAAACTACATGTTGTGATCCATGAGAATTGGGAAAATTTTTAATTTGGGGGGAAGCAGGAAAGAACAGAATGGGTTAGAATAGGTGGCATTAGAATGTATCACATGGTTAGGATAGTAATTATTTCATAGAAGTTTTATTTATATATTTATATACATGTATTGGGTTGCAGTTGTAAAAGTTATTTCTGATTGTGGATTGCGTTAAAAAAATTGTGCTTTTTTTTTTTTCTGGAAAAAAGCTGCTTTAAGGTCCCTTGCAGCTCAAGATTCTGTGGTTGTTCTCAGAGGCTGTGGCTTGTTTCAGCATCATGTCTTCATGTTACACCACACTGGTACCCTGCTGACTCACGGTCATCAGGCAGTTCTCTGCTCCATCAGGCAGTTCTCTGCTCCAGTGAGAGTTTTCTCTTCCTCACTGCCCGTTGTTTTCTACATCAGCCCTGTTTTGTTTTTTAAAGGAGCCAAGGAAGTTGAGCATATTATGGGTTCCCCACTAAATGAAATGGATACTAAACTAGAGCCTGAAGTGGTCTCCAGGGGGTCCTCCAGCTCAGTCCATGGAAGAGTGGACTCATAGCCTGGAAGGGAAATAGACCATGTCCTGGGAGCAGAATAACTTAGCAGGTTTTGTAGTCTCAGAATGGAAATTTCCACAGGTGTAATGAATCCCTTTAATTCCCTGATATAATTGTCATTGCTAGTGTTGACACCATGGAATGTGAAGGAGAATGTGGGCAGTAGATTTTTACTGGGGAAAACATCAGACAATTTTTATGTAACTTTTTTGTTGTTGAATGAAAGGAGAATAAACAAAGAACATGCAAAATGCACCATATATAGAGATAAACATGCAGTATATGTTCTGTTTTTGGTACTGTCCACAGGCAACAATAGAGGATTGTCTGAAAGCTATAATTGGCACAGTCAGAGGAAGCCAGGATCAGAAAAATCAAATCAGAAAATTTAGAGTTCCTGCTTGGGTGACCTTGGGTGAGTCACTGACCTATTCTGAGCTTTGATCAAAAAGAAAAGCTGCATTTTAGGGAATACCATGTGCCAGACACATTACAGATATCACTTATAAGCCTGAGAGCAACCCTGAGAGGTAGTTAGATACTCTATAAGGCCAGCTTAGGGCCACATTGCTAGCCAGAGCCAGAATATAGAGCTGAATGTGGCCTGCTTGCCTCAAAAGCCCAGTCTTTCCATTTTATTTTTCTTTCTTCTTCCTCCTTCCCTCCCTCCCTCTTCCATTCCGTCCTTCCTTTTCTTTTTAAAATTGATGTATAATTGAGGGCGAGAGGAGAATGGGGCAACAGAGGATGAGACGGTTGGATGGCATCACTGACTCAATGGACATGAGTTTAAGCAAACTCTGGGAGATGGTGAAGGACAGGGAAGCCTGGCATGCTGCAGTCCATGGGGTCGTAAAGAGTCGGACATGACTTAGCAACTGAATAACAACAATTGTTGATTTATAATAATATGTTAGTTTCAGGTATACTGCAATGTGATTGTTATATACATATACATATAAGATAATCTGAAATATCTATGTATTTCAGATTATTTTCCATTATAAGTTATCTTTTTGTAATTGACATACAGTTGATGTACAACATTATGTTAGTTTCAGGTGGGCTACTTGATGATTGGATATTTGCACATATTATGAACTGATCACCACGATAAGTCTAGTAACTATCTGACTACACACAAAGTTATTACAGTATTATCGACCATATTCCTTATGCTGTTTTGTTGAGGTCCTTTAATGGACCAGAACCTGGTGGTCTGGAGTTGATATTCCTTGGTTTACACAGAAAGCCAATAAAGCCCCTACACAGGGCTTGCTCTGTTCACGGAGGCCTCAGGCGCCCTCTCGATGCGGTGAAGGCACAGACAGCCTTCTCAAGAGGGTCTTAGGAGCTCGGGCAGGAAAGTGAACTCAGAGGGCCTCTGTGCTCCAAAGAAATAGCCTGAGAGAGAGAGAGAAAGAAAGAGAAAGAAAGACACGGGGACCAGAGCTCTGATGGAGCAAAGATGTTTTAATCAACATGGTGTGGGCATATATACTGTCTTGCTGCTGTTGCTGCTGCTGCTAAGTTGCTTCAGTCGTGTCTGACTCTGTGCAACCCCATAGACGGCAGCCCACCAGGCTTCCCGGTCCCTGGGATTCTCCAGGCAAGAATACTGGAGTGGGTTGCCACTGCCTTCTCTGATATACTGTCTTACAAGGTAGTTATTCTCAGCAAAGATAAAGATTAAAATTCCAGACTTACAAAACATAGGTGATCCATATTAAAGAGAGAGAGAGAGTTATAAACAATCACTTTTACCGTATGGTTCACAAGAACGAAGAGGGTACTTATCACCATATAGAAACACTAATGAAGGAAATGCTTGGATTCCTCAGTCCCGGGAGAGGCTTGCCTCTCCTCTTAATTCCTGAGTATTCAGGAATTAATAAGGAACAGAGAATTCCTGACAGATCCAAAACAGCACACAGGAAGCCTCCTGTTAAATGCTTCCTGACACTGTTTATTTTGTCCTTATGGTTTATTTATTTTGTAACTAGAGGTTTGTACCTTTTAATGCCCTTCAACCATTTTGCCCCCACTATATCCCTCCCCTTTGATGACCACATGTTTGCTGTCTATACCGATGAGTCTGTTTTCATTTGTTTTGTTTGTTTTTTAGATTCTACATATATGTGAAATCATACAGTAATTGTCTTCCACTGTTTGATTTATTTCACTTAACCTAATGCTCTCTATATCCACCCATGTAGTCACAAATGACAATATTTCATTTTTTATGGCTGAGTAATTTTCCACTGGCCTTCCCTGGTGTCTCAGTGGTAAAGAATCCATCTGCCAATGCTGGAGATGCTAGTTCAATCCCTGGGTTGGGCAGATCCCCTGGAGGAGGAAATGGGAACCTAATCCAATATTCTTGCCTGGGAAATCCAATGGGCGGAAAAGCATGGTGGGCTCTGGTCCATGGAGTCACAAAGAGCCAAACACACCTTAGTGACTGAACACATATGCAGTCACACTGTGTGTGTGTGTATCATATATATGATATATGTATATATCTCAACTTTATCCATTCATATATAGATGGACACTTAGTTTGTTTCCATAACTTGGCTATTGTCAATAACGCTGCACTGAACATAGGGGTGCATAGTTATGTTTTCTTTTTAAAATGGATATTAAAAATAAAAATGCTTACCAACTCCAAAGGTTGTTTTAAGGTTGAAGCCATCTAAAATAAATGTAAACATTTTGAAATCTGTTAGTTACTGTGATTATGAGCACTATTTATTTTATAATGGCATTTTCTATGAGCATGAGTAAAACTATATATGCATATTGTTTTAACTTTTATTACACATGTACTTCTGTTGGACCCTTTACTTATTTGTCTCCGGCACTAGACTCTGAACATCTTGAGAGAAGGGCTCTTGGCCTATTTGCGTGTATGTTGCTAATATCTGATACAATGCTAGGCAGAGAATTAAGTGCTCAATATTTGGTGGAGTGCAATGAAAGTATGGGGAATCTTCAGTCTGTCACTGTGCAGAATATTCCTATGTTTAGAGCCATGCTATCTCAATAATTTGACTTTTATGAAATTACACAAAGATCTGGAAAAATATGTATCAACGTACTAACAAGAATTATGGGTGGATTATCTCTCCCCTTCTCCTTCTATTTTCTCATTTTATTTTATAAACATGTTTTATCCATTCAGTTAAGATTTGGGGTTGTTCTGTTTATTTTCACTAGAAAGAGTAGCATTGATCCACTGGAAACCAGATACATGAATTACCACTAGTTTATTCATTTCTGAGGTTCTGAGACTTAAAGAGCAAGAATAGAAGAGCAAAGGAAAAGGCTTTAGACTTGATGCCCAAGCTGGGACAAGGAAGAGGAATTTCCTAGGCTGCACAGAGATCTTTAGGAATTATAGAATTTCAGATTTGTGAAGGGAGTTGAGCTTCACTATTTCCATGGCATTAGCTTCCAGAAATCCTTCCCAGAACCTCTCACAATGGCTGCATGTCTTCTGCTTCATGATTTCCAGGGACAGGAACTCAGGCTATTGTGCAGGAAATCTCCTTCCATTATTGGTCAGAATGAATGTGACAACACCCCTGTGCTGCTGTGCTTACTCGCTCAGTGTGTCCAACTCTTTGTGATGCCAGGCTCCTCTGTCCATGGAATTCTCCAGGCTAGAACACTGGAGTGGGTTGCCATGCCCTCCTCCAGGGGACCTCCCCAACCCAGGGATCAAACCCAGGTCTCCCACACTGCAGGTGGTTTCTTTACCAACTGAGCCACCAGGGAAGCCCAACAATGCCCCGTAAGTAGAGTTAAACATCTGCCTCTCCCACATTTTGACCAGCAGTCACATTTGGGTCCTCCAGTGCCAAAGAGAAAACACAAAAGATGATTTCCATTCCCCTGAGCTTCTTATCTACCCCCCGCTGCACACAGCCTACTGTTATGCTCTCTTCAAATGGGCTGGCTCTCTGCTCTCTAATGTCTCGGTTCCTGGTTTCTGGACAGAGACTTTACAGGACGATGAAGGGCACGGGTTTGGGATGCACGTGGATTTGAGTTCTAACCTGGACTAGTTCTCTCATGAGCAATGTGAAAACCAGTTAAAGCAATAGTAAAAGAAACACGATAATGATAAATGATGATAATGCTGAGAATAACAAGAGCTACAGTTTGGGGGTGTTTATTAGGCACCAGGCACTGAGCAATGGACTTTATTTGCAAGATCGCCTTTCATCCTCAGATGCTGAGTTTTGATTTCTCCACTGTACTGTGGAGACAATGATAGTCATTCACATGGAGTTGCGGTATGATTTAAATAACAGAAGGCATGCAAAATACTGAGAATAGAGCCTGGTACACAATGAACACTTCATAAAGATATAATAATAATAATGATAACTACAGCACCCTCAAAGGGCCATTATACCCAAAATGAGGTCACTTCTCTGCAGAATGCAATGGAATCACAGCTCTTCCACCAATATGGCAGGGAGTTCATTGGTGCAAATGGGAGTCAAGTGCCTTTATAGTAAGTGGAGGTAAGAGGTAAGAAGAGCATAGAGTTGTAATTCCAGGTCAGGCTGAACTGCATATCCATTCTATCTGAAGCCAAGGATCTGAAGCTGAGTATTTTAACTTGTGATTGTATTTTGAATTTTTTTTTTCCCCAGAATAACCTGCTGGTTTCTGATGTCTGTGTAGACAGGCTGCCCATATTTCTTCTTCCAGTGGAGTGAAGGGATTAAGAACATGAGCTCTGGAGTCAAATGACCTGAGTTCAAATTCTGTCTTCAACACATACCAGCTGTTTTCTTAAAAAGTTTTCTCATTTATTTATTTTTTAAACTTTTAGGGAGAACTATAGCTGATTATGGAGAAGGCAATGGCATCCCACTCCAGTGCTCTTGCCTGGAAAATCCCATGGATGGAGGAGCCTGGTAGGCTGCAGTCCATGGGGTCGCTAAGATTCAGACACGACTGAGAGGCTTCACTTTCACTTTTCACTTTCATGCATTGGAGAAGGAAATGGCAACCCACTCCAGTGTTCTTGCCTGGAAAATCCCAGGGACAGCGGAGCCTGGTGGGCTGCCGTCTACGGGGTCGCACAGAGTCGTAGTTGGACACGACTGAAGTGATTTAGCAGCAGCAGCAGCAGTAGTGTAGCTGATTAACAATGTTGTGATAGTTTCACATGTATCCATTCTCTCCAAACTCCCCTCCCATCCAGGCCGTCACATAACACTGAGCAGAGTTCCCTTGCTCTACGGTAGGTCCTTGTTGGTAATCCATTTTAAATACAGCAGTGTGTACATGTCTGTCCCAAGCTCCCTAACTATCCTTCCCCTCAATCCTTCCCCCCTGGTAACCATAAGTTCATCCTGTAAGCCAGCTGTTTTATTTGGACAATTTGCTTAACTCCTCTGTGTCTACTTTTTCTCATCTGAAAAATGGTGATGGCAAAAAATAAATAGTTTCTTGAGTTGATCTGAAGATTTAATGAGTTCATAGGTATAAAATGCCTAGGATAAGCCATGAAAAATTGGTATTTCTTTTAGTAAAATAAGGTGTTTTAGTAAAATAAAGGAAAGATAGAGTCAGAATTTCTCTTCCTGTTCCAACCAGGAAGAAGCCTGGTGTAAATAAGCCTCAGTGTAAAATACATGTGCTTATGCACACATGCATGCGTGCGCGTGCGCACACACACACACACACACACACACACACACACACACACACACTCATCCCTCCAGCCTCTGAGCTATAGAACAGCCACCTCATCTGAGATTTCATGCCCAAGACGTTCTTCGTCTTGCTGTACTGCAGGGCCATTCTTTACAAAAGCCTCTTGCTGCAGGAAATCAGGATGCAGCAATATTAAAATGCCTGCACAAGATAGAATAAAAAGTGGAGGTCAGAGGAAGAGCCCTAGCAAAATCCACAGGCTGATGCATAATCAAAGTACAGCTCTTTCATCATATTAAAGATGTTTCTATTCCCATTTTATAAACAGGCGAAGAGCCTGAATTAGAGCAGTGGGAATGTAAATGTATCTCCTAATACTATTCTGACCTTGGATATGTATATGTGTCTTCCTCTCTCTGTGTGTGTTTGTGATGCAGTTTTCTTAAAGTTATTTTCAAATATCCTTATAATATTGTTCAAGACAATTGACGGTGAAGGTATAGGAGATTTCTCAGGAATACACAAAGCCGAACTCAAATCAAGCAAATTGCTTCATTCATGGAGATAAAGCTAAATTGCTTGGCAAGGCAGGGAGTCAGAGAGGACAGAAAAGATCTTGAGGGAGCAGTTGGGGAATGATCAGTACGTTTTCCTGATTATTTCTGCATTTGTCAAAAAGGAACGTCTCCCTCTCCTATTTAATATTCTTAGCTGTATACACAAAGCAATCAATGGCTTTATAAATAAAGTCTATTTTTGTTATGGGTATGAGACAGCTCAGGAAATGGAACAGAAAATCACTTTCCATTCTAGTCTCAAAATCAATTGTTTCCAAATTATTTTTCTTGCAAAACGTCTATTTGTATCTTGGAATTTTCTTTCATTTACCATCACTCCTGTCTCTTTCTCTCTCTTTTTTGGCCCTGTTCAGTGAAAAGGCTGTATTTAAACTCAACATTCAAAAAATAAAGATCATGGCATCTGGTCCCATCACTTACTGGCAAATAAATGGGGAAAAAGTGGAAATAGTGACTGGTTTTATTTCCTTGGGCTCCAAAATCACTGTAGATGGTGACTACAGCCACAAAATGAAAAGACGCTATCTCCTTGGAGGGGCTCCCTAGGTGGTGCTAGTGGTAAAGAACCCACTGCCAATGCAGGGGACTTAAGAGACACAGGTTCGATTCCTGGGTCAGGAAGATCCTCTCGAGAAGGAGATGGCAACCCACTCCAGTATTTTTGCCTGAAGAATCCCATGGACAGAGGAACTTGGTGGGCTATGTCCATGGGGTTGCAAAGAGTAGGATGTGACTGAAGCGACTTAGAATACGTGTGTCTCCGTGAAAGAAAAGCCAGGACAAACAAAGACAGATTGTTAGAAAGAAGAGACATCACTTTGCCAACAAAGGTCCGATAGTCAAAGCTATGTTTTTTCCAATAGTCATATATGTATGTGAGAGTTGGGCCATAAAGAGGCTGAGCCCTGAAGAACTGATTCTTTCAAACTGTGATGCTGGAGCAGACTCTTGAGAGTCCCTTGGACTGCAAGGAGAGTCAACCAGTCAATCCTAAAGGAAATCAACCCTGAATATTCATTGGAAGGACTGATGCTGAAGCTGAAGCTCCAATACTTTGGGCACCTGATACGAAGAGCTGACTCTTTGGAAAAGACCCTGATGCTGGGAAAGATTGAGGGTAAGAGGAGAAAGGGATGATAGAAGATGAGATGGTTGAATGGCATCACTGACTCAATGGATATGAATTTGGGCAAACTCCAGGGGGTAGTGAAGGACAGGGAAGCCTGGTGTGCTTCAGTTCATGAGGTTGCAGAGGCAGACATGACTTAGTGACTGAACAACAACTGTCTCTTTTTCAAAGGTTTTTCACCATCTCTTTTGACACTTGTGATCTGTATTATAAAACCAAACTTTTAAATATGTATTGTCATTTTTCTCATCATTCCGGTAAGATCCCTGAAGGCAGGGCATTTCTCCTATTTCTCTCTCCCCTATGGAATGAAGCATGGAGTCAGCAATGTAATAGGCATATAGGAAAATATTGAGCTCCTCACTCTTTGTGAAGCACTATCACACAATAATATATTGAATATGTTTTATGTGTCAGGGAGTGAGCTGATTCATTTTATCTGCTTCCAAAGCAACTGTCTCATTATCAAGCTGCATCTTCCTAATCCTTTCCTCCCAAACCTGCTGTCCCTGGGCCAATGGCAGACTGGTTTAGGGAAAGAGACAAAGATGAGCTAATCACGTGCTTCTTATAGGAATCTGCAACTAGGGTGGAACCCACATTTTATGGTATTGCTCTGAAAGAAGACCTCCGAAGTGTTCATCGACAGAGGGAGCGATAAGGAAAATGTGGTATACATATACAGTGGAATACTACTCAGCCACAAAAGAGTGAAACAATGCTCTTTGCAGCCATGTGGATGGACCTAGAGGTTATCATACTAACTAAAATAAGTCAGACTGAGGAAGGCAAGTATCATATGATATGAGTTACATGTTTTAGGAATCTAAAAAATGATACAAGTCAGTTTATTCAGAAAACAGAAATAGACTCACATATATAGAAAACAAACTTGTAGTTACCAAAGAGCAAAGATGGGGGGAGGGACACATCAGGAGTTTGGGATTAACAGATATACACTACTGTATATAAAGTTTATAAAGTAGATAAACAACAAGGTCCTACTGTAGAGCACAAGGAAGTGTATTCAGTATCTGTAATAACCTATAGTGGAAAAGAATCTGAAAAAGAATATATACAAGTGTAAGTGAATCACTTTACCACTGAAGCTAACACAGTGTTGTTCAGATGATGCTGTGAAAGTGCTGCACTCAATATGCCAGCAAACCTGCAAAACCCAACAGTGGCCACAGGACTGGAAAAGGTCCGTTTTCATTCCAATCCCAAAGAAAGGCAATGCCAAAGAATATTCAAATTACCGCACAACTGCACTCATCTCACACGCTAGCCAAGTAATGCTCAAAATTCTCCAAGGCAGGCTTCAGCAGTATGTGAACCATGAACTTTCAGATGTTCAAGCTGGTTTTAGAAAAGGCAGAGGAATCAGAGATCAAATTGCCAATACCTGCTGGATCATTGAAAAAGCAAGAGAATTCCAGAAAAACATCTACTTTTGCTTTATTGACTATGCCAAAGCCTTTGACTGTGTGGATCACCACAAGCTGTGGAAAATTCTTTAAAGGGTGGGAATACCAGACCACCTGACCTGCCTCTAGAGAAATCTGTATGCAGGTTAAGAAGCAACAGTTAGAACTGGACATGGAACAACAGACTGGTTCCATATCGGGAAAGGAGTACAACAAGGCTATATGTTGTCAACCTGTTTATTTAACTTATATGCAGAGTACAGCATGAGAAACGCTGGGCTGGAGGAAGTACAAGCTGGAATCAAGATTGCTGGGAGAAATATCAATAATCTCAGATACACAGATGACACCACCTTATGGCAGAAAGTGACTAAAGAGCCTCTTGATGAAAGTGAAAGAGGAGAGTTAAAAAGTTGGCTTAAAACTCAACATTAAAAAAACTAAGATCATGGCATCTTGTCCCATCAGTTCATGGCAAATAGATGGGGAAACAATGGAAACAGTGACAGACTTTATATTTTGGGCTCTACAGTCACTGCAGATGGTGAGTGCAGCCATGAAATTAAAAGACGCTTGCTCCTTGGAAGAAAAACTATGACCAACCTAGACAGCATATTGAAAAGCAGAGATATTACTTTGAACAAAAGTACATCTAGTCAAAGCTATGGTTTTTCCAGTAGTCATGTGTGGATGTGAGAGTTGGACTCTGAAGAAAGGTGAGCGCCGAAGAATTGATGCTTTTGAATTGTGGTGTTGGAGAAGACTCTTGAGAGTCCTTTGGACTGCAAGGAGATCCAACCAGTCCCGCCTAAAGGAAATCAGCCCTGAATATTCATTGGAAGGACTGATGCTCAAGCTGAAGGTCCAATACTTTGGCCACCTGATGCGAAGAACTGACTCATTTGAAAAGACCCTGATGCTGGGAAAGATTTAAGGTGGGAGGAGAAGGGGACGAGAAAGGATGAGATGGTTGGATGGCATCACCGACTTGAAGGACATGAATTTGAGTAAGCTCCGGGAGTTGGTGATGGATAGGGAAGCCACGCGTGCTGCAGTCCATGGGGTCTCAAAGAGTTGGACACAATTGAGTGACTGAACTGACTGACTGACTGAACACATTGAAATCAACTATACTGGAATTAAAAAGAGAAAGCCTTACCCACATCATCAGCTGAGGCTCCCTCTCCAGCTGATTCAGATTCTATGAGTTACTTCTGTTTTCCAATAACCTCCACTCCATTTTGGTGGGGAAGTGTTTGATGTAACTTATTGAGTGATTTTCCCCCAACCCTTCACCACTAAACACACACACACACAAACCCCATGTCTTATTGCAATCCCACAACAGTCCCATCAAGCAGAAATCCTCTTCCTCTCCTCTTTGCTGTGTTAGATCCCAAAGCCTAGAGACTCCATGTAGTTCAAAGTCCCAAGGGGTAGGTGGTGTAACTGGTCTTTGACTTAACCTCTAGCCTCTCAGAGAATCAGATTCAGATTTATTGGCTTTTCCATCATGTTTCAGACCCGATCAAGGGAACAGCTATGAATCAATTAAGAATCAATGCCTACAAAATTATCCCTTCTGTGCAGATCAAAAACTACATCACACCCTTCCAAAGGAGCCTCAACCATTGTCTTCTCACCCCTCTGATATCCTAGTGGCCACGTCTGGGTTTCTGGGAGTTGGTGAAGTGATTTTGAATGGAAAAGCTGACAGGGGCAGCGTGGGTACCCGGCACCTGGAACTTGAACCTGGCAGTTAGATACAGGAGCTGAAAGGATGGGTCAGGAGGTGACAAGGACATGGAGAGGGCAGGCATGATGATCCTGGGCAAGCTGAGGGTGGAAGCGAGGAACAACCCAGAGGCAGCACAGGAAGCCTCGTGCTAGAGGAGAATGCAGTCCGTATGCAGAAAGAAGCAGAGGCGCCACGACACGTGTGACGCCACGACACGTGTGATGCCACGACACACGTGTGATGCCACGACACGTGTGATGCCACGACACGTGTGCGACGCCATGACACGTGTGTGACACCATGACACATGTATACACACTCGCAGGCACATGTGTCTGGAAGAGCCAGCAGTCAACTCAGCAGGGACCTGACTAACTGGAACCGAAGCAGGAAGACTAGCACCTGCACAGGTCCTGGAGAACTTCCCTGTGGAATTGCAGGAAGGTCTGAAAACCACTGAAGACCCCAGGGGGCAGATAGGGGACTTTGGACTGGGAGCGTGGGGGTGGGATGGAGGCTACGTATCTAACAGTCTGGAAAGTTTTTTGGTGTTTATAACCCACAAGGTCATAGCAGTGTGTACTGGCAGAATATCAGCCACATTTACATCTTACACTCACTTCCTTCCACACACACTCCCAGAAACACACACATTCACAATGCCATCCTTAAGAGCTGAAAAAAGTAGATAACACCCTAATCTAGCTGCTGCTGCTGCTGCTAAGTCGCTTCAGTCCTGTCTGACTCTGTGTGACCCCATAGATGGCAGCCCACCAGGGTCCGCTGTCCCTGGGATTCTCCAGGCAAGAACACTGGAGTGGGTTGCCATTTCCTTCTCTAATGCATGAAAGTGAAAAGTGAAAGTGAAGTTGCTCAGTCGTGTCCGATTCAGCAACCTCACGGACTGCAGCCCACCAGGCTTCTCCATCCATGGGATTTTCCAGGCAAGAGTGCTGGAGTGGGTTGCCATTGCCTCCTCTGATCTTAATCTAGAAATCCCTAATAAACTTTTACTTTGATGTTCCAGCTCTGTTGTATACAAACTCTTGTAATAATACTGTCTCTTTTCCTCCTCCTCCCTATTTAAGGTCTGGCCACCTAAAAAATCTTAAGAAAGGTACCTTATAGAGATGGTGGGTGTGTGCTAAGTCACTTCAGTCATGTCCAATTTTGCAACCCTATGAACTGTAGCCCACCAGGCTCCTCTGTCCATGGGGTTCTCCAGGCAAGAATACTGGAGTGGGTTGCCCTGCCCTCCTCCAGGGGATCTTCCTGACCCAAGGATCGAACCCAAAACTCTTATGTCTCCTACGTTGGCAGGTGGGTTCTTTACCACTAGTGCCACCTAGGAAGCCCAGTAGACTGGGTTGGTGGGATTTATTCATGGATCTTAGGACCCCAGCATTCTTGCCTTGAAACCCTAGGTGACTACAATGCGAAGCAAAACTTGGAGTGAATAACTCAAGTAGCATCATTTATGATAAGAATAACAATCATTGCACTGTACCAAGGTCCTCTGTTGAGGTCCTCTGTCAGACTCCAGATTGGTTCTGAATAATGCATTCACAAATTGCATTAATGCATCTGGTAACGCATTGACAAATTGTGTTGGCAGGCATAATTAATCATCTCGAATTGTGCTGTAAATATTTCATACGTGTGTAATCCTTAGGTTTCTGAAATATTGTAGAATCTGGATGAATCTGAAAATATGGATGAATCCTAAATATTGTAGAATCTGTAGCATCTGAAAATCATATATTTTTTGAGAATTACTGTATGGAGACTGTTCTAAATCCTGGAGAGACAAAGATGAATAGGGTCTGGGCCATTTCTGAGATGCTTATAGCCTAGTGATGAAAGTCAAGAAGGAGGCAGAAGATCCAAATGATCAAATGTATCATCACGTAACCCATTAAGGAAAAACATATATTCTAAGGGATATGTCTAAACTTTTTCAAACATAAAAAAATACAGTAGCCTGTCGAAGGGATGGTTGGGTGAATATGAGTAGGCATGGTGATCAAAGGGAATACGTTAAATAAACATAGCAATAAATTTAGGAAGAAAGAAATGGAAAGCAAAGCTATTTCACGTAAATGTAACAGCTGAAGCAAGAGCAATAAAATATAATTTCCTCCCGCAGTTGCAGGAGGCTTGTAAATTTCAGGGCTGACTCTGAGGCCATAGGAGTCGGCGCTGACACCTGGATATGGAAGCAGGTTGGGAGAGGTAGGGCAGCAGCTGCAGAAATGGATGTGGCCCTGGCAGATCATGCCTTCCTCATACTGGTTAAAGGTACAGGTCCATAAGGAGAAACCAGCAGTAGGATGTTCATAGCTTAGTTCATGTTCATTGCTTAGTCGTGTCTGACTCTTTTGTGTCCTCATGGACTGTAGCCTGCCAGGATCCTCTGCCCATGGGATTTCCCAGGCAAGAATACTGGAGTGGGTTGCCATTTCCTTCTCCGGGGGAATCTTCCAACCCAGGGATCAAATCTGCGTCTCCTGCTCTGCGGGTAGATTCTTTACCACTGAGGCACCAGGTGAGTCCTGCATGTTCACATGCTCATATGCTATTTTCAATTTTAAAGCATATTCAATATGTTCATGTTCAAGATTACAATTACACACACACACACACACACACACACACGTATATTAACCCTGTATAAAGATCAGTTCATGGCGGTTTCTTTCTACAACCCCTGCCCTTGAAGAGTTCCTTTAGTGTCCACAGACATTGGCATCAGCTCCATACAGCATAGGCTCCAGGGACCCTGTTCAAACATTTCATTTGGGTAAGTTAGATGAGCAGAGACTCAAAAAGAGCTCCAGAAAGGAAAGCACATAAATTGACTGCTTACTCTGTTCCATCTCATTTATTTCAGGAAATATTGCAAGTTTTCTATTTTCACACTGGGAATGTGAGACTTCCAGAGGTTAATTCATTTGCCCACCACCATAAAGCTCTTTAACAATGATCCCAGGATAGGAAAACAGGCTTATCTGACCCCATAAGACATGTTCTTTCTACTAAATCCTGCAGGAAAAATAAGGGTGCCCATCATGTTACAACTTATATTTCCTGAATTTATGTTCACTCACTATTGGAATTTCTTCACCAATTTCAGTGTACCCTGGACCACAGCTATGGCAATTTTTACACATTTCTTTGAGTCTGCTTCTCGAGCACATCTGCCTTATTCTTGCTGCTGTGGCTTTGTTTAGATAATGACGTGTGTGTTCAGTTGCTAGGTCGTGTCCTGCTCTTTGCGACCCCATGGACTAGAACCTGCCAGGCTCCTCTGTCCATGGGATTTCCCAGGCAAGAATACTGGAGTGGATTGCCATTTCCTCCTCCAGTGGATCCACCCAACCCAGGGATTGAACCCTCATCTCTTGTGTCTCCTGCATTGGCAGGTGGATCCTTTACCACTGAGCCAGCAGTGTCTCCTTAGATAGTGAACTTGGTCACAATTTTCTCTTCCCCTTCGTTTTCTCCACTCAACAGAATCTTCAGTGCTCTCTCATGGTGAGTTACTTCACTTCTCCTGTTCCCATAACTTCAAGGCTTTTTGCATCCCTTGTATCTGTCTTCAATAGTAAGCATATCTTCTTGCAATTAATGTCCTGTTTCAACATGTCCTCTAATTATTTATACATGACATGTAAGGTGTATCGTTTCAACTATACAAAAATGAATCCCTTCATATCCTTATTGATTGATCTGTAACAAATCCTAAGACCATCTGTGTGAGTGAAAAGGACACAGGACTTGTCTTTCTCCCCTCTGCTTCTTCTCCCCTTCCCCATCTCAGAGGCATCACCAAGCCCTGAGCTGCCAGCCCCTAGCCTTCTGGTTGACAGAGCAATGGGCAGGAGTCACCCTTGAACCTCCTCGCTGCTTCCACACGGGTCCACATTTAATCAGTTCTAGGTCCCATCAGTTCACTGACTGCCCTAGTATGTCTCTATCTCTACTGCTGTTACTTTTTTTTTTTTTTAAAGTATCTTTTAAACTTTATTTTCTTTATTTTTTTAAATTACTTTTTATTGGAGTATAGTTGCTTTAATGGGCTTCCCAGGTAGTTCAGTGGTAAGGAATCTGCCTACCAGTTCAGGAGACTTGAATTTGGTCCCTGCATTGAGAAGATCCCCTGGAGAAGGAAATGGCAACCTGCTCCAGTATTCTTGACGGGGAGACCCTTGGACAGAGAGGAGCCTGGTGGGCTACAGTCCCTGGGGTCCTAAAGAGTCCGACAAGACTTAGCAAATAAACAACAGAAACATAGTCGCTTTACAATGTTGTGTTAGTTTTGACTGCACAGCAAAGTAAACCAGCTATGGTAGTCACTCAGTCGTGTACGACTCTGTGACCCCACAGACTGTAGACTGCCAGGCTCGCCTGCCCATGGAGTTCTCCAAGAAAGACTACTGGAGCAGGTTGCCATTTCCTTCTTCAGCTATATGAATACATGTGTCCTCTCTTTTTTTTTTGGATTTCCTTCCCATGTAGGATGGCACGGGGCACTGGGTAGTTTCCTGGGCTGTGCAGTAGGTTCTCCTACTGCGGTTACCTGAATATAGGTCGCCATCATTGCCTGCCAGATGGCTGCAACGTCCTTCTAGCTGGTTTCTTTATGCTCAGCTTGCTTTCTCCAGTATGTTTTCTTCATGCTGCAACCAAAGTGACTTTAAAAAACAAACAAACAAACGAACAAAAAAAACAAAATGGAAATCTGAAGATCCCTCTCTGTCATAAATGAAAATCATTGCCTTGGTATCATTGTCTGTTCGGAGATCAATGTCTCAAGGAACCATCAAGGATGAAGACCATGGAGAGCAGGCGGGAGGAAGCAGGCAAGTGCTGCCCAGGCTTCTAGGTGACGAAGAGGCAGAGAGCACTTGCAGGTTATCCTCTTGATTTTCAGCCCCACGGGCCATGTAGAAGACGTTAAGAGCCTGAAAGCAGAAGTTGCCCTTGGGGTGCGGTTTATATCTTTGGCAGGAGCATTTTGTATCCTTTCCTGCGAAACCGAATGCAAGAGAAAGCGCATGTGACTAAAAGGAATGCAGTGGATACTATTGCCAGGACTGGTTCAACACTTTGCACTTGTACTGCCCTGTGCCTGGCACATCTTGTCCCCAGTGAATTGCATTATTGCATCCTTACAAGTGAGACCACTTCTGACGTGATGCAACACCGCTTCCCGTATGGTAGTCACCATGACCATTTCTCTCCTCTATTTTCTTGCTCTGCTTTCACTCACTGTTTGTCATTTTATATTATTTACTCGTCATATCCTCTAGGATGACGTCCCTAACCCCAGATTGGTTTAGAAGCTTCTGTGGGCTTGCTAAGTCATCTTGTAGCAATTGCTTGTTAATTTTTGGTCCCTCTCCAACATTCTACAATGTAAATTCCCAAGGGCAGGAATTGTGCTTGGTTCACCATTGTATCCCAGGTCGTCGGTTTCACTACCGCAGTTTCCCAGATGCGAAAACTAAGGCAAGAGGTATGGGGAGACTGGCCAAGAGTACGTGTTAGTAAGTATCAGAGACATCCTTACAACAGGCGTTCTACTCATTCAGTGGTTTGTTGATTAATTAATTGACTGATTCTTCTGCTCGTTCAACAAATAATAATTGAAGGGCTTCTAGGCACTGTGGGGCATAGAAGAATGGATGATACATAGACTCTACCACAGGCAACTCATGGTCATGGGCTCCTGGAAGAGAAATAAGCATGAACAACTCCAAACCTTGGTGACTGTGGAGGAACTGTAGGGATGCTCACCGTGTCAGGGCGAGGGGTCCAGGAAAGGCTTTTCAGCTGTGATATCGATTATGAACCCCCTTAAAGCGACTGCAAGTTCATCAGTAAGTGGGGGAAAGAGGAACTGGGGCAACAGCAAGTATAAAGTTCTTTCGGGGCCTCCTGGGCTGTATTAAGACACTGAGACTTTGTCTTAGACGAAGGAAAGCCAATGAGGGATGGAAAGATGAGTAGAATCTTAACAGGGAAAGACGGGGGGAGGGAGTGAGCAACAGCTTTCTGGGAAAAGAGAACAGCCCGAAAGCCCCTAAAATCCAGACAGCTTGTGGTTAGCATGCCTGCGGGCTAGTGATCATGGAGACAGGAGTGGAGACACGGCTCAGAATCTCACTGGATGTGGCTTCCATCCTTTCCCTAACGTCCCCTTGCAGAAGTTAATCTGGACAGTGGGATTCTGCAGAGATGACTTACCTGTTGGAACATTTGTCAGCCTCACTCATGTTTCCAGGAGAGAGGAAGGGTGGTGAGATAGGCGACAGGCAGAGTGTTTTGGAGGTGATGCTGGAGCGGCATCTTTCCATCCACAGCCCCAGCCCGGCTCTTGGAGGTCTTGTCAACTTCCGGGGGGAGCAAGGGCAGTGCCTCTGTTGGGCAGTAGGTGGCGGCATTGTCTCAGTGTCAGAACTTGTGAGGTTGAAGAACCATTTGACAGATTTGTCTCCTTTGCTCTTGGGGATCTCAGCCTCAGGAGTGATATTTTGTAACCTATGTAAGGAGGAAAGAAGGGAAATATGACTAACAGGTACTGAAATGATTTTCCTTGAAGTATCTCAAGGGAAATGCTGGGAAAGGGTAAAATGTGGAATCTTAGGCTGCACGTGGCATCCAGGCTCTCCCTCTTCCTCTTTCATTTCTGTTCCTCCCCCTCCTTCTTCTTCTGCTCCCCCCTCCCCCCCTTTCCATCTTAATTTTCATCCTCCCCATCGCAGCCATCATCCACTGAGGACTTTCTAGGAGCCAGGCACCAAGCTGAGCCCTCTCAGGCGTGAATTCATTTCATCTTCAACCTTTGCTAGGTTCCATTATTATTTTCTTTTTGCAGATAAGGACATGGCGCTTCAGAGAGAGACAGTCAGGTTTCAAGATCACACAGAAATAAATGGCAGAGAAAAACTCTGGCACTAGTTCAGCCTTCCTCAACAGTAAGGCTCTGCCTTCTCTGTTAAAGCATGTTATTTATTTTTCATAGGTCAGATTCACACACACAATTCCTCCCCCATCAGTTCAATTCAGTTCAGCCACTCAGTCATGTCCAACTCTTTGCGACCCCATGGACTGCAGCACGCCAGGCTTCCCTGTTCTTCACCAACTCCTGGAGCTTACTAAACTCATGTCTTTCCAGTCGGTGATGCCATCCAACCATCTCATTCTCTGTCTTCCCCTTCTCCTCCTGCCTTCAATCTTTCCCAGCATCAGGGTCTTGTCAAATCAGTCAGTTCTTTCCATTAGGTGACCAAAGTATTGGAGTTTCAGCTTCACCATCAGTCCTTCCAGTGAATATTCAGGACTGATTTCCTTTAGGATGGACTGGTTGGATCTCCTTGCAGTCTAAGGGACTCTCAAGAGTCTTCTCCAACACCACAGTTCAAAAGCATCAATTCTTCGGTGCTCAGCTTTGTTAATAGTCCAACTCTTACATCCATACACAACTATTGGAAAAGCCATAGCTTTGACTAGACAAACATTTGTTGGAAAAATAATATCTCTGTTTTTTAATATGCTGTCTAGGTTGGTCATAACTTTCCTTCCAAGGAGCAAGCGTCTTTTAATTTCAGGGCTGCAGTCACCATCTGCAGTGATTTTGGACCCCCCCCCCAAATAAAATCTGTCACTGTTTCCCCTGTTTCGCCATCTATTTGCCATGAAGTGTTGAGATTCACACACAATTCCTCCCCCATACCTATAGCCAAAAACTTTATTCCCCAACACAAACTAAGGACTGCCTTGTATTGAGACTCGGGCTTATTTGCATCTTGGGAGTAATGCGATGGGCTGTCAAGATGGTCCTTCCCCACAGCAGCACAGATGCTCGCAGCTGGGGCTCCTGCTGTGGGGCGGCCGGGGTGACTGTATGTCTGCTCCTGCTCCTTGCCTCCTCTTCTTTCAGCCAGTCCCAGTGGTACCTGTGTGCACCATGTCCCTTGGTAGACTGTATGCTCACCTGTCATTCCTTTATTCACTCACCCCTTCATTCATTAGTCATCTCTGGTCATGTTGGGTAACATTTAATAAACAGCTACTACATGTCAGGTGATGTTCTAGAAAGGCACAGTTGAACAGAATGGAGTCCTTGGTCTCAGGGAGCTCACAGCCTAGAAGAGACAGAGCGGTAAACACACTGCTATAATGCAGTCTGATAAACACGATGGTTCCGGGGGGCACCCCTTGTGTGCTCAGTACAGCTCTTGGGGCTCAGGAGTGCAGCAAAATCTGTTAAATGATTGAATGAATCCACCCAGCCTGTGAGTCAGGGGAAGCTTTCTGGGGAAGAGAAGCCATAGCTGAGAGCAGCCGCATGCGCCTTGAACTCTCCCATGTGCTGGGGCAGGTGCCCAGCTCAGGATGCTGTGCATAGTAGGTGCTCAGTGAAACTGCAGGGATCCTCTACGGGTCTTCTCGGGCCGCTGTCGTGCAGCTTCAGAAGTAGCTTCTACCACTGCCTTGCGCTGCATGCACAGGGTGTTCACAGCCTGCAATACAGATGCTGCGCCCGGAGTTGAGCAACGTGGTGCTAAACATCTCTGTCTGCTCTGATGCTGCCTGTCACCTGGGTCTACCCTGCTTCGTCTCTCTGTTTGCTGGGTCCTTCTCAGCACACACCCTTTGCTCCTATAGAGTCCAGCCATTCTCTGCTTCCTTTATTTCTGTTTAGAAATTGAAACGGAGTTGATTATAATCTTATGTTCATTTCAGGTGTACAACATAATGATTCAACGTTTAAATACATTATAAAAAGAGCATCCCAGTGAGTCTAGTTACCATCTGTTCCCATACAGAGCTATTACAGTACCACTGACGCTATTCCCTGCACCGTATAATACATCCTGATGACTTATTTATTTTATAAATGGAAGTTTGTGCCTTTTAACTCCCTTCACATATTTTGCCCACCCTCACCTCCTCCTCTCTGGAAACTACTTGTTTATTCTCCACATCTATGAGTCTCTTTTTCTTTGGTTTGATTTGTTCGTTTTCTGTTTTAGATTTCACATGTAAGTCAAATGATAGAGCACTTGTCTTTCTCTGACTTATTTCACTTAATATAATAATACTCTCCAGGTCCATCTGTGTTATTGCAAATGGCAAGATTGTATTCCTTTTTGTGGCTGAATAATATTCCAGGGTGTGTGTATCCTTCTCTTCTCTCCCTCACTCCCTCAGGTGCCCATTACAGCTCCCCCAGCTCACTCCTACTTAGAGCATTACTTGGTTCACACTGTCTGCATGTAGAGAACAAGGGCTATGGTTTATTCAACCACCAAGCTAAGCTAGCACCTGGCAGAATGCTCCACACCTCCTCCTTACCATCACCCATTGTTGCTTACATGGGCCAAGTACCATTCAATCTGCAGAGACTTTGTACACATCCTGCTGTTGTTTGGTTGCTCATTCGTGTCCAACTCTTTCCAGCCCCGTGGACTGTAGCCTGCCAGGCTCTTCTGCCCATGGGATTTCCCAGCAAGAATACTGCAGTGAGTTGCCATTTCCTTCTCCAGGGGATCTTTCTCATCCGGGGATTGACCCTGCGTCTCCTCATTGCAGGAGGATTCTTTACCACCGAACCACCTGGGAAAGTCCAGAAGTCCTGTTAATATACCTATTTTACAGATGAGAAAACTGAATCTGAGCATAAAGAATTTGTCCAAGGTTACCTAGCAGGTAAGTATCAGAGCCAGGATTTGAACCCCTGTATCTGACTTCAGAGCTTGTGCTTCTAACTGTGGCCCAGCATCCTCTCCACTGTAATATGACCAGTAAGCACGTTGCGTGAATGAACTGTGCATTGCAACGACCATCCCATGATTCCCCAGTTACGAGCGGGTATCCTCCACTCAGTGCTTCCTAAACCTCTTGCAGTGAACGAGTGGATTTTTTAAATAAGTTTCCATCTTCTGTGGACTAATACTTCCATACTTTGCAATAAAAAATGAGTCACTAGGGAAATAACCTTACACAAGAATATGGTGATGATATCGGATTGATTTAAAAGTTTGTAAGTATTGACTCTCAGTTCCTGTCCTGACCATATGGACTGTCTTTGAACAGCACTGGTCTATTTGTCTGCAAGCTCAGACTGGCCTTAGGTTGAGGATGGATTGCAGAAAGAATCTGGATTATTTGACTGCATGTTTTGAGGAAGAAGGAAAAACTGAAATTCGTGTGGGTCAGTTTTTCAAGACAGAAAAGTAATTGCTTGACACCATCAGAAATAGAAATTTAATTTCATGGAAAGTGTACACATGTCAGTGTGTATTTGGGGGAATAGGCATGGGGAATGTGTGGAAAGAACTATAAAATGTCTCTGCCCAAAGGTATAATGGTGATAACATCCAGGATGTGAATACTGGGTTGTTTTGTCATTTTTTGGGTCCTGATAGGAAATATGTGAATTTGTCAAAGCAATTTAGTTTTTCATTTACGGAGACCACAAGTATTACTTCCAAATATTGTTCTGAATAAAACTTAATTGAAAATGTGATTGAACTGAAAAGTCTCTCGGCAAATCATGGGTCACAGTCACAAAGGGACGTTTGTTTATCCTCCACTGTGGTGGGATCTGTAGCAGGCACACGTGGAGACGGCTGCTGTGTCTGTCACATTACTCACTGTCCCTACTGGGGGCACCCCACCCCCAAACTGGGTGCACTGTGTTTGCTTAAAGATCATGTTTCAGAGAAGCAGAGTGCAATCCTTTACTGGGGAGGCCCCCAGATAGGTCCCTTTTGACTTCACCCAGGAAGCCCTGCTTTCTGAGAACTCAAATTGCTTGTCAGGCAATGGAAATTTCTCTGCTTCTGGAGATGGCTCTTCCTGTTCTGGTTACCTAAGAATTTTCTGAGTGTAGTCCATTGTGTCTGTCTGGCTCCAAGTGCCCACACTTCCCCTCCTTCCCTCCTTCTTGAAGCTGGACTGTGCAAAGCAGAAATCCAGAACTCTGGGGTGATAATACTAAGAAGTCTCCTGCTGTTTAGTGTTATTTAAAGAGAAGTAACTTGGCGCTGGGAACTCAACCCATTGCTCTGTGACAACCTAGAGGGGTGAGATGGGGTGGGAGGTGGGAGGGAATCCACGAGGGAGAGGACATATGTGTACCTGTGGCTGACTCATGCTGATGTATGGCAGAAACCAACACAACATTGTAAAGGAATCATCCTTCAATTAAAAAAATTATAAGAAATGTAAAGAGAAGTAACTATGCCATTTCATGAGATGCTTGATAGAGACAGAAAGCAGCATTGATCTAGAACCATAGAGACTGTGAAGAGCTGAATGAAGTCCCCCTAAAACGCCTAGGTTGAAATTCTAATCCTCTACTTTCAGGGTCTTGCGGGGGGAGGGGGGTGTTAAATTAAAATAAGCTCATTCAGGTAGCCCTAATCCTGTCTGACCCGTGTCCTGTGAGAAGGACACAGCTGTACAGAGGGAAGGCCTGGTGAAGACACAGAGAGAAGGCCATCGCAAGGCAAGGAGAGAGGCCTCAGAAGAAACTAACTCTGCGGACACCTTGATCTCACACTTCTAGCCTCCCTCGTGAGAAAATTAATTTCTGCTAATTAAACCGCTCAGCCTGTGGTGTAACAGCAGATCTAGGACTTAAATCCTATCTCCTCTCTGTAACATTAAGCAAAGCAACAGATTTCCCAGAGTCCCACTTTCCCCATCTGGAAAATGTGGTTAATTACAATCCCAGTCCTACCAAATTCACAAGGTTGGATTTGGACTCAGCAGTGTTTGTGTCTAGTGGGTCATTCCTGTCTGACTCTGTGACCCCATGGACTGTAGCCCACTAGGCTCCACTGTCCCTGGGATTCTTCAGGCAAGAATACTGATGTGGGTTGTCATTTCCTTCTCCAGCGGTCTTCCTGACCCAGGGACAGAACTGGAGTCTCCTGCACTGCTGGCGGTTTCTGTATCACTGAGCCACCTGGGAAGCCCCGTGGATGCTCTGGAGGTCGTTACTCAGCTACCACAATATTGAAAAAGCTGTGGAGTGATGCAAAGAGCAGGATCTTTCCCAGCTTCTCTAGTTGTCAGGTTTGTGATCTCGGGAAAGTCACTTAACTTTTCTGAGCCTGTTCCCTCAAGTATAAAATGAGTATCATATTACCCATCTCACAGAGCTGCTGTGAGAATTCAGCTACAAGAGAGGGTATCTGGGAGTGATTAATATAATTCCAAGGACACCGAGGGCTCTTAAATGGTAAACGGCAGCTACTTTGTCTCATTTGGCCTTTTCGTTTTCCAAACTGTACCGTTTCCCTGTCCTTGGTTCCTTCCAGGCAGGCTTAGCGCTTGCTGTGGTTACTCTGAGGGACTTCAAGGAATGGAGGCAGGGTCCTGGATTTCAACAGCAAACTTTGTCAAATTCTCATCTGTCTCTTGTCCCCACCGCCCTCAACCTCAACCAGTTTAATAGGGCTCCCTCCTTAGCCTCTGTGCCTTTAAGAGGACAGCCCATCAATCTCAAGAACTGAAATATACACTGAACCAAATAACCCTGCCTGAGCCAGCTGCTTTCTAATAACTCCCTCCACCCGACCCCTGGGTGATGAAGGGCTACAATGTTATACCACAGGAAAAATAAACATCAGACACAGTCATCTTTTGAGATGTTATAAATGAAACGCATTCCTTCTCATCTCTGTGGTAAGGCAGCTGTTCTGGAAGCTGGTAGAGGAGAGGTCTGCCCAGTTTCATCACAGCACACATGTATTGAGCACCTGCTGTATGCCGGGATAGGCTCTGGAGACTCAGGGAAGAATAAGATATGCTCTTCAGCCATGAAGGAGCCTCTGCCTAATTAAATACATGTACCTATAGGTGGGGCTTCCCTGGTAAGTCGGTGGTAAAGAATCTGCCTACTAATGCAGAAAACTTGAGTTCAGTGCTTGGGTGGGGAAGATTCCCTGGTGATGGAAATGGCAACCCACTCCAGTATTCCTGCCTGAAAAATCCCATGGACAGAGGAGCCTGGCCAGCTACAGTCTATGGGAGTCAGGCACAACTTAGCAACTAAACTATCAAACTTTGTATAGGTCCTCAGCAAGAGCTTTGTGCATTAGGGAAGCCCCCTGAGCTGATGAAGCCTTAGTGTGCTGATCTGAGTGGGAAATAAAAAAACCCATTTTTTGTTGTTATAAAACAGCCTATGGGAACATGCTCAGAGCCTTGCTTGGTGTGTGGGAGACTGTAATACTTTTGTGTATCCCATAAATTCATAAGAGAATCAGTGGTGATGAGCACGGATGAGGAGGAACCAGGACTACAGCTCAGCTTAGGAGGGAGCCCTGAATGGGACATTCACAGCCCCTCACGACTTGACCCTTGTCTGCCAAGGTAGATGGGCTTGTTCCAGACAAGTCTGGGCATAGATAGGAATCTAACACATTCAGGTCATGGAGTTTTGTGCTCTCTTGGTTAAATTCTGCCTTGATTGATTTTTGCAGCTAAAAGTCACTTCTGAGCATGTAGGGTTTGGGAAGTGATCCAAACTATTAAGTTTAAGATCACTATAGTCTTGTTTTGAAATATTAAGATCAGGAAACAGAATAAAGATGTGGATACAAAAATGACTTAGGAGTCAGTGCTGAAAGTCCAGGTCTGTCTGCGTTAACTGTGTGTCCATGGGGTTCTCTCTCCACCTCTCTGAGTTTCCTTTTCATGATCTGTAAATAACAAACAAACAAAAAGGATTCTTGCCCTTCTAACTGGCTGTCTGGATCACAATAAACTGGAAAATTCTGAAAGAGATGGGAATACCAGACCACCTGACCTGCCTCTTGAGAAATCTGTATGCAGGTCAGGAAGCAACAGTTAGAAGTGGACATGGAACAACAGACTGGTTCCAAATAGGAAAAGGATTATGTCAAGGCTGTATATTGTCACCCTGCTTATTTAACTTCTATGCAGAGTACATCATGAGAAACACTGGGCTGGAAGAAGCACAAGCTGGAATCGAGATTGTAGGGAGAAATATCAATAACCTCAGATATGCAGATGACACCACCCTTATGGCAGAAAGTGAAGAGGAACTAAAAAGCCTCTTGAGGAAAGTGAAAGAAGAGAGTGAAAAAGTTGGCTTGAAGCTCAACATTCAGAAAATGAAGATCATGGCATCTGGTCCCATCACTTCATGGGAAATAGATGGGGAAACAGTGGAAACAGTGTCAGACTTTATTTTTTTGGGCTCCAAAAATCCCTGCAGATGGTGACTGCAGCCATGAAATTAAAAGACACTTACTCCTTGGAAGAAAAGTTATGACCAACCTAGATAGCATATTCAAAAGCAGAGACATTACTTTGCCAACAAAAGTCTGTCTAGTCAAGGCTATGGTTTTTCCAGTAGTCATGTATGGATGTGAGAGTTGGACTGGGAAGAAGGCTGAGTGCCGAAGAATTGATGCTTTTGAACAGTGGTGTTGGAGAGTCCCTTGGACTACAAGGAGATCCAACCAGTCGATTCTGAAGGAAATCAGCCCTGGGATTTCTTTGGAGGGAATGATGCTGAAGCTGAAACTCCAGTACTTTGGCCACCTCATGTGAAGAGTTGACTCACTGGAAAAGACTCTGATGCTGGGAGGGATTGGGGGCAGGAGGAGAAGGGGACGACAGAGGATGAGATGGCTGGATGGCATCACTGACTTGATGGACGTGAGTCTGAGTGAACTCCGGGAGTTGGTGATGGACAGGGAGGCCTGGCGTGCTGCGATTCATGGGGTCGCAAAGAGTCGGACACGACTGAGCGACTGAACTGAGCTGAACTGGCTGTCATGAGGAAAACCCTGACGTTATGGACGTAAAGTGCTTTGCACATGGAGCCAGCCCTTTGTCAATGCTAAAAATCATTACTCAGAAAATAATTGAACAAACTAGAAAGCACAAGAGGAAGAAAAGAGAAGGAAGGATGGAGAAAAAAGATGGACAGGAAGGATGGAAGGAAGGAAGGATGGTAACACTGACCATGAGTGCTGTCTTCTTACGTTTGAAGAGTTGCTCTAAAGGAAGTGAGATGTTGCTTAGGACCAATTTATGCAAGTGGCAGGGAAGCATGTGTTCTCTAAAATGAAGACCATTTATTCTAGAGGAAAAGGTGTTAATCTTTCAGTCATGTCTGACTCTTTGTGACCCCATGGACTGTAGCCTGCCAGGTTCCTCTGTCCATGGAATTCTCCAGGCAAGAATACTGGAGTGGGTTGCCATTCCCTTCTCCAGGGTATCTTCCCATCCCAGGGATGGAACCTGGGTCTCCTGCACTGCAAGCAGAATCTTTACCAGCTGAGCCACCAGTGGAAGCCCACTTCTTCTAGAAGTGAAAGTGAAAAAGTGAAGTCCTTCAGTCGTGTCCAACTCTTTGCGACCGCATGGATTGTAGCCTACCTGTCTTTTCCGTCCAGGGATTTTCCAGGCAAGAGTACCAGAGTGGGTTGCCTTTTCCTTCTCCAGGGGATCTTTCAGATCCCTTCTCCAGGGATCGAACCCAGGTCTCCCACATTGCAGGCAGACGCTTTACCCTCTGAGCTACCAGGGAAGCCCAAGGAGACATTCAAAAAGGGGCTGAACAAAGAGATGTTAAAGACACTGGGAAAAGCACCTCTACAGAACAGAGAGAATACAGGGAATCTGAATACACGCGCAGTTTTTTCCATGCAATTCATCTGTATAAATATGTAGCACTGAGGGCGTCCATTGGTTCTGGGGATATCATCAACAACAGAAAGCCTGAATCATGCATCAAACCAGGAGCTGAGCACTTCTCTTGTAATACATGTATTGTCTGCCAAGAAACCCTGGAAAAGCCGTTGTCTTCCTCTCTTTGCAGGGAGAGTAGACTCTGACTCAGAGGCCCAAGGACCAGACAGCAGAGTCCAGTAGTTGTGTTTTAATTAAAACATTTTAAATTGGTATTTTAAAAAGTATTTATTTATGTGGTTGCATCCGGTCTCAGCTGTAGCATGGGATTCTTCATTGCCTCATGCGGGATCATTCATTGTAGTGCATAAACTCTCCAGTTGGGGCATGTGGGCCCAGTTGCTCTGTGGCAAGTGAGATCTTAGTTCCCTGACTAGGGACTGAACCTTCATTGCAGGGTGGATTTTTAGCCACTAGACCACCAGTGAAGTGAAAGTGTGCACGTGTGTCAGTGAGTTGTGCCTGATTCTTTGTGACCCCATGGAGTGTAACCCACCAGTTCCTCTGTCCATGGAAATCTTCAGGCAGGAATACTGGAATGGGTTGCCATGCCCTCCTCCAGGGGCCTTTCCTGACCCAGGGATCAAACCCAGGTCTCCTGCTTTGCAGGCAGCTTCTTTACTATCTGAGTCACCAGGAAACCCCAAGAATACTGGAGTGGGTAGCCTATCCCTTTTCCAGGGATCTTTCCTGACCCAGGAATTGAACTGGGGCCTCCTGAATTGCAGGCTGATTCTTTACCAGCTGAGCTACCAGGGAATGAATGACATGTAAAGATTCATACATATTTGCTGTATGCAACTTGAGTTTGAGGATAAGTATGTGCTTGTAAAACAAGCATCAGCATCAAGGTCATAAATATAACCATCACCTCCCAAAGTTTCCTCCTGCCTTTGTTATTATTATTATTATTGTTGTTGGTTGGAAAACAAAAGAAGAACTCCCTTTTTAGCAAATTTCAAGTTATACATTATGGTCAGGTATAGCCACCAAGTGGAATAGTCGGTTTTCAGATCCTCTCTATCTTGCATAACTGAATCTTTTTACCCTTCACCATCACCCCCCTTCTCCTCTCCCCTCCCCTCTAGCCCCTGGTAACCCCCATTCTATCCTCTGCTTCTAAGAGTTTGACTGTTTTAGATTCCATATCCACACCACAAGTCGAGTTTTAAATTACGAAGGAATGCTTCCGAATCCCCATGACCTCCGTTATTCTATTGCCTGTGTGCTCTATGATTTATCTGTTGGCTTTACATGTCAGTTTCTCCTTCCGGACCATGGGCTCCTCTGATGCATGAGCATGCTAATCTCTTTATCTTGGTATCTTTTGTGCTTAACAGCTCCAGGCAGGAAAGTTGCTCCATCAGTTTATTTTGAAAGGATGAATACCTGAGTTAGGTTCAAGAGAAGGAAAACATAAGAAAATGAAGAGACTGTTTTTTTGAATGCCTTATGTATGTCTGGCTGGGAGGCATGTTATGTCCATAATCCAGCCTCATTCCAGGAGACTCCCTGCTCTTTCAGAGGCTAGAAAGCTAAAAAGCTGCAGCTAACAGACACAGTCTCTCCAGGTGGTGTTAGTGGTAAAGAACCCGTCTCCCAGTGCAAGAGACAAAAGAGACACGGGTTTGATCCCTGGGTGGGGAAGATCCCTTGGAGGAGGGCATGGCAACCAACTCCAGTGTTCTTGCCTGGAGAATCCCATGGCCAGAGGAGCCTGGCAGGCTATAGTCCATGGGGTTAAAAAGAGTCAGACACGACTGAGGTGAATAAGCATGAAGCACAACATAGATCCATGCAACAAAATGTGCTTGAATGAGATCTGGGAGAAGGGCAAGGTTCGCTCGTCCCTTTCTTCTCCCCTCCAGCTCATCTTTCCCTGCTTTCCTCCCCTTAGTTGTCTACGCCAGCCATCCTGAATTTCCCCCTCTTCTCCTATGGGCCTTTGCTGGGAAGTCTGCTCTCCCTATTATTACTATTTTTCCTAATTCCTACTACTTCTTGATAACTCAGCTCCTCCAGGCAGCCTTCCGTGACTCCTCCAGTCTGGGTTAGGGGTCTTGCTTTGGTAAGAATTCTGAAGATGTTCCCAAGATTTCCATTTCCCAGTTGTTCAATCAAATACTAATCTAAGCAGTGCTATGAAGGGATATTACAGATATAATTTAAAACCCATATTCTAACGCCCTGCTTGCTTGTGACTTCAGTCACCCTGACCACTGTCTTCCCTCCATTCAGCACAAGGCTCTCCTGGAAATCCCTGTCTTGTTCTCGAACATCCTCTTTCTGGGCAGCCTCTCTTAGGCTGTTCTCAACTCCTGTGAGCAGCCCAGGCAAACACGCAGATTTCTTTAAGAACCAGGATTGTAGATGTAGCCAATTAATTAAGAAGATTCAGGTAAAGGATGTAATATCTGGAAGAGTTGCTGCTGCTGCTAAGTCGCATCAGTCATGTCCGGCTCTGTGCGACCCCATAGACAGCAGCCCACCAGGCTCTCCCGTCCCTAGGATTCTCCAGGCAAGAACACTGAAGTAGGTTGCTATTTCCTTCTCCAATGCATGAAAGTGAAAAGTGAAAGTGAAGTCACTCAGTCGTGTCCGACTCTTCATGACCCCATGGATTGCAGCCTTCCGGGCTCCTCCGTCCATGGGATTTTCCAGGCAAGAGTACTGGAGTAGGGTGCCATTGCCTTCTCTCGTCCAGAAGAGTAAATGTTACTAATTTACCTTGAGGAGAAAATGATAAACTGTGCTCTTTCCACAACCCAGGAGATGCTAATTCACAACCCAAAGCTAATTTTCCGATGTCTGTTTTCTTCCCTGGAGGAAAATAAATGAGTTGAGAAGGAGGCTGAGAAGGGTAGGTATGCTTTCACACAGGAGCTGGTCTACGAGAGGGATGTGGGTTGAGGAGACCTAAGCGGAAAGAGGTTGGATTTGGACAGAAGGTCTTCAGAGAGCAGCAGGACTATTAGCCTCCAGGGAGAAGTGGGTCTGCTCTGTGACATTCAGGGAGGGAGTGCTACAGCAGGAAGTTATCTCTAGCCAGCTGAGCTCTCTGATGGATGTATCAGGTGACTCAGGAAGGAGCACAGTCTTTCTTTTTAGAGGTATTCAAACAAGGGCTGGATGTCCATGCATCAGGGATGCTACACAGGGGAGCCTGACAGTGTGTGAAAGCGACGAACTTCAAAAAATTCCGAAATTGGGAAATCTGAGACTTGACAGTCAAACTGCCCACTTCCAAAATTGAAGGGCAATCAGAATCCATGGCTTATTCCTGAGAATGAGCTTATAGGATCCTAGAACAATTCATCTATGATCATGTTCTTCTGGGAGAGATCTAAGAGTTACAATTTCCATGCCTAACGAGGACAAGGCACTGAGAAATGCTTCATTTTGTGACGTGAGTACAACAGTGTTCAGAAGTTTCCTGCTATTTTTCCAGAATTTCTGCCATGTAAAGATCCCTCCCATTTAAGACTTGGGTCCTCTGTGCAGCTGGACCCCCACAAACCGTGGGCCTTGGCAAAGTAGCTCTACATGACTAGCCGTTAACTTTCTTATCTGTAATTAAGAAGGCCAACAAATGTCCTCTAAGGTCTGCTTGAGCTCTCAGAATTCACATAGGTCTGCATTTCCATAGATACGCAGAAGGGATTTCTATCGATAGAACTTGGCATGGCATTGCCTGAGGCAGCAGGCCTGGGTGGGGAGCTGAGACTGAGGGGTGTTACATAGATGGAGAGGGGGGTGTTGCAGTAATGTGCTCCACGCTGGTAACTGTTGAGGCAGGAGGTGAAAATGGGGGAATAAACAAATATATTCTCTTAAGGCTTCCCCGATGGCTCAGTGGGTAAAGGATCCACCTGCAAGGAAGGGACACAGGATAAGAGTTTCAATTCCTGGGTGGGGAAGATCCCATGGAGGAGGAAACGGCAACCCACTGCAGTATTCTTGCCAGGAAGGAGCCTGGAGGGCTACAGTCCATGGGGTCACAAAGAGGTGAACACGACTGAGCAACTAACACACACTCACATACAACGCTATTGGGTTCAAACAATTTCAAGAACAAGGAGACCTTCAAGGTCACATAAACAAATCCTGAAGTCCAGCGTGTTCCTTCCTTCCTCCACCTGAGAGCTTTTCTCTCTGCCACATACATGAGGAAGGAGCTGTGCCTGCACCTCAGGAAAACACGTAGGAGTTTTGTTTCCAAACACCCCTTGCTGCAGGTGGGAGAGCTAGTCACATTTCTATCACTGCTGGGTTTAATCCTGTCACTGGCGCTGACACATGAATCACTCTGCTGGTCCTGGGAGTGTGATGATGCAATGGATTGATGGAGGCCCATCTGGCCTTTTCATCTTCTTGATGAAGCCAGAACATCACCAGCCAACTGGGGCAGCTAGGGTGCTGGTGGAGGGTTCTATTCAGGCAGGAAGCCAAGCTGGGCCACCTGGACCTTCTGAGTCTCTAAGGGGCCACCCTTGTTCTCCCTTCCTAGATGGGTGCTTGAAAACCTGCTTCACTTGCCTCCATCAGCATGAGCAAAAGTTCACTGCACACATTGCTCACGGACCAGGCACTGTCCTGGAGATTTCCTCAAATTCTGACATTGGCCCTGTCAATTAAGCACCCATATTCCCATTTTACGTAAAAAATAACATAACTCCTCAGAAGTATTAAATGCTCTCACCCTGCTTGGCAATGGGATGAAAACCAGATCTGTGTATCTTCAGTGATCAAGCCCCTACTCTATAACAGGCTGACCCTCCCAATTACAAGTTCAGCGCTTCCATGTACAACTACATTTAACTTTCGTAAAAGCAGGGTAAGGCATCTGTTAGCAAGGAAATCAAGGCTCAGAGAGGTTAATTCAGTTATCCAAAGTACCAGATTCATGGCCCCTTCCATTTCTTCATCTTACATTTGATAAACACCCCCATGTAGTATTTCACTGGGTTCTGGGTTACAGTTGTGATGAAACGTGTGTTCTTGCCTTCATAGAACTTACAACATAAGATGAGAATCAGTTATGCTGTAGGGAGTGACACAAAAGGAAAGCAGGTAGTGTTCTGACATTAGGGTGAGGCAGGTGTTAGTGAAGGGCCTCTTCAAGAAATGACCTGAAAGCTGGGCCACAGTTAGGAGGGGGAGAAAGCAGCTGTGCTGGGCTGAACATTTGTGTTCCCCTAAAATTCACATGTTGAGGCCCAAATCCCTGTGCTGCTGTGTGCTCAGTCATGTCTGACTCCTTGCCACCGCATGGGCCATAGCCCACCAGGCTCCTTCCTCTGTCCAGGGGATTCTCCAGGCAACAGTACTGAGCTGGCTGCCATTCCCATCTCCAGTGGATCTTTCCCCACCCAGGGATCAAACTCACGTCTCCATCTTCTACATCTTCTGCGCTGGCAGGTGGATTCCTTACCACTGTGCCACCTGGGAAGCCCGTTCATATCCCCAAAATGATGGTATTTGGAAGTTGGGACTTTGGGAGGTAGTTAGGGTCAGACGAGGTCATGGTGGTGGGACCCTCGATGGAATTACAAGAAGAGGAAGAAAGACCAGGGCCCTCTCCCTCTGCTATGTGAAGATCCAGCAAGAACTGGTTATTTTCAAGCCAGGAAGAAAGCTTTCATAAGGAACCGAATCTGCCAGCACCTTGATTTTGAACTTCTAGCCTCCAAAACTGTGAGACATAAATGTTTGCTGCATAAGGGACTTCCCCGGTGGTCCAGTGGTTAAGACTGTGTGCTCCCATGCAGGTCATGTGTTTGATCCTTGGTTGAGGAACTAAGATCCCTCATGTTACTTGGTGCATTCAGGAGAAAAAAAAAAAAAAGGAAAAAAAAATGTTTGCTGCATAAGCCACCTTGTCTATGATATTTATTACAGAGTGATACAGAGGAACTCAAACCTGATTCCAGGAAGTCAGAGGATCTGTTTCTTCCACCAGCCAGTGAAGTCAGAATTATTAGTTAAGCACAGTTTTCCAAGTTATTCAAATGTTCTTCCTCGGCCTACACAGATCTCTCTGGAATAGGTTAAGAAGTCTAGGGAAAGTTATTTGCTTTTGCTGGGGAGAAAATAATAGACATGTAGCCATTAATTGAAATGTTTTTGGACATTAAGTTAGTTTCTAGGGGAAATGGAACCTGAATGAATTGGCACCTTTGAGTGTATCTGACGTTCGGTTATTTTCTTGGTTCTCAACACAGTTTCACCAGTAAAAATTGTTTCTCAGTGTCGATCCTGCCATTGCCAGATAAACAAAACCCCTTTGGCCTTATGTGGGGTGTAAGAAAGAGAGGCCAGAAGATACTTTCCTGGAGTGCATGCTTTTCTTTTTTGTTGACTCCCAGAGTGCTAGAGCTGGAAGGGAACTTTGATTTGACACAGTCTGATTCTGCTCATCTGATAAGGGAGGAAACTGAGGCCAGGAGAAGGGAAGGAATCAGTCCAGGGGAACCCACTCTGGTGGCAGAGCTGCTCTGTCCATCTTGAAAACAGACACTGCTCTAGGTCTTGTAAGTATGAAGTGGTTTAATAGTGGGGATTAATGGCCTATTAAATTATTGAGAGGTACTAGAGCAGCAAAGGTTAGCAAAAGCTGCTGACACAGAGTTTTGCTGCTTAGCTGTCAAACAATCTGGAATTGCAGGAAATTGCCACCAATGATTATGGTTGCTTGCAGCAAGGAGGCAAGCGGTCTGTAATAGCAAGCCTGGAGAGTTTTGGAAGGTCTCTCATCTGCTGAAGTCCATGCATGTCCTCAGAAAATGTAGAGCAGTGATATGGCTTCTGCCTTTTACACCTTGACAGAAGCTAAACCATAACCCCAGTGGCAGAGAATTCCAGCCCTGGGGAATAGAGGGGAACTTAGGAGCAAGCAGAAAAGCTGTGGAGTTGTTAAGAGACGTTCTGGTATAGCAGGTCTACCGGATTCTCTCTACATATTCTTCTACAAGCCTGTCTTGCGTCTTTCTTCTCTCCTCCCATCTTTTTTCCTCTTTCCATCCTTGCTGGACATTTGGTTGATTAGGTGCTTTATTGTCTGTTTAATTGGAGACCTGGCCTGGGTAGAATGGTAGAGGTTTGGCTTGACAATAACAGGCATTTGATGGGGGAAGGGGCTCCCTAATTATTTGCAAATATGTGAAATTTATTTTAAAGGACATCGGGGTGTGTTTAAAAATAAACCAGAGAAAAAGCAAACACTGTGATAAGAAGATAGGCCAGATATAGTAACGGGTCTAGGCAGATCTGGAGGTGTAGACAGATTAGGATTCTACTCCAGATCCCCCCGAAGCTCTCCTCCTCATAGACATTGGGTGCTGAGCATCTGACTTCATCTGTGTATTAGTGATAGAAGTAATAAAAATATTAATCTCAGAGAGCTCTTATGAAAACTACACAAAATAATACATATTACAGAATACATGGCATACAGAGAAAGTTTACTAGTGGTCCTAATATTATTATATGTCTCAGTCAGTATGAAGTGCTGTCACGAAAATCCCATAGTTTGGGTGCTTAAAGATCACACATCTATTTCTCAAAGTTCTGGAGGCTGGAAAGTCCAAGATCAAGAAGCCATCTGGTAGGAGCCCTCATTCTGCTTTGTGGATGACCGTCTTCTTGCTGGGTCCTCACACACAGAGAAAGAACTCTGCTCCCTCCACCTTCTTAAAAGGACACAAATGCCATCAACGTGGGCTGTACCTTCATGATCACATTTAAACCTGAAAAAATGTGAAAAGTGAAAGTGTTAGTCACTAAGTCCTGTCCAGCTCTTTTGTGACCCCATAGACTGTAACCCGCTAGGCTCCTCTGTCTATGGAATTCTCCAGGCAAGATACTGGAGTGGGTAGCCATTCACTTCTCCAAGGGATCTTCCCCACCAAAGGACTGAACCCAAGTCTCCTGCATTGCAGGCGAGATTCTTTGCCATCTGAGCCACTGGGGAAACTCCTCACGTTTAAACCTGATTATCTCCCAAATACCATTCCTTGGGCATTAAGGCTTCAACATATGGATTTGGAGGACTGGGAGAAGGGAGCACAAACATTCAACCTAAAGCATCATACTTCTTTAAAATTATTAGTGGTGACTAACTTAGGAGATCAAAGTTAGGGCTCCATTGCAGAGACCAGAATTCACTCTACCTCAGATTAGCAGAAACGGATCAGTTATAACATATTAAATAGATTCTGGAACCATCAAAGGGACTAAGTAACCGTGTCTTGGTTGAGCTCCCAGGAATATCCTAGAGAACTGAGTCACCCCAGAAACCAGAGTCTCTTTTCTGGTCTGAAAGCCTCTGGCTAAATTGGGAAGCTGCTACTCCAAGTCTACCTCCAGGGCCACTTACTTCTGTCATAAATTGCGGGCCAGAAAAACCAGAAAGACATCTGCTGAACTGGTAAACTGCTTGTATAGACACTGACTTTATTGGCTTTGAAGCTCATGCCACTGCATGGTCAAGAAGTCACCAGAGAAAAATCAGACCCCATCCAGAACTGTGCTTGCCCACCACACTCACTGAAATAGAACTGACCACTGCAGAAATGGCCTCCTTTCTGTATCCACCTTTCAAATCTCTGTCAAGTGTGCCTAGCCCAAGTCCTCCACCTATACTCCGGTCTGGACAGCATAGTGCTTAGCTTCTAGCCTGCAAGCCAGGAAGGCACTCTAAAAGGATGTGCCACCATCTGCATCCCTGGGGACTGTAATTTTTCTCACTCCTCATGGGTTCTTGGGGGTGATGACTTGTTGGCCACTCTCTCCATTCATGACTTCCTCTTGCCCATGAGAGCAGGTATGAGGTTCCCAGTCCTGAGCTTGGCTCAGCCCCTTCTCCTTGCCTCCTTGGGCTCTGCCCTCCAGCAGCGAGGGTGCACTCACCCCTTCTGCCTGGGCAGTTGTCTTAGTCTAAAGGCCCTGCCCCCATGCAGAGTGACCTGCATCATCCAGGTATGATAGACTGGGCGCATAAACAATCCCACTCAGGGACCGAGGGTCGGTAAGCTTACCTGCCTACAGAGCTAAACTATATTCTCTAAACTAGGGGTCTCCAATTTCTGGGCCACGGACCGGTATCTCCTGTCGGATCAGTGGTAGCATTAGATTAGAAACAAAATGCACAATAGATGTGATGCACTTGAATCATCCTGAAACCATCCCCTAGCCCTGGTCTGTGGAAAAATTGTCTGCCATGAAAGTGGTCCCTGCTGCCAAAAATGTTAGAGACCATTGCTCTAAACAGATTTATCAGGAATGAAATTCATATTTTGACTTCCAAATGCCTGAATCCTATGTTTTTTCTTCATTTTATAACATTAATTTTATAAAAAAATCTATCTATATCTATCCATCTCTGAAAAATGCAGTTTTAACATATATTTTCCAAGTTTTCTACAATGAATAGGAAGAGAAGACTAGAGGAAAAGAGATGAAAGAATGAAAAGTTCTTGACTTCATTCCACTTTCCCCTGTGCTTCTGGTTTCTGATGCAATTGCAGAGAAGAGATTCTTGGTACCTTGATGTTCTCTCTTTTATAATCAGAAAAAATAATTATTTTATTACTTACAACACAAATAGCATTATGGTCACATTAACAAAAATGAAAATCCCCCCTGACTGTCCTGCCACCCCAGTAAGGCAGCTTCCTCTTATGCCTGTTCCCCTGCCAACTCTAATCCATATACATGTGGTATTTATTCTATAACAAGGTAGCTTTGTAACAATGTTCTTCACTATATTCTTATAATAATGTTCCTATAACACAGACATAGTTTTCTCTTTCTCTTTTAGCTATCCTTACAGTCAAAGCATTTCCTCTGTTGCTCAGGGGCCATTCATCTGCTTCTGCATGAGAAAGAAAAGCAGCATGTGTGGATGTGTAGACATCTCCGGATATTTCAGGGCTTTCTTGAAGCCTTTGGCAGCCCTGGCAGGTGTGGATGCTCAAGGCTAGATCTGACGCAGCTGCCAATGGCCTGAGTCTGGCTGGTAGAGAGCCCTTGGTTAAGACGGTACCCGTGCAAGGTTGGGTCAGTGACCAACTTCAGTGCTGTTTCCTTGATGAATAGGATTTATTCTGTTTTGATGAGAAAAATCATTTTTGCCCAAAAGAGTAGATAAAAATTTATACTTGGCAAAATAATTGTTTTATATTTTATACCATTTTCCGGCTATATTTTATTATAAATGCTGGTGTTATTATAACAACTTTCATTTGAAAAATCAAACACAATTGCAAATGATCAGACAGGCCAGTATCTATGAAGCATTTACTTTGCATCATGTGGCATATGTGTGTGTGCATGCTCTGCCGTGTCTGACTCTTTGTGACCCCTTGGATGGTAGCCTATCAGGTTCTCTGTCCATGTGGTATACAGTATGTTCAAAAAGTCCTTTGACACACGCAGATTGTGCTAGTTTGCTCAGAATGCCATAGCAAAATACCATAGACTGGGTGGCTTAAACAACAGAATTTTATTTTCTCACTGTTTTGGAGGTGGGAAGGTCCAAGATCAAGGTCAGGTTCGGGGGAAGTTTCTCTCGCTTTGCAGACTGCACGTGGTTTATCACATTGGTTGTGGGGAGAGGGAGACAGTGGGAGGGAGAGAGAGGGAGGAAGAAGGGGAAGGAGGGAGAGGAGGAGAGGTCAGAATTTTGGAAGGGCTCAGTTCAGTCCATAGCACCAATTTTATCTTTTTCTGCCACGCTGTGACTTATTTACAATTTTTAAATGAGAAGAGAGTTCTAGAGAATTGAAGCAACATGACCAAAGTCACACAGCTAGTAAAGGACACAGCCAGATTTAGAATCCAGACTGACTTCAAAGCACACATACTCTTCACTCTGTCCACAGTCCTCACTTGTTATTTATTCGAAAATCCACTATCTCTTTGTCAGTCTGGCATTTAATTTTCCTCCCAACTCCTTTTAAGAAATTAATAAAAGAGAAAAGTGACAGCCTTCCTTTTAATTCTTACTCATCACATGCATTTATTCCAAATTAGATATCCAAGCATATCAGTTTCATACTCAGGGATGCTCACAAATCTAGAGGAAAAGATAGACCGGTAAACAGAAAAGGATCACCGCCTGTGAAAACTACTCAGACGAGATGCTCCTGGGTGGTGATAAAGCTGAAACAGGGCATCCACTCTGGATTGGGATAGTGCGTGGGAGATGGCAACCCCTCTGCTTTACTTGAGACAAAGGGAAAATGGCTAAGGAGTGGGAAGGAGCAAAGGCCTTCCAGATGGAGGTAATAAGCATACAAAGGAGAGGAACAAGGACCGCCACAGGGCTGCAACTTCAGCCAGGGAGGGACTGCACCTTGGGCATCCAAACTTCCTTCCCTGACAAGTCTTGCTGATGCTATGGGCCTTGGATGTTATCCAACCACATGAGCAGTGATAACAATAACAACACTAATAATAGCGGTGGTGGCTTAGTCGTGTCTGACTCTTACTAAGTTCCTCTGTCCATGGGATTTCCCAGGCAAGAGTACTGGAGTTGGTTGCCATTTCCTTCTCCAGGGGATCTTCCTGACCCAGGGCTCAAATCCCCATCTCTTGTGCATGGCAGATGGATTCTTTACTACTGAGCCACTGGGGAAGCCCCAGAGTCCTTATTTACACATGTAACTATATACACATTTTCTCCCTTAATTCTCATAACAATTTTCATGAAGTAGGTTCTGTCATTTCCTCCCCAGTTTGTATCTGACTTAACTGAGGCCAGAGAGCAACAGTAAACTCTCCCAGAAGACTTCCCTGACTGAAAACGCTAAATGCAGATGTGGCTTTGTTTGTAGTTTCCAACGGGAGTTCTAACTTCTGGGATGTATATGTAAAAATTTGGAATTACCAAACATCTTCATTTCAATGCTGTGAAGTTATTGATGGGTTCCAGGTGAGTGCTCACCTGTAGACATGCCATGTATTTATAGGGTGTTTCATTCCCCCACAGGTCTGAGGGAGCTGGGATCTGTGTATCAGGCCAGGTGACCAGCAGATGGATGTGAACTCTGAATGCCAGAAGGGACAAAGGCTTTGTAAACGTAGCTGCTGCAACAGTTTCTCAACTCTGTTTTGCAGCATAATCTTTTGCAAAAAAGACAAAGATAAAGATGCACACTTAAAAGTAGAAGAATCAACAGATGTCATGGATATTTTTAAACCAATTACTGAAGCATTCCTGCAGAAGCAGGCACATGAAATATAGATGTGGCTTCCTGCACCAAATTTGATTTATTTCTGAGATCATTCCTTCATCACAGCTTGAGCTGCATTCCAATGTATTCTGAGCGAGCCAGATGAGCAATCAGGACATTCCTGGTTGTTCGCAACCCTGCAGACAATTTACAAGGCGTATTAGTGCCAATAGCTTTAATAACAATTACTACAGAGCGCTGTTTTCTCACCAAGGGTTGGAGGCTGGAAGGACTGCTCAGACTCCCCTACGTGACTGGTTAAACAAATAAATACCTCCTTCTGTACTTCTGACTGTCTTTGAATTTCCACCCAGGACAGGTCTTCATAGAAATGAAAACCCTGGGGCAATGGTGCCCAGGAACACAGGTTGCAGCTTTGGGGAGGGGTGTTCTCTGAAATTTACAACTTATATCCTCTGCACCTTCCATCAGAAGAGTGTGTAATAACAGCGCACTGGGACTTCCCGGGTGGTCTACTGGTAAAGACTCTGTGCTTCCGCCTGCCCCTGGGTTCAATCCCTGATCAGGGAACCAAGATCCCACATGCTCCTGTGATGTGGCCAAAAATAATAAGCGCTCACTGCCTTGTGGCAGGGCCACATGTTCTTATGGGACAGAGATATCCCATTAATAAGGACAGGTGTTTGGTCTAACTCATTAGCAAATGATCATTGAGCTTCTAATTTGTGCCTGGCGCTGAGGACATAATTGTAAACAAGAGAAACAAAGTCACTGGAATTTAACACCATCACAAGTAATAACAAATATGTTGAGTATTATGAAAAGATCTTGCTTACATTCCTCCCTTATTGTGTTAAATCCAGTGGTTCTCAAAGTGGGATCCCCAGACCAGCAGCTGCAGCCTCACTGGGGAATTTTTTGGAAATGCATATTCTCAGGCCCACTCATGCTCAGCTGACTCAGGCAGTCCAGAGATCAGTGTTTCAACAAGCCTCAGCAAACCTTGATGCGTGGTCAAGGTTGAGACGCTCTATTGCGGCCCAATCAAGAATAAACCCATGCTAGCTGAATGTGGATCAAAGAAGCACATTATTCTAGAGTTATGAAAATGCTCAGGGGACTTCCCTGGGGGTCCAGTGGTTAAGACTCTGTGCTTCCTCTGTGGGGGGTGCAGGTTCAGTCCCTGCTTGGGGATATAAGATTCCACATGCCATGCAGTGCGGCCAAAACAAACTCCACAAAACTCAGTAAGCCCCATCGCGCAAGCTTCGTGGTAAACTGTGCTGAGGAATGTGGCCTTGAGATCAGAGCAGGCTGACTGTTTTTTCCATGCATCCAGACTTTGGAGTGGGGGTGGGGTGGACTTGGGGTGAGGGTCTTCTAACTCAGGTTATTCCCAGCTTCTCTGTGAGGTCTTGTCCGTATGTCTTCTAAACAGAGAATTGCAGGCCTTCGCTCTCTGCTCAAAGGAAGACCTGAGCAGCTGGGCTCACTGCAGGGGAGTGGCGATAGAGGGGACATCTTTCTTACAACCCGGAGTCAGGCAGTGACTGAGAACCAGAGCAGGCTGTACCATGAATTAAACAGCAACTTCTCACACCTTGGTCTCATCCTTTAGGGAAACACGAATGGGGTCAGATAGTCATCAATTTGATGAGCTGTTCCTTCTGGGAAAGGAAGAGAGAGCAGTAAGCAAGTGGAACAAAGAAACTTGATCATCCTCTCCATTTTTGAGGAAAGGAGAGATCTCATTTGCAATAGAGATAAAAGGACAGGGCTGGGGAGCACGTGTGTGTGCTAAGTCCCTTCAGTTGTGTCTGACTCTTTGTGACCCTACAGACTGTAGCCTGTGAGGCTCCTCTGTCCATGGGATTCTCCAGGCAAGAATAGTGGAGTAGGTTGTCATGCCCTCTTTCAGGGGATCTTCCTGACCCAGGGATCAAACCATGTCTTCTGCATTGGCAAGAGGATTCCTCACCTGGGAAGCCCCTGAGGAGCATGGCTCCTAAGAAAGGAAGAATTGGAAGACACCATGGGTTAAGGCAAAGTGTTCCAGGTGGGAGTAAGGTCAGAAACATTTCCAGATGCTCACAGGGAAGACACTTGATTTTAGCTGATTTGATTGAATGGTTACCTACTAATTGCATTCTCTCAATTTTTTTTTTTTCTTTCAGACTTTTCTCTACTGCTCTACCTTTGTTCTCTGACTTCCTTCCTCTCCTAATTTCTTCCTCTTTAAGCATTGTCCTCATGCCAGGCAACTGTGGCTGACTGAGGCTTACATAACTTGGAAACACTGGCTAGCTCCATCAGGAGTGTGAGAGGTGCATAGAGTTGTTGGTGTGTCTCTGCTTGGGAGGAGGGAGTGATGATGGGGTGATGGCTGCTTGTGTGCACAGGCCAGCCATAGCCTTGCCAATTCATCAGTGACTTGCCGAGGACATTTGCAAAGATGTCCCAGATCTCACTGGGTCCAATGTGGCGTTGGAGCTCATCAGGGAACTGGAAAGAGAGAAGAAGGAAGCTCGGGGAAAGTGCATCTTCTTTGTGAGGAAAGAGAAGTTGGCTCGCCACCTACAGCATTCTGCAAACAGGATCAGCATATGTGACAAGTCACAGAAAAGCAGCCACTACTCCAGGGAGCCTCCAGGTTGAAACCAAGATGCTTCTAGACCCGGAGGAAAGGTCTGCCTCACCTTCCATACAGGGGATGCTATTTCCTGTTCAGGCTTTGGCTCCCATCCTTACATCAGTGTGTCCTATGCTCACGGCACACACCTCTTTCCAGAGCTCAAGGGCTGCTTATCCAGATGCATCCTGTCCAACCTGGGGTCACCCCCTTTTACTCCTAATCCTCTCTTCTGTGATTCTCACCACAAGTAGATACCACACAATGGGACACATACTAGACAGGGAAACCCAACAGAAACTCTTCATAAGTCCAGTCATATACCCTGTAGCCCCAATTTATCTCTGTGATTGTTAGGGTTTATTTAGGTAGTGAAAAACAGAGCCTTCCTATGTCTCCACTTGAGAGCTTGCTGCTAAGTTACTAAGTCACTTCAGTCGTGTCTGACTCTGTGCGACCCCATAGACGGCAACCCTCCAGGTGCCCCCGTCCCTGGGATTCTCCAGGCGAGAACACTGGAGTGGGTTGCCATTTCCTTCTCCAATGCATGAAAGTGAAAAGTGAAAGCGAGGTCGCTCAGTCATGTCCGACTCTTCGCGACCCCATGGACTGCAGCCTACCGGGCTCCTCCGTCCATGGGATTTTCCAGGCAAGAGTACTGGAGTGGGGTGCCATTGCCTTGCTTAACCAAGGGGAAATGAAACAAAATAGGCAGCATGCAGAGAAACAGAGCATCGCTTTATTAATAATAAAGGTTGGAAGCTCTTGCTTAGGTTAAGAGGCAGAATGAACTTGCTAGTTCCTCCAGCCCCTGAGGCTGGGAAATATTGAAGGCAAAAGGAGAAGGGGGTAACAGAGAAAGAGGTGGTTAGATAGCATCACCGGCTGAATGGGCATGAATTTGAGCAAACTCTGGGAGATAGTGGAGGACAGAGGAGCCTGGCATCCTGAAGACCATGGGGTTGTAAAGTCAGATATGACTTAGTGACTGAACAGCAGGTTCCTCCAGCCTAGGTCTAGAAAGAACCCATCCAAGGGGAAATTTGGATGATCAAAGGACAGTCAGATCTCTGCTTTTCACTGGAGATGGAAGAAGGGGACAAATGAATGGTGCTCACAGTCTCTGATGGGCTACTCCAGCCTCTTTAGACATTGGACCATAGATTTGTCCACCAACCATATAACTGACTCCGCAACTGTGGGGAGGATCAGAGGCAAATGGCCAATCTTCAGGCATAACCTTCCACACACTAGAATATTTCAAGAGAAGAGAAGGTTTCCCACAACAGCAGCCTGAATGCCCTCATTCTCCTTTACTCCTCTTTTCTCTAAACTGAATAATGTATAATGAAAATGAGAATTCAAATAAGACAAACAGTTGTGAGAGCCTAGAGTGGGGAATCATTAATTTGATCTGAAGGTTTGGAGAAGGTTTTCACAAAAGAGGTGATAGATGAGCGGATCTTGAAAAATGAGCTGGTGTTTATTAGGAAGAGAAAGAAAGTTTTCTGGGCGGGATTGTAGATGCGAGTGTTCATCTTGTTTGGGTAACAGCAAAATGTCCAGTGTGTTCTGAGTCTGGAATATGAGGGGAGCCAAGAGGAGGGAGGTTTTCTTATTGAATAAAGTGCAAAAGGAATGGTATGTTTGGGAGGAAGGCTGGCCCAGGACAGGGATATCTACTAGGCATCGTCTTGGCAGGAACAAGAATTTAGATATTTGGGGAAAGTGTTCTTGCTGCTATAGAAGCTTGTTTCTCTGGCTGTTTTGCTGCTCCCAGTTAGGTATCATATCTGGGTCCCTGGCTTCTACCACTTGGGACAGAAGAGCCTTGTTCTTTTGTGGAACGTCACAGGATTTTCCTGGTGGCTCGGATGGTAAAGAATCTGCCTGCGATGCAGGAGACGCAGGTTTGATCCCTGGGTTGGGAAAATCCCCTGGAGAATAAAATGGTTACCCTCTATAGTATTCTTACCTGGAGAATTCAGTGGACAGAGGAGCCTGGCAGGCTACAGAAACCCATCAGGCCCCTCTGTCCATGGCGTCACAAAAAGTCAGACATGATTGATCGACTAACACTTTCACTTTTTTCACTTTTCCAGGGGTTCACAGAAAGGCCGGGTGAGAGATGTTACTTGAAATCCTTTATAGGCATTTATATTTTCTAAAGAGATGGGCAAAGTACCAGAGCAGAAATGAGACTCTTTTGAACCTATAAAATACTGCTAAACTTCATCTTTTAAGGTCAAAGAAGTAAGTGGCTCTGTTTTTTATTTTTGTTTCCAGAAATTCTTCCCAGAAGTCACTTTGCAAGGTCTGAGGTGCTGGATGCATGTGCTGAGAGCCCTTGAACTTTTGCCTTGGAAGAGAAGGAGCTGGCATCATCCCCCTTTTGTTTTAGGCTTGGGCGTTTTCCGGTGTTGTGAGCACAGTGCTGGGCCACATTCTCCCAGAAAGCACTGCTTTTCTTTCCCCCACAGTCTGCTGGAGACAGAAATTTCGACAAAAGAATCAGGAAGATGTGGTAAGTAAGATGTTCCTCTCACTGTTCTTTACTGAAGATGTGGTGATGCTGGCTTGGAGGAAAGTGATACCAGGTGTACCCCAAATGTGCCAGGTGTAGTGCCAGGGCGCTTTTTTCATCCTAAGAAATAGGACATTGCTATTCCAATGATACAGGTAAGAAAACTGAGCCCCAGCACTGTTTATTTTATGATGCCAAGATCTGTGCTCTTCCCACGTTCTTAAGAAGGTTGAGGAGTCAAGATGTTTGTTGGAATCATAAATTGATTCCTTTCCAGAAACCTACTGACTTTCCATCAGGGGTTTGGGTGTTTAAAACTGATCAGCTGACCACATTGTAAGTCCTCTGGGGTAGGGCTCTTGTCTCTTTTATTCACTGCTTGTATTTCCAGAACCTAGAACAATACCTGGCACAGAGTAATTTCTCAGTATTTATTATTGAATAAATGGATGAATGGTAGACATTCAATAATTTACTGAAGGGAGACACACTGTGCCAACATGGTACTTTCCATCTCAGTTCAGTTCAGTTCAGTCACTCAGTCGTGTCCAATTCTTTGCGACCCCATGAATTGCAGCATGCCAGGCCTCCTTGTCCGTCACCATCTCCCGGAGTTCACTCAGATTCACATCCATCAAGTCAGTGATGCCATCCAGCCATTTCATCCTCTGTCGTCCCCTTCTCCTCCTGCCCCCAATCCCTCTCAGCATCAGAGTCTTTTCCAATGAGTCAACTCTTCGCATGAGGTGGCCAAAGTACTGGAGTTTCAGCTTTAGCATCATTCCTTCCAAAGAAATCCCAGGGCTGATCTCCTTCAGAATGGACTGGTTGGATCTCCTTGCAGTCCAAGGGACTCTCACTCACTTACGAATATCTGAAACATAGGTACCATGTTCTTGGCATCACAGCACATCACTATGGCGGGGACAGATAGACATTGTGCAAGGGTCCTGTCCTGGGGCAGATTCTGGACCCAGAACGGAGGTAAATTTCAAGGGGGAAATGACAAATGATCAGAGAGATACTTAGATAATGTTATGCAAGTTATCAGGAGGGAAAAATGTCTTCTAACTGGTGGAACCAGGGTGGTAATATTAACAACATTTGAACAGACCCTTGAAATTGTTGTTTACCCCAAAATTTAGGAAACCAAACCTAGACAGCAGGTTAAAAAGCAGAGACATTGCTGACAAAGGTCTGTATAGTCAAAGCTATGGTTTTTCTAGTAGTCATTTATGGATGTGAAAATTGGTCCGTAAAGAAGGCTGAGTGACGAAGAACAGATGCTTTTGAACTGTGGTGTTGGAGAAGACTCTTGAGAGTCCCTTGGACTGCAAGGAGATCCAACCAGTCCATCCTAAAGGAAATCAGTCCTGAATATTCGTTGGGAGGACTGATGTTGAAGCTGAAACTCCAATACTTTGGCCACCTGATTCGAAGAACTGACTGATTTGACAAGACCCTGATGCTGGGAAAGATTGAGGGCAGGAGGAGAAGGGGACGACAGAGGATGAGATGGTTGGATGGCATCACTGACTCAATGGGCATGAGTTTGAGCAAGCTCTGGGAGATGGCGAAGGACAGGGAAGCTTGGCATGCCGCAGTCCACGGGGTTGCAAAGTGTCGGACACAACTGAGTGACCGAACAACAATATACCAGCCATTCTGTGTGCAAATGGGTTAGATTAAAAAATAATAAAAGTAATAGTCAACTGAATCAACCAATTCTCTAATTTCACTGTCTAGCTGATGCAATCAAATAATCAGTCTTGTTTGGGTACCAATGCTCTTGAATGTATTTCTGTGGCAAATGAAACATGAGCCAGGCTCAGCATCTTGCTTCAACTTTCCACACTGAGTGTTCTCACTTCAACAATTCATTAAAGCCCTGCATCTGCGCCAAGACCTCCCTTGCTTCCTTTCTTCCTCTCTCCTTCATTAAAACAGAGCAATTATGCAATCCTATTCCTCTGCCCAGGGCTCATTCTAAAAATGTTCCTCTGCAAATGCCGCTGCTTGGCTGATTGGCACCAGGAGACAGCGGGAGATGGCAGGAGCTCTTCTCCTGAGTCTAGTTTGGCAAAGTGCTTTGTCTGGGATGGGCTGTGGGTCACTCCTAACCCCAACCGCAGGGAATAGGGCAGGAATTAAAGACAGAGGGTGCAGAGAGGCAGTGGAGGGTGAAGATGATCTGGCCTCTGTACCCTGACACTGAATTAAATCTCAGAGTCAGAGTTTTGGGTAACATAGAAAAGAATAGCTTTATTGCTTTGCCAGGCAAAGGAGGCTACAGAAGGGTAATGCCCTCAAAATTGTGTTCCTCCTTGAGATGGTAGTGAGGAGTTTTCTGGTAATGGTTCAGACAGGGTGTGATCAGCTCGTGGACACTCTTCTGATTGGTTGGTGGGAGGTAAGTAGGAGTCAGCATCATGAACCTTCTGGTTCCAGTGGTTCTGGGGCCTATGTGCTTGTGGGCACCATATGGTTTACTTCTCCCACCTGGTGGGGGTTTCAGGATCTGCAAAACAGCTTGAAGATATTGTTATGTGTATCCCTTGAGGAGAAGCCAGAATCCAGGCCCAAGGCTGTGCTATTGCTTCTCTTGATTGTTCATCCCTCTCTCTGTATCCCCTCCCTTCCCTAATTAGCAACTGCTTGAACCTGCCCTTTGGAACTCAGCGAAGGGGACACAGAAAGGCTTTTGTGCCCAGGAGCCCCAGAGGGTCCTGCTAGGTATCAAGGGGTAGGCGAAGGGACAGTTGAACGGATGGTTCAGTGAGTCATGGGCTATTAGGCCCGCAGACCCTTGCCTATAACGTATGTCTAAGGTGCAGATGGAGAAAATGATGTCTGCAAAGCCAGGCCTGATCTGCTTAAGATCACACAGCTGGAAATGGGAACACTGCATCGACAGTAGGCTTTCTCTTTCGCATTTCCTGTGTCCCAACTCCTGGCTTAAGCAGTGGAAAAGGTGAAGGTGCTTGAGGGAGGCCCAGGACCACTCTGCTCACAGGTGGGACCTCTCTGCCTGGCTGCCTTCTGGTGGATGGAATGGACACTTGGAGTTCAGAGCCCAGAAGCAAATTCCATAGAGGCCTGGAGGGTTGTGGGTTTTGCCCCTGAGATACTAGCCCGTGAATAAGAAAGAATGAGTGTAAAGTGCAAGGGAGCCTGAATGAAGCAGCTCTTCCAAGTTGCAAAGAAAGATGTGAAGGAGACCTCTCCCCTCAGCTACAGTGGTCGCCATCTTGAAGTCCCCCAGGTCTAAGCTCAATGGGCTTTCCAGACCGAGTGTTGGAAACAAAGTGTAGTCACTCAGTCATGTCCAGCCCTTTGTGACCCCGTGGCCTGTAGCCCACCAGGCTCCTGTATCTGTGGGATTTCCCAGGCAAGAGTACTGGAGTGGGTTGCCAGGCCATCCTCCAGAGGATCTTCCTAACCCAGGGATTGAACCCGGGTCTCCTGCGTTGTGGGCAGATTCTTTACCATCTGAGCAACCAGAAAACTAAACCCCAAACTAAACCAAACAACTCAAACTCCAACCTCCCCCACAAATGTTCAAACCCCTTAATTCTTTCAACTGCCCCAACCCCATCCACATCCCAACCACCCACCTCCCAGTACCCACGACTCTCCCGCCAAATGACTTTGAGGGGCTGTCCAGAGTCTGGTGATGACAAAACGGTCTTCTCAGACCGAAAGGCTCTTTCTTCTGTCCTCACTTTGCCCTCTGTGGGCTCCTGGGAAAGCTGGGAGGGAACCCTCCCTCAGCTGCTCTTCTGGGGGTAGGGGTCTGCAGGAGACCCGCAGGATCTCTCAGGCCCTCCATCAGCCTCATCCTGCCCCAGCTGGGCTTGGTGAGGATGGCAACTCTGGGGACACCCTTCCTTTCTCGGGTGCCTGCTTGGAGTGGGAGCACAAACGTCTGGAAGGGAGCACAATGTCCTCTGAGCTCTTGCCCCATCCCCCTCACACCCCCACCCTGCCCCCCGGCTCTGTGTTCTATTGTGAAGCCCCTTCCTCATCACACTTGCTGCCAGATCCAGATGTGGGAGAAGGTGGTGACAGCTGCAGGGGTGTATGGGGTGGGAGTGGGGGGAGGTAGGATGAGGAAGCCTTTTTCCAAGGTGCTATCAGCATCTAACTCTGGTACAGCTTCTCTAAGACTGATGCTTTTCTTTTTTCCAGTTACATAAACATATGTACTTATACATATAGTTTTGAATATTCATATATGTAGTTTTACATGTGTGTGCATGTACTCAGTCACGTCTGACTCTTTTGCGCCCCCGTGGACTGTAGCCCACCAGGCTCCTCTGTCCATAGAATTGTCCAGGCAAGAGTACTGGAGCAGGTTGCCATTTCCTCCTCCAGGGGATCTTCCCGACCCAGGGACTGACCCTGAGTCTCTTGTGCCTCCTGCACTGGTTATAGTTATGTATATATATATAGTTTTAAAATCAAGTTGTGGCTTTATGTATATAAGTGTGTATTTAGTTACATATATAGTTTTTTAAAATTGAGTTGTGACTATATATAACTATAATTATATGTAGTTTATATAATCATATATAATTTTTAAATCAAGTTATGGCTATATATATAAACTATACATATAGTTATATATATATAGTTTTTTAAAAATCCAGTTGTGAGTATATATAAAACTATAGTTATATGTAGTTTCATATAGTTATATATAATTTTTTAATCAAGTGGAAAACTGTATATATAACATATAGTTACATATACAGTTTTTTAAAAATCAAGTTGTGACTACAATTGAACTATAGTTCTCTCTATATATGTATATACATATATATATATAGTTCTATATAGAGCTTTTTTTAATCAAGTCATGGCAGGCAAGGAAAGTCTTTTCAGCTCACATCCTTCCCAGCATAATAGCAGCTGTCACTGATGGAGTGGTTACTATGCACCAGGCACAGTGCCAAGTGCTTCATATATTTCATATGACGCTTGCTTTCCCAGGGAGGTGCTCGTGTTATCACACGCTCGATATCTGAGAAAATCGAGGTAAGGAGAGGTCAAGGCACTTGTGCCTGTGCCTGGTATTTGTAGCCAGGCAGTTGAAATACCTGCAGAGCGCAGGCGGCTCAGGAGGTCTCCATCTCCTTGTTCCAGTCCTGCACGGTGGCTCTTGAAAACGCAGGAGACATGAATTTGACATTCCGGATTCTTTCCAGGACAGTTTTCTCAGGTTGGATTTTGGTCTGAATGATGAAGGTCATGGAGTTTGAGGTGCGTGTGGAAGCTGGTTGGGAAAAGACATCAGTTCCTCTTTATGTATTATCTAGTGACTTAATACATACAATTTTGAGAAATTAACTTGAAAAGCATGGTAAGGGAAAACCACTGCTTTATGGAGAGACAGGCTGCTATCAGGTCAGATTGGGTCACGTGAATTATTTGGCTATTTCTTTGCTTCTGATGCTGCAGTTGGGCTGAGGCAGGGACACTGAAGCAGGACTGGACAGATCCAAGAAGACCCATGGACCCATGTACCTTCATGCTGCTGCTGCTGCTAAGTCACTTCAGTCATGTCCAACTCTGTGCGACCCCATAGACGGCAGCCCACCAGACTCCCCTGTCCCTGGGATTCTCCAGGCAAGAACACTGGAGTGGGTTGCCATTTCCTTCTCCAATGCATGAAAGTGAAAAGTGAAAGTGAAGTTGCTCAGTCATGCCCAACTCTTAGTGACCCCATGGACTACAGCATACCAGGCTCCTCCGCCCATGGGATTTTCCAGGCAAGAGTACTGGAGTGGGGTGTCATTGCTATGCTCCAACCTTTAATACCTGGAAGAGGATGCAAATTAAGCATGGCTACATTTTCTGTTGACTCCAGAGGGAGCCTCAGATTTTTTTCTCAATCCTCTGTAGCTTCTACCTGCAGAGTGGAGCTGGCCTGTAAGTCAAAATTCATTTGCTATGGAAAACAAACATAAGAGGAGGTATAAACACATGAGACAGATACAAGGATAGAACAGCACAAAACTAGATATTCTGAGCTCTAAACTATGGTGTGCTTTCTGAAGCTCTATTCTTACCTGTTCTCTGTGATGGGTACCATCTAAGCCCATCTAAGCCCAGGGGCAGAGCTCAGACTTTGGGGCTCCCTGAAATCTGATTTCAAGAAAGAGTAAGACTGATTGAGAGTAGAACATTCTTCCTTCTATTAAGGTTTAACTTCCAGCACTTGACCATGTGCCCTCGGTATCATTAAGCCTTACCCCACTCCCACTCCTACCCACCCCAACCCTGTGCCATACCCCTCCTCAGGTGTGTGCTGATACCCCTGGGCTACAGAAAGGTGATCATCATCCCAGTGAAAGACAAAAGACAGGAGCAGGGGGTGGAGAATTTCAATAAATCAGACCTTTAGAGCAAGTCGCCATATAAACTCAATCCACACTTCTATGGGGCTTACTATGTCCTGGGCACTATTTTAAGCACATGGCATATAACTCTTGGATACTCACGACAATCCTATGTGGATGTTTGCGTCACTATTACAGAAGGGAGACCAAGGCACGCAGAGGTTATGGGACTTGTCACAGGTTATACAGAATGTAAGTGTCGATATGAGTCGATAGGCAGACTGGCTCCTGAGTGATGCTGCTGTCACATGGCTGCTTATTAGCCTTATGTGAATAAAGACAGAAAGACCCAACTGGGATGATAGCTCATTTCATAGGAATGCTTTAATAGGAGTGGAAGAACTGTTCCTTTTTTTAAAATGTTATTTACTTTTGGCTGCACTGGGTCTTCATTGCTCTATGTGGGCTTTCTCTAGTTGTGGTGAGTGGGTGCTGCTCTTTAGTTGCGATGTGAAGGTTTCCCATTGTGGTGGCTTCTCTTGTTGAAGAGCACGAACTCTAGAGTGTGGGCTTAGTAGTTGGGGTGCATGGACTTAGTGGCAATCTTCCCGGACTGGGGATCGAACCCTGTCCCCTGAATCGGCAGGTGGACTCTTATCCACTGGACCACAATATGCCTGACCAAGCTTTTGCTTGGGTTCTGAAAGGAGAACTTGATATTAGGGTGGGGGAGAGAAGGCTACATTAATAAATTACCTGCAATATGCAAGGGACTGTGTTAAGTGCTGTTATATATAGATTCTCATATTTCCTCCTCCTAGCTCCACTATCATCCCCTTCTCTCACATGACCCCTGGAAGGAAAATTGACTCTTCCAAAGCCACACAGCCAGACATTAGCAGAGTTAGAATTCAAAGACCACTCAGTCTGCCTTGCCACTCCAGGACATGAGCAAAGAATATCCTTCGCTGAAGGAGAAAAAGGAAGTTGATTTGTTAATATGAAACTCTGCTGCTTTGCCATTTGAAGGACTTCTCTGATGTCCAGTCCTGGCTCATGAAGGCTTAGGGAGGGACAGTGAGAGGCCATAGGGGTAGGGGTTCTTGTGAAATTGTGGCTAGTTTTTACAGAAACCCATAGTTGCTGTGATTCTGGACTATTCTCTCCTATCCATGATCTAAGTCAACGTGTTGCTAGAAGGCAATTAAATGTTCCAATTTGAAATAAATTCTGCTTCAGGAAAGAGAGAAAGAACAGCATGTAGAAACTCAAGCTCAAGATGATTCTTCATTTTGAACTGTTTCTGCAGCTGAGAAATGAGATCAGTGTTCTCTAGCTATTTTATTGATAAGTGAATAACGGCTTTGTGGAGCCTCCAAAGTTCTATCATTGTCAGGCCTGCAATCTAGTGGTTTATTAAGAGGGACCAGAAGTGCTGTTGGTAGAAAAAGTCTATGTTTCCGAGCTCATCTTGACTTACCTCGGCTTTAACAATTTCTTTCCTTGAACAGGCTCTGGCTTCCGGTTTGGAAGATCTCAATATTTCTTCTCTAGTTGCCAGGAAAAATGAGGGGCTGCCTGACATCTGGCCTCTCATTGTCAGTATTGTTAAAAATTGGATTCCCCAATCCTCTGACTTCCCTTGACTTTATTGATCCAAGTGCCTTGAGCTTCCCATTCACCTCTAGTGGTGTTTATGAGAACAAAACCATAGAGGTCACAGGAGGCTGTTTTATTTCCCATCCATCCATCCATCTATCCATCCACCCACCCTTCCCAACCTCCTTGAGTGCCTACTCTGTGCAAGTTAGAGCCATGCAAAGCTCAAAGTACAATGGCCTAAGGTTGAGAAACAGGAAAGAGACTGTGATTGAAAGGTGTGGATAGAGAGAAACCAGAGAGAGAAGCAGGGGCCACCATGGTGAGGATTGTGGATTTTAATTTAATTATGATAGGATGCATTGCAGCTCTTAACAGGATGCTCTGAACTAATTTTTAGGAAGCTACCCTAGCTTCTTTTGGAGGATAGATTGCAGGAGTAAGCATTGACAGAGAGCCTAGCTAGAAAGGCACTGCAGAAGCCCAGGCAAGATGATGACTTGATTTGAACCAGCAGGCAGCCAGGGAGTTCGACATAATTGATTCTATTTGGGATATCACTTTCAGGTAGAGCTGACAAACCTGCTGATGGGCAAGGGGTGGATGGGCAAAGAAAGGAAGAAGGAGATCAGACTTCTGGCTTGAGTAACTGAGAGACTGCGGGTCCCATCATGTGAGAAATGAAAAAGCTGGGGTTAGGGCAAGATTAAAATACCTAAGGTCCTTCTGTTACTGAGTCCAAGCTCACTTTTCTTGCCACACGATAGGCCTAAGAATCACAGACAAGGGGCAGAGGCATAGAATATGGCTGAGGAGATGGCAGACTAATGTCTGTAAGTAACCATCTCATCAGGGTCTGGATGGCAGCTTCTTTTATAGATCAGAGATGGGGGGAAATGAGGAAACAAAGTAAAAAGGCCAGTAAGCTTGCAAACATCTCCTAGAATGGCAAGCCTCAGGCAGGGGAATGTGTTAATTTCTTCCTTCCTGCCATCTATAGGTGGACAGGGTTCTGAACAAAGGCACTTTAACAGTCAGGCAGAGGGGCAGGATTCACTGGAGCAGGACATTATGTATGATTATAATAACAGAAGCAATGGAAAGCAAGTCAAAGGAACAGTTCCAACACAGAGTCAGAGTTGACTTCTCCCTACAACACTTTCAGTTTTAACTGTTCTTGACTCTCAGTAGAAGCCCAAGGCAGGTGCAAAGCTGGCCCCTAGCTTAGCCTGCATTTCAGGTTATTCTTTGGTGAGCAGCTGTAGTGATCACAGGAGCAAAACTTGAGTGTGGGTGAGGCCCTGCAGAGAGTGGGAAGGTGAAGACCTTGGCACCCCGGCCAAGCTTTGCAGCCAACTTACTGAGCCAGTGCAGATAGGTGCTGTCTGGGGCCACATCTCACATCGTGTTCTTTGCCGCCTGAGGGGAACACAGGGATTAATTAGGAGATCCCAAAAGGAATTTTTAATGCCTTGGGAAAAAATCTGGACTAGAGAGACCATCACCATTTTAATCATTTTTATTAATGCAGTGTTAAGGTTCACTGTGGTATTTTCACATACATCATGCCATTTGCTTCTCACTGTAACTTAGAAGAAGTAGGTTCTGTGGTCCCCATTTTATGGGAGGGAAGCTCAATGAAATTATATAATATGCCTAAGAATAGTCAGAGGCTTATGAAGAAGTAGCAAGACGAAGAGAATGGGGGTAGAGATGAGTTAATTATTTTTTCGAGTGTAGGCGGTGGAAAGAGGACTAATACATGCCTGCAGAGTTTTGAGGCATATGTCAGCAAATATAAGGAAGGAAGAAAAGACCAGGTCATCACAAAACACTTCTATTGGGTTGGCCAAGATGTTCATTTGGGTTTTTCCATTATATCTTATGGAAAACCTTGAACAAATGTTTTGACCAACTCAATAAAACAGTTTTAATTGTCATGCCTTTACATGTCTGTCTGCTCTACAGGTGGCACAGTGGTAAAGTATACCCCTGTCAAGGCAGGAGACACAAGAGACTCAGGTTCGACCCCTGGGTTGGGAAGATCCCCTGGAGAAGGAAATGGCAACTCAATCCAGTATTCCTGCGTCTGGAAAACTCCATGGACAGAGGAGCCTAAAGGGCTACAGTCTATGGGGTTGCAAAGAGTTGAACACGACTAAGTACGCATGCACTGCTGTACCCCCAGTGGTCTGCTTCTTTGTCCATCTTGAGAAGCCTCAGTTTAGTTCAGTTCAGTCCCTCAGTCATGTCTGACTTTTTATGACCCCAGGGACTGCAGCACGCCAGGCTTCCCTGTCCATCACCAACTCCCACAGTGTGCTCAAAGTCATGTCCATTGATGCCATCCAACCTTCTCATCCTCTGTCATCCTTTTCTCCTCCTGCCTTCAATCTTTCCCAGCATCAGGGTCTTTCCCAATGAGTAAGTTATTCACATTCAGTTCAGTTGCTCAGTCATGTCCGACTCTTTGCAACCCCATGAATCACAGCACGCCAGGCCTCCCTGTCCGTCACCAACTCCTGGGATTCACTCAGACTCATGTCCATCGAGTCCGTGATGCCATCCAGCCATCTCATCCTCTGTCGTCCCCTTCTCCTCTTGCCCCCAATCCCTCCCAGCATCAGAGTCTTTTTCAATGAGTCAACTCTTCACATGAGGTGGCCAAAGTACTGGAGTTTCAGCTTTAGCATCATTCCTTCCAAAGAAATCCCAGGGCTGATCTCCTTCAGAATGGACTGGTTGGATCTCCTTGCAATCCAAAGGACTCTCAAGAGTCTTCTCCAACATGGCTAATATTGGAGCTTCAGCTTTAGCATCAGTCCTTCTGATGAATATTAAGGGTTGATTTCCTTTAGGATTGACTGGTTGGATCTCCTTGCAGTCCAAGGGACTTTCAGTTTTCTCAAACACCACAGTTCAAAAGCATCAATTCCTGGGCGCTCAGCTTTCTCTATGATCCAACTCTCACATCCATACACGACTACTGAGAATGCCTATTTCTCCTTTAAAACCTACCTCAGGCGTTATAGCTGACAGGCTCTGGGGTAGTTTTCTTATTTCAAAGTCTCTTTATTTAAGGAAATCCCCCTTCCCAGGAGAAGAAGCAGGGTTAGGCAGTCAGATTTTGACCATTTCAACCTCCATAGCTATAGCAAATTAAAGCTGAGCTGGACACCTGACCCATGAAGAATCAATTTATTGTCTAGCTAGTGAAAAATCTTTCTGTCTCCTGGGATTTTGAAGTAAGGGGACTCTGAGTCTGCAACCCATGAGTAATAGAGATTAGAGACTGAAAGAATCTTTGGGCCTATAAAAGAAAACAACGGTCTCAAAGGCCCTTGTTGAATCACCTAACTTCAGAGAAAACAAAACTGAACTTTAGGTCCCGCCCTGATGCTCCAGGCTGGTTGTATCTACCTGGGACTTATCACCCCCTGCCCAAAACCTCCCACCCCCTGCTCAACTGCAAATGCCATCTCAACTCCAAGAATATCCAAAATGTCCTGCCTGACTAACGTTTCCCTTATCACTTCCACAAACCTCCCTTTAAATATGAAGCCTCCCTGACCCCTCTTGTGCTCAGCCTGGTTGTTAGGCTGACTGTCACCCCTCCTTGCCTGAATAAAGGTAACCTACCTCCTTTGAGGTCGTCTCTCCTCCTTTTCTGCCTTGACCCGAACTATACCTTACAGAGATGAACAGTCACGCCAAAGTAAAGCTGGAGTCAGCATCTCTCAGCTGACAGTACTGTGGAGATCAGGAATCACAAGTAAGTGATTCAAATCAGATCACGTCCATTAATCTACTCAAGACCATTGGTTGCTTGTCTGATTCTGAAGACTGGTTCATTCAACATCCACTCTCACTCCTTTCTACCATGTCTTTCTGTTCTACAGGGACTACTAAGCTGAACACTATGCTTTTGGAACACTTGTGGGCCAGGTTCTGCATCTGATTTTGGTTCTGTTGAGTGAATGAGATGGGCTGAGACTTGGAAGGGAGAATGACCCATATGAGGTGTCAGTCAGACATAGGGAGAGTGCAACTTTTGGCTCATGTGGCGATAGGGATGTCTGGTCCTCCAGGATCTGAGGACTGGCATACCTTCTGGTCTGTAGCATCATAAATGCTGAGTGATGGGCAGCTGAGATGTGAGGATCTCCAGTGCAAACATTCATTTCTCCTCGCTTAGTTTTTCCTGTTAGAATACAAATGTGCTTAAGTCCTAGGGCTTTAGTAAATTACTTTGTGTGCTATAATAGGACTTCCCTGGTGGCTCAAATAGTAAAGAACCTAGCTGCAATTTGGGAGACCCTGCTTTGATCCCTGGGTCGGGAAGATCCCCTGGAGAAGGGAATGGCTATCCACTCCAGTATTCTTGCCTGGAGAATTGCATGGACAGAGGAGCTGGGCAGGCTCTAGTCCATGGGGTCACAAAGATTCAGACACAACTGAGTGATTTTCATTTGGCCTGGCCCTATAAGAAGTTCTCTTCTGGGACTTTCCTGTGGTCCAGTGGCTAAGAGTATGTGCTCCCAATGCAGGGGACTCAGGTTCGATCCCTATTCAGGGAACTAGATCCTGAATGCTGCATTAAAAGATCTTGCATGCCTCAACTAAATATCTGGTACAGCTCAATAAGCAAATAAATAAATATTTTAAAAAGTTCCCTCCTGCTTTCTCTAGATAAAGTGAATTCTATTGCTTTCATCCACTCACTCTGAACCACTTCTGAATTAGCATTGGGCATGACTGCAATCAGGAGACCTTCTCAGAAAAGGAAATCTGGGAATCTGACCACATTGAATTAGAAAGCAGAGAAGACATGGTTAAGATTAGATGATGGAACACTGGTAGTTTACTTTGCCCAGTGAAAAAACAGATAGTGAAATTACCCTGTGTGGTGTCATCTCAAATGAAGGGCCTGTTAAAAGCTTTGCTAGATTCTGTGGCCAATTTTGTATAGAATCTATTGTAAGAGTTTGCTATGAAAAGTGTGGTCCATGGAACCACGGCCTCAGCACCACCTGGGAACTTGTTAGAAATGCAAAGTCACAGGACCTGCACTTCCCTCCTGAGTCAGAGCCTACATTTTAACACGATCCACAGAGTTTTATGAGAAAGAACAGTGGGCTAGCTCCTGTGCATATGCGGTGCACCTTAAAGAAACAGATTGACAAGATCAAACAGAGATTGAGCTTAAAGTTTATGTAATTTAGTCTGGTCTTTTAAAAACAAGCAGACAGAGTTCTGAATACAAAATTAGGTATGCAAATATACGTATATTTAGAAGCACAGGCAAGGGAGGTACCCAGAAGCTTATATTTTATTAGCATCACAAAAAACTGCCTCAGGCTCCAAGTTTTAACTTTTCTGTTCAGAACTTCCTATGACTACTCTTAAAAATATTTTAGTGTTTTTAGTCACAGGGCTGATGTAAGCAACAATCAAACAGGGAGACTGATCCTGAGGCCTGTTGTAGGACAAACCAACATTGAATGAACAGTACTGATTGGGAATGGATGAAAATTGGATGAAGATAATGGAAACTAAGAATGAATGAAATGGCACGAGTATTTAGATCATGTTGTTGTTGTTTCATCTCTAAATCATATCTGACTCTTTTGCAACCCTATAGACTGCAGCCTTCCAGGCTCCTCTGTCCATGGGATGTCCCGGGCAAGTATACTGGGGTGGATTGCTTTGCCATTTCTTTCTCCAGGGCATCTTCCTGACTCAGGGATTGAACCCGTCTCCTGCACTGCAAACAGACTCTTTAACGCTGAACCACTAGGGAGGCCCTATTTAGACCACAGAAATTGGCAAATTCTATAAAAGAGGATACACTCTGCCCCCGCCCTCTCTGTTGTTCAGTAGCCAAGTCGTGTCCGACTCTTCGTGACCCCCATGGGCGGCAACCCACCCTCTGTACTAGGTGTTGAAGGTTTGTCTCCAAACCACAATTTTCACAGTAGATTTTTGAGGGCTATAGATTTTTTAAAAATGAATTTTTACTAGAATATAGTTGCTTTACAATGCTGTGTTAGTTTCTACTGTACTGACAAAGTAAATCAGCTACACATGTACATAAACACGTCTTTTTTGGATTTCCTCCCCATTTAGGTCACCATTGAGTACTGACAAGGTTTTCCTGAGCTATACAGTAGGTTCTCACTAGTTAATCTATTTTATATATTGTATCGATAGTATATATATGTTAATCCCAATCTCCTGTTTCATCCCACCCACCCTCTTTCCCTGCTTGATGTCCGTATGCTTGTTTTCTACATCTGTGTCCCTATTTCTGTTTTTCAAATAAGATCACTCATCCCACTTTTCTAGATTCCACATAGATTTTTGAAGGCAGGCTCTGATTTTATTCATCTCCTTACTCTGGTACTGACGAAAGATCTGGTAGGTGGTATCTCTATCACAGAAACAGTATGTGATTGCTTTTCATTTTTCCATTTTTTTTTGCTAAAACCCAGAAAAAAGTTTCACTGTTAGCCCCAATGTTGAGTATTGCCTATGAAATAATGATTTACTGAAATTGGGAATGGCCAAGAAATAACAGCCTTTCTTAGTGGGAAGTCCCAAGTCTGTTCATGTACCCCTGCAAGTGTTCCTGTGCCATTCCTTCAGGTATAGCACTCTTGGGGGGAAGGAAATTAGCTGGGAGGCATTTGCTGACGTCAGCCTTGGCCTTGGGGCTGTGCCATTGTTCCTCCTAGGAGAAGCTGTAACAGGAAATGAGAAGGAGAATGAAAAAAGGGGAATGGAGCACTGGGCAGTGCTCTGAATGGCTCCCTCTGCATTTTAGCTCCTACAAGAAATAGCCTGTAATTCAGAAAATGCCCTTAACTTTGCTATGGAGCAAGACAACCTCAAAGTGCTTTCACTTCCATTGAGATAAACAAATGAATAAGATAGCATGATATGAATTTGACTGTATTTGTCTTCTTTCAGAGAGAATTCAGGGAACTAAACGGTAACCGACTCTTTGCGACCCCATGGACTGCAGCACGCCAGGCTCTCCTCTCCATCACCGACTCCCGGAGCTTGCTCAAACTCATGTTCATCGAGTCGGTGATGCCATCCAACCATCTCATCCTCTGTCATCCCCTTCTCCTCCTGCCTTCAATCTTTCCCAGTATCAGGGTCTTTTCCAATGAGTCAGCTCTTCACATCAGATCGCCAAAGTATTGGAGTTTCATCTTCAGCATCATTCCTTCCAAAGAATATTCAGACTTGATTTCCTTTAGGATTAACTAGTTGGATCTCCTTGCAGTCCGAGGGACTCTTCAGAGTCTTCTCCAACACCACAGTTCAAAAGCGTCAATTCGTGGGCACTCAGTTTCCTTTATGGTCCAACTCTCACATCCATACATGGCCACTGGAAAAACCATGACTCCCATAACACCACCCTGTTCCCTCACCATCAGCCGATCAGAGAATTGATGATTAACTACCAACATCTAGGCCCCACTCTCAGAGCTTCTCATTTAGCTGGTCCAGGTTGGGCCCTGGGCATTTACAAAGTAATATCCCCAGATTTAGAAACATTGGAATAAAGTTGAATTTGATAAAGAGAAAACAGAATCCTCACAGCAAAAAAGCACATGAGTTAAGGTTAAGTGTCAGTCCCTCAGTTGTGTCCGACTCTTTGCGACCCCATGGACTATAGCACTTCAGGTTCCTCTGTCCATGGGATTTCTCAGGCAAGAATACTGGAATGGGTGGCTATTCCCTTCTCCAGGGGATCTTCCTGACCCAGGGATCAAACCCAAGTCTCCTGCATTGGCAGGTGGGTTCTTTACCTTCTGAGTCACCAGGGAAGGCCAAAAAAGGACGTGTGATATTTCAAAACAGTCTCTGGGGCATGGCAGGAAGGTATGGAAAATGAGTTACAATCTCTGATTGACCTTCATTGGCCTAAAGGAATAGACATTTCCAGGAAGTTTTTTTCTTATTAATAGGGACAATACTCTGAATTTAAAACTTGGACTATGGACCACTGAAAATAATAATGCGATAAAGATGGTCCTGGGGTATTTGCCCCTATGTTCACTTCACAGCAAGTTACTACTATTATGAATGCCTCAACTCAGCCTGGTGGCACCAAATTAAAATTCTTACACATCCAATTACTTTATTTATTTATGGCCATATTGAATGGCTTGTGGGATCTTAGTTCTTCAAATGAGGATTGAACCCAGACCATGGCAATGAAAATATTGAATCTTAATGTCTGGACTGCCAGGTAATTCCCTTCAGTTGGTTTTAGTATGGTGCAAATGCATGTTTTTAGCCAGTTGGAGCCTGTCTGGTCTGCCTGCCATGTGAAACTGCACCCAACATCTCTAGCCATAAATAAGAACTTAAGTATTTAAAAGCCCCTGATCCACTGTGGGCTTTGGAGCTCTCTGACCCAGACACTTTTCTCCCAACTGTAGAACAACCTCACCTTGACACTTAAGTCCATTCTCTAATTCCTCACTCCTTTGGGGGTCCCCTCACCCTCTTCCCCTTCTGGATGGTGACACTCTGCCTGTTGTCTGTGGAAGGAAGCTGTTCCTTGTGACAGACTTTCCCTATCAGGCAAACCCAAAGGTCACCCTATAATGCTTGTTTTCTGTGATTGTGGTTTTCATTCTGCCTTCCCTCTGATGGATAAGGATAAGAGGCTTATGGAAGCTTCCTGATGGGAGAGACTGACTGTGGGGGAAATGGGGTCTTGTTCTGATGGGCAGGGCCATGCTCAGTAAATCTTTAATCCAATTTTTTGTTGATGGGTGGGGCTGTGTTCCCTCCCTGTTCTTTGACCTGAGACCAAACTGTGGTGGAGGCAATGGAGATAAAGGCGACCTCCTTCGAAAGGTCACATACACGCACTGCTGCACTCAGTGCCCTGACCCTGCAGCGGGCCACTGCCGACCCACGTCTCTGCCAGAGACTCCTGGACACTCACAGGGACGTTTGGGTCAGTCTCTTGTGGCGTCACTGCTCATTTCTTCTGGGTCCTGGTGCACACAAGGTTTTGTTTGTGCCCTCCAAGAGTCTGTTTCTGCAGTCCTGTGTAAGTTCTATAATCAAATTCCACTGACCTCCGAAGTCAAATTCCCTTGAGGTTCTCAGTCTCTTTGCCAGATCCCCAGGTTGGGAAATCTGTTGTGGGTCCTAGAACTTTCTTAACAGTGTGAGCCTTTATTTGGTACAATTGTTCTGCAGTTCATGGGTCATTTGCTTGGCGGCTCTATGGTGGGGTTAATGGTGACCTCCTTCAAGAGGGCTTATGCCACACAATGGGTGAGCCAGGTCTGCTTCACCCAGAGCCCCTGCCCCTTGGCAGGCCACTGTACCTCTGCAGGAGACAAACAAACACTCAAAGATAGGTCTGGCTCAGTCACTGTGGGGTCTCTGGGTCCTGAAGGAAATCAGTCCTGAATGTTCATTGGAAGCTGAAACTCCAATACTTTGGCCACCTGATGTGAAGAACTGACTCATTGGAAAAGACCATGATCCTGGGAAAGACTGAAGGCAAGAGGAGAAGGGGGCGACAGAGGATGAGATGGTTGGATGGCATCACTGACTCAATGGACATGAGTTTGAGCAAGCTCTGGGAGTTGGTGATGGGCAAGGAAGCCTGGCATGCTGCAGTCCCAGGGGGTCGCAAAGAGTCAGACATGACTGAGTGACTGAACTGAGTGCTTATTGGGGGATGCTGCCATCTTGTCCTATTTTTCCTTTATGAGCCTTTTAGCTTTTGAACTCATCACAGGTGCATGTGCAGATGGCGTGGAATTAGCTAGGAACTTGTTATCGGTAAAACCTTCACTGTCATCTTCTAATGGGAGAGAGAGTGGTAATAAAGCCATGGCCACTGCCTTTCCAATATTAGAGCTTTGACTCACAGTGAAAAATTCAGACACTACCATTGACAACCTGAAACAGGAGGAAGAGAGAGGCTAAACTGCCAAGAATTCTGTACTGAAAGGGAGAACTGCCATCTACTGTGAGAAGGGAATGTGAGTGGTAAGGGACTAAGACATTGCCTTCTTGAGTGGAAGAAACACTTGGAGAAGGGTACAAAGGGCCACTGTTTGGCTGCTCTGTGCTAGGTCTGAGTTATGTGCAATATTCACTTTTTACCAGAGCTCTCTCACATTATTGCCCTAACACAGTTGAAGAGATGAATTTATTTGTTTGAGATCACAAATCTAGAAAACAGAAGTGTTGGGATTCAAAGTGCATTATTTACATACCGCAGAGCCCCCCTGGTGGTGCAGTAGCAAAGAATCCGCCTGCCAGTGCAGCAGACTCAGGAGCCATGGGTTCAATCCCTGGGTTGAGAAGATCCCCTGGAGAAGGAAACGGCAATCCACTCCAGTGTTCTTGCCTGGGAAATTCCATGGACAGAGGAGCCTGGTGGGCTGCAGTCCATGGGGTCGCAAGGAATCGGATGCGGCTGAGCATGTACACAGTGTTAACTGTTAACAATCAAATGAGCTTGGATAGTTGGGACGTTCTGGGCTGTCTCACCTGACCTAGACTCCTGCTGGTGAATTCAAGTCATGCGGCACAGTGCCATGAGGCCTCAAACTACTTGCAGCAAATCAAACTCTCTCAGAAGCTGATTTTCCCAGTCTCTCCACAGGTGGTCTCCTAGCTTCCCTGGTAACTAGCGAGAATCAGTGGATCAGAAGATATCTTCGCTTTATTCCCACTTGTGGCCTTTGCCTCTCCAGGAAGGTCATGGTCTGCAACTTCAGTGAACAGCACTGCTGGCCCAGCAATGCAGACAGAGAACTCCCTTTTCCCTTTCTCCCTTCTTCCCTGCTGCCTCCCACGACCATCACGTCTTATTCACAGGATATCCTACTTCTTTTTACCATTTATTTTATGGTACCATTTCATGATAATTAGACTCATTATTCACAGGCTTCATCTTCCTGGAGAAAGGAGACTCTGTCAGCAAATCAACTTTCCTCTGGAAATGCTACAGACCAATGCATCACCTTCTAAACCTTTTTGGAATCTGTTTTCTACCTGGTCTATGTGTTTGACCACTGGTGTTGACGATTAGCCCTTCATGATACAGCTTCTAATTTTCTGAAGCTATCTGAGTGACCCATAACTCCCTACATCTATCCTTTCCCCCTTACTCAGAGGAGGACACCAATATTTCATATTTATATGTCTATATATTTCATCTATCAATTATCTATCATCTGTCTACCTGAAGCAGAACATTTATGGACATAGATAAAGTTCCTTACTTTACAGAATGATATGGAATTAACAGAGGAAAGAGAAATCTGTATATGACAACACTTAAGCATGCGTTGGATTATGGTCCCATGCTTTAGAGACTCGAGTAAGATAGTTTGCTTACTCCCTCATTTCTCTGCTCCATTTATCCTCACTTGGAGGAAAGACATCCATTGCAAAACCCCATTTCATATACTTCCAGCTCTGTGACCTGAAAATATAGGGTCCTTTTCTTCATGTTCCAATCTAAACCACTCTAAGAGATGATTCTGATTAGCTTTGCTCAGGTTATATGCTTACCTTTGGACCAAAAATTGTGGTCGGGAGAACTGGGTCCTTTGTTTGGCTAGACAAAGGTCTTGTTTTACCTTCCCATTCAGCAGGGAGCTAGAGGATTTTAATTGAGATTATAAGCCTGGGAGGGTGGGGAGAGCAATATGTTAAAAGAAGTAGGGCTACTCAAAGAGGGACAGAAACAATTGCTGGTCAGTGTTACAAAGCTGAGTTTTTCTGATTCCAGAACACAAGCGTACCTGCTTTATCTCATGTACCTTACCCCCTCAAAGAGGAGGAATGTGATTGGAGGACTTACAGAAGAGCTATTTATGAAAACAGGATAGACATTTCTCTGCTTCTTAAGTTATTTGAAATTGTTTTTCATTTACATTTTCTTTAAAAAAAATTCACCGTAAAATGAAGAGCTGGACTAATGAATGGTCTGTATGTTTTCCTTTAAATTTGCTGGAGCAAGATTTTATAGGTTTTGGGGAAACAATTAATACAAAGGTTTTTATGTTGCCCAAAGCCGTGGTTTCATATACTTTTCTAGAGGTCGTACCGTTGACATCACTGGCTGCCTACATGTTTAACATCAAGGGAATTTGGGGCCAGTGCTTGCAGCATGATGTCCTCATTTGTGTGTGTTGATGACATTCTGTGGGTTGCCAGGAACACTATTTATTCCTCAGGCCACTAAAGGAAAGAGAGAGATCATTGTGTGGATTCCTGAAGGTTGGAATTTTGCTGACCTGGGATGCTGCCAGGAACCACCTGGATGCAGGAACCACTGTTTTCTGTCTTCCTCTTGAATTAGATGGTCTCTGTCTCTAAGTACCTCCAGCTCCCTCATGTCTCTGCTCCATTCTCTTTTCCTTTGTGGCTGGTAAATCAGTTCTGTTAATAACTTCTGCCACAAATTTCAGATGGGACTTCCATGATGACTTTGTTTATCTTTTCCCTCTTTCAGTCCCTTACTCCAGGCGACCTCAACAATCACTGGCCAAACTACTGACGGGATCTCTTTTTAAAAAATCATTAATTAGTTTTTTTTTTTTTTTTCGATTGTGCTGGGTCTTTGATGCTTTGTTCAGGCTTTCCCTAATTGCAGCCAGGCAGGGCTACTCTTCAATGCAGTTCCCAGGCTTCTCATCGTGGTGGCTTCTCTTGTGGCAGAGCACAGGCTCTAGGCGTGCAGGCTTCAGTGGTTGCAGCACGTGGGCTCAGTACTTGTGCTGCACGGGCTTAGTTGCTCCCTGGCATGTGGAATCTTCCTAGACCAGGGATTGAACCCGTGTCCCCTGAATTGGCAGGAGGATTCTTATCCACTATGCCACCAAGGAAATCAGTGATGAGATCTCTTGGGTCATATTTCCTTCTTGGTTCAATCAGAAGCCTCCTTTGAACAAAGAGGTTGGTAGTGATGATTCCCTGAGGAGGGAATTTTGGACCAGCCAGGAGTTTGATCCAAAAGAGGCTGTCATCATGAACTATGCATTTAATCCACCAAAAATAGAGATAAAACAGGAGTCTGGGGACATGTCCTCAAGAACAGGTATTTGTGTAGCACAAAGAAGGAACCTGGAGTGTCTGCCTCCTAAGTAACTACTTAGGTCTCTTTATTTATTTGTCTGTGCCAGGTCTTGGTTGTGGCATGTGGAATCGAGTTCCCTGACTGCAGATTGAACACAGGTCCCCCTGCATTTCAAGTTGGAGTCTTAGCTACTGGACTGCCAGGGAAGTCCCACACCTATGTTTCTTTATAAGAATGGAGAAGTACATACCTTTTCATAACTTTACTCTTCCATCCTTACTATTTCTTGCATGGTTCCTTCATCCTATGAAAAGGCACTACAGATGCTTGTGTATAGCCAACAGGTACCTAATTTACAGGGAAACAGAATGGGCCTAATCTCTTTGCAACAACCTTGCAATGAAAGCCACTGTAGAATTAGCTGGTCACGTTTGTGCACCTCCTTTCACAGATGAGAACAGGGTGGTCCGGAAAAAGCAAGTGGCCAACCTAAGGTTGCAGTCAGTTGGTGGCAAAGCTGTGAGTCAAATCCAGGTCTTCTGACAGGTTAGAGTTCTTTGAACCTCATACTCTGTGCATATTTGGAATGTTGCCTGGCACTGGTGAGGGGCTTCCCTATTGACTCAACAATAAAGAACCTGCCTGCCAATACTGGTGATGCGAGTTCTATCCCTGGATTGGGAAGATCCCCTGGAGAAGGAAATGGAAACCGATTCCAGTATTCTTGTTTGGGAAATCCCAAGGATGGTGGGGCCTGGCAGGCTACAGTCCATGGGGTCTCAAAGAGTCGGACATAACTGAGAAACTAAACAATAACAAGAATAATGGCACTGGTGAAGGCAAAATCGTGGCTTGAGCTACTTGAATTCAGCAGACTCTCCTGATGTCTGTTGACTCAGAGCTGGGACAAGTCTCCTCCCACTTTTCCTCAGGGTTGGCTTGAGCCAGTGGAGGTTTCCCACTGTGAGGTGGCTGCGTGGAGCAGGTGGGCCAAGCACTTTCATTTCATAGACCATTAGCTCTTGGAACAGTGACAGTTTTTTTAGTATCCTTGGCCTCCAAGGTCTTACATCACCTGCTAGGTGGGCGGAGGAGGCTATGGTCTGGGAATCTGGATGCATAAACCCAGTTGATGGAGCTGGATCTGGCTGGACAGAAAATTTCCAACAGCTGCTGGGCTGCTGAGACACCCTGTCCTGGTTTTGACTTTTTTTTTTGCCCCCCCACACTGTGAGAAAGATACAGGGAGACAGAGGTAAACTGAGGGACAGAAAGAGGGACAGTGTTAGAGAAATTTAGGGGGGAAAAAAGAAACAAAACCTGTGAAACACAGAGACAGTGCAAGATGAGAGACAGACATCAGAAGGGTCAGAAAGACATGGAGGGAAACAGAATGGTTCAGAGAAGGACAAAGGTTGTTGTATGGACACTGGGAGGAAGATGTTGCATTCTCCTGGAGTTGCCAAGCTCGGCAGAAAGAAGTCTGGGGTTCCTGGTGCCACATTTTCACCATGTAGAGGAAGCTGGATGTAGAACGTGTTGGAGGGGAAGGTCATTTTCTCCACTCTGTTGCTATGAAGAAGGAATTGACCCTAAACATACATTTGGCCTTTCTCTACCCTTGACTCTTTCTGTTCCAAGAAGCTGGATGGAGCCATGTGACTGGCAGCTTGGGAAAACTACTGGACAAAGGAAATCCTACACTGAGGATAAATTTGAACTCAAGAGATAATTTCCTTTTCTCTTTTTTCCCTTTTTGTTTTCCTTTTAAATTGGAGTATAATTGCTTTACAATGTTGTGCTAGTTTCTCTTGTGCAACAAGGTGACTCCGCTATGTGTATACATATACTCCTTTCCTCTTGAGCCTTCCTCCCCCGGTCCCAGTCCACCCATCTAGGCTAGGTCATCACCGAGCACCGAGCTAAGCTCCCTGTGCCTTACAGCAGCTTCCCACTAGCTGCCTGTTTCGCACACAGCAGTGTATATAGGTCAGTGCTAATCTCTCAGTTTGTCTCGTCCTCTTCTTCCCCCTAACTGTATGCACAAGTCTGTTCTCCACCTCAGTGAAGAGACGTTTCTTAAGCAGTATTTACTGGTGAAAACTGACATATAACTCCTGCTGCTGCTGCTAAGTCGCGTCAGTCATGTCCGACTCCTTGCAACCCCTTAGATAGCAGCCCACCAGGCTCCCCCATCCCTGGGATTCTCCAGGCAAGAATGCTGGAGTGGGTTGCCATTTCCTTCTCAAGTGCATGAAAGTGAAAAGTGAAAGTGAAGTTGCTCAGTCATGTCTGACTCTTAGTGACCCCATGGACTGCAGCCCACCAGGCTCCTCCATCCATGGGATTTCCCAGGCAAGAGTACTGGAGCGGGGTGCCATTGCCTTCTCCAATATAACTCCTAGAGGGCAATTTAAATCTAAAAAAAGTGCATATTTTTCAAAACTAAATAATTTTAATTCTAGAAATTTGTGTTTCAAAAACAAAATTTCACCTGTACAAAATTGCCTTAAAACATTCAGAGAATTCCAAAATTAAGTTTTGTATGTCATTGAAGTTCTCATCTTATGTTTTGCTCAGTTCCTTCTTTATTATGTATTGATATCAATGTCTTCATGCTTGCAAGCTTTATTTTCAATAATTGCCTTCTTAGCATCTTCAAATAGGGAAGCTTTTGTGCTCCATTTGTTAATAGGTTGGTTGAATAGTGCCAGCTTATTTTGAACAAAAGGCAACCAAAATTTAAAAGGCTTTCTAAACAGTATAAAACGAAATTGATGACAGGAACAAAGAAAGAAATAATAATTCTACTAAATTATTTTCCTTTTATAATCTGATTAACTCTCTGTCACACACACACACACACACACACACACTATTTTGGTCATTCTCCCTATGTATATATTAATTATTTTTAATTAAAAAAATATTGTCCTGAAAAAAATTGCATAGTTTTTAATGCTGAAATGTTTAAAAAGTAACATTTAAACTAAAAAATAATACATTCTTTGGAAAAGCATTAAAATACATGACTACTTATAAAATATTTATTCTATTTATATTAATTTTTTAATATTTAGATAGCAAAGAATTTTTTAATGGACATGGGCATCCATTAGTTTATATTTGTTTATAAAATTACTTTTTGAAAATGAGTTTTCCTAGAATCATTTTAGGTCTAACATTCTTCATCAAAAGTAAATATTTCAAAACATCAAAGAGCAAACAAACAGTCCTATACTGAACACTGCTCCCAGGAGGTAGAGTGAGAGGCTAGCCACTTCTGGGACTTTGTTGGTGCTTCAGGGGCTAAGACTCTGTGCTTCCAATTCAGGGGCTCTGGGTTTGATCCCTGGTCAGGGAACTAGATCCCACATGCTGCAACTAAGACTTGGTGCAGCCAAATAAATAACTATATTAAAAAATATACCTGGGTGGTGGAAACGCTGAATGAATAAAGAAGCTGGAATGGGCAGCAATGGACACACTGTGCAAAATTCAGATAGTTGACCCTTTTGCAGTGGGCTTGACTATTAATGAACAAGTGGCCATGTAGATATATTATTGCTTGGCACTCGAATTATTTCTATATTTCCACTAATACTGAATAGGCTGATAGAGGCATCTTTCTATTGCATTAAAACATTTCCTTTTTTCACTTCTTTGGTGTACCATCACTAGCCTGGACTACTTCAGCCAGGAATTCTAATTTCAATCTCAGATGACATAATCTAAAACTTATATCACAAGAGTTTGATTTTTCCACGCAGTGAAGGAGACACAGGAGATGTGGCTTTGATCCCTGGTTCGGGAAGATCCCCTGGAGGAGAGCATGGTAACTAACTCACTCCAGTACTCTTGCCTGGAGAATCCCATGGACAGAAGAGCCTGGTGGGCTATGGTCCATAGGGTTGCAGAGTTGGACATGACTGAAGTGACTTAGCGTGCATGCATGCATGCAGGCCTTCTCAGGTTATTTCTCTGATTGTTCAGTTTTTCTTTTTGAAGTTCTGAATAGGATTCAACCATCAGGAAATGCAAGATCATTTTTCAATGTCTTGCCTTTATTTATGTTTTCAAGAAAGGAGAGTTAAAAAGAAACTCAACAGTCTGGAAAATGAAACATTCTGCCCTTGACTCCCGAACAGGACCAGGCCAAGCTGTAACTCAAATCACGCTCATACAACGTGGTCGTAAATCCCTCCAAACTGAGTTGGAGTTAAAATTAATGGGAGAGCCGGGTCTGGTCTTAAACCACAGTGAATCAACCGGTCTGACCACTGCGAAAACCTCCCTCCCTTTATTGCTGGCGCTGACTTTGGAGAGGTGATTTATTGCCACTAAGAATTCCCACACCTCACTCCCCTCACAGCAGGCTTCCTTGCTCCAGCACAGAACAGGCTGCTTTGCCATCCTTGTTCTTGCATCTTCCTGATGTTGGGGGCCAAACAGAAAAGGGCACCCTGTGTGACATGGAGAAAGCCCAGACTTAGGGAGGCCAAACACTCAGCTTCTTCCCTTGCTCTGCCACTAGCTTACTATATAACTAGAGCTGAGGGATTTCATCACCTGCCGCCTTGGTTCTCTCATTCATAAACCTAGAAGCACAGGCCTGAAGCCACATTTCTGCACACTAAAGAGGGCACTCTTGGAGTTTTCTCTTTTGGCTTTTCCAAGGTATGGCTTTGGTCCTACTATTGGGCTGGCCAAAAAGTTCCTTTGGGTTTTTCCATGTTACCCTGAATAAACTGTTTTGGCCAACCCAATATTTCCATAACCCACAGACTCAAGGCTAATCCATGCTGTCTCTCTGGACCACAGCATATGTTAGCCTGATGAAGCATCTTAGCCAAGACCACTGAGTGCTATGGTGGTGAGATGGGATGAAATTTTCTAAGGCTGCTATAGCACATTACCACAAAACAGTGGGAGTTAAAACAGAAAAAAATGTATTCTCTCACATTTCTTGAGGCTAAATGTATAAAATCTAGTTGTTGGAAAGGCCATGTTCTCTCCAAAGGCTCTCGGGGAGGGTCCTTACTCCCTCTCCCTGGCTTCTTGGCATTCCTTGGTTTGCAGGTGCATCACTTCAGCTTCTTCCTCCACTGTCACATGGCTTTGTCCATTTGTGTCTTCTCTGCGTCTCTCTGTCCAAGTTTCCTTCTTTTGTAGGGGTGCCAGTCATTGCAATAGGGCCCCTCGTCATCCAGTGTGATCTCATTTTAATTTTTTTACTTTGGCAAGACTCTATGCATTTTCAAGTAAGTTCACGTTCACATTCACAATACTGGGGCTTAGGACTTGAGCGTGTCTTTTTTTTAGGGGGTGGCACAGTTCAACCTGTAGTAGATGAGAACACAGTAGTCCTGTCCCAGTGTTTGTGTTGGGCCTAGAGGGATGAAAAAGATGATTTTTGTTGCTGTTTTAGTCACTAAGTTGTGTCTGACTCTCCTGTGACCCCATGGACTGTAGACCGCTGAGCTCCTCTGTCCATGGGATTTTCCGGGCATGAATACTGGAGTGCATTGCCATTTCCTTCTCCAGTGGATCTTCCCGACCCAGGGATCAAACCTGTGTCTCCTGCACTGGCAGGTGGATTCTTTATCACTGAGCCACCAGGGAAGCCTGGAAGAGAAGATACAGAAATCTAAACCAAAAGGTCAGGAGCCACTTGTGACTGAAAAACAATCACTATTAACATTTACATGGTGCTTCTGATGATGAGTGTTTTTAGGCATCTTTTTTTGACCTTTGCAAAAACATAACGAGGTCAGTAAGGCTGGTATTATTATCAATATATCCATTTAACAAATGAGAAAGTTCAGATACATAGACTTCTTCCAAGCACATTTATACATGGAGCTGCTGGTGGGTGAATGAGAGAAATGACCTGAAGTTAAAATATAAAGTGGCATAAGAGAGGGTCCTTGATGGCACTAATGGAGCGTAGCAAGACCTGAAGACTGGCTATCCCAACTCTCTGACCTTGAATGCCAAATCCCCAAAGAAACCATGCAACTCTCTGAGACCCAGAGTGATTCATCTAAAGTCAACTAGCTAATACATAGTAAAAACCAGATTTTGATTTAAAATGTCTATTTTACCATTTTAAATTTTGCAACTCAGATATGAATTAATGACAAAACCAGACTGGATTTGCAAACACTTCTTTTATGAGATGCAATTCTGAGGTAATTAGATTTGTTTTTGTTAGAGGACTCATCACTTTATAGTCACCCCAATGAACAACACATCTGCTTGCCTTGCAGCTGGACTCTTCTTAATCAGTGGAAATAGATCCCCAGGGCTATGTAATTATCCACCAACCCAATGAGGTCAAGGACAGTAGTGCTGCATCTGCATTTTTGTTTGCAAAGGTCCTGTGAGGTTGTGAGACCAGCCTTCTGTGTATGGGTGATGCTGGTTCTCAGCCATTGCCATCTGCATCTCTTCTATACATTAGAGATGAGACATCTATTCATAGAAAGCTGCTTGCATAGGTGACCCTAGGTTGGTGTCTTAGAACATGGCTGATAAACAGTTTCTTACCAGTTGAGTTCAGTCACTCAGTCGTGTCCGACTCTTTGCAACACCATAGACTGCAGCACTCCAGGCTTCCCTGTCTTTTACCAACTCCTGGAGCTTGCTCAAACTCCATCAAGTGGGTGATGCCATCCAACCATCTCATTTTCTGTCGTCCCCTTCTCCTCCTGCCTTCAATCTTTCCCAGCATCAGGGTCTTTTCCAATGAGTCAGTTCTTCACGTTAGGTGGCCAAAGTATTGGAGCTTCAGCTTCAGTATCAGTCCTTTCAATGACTATTGAGGACTGATTTCCTTTAGGATTGACTGATTTCATCTCCTTCCAGTACAAGGGACTCCCAAGAGTCTTCTCCAACACTATACTTCAAAAGCATCAATTCTTCAGTGCTCAGCTTTCTTATAGTTCAACTCTCACATCCAAACATGACTATTGGAAAAAACATAGCTTTGAATAGCAGAGAAGGCAATGGCAACCCACTCCAGTACTCTTGCCTGGAAAATCCCATGGGCGGAGGAGCCTGGTGGGCTGCAGTTCATGAGTTCGCTAAGAGTTGGACACGACTGAGCGACTTCACTTTCACTTTTCACTTTCATGCATTGGAGAAAGAAATGGCAACCCACTCCAGTGTTCTTGCCTGGAGAATCCCAGGGACGGGGGAGCCTGGTGGGCTGCTGCCTATGGGGTTGCACAGAGTCGGACATGACTGAAGTGACTTAGCAGCAGCAGCTTTGAATAGACGGACCTTTAACAGTGAAGTAATATCTCTGCTTCTTAATATGCTGCTTTTAATATGTTTAATACTTGCTGCTGAGCAACCATCAGCAGGAGAATGTTGGATCCCACCAAAAAAAGATACCCCATGTCCAAGGGCAAAGGAGAAGCCCCAGCAAGATGGTAGGAGGGGTGAAATCACATTTAGAATCAAACCCCATACCTGCCAGAGACACTCAGAGGGCTCAAACAAAACCTTGTGCACACCAGGAGACCCCACAGAGACTGAACCAGACCTGCCGTTGAGTGTTTGAGTGTGGAGATCAGGGTCAGCAGTGGCCTGCTGCAGGGGCAGGGGCTCGGACGCAGCAGACCTGGATATGGCATAAACCCTCTTGGAGGAGGTCGTCATTAACCCCACCATAGAGCTGCCAGAACTTACATACTTTCTTATATTGACATAAAAAATGTTCTGTATTAGTATGGCTTATTGTGTCTAAACAGTTTGGACCAACAATGTGGTTTATTTTGAACATCTGGGATTTTTTTCCCCCTGGAGTCTGGAAATCAATTCCTGAATATTCCTTGGAAGGACTGATGCTGAAGCTGAAGCTCCAATACTTTGGCAACCTGATGCGAAGAGCCAATTCATTGGAAAAGACCCTGATGCTGGGAAAGATTGAGGGCAAGAAGAGAAGGGGGAAACAGGATGAGATGGTTAGATAGAATCACTGACTCAAAGGACATGAATTTGAGCAAACTCCGGGAGATACAGCACACAGAGGATCCTAGTGTGCTGCAGTCCGTGAAGTCTCACAGAGTTGGAAATGACTTAGTGACTAACAGCAACAATAACAACAGTCAGAGGGCGCTTACATGACCATCTACTAAAAACGGTGGGTTCTGGCTTTCTAAAGAGCTTTCCTGAAGACAACACTTCACATGAGATGGCACAACTTGTTCCAGGAGAAATCAGGCATGTCCGGTGTGATTTCACTGGAAAGATGTCTTGGAAGCTTGCGTCTTACTTCCTCTAGACTTTGCCTGGTGCATTTTCTCTTTTTGTTGCTTTTGTTTTGTATCCTTTCACTGTAATAAACCTTAGGCACAAGTTCAACTATTTCTGAGTTCTTCCAGCCAATCACTGAACCTGGGAGTAAGTACTCTTGGGACCCCCATACAATGTCTTTTCAGTCCCACACCCTCTAATCCCGATAAGAATTTCTTCTCCCTCCCCAGTGCTCTCTCTTTCTGGAAGAACTTTGAGGAGAAGATGGCTTAAGCTAGAATTCCATCAGTACAGATGGCATCTGACAACTTCTAACTTGTTAGCTGTTCTGGCTAATGATGCATCCAGGGCTTTGTTACTTTGATGTGCGTTTTCTATTTTTATGATCCAGCGGAGGGAATATATTTCTGAGGAAAAAAGAAACTACTCTTTGTCTCTGGCTTTCGTTTGGCTGAGAAGACAAACCTGAAAACATTTGGGGAACAATATTATTTGAGAAACCACAGTATATATGTAAATATATTATATGTTATGTATATATATTATGTGTATATATTATAGATACAGATATATTTTTTCTATTTATTTCTATCGGTTATGCTTGCTGACATCTTCTATCGGTTATGCTTGCTGACATCTCTACATTCTTAACCATCATCTACACTAACATGGTAGCTCCATCAGTGTTGACTCTCAAGGTCACCACCATCACATCACATCTCCCTCACATGCAATCTCTTCTACAACTACCATCTCCATCCTCACAACTGATAACCACACCCATGCCACAATCATACCAGCTGCACCTCCACCGCAAGCTCCGCCATGCCCACCAGTGCCAACAGCCCTGCTCAGTTCCATTATATTCTTACCTTCCCTGCCTCACCACAAGCCTGGCTCAGCATCCATTCTACAGGGTGGTCCATGCCACATTGTTGCTGCTCAGTCATTAATCATTATTTAACAGTTGAATCACCAGCATCCCCTTTACTAACAAAGCCACCACTAGGACAATGATTTTAAAAAAAATCCAGACAAATAATAAAAGCTTTTTCATTCTCAGAAAAGTTCTGAATGAGGTATGGTGATCAGAAATGGGCAAATTCTTTGATATAATAGCAGTGGCAGGCTGGCCTCCAGTAACTGATGGAGAAATGGAAAAGTACTGGAGGAAACAGAAAGAAATTAACAGCTCCTCTCAGAATAGAAATCAGGCCCAATAATCAGTGCAGTGTCCTTCTGCTTGGACATCAAAGGCATTGGTCAGGAGTGTATTGAAATCTCGCAGCAGCTGGCAGAGAATTTAAATCAACTCCTCTCTTATTCCTCACATCCTATTTGGTTTTCATAAAAAGTGACTTTTTTTTGAAGGATCCTTTTGCTCTGTTGCTATTAAAAGATGCTTAGCCAGCTGACTGGGAATTAGAATTCATAGGATTGGCTGGGGTGAGGCAAAAGTTGACTGATATATATTTATCAGATAAATGAGATGCTGTGACTCTAGATTTCTCACTACCTGGACTTGGTCCTCTTCAGAATCAGTGATAGCCCTTTGTTACTTGGTGGCAGAGTAGAACAGATCCGGCTTACAGAATCTAGGAAAATTTAACCATCTATCAGTGCTCTCTAGCATATAAGATTCAGCCTTGAATCCTAAAGGAAATCAAACCTGAATAATCATTGGAATGACTGATGCTGAAGCTGAAGCTCCAATACTTTGGCCACCTGATGCAAAGAGCTGACTCATTGGAGAAGACCAAGATGCTGGGAAAGATTGAAGGCAAGAGGAGAAGGGGACGACAGAGGATAAGACAGTTGGATGGCATCACTGACTCAAAGGACATGAATTTAAGCAAATTATGGGAGAAGGTAAAGGACAGGGATGCCTGATATGCTGCAGTCTGTGGGGTCGCAGTCAGAAACAACTTAATGATCGAACAACAACAACAGGCTCAAAGAAGTGAGTGCTTATAAAGTGTTTGGTGAGGGCCACATCCTTTTCCACAGTGCTCAGTTCGCAGAGTTCAGTCCTCCCCATTCTTCTGCAACTCATGAAGAAGTAGCTGTGATGCTCTTGGCAGAGATGAATGGAGAGGAGATAGTTGCACATGTGGCCGATCCTGTAATTCAGAGATGTTTGTTTCTAGGGGCTCTCAGCTGGATTTTTAGCTGTTTCTCTAGACTGTGGAACCTCAGCCCTGGTTCAGGCTCTAATAAGCTTTCACGTGAGCCCAGGCTCTAAGTACATTGAAAGGATCCATCCTGGGGACTTCCTGGCTGGTCCAGTGGCCAAGACTCTGCACTCCCAATGCAGGGGACCTGGGTTTGAACACTTGCCAGAGAACTAGATCCCCTATGCCCCAACAGGAGTTCTCATGCTATTATGAAAGATCTCACATGCTGCAACTAAGACCCGGCACAGCCAAATGAATATTTTTTACAAAAATGATCCATCCTGCATGTTCACCATTGATTGTTTGTACAATAATCACCATTATACTGAGGCGAGGAGAAGCAGTGTTCTAAGGTGAGGGGGTGTGAGTTGTAACTGAGGGGCCTGTTCTGACACATGCTGGGTGACAAACAGTGCCTCACTCCAGGGAAAAAAGAAAGGGGAGAAATACCAGCTCCACTTCTCCTCCCCACACCCTACCCACTTTCCCAGGGGCCCCATGACACCTTTTGAACTTCTCTCTGAAATGTCTCCACTGTCCCTCCCAACGCTAGTGAGCACAGCCATGATGACTATGCAGGAGGGACTTGACCTCCAAAAGTCTGCCCTCCCCTAGTCCCTTCTCTCTCCTTCTCCCGGGTCATTGGTTTCCTTGACTCCTACTCACAGTCTTAAGACTGCATCGTCATCATGGCTGTGCTCATTAGTGTTGGGAGGGACAGTGGAGACATTTCAGAGAGCATCCAACCATCTCATCCTCTGTCACCCCCTTCTCCTCTTGCCCTCAATCTTTCCCAGCATCAGGATCTTTTCCAATGAGTCAGCTCTATCCATCAGGTGGCCAAAGTATTGGAACTTAAGCTTCAGCATCAATGAATATTGATTCCTTCCAGAGAATGTTCAGGGTTGATTTTCTTTCATTTTAAATATAAATTTATTTGATAGGAAGTTAATTACTTTACTAGTTTGATCTCCTGCAGTCCAAGGGACTCTCAAGAGTCTTCTCCAGCACCATAGTTCAGAAACATCAATTTTCCAGTGCCCAGCTTTCTTTATGGTCCAGCTTTCACACGGGTACAAAAACTATAGCTTTGACTATATGCACCTTTATTAACAAAGTGAAGTTTCTGCTCTTCAGTATGCTGTCTAGGTGTATTTAGTGTTGAGGTACATATCAGGGGCCTATATCCTCCTATCTTTGAGAAAACCAGAACAGTTCCAAAGAAAGATGCAGCGCCCTCTCATTTCTATTATTGGCTGTTCTGGGTCTTTGCTGTGGTTTGCGGTCTTCTCTCACATTGGGGTGTGTGGCCTTCTCCAGTTGCGGCGTTCAGGCTCTCCAGTTGCGGCATTCAGTCTTAGTTGCCCTGCAGCTTGTGGGCTCTTAGTCCCCTGACCAGGGGCTGAACCCACAGCCCCTGCTTTGGAAGGTGGATTCTTAAGCACCGGACCACCAGGGAAGTCCCTAGGACCCTCCCATTTCACCAGCACGAAAAGAGGAGGCATATGAGTCAGAAGACCTGGGTCAAGTCTTTTTCTGCCCAGAGTTTTGTTTTTATGGGGATTATGTTTTTCTCAGTCAGCTTCATACCACCTGGCCTCTCAAAAAATACTAAAGCTCTTCAGGTTCCCAAAATAGCTTAATCTTAGTTTTACTGCTTTCCCCACAAAGGAATTTGGATCAAATTTCCCAGCACCAAAGCTTGGAGCGTTTGGGGACATGGGCAGAGCTTCTCCAAGGGCGCTCTCTATTCATCAAGCTCCCTCAGGGCACATCCAATTCGGGGCCATTCTGGGGCATTCCTATGCTGGCCCACTGTATTGGAGGGTCCTCCTTGCTTAATTTAGTGCCCGAAATACCTATGTTTCAGAGACCTGATCTGCTAGTCTAGAATCTTCATCACCATTTTCCAAAGCAGGTCTTAGGCATCCCTTGCAAGCAGTTACACTGAGGTCTTCACTGAAACCCCTGAATTTGTGAGTCAACTGTGTATACTTAAACACCCTCCCTCTTACCCAGGATTCTGTCATTTGAATGAAGGCTGTAGCAGGATGGGACCAATCACCCGCACCTTCCTATCCAGAGAAATCCTGCCTGGAGAGCAGGAGCCAGAGGGAGGGAGATGGCTGTTGGAAGTGTTCCTCCCATACACGTGTCCTTGGGTGATGGCACCTTTGTGTTCACTTTTCACCACATTCAAGTCTCAGCACCAGCCGAAAGGAGTCAACTTAGAGCTCATCCAAGGGAGAGTAAACAGGATGGTTATGGGGTTGAAGAGATGCATTCACGAGGGAAGAGTAAATGAGCAAATGATGCTGAGTTTGGCTGAGCAGCTGCAGTGGCTTTGGGTGGTCAAGGGAGAGATGTCTATAAACTGAGTGAGGCAAATTAGAACTTATGGGTGGTCCAGTGGTTAAGACTTCACCTTCCAAGGCAGGGGGTGCGGTTTAATTCCTGGTCAGGGAGCTAAGATTTGCAAGACTTGCGGCCAAAAAACCAAAATATAAAACAGAAGCAATATTGTAATACACTCAATACAAACTTTAAAAATGCTAAGTCACTTCAGTCCTGTCTGACTCTTTGTGACCCCATGGACTTTAGCCTGTCAGGCTTCTCTGTTCGTGGGATTCCCCGGGCAAGAATACTCGAGTGGGTTGCTGGGCCCTCCTCCAGGGGATCTTCGTGACCCAGGGATGGAACCCACATCTCTTAATGTCCTCCTGCATTGGCAGGCGGGTTCTTTACCACTAGTGCAAAAAAGGTCCACATAAAAAATCTTTAAAAGAAAAAAAGAAAACAAGAGTGGGGCAAACTTTGATGAGGGAAGTATGTCCTACAAAGTGGAATCAGCAGCAACTGTGAGGCTCTGACATCAGACCCAGACAGCTCTGTGGGAGAACAGGAAGAACTTAGAGAAATAGAAGAGTTGGGTTATTGATAATAGAATAATTTTGGGGTTTCTAACATCTGTCACATACTTTATTTACCGGATTTCATTTTGTCCTTAAAATAATTCTGCAAACCTGTTACTGTTTCCATTTTAAAGTTGAAAAAGTCGAGGTTCAGAGGAATTTACAGAAGTCCATATGCCTAAGATTTAGCAGTTCTGATTTCTGCCTTTTTTTTTTCTTTTACTTCCTCTCTCCCTCCCTCCCTCTCTCCTTTCCTACCTTCCTTTCCCCCTTTTCCCATAATGTACTCTCTCTTTTGTTGGCTTTTCAAGAGAAGATGCTTAGGGGACTTCTGTGGTGGTCCTGTGGCTAAGACTTCATGCTCCCAGTGCAGGGGACCTGAGTTCAATCCCTGGTCAGGGAACTAGATCCCACTCACAGCAACTAAGGCCCAGTGCAGCCAAATAGATAATTTTTTTTTAAGAGAGAAGATATTTAGGAGCTATTAGGGCACTCTTTTGGAGAAGGCAATGGCACCCCACTCCAGTACCCTTGCCTGGAAAATCCCATGGATGGAGGAGCCTGGTAGGCTACAGTCCATGGGGTCGCTAAGAGTCGGATATGACTGAGCTACTTCACTTTCACTTTTCACTTTCATGCATTGGAGAAGGAAATGGCAACCCACTCCAGTGTTCTTGCCTGGAGAATCCCAGGGACGAGGAAGCCTGATTGGCTGCTGTCTATGGAGTCGCACAGAGTCGGACACGACTGAAGCGACTTAGCAGCAGCACCAGTAGCAGCAGCAGCAGCAGCAGCAGCAGCAGCAGCAGGGCACTCTTTGGCTCTCATGTGCCCCAGAGACTAAGTTGAAAAGCCCAAGTTTGACGAATAATTGATCTGAAATCTCAAGCCAAGTCTACATCTCTGGGATCACCTCACGTTCTCATAGAAACTTACCTACACTTTTGGGTCCCCATGTGGCTACCAAACTACATTTTTGATCACTTCCTAAACACAGCTGCCCTATCTCTTCATGATTCCAGAACTTTTCACATGTTCCTGTTGGGTAACCTGTTAAGGTATCTTAAAAAAAAAAGACTAAAAAATAAGGTCTTTTAACAAGAAAGATGCTAGTTTTTCTCTTATGAAACAGACAGAAGCGAGTGGTCCTGAGCTGGTGTGAGGCAGCTCTGCTTCACAAGGACATCCGCTGCCTGGGCTCTTTCATCTTTTTGCTCTGATGTTTCCTCCCTGTTGTCCTTGCTGTGTGGTTGAAGTTGACTCCTCTTCCACATTCACGTTCCAGTCCAAGTGGTTTTTTTAAACAAAAAAAATTTTTTTTAATGAATTTTGCTGTGCTAGCTCTTAGTTGCAGCATGTGGGATCTAGTTCCCTGACTAGGGATCCAACCTGGGCCCCCTTCTTTGGGAGTGTGAAGTCTTAACCACTGGATCACCAGGGAAGTGCCCACCTGGTTTTGTTTTCTATGGAGATGAACTAGAGGTTGTGCTCGTGGCTTGGGCTCCCATCTCACTGTTACACGGCCACACTCAGTTGCAAGGGGGTTGGTGAATGGAGACTGCCAGGCAGCCATGATTCCAGCTAAAACCCACGAGGTTTAGAGAAAGAATAGGAGAACAGATGCTGAGGTGGTTGGAAGGGGGAATTTGAGCCGATCTGTCACCTTGTAATTGTCTTCATCCACCTTCCTCACTTGCCATCCAACCTGCTGAGATGCTACCTTGATTAAATTAAGCTTTCTCCCCAGGCAGACTGCCCTGCTTCATCTGTGCTCCTACATTGCTCCGTTTCTGCCCCCGATACAGCATTTTCCAAACTGCTCCAAAAATCACCTGTTTCCTGCCCACTTCCCACCCTCAGCCTCCGCCCTCACTGTGAGCGTTTTGAGAAGAGAGCTCTTGCCCTTTTCATCGTTATGTTCCTATTCCTCTCACAATCCCTGGCTACCGTAGGTGGTCAATAGGTTTTATATGAGAGAGAATGAATAATTGAAAGTTAGCTGAACAATATCATTAAACAGAATACTACTGCAGGATTTCAAGTGATAAAATGTGAGTCCAAATGGACTTCTGATAATAACAACTCACGTTTATATAATGCTTAAATGGTTCCTAGGCAATTTCCTCCAAGTAGTATTTCATCTTTATTCTCACTGCTTGATGTGAGGCCGACAGAGCATGTAATATCGTTTCCAACCTACAGCTCAGGAAAATAAGGTGCAGAAAGTTTGAGGTTAGTGCGAATTACACAACCCAGAAGCGTGCGGTCGTAAACTGGAGGCCAGGTTTTCTCACTGTAAGCCCAGTGTCTATTACCATTGAGGGTCACTTTTTTATTGGTTACCCGGGACACCAAGGACCAGAGTTTCAGTGACTTAGGCTAGGCTGAAGGCCTGGAACTCAGGCTCCAGAGAAGTGTTTCTGATTACTTTGAGGCAGTGTTCATAGATGTGGGCTCTAATGGAAGAGCTCTGGATTCAAGGTCATTAGCTTCTCGCCCTTAAGTCAGTTACATATATCATTTGAGCCTGAATTTTCTTTTCTTTAAAGTAAAGACACTAATAGGATCAAGTTATTGTGCAGGTTAAAAGAGATGTTAGAAAAGTCAGGGGCATACAGAGTGTACTCAATTAAGTGTTAGCTATCAATCACATGATTATTAGTTTTCTGAGAGCTGGAATCCAATTTTGAGTCTGTTCAAAATAGTAATAACTCCATTTTATAGTGTACCCATTAGGAGCCAGGCACTTTATATGCCCCATTATAACAGCCTATTCACTGGTATACTTGACAAATAGATTGTGATCCTGCAGCGCCCACATTCCCCATTGAAGAAATTGATCCTTAGTTGTTCTTGAGCAAGAGGATGCGAATTCGGCAGCCCTCTTTCCCCCTTCCTTGACTACACTGGGGATGATGCGAGCTGTATGTGTGTGTTGTGTGTACTTAGTCATATCTGATTCTTTGTGACCCCATGGACTATAGCCCTCCAGGCTTCTCTGTCCATGAACTTTTCCAGGCAAGAAAACTGGAGTGGGTTGCCATTTCCGACTCCAGGGGATCTTCCCGACTCAGAGATCGAACCCACGTCTCGGGCGAATTCTTTACCACTGCACCACCTGGGAAGCACCAGGTGGCTTATCAGATAATCAGATTCTTATCAGGATGAACAGATACTTTCTTGCAGGAATTTACACTGGAAATTTTCCAAGAATGTATACAGGAAAGTGAAGGGCGAATCAGCAGTTGTCCACAGGGAAAAGCGCAGACAGGAAACACAGGCGAGCAGAAGCCAAGGGCAGCTGCCATATCATTGTGCGTTGGGAGCAAGGTGCCAGGAGCCCCTGCTCTGGGATGGACCACAGCCACCTAGGCCCTAGAGAATTAGGGAGAATAGAGCGTCCATGGAACCTTACATGTCTTTTCCATTCTGGTCTTAAAGAGGCTCTGAGATCCATCATTGGCTTCACAGGAAAGCTGCCTTCCCCTGCCTTGTTTTTCTAAGCTTCTCTTTATGGGAGGCAAACCTCGCACATGCTGTTGTGTGTGTGGGTGCGTGTGCTCAGTCATGTCCGACTCTTTGAGGCCCCATGGACTGTAGCCCACCAGGCTCCTCTGTCCATGGGATTTTCCACGCAAGTATACTGGAGTGGGTTGCCATTTCCTCTTCCAGGGGATTTTCGTGATTCAGGGATTGAGCTCACATCTCCTGCACTAGCAGGCAGATTCTTTACCGCTGTGCCAACTGGGAAACCCTAGCACATATTAGTGATTTTTAATTGAGAGACAAACACAGGTAGCCATGATTACTTTTTATAGATAAAGGAAAGTCAGATTCACAGAGATCAATCATTGTCCCAAGGCCATAAAGCCAGCTAGAGACTCAGTTGGGATTCAATCCAAGGTTTTTGTGGCATCATGTTTTATTCGACTGTGCATTTTTCTTACATCAAAGCTTATCTCACACATATCTGAGGTTATATCCTTTCTGGTTAGTTTAAAAAAAAAAGAAAGAAAGAATGTATTGTATCATTTAAAAAGATTCACCAAGAAAAAAAAGCAGCCCATAAACTATATGTAATCCAGAGCTACTCAACAAAGGTTGGTTTTATAGTGGAATGAGAAGAGAATAGAACAGAACACATATTCACACACATTCTTTCTCTTCAACATGTCATTGGTCACCAAGTGATCTAGCTTGCTTAATGAAATCCTTACGGTCTTGGTATCACTGGGGCTGAAGTGCTGATTACTTCTCCCAGGGTTGCAAACCTTCAGGCTGTCCGAGAACTTGATAAAGGTAAGGCCTTTAGACTCCTTGCTCTGCTTGCGCGACACCACTCACCAGCACCGTGTCTCTCTGCAAGGTGGCAGTCGCTTCTTTCATACTGGGTTGCTGAGGTTGTTAAGTGGCTCCTCCAGACTGTCCGTGCTCAAGTGGAAGCCACAGTCACGTCCACATCCATGGCTTGCAGTTTCCTCCATGGCAGTCCGAACCCAGGTTCTTGTCTCCCTTCCTCCTGCTGTGTCCCTACGGGCTGTGGTCATGGACTTCTGTTGTGCGGCTTAATTTCCTGGCTCTTCCTTGATTCAACTATAGTACTTGGTTGCTTTCAGACAACAGCCTGGAAATCACATTCTGTCCTCAAATGGCCATCAAATGATGTGGTGACATAAACATGGAAGGGTCGCGTTTGTCTCATTATAGGGAGCAGAAATTAACCACTGAATGTAACCATTCACAGGGAGTGACATTTGCATCATGTCTGGGTCTCAGAGACAGTTAAGACTGCTCAGTCCGGATGAGTGAACGAAGGACCAGGAATCTACACTTAGGTTTTCTAATTTCAATGAACAATGCCTTTTCGTTATTCTAAAGCGTCTCCTGCTATTGAGAAGTCCCTTGGAAGGGACTCAGTGGTAACACTGTGTATGTCTGGAACAGAGAAGATATTTCTTTAGCTGGTAGGATTAGGGAAGATTTCTCTAGCAGACTGAAGCTACCTGGTTATAGATGGCAAAGGAAAGAATTTTGACCTTTGGTCATTTCCCAGTTAGGTTAAAGCCCAGGACTCCCCAACCCATCACAGCAAAATGATATAAGCCTCAATCTCTGAACCGCTGGCAGCCGCCACTGCTCCCACGTATGCTCATAATTCACAAATCCCAATTTGGCAAAGGCAAATATATGACTATGTTCTGATTATGGTGGAATTAGTGTGGGAGGTGGCAAATGGCTTCTTTATTATTTTGATGGCAGTCTTGAGGGGAAGCCAGGAAATCTATGACTTCATATACTTTGATCTGTGTGCAATTTTAGATGTCTTAATGTATCTCGAATATTTTGATCCAAATGACATTTTCATTTGGAGCCATTTGTGTAGCGGGAGTAAGGAAGGAGGAGGACAAGCTAGTACCCTGCAAGATGCAGTCTTTTGTTAGCACAGTGGAAAATCAGAGTAGAGAGGAGCCCCATGTCCTTGGAGATTTGCTCTAGATTCATTCTGGCTAACTGGGAGAGACTTCAAGCAAGTCCTTTCCAGCCTCAACGTTTGATCTCCCACGCTAGGAATCTGATCCTTGCTTGTGTTTTGTTACATTGGTATCCTCTTCTATCTTTTTATTTGTTTATTTCATCTGTGTGACATGTAGCTTAGTTCCCCAACCAGGGGCTGAACCCCTGCCCTCTAAAGTGGAAGTGCAGAGTCTTAACCACAGGACTGCCAGGGAAGTCCCTGTCTGCTATCTTTTAGGTAAAGAGCTATAGGTATATTTGTTTGTACCCAAGTTTTAATTCAGTTTTGAAAGAAAAGAAAACCATGATTTGAATTATTTGTCTTCAGGCATACCTGAAGAGCTATATTCAATATTAAAAGTTTAAGCAAGTGAAGTTATATTTGTGTAGAAAGCATTCTGGCTGCCTTCCCCCCCATTTTAAGCCTTCTTTAGGCATCTTATTAATGTGTGAATTGCTGTTTCCTGGGTTCCTCATGATATGTGTGTGTATCAGTTATTCAGTCATGTCTGACTCTTTGCAACCCCATGGACTGTATGTAGCCTGCCAGGCTCCTCTGTTCATAGGGTTTTCCAGACAAGAATACTGGATTGGGTAGCCTTTCCCTTTCGATCTTCCCAACCAGGGATCGACTCCGGGTCTCCCACCTTGCAGCCAGCTTCTTTACCATCTGAGCCACCAGGGAAGGCTCTTCATGAGATGGAGACCATTTTTTGGTAATTTTTAGTTCTTTGTGTTTTCCTGGGAACCAGATCTACTTCATCAAGCAGGTCTTTTTAATGAAATATCCTTTTTTAAAAGAAAAATATTTATTTGGCTACACCAGCTCTTAGTTGTGACACATGATATCTTTTAGCTGTGGCATGAGGGATCTGGTTCTCTGACCAGAGATCAAACTCCAGGCCCCCTGCATTGGGAGCGTGGAGTCTTAACCACTGGACCAGCAGGGCAGTCCACCATCTAGCAGGTCTTGATGGGGCTGTTTTCAATGAGAGAGGGTGAGGCTCTGTTAAGGGGAACAGGAGGAAGGTGGCAGAAAGGGTATTAGAGGAGAAAGGTGGAAAGAGAGGAGTTTCTGAGCAACTTTAAATCCCAGCCTTTTCTTTGGAACCTGACCGTCTCCTTCCAGAGCTGTGTTCACTCTGTGTCCATCATTTATTTTTCTCCAGGGTTGAGGCTCCATCCTCCCCTAGTAGAATATATTCTAACCAGTACCTATTTCAGTGCATCCTACCGGGAGAGCCTCAAGCCCAAAGTACAGAGCATCCCTTGCCTGGAGCTTGGCTCTCTCTCTCAGCCTCCACGGAGAGAAGTCATCAGATAATACGGCAGTTGCATCTCACCATTGCATAGAATACTGATAAATGCTTTACATGCCTACTAGGCCATTTACGCTTGATCTCAGGTAATCTTTAAATACTTCGGGCTTCCCTGGTAACTCAGATGGCAAAGAATCTGCCTGCAACACGGGAGACACAGGAGACATGGGTTCACTCCCTGGGTCAGGAAGATCCCTTGGAGAAGGAAATGGCAACCCACTCTAGTATCCTTGCTTGGAAAATTCTATGGACAGAGGAGCCTGGAGGGCTACAGCCCATGGGGTTGCAAAGAGTGGAATACAACTGAGCGACTAACACTTTCACTGTATAATACTTCCCTATAAGTCTTATCACTCATGCTTTCAAAGATGTGGCAACAGACACTCCAGGAGATTAAGCATCTTAGTTCGGGATTCATTCCATAGTTAGCAAGGGAGAGGACCTGAACTCAGACTTGCCCACTTCCTAAGCCTCTCTCTCTGTGCTCTGCTATGGCAAGTAGACTCATGTGACAAATGAGGGGAGTGGGCAGAGCTCTTCTTTCCAATGTCCCTACTTCTACTGAACTAGGTCAAAGCCTCTGCCTTTTCAGGTAGAGGACATTTCTACTACTCTCAGCGCCCCTCAAAGGATACAAAACTCCTTACAGTGAGTGAAACCTTGAGAAAAAGAATCAAGTCAGTAAAATATTTGTTTCAGTTGGGGAGAATTGAGCTGACAGAACAATGTCAGTAGAACTGAGCTGTTGGAACCATGTCAGTAGTTTGCCCATGATCAAACTCAAACATGGGGGTCCTGGTTAGGTGTTACTGCTTACAATGTGAACTCTCTTGTGCATTTTGCATATGGGAACAGCACCAGGCAAGTTGCTAAGAAAGAAAGACTTTTGATTAAATACATCAAGAGTTCTCCCAGAGGACTTCCTTGATGGTCCAGTGGTTAAGAATCTGCCTGTCAATGCAGGGGGCATGGGTTCAATTCCTGGCCTGGGAAGATTCCACCTGCCCCGGAGCAATTAAGCCCACGAGCCACAACTACCGAGCCTATGTGCCTAGTGTCCTGGCTCCGCAACAAAAGAAGCCACAGTGGGAGGCACCGCTATGAAGAGTAAGCCTCACTTGCTGCAGCTAGAGGAAGTCCATGTGCAGCAATCGAGACCCAACATGGCCAAAAATCATTCAGTCAATAAGAGCTTTCTCTTAGGTTGTTCAGCTCAGTTCAGTTGCTCAGTGTGCCTGACTCTGCGACCCCATGGACTGTAGCATGCCGGGCCTCCCATCACCAACTCCTGGAGTTTACTCAAACTCATGTCCATTGAGTCAGTGATGCCATCCAACCATCTCATCCTCTGTCATCCCTTTCTCCTCCTGCCTTCAATCTTTCCCAGGATCAGGATCTTTTCAAATGAGTCAGCTCTTCATGTCAGGTGGCCAAAGTATTGGGTTGGGAAGGGGACTAATAACAATGTACAAATGAAAAAGTAACATTAATCTTGACAGCTTCCTGTCCTCGGCCAAGTAACTGTACCTACTCTGGGCCTTAAATCCTCCATCTGCAAAACAGACACAGTCATTCTTATGTTTATAAATTGCACCTGGATTTGACAAAAACAGATGGGGAATATATTAATATATGAGAATCTTATATCCTTAGGAAGGAACACAGCTGGAAACTCCTAGGTATTTATGTTATTAATTTTATTCAAAAATTAAAAATGGATTAGGAAGGCCACAAAGGCATTTTATTGCTCTAAGCTGTTAGAAGGTTCCAGCTGAATGGGCTCATCTAAGGTTTTCTTCAAACTAGCAGGATTAAGCTTTTATTTTTGTCAGTCTGGATGGTTTCTTAGCCCTGCACAATTCTTAAAACCGCATTGAGATTCATTCCGACTCTCAAAACTTAGGCTGAACACATTTGAGCAGTGAGACAGACTGGATTGACATTTTGGTAAAGATGATTTGAAACTGATTTATAAAGCATGCAGGAAATGGGAGTAGCTGCTAATTTGGCTGAGATTTGAGGCCTATGGCAGGAAGGCCAAGAATTTGTCTCGTTTAGCAAACAACCTCTTCTTAAAAATAAGGAAATAGTGGGTGAAAGCTTTGCTTATTCTTATAATGGTGGTTTAGTCGCTAAGTTGTGTAGGACTCTTGGAACCCTTTAGTCTGTAGCCCACCAGGCTCATCTGTCTATGGGATTTTCCAGGCAAGAATATTGGAATGGGTTGCTATTTCTTCTCCAGGAGATCTTCCTGATCCAGGGATCAAACCTGCATCTCATGCATTGGCAGGTAGATTCTTTAACACTGAGCCACCAGGGACGCGTCGGCTTATTCTAACCATATATAAACACAACTTTAGATATATTTTGCCTGTTAATTTTCTTTGTGGTTTATGGCAATAAGACTTCCCTGGTGGCTCAGAGGGTAAAATGTCTGCCTACAATGCAGGAGACCTGGGTTCAATCCCTGGGTTGGAAAGATCTCCTGGAGAAGGAAATGGCAACCCACTCCAGTATTCTTGCCTGGAAAATCCCATGGATGGAGGAGCCTGGTAGGCTACAGTCTGTGGCGTCACAAAGAGCCGGACATGACTGAGCAACTTCACTTACGGCAGTAAGTTGGCAAAATATTGGCTTTAGCAAAATTCCATGGAGCCACTATTTGCACTTGCATGAATTGCTTTATTTCTCAGCTTCAGGGTCTGTCTTTATGAAATGGAGGCACTGAGAACACTTCCATTAGGTTTTCATGAAGCCTTGAGGTTTCGTGGCAGAAACTCTCAAGTGCCTAGCTAATATATATTTTCTTGGATAAGAAACTTGCTTATACGTTTGAAGCAGCAAGGACACAGCTAAATATACTTCACATACTAGGCCTCCCACATACTAGGGTTGGCAGAGAGGACCTAGGTAGAGTTCTACTGTAGGTCTCTGAAGTAGTGTTCTTTTTTTTTTTTTTTTTTTGGCCTTGTTGCACAGCATGTTGACTCTTAGTTCCCCAGACAAGGATCAAACCTGCGCCCTCTGTGGTGGAAGCATGGAGTCTTAACTACTGGACCACCAGGGAAGTCCCTAGAGCAGTTTTTCATTTCCTGAAAAAAAGGGGGCAGAAAACACGACTGCATCTTTCCCCCCATTATTTTGCTTTGAGTGCAGAAATGTTGCCTGGAGCTGTGGCAGCCATCTTTCAAGCAAGACAACAAAGCTAAAGATGGCAGAGCAGAGAGACAGCATGCTAAGGGTCCAAATGGCACCAAAAAAGAGTAGAAGTAAAAACAGGATGTTCTCACCTGTAAAAATGAGGGGAAATAAATCCTATTTGTGAAAGCCACTCTTGGTTGGCTTATATATCTATCTGAATGTATTCTTTACTGATAAAGATAGTTTAACAGTCATAAAATTGCATAGTATGGAGCTTGATGTATTGTGGAAACTCATTGTGTTACTTCTACCTCTTTGTGCTACCCAGTGAGTGCTTTGAGCAAAATCAGATCAAATAATCTTTCCTCTTTTTAATTAGCTTAACACATATTAAACATCCGTGATGGGCTAAGTGTTTGGTGGCACCTTGGAAATATAAGACAATGAGACTGAGCCCTTGCCATGGAGATGTTCAAAATCTTAAAGTTGTTTTTCTTCAGCTGCTAAGTCATGTCTGGCTCTTTGTGACTCCATAGACTGCATCATGCCAGGCTCCTCTGCCCTCCACTATCTCCTGGGGTTTGCTCAGATTCATGTGGATTGAATTGGTGATGTTATCTAACCATCTCATCCTCTGCCTCCCCCTTCTCCTTTTGTCTTCAGTCTTTTCCAGCATCAGGGTCTTTTCCAATGAGCTGAGTTTAGAAAAGGCAGAGGAACCTGAGATTAAATTGTCAACATCCGCTGGATCATAGAAAAAGCAAGGGAATTCCAAAAAAAAAACTACCTCTGTTTCATTAACTACACTAAAGTCTTAGACTGTGTGGATCACAACAAACTGGAAAATCCTTTAAGAGATGGGAATACCAGACCACCTTACCCATATCCTGAGAAACCTGGGTGTGGATCAAGAAGCAACCGTTAGAACCTTACATGGAACAGTGGTCTGGTTCCAAATTGGGAAAGGAGTACATCAAGGCTGTATATTGTCCCCCTGCTTATGTAACTTAAATACGAGTACATCATGTGAAATACAAGGCTGGATGAATCACAAACTGGAATCAAGATTGCCAGAATCTTAAAGGAAGACAGTCAATTACAATTCTTCAAGGCAATGAGTACTATTGCAGAAAATGTACATGATGCTTCAGGAGAAGGGGATAGAAAACTAAATGTCAACAAATGCATGATAAACACAAAGGGAAAGAGACATCTTCCGTCTTGGGAGCATGTGACCACTGGAAAGTCTAGCTAGAGAGGTTGCTGTAGCTTATGTCATGACATGAGTAGCGTGAGAATTTGGACCCAGGTCCCTGAAAATATGCAATAGCAATGGCTAACATTTATGGAGCATTTCCTTGCTGTCCGGCACTCAAGTATTATGTGATCTCATTTAATATTTGCCGCTAGTCTCTAAGCTAAGAGCTATTATTACTTCTCATCTTATAGATGAAGTATCTGGGCTCAGTGAAGTTAAGTGGTTTCTCCAAAGCCACAAAAGTGGTATAAAAAGTGGAGCTAGGATTGGAACGATGTAGATCTGACTCTATACTCTGCATGTGGTATCAGTGAAGCCTGTCCCATTAAATAGCTTGGCAGTATCTGTGGTACCGAGTGCTTGGTGCCAAGACCTACTTAAGGATCTAAGTTTTGATACTATGGTTCTTGGGGAGGGGCTACTTTCTAATCTGGTGTCTGCAACCCCTACCTATGCAAGATATTTTAAGGGCAGGCTAATAATCTAGTTTTATTTCAATCTGTCCTATTCTGTCCTGTTTGTTTCTGTGTCTCCAAGTTATTAGGCATCTCAATGAGAACAGGAATCTTAGGGGTGCTAGGGTTGGGAGTGAATTCAGATGAGAATGAGCAGGCTTCCAGAGTCTTATTGCTGTGGTAGTTCTGGGGACTGTTCGAATCAGTGAAAACTTCAGGAAAGAGATGGCATTTGAGCTTCATTTAATTGGACTGATTCATATGAATATTGCTTTGGGCTAGATACCAAATCTAGCATGATGATTTAAGGTCTGGCTTTGAAAAGCTATTTCAAGTGGCATGGATTCACGTGGGAAAGCCAGTTGAATCTGAAGAATGAATCATACCGGAAATCCTTTGTAAAATGGAGTTGTAAAAACGGAGCTTCAGATAGTATTCTTGGATTACCATCAAATATGTCCAATGTTTTCATCCACAGCTCTTTGTAGAATGAGTTCAATTTTGTATGTGTGCATGGCACTTTGCTGTTGGCAAAACACTACATGTGTGGTATTTATTTGACCTTATCAGGAAGTACACTGTTTAGATAGGGATATTACGTCTATTATATTTTTGAGGAAACTGAGGCTCAAAAAAAGTAAAATGACTTGCCCATGATGACCCAACCGAGGGCTGTGAGGAAAAGATCCATTCCAGGCCTCTTTCCTGGCTTCTGGTAGTTCTCTGTATGGTGCCACCCAAGTGTGTGTGTCTTCTCTAAAGTTCCCCTTTGTATAAGGACACCTGTCACACTGAATTAGAACCCACCTGAACGTGAAAGTTACTCAGTCATGTCTGACTCTTTGCGACCCCATGGATTATACTGTCCATGGAATTCTCCAGGCCAGAATACTGGAGGGCATAGCCGTGTCCTTCTCCAGGGGAATCTTCCCAACCAAGGGATGGAACCCAGGTCTCCCTCACTGTAGGCAAATTCTTTACCAGGTGAGCCACAAGGGAAGCCCAAGAATACTGGAGTGGGTAGCCTATTCCTTCTCCAGCAGAAATCTGCTGGAGTCCACCTGAAGGATCTCACTTTACTTGATTAACTCTGCAAAGACTACCCCCCTCTGCAAATGGGGTCCCATTTGGAAATGCTGGGGAAGGGGGTTAGGGTTTCAACGTAAGAATTTTTAGGATTCACATTTAGCCTATAATGGGTAATTGAAGAATATGATGGAATTTCTACTAATCTTGGCATGAGTGGGGAGTAAATGATTAATTTGAAGACTTCAGCTAAGATGTCATTTTTATAATAAAGTTTCCATGACTCCCTCCATTCTAAATATTGGGTTAAATATTGCCTCCTGTTCCCTTGTGGTCTCATACTTCCTGCACTGTCATTATTACCTGTCACATAGCACTAGAGTCCCTTGACCCATCTGGCCCTCTTGTCAGACCATCAGCTCTGGGAGGGCAGGAATTCCAGCTATTTATTGGATTGGTCAAAAAGTTCGTTCAGGTTTTTCTGTAAGATGGTATGAAATTTTTGGCCCAATACCATCCTGAGTGGAGTACTTCTCAACAAATCCATGCCAAGTGTGTAAGATAACGTTTATGCCTCTGTGACGGGCCTTGTTGGTACCTGTCCCTCATTGCTTCAGCACTTAACATTTCCAGTGGCCAGATCTTGCTATTCCTTCCCTGAAGGCTCTCTGGTCACCTGAGCAGGGCAAACTGGAAATGCCAGAGCATAGCACCCTCTGGGTGTAGCCCTCTGCCAAAGGCTGATGGGACTGAATGGATAAACACCTTAGGGGGAGTCTAAGTCTGAGGTGTATGTACATTGTCTCCCAAGGTGACCCAGGGGGAGTCAGTTCCGGTGGCTGTTCACCTGACGATGCGCATTTGACTGACTTCCTTTTTTCCTTGTCTGCTCTTTCCCTCCACCTGGTGCAAAGTGCTGACAAGATACGTCAATGTGAGCCTCAGGGGTGACTCCAGGAGGATTAAGGGCAATGCTCCTCCCCAGTTATTTCCACTGGTTCAACACAAGTAGTTTGCTCATTTGTCAAGTACAAATTGAGTATTGGGTTTCTGCATAGAATTGAATTAGACAAGACATCCTGTGGGTTTGATCCCTGGGTTGGGAAGATCCCCTGGAGAAGGTACCTTTCTTTAGGGAAGCCACTGTTTTCTTACTTACAGAATCATAAGTGAATTCTGTGTCTGTGCTCATCCTCCGTTACTGGGTGGAGAGCCCAACACTGAGCAACAAGTGTATTTCATCACCCTTGCAGTTAATAGTTCAAGATGAGCATGTGATCCAAGTCAGTTCAATTAGAGACAGTCTTAAATGCATCACAGGAATCATACTCTACATGAGGTATGAGTATGAAGGCCTGAAGTCATTGGGAGCTCCCAAGGAAAATATTCCAGAGAAGGGATCCAAAACTGATGAAGATGGAGAACAGAAATGCAGCAAGTGAGATAGTCTGGTGACACTAGCATCTGGATCCAGCCGTACCTGAAGACATTCTAACTTTCTTATTTTATTACATGAGCCAAAAAACTCCTTTCTGTTTCCCTTAATTCATTTTTAGCTGTGTTTCTCTTACCTTTGCCCCCAGAGAGACCTAACTAATATATTATGCATCCTCTCAAAGGGAGAACTCTTGAGTATTTGGTTAAGGAGCTTGAGCTTTGAGAAAATAGTTTTCAGCGATTCCTTGTTATACCTCAAGTGCTCAAGTGCCAAGTTCATTGCCTGCCACTTTGTAGGCCCTAATTAGGTATTGAGTATTTAAAAGCCTGAATCTCTTTTTTAAAATTCAAGGCCACTCTGTTTTTTCATGATTAGTGAGTATTCTAGTTCCTAATTTTCTTTTTTGTCTAGAATCTCATGTTGTCAGATTAAAAATATTTAAAAGCCACTTGAGATGTCCAACACGGCCTCAGGTCAAACATGTCTAGTACCTTGGTCACAGCTAAAATCATGAGAAGGACCACCTTCCCATCTGTAGTGGAATCATCAGCTAGAAGTCTCCCAATTTGCTTCTTTTTAAAAAAAAAATTATTATTATTATTTTTTTGGCCCCGCCATGTGCCATGTGGGATCTTAGTACCTCAACCAGGGATTGAGCCCTCAACCCCTGCAGTGGAAGCATGGAATCTTAACCACTGGACCTCCAGGGAAGTCCTCCTAATTTGCTTCTGCCTGAAGATTGCTTTCACTTCCCTGCAAACCTTATGGAACAGACAGGGATTATTTTTGGCTCAGACCCATCGTGTCAAGCTCACTGCCATTTCCAATTCACAGGCTGGCACACGTGGGGCAGTTCCTGAAGCCTCCTGCCCAGTGAGCAGCTATTCTTGGATGTTTGTGCTTGACATTCAGGAGGCCTTCCTGGCTGACTCACTCCCCAGCCGGGCCCCTGTTGTGCTGGGCCAGGGTGGCTCCACAGCTTGTTTTTATGCCCCTAATCAAAGAGCGACACCCCCAAATCTTGCAGTCAGTCATGCAGACTGGACTGGGAAGCAATTGCAGACTGTTAAATTTAACCACAGCCACTTTAGGAAATGAGATGCTGGGGGGGGGGGGGGGGTTTAAGAGTGGAAATGGGGTAATCTTTGTTTTTCTCTTTTATTTTTCTTCTGATGTTTGACTTGACCGAGTTAAATCTTAGTTGTACTGTTCCTTATTAGCTGTGTGATCTTGGGAAAATTATTTAATGGTTTTCTACAGTGAACCCTAGGTCTTGCTCATTCCCTTGAAATGGTAATAATAAATTCCAGTTGGGAGAATTGTTTTAAGGATTAGAAATGTTTTTAAAGGGTCTGATATAGTGCCTGGCATCTTGTTGATAGCCAGGGATTATTGCTTCTCGTTAAATTTCTAGTATCTAGCAACATAGAACCTACCACCTACTAGGTGCTTATTAAGTGCTAAGTAAATGAATAAAAGAAAGAATGAACAAAGAAATGTTGACATCAGAGTCCTTGCTCTTTCTCTTCTGTCCTACTTTAACCCTTTAAGTGAGCTGAAAGTGCAAAGTGAAAGTCGCTTAATCATGCCACCCTTTTGAGACCCTATGGACTATACAGTCCATGGAATTCTCCAGGCTAGAATACTGGAGTGGGTAGCCGTTCCCTTCTCCAGGGGAATCTTCCAACCCAGGGATTGAACCCAGGTCTCCTGCATTGCAGGTGGATTCTTTACCAGTTGAGCCACCAGGGAAGCCCAAGAATACTGGGGTGGGTAGCCTGTCCTTCCTCCAGTGGATCTTCCTGACCCAAGAATTGATCTGGGGTCTCCTTCATTGCAGGCAGATTCTTCACTGGCTGAGCTACCAGAGAAGAATAAAGGCACCTTGAGGCCACTGGGCATTCTCCCTGTCCCACTGCTCTGAGGACCACAGTTTTTGCATATGCCACCCTGGCATGCCCTGACCTCCTAAGGCTTGATTCTGATGGACTTCCTCTCTCACTGCCCTTTGTCTAAGAGTTGTCATTGCCATCTTGGGATAGCCCTGGGGGCTCAACTCTCACTCTCCTTCAGGTGCAGAGGAGGCACCTCCTCTGGACCGTATGCCCTATAGCCTTCAGCTCAGGGTCTTCTTCTGGGTGGCCATGCTTTTATAATGAGGTTCTACCTTCTTTTTCTTTTTTTGATTTAAAGATGTATTTATTTATTTCTGGTTGTGCTGGGTCTTCGCTGCTACACACAAGCTTTCTCTGGTTGCGGTGAGTGGCAGCTGCTCTTTGTTGCGGTGCAGGGGCTTCTCACTGCAGTGGTTTCTCTTGTTGCAGAGCTTGGGTTCTATATGCAGAGGCTTCAGCAGTTGCAACATGTGAGCTTAGTATTTGTGGTTCCTGGGCTCTAGAGCTCTGATTCAGTAGTTGTGGCATGTGCTTAGTTGGCTTGCTGCACGTGGGATCTTCCCAAAACAAGGATTGAACTGGTATCCGTTGCATTGCAAGGCGGATTCTTAACCACTGGACCACCAGGGAAGCCCCAGTTTCCATTTTCTTGCTCAGCTCTCCTTGACAATATCCTTTTGGTTCCAGGCTTCCCTCGTAGCTCAGTTGGTAAAAAATCTGCCTGCAATGCAGGAAACCTGGGTTCTATTCCTGGGTCAGGAAAATCCCCTGGAGAGGGAAACGAAAACCCACTCCAGTATTCTTGCCTGGAGAATCCCAGGGACAGAGGACCCTGGCAGGAGCAAGTCCATGAGGTCACAGGAGTCAGACACAGCTTAGCAACTAAGCCACCATCATCAGCAGACATTCAGCTCCAATCACTGTTCATTGTATACACATTGCTGGGTACAGAGGGAACTGCATATAAGTGTTTGTTGTTATTATAACATTCTTATTAAGAATCATATCAACTTTCTCTCATAGTCTGACTTTATGTTCCTTCAGATTACATTTTATTATTTCCTAAAGGTACAGATCAAAGCCCATTCTGACCATTAACAAAACTAAGTTACAATTACAACACAGCAATGACAAGAATGCTAATCGTTGACTTGTAATGGAGCACTGACCGTGGGCCAGGCAAGTTGCGAAGTGCTTTACATGCACTTACTGACTTGTCATATCACCTCAGAGTTATGCACTCACCTCCCCACTAAACCTGTAAGTAAACAGAGGTGCAGAGAGGCTGAGGAAAGCTACACCTTGTTAGGTGCAGAGCTGGTATGTGAACCCACAAATTCCAACTCCAGAGCCTTAAAACTAACTTTTTAGACCTCAGATATCTCATCTTTGAGATAAAATCTTCCTCGTAAGTGTATGGAAAAGATTAAATAAGACCATACCTATAAAGTACTTAGGAAAGCGTCTGGCACATTGAAACAGTCAATAGGTATTAGTGAAGGTGATGATTGGTGGTGATAGTGATGATGATGGTGGTGATGATGGTGATTATGAAGATGGTGGTGATGGTGGTGATGGTGATGATAGTGATGATGAAGGTGGTGATGATGGTGATCATGAAAATGGTGATGGTGGTGATAGTGGTGATAGTGATGATGAAGGTGGTGATGATGGTGATTGTGAAAATGGTGATGGTGGTGATGGTGATGATAGTGATGATGAAGGTGGTGATGATGGTGATTGTGAAAATGGTGATGATGGTGATGGCGATGATAGTGATGATGAAGGTGGTGATGATGATGATCATGAAAATGGTGATGATGGTGATGGCGATGATAGTGATGATGATGGTGGTGATGATGGTGATCATGAAGATGGTGATGATGGTGGTGATGGTGGTGATGAAGGTGGTGATGATGGTGATCATGAAAATGGTGATGATGGTGATGGCGATGATAGTGATGATGATGATGATTATATGTGGTGATGTGGTGATGATGGTGATGGTGGTAATGATGACGATGATGGTGATGTGATGAAAATGATGATGATGATGGTGGTGATGTGATGATGAAAATGGTGATGATGATGGTGATGATAATGATGGTGATGGTGATAACGATGATGATGATGATGGTGATGGTAGTGATGATGATGGTGGTAGTGATGATGGTGTTAATGATGATAATGAAAATAGTGATGACGATGATGATGGTGATGGTGGTGATCATAGTGGTAACGATGATGATGATGACGTGATGATGTGGTAATGATGATGATGGTGGTGATGCGATGGTGATGGTGATGGTGATAATGATGGCATGATGATGATGATGGTGATGGTGATGATAGTGATGATGATGATGATGGTGATGTGATGATGATGGTGATGGTGATGATGATGAATGAAATCTCACACATTCCCTCTTTGGATTACTCATTAGCTTCTCAGTCTAAAAGGCCTGTGCACTTTATTATGTTGCTTAATTTTTTGTGTGTTTATACTTTGTCTCCCTGGAAGAGTCATAAATTCCTTCACAGCGAAGAACACAGCTCAGATATTAACTTCTATTCCTCCTGGGCCTCAGTTTCTCTTTCTGGAACAGCAGAGTTGATGTTTACAAAGATTCTGAGAATGACTTTCTCTGATTTCGTATATGTTTTAAATTCTGGCTTTCTTTATGGCCCATAAAGGGCCATAATCATTAACCAGCCCAGTCATTAACAAAACTTAGTTGCAATCACAAGACAACAATGACCTGCCACCTTGCATGCAGTGATCATGCAGGAACTACATACAGTTATTAACATCTAGAGGTAAGACCTCAGGTCCAGAGGCTCTTTAATTTTGACTTGGGATAAGGAGGAGGAAAAGTTGCGATTGAGTTTATGATGCACTACGTTTGATGTCTAGAGATTTCAGTGGAAACTGGGATATTTACAGGCAGTGGAAATGGGTAAATTTTGAAAGACCAGGAAATGGTTTCACTATGGTTTTTCCAGTAGTCATGTATGGATGTGAGAGTTGGACTGTGAAGAAAGCTGAGCGCCGAAGAATTGGTGCTTTTGAACTGTGGTGTTGGAGAAGACTCTTGAGAGTCCCTTGGACTGCAAGGAGATCCAACCAGTCCATTCTGAAGGAGATCAACCCTGGGATTTCTTTGGAAGAAATGATGCTAAAGCTTAAACTCATCGAAGAGTTGACTCACTGGAAAAGACTCTGATGCTGAGAGGGATTGGGGGCAGGGGGAGAAGGGGACCACTGAGGATGAGATGGCTGGATGGGATCACTGACTCGATGGATGCGAGTCTGAGTGAACTCCGGGAGTTGGTGATGGACAGGGAGGTCTGGTGTGCTATGATTCATGGGGTCACAAAGAGTCGGACACGACTGAGCGACTGAAGTGAACTGAACTGAACTGAAAAGGATTGCTTGGCTTTCCCCCTCCTCTTCTTCAATCAGTTCTGCAGATGTATCCACCACTAGGTTTTACTGATCCTGTTGACTGGCTTTTACTGAGAGGGAAGGGAAGAGATGAGAGAGGGAAAGTGAGTTAAATTTAGCAAATTAACACAAGGCTGCAGTCAGAGATTGCAGGCAGTATCTACTCACTTAGCCTCCCTGGGGGATAGCAATAAAGTTTTCCTTAAAAAAATAGGATAAGGGAAGAAGGAGAAGTAATGTGTTGTGACGAATGTGCCAGCTTCCTCTATTCACTCCCTCTCTTAATTGATACCTGCCAGTAGCTTCAATAAGAATTTACTGAGCACCAGCTATAAATCAAGTCTCACATTAGACTCTGGATGCATAAATGAACAGCAATCAGCCCCTGCTTGCACAAGTCATCATTTGGCAGAATCAACATACATAAAAGCCATCACCAGACCACACTGTGATGTGTCATAGGATGGAGTTGTGTGCAAGGAGTGTTGGCATCAACAAATACATAGATCCACCCTGGGCGGGGATGATGAGGGGTGAGGGGAGGGACTCACAAGGGAGGGAACATTTGGAATGGTTCTTTTTTAAAATAACTTTACTTATTTATTTTTGGTTGTGCTGGGTCTTTGTTGCTTCATGAGCTGTTCTCTAATTGCAGCAAGCGGGGCTGCTCTCTAGTTGTGGTTTGAAGGCTTCTCATTGCGGTGCCTTCTCCTCTTGTGGAGCTCAGGCTCTAGGGCACATGGGCTTCAGTGGTTGTGCACATGTGCTCTAATTTTGGCTCACAGACCCTATAGCGTGGGCTCTATAGTCGTGGCACACAGGCTTAGTTACTCTGAGGCATGTGAGATCTTTCCAGATCAGGGATAGAAATCATGTCTCCTCTTTTGGCAGGCAGATTCTTTACCACTGAGCCACCAGGGAAGCCCTGGATTGGTTCTTGAAGGATGGGGGAGGTTTCAGTATGGGAAGTAGTGTGTGAAACCTTACCAGCAGAGGGAACCGCATATGCCAAAGCCCAGAGGTGGGAAAGACCACAGTACTTTAGTTGAAGGTAGTCAACTAGCTGGGGCTGTGAACTTTCTACTCCTCTGTGAAGAAAATGTGTTATTGGAATAAAGGTTTTCTTGCACCTCTTTGTTTGATCACTTGCTTCTCTTTGTCTTTCTTTTCCTGTTCCTAGATCACCTGGCATTTGATTGTCATCATTCTTGGTTACACCTCTATGAGGTCAGGGAATGTAGCTGTCTTGCTCATGTTTGTATTCTGCACCCAGCTCATGCTGCAGAGCACCTCAATAAATGCTCCTTGAATGGAGTCAGAGAGAGAATGAGATCTTCCAAAATGAGGTCACAGAGAGAAAAAAATACAACAGGGAAATAACATCCAATGGCCAAGAGATTCTTTGCTAAGAAAAAAAGGCTTTTAGGTCGATAAAATCTCTCTGTACACCCAGGTCTGTCCTTCTAAAGACCTTAAGTGTTTCTGGTCTCGACCCCAAATTACACTCCTCTTCTCAGGTGGAACAATCAGAGAAGGCGTCCTGGGAACTCCACTGAGGTTAGGTTTTTAGATTTCTGAAAAACTAACTAACTTTAAGATTTCTGAAAAACTAACTCCCAATATGGAATTAATTTGAATTAATGACAACTGCTTAGTGCAAAATAAACAAGAGCATTCTTGGAAATTTCTTGGCAGTCCAGTAGTTAGGACTTTCACTGCCAAGGGCATAGGTTTGATCCCTGATCAGGGGACTAAGATCCCACAAACCGTGTGGCCAAAAAAATTAAAAAATCTGATTATAAAAAAAACAAGAGCAATAAGAAAAAAAATAAGAGCATTCTTAACTTCACCCAAAGAGTTGGCAAGTAGAATTTCAGAGATTGTTCAAGGTCATGGTGGAGCTATATTTTGCCATGCAGGGTCATTGGAAAACTCAGAGGCAGCCATCTAGGCAACCACACTGTTGAGCTTGTCCTTTAAGGAAACAAGTCCATTGCAAGTTGAACGGATCTCAAGCCCAAACTGCTTCCTTCAATTTTCCTTTGTGTCAGATAAGCTATATAATTATTGATAATGATGTGTCCAAATATTTGTTCAAAGAGCAATTTAAAGTCTCTGATTTATATTCATGAGTTATTACATAGCCACACAGTTCCTGTGTACTGTTTTCCCCTTTAGCCTAATGATTAATGGAAGTTTTAATGGAGGTTTAAGAGATATGTTTCCAGTTTTGCCTGGTATACTGTCTCTTCTCCAGAAATAACAGTTATCCTCTGTTGGACTTGGTGAGGGTGACAGAAGAGAGAGCTTTGGAGTTTCTGATTTTGCTCTTTGTTTTTTTTTTTTTTTTTTAACTGATGTAGCTATATCATCTGAGGTGAATTTACTTACACATGCGCTGTAGCCAGTTTACAGGGGACTGAGTTATTCACCTCCTCGACCCTCAGGTAGCTGGATACGATGTGTCTGGGGCAACTGAACTCTCTAAGGCAGCTGACTCTGGGTATGTCATTTCAAACTTGACTCGAGTGCACTGCAAATATAATTGTAAGTGTGCCGTGGCATAAGTATCACTGACTCTATGGACATGAGTTTGAGCAAACTCTGGGAGATAGTGAAGGACAGGGAAGTCTGGTGTGGTGCAGTCCATGGGGTCACAAAGAATCAGACACTGCTTGGCGACTGAACAGCAACAACAATGTCATGAGTAAGCTGAGAAATGCTGCTAAGGAACTAATCTATCTTCTCTTCAGACGAAATCAAAACGATGACCTGATGGTGAAATATGAGCAAGATATTGGACAAACTGAAAGACAATAGTTGATGGTATTAAAAGCCAAATTTTGCCAAGAATTAATATAATCTGATCAGAATTTGAAAGCACTAGGGGGAATTCCCTTGCAGTCCAGTGATTGGGACTCCAGTATGCAAACTAATTAATAGCAAATGATGTTTAAGTCTGTCTTTACAAATAACTACTCCAAAGGCTCCAGCCCTCCAGCCCTGGGAGACAGACAGTTAGCCCATTTCTCTTTTCCAGTCTTGAGGAATGTGTTTTCCAGCCTCGGGTGAATGGATGAACCTCTACTCACTAGACAGAAGCTAGTGTCCAATCTATTGAGGACTGATCCAGTAAGCTTATATGCAGAGGGGAGAGAATTCCCCCAGAGAAAAACAAGAGTGCTGTTACAAAACAGACAAACTAATAAACAAGGAACAAAAAAACAAGCTAACAAAAAAACCTAGAGAGAAAAATAACATGCCCACCACACAGTTTCTATTTCACTGCAAACTATTGTCTCTCAGTTTTGATTTGGCCACTCCCCTCTGGACTGATGTTGTGTTTGTCGCCCTGAACTTGGTTCCTTGTCTTTCCTTGGCTGCCATTTCTTTAGCCTTTGCTATCAGGATCCTAGAAGATGAACCTCTCATACAATTACCTGACCTCCTCCTACCCTAGCCAGCTCCTCTCACTTTCCCCTTAAAGGTGGTAGGACTGTGAATTTGTACAAGACTGAGCAGCACAGGAGTTTGTGAGGCATGGATATGCACTGGCCAGCCCATTAGTAGGAAGCTCAGACACTGTTGCAGATGCTGGGCTTGGAGAACCCTTGTCAGCTTGACTATCAGTCACAGAGCATACAGAATTGGGATTTCCAGCCTCCTGGTGGCTCAGACGGTAATCTGAGCTACAGGTAGATGCAATGCAGGAGACCCAGGTGTGATCCCTGGGTTGGGAAGCTCTCGTGAAGAAAGGAACGGCAACTCACTCCAGTATTCTTGCCTGGAGAATTCCATGCACAGAGGAGCCTGACGGGCTACAGTCCACGGGGTCACAAAAAGTTGGACATGATGGAGCAACTAACAATCATGCGACCCAGGGAAAAAAACCTCCAAATAATTAAAATGAAAAATTAACTGTGTATTTGACAGCTGGCTAAGTGCAACATTCATTAGAAAGTTAGAAAATTATTCCCTCTCTGCTTTCCAAGTTGGAAGTCTGTTTAAGTGCTATAGTGATTATTGAGATGATTTTTCTCTCTGAATGTTTTCTCCTTTTGTCACGTGGTTAACTCCTCTTCAGAGGTTCTTGGCAAGTTCTCTTTGTTTTGCAGGTGCACCTGAAATGCTGATTTATCATTAAGTGGGAGCTTTAAGAAACAGCAAACTTGTACCGATTAAATGAAACCGTCGTCTCCTTCTGCCATGTAGCTTTGTATAAAATGATTATAATTTCATATTGCAAACTACATAGTCATTATTATCAGGAAAATTCTTTGTGGTAACTTAATCATTTATCTATCCATCCACCCTTATGTCCATCAGTTGACCATCCATCCATCCATCCATCCATCCATCTATCCACACATTCCTCCATCCGTTCCATCATGAACAGATGCTCATTGTGCAATGACTGTTCTATGAATGGAGTAGTGCAAATGGCATGCACACTCTCAAGGAACGCACAGTCTAGAGGAGAAGCTTAAGTCATTTGGCACATAAATCGGCTTCGGTCGATACTGATTATGGAAAGCAGTGGAACTTTTCTCAGTTCTGAACTTGGGTAGGTGACAATAACACATGCTTTTCTTGGCAGTTCTAAACATGATGGCTGCCAAGGTTTAGAGTTTACTCTCTTAATGAGGAATAATTGTATTTGAAATGGAAAGAATGTGGTAGAAATCAAGAGTCATAATGTGTGAACTGGAGGTCTATTAATGTGTTAGCGGTATTCTTTTCTATCTTGGTAGTTGCCAGGTTTCTGCATCGCTTCCAAATCCCGTGCTTATATTTGGGAGAGTTACTTATGGTCTTCATTTCTCCAGTCCTTGACTGATGGAGTGTGGTCTTTTATAATAAAGCACTTGATCACACGTAGGATCAAATGCCTCATCTGCAAAATGGGGAACATAAATAATATTTACTACCCAAGCTTTTTTTTTTAAAGAATTTTTATGTAGGCCATTTTTAAGTCTTTATTGAATTTGTTACAGTATTGCTTCTGTTTTGTTTTGGTTTTGTGGCCACAAGGCATGTGGGATCTTAGTGCCCCGAGCAGGGACTCAACCCATACCTCCTACATTGGAAGGTGAAGTTTTAACCACTGGACCACCCAGGAAGTCCCACTACCAAAAAAGATCAATTAATCAAGCTAAAAATGTTTACCATTATCCTTGTTTTACAGATGATAGGTAAAAAGACTTATCCGAAGCCTCAGGCAACAGCTAGCAAATGGCAATAGAGCTGGAATGTTGACAAAGTGTTAGTGAATATTCCACTCCAGGTCAACACCTTATAGGTAGCCACCGTGTTGTTCTCTGCAAAGGACAATGGTGGTTGCTCTTTATGGTTTCCACATGGTAAAGCATGAGGTTGGAGGCAGGCAGACTGATTCAGAATCCAGACTCTACCCCTCATGGTCCTCACGGTAAAATGAGAACAATATTAGTGTTCGTTTCACCGGTTAATGGTGAAGACCAAATGAGAACAGGCACATAGAGTGCTTGGCAGAGGCCCCAGCACACAGAGTGACCTTTGCCACTAAACTTTGATTAGTGCTGTGTTTACTCTTACTGTTTGCCTAGAGGCCACAGTGACCCTCATTTGCTTATCCTTGGTTCCTCTGGAACTGTTTGGAGGGGATGTCAAGTGAAGTGATACAAATTTGTTCTAGGACAAGGGTGCCCAAGTGTGGCTTCGTATCAGAATTATCTGGGGTATATTTTGTTTTATCACTGATTTATCCTCTTTTTAAAGGATTTTTGGAAAAATATTACATACATATAAGAACATTTTCAAACATATCCATTGAAAGGTATATCTTTTGCCAACATAGATCTTCAACTTCTCAGATCCCTCTGGCACTGTTGTTACCAGAGCCTGGTATCTTTATGAAATATGGTGGATACATGCACATTTAATATAACTTGTGTGTTCATGCGCATTGTTTCATATCTCTTTTTTTCTCAGTAGTCTGACTTGGAGAAGAACATCTTCTATGAATACCTTCAGATTTATGGCTACAGTTTGTTCTATTGTATGGATGTTACAAAATGTACTGAACTTGTTCTTTCTTGATGGACGTTTAGACTGTTTCTAGACTGCTCATACAAGCAACACTGCCATAGATATTCTTCTGCACAGTTATTTTTGTACTTTATTGCTATAGGATAAATATCTTGAAACCAGATAGCTGGATCAACGGGTTTAAGAATTCAGTGGACATTTACAAAATTGCCTTTCAAAGAAATTACACTGAGTTACTCTCTAATCAGTTTACTCCTCATCCAACTTTATAATCTTTGCCCAACAGATAAATAAAAAATGACAGTTCATCATTGTTTTAAACTGTATTTTAAAATCTATGACAAACAGTAAACATGTGTTCATATGTTTAAAGGCAAATTTCTTCACTTGTCAGTGAAATCTCTGTCCTTGTTTTATGCCAGTTTTCCTACTGGGTTCTAACTTTTTAAAGAACCATTTACTTATATCAGTTCGGTTCATTCACTCAGTTGGGTCTGACTCTTTGCGACACCATGGACTGCAGCATGCCAGGCTCCCCTGTCCTTCACCATCTCCCAGAGCTTGCTCAAACTCCTGTCCACTGAGTCAGTGATGCCATTCGACCATCTCATTCTCTGTCATCCCCTTCTCCTGCTGCCCTCAATCTTTCCCAGCATCAGGGTCTTTTCTAATGAATCAGCTCTTTGCGTAAAGTTGACCAAACTATTGGAGTTTCAGTTTCAGCATTAGTCCTTCTAGTTAATATTCAGGATTGATTTCCTTTAGGATTGACTGGTTTGATCTCCCTGCAGTCTAAGGGACTCTCAAGAGTCTTCTCCAATACCACATTTCAAAAGCATCAATTCTTCCATGCTCAACCTTTTTTATGGTCCAGCTCTCATATCCATACATGTCCAATGGAAAAATCATAGGTTTGAGAAGACAAACCTTCATCGGCAAAGTAATGTCTCTGCTTTTTAATATGCTGTCTAGGTTGGTCATAGCTTTTCTTCCAAGGAGCAAGAGTCTTTTAATTTTATGGCTGTAGTCACCATCTGCAGTGATTTTGGAGCCCAAGAAAATAAAGTCTGTCATTATTTCCACTGTTTCCCCATCTATTTGCCATGAAGTAAAGGTACCAGATGCCCTGATCTTTGTTTTTTGAATGTTGAGTTTTAAGCCACCTTTTTCACTCTCATCTTTCACTTTCATCAAGAGGCTCTTTAGTATTCTCTTCACTTTCTGCCATAAGGGTGGTGTCATCTGCATGTATGAGGTTATTGATACTTTTCCTGGCAATCTTGATTCCAGCTTGTGCTTCATCCAGCCAGGCATTTTGCATGATGTACTCTGCATACAAGTTAAATAAGTTGGATGACAACATACAGCCTTGATGTACTCCTTTCCCAATTTGGAACCAGTCTGTTGTTCCATGTCTGGTTCTAACTGCTTCTTCTTGACCTACATACAGATTTCTTAGGAGGCAGAAAAAGGTGGTCTGGTATTCCCATCTCTTAAAGCATTTTCCACAGTTTGTTGTGATCCATACAGTCAAAGGCTTTAGCATTGTCAATGAGGCAGTAGATATTTTTTGGGAATTCTCTTGCTTTAACTATGATCCAACAGATGTTGGCAATTTGATCTCTGGTTCCTCTGCCTTTTCTAAAACCAGCTTGAACATCTGGAAGTTCATGGTTCACATACTGTTGAAGCCTGGCTTGGAGAATTTTGAGCATTACTTTACTAGCATGTAAAATAAGTGCAAATGTGAGGTAGTTTGATCATTCTTCAGCATTGTCCTTCTTTGGGATTAGAATGAAAACTGGTCTTTCCCAGTCTTGTGGCCACTGCTGAGTTTTCCATATTTGCTGGCATATTGAGTGCAGCACTTTAACAGCATCATCCTTTAGTATTTGAAATAGCTCAGCTGGAATTCCATCACCTCCACTAGCTTTGTTCATAGGGATGCTTCTTAAGACCAACTTGACTTTACACTCCAAGATGTCAGGCTCTAGGTAAGTGATCAACTATTGTGGTTATCTCGTTCATGAAGATCTTTTTTGTATAGTTCTTTTGTGTATTCTTGCTGCCTCTTATTAATTTCTGCTTCTGTTAGGTTCATACCATTTTTGTCCTTTATTGTGCCCCTTTTGCATGAAATGTTCCCTTGGTATCTCTTATTTTCTTGAAGAGATCTCTAGTCTTTCCCATTCTATTGCTTTCCTCTATTTCTTTGCATTGTTCACTTAAGTAGGCTGTCTTATTTCTCCTTGCTATTTTTTGGAACTCTGCATTCAGATGAGTATATCTTTCCTTTTCTCCTTTGCCTTTCACTTCTCTTCTTCTCTCAGCTATTTGTAAGGCCTCCCCAGACAGTCATTTTGCCTTTTTGCATTTCTTTTTCTTCAGGATATAGTTGATCTCCACCTCCTGTACATTATCATGAACCTGTGTCCATAATTCTTCAGGCACTCTGTCTATCAGATCTAATCCCTGAATCTATTTGTCACTTCCACTGTGTACTTATAAGGGATTTGATTTGGGTCATACCTGAATGGACTAGTGGTTTTCCCTATTTTATTCAATTTAAGTCTGAATTTGGCAATAAGGAGTTCATGATCTGAGCCACAGTCAGCTCCTGGTTTAATTTTTGCTGACTGTATAGAGCTTTTCCATCTTTGACTGCAAAGAATATAATCAGTTTGATTTCCGTATTGACCATCTGGTGATGTCCATGTGTAATGTTGTCTCTTGTGTTGTTGGAAGAGGATATTTGCTATGACCAGTGCGTTCTCTTGGTAAAACTCTGTTAGCCATTGCCCTGCTTCATTTTGTACTCCAAGGCCAAACTTGCCTGTTATTCCAGGTATCTCTTGACTTCCTGCCTTTGCATTCCAGTCCCCTATAATGAAAAGGACAACTTTTTTTGATGTTAGTTTTAAAAGGCCTTGTAGATCTTCATAGAACCACTCAGCTTCAGCTTGTTCAGCATTAGTGACTGAGGCATAGACTTGGATTACTGTGATATTGAATGGTTTGCCTTGGAAATGAACAGAGATCATTCATTTTTGAGATTGCACCCAAGTACTGCATTTCAGAATCTTTTGTTGACTATGAGGGCTACTCTATTTCTTCTAAGGGATTCTTGCCCACAGTAGTAGATATAATGGTGATTTGAATTAAATTCACCCATTCCAGTCATTTTAGTTCACAATTCCTAAAATGTTGTTGCTTTTGCCATCTCCTGTTTGACCGCTTCCAATTTACCTTGATTCATGGACCTCACATTCCACGTTCCCTTGCAGTATTGTTTACTTTCACCACCAGAGACATCCACTTGTTTCTGGGTGCTTAGCCCTTTACTCCTTCTGGAGCTATTTCTCTGCCCTTCTCCAGTAGCATATTGGACACTTACTGATCTGGGGAGTTCATCTTTCAGTGTCATATCTTTTTGCTTTTTCATACTTCTTCATGGGGTTCTCAAGGCAAGAATGCTGAAGTGGTTTGCCATTCCCTTCTCCAGTGGACCATTTTTATCAGAACTCTCCACCATGACCTGCCCACTTTCTCCAGGGCATCTTTCTAACCCAGGGCTCAAACCTATGTCTTCTGCATTGGTAGGAGGATTTTTTACCACTGAGCCACCAGGGTATTCCCTATTTCCCTGTGGTCAGGTACTTACCTGTACTCTTTTATTTTTTGAAATTTATGGTTTTCTTTTCACCCTAATATATGTTTTCACAAAGGTCTCATAGACTCTTTTTATCTTAAATTTATTTATTTTTTAATTGAAGAATAACTGCTTTGCAGAGTTGTGTTGGTTTCATAGACTCTTAAAGGGAGGTGCTCTATTCTCTATTTTGGGAGCATTAAATTAGTCGTAGATGAACAAGCTCTAATTTGTTCATTTTGTTACTTAGATCTTATATAGCCTTACTTCACTGGCTTACTTCATTAGGCCTATTGATCTAATATGGGCCAAAGGAGTTGAATTAAGCTACTTGAGTAGTTATAATATTTCTATCTTTGTTTCTTATATTCTGTTAGATTTGGATGACATTGACTTTGGCTTATTAAAGACTGGTACATATTCAGCAAACAGTGCAATAATTCTGTTTTAATAAAGTACCTTATTTTATCCAATTTAATGCTTTCCACCTGGAATTAAAAACTGTTTTAATAAAGTGCCCTATTTTATTCAATTTAGTGCTTTCTACCTGGAGTGAAAAAGCTGGCTTGAAACTCAACATTCAAAACACAAAGATCATGGCATACAGTCCTATTACTTCATGCAAATAGATTGGGAAACAATGGAAATAGTGACAGGCTTATTTTCTTGGGCTCCAAAGTCACTGCAAATAGTGACTGCAGCCATGAAGTTAAAAGATGCTTGCTCCTTGGAAGAAAAGCTATGACCAACCTAGATAGCATATTAAAAAGCAGAGATATTACTTTGCCAACAAAGGTCCATCTAGTCAAAGCTATGGTTTTTCCAGTAGTCATGTATGGATGTGAGAGTTGGATGATAAAGAAAGCTGAGCAACCAAAGAATTGATGCTTTTGAACTTTGGTGTTGAAGAAAACTTGAGAGCCCTTTGGACTGCAGGGAGATCAAACCAGTCAATCCTAAAGGAAATCAATCCTGAATATTCATTGGAAGGACTGATGCTGAAGTTGAAGCTCCAATACTTTGGCCACCTGATGCAAAGAACTGACTCATTGGAAAAGACCCTGAGGTTAGGAAAGATTGAGGGCAGGAGAAGAAGGGGACAACAGAGGATGAGATGGTTGGATGGCATCACTGACTCTGTGGACATGAGTTTGAGTGAGCTCCGGGAAGTGGGGATGGACAGGGAGGCCTGGCGTGCTGCAGTCCATGGTGTTGCAAAGAGTCAGACACGACTGAGCGACTGAACTGAAGCTGGAATTAAATCTCTTATCTATTATTATTTATTGCAGCTTTCTTGCCTCTTCCTTTGGCTCTGCATTTACCTGGTAGTGTTCTGGCCATTCTTTCGATTCCAGAATTCTTGCTTTTCTTCATTTTTAGAAGTTTTTTTTTTTTTTTTAATGTAGCACAAGTTTAGCTTGTGTTTTGTGAAGTAAACTCAGCATTCTTCTTTCATAGTAAATTTATTCTAATCACATCTCTTCATTTGCCAATATACTTCTTTTTGTTCTATCTTCATTTATATATGTTAGCTAGCATTAATATTTTCCTTTGTTTTTAATGCATATGTTTTGTTTGAATTAAATATTTCAACACACTCTCTCTTTTATATTCTGCATGTCTACATTCCACTGTCAGATGAACCACAGAGGCAGGATAAAAGGGTTTTCCAGAAGGTGAATGATTGTCTGACTAGTAGTCTAGGACAAAGTAGCTCGCTACTGATTATTGATTCTTTTCCGCAAAAGAATTGATGACCTTATTTGAGCTCCCAAGGAATAAATAGTCATATAAATCTGTCACCAAACATTTCCTCTTTTAGATATTGACAAAATGAGAGATAAGTGAAGCCCAGTTCTTACAACTCATCCTTTAATGATTTGCTGGATAAAATGAGAGAATTGAACCAGAAAACCTATGAGGTTCCTTCTAGTTCTGTTCTGTAATTATCATTGCTAGTAACACATACATGCTTCTGGCCTGGTAAAATACTTGAACATTTACAATTTTTAATGAAAATATAACTTGCAAGAGAAACAGAGAAATCATAACTCTACAGCTTGGTGAATTATCACAAAAGGAGCCCACTGGTATAGCTATCATCAAAAGTGAGAAATAAAATATTCTGTTACATTTGACATCCTCTCATGTCCCCCACAAATGTAATAACTATCCTGACTCCTTTTGTTATAGATCAGTTTTATCAGATTTTGAATTTTATACAAAAAGAATCATACAACATTGATCATTTTTATGTTTTGCTTTATTGGCTTAATATTATGCTCATGAGATTCACTTAGGTTATTGCATATATCTTTAATTTTTTATTTTCATTGTTGTATGATACTGCCATGTAAAAATATACCATTTATTTTTCCTACTGTTGATGAAATCTTGCTTTTCTTCCCAGTGTTTGATTCTTGAGTATTGTTCAAATGCCAATCTGAACAATCTTCTGCATGCCTTCTTGGGCAAATGTGCACTCCTTTCATTTGGTTAACATCTAGGAACGACATTTCAACATTATCAGGGTTCTATTGTTCAACCACAACAAACAGCACTAATTTCCAAAGTGGTGATAACTATATTCCCAATATAGTTGTGATCCCAGAAGACTGGAGATACCAATTGTTCTACATTTTCATCAGCAATTGTTATCAGAAGATTTACATTTGGGTCATTCTTTTAAATACGATGCTATCTCATTGTGGTCTTATTTGCATTTCTCTGATTACTAATACATTTTCATGTTCATTGACCATTTGAATGTATCATTTCTTTGCAATGTCTATTCACAGCGTTTGCCATGTTTTCTATAAAGTTGTTTGTCTTTTTCTTATTTATTTATAGTTTTTAATTTATTTTTATTTTACACTCAATTTTTATTGGAATATAGTTGGTTTACAATGCACTGTTAGTTTCTGCTGCACCACAAAAGGAGTCAGCCATGCATATACATATATCCCCTCCCTTTTGGGCTTCCCTCCCGTTCAGGTCACCACAGCACAGTAAGTAGAGCTCCCTGTGCTATACAGTATGTTCTCATTAGCTGTCTGTTTATAGATGATTAATTTCTTAAATATATATATATTCTAGTACAAGTCTTTTGCTGGTCACATGTATGGGGATCTCCTGCCAGTCCCTGGCCTACCATTTCATTTCCTAGAGGTATCCTATGAACATCAGCAGTTTTTAATACAAATATTGTCTATGTTTGTCATTACTTCCTTTATATTTAGTGCTTTTCATGTCCTGTTTAGGAAATTTTTGCCTACCCTAAGGTCAAACGAATACTATCTTCTAGAAATTTTACTGATTTACTTTTCACATGTGGATCTACAAAGGACTTGGAATTGAGGTGTATAGTTTCCACATGGATATCCAATTGATCAGCACTTTTTATAACAAATAATTTCTTTCCGCATTGACCTATCAGTTTTGTCATAAATGTATGGATCTTTCAAAAGCTCCTGTTCTAGTCCATTAGTCTATTTGTCTACACTTGTGCTTCTATTATACAGTTCTATTTAGTGTAGCTTTATAATAAGCCCTCATGACTAAAAGTATGAATAAGTCTCTTTAATCTTCGTGACTCTATCTAATTTTAAAATTAGGTTGTCAGTTTATATACATGTACACACACCGGATTTTAATTAGTATTATATTTGTTCCAGACAGTGTGCTGTTGATTCAGAGATAGGAAAAAATTCACTACATGAGAAGAGAAGATCCTGAAACCACGTGGAAAGGCAATTAGGGTGAAGAGAGCAGAAAATGAATACTAATGAGCCTCTCAGTGTGCGACAAATCACGCTTCTGAAAACCATAATGTCACTTCCATTTTGCAGAGGAGGAAATTAAGGTAAGTAAGAGGATTGCATAAGCCATCAGGTGAAAGAGGTGGCATCCTCATGAATGGGATTAGTACCTTTTTAAAGAGGCCCCAGAAAGCCCCTTCCATCTTGTAAAAGTACAGTGGGAAACCAACAGTGCAGAAGAGGGCCCTCACCTCACCATGCTGGCACCCTCAGCTTACTTCCAGCCTCTAGAACTGTGAGAAAAGGTTTCTATTGCTTAAGCAGCCCAGTCTGTGATATTTTGTTATAGCAGCCAAAACAGACCATAGCCCAGTTGGTAAAGAATCCACCTGCAGTGCAGGAGACCCTGGTTCAATTCCTGGGTCGGGAAAACTCCCTGGAGAAGGGATAGGCTACCCCCTCCAGTGTTCTTGGACTTCCCTTGTGGCTCAGCTGGTAAAGAATCTGCCTGCAATGTGGGAGACCTGGGTTGGGAAGATCCCCTGGAAGAAAAGTCTACCCACTCCAGAATTCTGGCCTGGAGAATTCCATGGACTGTATAGTCCATGGGCTCACAAACAGTTGGACAGGACTGAGTGACTTTCACTTTCACTTTTCACTTTCCAGCTACCCAGTCAATGCTATTTCTTTATGGCAGCCAAAACAGACCAAGATACAGGAAGAACCCTTAATGACTACAAAACAGAATAGAGGTTAAGAATATCATCTAATGTCTTACGTGCTTTTTGTGCTGGTCTCTTAACATCTGCATGTTTAGGAAGATGGCAGTCTGAGGAGGGGCTGCCAAGGGAGGTGGTTCCTAAATATGTCTCCCCATCCCAATTTATTCAAGAACTATGCAAAGAGAATGTGCTTTGACCCAGGTCCTATGTCAGGTGTAGGTGTAAAGGAGATGCAAGACCTAGCATTCTTGTCCTCAAGGCCCTTGTGCCCCAGTGGGAGGAACATGTTACAGACACAGCGTTGTCCTATGGAATGATCAGTGCAGCAACATCCCAGTCTATCAGGGACAAAAGAAGTCCAGAGAGGGATATCCTAACCAGTGTGGTGGTTACCTTCAATTTCCCAGAGATCTATGGACTTGAGCCGCAGCTCAAGAGGAGGAGACACCAGAAGAGGAAAGACAGGGGAAGGGAGAAGGACGGGAAGTCATCTGACGGGATGCGCATTGGACACCAAATTCCATGACCACAGACTCTTGATGTTCAGAATTACGCTCTAACCATCAGAGTCTTCCCTGGGTTAGTCTCTCCAAAAAATCTCATCCTCAGTTTTCTTGTGCCAAACCCTCAGGACTGTTGTAAGCAGACGGATTTTGTTAACGTGTGTCAAAATAATGAGTAAAGTGCAGAGCAAAATAAAAATCAAGCTTTTGACTTTTCCAGGCAGTTAGTGACGGGAGAAACACAGACTCTAGCATTAGTGGATGGAGTTAGTTAAATCTATTGGTGATTTAACAGCTGACTTATCTCAGGGGAAAATTATCATTTCAGAGTCTTATCTGTGGAGTAATAATAGCTAAAACATCTCCTTCTCCAGGAAAAAGTATTTTCTTTCTAAACTGTTAAGCTTTATGTAAATATTTGATGACTTTGTAATCTCTTTCTATTCTTTCTTTTTCCTCAGGCTCTAAAATCTTAAAAAAAGATAAATTAGATCCACCTTCACATTGGTTATAGAATCTGACTAATGTGTATTTGATTTCAGTGCTTCAATCCTATGTATATTCATGAAAATCAGAGAGGAGAAAATTACTTCCTGCCCAATATATTCCAGTGAGGATTTTGATAAGCAGAACAATCATTTAATTGGTACATTTCTATTTCTACTGCTGTTAGGCTGGGACAAGAGGCTCCTTATGTAAATCAAGAAAACTGGGGAAATGGATGCTGATTTATGGATTGCCAGTGGTAAGTCAACATTTTTCTGACCTTGGGAACTCAGCTCAAAAAGCAAGGTCAAAGACATCATTGCAAAATGAGACAACAGAGTGAGGAGTGGGTTCTGGCTGAGTTAATAGTACTCTAGAGAGAGCCGGATTTGATCCCTGCGTCAGGAAGATCCCTTGGAGAAGGGAATGGCAACCCACTCTAGTATTCTTGCCTGGAGAATTCTTTGGACAGAGAAGCCCGGTGGGCTACAGTCCATGGGGTCACAAAGAGTCAGACACAACTGAGCAACTAATACTTTCACTTATTACTATTATGCATGAATATAATAGAATATACTATTATACATTGCTAATAACTGAATCGTGTTTCCTCAAAATTCATATATTGAAGTCATACTATAAAAAGTGACTGTATGTAAAAATAGAGCTTCGGGAGGTAATTAATGTTAAATGAGGTCATAAAGGTGGAGTCCTTATCAGATGGGATTCAGTGGCCTTATAAGAAGAAGAGAACCCTCTCTCTCTCTTTTTCTTTATGCGCACCAAGGCAAAGTCAAGTGACACATGGTGGGAAGGTAGGTATCTACAAGCCAGGAGGTGTTCTCTCATCAGCTTCAGGAATCTGCACCCTGATTTTGAGCTTCCAGGCTTCAGAACTGTGAGAAAATACTTTTCTGTTGTTTTAGCTGCTCAGTCTATGGTATTTTCATATGCTTTCTGCTCTTCATGTATCCAGGGAACATTTATTTTCTTGAACATAATCTGTACTAAATACTGTTCTAGCCTCCGCATTAACAAAGATTATTGGAAACTGATTTTGTTTTCCAATGATTGAATCATTGCAAGTCAGACTTAGAAATAAAAGTAAAAAACAGTGGTATATACAGGAGAACATATTTTAGTGTTCCTGGGAGGATAGGGTAATGCTTACTTTAAGAGTTGGCATTTGAACTAAGATTTGAAAGCTGCAAGGTAGTTAGGGCATCCCTGGCAAAAGCAAGAACATGTGCAAAAGCTAGGGGGAAAATAGAAACTTTAAGGAAATTAAAGGTAGGTTTTATGCAAGGAGCATTGTATGGGAAGGGAAAAAGTAGGAGAAAAAACTGGGAATGTGAACAAGGAAGCATGCATTATCTAGTAGTCTATCAGAAGTTTGGGTTTCATTGTTTGAAAAGTAACTTGGGACCTTTGAAGATTTTTCTCTTCATGAATTTTGGGGTTCTGTCGCTAGGTGAAAATATATTTATAATTGTTATATTTTTTCTGATAAATCGATACGTTTCTCATCACACAATGCCCTTTCTGTGTGAAGTAATAATTACTGCCTCCAAAGTACATTATGGCAACCTGGGCTTTTTTTTGGTTATGGTTTCACCGTGCATCTTTCATTTTTTGTAACTCAAGTGTATCTTTGGCAATGTATTGTTGACTCATGGTTTTTGTTCATCTGTATTTATTCTGCCAATCTCTGCCTTTTGATTGGAGTGTGTAACTTATTTACATGTTGCATAACTGCCGATAAGGTAAGGTTTACATCTGCTATTCTGTTGCTTGTTTTCTCCACGTCTTATGACTGTCTTGTTTTTTCCTCCATTACTACCTTATTCCGTGTGAAACAAACTTTAAAATTTTATTTTCTCTCTCTCTCTCTTTTTTTTTTTTTTTTACCAGATTTATTGAGCTGTCTTCTCAGTGATTGTCTTGGGGTTTATAATTAACGTCTTAATTTAAAACAGTGCAATTTCAGTTTAAAAGAACTTAAACAATATACAAAACTTTGCTCCAATACAACTCTGTTCCTCCCTCATTTTGTGTGCTGTTATCATAGAAATGATATATGGTATATATATATGATAAACATATATATGTTTATACATGCTACGCTTATTTATATTTGTTAATAATTATTGCTTTGTGCAATTAACTTTTAAATTAGAAGAAAAGACTTACAAATAAAAATAAAATTTGTGCTAGATTATATTATAATATAATAATAAATATCATATTATTTGACTTACTGTCTATTGTCTTTTTATTTAAGCCTGAAAAACTCATTTTGGTATTTCTCACCGGGCAGGCTTTCTAGAAAGGATTCTCAATTACTGTGTTTCTGGGAAAGTCTTAATTTTCCTTTATTTTTTGAAAGATTATTTTGCTGGATATAGAATTCTTAGTGATTTTTTTTATTTCAGCACAATGAATATGTCACTACACAGCTTTTTCACTGTGATGGTTTCTGACAAGAAATCAACTGTTAATCTTGTGGAGGATGCCTTGTATATGATAAGATGCTTGTCTTTTGATGCTTTAAAGACTCTCTTTCTCTTTGTATTTTGATTGTTTGACTATAATGTATCTATTTAACCGTTTTGGATCTCTTTGAGTTTGTCCACTTGTGGCTTGTTGAATTTCTTGAATGTCTAAGTTAATGCTTTGTGTCAAATTTGGAAAGTTTTCTGCCATTATTTTTTCAAATAATATTTCTCCTACATACCCCCCCGCCCCCCACCCCACCTCATCTTTCTCCTCTTTTGTGACTCCTGGTACACATTTAGCATATGCACGTATGATGGTGTCCCACAGGTCTTTTAGATTCTGTTCATTTCTTTTTTTTTTCCTTTTATTTCTCACTGGATAATTTCTTTTCACTAGTCTTGAAACTCACTAATTTTTTTCTTCCAGCAGCTCAAAACAAATACTTCCCCCTACTGCATAAGAATTTTAACTCCAGTTAACTCTTCTTTTGTGTTTTCCTAGAACCTAATAAGGGCAAGAATGTCAGCTATGTTCCCAGGGAATGTTCATTATGGTACAATATCTTCTGCATGGTAAAATGCAGCTGGCCTATAAGAACTATACATACCTGATTGGCTTGAAGCCACCCTGAGTACAGCGCCTCTTGTAACTGGGCACATACTTGCGGTGACCCAGGAACCCATGATTATGGAACTATTACGAGATACTGGCTCCCATGGGACATGACACGTTAAACCAAGGCTCTCGTGCCTGCTCTGTGTGGCTCTGGCTTCCTGGCATCTGAACCTTCATCTGGGGTTGGGTGAGAGTCCAAGACACCACTCTTTTGCAAGGACTCCTGCAGGGCCACAGCGTTGGCTTTCCTGGATCTTTCTGAGTGAATCTGATGTCATGTGTGGCCTCGGGTGGTGTTGTGAGTCTTTCTGTTTAGTGACCTTAAGGAGACATCGTGGTAGGGTTTGCAGAAAGCCTTGTGATATGCCTTGGCATTTACGCAACCGGGAGTGATCTGCATTTTGATCTCCTCGTCTGAACTTCTGCTGTCACAACACTTGCAGACCATCTGTAATGGATCATGTTTTACTTTCCATGCCAAGCTAACATATCTTTTGAATATATAATCTGTAATGGTAGCCCACTCCAGTATTCTTGCCTGGATAGAATCTGGGACAAAGAATCCCATGGACAGAGGAGCCTGGAGAGCTACAGTTCATAGGGTTGCAAAGAGTGGGATGTGACTGAGCAACTAAGCACAATAATATTTATTTTCATTCCAGTCTATTCTGAAGGGCAGTCATACATAGTACAATCTTATTTATTAGTAGAATTCCACTGTATTTGATGATCTTTCAGTGTTTTCAAAGTGTTCTCATACTTATGATATCATCTTTTCCTTAAGTCACATTGATTTGGCATTCTTGCTCTGATGTCGCATTGGAAATTTTATGTTCTATGATGTTTAATGGTTTTGCTCAGGAAGACAGACAATTAATGGCAGATCCATGATCTGTAGCCTAGTCCCTCAGCCCTGAATTCAGTATGCTTTCCACTACTGCGCAAAGCAGCAGTTATTAGCCACGTCACAACGAGCCCCAGTGCCAAAGGAAGCCAGTCTAAACTGATCTTGTTTTAGATCGTTGTTACCAAGTAAGACACTCACCCACGGAGCAACAAGAAAACTTGCCAGATCTGTTGAGGGCTCTTCAACCTTTGTATTGAAAAAGGAAACTACTTCCTCATCACTTAACACTCATGTCACAGTTTCGGTGAGGGCCTTGTCACAACTGGCAAAATTCTTTTTCAACTGAAATCTGTTCATGCATATTCAAAAATGCAAATTAGAATGTGTGCCCTTAACTGGAAGGAAGTTAATAACCTGTAATAGCTGCCTCTGTCTCTCCAGCCCCCAACGCTCTGGTGTCTTCATTAAGCAGTGGCGAGAGAGAGTGGTTTCTCATGGAAGCCAGCTTTGTATTTTGACGTCTATGTACACAGAACACTATGATTTATATTTATGATTAAAGGACACCTTCTTCTTGGCCTATTATTCTTTACCTGAAATTTAAAAGATTAAAAAATAAACTTATATTCTTTAAATGATAGGATCATAGAATTGGGAATTGTGTTTAAACAATCTTCTCATTTTATTAGCTGAGGAAAGTGAGTCCCAGAAAAGAAAAGCAATTTTCCCAAGGTCACACGAAAATTGGGAATTTTTTTATTTTTTAAAGGTTTTTTTTTTTTTTTTTTTGATGTGGACCATTTTTAAAGTCTTTATTGAATTTGTTACAATATTGCTTCTGTTTTATGTTTTGGTGTTCTGGCTGTTAGGCATGTGGGATCTTCCTGGACCAGAGATCAAACCCATGTCCCCTGCATTGCAAAACAGATTCTCAACCACTGAACCACCAGGGAAACCCATCATTTATTTTTAGTATTTAAGAAACAGAGGCTTCCCTGGTGGCTCAGATAGTAAAGAATCTGCTTGCTATGTGCGAGATCTGGGTTTGATCCCTGAGTTGGGGAGATGCCCTAGAGAAGAGAGTGGTAACCCACTCCAGTACTCTTGCCAAGACAATCTCATGGACAGAGAAGTCTGGTGGGCTACAGGCCATGGCGTCACAAAGTGTCAGGCACGACTAACCAGCTAAGACTTTCAACAACAACAATGAAACAGTACATCAGAAATGGATTATCAATAATTTCCTGGGTCAGCTCTTCAGAATGCTGAGATGCAGAGACTCTTAACTAGGTAGAGAAAACACAAAAAAGTTAACACAATGCATATATGTAAGAATAATAATATACATATTGTTCATTTGGGGAATATATATCCATATGGTTGGCTGATGAATATCTGGCTATTTTCCTTTTATTGAAGGCATAGTATGTAAATGCAATATAACAAATGTTCTGGGAGATGATAACTCTAATGAGACATTGTCTCTGCCTGCCTGGATCCTGCAATTTAATAAGGCAGCCAGTATATAAGCAAATATGCTAGTGACTCAATGTCATGACACACCCAAACATACACACAAATACATGTGGTCAAGACCATGGATATGACCTGGTTACGTATCTTCCTTATTTCAACCATTTTTCTCTATCTCAGCCATTCTGGTGGCTTCAGTTCAGTTCAGTCGCTCAGTTGTGTCCGACTCATTGTGACCTCATGAACTGCAGCACGCCAAGTGTCCCTGTCCATCACCAACTCCCAGAGTCCCCCCAAACCCATGTCCATTTTGTCGGTGATGCCATCCAACCATCTCATCCTCTGTTGTCCCCTTCTCCTCCTGCCCTCAATCTTTCCCAGCATCAAGGGTCTTTTCAAATGAGTCAGCTCTCCACATTAGGTGGCCAAAGTATTGGAGTTCCAGCTTCAACATAAGTCCCTCCAATGAACACCCGGGACTGATCTCCTTTAGGGTGGACTGGTTGGATCTCCTTGCAGTTCAAGGGACTCTCAAGAGTCTTCTCCAACACCACAGTTCAAAAGCATCAATTCTTCGGTGCTCAGCTTTCTTCACAGTCCAACTCTCACATCCATACATGATCACTGGAAAAACCATAGCTTGGATGAGATGGACCTTTGTTGGCAAAGTAATGTCTCTGCTTTTTAATATGCTGTCTAGGTTGGTCATAACTTTCCTTCCAAGGAGCAAGCATCTTTTAATTTCATGGCTACAGTCACCATCCACAGTGATTTTGGAGCTCAGAAAAATAAAGTGAGCCACTGTTTCCACTGGTGGCTTAGCCACTTCTAATCATAGCACACTTTGTGAGACAGGGTAGCAGAGTATGTTAGCTGCAGCCATAATGCTCAGGCTCTGTGCTTAATGATCAGGTGAGGGAAGTCACCATCTTTGTTCCTCTGATTTTTCATCCATATAATGGGTGTGATAATATTATCCACCTTTTAGAGTTTTTGTGAAGGATAAATGAGTTAGGGCATTTAGACAGTTTAGAACTGTCTGTTTAGTTTGAACAGTTTAGAACTGTTTTAGGCCCAAAGTTAGCACTAAATCATTAGCTTAAAGTCCAAAGGAACAAACCACTGGTGCATCAACTTGGATGGGTCTCTTCCTCCCTTCCCTCCGTCCTTTCTTCCTTTTCCTCCTTACCCTCCTCTGTGTCTTCCTAGGGGACTTAGCAACTTTCACCTCTTTGTCACTACAGTATGTGGGATGAGGTGGGAGATGCCTTGGGTAGCTTAATAGTTAATTGTTATCCAGGCTTTTTTTTTTTTTTTCATAAAATGCATGATCAGATTGCTAAACATTAGGACTGATTACCGAGAAATCTGATGTAGGGCAAAGCAAGGCTTGGTGAGAGGCAGAAGTGAACCCCGTTGGTCTTTCATTCTATCACTCATTTAACAAACGTCTATTGAATTCCTACTCTGTGTCTTCATGTATGGAAGTGTAAAAATGAATGAAATAAGATCTCTGTTCTTGGCTACTCACAGGGTCATAGGAAAAACAGACCAGACAGTAGAGAGCAGGATACACCACTAGTGGACATGGTGATGTTATTACCTTCAATACGTGCTTAACGATACACTGAGTGTTCTTCTAAATGCTTTACCTGAATTAATTTACACAACACAATCATCTCTTTCTGTAGGTGCTGTGAATGTTTCAATTTTATACAGACAGAAATTGGAAAAAAGGAACTTGCTGCTGTTGCTGTTTAGTCTCTCAGCTGTGTCTGACTCTTTGAGACCCCATGGACTGTAGCCCACCAGGCTCCTCTGTCCATGGGATTTCTTGCATAAGAGTATTGGAGTCGGTTGTCATTCCCTTCTCCAGGGGATATTCCTGACCCGCAGGTTGAACCTGAGTTTGCTGTATCATAGGCAGATTCTTTGCCACTGAGCCACCAGGGAAGCTCAAGTAACTTGCTAGAGATGATACAATTAGTAACTGACAAAGCTGGGGATTAGGTCTCAGCACTCTGATCCCAGAACTCCCACTCTTCAAAAATGGCCCTTTTTCAAAAGAGAATGTTCTGTTGATGGGGAGGTCATGAATGTTCTGTTGATGGGGAGGTCAAGAAAGCAATAGCTCCACTAGTACAATAGTGTCATTCAGCAATTAAAAGCTGTGTTTCTGGCTTGCACAGCCTAGATTTAAATCCTGCCTCTGCTCATCATTAGCCACATTTTTGCGCAAGTTGTATCTTTGCATGTTTCATGTTTCTCAGTTAGAAAATGGAGCCAGGGACATCTCTAGCTATGCAGGGGTTAAGACTCTGCACTCTCAATGCCAAGAATACATGTTACACAGGATGGCCAAAAAGGGAAAGAAAAAAGAGAAAGAAAAGCGGTAATGACACGTATTTTGCTAGGATTTATAAAGATAAACGAAAATGAAGTTTGTAAAGTGACTAGCAAAAGAATCAATAAATTAGAGCTAAAGATACGTCCATACGTACAGATGTAGATCAGAGGGTCAATTTCGAGTAGAAGGAAAATCATAACCAAGACGTGGATGCAGACAGAAGAGAGGGCTCCAGGGGTCAGGCAAAGAAGAGGTCTTCATGAGGCCTCCTGAGTGTCCCCAAGGTGAGAGTGAGGTGGCTCCAGGGAACCTTTACCTGCTTCACCCGTGCCTTGCTGTTTGCCTGGAAGTGACTTTCTGAAACTTTAGTGTTCCATCTTTGAAATCTGTATAGTGATATTGGGCTGTATACGGGTTATGCAAGATTGAGTAGGGAAAGAATCTGGCTTAGATGCTCCAGCTATTTTGGTAGACTCTAAATCTGATCATGGTCATAGGGCTTGGAGGATCTAGGAATTAGTGGCCATGTCATTTTCCAGACTCACTTTTTCTGTTCTCCTGATGTCCCTCAGGGCTTCAGTCAGCTTCAGAGTCAGTGGTTGGCACCGGAGGAAACCAAATTGGTGCTTCATCAAGACTGGGGAATTTTGTGCTCAATCCTGGGCTGCTCTCTGTGTTTGCCGATGGAGCGGCAGAGCTGGCCAGCTAGTTTCAGGGTCACTACTCCCTGAGGCATTAAATAGGGATTGAGAGGAAGCCTTAGAAAGTGTGAACGGCAGAGACGTCTACAGAAATTATCACACAGTGAACTAGGAAAGAGCAGTAGTATTGCCCTTGCTGTGGACCTGCTGATTAATGTCACAGAATGGCACAGTCTGTAAGGCATTCATTTTCCATTTCCTGCTTTGTCATTATGCAGGAAGCACAGGCGAGCCCTATACAACCCAGGCTGATTTAGTCAAAGTCATTTTAATTCCACCCACATACACTGAGCTCTTCAAATACGCTGTGCGTTGGGCCAGGCTTCATGAATAGGTAACGTAATACTATTCTCCGTCTTGCCAGGAAAAAAATCAGATTACTATACAGTGTATAAGAGTCATGATAGGGAAAATTTCTGGGTTTAGAAAACATACAGTGGGGACAGTTGATTCACCTTGAAGGTGGGGGTCTTTGGAAAAGAAATCTTTCTTGATTTACGAGTAAGAGTTCAGTGATAAAGAGGACATACTAGGATGTAGGTCCAGAAGAAATATCCTAAGAGGGCACTGAGGACTTGGGACAACTTCAGTTAGTTCGATGAGGCTGTAGATTTGGATTTCTAAGGACAGAGAACAAAGAAAAGAAGTTGAGAGTTTAGTAATAGAAAATACAGGATTTCTGATTCTCATATGTATAATCTCCTTGGCTCACTTTTAACACTAGGGACTTAATGGAGAACATAGAAAGCATCCATACTCTGTTACTTAAAGCTGGTAGAAACATGCTAAGAGAATCAATACTTGAAACTTCTCAATAGACTGGGAAGATTTTTGAAGCACAGCAGGATAACTCTCATAGGGCTAAACAAAGAGTCAAACTGAATTAGATTCTAAACAGCCAGTTGCCACAACAGAGACAGTGGAGTCCTGGAATGAAAGTGTACGTACATACATACATGCATGTGCGTGCATGCAGAAAGCCCTGACATTTTATTTGTCCATGAGAAGCCAAATGTGTGACATGATATTTGAAGAAGCTTATGCCATCCTAGGCTACACAGATAGATGATCAAGTTCATGGCTGTGGTAAGATGGAGAGAAAGTAATAAAGTCTTAAGAGTCAGAAACACCGGGTTCTACCACCTGTCCCTGTGTGGTCTTGGATGCATCCTGCAGCCTCCATTTAATCATCTATGTAGTAGACTGATTGATAACTATTCACTCACTGGAAGATTAAATAGGAACATGTGTAAAGTCCCTAATACAGTGCCTGACATATTGGTAGTCAAGAAATGTTGGTTTCTTTACATTAACCTCATTCCCAAATTGACACTGAGCACATTCAATCAGAAAATCAGTAAAAAGAAATTAGGAATAATCCAGAGTAGGATGACAGAAATGATCAGAATGGGAGCTGGACTTGGCATGCTTTCGTTATTTTGTTAAAGAGAAAACAAACGAACATACATGGATCTGATAAATGTACATGTAATTAGAGGACTTTTATATGGAAGGGAGGACAAATTTATTTAAAATAGCTTCAGAGGGCAGAGCAAGGATCATTCTCCCCTCCCCGCCATTCTTCTTTCACCTACTTAACCCCTACTTATCCTTCAGATTACAGGGCAAGTCATTTCTTTATAGTCATTTTACTATACTTTAAAAGAGCATCCCTATAGTTGATTATTATCTTTGTCTGTTTGCATGACTGATGTTCATATCCTTACTCAATTTTCAGCCCCATAAAGGCTGGGATCATGCCTATTTTCTAACTCATTATTCACCCAGCCCTTGGCATGAAACCAGGTGCATGGAAGCCCTCCAATATTTGTTGAATATGATTCCTGCCCTCAAGCCTTACAATCCTAAGACTTCACAGGAAACATTGACACTACTAAGGTGCTGCAAACTCAGGTTAGGTAGAGGAGACAGCTTCAAGCCAGATAATAGTTATTTTGAGCAGCAGAAGCCAAATAATTTACCTAGAGTAATTGGTGCCCTCTCATTCAATGGTCCAACTCTCCATTTCCAGTGATGGCCGCTTAATAGGGTCTCCATCTGAACATGTGGCCATATTGCTGAACGTTAGTGGAGAGAAATGACTTTGCCCATCTGAGGACATTTACAGAGTTAATAAAGTGGAAAATATCAAAGTGAAACAAGGTCACAGCCCAGGAGAGGGCTTTCAGCAGAGGCAGCTACAGCAGGCATGGGGAACAAGGGGCCTCATTTGCTTGAGAAGGCATCTTAGTCATGCAAATTAATGGAAAGGAAGGAAGGGAGGGTTAGCTCAGGGATGAGCAATGATGACAAAGGACTGGAGACATATGGCAAAGGAGGAAATGCAATGTTATGTCAGCTTTCAGTGATTCATAACTAACAGCAAGAGGTCTGCAAAGGCAGATTGAAGGCGTGCGGGGTGTTATGTAATCATGCCCCAGTGATGCATGAAAGCATTGAGCATTCCAATGTGCATAGTCTGACATGCCTGCTTTAAGAAGTCTAGGATTCTGTGGTAGTGGAGATAAAGTTTACACAGCTAAAGAAACTTTTTTTTTTTTTAAAGAATTTTCTCAGTTCTTTGAGCCAGTTTGGGTTAAATCTGTTTATACCTAGAAGCTATTCCCATCTCCATATATGCTCATTCGTCCATTCGTTCGTTAGTTTATTTTTTGAAACCTTTGTTTATTTTATTTTTGACAGCTCTGGGTCTTCACTGCTGTGTGCAGGCTTTCTCTAGTTGCAGGGAGCAGGGGCTACTCTCTAGTTGTGGTTTGCAGGCTTCTCACTGGGGTGACCTTTCTTGTTGTAGAGCATGAGCTCCAGAGCCTCATTCATTTATTTACGCAACAAATTATTCAGTGCCTTGTTTGTGTGAGCCTCTAGGCTAGGTGATGTGTACTGCCTTTATTCATGTTCAAGTTAACAGTCATTTCTGTATGGGGTTATCACAAGAGTCTTCAAATTGATCCTTGGTCTCTAGTCTGGCCATGTCTAACCCTTTCTCCATTCTTCAGCCAGGCTGATCATTCTAACTCATGATTGTGGAAGTGTTTATGTGTGCTGGAAGTGTCTACTTACTTACTCATGCACACATTTTGCACACACACAGATATACTGGGCTGTAATTACATTGAATGCTGTGCATTTCCTTGAATGTGCCTGGCTTTCTCTTATGTAGACTTACTTTCAAACCCTATTCCAGAAAATTGACTCCAATTTATCATTTTGCTCTCAGTGAGGAGATCGGTTCCCCTGAGAGGGTTTCCTTGATCACCCAAGAAATGTTTTGGTAATTTTTTCAGGCTTTGCATTGAAGAATCTAAGCTACTCCATTTTGTTAACAGAAAAACTCCATTTTGTAAGGTTCCAGGAAAAGAGCCTTTGGAAATCCCCTGACCTCACCCCACCACCCACGAGCTAATCGGACCCCAGACAAAAATCTCCTGACTTAACGCTCAGGAACTTGTGGTCTACCTAGACAATGGGAACCAATCAGAACCCATGGCCAGCCCAGGAAATGAAAACCAATCAGAACCCAGCACCTAACCCTTCCACAGAAGGTAACCAATTAGACGTCTCTCAACCCGGAAACTCACGTTTTTCAAATTTTTTGCGTGAGAATACCCTATATGAGCAATGTAACCCAGAGCTCGGGGCTCCTCCCTATAGCCGCTGCGTCGATATCGGTGGGAGCCCCAGCTCGAGCTTGGTAATAAAAACTCTCTTGCTTTTGCATCAGATATTGGCTCCCTGATGGTCATTGGGAGATTTCGCGACTTGGGCATAACAGCATCACACTATATATTTTCTCTATACAGTAAGTCTCCTCCATACGAATGAGATCCATTCTGAGAGTGCTTTCCTGAGTCCAGTTTGTTCGTATGTCCAACAGTTAGCTTAGGTACCCAACTAACACAGTCGGCAATATCACCTCTGCTTTTATGTTTGCTTCTGGACATCTTGGGCTTGAAACAAAGATACTGTTCTACTGTACTGTATACAGTACTGTTGCAGGAAGGCGGACCCCTTCCAGGGCCTGAAACTGGGCTCTTGTCTAACACTCAGAAATGAATTGTCCGAGGAGACACATGTGCTGACAAAGCAAGAGATTTTATTGGGAAAGGGCACCCCGGTGGAGAGCAGTAGGGTAAGGGAACCCAGGAGACCAGCTCTGCCACATGGCTCGCAGTCTCCAGTTTTATGGTGATGGGATTAGTTTCCGGGTTGTCTTTAGCCAACCATTCTGACTCAGAGTCCTTCCTGGTGGTGCATGCCTTGTTCAGCCAAATGGATGCCAGAGAGAAGGATTCTGGGAGGTGGTCGGACATGTGATGTCTCCTTTTGACCTTTCCCGAACTCTTCCGGTTGGTGCAGGCTTATTAGTTCCGTGTTCCTTACTGGGACCCCCTGTTGTAAAACAACTTATGCAAATGGTTACTACGGTGTCTGGCCAGGGTGGACGGTTTCAATCAGTGTGCTTCACCTAACAGTACTGTAGCATAAAGTACACAAAATCACACCCACTTGTAGAGGAGGCATGTGACAATCAAATACCTTCTCCCTATGGGGTAGGAGGGAAAACAAGTTATACGGCTCAGGAGGACTGAAATCCATTAATAGTTACAACATGTGGGAAAGAAGGATGATAAGGGTCTGGCTTTTCTGTTCCTGCATTCCAAGACCCTCCTTGGTTTTATCTGCTCTTTTGTCCTTGGGTCACCACAACAATGTAGCCAGACATGTGAACCAACCTATGTGATTGGACATGCAAATGTATGTTCACTTCTTTGAAATCTCCCAACTTGAAGGTTCATCGGTAGAGGAGTTACTGTAATGTCACACAGCATTGCCATTGCAAATTTCTTACCTGTTTCTCTGAACAAAATCAAGAATGCATGAAGGAAGGGCACTGTCTCATTTACAGTTATAGCCCTTGAACTTAATTCAGTGCCTAGTACCTAGTGATCACTGAGTACATGTTTGTCAAATAAAATAATTTGGTTCTCATGTAGCCAGCATCAAATGAAAAATACAATGTCACCAGTTAGGACAATTCAGGTCAAATTTTACTCTAAATTCCTTTGCTATGTCCTACCTTGGATTCCTTTTCTTAAAAATGCTTGCTGTCCTTTACCTCTTCCTCCCCTGGTAGCTCAGTTGGTAAAGAATCCGCCTGCAATGCAGGAGACCCTGGTTTGATTCCTGGGTCAGGAAGAGCCACTGGAAAAGGTATAGGCTACACACTCCAGTATTCTTGGGCTTCCCTTGTGACTCAGCTGGTAAAGAATGTGCTCGCAATGCAGGAGACCTGGGTTCAATCCCTAGGTTGGGAAGATCCCCTGGAGAAGGGAAAGGCTACCCTCTCGAGTATTCTAGCCTGGAGAATCCCCTAGACTGTATAGACCATGGGGTCACAAAGAGTCAGACACGACTGAGTGACTTTCAATTTGCCTCTTTACTGAATCTACTGCTACGGGCTTAAAAGTCTTCCATATCTGAAAACAAAGAATATTCTTCTTTTACTAGCCTCTTTGTTTTTGCCATGTTGATTAGAACCAACTCTGACTTCTCTGGCAAGCCTCGGCAACAACACAGCTGGTCTCTCTAGTTTGAGGGTCCAAATTTGGGCTGATTCACATGGCTGCCAACCTGCCAGACTGGGCTTGGCTCTGTCAATGGGGGACCAGGCATCAGCTGTCAACACTGTCATCTCCAGCCCCTTTCAACTGGAGTCAATAATTTTTTCCTTCTCTGTGGTTGGTTCCAACTTTTCTAGCCAATTCTCACCAGGATAACAGTGCATCATCAGCTTCAGTCCACTGATGGGTGAAGTCCGAGACTAGTGTTGTTACTAAAAGCTTGATATCCAATGAGCCTGAGATGAGTTTAAGTGTGTGTCAAATTAAAGCTTTACACTACTCAGTTGTTATTAACTAGAATCTTATGAAGGAATGTAGCTCACTGGTTTGTCAAAGTAATGTTATACCCGATTACTAACACATGCCAACATCACTTATATGTGTTTCTTGCTGATTGCATGTGAATTTATTGCTGTGCCATTTTTATACCTCAGAGCAGTTGGATCTAATCCTACTCCTTATGGTTGTGTTCCCTGGAGAGATCTTGCTGATAACATAGATTTGTACAACTGATAACTTTCTCACTCCACTGGAAATTGACATCAACTTATAGAAAACTTTGGTTTTCTTATACAGTAGTCTCAGTATAGCACCTTCAACTCCAATCCTCCAAAGTCCCCTCCTGCACATACAATGAGGCACTTGCTACATCAGTTTAGGCTAGGACATGGGGTTACAATAGAAGGCCTACCAGGGTGTTGAATATCCAGTCAATGGCTGTCCCTACAATTAGTTCTTTAAAGGCTGAAGAACCTGAACTGGTGGAGCAGGCTATGTTGTAAGGGCTTTGGATTCTATTGTTTCTGATTCCTCCTGTACTTGGGCAAAGGCACCCTTCTATTAATTTCCTAATGCACAGTTAGATCATTAGTAGCTGAGATACTTTGGAATTAGCTTTACAGACTTTACATAGTATTCACCCTATTTCCAGAGGGAGATCAACTAGACAGTGCTGATGCTGAAAGCTCAGCCTCTCTGTATACCAGCGCTGAATCAAATCTCAGGGACAGAGTTTTAGGTGAAGTAGAAAAGGATAGCTTTATTGCTTTGCTAGCAAATGGGGACACAGTGGGCTCCTGCTCTGAAAAGCTATGTGTCCCAACCCAGGAGGACTTGGTGAGGAGTTTTATAGAAATTGGTTCAAGGGTTGGGTTGCTGCTAAGATTAGAGTGTGTGCACTCCTTTAATATGGCCTCAAAGGGTCTCAAACCATGACTGTCTCTCTGGAATGAAGATTGTTTCATCTTTCATTTATTGGGGGTTTTAGAACTTGCAGGTATTGTTATGTGTAAGCCTGGAGGTGGGGTCATTGCATTTTGGCAGCTCCTCCCTTGTTTGTTCTCTATGTCTATGTCTCTGTTTCTGCTTTGCAAATAAGTTCATCTGTACCATTTTTCTAGCTTCCACATATTTTAATTAAAGAGATGGTTGGATGGCATCGCTGGCTCAATGGACTTGAGTTTGAGCAAGCTCTGGGAGTTGGTGATAGACAGGGAGGCCTGGTGTGCCCTGGGGTCTCAAAGAGTCAGACACAACTTAAAGACTGAACTGAGTTGAATACAATATTTGTTTTTCTGTTTATGATTTACTTCACTCTATATGACCATCTCTAGGTCCACCCACATCTCTGCAGATGGCACAATTCTGTTCCTTTTAATGACTGAGTAATATTCCATTGTATAAATATACCACAGCTTCTTTATCCATTTCTCTGTTGATTGACTTTTAGATTGCCTCCATGTCCTGGTTTAATGGGGACAGAGTTTCAGTTTAGGAAGGTGAAAAATTTGGGAGATAGATGAAGGTGAGAGTTGTACCACAATATAATGTACTTAGTGCCACTGAACTGTACAGTTAAATATAGTTAAAATGGTATGTTTTATATTATGTGACTTTTACCACTTAAAAAACATTTAAAAATCACACACACACACACACACACACACACACACACACACACACACACACAAAGACTATTAAAGGAAAGGCTCCAAAAACATAAATGCTTTTAAATATAAAAACATGCTTCACTTAATATTTTTATGATAAAAATTGAAACTAAAAAATATTTTTACACCTATGACTAGAATTTAAGAGATTGAAAACATCCCAGGTAGACAAGAGAGTATGCATAGGGGCACTCATATATGCTGTTGGAAGTTTAAATTGCTACAGTAATTTCAAGGGGGTGTTTTGCAATTTTTATGAAAATAAAGGGCTTCTCAGGTGGTGTTAATGTGAAGAATGTTCCTGTCAATGCACGAGACACAAGAGACATGGGCTTGATCCCTGGGTCAGGAAGATCCCCTGGAGAAGGAAATAGCAACCCACTCCAGTATTCTTACCCAGGAAATCCCATGGACAAAGGAGCCTGATGGGCTACAGTCCATGGGATCGCAGAGTCAGACACAACTGAGTGACTGAGAACATGAAAATAAATGTGCATAACTTGTGTACTTGCAGTTCCACTTAGACGGTTTTATACTCCAGAAGTTCACTACATAACATGAATATCTTAAGATGGATATGTGTAGGAAATTTTATTGCAACCATACAAATAACGAGAGGAGTGGAAACAACTTACAGGACTTCCAGTGGATTGGGGCTCAATTAAATTAAACCTAGTATCATGAGCTGCTTTACACCCATGAAAAATAATGAATAGGGTTAATAAGGAAGCACCAAAATGGCAAGATATTCACTAGGTAAAATAATGTGAGAAAAAGATACTTACTAAGACCATTTACAATAGGATCTCAAACCTAGTGCCAAAAAGCTTAGATTAAGGGAGAATTTTGTTTCTTATTTATGCACCCCAAGATATAATTTTGTCACCATGACTAAATTTTAATTTTTTTGCATTTTTTAACTATAAAAAATAACCTTGTCATTCTCTCTATAACTTGGAAAAAATTTACTCTTCCTTCTAGGCTCATTATTGCTATTCCAATCTTGTGCTCTAGGAGTAGTCAAGGAGTTTCTCTTTTCCCCAGATGTTCTGCTTATTTGCAGTGCTCTTTCCTGATCGTAAGAGGAATTTGCCTTGTCTTAGCCTCCTCTTTTGGCTTTCAGTCAGCTTCTTGCTGCAGTTTGAATTCCCCCGTGAGCCTCGAGCCTCTGTTTTCACACAGGCTAATAGGGAGATCAGTATTGGGAGTTTATGAACTGTTCCTTCATTTGCACTGACCCTCTAGGGCTGAAGTTTGCATTTATAATTTTCTAATTTGTAAATGTGCTGCCAGAAATAGCAACAAGATATGTCTCGGGGCACCCAGGGTCTGTTTTCAGGATCTGAGATGCAAATGCATGAAAACAATTTACCAGGCAGCACACATTCCATTCCCAGCTTTTCAGGCTCTGTGCTTGATGCTCCCTCACTTGTCTTTCTTCGTTTCTTGTTGCATCACCTGCTACTCTTCTCTTCCTCCTCCTCATCTTCATACACTCTTGTTTTTGTGAGTTTAGGGATTCATTAAGAAAGGAAGGCTTCTTGTTTGTATCACGGACCAATCAGACATCGTGGTCAGGCAAGGCTTGCACTTGAGAGACTTGGCTATAAGGTCCATCAAGGCTGTTAGAGGGGATAATGTAACAGTGACCAGAAAGGTGGGTGTGAATGTGGGGTGAAGATGGTCCATTCCATTTTGCTTGAATCCAGTTTGAGCTCTCTATGGGGTGTTCCCGTGGGACACACAAGTCAGGGGTATAAGACAGACCTAGGCTGTAGACACTGGCTAGAGAATCAACAGCACATTTAAGATTCTGCAGCTAATAAGTGACAGAGTTGGGATTCACACCAAGGCTGTGTGACTCCAAGCCCTGAACGCAATTCACATATAGTATTGCTGACTTCTTAGATGACTCCAAGGTCAGTCCCAAAGTTGAGGTTCTAAAGACAGCATTGCTTCCCCTGGCTGTACTCTCTGCCATGCTCCATCTCCAGGGCCTCTTTCCCTCATCTCACACCCTGAAGGGACCCTGGAACCATTCAGCTCTTTGATATGTACTGTGGCACTCTACATTTGTAGAAATTGACTCTGGGCTCCCTCAGCTTCAATCTGACAACTTGTTGAAAGCACTAAGCTCTTGTTGTCGAATGTGAACAGGTTATCACATTCCAGGTCAATATGTTGGGTTTTCATCCATCTGTTACTCAGTAACAAATTAGAGCATTTCTCTTTGCAGCTCTTGTTTCATTCCTCAGTTATCTGATAGATTAAGCAGTTGGATGCGTCTTTTCTAATGTGGACATTCTGAGTCTTGGAGCAGGCATAAATTGTGACCTTCAGGCATGTGTGTGTGTATGTGTGTGTGCATGCACACACACGCATGCATGCATGCACAATCTCACTCGTGTCTGACTTTTGACATGGACTGTAACCCACCAGGCTCCTCTGTTCATGGGATTCTCCAGGCAAGAATACTGGAGTGGGTTGCCATTTCCATCTCCAGGCGATCTTCCTGACCCAGGAGTTGAACCCAGGTCTCCAGCATTGTAGGTAGATTCTTTACCAGCTGAGCTACAAGGGAAGCCCTAATCTTCAAGCATATGCCAGAAAATCTGAGCTTCAGTTGGCGGGAGCTGGATGGGTTCTTAGGGATTATTTATTCACAAAGTATCACTTTGTAGATGATGAGGAAACTGATCCCAGAAATGTGAAGGGATTTGTCCACAGTCACACAGGCACTGGATGGCAGTGGATCCTGGGTCAACTCTCCCCATCACTCAGACTTAGATTGATAGAGCCACAAAGAGGGGCAAAATTGTTGAGTAACTACAGAGCAATGTTAAAGCTTAAACAATTCTATGCCATCTCTTCACTCACCCTTTAACTTCCTCTAAGATACAATTAAAAGACGCTTACTCCTTGGAAGGAAAGTTATGACCAACCTAGAGAGCATATTCAAAAGCAGAGACATTACTTTGCCGACTAAGGTCCATCTAGTCAAGGCTATGGTTTTTCCTGTGGTCATGTATGGATGTGAGAGTTGGACTGTGAAGAAGGCTGAGTGCCGAAGAATTGATGCTTTTGAACTTTTTGAACTGTGGTGTGGGAGAAGATTCTTGAGAGTCCCTTGGACTGCAAAGAGATCCAACCAGTCTATTCTAAAGGAGATCAGTCCTGGGTGTTCCTTGGAAGGAATGATGCTAAAGCTGAAACTCCAATAATTTGGCCACCTCATGTGAAGAGTTGACTCATTGGAAAAGACTCTGATGCTGAGAGGGATTGGGGGCAGGAGGAGAAGGGGACAACAGAGGAAGAGATGGCTGGATGGCATCACCAACTCGATGGACATGAGTTTGAGTAAACTCCGTGAGTTTGTGATGGACAAGGAGGCCTGGCGTGCTGCGATTCATGGGGTCGCAAAGAGTCGGACATGACTGAGCGACTGAACTGAACTGAACTGAACTGAACTGAAGATACATCTGATATCCTCAGCCCTAAATCTGAAATGGTAGGATTTGTTAAATATACCAAAGCAACCATTTGACCATAGACCATACCTCTTGCTTTGGGCAGAAGACAATGAGTTAAAAAATCCCTCCCTGCTTTTCTTGTTTCGCACAATTAACAGAATAGGCAATCCTTTATGCAGGGCAAGAGGAAACTTAACCTCATGAGAAAACCAATTTTGTCATATGTGAAGTGTAGTCCACGAACACTTGAAGCTAGGAACCTCTGGACATTGCAGTCTAGCAGCTTTTAAATCATGCAGACCTTGGTTTAAAGTTGAGAAACACCAGTTACTGGTTGTGGCATGTTCATGTTACTGAAAAGTATTTTGGTAATTTCAGCTTCAGGCACAGCATGATACAGAGACACACATAAGTGTCATCAAGCTTTTGTATGCTCCTTGTCTCCTTGGTCTGCCTTCATCTGTATAGGCTGCAACCTGAATCTGATTTTCCTTATACAGTTGCCAATAATTTCTTAGCACTGTATGCCTTCGATTTTATATCCAACAGAAAAGAGGGTGTCTTTATTTCAAAATGTGTAGTATTCTCTAAGGTTTACTGTGATTGGACTGGGTTAGGTTACATATTCTTCTCTAGTTCGTCTATGTGATCAGAGGGAAGGAATACACCAATTGAATTAGCTCAATTTTCATCTTCCAAACCTGGCAATGAAAGGCAAAGAAACTAAGTGACTTTTTCAAGACCACAGGCCATTGATGTAGCAGGACTTTAAATTCAGTATTCTTTCTAATATGCCACATCCTGCAAACTATCTGTAAATCAATTTCCACTTTTATTTGTGCACAAACAGAGGAGTTTAGCTCTTCACATCTGGCCTGCACAGTTATATCCCTAATTCCAGTCATGGTTCTTCCAGTGACCAATTCTGTGATCCTTAAGCAAGTCCCACAACCTGTGCCAGCCTCCACTTTCCCATCTTTAAGGTAAGAAGGAGGATGTCTGTTCTGCATCAGGACATATGCATTAATTCCCGCAGAAGCACTTGCAAATTTCAAAGGGTTACACAAACCTACGATGTTGTCAGGACTAGCAGTGGTGGTACTAGTTTTTTTGACTGTTGAACAGCACCTCTGACTATGATAGGCATTGGTCATTGCTGATTCTTTGTGGTCTCAATGAAGTCAAGGATCAGGTCTGTCTTGGGCCACCATTTCTGACTACAGAGCACAGTTCTGGGCACACAGTATATTGCTGAAGAATACTTCATTGAATGAATGATTTAACCCACATTTATTAACCTAAGATTTCGAAAGCTGAAACCTTCATTACATGTAATGGGCTGGTCATTCAACCACAATGCACCTCTCTTCTTTCATCTAGAAATTGGGGATAATATTATGTTATGAGGGTTAAATGAAGGAACACATGTAAGGCCTCTAGAACACAAGAAGCACTCAAAAAAAGTTGGTTATGCTTATTTATGACATGCTGCTGATTTTAAACATTTACAAGAAGTCTACTTCACAAAGGACAATCAAGCCAAGATTCACCAAGTGCTTCCTATGTTGCTGGCCCAGTGCTGGCCCTGGCATAGGCATAGAAAAAAGACTTACATTCCACCTTGAGAAGTTCCTAATCAGTGGGCCACTGGGAGCCAAGCAAGCCTGAATTCTCCTCTGTCCTGTGAGCAGACATTTCAGATTCTAAAAATGCTGGTTTTCTCTGTCTCAAAAGACAGTTGGGCTTTCAGGTGTTGAGATGAGTTGAAACTCAAACATTTGGTGAGGGAATGGAGGGAGTCATTATAAATAGAAAATAAGTAGGAAGAGATTTTATTGAGGGAATAAAAAAAGCTCCTGGACATCCTTCAAAATAGTGCAGCTTCATAGAAATATACCACCTTGTAGTGCTTTGCTTAAAATAATGAGAAAGTTTCATCCATTACAGTGAAGAGAGTCTAAAGAAGAACTCCAGTGGCTTCTTCTTTTTGCTTTTAATGGACCAAAGAGCTCAAAGTTTCTATTTTCTTTCCTATCCAGAGCCAAAGGGGAGAAAACAGAGAATTACAGAGATGTATAGGCAGCCATGAGGTCATGTAGGGAACATTATTTTAAGCAGATTATTCTGGAAATAAAAATTTCTTGGGGAGAAATACATAAAAAATTTAAGTGTTTTAAAAATAGATGTAGAAGAAAGAAAAAAATACAGAGCCTAGAGTTCATCTAAATTCAACTCTGTAGCTCAGATAGTTTCTAGTATCCTGGCTTAAATATAGGAAAACTAGAGGAATTTGTTGAGCATCTATTTAGCTACCAACACCTGCTCAAGGGGATTTAAGGACAAATAAATCAGTGACTTTCCCTAAGAAGGCAATTCCAAACTAGAAATTGGCCTCAAATACCAGTTGGGCTTCCCTTTTGGCTCAGCTAGTAGAGAATCTGCCTGCAATGCGGGAGACCTGGGTTCAATCCCTGGGTTGGGAAGATCCCCAGGAGAAGGGAAAGGCTACTTATTCCAGTATTCTGGCCTGGAGAAGTCCATGGGGTCACAAAGAGTGAGACACAACTGGGTGACTTTCACTTTGGAATCTTTTTTAGGACTTCCCTGATGGTTCAGATGGTAAAGCATCTGCCTACAATGCTGGAGACCTGGGTTCAATCCCTGGGTTGGGAAGATCCTCTGCAGAAGGAAATGGCAACCCACTCCAGTACTCTTGAATAGAAAATCTCATGGATGAAGGATCCTGGTGGGCTACAGTCCATCTGGTTGCAAAGAGTTGTACATGACTGAGCGACTTCACTTTCACTTTCACCAATTTACAGAGCAAGGTCTCTGCTGAACACATAAAGATGGCATTTGCCCCCTCATTATGTTCCATATTGCCTTGGTAGAAGAAGCGTCCTTGGGTTTTTCTAGTGAATGCTGTTTTGTAGTTGCATATAGTAAATCCATTGAAACATCCCTACTTCCCTGATCATCTTGAATTTTTCCTCAGTACTATGACATCTTCAGTTCCTTTGTTGTAGTCATCACTGTTGAATTCAACAAGGTTGAAGGAATCAGCCAAACCAACTCTGTCATGTCCTTCCCAGACCATAATTCTTGAGCTAAAGATGAGCTCTCCAGATCAATGAATTCCCCACAGTCCCTGTGGTACAAATCAGTCAAGTACTACAATTATTTTGATGGAGGCCATTTCCCCTAGAGTAGGGATTGTGTTTCTTCACTTAGAGTGGGTTGAGACATACCCTCATTATTAGCCTGGATGCAGTGAAGAGTAATGGGGAAAAATCTTGTAGAAAAAAAAAATGTCATCTTGTGAAGCATTTTTTTTTTTCCAGGTCACTGCATGATTCCAGGCAAATGGAAAAGCTGTCCTTGGTGAGACAGACTAGAGACCCTGTGGGTACAGTCCAGCCCTTATGCTGATGTGCCAGTCTCTCTTTTCCAGGTGATGCTACATGTGTGGTTCTTTGTCATGTTCACTGTGGTAGTTATAGCAACGAAGATGTACATTGCTGTAATGAAATGTAGCCATGAAGTGTTAGTCACTCAGTTGTGTCTGAATGTTTGCAATCATGGACTGTAGCCTGCCAGGCTCCTTTGTCCATGGGTTTCTCCAGGCAAGAATACTGGAGTGGGTTGCCATTCCCTTCTCCAGGGGATCTTTCCAACCCAGGGATCAAATCTCATTCTCCTGCATTGCAGGCAGATTCTTTACTGTCTGAGCCACAAGGGAAGTAGGGCCTCTTTGTCCACAAGGGCAGCAAATATGTTGGTCTGGGCTGATGGAAAAACCAAATGTAATGAAAACATCTCATTTGATATTATGCCAAAGAAATGTTGGCACTTCCATTTTGTTTGACTGTAAGTCATCCTTAAGTCAATGCATTGAGGAGCCATTCATATAAGCCAACTATTTGGAGTAGTCAAGCTGTTGAATTTCAAGTCTTGGGTAAGTATTCACATGTCAATGGGCATTCTCCCTTACCCAGTGTTATATTTCTACTTGGATTACCATGTGCAAGACCCAGTGCCACAGGTGTTCCTCTAGTTTCCGCCAGGACATATTAGCTAGATCCTGCAGGTCCTTTAGTGTGTAGATTTTTTCTGCTGGGGCTTCCCTGGACTCGATTCTCATTATTAGACTAGAAGCACAATGTATGTGATAGGAGATCAAGCATCATCTCACAAGGTACCAGTTTCAAATGACTCTTTTGTGAGAGAAGTTCTCATTTGGAAAGAATAAAAAGTTTGCCATGAGAAGATTTCAGAGGATTAGGGAGTTCAAAGATTTTCAGACTTGTCTATACTAATATCCCTATTCCAGGTCTAAATAGTCCTTTTTTTTTCTCCATTAGGGCCCTGGTTTTGACATAAGAGACTTGTTGAGATAGTTGATTTAATATTCTTTGCAGTTATTACCCCTGCAATCGGATTCACTGCATTACTTGTCTTCTAGCTTCAATGGATGAATGTCTCTTTGAATGCACCATAAAGATTCCATATTCTAGATTATGCTGTAAATCAGCAATTAGAAGCACTGGACTTTTTCTTTCTTTCTTTCTTTTTTTTTTGGCAAGGTCTCTTGTACTCACCTCCTTCCCAAAAGTCACTTTACTCACAATTCTTATACTTTCTTTGCTACCAAATTGATTAAGCATCACAAGTATTCAAAATCCCAAAGCCTCATCCTTATTCCGTTAACTACAGATGAAAGTCTCAGGACTCATGTGCCACTGCACCCCACCTACTTCTAGTAACAGGGATTTTGTTGCCTTCTGAGCAGTGAGAAAGACAGTTCCCAAATCTTGTCCAACAGTCTGCCTCGCAGAACCACTTTTTTTTTTATAAAAGACTTTTTTGATGTGTACCATTTTTAAAAGCCTTTATTGAATTTGTTACATATTGTCCATTTTTTTTAATGTTCTGGTTTATTTCCCAACCAAAAACCCACACTGCCAGCATGAAAGGGGAAGTCTTAACCACTGTACCTCCAGGGAAGTCCCCAAACCACTCTTGTTACCAATAATCTGAGGCAGGGTTTCCTAGAAGTAGACCCTGAGGCAGGATTTCCTAGAAGTAGACCCTGAGGCAGGAATTTAGTGTGGATGCTTTATTTTAGAAGTACAACCCTAAGGTGAGAAGAGGGAGGGGAAAGCAAAGTGAGGCAGTGCAACAGTAGAAAGAGATGAAAAATGATGCATTAATCACACTGGAGAAGAGAATGGCAAAGCACTTTAGTATTCTTGCCTTGAGAACCCCATGAACAGTATGAAAAGGCAAAAAGATACGACACTGAATGATGAACTCCTGAGGTCAGTAGGTGCCCAATATGCTACTGGAGATCAATGGAGAATTAACTCCAGAAAGAATAAAGAGATGGAGTCAAAGCAAAAACAGCAGTCAGTTGTGGATGTGACTGGTGATAGAAGCAAAGTCTGATGCTGTAAAGAGCAATATTGCATAGGAACCTGGAATGTTAGGTCCATGAATCAAGGTAAATTGGAAGTGGTCAAACAAGAGATGGCAAGAGTGAATGTCGACATTTTAGGAATCAATGAGCTAAAATGGACTGGAATGGGTGAATTTAACTCAGATGACCATTATATCTACTACTGTGGGCAAGAATCCCTTCAAAGAAATGGAGTAGCCCTCATAGTCAACCAAAGACTCTGAAATACAGTACTTGGATGCAGTCTCAAAAACAACAGAATGATCTCTGTTCATTTCCAAGGCAAACCATTCTATATCACAGTAATCCAAGTCCATGCTCTGACCAGTAACGCTGAAGAAGCTGAAGTTGAACAGTTCTATAAAGACCTACAAGACCTTTTAGAACTAACATCAAAAAAAGGTGTCCTTTTTATTATGGGGTACTGGAATGCAAAAGTAAGAAGTCAAGAAACACCTGGAGTAACAAAGCAAATTTGGCCTTGGATTACAGAATGAAGCAGGGCAAAAGCTAATAGAGTTTTGCCAAGGGAACGCACTCTAGCGAGCACCCTCTTCCAACAACACAAGAGAAGACTCTACCCATGGACATGGGCATCACCAGATAGTCAACACCTAAATCAGACTGATTATATTCTTTGCAGCCAAAGTTGGAGAAGCTCCATACAGTCAGCAAAAACAAGACCAGGAGCTGACTGTGGCTCAGATCATGAACTCCTTATTGCCAAATTCAGACTTAAATTGAAGAAAGTAGGGAAAACCACTAGACCATTCAGGTATGACCTAACTCAAATCCCTTACAATTATATAGTGGAAGTGAGAAACAGATTTAAGGAACTAGATCTGATAGAGTGCCTGATGAACTATGGATGGAGGTTTATGACACTGTACAGGAGGAAGGGATGAAGACCATCCCCAAGGGAAAAAAAATGCAAAAAAGCAAAATGGCTGTCTGGGGAGGCCTTACAAATAGCTGAGAAAAGAAGAGAAGCAAAAGCAAAGGAGAAAAGGAAAGATATACCCATTTGAATGCAGAGTTCCAAAGAATAGCAAGGAGGGATGAGAAAGCCTTCCTCAGTGATCAGGGCAAAGAAATAGAGGAAAACAATAGAATGGGAAAGACTAGAGATCTCTTCAAGAAAATTAGAGATACCAAGGGAACATTTCATGCAAAGATGGGCTCAATAAAGGACAGAAATGGTATGGACCTAACAGAAGTATAAAATATTAAGAAGAGGTGGCAAAAATACACAGAACTGTACAAAAAAGATCTTCATGACCCTGATAAGCACGATGGTGTGATCACTCACCTAGAGCCAGATATCCTGGAATGTGAAGTCAAATGGGCCTTAGGAAGCATCACAATGAACAAAGCTAGTGGAGGTGATGGAATTCCAGTGGAGTTATTTCAAATTCTAAAAGATCATGCTCTGAAAGTGCTGCACTCAGTATGCCAGCAAATTTGGAAAACTCAGCAGTGGCCACAGGACTGGAAATGGTCAGTTTTCATTCCAATCCCAAAGAAAGGCAATGCCAAAGAATGCTCAAACTACCACACAATTGCACTCATCTCACACGCTAGTAAAGTAACGCTCAAAATTCTCCAAGCCAGGCTTCAACAATATGTGAGCCGTGAACTTCCAGATGTTCAAGCTGGTTTTAGAAAAGGCAGAGGAACCAGAGATCAAATTGCCAACATCCACTGGATCATCAAAAAAGCAAGAGAGTTCCAGAAAAACATCTGTTTCTGCTTTATTGACTATGCCAAAGCCTTTGACTGTGTGGATAACAATAAACTGTGGAAAATTCTGAAAGAGATGGGAATACCAAACCACCTGACCTGCCTCTTGAGAAATCTGTATGCAGGTCAGGAAGCAAGTTAGAACTGGACATGGCACAACAGACTGCTTCCAAACAGGAAAAGGAGTACATCAAGGCTGTATATTGTCACCCTGCTTATTTAACTTATATGCAGAGTACATCATTGCCGGAGTCCAGCTCCAGCAGCCAGGGATTCAACCTGAAGAGATGGACGGTGTTGGCGAATGAGACAGCTTCTCATTTTTCTATGGACTGCCTGTTTATTCGAAGTTTAAGATACTCTTTTATATTTTTACAAAAGCATTAGGCCAGAGGTTTGACATTTTCAGTTCCCCCTCTCCCAGATTTATTATCTCCATAAATCATTGTTGCTCCTCAAACAGAATTCCTGCTTCAGTGATTCTCTCGGAATTAACCTTATCATCTATTATCTACCTCCTTTAAAGTGTCCTATAGCTAACTTGTGATTACATTTTAACTCATGCTACATTCCTCAGTTTACTACTTATCTTCCTAAGTCCTGTTTGCCCCTAACATCCTGTGCTCACTATCTCTTACAAAGGTTTCTAGCTATAGTGTCTCTAAAAATTCCTAACTTCTATAAGCTATAGTAAAATATGCTAACTTTACAACACTCCTTAAATCTTTAACCTCTAACTGTTTTATTTATTTCTAAGCCCTAAATTCAGTAAACTCCTTTGCCATGAACATTCTCCTTGCAAATAGGCTTCAGACATCAATCTCTCCCATGGCCTCAAGCTGCGGCCTATGTGCTCATCCTGGAACACTCTTTTGTAAAAGTCCTTGAACAAATGTCAATGATTAACTTTATGAATTATTTTCAGAGCAATGCTGCAGAAGGCTTTATGCCTTCTCATGCTCCTCTCAAGAACAATAAGCACCTTAATATTCCTTTTCAGTCAGCTCAGCCGAGGAGAGGAAAAGACAAATCAGAATCACAAGGCCTAACTCCTTCATCCTGGGATACGTGCCTGCGGAATGAGGAGAGGGGGCTGGGGACCATGCCTCCATTTTGTCAATAATGCCTAACGCGGCTCCCGACACACCATGAGAAACCCTGGGCTGGAAGAAGCACAGGCTGGAATCAAGATTGCCGGGAGAAATATCGATAACCTCAGATATGCAGATAACACCACCCTTATGGCAGAAAGTGAAAAAGAACTAAAGAACCTCTTGAAGAAAGTGAAAGAAGAGAGTGAAAAAGTTGGCTTAAAGCTCAACATTCAGAAAACGAAGATCATGGCATCTGGTTCCATCACTTCATGGCAAATAGATGGGAAAACAGTGGAAACAGACTTTATTTTTTTGGGCTCCAAAATCACTGCAGATGGTGACTGTAGCCATGAAATTAAAAGACACTTACTCCTTGGAAGGAAAGTTATGATCAACCTAGACAGCATATTAAAACGCAGAGACATTACTTTGTCAACAAAAGTCCGTCTAGCCAAAGCTATGGTTTTTCCAGTAGTCATGTATGGATGTGAGAGTTGGACTATAAAGAAAGCTGAGTGGTGAAGAACTGATGCTTTTGAACTGTGGTGTTGGAGAAGACTCTTGAGAGTCCCTTGAACTGTAAAGAGATCCAACCAGTCCATCCTAAAGATCAGTCCTGAGCATTCATTGGAAGGACTTATGTTGAAGCTGAAACTCCAATACTTTGACCACATGATGTGAAGAATTTACTCATTGGAAAAGACCCTGATGCTGGGAAAGATTGAAGGTGGGAGAAGAAGGGGATGACAGAGTACAAGATGGTTGGATGGCATCACTGACTCGATGGACATGAGTTTTGGTGAACTCCGGGAGTTGGTGATGGATGAGAGGCCTGGCATCTGCAGTCCATGGGGTCAAAAAAAGTCAGACACGAGTGAGTGACTGAACTGAACTGATTGAATCACAGTGGACAATATTTCCTCAGAGCCAGGAAAAGACTTTGTTGCTGTGAAGGTGTATCTATCTGGTCATGTGGGCATTTTTGTGCCTCTCTGCCTAAATAGTAAGGTGCATGGAAGAAATCTATTGCAGGGAGTATTAACTGTAGGCTCCCTCCTTTCTCCTGCCCCTCTGTTCAAATTCTGCCCCACAGGAAGTTAATCCCCCTCTATATTTGGGTTGGCTCCTATGGCAGTTTTTGGGAATCTGGGTTGTGTGACATACTTGAAGCAGAAGAAGTAGGGAAATCAAGGAAGAGGCAGAGACTGTAAGTGTGGTCAACCGTGGATCATGGACCTGCTAGACACATGTGGAGTCAGTTGACATAGTTACATGAAAGCACGTTTCCTTTCATGAGGAACAATTGAGAAGAAAGAGAAATGCCAGTGGGAAAAAATATCTTCATCTAACAAAAGGTAAAAAATGGATTGAATGTAGTAAAATTACCAGATGAAGGTATTTTCTTCATTTGTTTTTGACTCATTCAGTCATTCTTACTAACTTATGGATTCACTTAAACATTTACAAAGGCTAGGAACTGTGCTGGCAGCTGTGTTCACAGTGATAAACAAAATATCTATAGTTCATTGCCTCATGGAGCTTACACTATAGACAATAAGAAAAGTATTATCATATGCAAACTATAAAATGTAAGAAATCTAGTTATTTCAAAGCAATAAGAAATGCTATAATAGCTTCTAAATATCTACTGTGGGTATTGAGAAACATATACCAATTTACGATTCATGGAGTTTCCCAATATTGAATCCTATCTCCTTTCTAATCAAAGGTTTAAGAATTTGCTCAATTCAGAAACTGAATGGCAAATCTCACATTGAAAATAGCCTATGGAAATAAGTCTCAAATATCAACTGGAAAACATCTTAAGTGTGCGTATTCCTCCCCAAACCCAAGACCAGAGATTTTGATCCAGTAGAATTGGAATGAGGTCTAGGAATCTGTATGTTTATAGGACACTCTAGCTGATTCTAAGGATGATTGAGTTTCAAAGGAATATTTGGTTTAAGGTGCCTGCTGTTGAGTATTTAAAAAACTATTCTTTTTTCCCTTGGAAAAATGAATTCTGTATGTTTGCATCCTTTCAGCAGTTCAGCATTTTGGCTTATCTTATCCTAAAGGATAATCCTGCCAGGAAATAATATTATTGTAATAATTTTTTCATTTCTATCTCACTTTATAATTTATAAATTAATTCATTTTTTATTCATTCATTCATCAAACATTCATTGGCTGCTTATGCAGCACCAGGTTTGACGATAAGTGCTGGGGATTCAGAAAAGAATTGTATGTGCCACTGTCCTGAAGTTCACAGTGCTTGAAGATGATAGACACATGTCAGGAGGCAGATGCTGTGTTGTGTCCCAGCGCTGTGAATAAGAAGATAAGTGACATAAAAATGGGAAGAGTCAGCTTTTTCTCAGGTATAGGGGGTGATGCATGTGTCAAGAACAACTTATTAACTTGTTTTATTAGTAGTAGTATTTTTAATATCTTCTGGCAAAAGCATAATCAGTATCAGGGTCACCCTGTAATATATGAGGCCCTGTGTGAATATTTTTGGTGGGATTTTTGTCTATATATGCAATTTAGTTAAAACACGTATTATAAAATTAATGGGTCTACTTGAAGCACAGTGTTTTATCAATGAAGATTTGGAGTAATGGTTAGAGATGTAGACTTATGTATTTGTTTATTGTTTCATCACTGTACATAAAGAGTCTTCATAGGAGATGGGCACCATCTCTTTACGTAAATGTCTAGAAGATATTGCTTTACAATCTTTATTGTCAAATGTGCCATTATTGCCAAACTTCATGTTACCCACTGCCAGTAAAATGTAGCATGCTCAGAATGTCATGGTTCTTTGGACTCTGTTTGTGTTGGAATATGCAGATCCTTTTGCATGTGCAATTCCCTAATGTAATTTACAGCTGGTAACCAGTTGTAGCTGGCTTCCCTGGTGGCTCAGAGGTAAAGAATCTGCCTGCAATGCAGGAGACACAAGTTCAGTCCTTAGGTTGGGAAGATTCCCTGGAGAAGCAAATGGCAACCCATTCCAGTATTCTTGCCTGGAAAATCCCATGGACAGAGGAGCCTGGTGGGCTACAGTCCATGGCATCCTGAGTCAGACACGACTGACCAAGCAATAACAACAACAACTCTTTATAACTCTACTCATGGTACATCATTCTCCAAGGCATTCACGGATCTTGGACTCCAGCGATTTCCCATTGCTGTGACTGTACTTTGTTCATGATGACCGCACATGTACATCTTACTGAGATCAAGTGGGAAAATTTGAGTGATAATTTAGTTTATGATCATGATGAATTAACTGTTTAGAATTTCATAGCACAAAGGTAGAACAATGCATCTTTCAACCATACCTTCTCTTGAACTCTTAGGGCCCTAATCATTGCATCCCTAGAATATGTTATCTTTTGATGCTGAGCACGCTCTTGCCTCCCATAAATAGCAACCAGCCAGAAAGAATGTGGGCAGGGCAAGAGATCCAGTCCAGTTTATGCAATACATGTTTATCTTTTATCCAGAATGAATGAAGACCCATGCCGGGGAGAGCACTGCATGGATCAGAGATGCAACTGTTGGGAGGGTTCCTTGCTGTTGCAGAGCAATGATTTCCAAAGACCTTGCAGGACAGGCATGTTGACACCTGACATGTGGCTCAGAGCCTGTGAGGGCGTGGATGACCACCCTGGTGTCAGTGGCAGAGGGGGCATGGGGTAAAAAATACATACATCTATCCCAGCCACCCTGAGATGTGTAGGCAGGAAGATATTCCATTGTTGACACATGTACGGGTGAGAGCTGATGCTTGTGTTTACATACATGGCTCAAGTCCAAGAATTGGAAGAACCCTTGTTGTTAACTTGTTAACAAGTTGTTAGCCTAGAGCCCTGAACTTGTCCTGTGCTCAACATGAGTGATAGTCACTCTAACTCAGCATGTAGTATGGTTCCTACAGCTCAATCTTGCCCCATCCTGTGAAAGAAAAACCACCCTGGCCAGTGGAATGATCTGTTCACCAGACAATGCTCCTGGAACTGAGGCAGGTGCTATGATGACTTCTCAGGTACAAATTCCAGAACAACTAGGGATATCTGGTTGACTCCACACAAGGAAGATGGTCAGATAGTGCTCTAAAAGGGAGAAGTGGTGACTGAGGTCCACATGTCCTGGTCTGGGATTAGGATCCTCTGTCTGTGTTGCACTGCTGGCCTTAGAAGGTTCTAGGCACTGCAAGGGGACTTAGAAAACTGCAAGGAACCACTCCAAAGCACTGGGCCCACTGAGGCACTGAATTCAGACAGGGCCCCACTAGTCATAGTCTAAGGGTGGTACCTCTTAATATTACTACTGTTACTTTACAAATAAAGAGATTGAGGTTTAAAACACCAAACGACCTGCTCAGGATCATATAAATCATTAGGAGAATGATGGGCTGCAACTTAGGTTTCAAAGCTCCAAATTTGTTGCTCTTTCCAGCCAACAACCAATTACTTTAACTTCAGTCCAATCTTGCAAAATTTAAAGGAATTCTACTGTAATTCTACTGCAAGCAGAAAATTCTACTGCATAGTATAAACCACTGAGAAATGAGGATGGACTTTTATTTATTTACTTTCTCAGATTATGTAAGACTATGTGCATTTTTAAAGACAGTTATGTTAATGATTCTTTAAATGTATTTTATACCTGTTCAGCCGTTAACTCACAACTCCCTGAGAATTAAGTAGGGCAAGACAACATTTTCTACTTCTCATCTTGGGAACATACAGTTTAGAGAGTTTTATCCTGTTTTATCCTGGTCTTATAACTTTCAATAGAGGGAGTCATGATTTGAACCCAGTCTTTTGGATCCCAAAGCCCATGCTTTGCCATCTATTTCTGAGGATTTTAACATTATCAAATGATTTGATACTCAGCGTTTTTCTGGTTTAACTGTTACTGATGAACATTCTCATAGTTTCCTCTATTTTCAACTCATATCCTGTTCATAGCAAGTTACTATGGAGACATGACATATTATTGGTCTCTCTGTAGGATAGTGACCTGGCATATTTAACAATGCTTTAGGTATCTTAGCAACTCAACCAATATTATTGGTCTTTGCCTTCACAATTTGTACTTTTGCTGCAGTAAATGAAACCTGGATCGGGGCTAGTTTCTGGGGGATAATAATGGAGTTTTTCTAAAGGAAATGAGTATTAAATGCATCAAATATAGTCTCTATTCTACCAACTACCTGTTCCCTTTCTATTAAAGCAGTTTTGAAAATGATTAGCAATGAAGAAATAGAAAACTAAGAGATTTAGGGTTTTCTTAGTGGTCCAGTGGTTAGGACTCTGTGCTTCTGCTGCAGGAGACATGGGTTCAATCCCTGGTCAGGGAAGTTCCACATGCTGTTCAGTGTGGTCAAAAGCACACACACACACACAAACAAACAAAAAGAACCCCAAAGTAACTAAGGGATTTAGGCACTCAAAACTTCAATACCTATCACTTGCTTTATCATTCTCACTTTGAATGTTATTAAACATGCCCTGAAACCCTGATGCTGGGAAAGATTGAAGGTGGGAGGAGAAGGGGATGACAGATGATGAGATGGTTTGATGGCATCACCGATGCAATGGGCATGAGTTTGAGTAGGCTCTGGAAGTTGGTAATGGACAGGGAAGCCTGGCATGCTGCAGTCCATGGGGGCTGCAGTCCATAGAGTTGGGCACGACTGTGCAACTGAACTGAGCTGAAATGAAACTCAACTTCCTTATATCTAAAATATAGCTTGAGATTGTAACTAGCTCACAGACTTCTTTTTTTCAGATCAGAGTCAACTGTGTATGTGAAAATGCTCTACCCATGTTGAAGTCTTGATGATTCAAGGGCTTATTCCTTTATTCCTTTTTAATTCTTCCAACTAAATACATGCTTTCTGCAAACTTTGTGTTGGGCATCAAGAGGAGAAGGTGTTGATGCAGTACCCACCACTGGATAGCTCATCATCTAGTTGAAAGGTGAGAGATTCATCCGTCAAGTCATTTTAAGAGTTTTAGTCAGTTCAAAGGCTACGGGCAGCTCAGTTCAGTTCAGGTGCTCAGTCGTGTCTGACTCTTTGCGACCCCATGAGTTGCAGCATGCCAGGCCTCCCTGTCCATGACCAACTCCCGAAATTTACTCAAACTCATGTCCATCGAGTCGATGATGCCATCCAGCCATCTCATCCTCTGCCATCCCCTTCTCCTCCTGCACCCAATCCCTCCCAGCATCAGGGTCTTTTCCAGTGAGTCAGCTCTTCACATGAGGTGGCCAAAGTGTTGGAGTTTCAGCTTTGGCATCAGTCCTTCCAATGAACACCCAGGACCAATCTCCTTTAGAATGGACTGGTTGGATCTCTTTGCAGTTCAAGGGACTCTCAAGAGTCTTCTCCAGCATCACAGTTCAAAAGCATCAATTCTTTGGCGCTCAGCTTTCTTCAAAGTCCAACTGTCACATCCCTACACGACCATGGGAAAAACCACAGCCTTGACTAGACGGACCTTTGTTGGCAAAGTAATGTCTCTGCTTTTTAATATGCTATCTAGGTTGGTCATAACTTTCCTTCCAAGGAGTAAGCGTCTTAATTTCATGGCTGCAATCACCATCTGCAGTGATTTTGGAGGCCCCCAAAAACAAAGTCTGACACTGTTTCCCCATCTATTTGCCATGAAGTGATGGGACCAGATGCCATGATCTTAGTTTTCTGAATGGGCAGCTAATGTGCATGAAAATGCCTTCCCCACCAACAGTGAACACTGTTACAGAAGAAGCAAGTATAACAATGAGTTGACTATATTGCATTGCAAATTACATTGCTCACACTGTGGGAATAAAAAGCAACCAAATGAGAGAAGCAAAGGCTATTTCTTCTGAGCAAAGGAGTCAGCTTCCATTACTTGGTTTTGGCAGAGACTCAAAGGCAGGCAGAGGAGTGGGAAAACTGGAAAACTTCACAGTGGAGAAAAAATAAGTTTTCAGGTATGTTCTGAGCAGATGCTATTGGCATGGTGAAACTGTAGGTGGGCTAACTAAGGATGGGCATCTTATGTGATTTTTTAAAAAGGATGCATATTTGGCCTTCTCTGCTTGATCCTAAGCTAGAAACACGGACAAAAGTTAGGAAAGCTTTTGGTTATTAATCCTGTCTTGGCCATTTGGGGCCAATTACAGAAGTTATTGTTTAGCTTCCTGGAACATCACTAGAGATTGCCATCTGACTTATAATGGACTGGCTTTCAGGATTGTTTAGTATAGAGGAGAGGCTGACTTCTTGAGCAGGTTGCTATGGTTGAGGGTCATAATTCTGTTTTAACATATGATCTGGCCATTGTTTATTTGTATATTCAGTCTCTCAATATATTTATTCACTTAAACTTCTTGAAACCAAAGAATAAATCTTGGTTGTTAGGTGTTGGTATCCTGATCACTTCACACAGTGTCAGATACATATTTTGAGGTGAGTGGATGGAAGAAGTACAGAAAAAAGATGGAGAGAAAAGAAAAGGGGAAAAAGAAGAATGAAGCATAAAAAGGGAGCATTTCTATTGAGGGGATGACATGCGCAAATGGATAGAAACTGACTGAACACATGTCTGGGGAAAACATTGAGTAAATTGGCTTGACACGAAGCAATGATTCCTGTAGGTGAATCATGTTGAAACAAGTCCATTAACAATAACTTTCTGGATGGGCTTCACCCAGCAGAGAATTTATCTTTAAGTGGTTGAGAGCTAAGAAAGATGGAGAAATACAGTGAAGGGCAAAGGAGATCTGGAAAACTATGGCTGCATTGGATCTCAAATATTTCAAAATGCAGTTGTAGTTATAAAACTAAATTTGTTTAAAAATACATTGTGGCTTTATTGAGCTTCAGGGAAACAGTCTAATATACTCTACTGCCTCTTTTGAGATTTTCATTAACTTTCTGAAATTTTTTTATTTTAAAAACCTGGAAGGATTTTCCTTTTGCCAGCTGAAATTTGGTGCCAAATTTCCTGGGGACAATGTGTCTGAACAGAATCCTTTCCTGGACCTTTTGTCAAAAATATATTGGGGTAGGTTGAAGGGTGAAGGGCTGGTTTATTAGCTAATTTATGATCAATAAGATTCTCTGGTCAATTAAGTTTGGAGAATCTGCTCAGTCTATCACCCCTGAGACGTGTAGAATGGTGGCCTTGCCATATCGAAGGTTCTGAAGATCTTTCAGTTAAAAAGATTAACTTAAAAAAAATGCATTGTTTCCAAAATTTAACTAACCACAGAATTTTGTTTCTATGAAATACCTAGCTTTGTGACATCTGCATGGCTATTGCTGCTTTAAATTTTAATATTCACATATGCCAAAATTCCATGGACAAAACAATGTCAAAGTACATCTACATGTCTGAAAACCTTTCTCATCAGCATGTTTTTTTTTTTTATTTTATTGTTTGAAAGGTATCTTTATAACATTATTTCTTTTGATTCTCAAATTTCAAATTATATAATCAGAGGAGAGATCATTATTTCCATTCTATAAGTGAGGCCCAGAGTAGCTCATATAATTGAAAATACATGAATGAAAAATAAATGAATGGATGTGTGTGACTGAGTGAGTCAGTGGGCTACACATTAGCAATACATTTGGAGATTCTCTACTTTTACTATTTCACTGATTTGACAAATCCTTTTTATGCTTCCTTTGGCCCAAGCAGTATACCTGAGAATACACAGAGATTAGTAAGGCTAAGTCCTCAACCTCAACAAATCCACAGGGTACCTGCAGAAATAGAAGACAAATTCTAATCAGAGTCCCAAGTGCTATAATCAAGGGGTGCTTCAAGATGTTATGGAAGCAAAAGGAAGGGCTGCTGCTGCATAGTTCTTTGTTTAAAATAGGACAAAGCTCCTTCGGTGATGACAAACCATGTGAGTACAGGGTATGGTGGATAGGCCCCTTTGTGCAAAGGAAAGCCCACACCAGGATAGAAGGTATGGTGGCAAACACTAGTACTCCTCATGTTTTCTTTTCACACAGTGAGAAAATCAGACCATCACCAATGGGGTATTTCCCACTTGAGTGTTCAAGGGAAGTATTGTTTGGAGTAAAATGGAAAATCAATAGAGGTTCCTGGAAGATGCATTGTGAACTGGTTCTTGAAGGTTGATTATAGCCAGGACATGGAAGCATCATGTCCTAACTCTATCAGCAGATGACTGGATAAAGAAGATGTCCCAGGTGGCGCTAGTGGTAAAGAACCCACCTGCCAATGCAGGAGATGTAAGAGACACTGGTCCGATCCCTGGGTTGAGAAGATCTCCTGGAGGAGGGTACAGCAACCCAATCCAGTATTCTTACCTGAAAAATCCCATGGACAAAGGAGCCTGATGGGCTACAGTCCATGAGGTCGCAAACAGTTGAACATGACTGAAGTGACTTACCACATACTCATGGTATATATATATGGAATATTACTCAGCCATAAGAAGGGATGAAATTAGGTCATTTGTGGAGATGTGGATGGCCTTCGGGCAGGAACTGGTTCTCCAGCAACTGTTAGGGCCCCTGGGATGTTTGGTTGACTCTGTAGGTGGACTTCTGAGCTGGAAAGCTATGGAAAAGGATTTTTAGCCAAGAGGAAAGCCTCTAGAGATAGTCTTCATTTGCCAATTGCCCAGTGGGAAAGCCAAGTACACGAAAGAATCTCCAAGTGCTCTTCAGCTGGGATCCATCATGAGAAATTCTTGCATTGAGTGTGAAAGAAATTCTCCCATCCTCCTCCTTGAGTACACACATCTTTCATGAATTTTTGCTTAATGCATTTACCCAATAAAGAAAATATTTACATATTTGGGGGCTTAGCCATGTCATTTATTTACACAATTTTAATTTTGGTCTCTGCTTTGTGGCAGTCTGTGTTATGTACTGAATGCTGCTGTGCTGTCTGTGCTCAGTCATGTCTGACTCTGTGAGACCCCCAAGGACTGTAGCCCATCAGGCTCCCCGGTCCATGGAATTTTCTAGGCAGGCAAGAATACTCGAGCAGGTTGCCATTTCCTGCTCCAGGAGAATCTTCCCAACCCAGGGATCAAACCCATGTTTCTTGTATCTCCTGCACTGGCAGGTGAATTCTTTTACTACTGTGACATCTGGGAAACTCATGTACTGAATATACAATTATTAATGGGATGGACATAGTCTTTGATCTTTAGGAACTTGAATCAGTAGAATTGAATTTCATAGAAAAGATAAACACATGACAATATTAAATGAATGGCATTATGGTTAAAAAAAATACTAAGGGACTTCTGGAACTATGGGAATGGAGGACTGACATCTGGGGAAACCACAGGGGCCAGAATTAAAAACAAACTGAATTTAATTTGGTGGTTTTTAACTCTGGGAGCACATGAACCCCCCAAGGCAGTTTTAAAATCAACCATGTTGGTGTACCATCAGAGACTAATTAAATTCAGATATTTGGATGTGGAGCCTACACATTTGTATTTTGTTAAAGATCCTTGGGTGATTGTGATTATAACCAAGGTTGAAAACCACTAATTTAATTCATAAATAATTCACTGAACAATTATCTTGTGTCAGGCTCTATTCTCGGTTCAGAGGATACAGAGAAGAGATGACAGAAATGCAGCCTTTGACTTCAGGGAGACTGTCATCTAGTTCGGGTGATGAGCAATTCATAGATTATTGTAAAATAATGTGGATGTTTAGTGAGAGGTATGTCCGGAAGGTGGCTGAGCTGGGTCCTAAGGAATGCATGGGAGTATGTGAAGAAGAGAAAGGGAACTTCAGTCAAGGCTGGAAGGAGGTGATGAGATGTTGACCTGAACAAAGGAATGGATGGTGAAGAGAATGTATTTCAAGGGTCCATAAGCAATTTAGCATTGGTGGGTCGTCAGTGCCAATGTAGGAAGAGACGGGATTTGAGACTGAAGAAACAGGCAAGGACAAAGAAATGGAAGGATATGGATGTCATATTGGCCCTTATTATGCAAATCAGTTTTCATAAAGGACACCTGGGATCTTCTGCATCAGACTAATACAGCCCCCAAACCTTATATGTGACTATGTAAGACTTAAACCCAGAACAGAGTCTCTCAGGATGGGGACTGAGACATTTCTTGGGGGATTTTAATGTCCACTAACTTGGAGAACTGTTGCTGTAAGATATGGAAGTTCTTGGAAATGCTTTAGCACACAAGTGATCCATTGGAGATGGCTTTCACACTTGCCATCCTAAAATGCCATAGTCTGTTGGATATCACTGAAATCTGGCATAATAACATGTGCATTGTCCCAAGATAGCACTTGCAGTCTTGCTGTTGGAGGAACTTGAGGACTCAGAATTGGATAAAAGTGAAATCTAGATTCTCAGACTGCCTCTCGTTCGGGAGGTATATTTCCCGTTGATAACAGATTCTGGAACATGAGAGACAAGGCCACTAAGTACCTTTGTAGAAGAAAAATCACAACATGCAGGGTTCAGGATCCTAGCTTCTCATTTAACTTTCAGATGTGTGAACCTCAGTCAATCACATCACCTCTCTGAGCTAGAGATGATAAATAAAAGTGAAACAATATATGAGCATATTTATGTAGCTTGCAAAATGCTATAAGACAGCAGTACCCAACATTTTTGGATCAGTTTCATGGAAGATAATTTTTCCACAGACTGGGGGGTCAGAGGGATGGTTTCAGGATGATTCAAGCTCATCACATTTATTATGCACTTTATTTCTAATCTAATGCTGCTCGTGATCTGACATGAGGCACCAGTCTGTGGCCCAGAGGCTGGGGACCCCTGCTCTAAGATATCTAAGTTGGCTTTATGATTCCATTTCATACATGGATTTCCAGAGAAATCAAGACTTTAACAGCTACTCTTTCTATTCAAGGGGAGTTCCCTGGTGGCTCAGACAGTAAAGAATCTACCTGCAATGCAGGAAACGTGAGTTCGATCCCTGGGTCAGGAAGATCCCCTGGAGAAGGAAATGGCAACCCGTTCCAATATTCTTGCCTGGAGAATTCCATGGACACAGGTGTCTGGCGGGCTACAGTCCATGGAGTCACAAAAGTCAGACCCAACTGAGAGACTGAGCACTTTCTGTATTCAAAACTTCATATGTATCTAATACTAAATTGTTTACTTTGCACAAATTAACTTAATATAATTTATTTATCAACCATGGAATGTAGGAACAATACCCTCAAAGTACAAACAGTTAAAAGGTATTACTGGCCCTAAATCCCACAGCTAGTAAGTGGCAATGTTAAATCTAAACCAAGGTCTTGCTAGCTCTAATTGCATGCCCTTATGTTGAACTGTAGCCCAAAGGTAACCACCTAGCTTTGAAATATCTACTCTTAGTGCCAAAAGTGTGCTTTCAAGATAGGTGGATTTCAGTCAACTTTACCTTCTGTTTGTAAAAGATTTTCTGTGTTATTATACTTCTTGGGAGATTATTTACTCCTATGTTGAGATACTGAATCGTTTTCTATGACAGGAAAAAAGAAAGACAGGGAAGACCTTAATGACCTCATTTTAACATCTCTTTAAAGACCCTATTGCCAAATACAGTTGCTTTCTTTTTTCTTTTTTTAAATTTTATTTATTGCTTTCTAAGGTGTTAGTGGTTCCAAATCCAATGGGACTTTGACATAGGAATTTGTGGGGTCAAGATGAAGGTAAGGGTATACAATTCAGCCCATAACAGTGTACTTTTCTCTTCTTTAAATACTGTAGGCTCATAACTAATAAGAACCCACTGTATAGCACAAGGAAATATACTCAATACTCCGTAATCACCTGTATGGGGAAAGAACCTAAAAAAGAGTGGGTATATGTAGATGTATATGTAACTGATTCAGGCTTCCCTGGTGACTTAGACAGTGAAGAATCTGCCTGCAGTGCAGGAGATCTGGGTTCAACCCCTGGGTCAGGAAGATCCCCTGGAGAAGAGAATGGTTACCCATTCTAGTATTCTTGCCTGGAGAATTCCATGAGCAGAAGAGCCTGACGGGCTACAGTCCAGGGCAGTCACAAAGAGTCGGACACAACTGAGCGACTTTCACAACTGATTCACTTTGGTGCATAGCAGAAATGGACACTACAGTGTAAATCAATTGTACTCCAATAAAAATTTTTAAAAAAGAAAGATGGGGAGGCTGAAGAAATTGAAAAGATATGTGAAACTTGATGTGTATCCTAGTTAATTGATGTTGCACTGGGATCAAAAGTCTCAGAGAACAGAACAAGCATCTATCATTTCAATAGCAGTTAGGAGAAAAGTTGAAATAAATGAATTTTCTAAGCTTCTTTCCATATCCTTTAGAAATCTGAAAACATCAGCATAGCTCAAACGTGTTACCCCAATCAATGAAAGTCATTGGAAAAGTCAATAAGCCACTGGTATTTCCCATTTTCTATCTGTTCAACCACCTGACCTGTGTAGTCATCTATTTCTGCACCCATCCATCATCCTATATTCATTTCCCTTCCATTTTTATATTCATGCTACCAATGTGATATATCTAGCATCAATTTATCATATCCAAGATCAATTTAGTAAGTATAAAAATGTTAACTATGCACTTTAACTCAGCTATCCTTATTGAGGGCCTACTATCTGCCAGTGCCATTGGAAGAACTTTTACATACATCACATCAGCTTAGTGTCAAGCACTTTGTTATGATGAAAATAAATATGAACTATCTCTGACAAAGCTTCCTGTTCTTAAGGGATTAAAAAGTGAAACAAGCCATGAAGATAAGAAACAATTATCTGAGAATACATAAGCAGTTACATTCCTTGGAAGATGAAACCATACTTAGCTGTCTTGCAGGAAAGAATGTAATTGAGTTCTAAATAAATGACTCTGATAGAAAAAGTCTAGAGGAGGAAATGGGAGAAATCAACATTCTTCATCTTCCAAGTTCTAGTTCAAACATCCCCTCCTCTGGGAAGTGTTTAATGAAGTCTGACTCCCTAGGGCTGGACCTAGCTTGTCTCCTCTGTGGTGGTTCAGAGCCATTTGCCCCAGCTTCTTTTACAGCACTTCCTGTCTTCCACGACATCGTCTTATTTTTCAGGAGGCTGCGAGGTGAAATAGAGAATGCAAAGACCTTAGTGAAACATACTTCGGGTTAGAATATCATTTCCTATCATATTGGGTATCTAAGATGCTGATTTTATGAGCTAACCCTTAGTAATAGGTTTCACCCATTTTGCTGAACACTTTACATAATGGGATTTAGTCCTCAGCACATCTTACCCTGGTTTTATGCTATTGATAACTCCATTTTACAAATAAGTAAGGTGAGGCTGAAGCAAATTTTCAAATTGCTATCGTCAGTGGCAGAGACTGGTTTCAAACAATTGTCTAAAAAATACGCATTTGAAGAAAACATGCACAGGGACTTTCCCTGGTAGTCCAGGGGCTAAGACACCACGCTTTCAAAGCAGGCGGCCTGGGTTTGATCCCTGTTCAGGGAACTAGATCCTACATTCCACAACTAAGAGTCTGTATGCTAGAACTAAAATAGGAAAAGATCCTGCAAGCTGCAAAGAATCTCATGTGCCACAGCTAAGCCTGGGTACAGTCAAATAAATAAATGAAAAGAAATTTAAAAAGAAATATATGCAATAATTCTACTTAATTTACTTACTTGCTCAGCATGTTAATCTCCTCCTCTATAAGTTAGGGCTGAAAATATCCCATAGTGCTCCGAGACAGCATCGTAGGCTGTGAATATATTAGCAGTCAGGTGCTCTGGACTGAGCACAATGGTCCAGCTCGGCTTCGCTGCAGCTTTCTTTCTGTCCCTTTAAGATGCCAAGCTCAGTTCTACCATCATAGTTTTCTTCTTTTTGCATGCAATGCTCTATCCTTCTATTTGTGCAAATCTGGGTTCAGTTTACCAATTGAATCTTTGTAAAGCTGTCCTCTTATTGTAAGATCTGTCCCGAAGACTCTAAAACAAAAGCCCAGACCTATTACTTTCTATAGACTCTAAGCCAATTCTTTTTTCTTCATACTTTTTTTCCACGGATGCTATATATTTCATTAATTGGTTGTTTTTACTTGGTTATTTGCTTATTTAGGATTGATCAAGGAGTTCATTTTTATTTGGCCCATTTTCATTAGCGAGTTATAGATTATTTTACTTTTAAAGATTTTCTTTGAGATGAAAACACAAATGCCTTATTAGAATATAATACAAATGATATAATTTTACTACTTTCCTGATGATGCAGAAAAGGGCCTTAGGACAGTTCAATTCACTTATTCTCTCACTTATTTTGCATTATTATACCATCAGTTTAAGTTCTGCATATAGTTAAAACTATGTGATATTATTTCTTTGAGAAGTTAATTTTCATTCATGTTGGATTACTTATTTACCATTTTCATTGACTCTAAATCTGGGAGACAGACACAGCTCATTTGGCTTAGAGAAGACCAAGCAGGAATCAACAGCTGAAGATATGAAAGGAAATGAAGATGGAGGAGAAACAAATTGATGTGTTAGGTACCTGCATATAAACATGTACAGGATGTGATATAGGATATGTATATGATATTATCATCAGAAAGATAAACATAGTAAATTAAAGAGCTAGAATTCATTCTTTAAACTTTCAAATTCCAAACACTGTGCTCAGTGATACACAGCACTGCAACTCTGTTTTTTCTCATTTGACTAGTTTTCAACTGTTGGCTTTTTCTAAAATACTGTCAGGGAGTGGAGTGAAGTGTTTCCCAGAATAGCTTTCTATTCTTGGAATCCTTTCTGTCTGCTTAAGCTTTGCAGTACTTCTTAAGGGCCATTACTTTAATCATACATCAATGGTCATTTCCACTTGAGAAAGAGTCCTTTTTAAGGGAATGGTCACTTGATCACTTCAGTGCTCTGAGTTTGCAGGCTCTCCATCCAGTATCAGAAACCTTGGAGATAGGTTATTTACAGCAAGGATATACACAATAGGCCAGGAAACTGGGAGATGGCTTGGAAACTTAATTTTCTCACATCAAATAAAGAAAAGTTTGGCTTTCACGGGAGAGTGATTCAAGTTCAGGTTCAACTTAGAGTGACTGTCTCTCATAATTATGTAACTTGAACGTGAGACTACATTCACCTGAAGCACTGTATTTCCCAGTTATACTTGTGACCTTCAGACTCATTCCTGGGACTGAACAAGCTGAGATGATTTTTCCATCCCACATTCAGTCCTGTCTGGAGCTCTGATCTCTGATGCTGTAACATCAGGTCCACTGTTTCCTTTATAGAAGTGCAGCTACTTGCACTTTGGTTTCCTCAGAAGGATGATAGGAGGAATGGTAAACATCCTTATATAGTTTAACTACCAATATACTGGGTTTCCCCGGTGGCTCAGTGGTAAAGAACCCGCCTGTCAATCCAGAAGACACAGGTTCAATCCCTGGATTGGGAATATTCTCTGGAGAAGGAAATGACAATCAACTTCAGTATTCTTGCCTGGAGAATTCCATGGACAGAGGATCCTGGTGGTCCACAGGCCTGGGTTACAAAAGAATCAGACATGATTTAGCAACTAAACAACAATAACAGCAACAACAACCAATAATACCAAATCTTCTGTCTCAGATTTTACTGAAATTTGGGAACCAACTATAGGGAATAATAATAATAATAAACATAATCTTGAAACATGCAAATATTCTTCAAGCTTATGGAAAAAATTTAAAAGAAAGCCTGATTACTAGAGGTGCTCTCTTGGGTTATCTTAGCTCCTACCCTAATTTCTGAGGTCTTCCTCTCCTCTTCCTCCTCCCCTTCCTTCTCCTCCTCTTATTCCCCCCTCCTCCTCCCAAAGAAAGAGCTCCTCGTTCATCCCTATAATTTGAATCTACATACACACACATAAACACAAGCACACTCACATGTGTGCACTCACAGACATGCATAGAGACACACACATAGACATGCACAACACACTAAGCTTACTATATGTGCTATCTCTTCTTAGCCATGAGGCAATTTGCAAAGCACAGTAATTTTCTAGTCACACATTTCCCAGTGTCAGTTATTGGATCTAGCTTCACAGCAGGAGGAGTTGACAAATCCATATGTAGTTTGATGCTCAGGTCCAGTGATCGAGTCCAAGCTGCGCTGACACTCCAGATTGTAAACTGTCCTCCAAGCCCCCTTAGTTTGTATGAGGTTAAAAATACATACCTTTATTCATCTGGAAAAGTTCTGACAGTGAGTAAATGATATACCCAGCTTCCAAGAACAACCAAAAATATTTCAGACTAGAAAATGTACATCTGTATTAATAAAAAGAAATATTTTCCCAATGGAAATTGAATGGAACAGAATATAGTCTGAAAATATTTCCCATGCTCTCAACAGAGATGAAAAATGTATGTGCAAGGGGAGAAAGAGATAAGAAAAAAGAAAAACAAATATAGAGGATAAATATGGATTTTGAGATCAGTTTTGATGACAAATCATACCCTGGTGGCCTGTTTGTTTTCAGAGTGTATCACCTACTATCTACAGCCTTTGGCAGGTTGGTTCATGAATTCCCATGGTTTATAGTTAGTTCGCTCCTTAAAGTCAGGAATCTTCAGAAGATAAATTCTAAATTTTAACCTACCAAGATGGGAAATGAATATTCTCTAGAAAAAAAAGCGGAGAATTCTGATAATACTCTTTTCTGATCACTTGAGTGAAGACAATTTTGTTTTCTCCCAGAAATATTTGCATTTTAGCTAAGAGTTCCATTGGGAGATGTCGATCATCATTAAAAGGAGAAAAGTAATCATGGTTCAAGACATTCGGAAGTTATGTGCCATTTCCACCAGTGTGACTAGTCTCCAAGGATGTCATTCCTTCCTTGGTTTCCTTTTTAAACTCTTCATTCATTAACGTCAGCTCCTCCTTCTGGGGCCCGCTCCTCCCTTGCGTGTCGTTAGATCAGTACTACCAATTTTCAGCCATCAT